>NC_079135.1:45619453-47068284 GCF_945859705.1 Episyrphus balteatus | reverse complement strand
TATTGAATAGTTATTTCATTCGAATAGTTTTTTTATACTATAGTTTTTTCATTGAAATAGTTTTCTTATACGATAGTTTCTTAATTCAAATAGTTTTTTCATTCGAATAGTTTTTTTTATTCGATAATTTTTTCATTCGAATAGTTTTTTTTTATTGAATAGTTATTTCATTCGAATAGTTTTTTTATACGATAGTTTTTTCATTGAAATAGTTTTCTTATACGATAGTTTCTTAATTCAAATAGTTTTTTCATTCGAATAGTTTTTTTTATTCGATAGTTTTTTCATTCGAATAGTTTTTTTATACGATAGTGTTTTCATTCGAATAGTTTTTTTATTTGATAGTTATTTCATTCGAATGGTTTTTTTATATGATAGTTTTCTCATTCGACTATAGTTGTTTTTATTCGATAGTTTTTATTCGATAGTTTATTCGATAGTTTGTATCCTATAGTTTATTCGATAGTTTTATTCGATAGTTTTTATTCGAATGAATAAATGAATGAATGAAATATTCGATAGTTCAAATCATTCAGTTACGAACTATCGATAGTTCAAATCATTCGAAAGTTCCCATCACTACAGCCTAGATTATAATGAAAATGTTGCAAACCATCAAATTACATTTGGCTTTCAAAATCAAAACTTGTATACATTTTATTCTTTGAAATTTTTTTTAGGCAAGCTTAGAATGCCAAAAGAAATCTATTTGCAAATGTTTAGCCCATTAGCATTCTTTCTTAAGTGGAATTCGTTTTTGACAGAAATATTAATATCAAGGAAGATTGGAAGACATTCGCTTTCAAAATTTGTATCGGAAAACAATATTTATATATGTTTGCTTAATTAGAAGAATACTTAAATAAAATGTTTTGTCTTCATAATTAACAAGATCTTAGTCAATTAATTAAATTGTTTACAGGAAAAAAGAGAAAAAAAAAACAACATGTTTATGATTTATTTGGCCACAATACCTCATTACACAATATTTATTCATGTTTTTTTGTAATAATATTTGCTTGTGCGGTATCTTTATTGAGGTTTACCTAACTAATAGTAGTTCGCGCCAAGATACAATAATTTTATTATAGATCGTGCATTTCTTAAGTATACATTTGTGCATAAATAGTTTTTATCTTTTTTTATTTTTTCTAACTTTCTGGTTCCACACTTAGCTTTTAAGAGGAAATTTTGTTTATTTCCGCTCAAGTGGCATATCTGTGTTTAAGTAGAGTGGAAACACTCGTGTTGATTTTGTAAGATTTATTATTTAATTTTTAATTATAGGTGTATTGACATTTTCGTATAATTTTTTGGATGCACATTATTCAATTCAATTTATATCACAATTGCCCTAAAACGGATATTTATTTCGATTTTAACTTGAAGAAAATTTTGTCAGAAAAGTTCTAACTAGAAGTCACTGTGGCGTATACGTAACATATTTTTTCTATAGAAAACTTAAACAGTTTATACAAATTTTCTGTCGCTGACCTATATAACCTTTGAATTTGTATCATTCTAACCTTTTAAGTGATGTTTATAACTAATAAAAAAATCAGACTTCTGCGACTCATTTTATAGATAGGGGTTAGGATTTTCGTGCACCTACAAATTTAATTTACTTTCATAAAAATTTCAAACAACCGGCAACTCTTGGTTAATATGTTGAAAAAAAAAATATTAAATCTAGGTATAATTCTTGGCTCAAGTGGAAACCATTGCTGATTTCATAAATTTACCTTTTAAGAAAAAAAAAAATAAAATTGGCGAGAATTTATGAATAATTCCAATTAATAAATTTGATAGTGTTGCGATTTATTTTTTACGAGTTCGATCAACTTTTTTTTCTCTGTTCCACTGAAAGAATTTTTTGCGAACAAAATTGTCTGAAATTTTATTTAGAAAAAAATTTGGAGACAAAATCATACTTTTTTGTTATGATTTTTTGTAGTGTTTTTTTTTTTTTTTTTTATTTAAAAAGGGTTGCCATATTTTTGGGTTATATTCCCTAAATTATTTTATTAATTTTTTTTCACTCTTTTTACTTCTGTTCAAAGTAAAAATATGAAAAAATTAGTCATGTGACATTTTTTCCTTTAAAACAGGGTTGCCACATAAAAGTTTCAATTTTCAAAGTATCGATTCATTTTAACAGTTGTTGTTGTGTTTTATTTTTCCCTTGATCCAGATCAGATAATCTTTTTATTTGCGTTAAAATAAAAAAGCGAAAACCTGTTGTAAGGCAACTAAAATAGGTGATATAATCTGGATCACGGGGAAACTAAAACACGGCTAGTATCAGTATTAACTTATCTTTCATTATACACCAATTTTAACCTTTCCGACTTTTAAAACAAACATGAAATTCTTTAAATTGATACAAAAAAAAACCGAAAAAAACTTTTAATTCAGTTGTTCTTTTTTACTTGCGTTTTTTATTTAAACCATTCATTTTGAAATAAACATTAAAATTGAAAAGAGTAATATACAAAAAAAAATTGGACTAGTTTTCAAATTTTGTATGTTTCCATATTATATTGTTTGAATAGCTTAAAAAAGAAAACAACACCAACTTGAAGGAGTAGGTACTCTTATGGCTATAGCTAAAGTTATTTCCCAGGTGCCAATCCATTCATCTGGATCTCATATTCCTTTGAATGTTTGTTTTAAATTACATAACATTTAACTTAGTGTGTACTAAGGAAATATCAGATACCAACAATTTAAAGTTATTATAAAAACCCACAAATCCGCATTGCCAAAACACTCACATTAATCTACGATTAAGTTTGGGCACTACATTTTACAACTGCAGCAAAAAAAAAGTAATTCCATTCAGTGAAGCTGATTGTTTTCAAACATAATGTCAACCAGTCAAGTTCCATACTTAAAATGTCTTTTATCTTTTTGCCTCCTTCGTCGTAAAAACAAAAGACGGCACTTTCCCAACTTAAAACTTCTCCTGACATGCAACTTCCAGAACTTTGCTTCGAAATGCATAAAAATAAACTATAATAAACTTTCCTTGAAATTCAATAGAACATCATTATTTTCAACTTTTCATTCGTAACTATCCCCAGAAACTACTCAATAATGAATGACTGCGTTACTCTCTTCAAACCCTCTTGTATTTTTATTTTTCTTCCTTCAAATGCATAACTGTTCTATAGAAACATCAATTCGTTATATATATTTGTGTTTATTCTATGTCCTCGAAAATGTTAGATACTCTATAGAACTTGGCCGAAAATGCTTTCGGACGTGAGTTGTGTTTAATTCCAAAATAAAGCCGTCTTATTACACACTATGACCTGAATACTAATTATTATGTTTGTCGTAGAATATTTATAGCAAAACAAGCAGTTTCCATAATCCCGTTTGATATTTACACTCTACAAGCATCTATACATTTTCTTGGCAGCAGTTTTAACCTCTCTTCCATTTTATTTGGCCTTTCTTGTTGTATACAGCTTTCGATAGAGATATTGCATATCTATTTCCAAAACAACCTTTTTGACCGCACCATGGTTTTGTGTCTTTTTTTTTTGTATTTCTTCTATTCAGCAACTGACTTTTGTGTGAACCTCTTATAGCTAATTGAAAACATGAAGACACCATAGCTTTGAAAATCGATAAACCGCCAAATCCTGTCGAAACAAAACGAAGGCAAAGCTTATTATGCAGCAAAATGCAATTTATGCACATAAGTTTATTTGATTGCGATGCGCGATGTGTTGACATTCAAAAGCAAATAAGTAATTAAAAAAAAATTGTTCAAGCATTTCTAGGATTTCACGGAACAACGAAAAAAAATACAATACAAATTCATTCTCACCTCTTTTTCTCTTCCTCTCTTTAAAATAATTTTGTTTATTCCTGAGAAATAAATTTAAATTACCAAAATAAATGTTAATTTGTTTTTATTTTAATTTTATTGTCAGCCAACAAATATTTTTAACTAAATTGAAAAACCAATTATCTTCAAGGACAAAACATTTGAAAACTATTATAATGCATTTTTGTTGTTTAGCTATATTTTGCATTAAATGATATGAATGCACAACAGTTTTGAAAATTAATAATTTCTTGCGTAGTATCATCTTTGAAGACAAATACATAAAATACATACATACATACCTAGTTGAGATAAAATTCATAGAATATAGGAAATAAAGTTCTTCTTGGCAATTGAGTTGAGAATTTTGGGAAATAATAAAATGTTTTTTAGAACGGAGAAATATTGATTAAAATCGATCAGACAAATGAAGTTTTATTTTGAAATGTTTTTGTTAGAATTGAATCAAATTTGAAAAATCGTATATGGAAATTATTTGGATGGCACATAGACCAAACACATTTCATAAGACATTGGTTACCCTCCTTGTCACTAAATTTACTTCACATCAATAATTTTATAGCTTAGGGAAGGGATTTCTGTTATACCAGTGATATTAGAGAAAAACTTGAAAATTAAAAAAAAATAGTCCAAAATTTTGATCGTTACGAAAATGGACATATCTTTATAACTTATCCACAGATTTTAAAATACATTATCTTGTTATCTTTGCCAGAAAATGTAGTACATACATACAAAATTTAAAACTGCGAATACTCGAAAGATTTTGAATTTTCCTTTCCGTAAGAATTTTTTTTTGTCAAAAATTTCCTCTTAAACATCTATTTTTTTAATGTTTTGATACATTGCTCAAAAAACATCTGAAATGACACAAAAATTTAGGTGCAGGGAAATAATTCCACGGGAATCTGCTCCACATGGGAATTTATTCCACTTCAATTGGGAATCTATTACACTTTTTGAAGTGGAATAAATTCTCACCGTGGAAGGGAATTTATTACACCTTTTTTTTTGTGGAATTATTACCCACCAAAACTGTGGAAAGTAGATTAATTTCTGAATATTTTAAGAACCATTTGAATTCATATTAATCAATACTTTATGTATACGGAAATAGAATGTTAAGCTTTAAAAAAATAGTTTATTTTTTTTATAAAACGACGTTGTATTCTTTTTTAAAACATCCTATAGAGTTTTTCCTTCAACTGAAGTTGTTTGGACGGGATTCTTAATAATGTAACTACATCTGTGGATATAAGCAATTATATTGATAATAGCTGTGTTTTCGTGATCCAGATCAGATCATTGTTTTTATTAGCTTTACAACAAATGCAGGATTTTCTTTTGTTATTGTTTCTCAAATAAATAAATGATCTGATCTGGATCACGAGGAAAATAAAACACAGCTAATGATGGTATGAAATAACGCCAAGTAAAATAAGGCCAACATTAGAAGCGAAGCGGAAAAAAATTTTCTCGCATGAAAATGTACTCAAATATTACAACCCAAACGCGAAGCCGAAAAAATTTTTGACCACGGGAGAATCAATTTTGAGGTGTGAAAATAAAAATTCGCGCGAATTTTTATTTTCACACCTCAAAATTGATTCTCCCGTGGTCAAAAATTTTTTTCGGCTTCGCGTAGTAGATTCTCAAGTGAGAAAATTTTTTTCCGCTTCGCTTTCAATCAATTATCACAAGAGGGGTTGATATGTTTTTTATCATTAAGTTATCATTATTTGTCCGCTTTGTTTGTAAGATATTTCTTCAAATCACGCGAACTGAAAACTATGAGACTTGAAAGAAATCTTTTCAATAAATTCCCACGCCTCTTCCCCCCCAGATACCTACCATTTTCACCGAGTACGAAGTCATTTGCGGATGATTATCGTATCGGCACTTTTAAGTGATTTTGAAGGTAAAAACAAATTCAAAAGAATTAAATAAGTAAAGTGAATAGTGATACGAATATCAAAGGAAGGTCAAAGATTGGGACTGCTTCTTCCTCTTTTCAGTAAATTATTGTTTTGCTATGTCTTACTTTTATTTGGAACAAAAAAAAAATCAAAGTCGACTTAGACTACCTACTTATTAGCGAAACCGCTGTCTCCAAAATTGAAGGAAGGTGAAGTTAATTCCCAATTAAAAGTGTAATAAATTCTCTCTCGGTTCGGGAATTTATTCCACTTCAAAAAGTGGAACAGATTCCCACATGTGGAGCAGATTCCCGTGGAATTATTTCCCTGCACCAAAAATTTATTCTAGTGCTCTTGCTTATTCAGTTTTCTGGTGCCGGTTCTTTTGTTCAGATTGGTCATTTATTATTCAATATATAACCCAAATACAAAGTATGCTTGCAAAAACAACGAAAACAAGCTTTTGAAAAGTCATGTCTCGAAACAGTGCCGGTTTAAGAACTACCGGCGACCCTGGGCAAGATGGCTAGTGGCGCCTCTAAAAAAAAAAAATCAATCAAACATTTTTTTAAAATCACAAAAAAAAAAACAATAGCAGATTATGTCTTAACTCTCATACACAGAGAAAAATAGACCACATAAAATAGAACAAAAACAATAAGATTTCTCTATGGTTTTCATCCAAGAAGGAAACCTTATTAAAACAATCGGGTTTTCCTTATTGTTTTAAAATCTGCAAAAAAATAAAAAAAACGATGACCAGGCTGGGAATCGAACTGGAGACTTCAAATCATTAGTCGCCCACCTTACCACCTGAACCAACCTGCCATGAAAATATTGATCGCGATTTTTGTTCTAGTGCTAAGTTGCAAAAAAAAATCAACTTTTCAGTCAAATTTTAATAAGATTTTCTCTATAAAAATAATAAGAAATCTCCTTAAAAAAACCTTATTAATCGTTGATTTTAATAAGATTTCCTTATGAAATGTATGGACGGTAAAACAATATGGCAATCTGTTAGTTTTTAGCGGGTCATATTTTTCTCTGTGTATACCTACTTGTTAATGCATTTATGTAACAATGTGCAATTTATTAAAGTACATAAGCTTAACTTAAAAATAAAAATTAAATATATTAAATATTCATGTTATTTATTCTCAATTGACAAGTTTACTTTTTTCTCTGACAGCAGGCTTCTGAATGATTCTGGACGCTTCCGGACGGCCAATCGAAAAAAACATACCTTTATAAGTACTAGGTTTGTTGGTTGTGAGCTCTAGGGCACTCTGAGTCGCTCCGAATTCGTTGTCAAGCGTTTTTTGTAGCTGCTTTTTCGACCAGAGTTATTTGCTTTTCCTCTGTGTTCGATGTTCGCTCTGTACGCACCCTGAACAACTCTGGGTATTTTGTCAGAGCAGAGGAAATCAGAGTTATCAAAATGAAATCAGCTGTTTAAGAAAAAAAAATGTTTTGTTGTGCGAAAAGTGATTTGTCGTTTGTGAATACAAAATGTGTGTGGTAAATATGAGATTTTTCACGAAATTTATGAAATAAGAAACTAAATAAAGTAAAAAATGTCAAAACAGAAATCAGCTGATGAAACTAATGTGAACTTTTCACGAGTCGATTTAAGCCGCACGATATGTCGGTCGGTCGACTAGGATTTTTCTATGGGAATTGTGACTTACTTTCACACGAGTCGAAAAGCTTCGCCGCACGGCAAAAATCGATTCGTGAAAAGTCCCCATAAAGCTCTGAGGTGTTCGATGTAAAATGAAAACCCGAGAAACTCTGATTTTTTTGACAGTTAATTGATATGACTCAGAGTGCCCTGGAGGGGGGAACAACGAACAGACCTATTTTTTTTTATTCTCACACACAAACGTAGTTTTTATGAGAAATGGAGAAGCTGTCAATTTTTTACCTCTCTGGATTTTGGGTTTTCGGGTTTTCTAGATTTTGGGCTTTCTGGATTTTGGATTTCAGAATCCTGTCCGTCTCCCTTCTGTTTCTTTATTCAATAAACTATTTTGTCTCGTCGGTCTATTCTTTTCCATATCCCGAAAAAATAAAGAAACACACTCCATCTCCATATTACAAGCTATGATTTAGTTCTTTATATTTATAGGGGCGCCTTTGCAAAGATTAAATTGGTTGGAGGAATATTAATGTTGCTTTAGTCTTTCAAAAGAAACTGGGGCGCCTTGTTCTTCAAAGATGAACGAGGATTTTGGACGCCATTGTTCTTCCGACAGCCGAACAAATTAACCCAAAATTGGGAGGCGCCTTCATTCTTCAAAAAGTTTAGGACAAGAATAAGAGCGCCGCGGCCGTTGAAAAAGTAAAATAGAAAAAAAATTGGGGCGCTTTCGTGAAAGTAAAAATAAATAAAACATCGATTGGAAAGACTTAGTTATTTATATAACTTTTGTAAAAGTTCGGGGCGCCTTAGGGCCCTAAAACCGGCCCTGCCTCGAAAATCTTTCCATAAAAAACTTGGATCATTTTTTTGCATAACCTCAAAGATGTTCAGAAAACTGACAAATAATTACCAATTTTTTTGATTGTTTAGTTTTATCTTTAACAAAAATAGTTGGTTTTCTATCAAATTTGGAGAAAATGTATGTTTTTATGTTCCACGTTTATTTCAATCAAAATAGCTGGTTCTATAGAGCTTTATTCCTTTTGAAAGTCAGAGAAAAGTTAAAAACATCATAACTCTTCAATTTCAAAAAATAATAAAATATAGGGTTTTTCAGATTTTGCTGTTGAAATAAGAATTTTTAGTTGAGGTGATTAACATGAGTTATTTTTATTATAATTTTTCGTTTACGATTTTGTTGTGCTATTTTTATATGATAGTACGCTGACTAAGCGCGTACTAGGATTTACTTTATAAAAGTCAAAATTCAATTTTTAAATTACTCTGGGTGAAAATTTAGTGAAATTTAAAGAATACAAGAAAATAAAAGTTGCACTTTCTGCGCATTGAAGTATTCCGTCTATCTTGTTATCGAAGAGCTCAATACCATTCATATGTAAGTGAGCGATACAAAACTGTTTACTGTAAAACTTGAATCATTTATTTGCAAAACATGATAAGTCCATGATTTTAAATTTTTCAGGAGACGAAAAAAACGTTCTATTTTCTTTTGATATGCGTAGAAAAATTTATAAAAAATACATTCTGTAGAACTCTTGCCTAGCTACAAAATACCATTTTGTTTTTAATTTTTGGAGCGATAGCTCAAAAGATAAAAAATAAAAACGCTTTTGGACTTATCATACTTTAAAAATAAACGGATGTGAAATTAGTTTTTAAATGGATATGCAATTTTGCTTTTAGCCCCAGTCTATCAAACAATTCTATTTGAGAATAAATTACAATGTCCGGACTGCTTATTTAACTCTAAAGTAGCTTTAAACTTAAGATTTTCAGCCATAAATCTAATATACCATTTACACAAAAAGAAGCTATTGTTTATTTTCAAAAGATGATAAGTCCGGGACTTATTCTGTTTTTGATACTAAAAAAATGTTTCGCGTAGCTGTAAAATCGGATATAGATGGAGTAGATACTTCATATTTTAAAGACAGACGTGGTTATCCCTGGAGTACAAATTTAGTCAAAAAAACGGATTTTTAAAAAAAGTGGACTTATCATGTTTTGCAAATAAATGATTCACTTAGAAAAGTCACAGACTCTACACCAATGTTTCAAAAATAATATTTTATTTATTTAAAGCTGGGTTATTTGTATTTCGTACCGATGGTTTAAGGTTTGAAGATTTTAATTTTGTTTTTGCTTGGTTTTTAGAAAAATACACTAACGTTATGTGGATTCCGATAAAAAAAATAAGCTTAACATATAAAACTTTCACTATAAAGCCATATTTTGTTCATGTCAATATTTTGAAGTGAATATTCAAAATATCCCAAATGAATAAACAATTCTAAATAAAGAAACCCTCACCTATCAAATGCACACACATTTTCTATTTATTTTTTGTGAATTCTAATTTTGTTTTGAAAAATATTTAAACAGAATTTATCATAAACATAAAAACCAGTTTCATGACCCATTATATCAAAATTCCTTATGTCATTGCAAACTTTCTCCTTTAGCTTTATCGTCAAAACATTGAAAACAAATATCCTGATGTTGTCATTTATGTTTTTTTTTTTTCCTAATAATATCATAGGAATAAAGTTGTTAATGTCATTTGTTTATGACAAGTTAATATCCGTTTATTCGAACAAGTTCTTAAAAGGAAAACTTTACTTTTCAAGGCAGAATCATATTTGAGAGAAATTATGTATAGTGACACTTTAATAGTAAATGTATGTACTTTTCAAAAACGCCAAAGCTCTACGATTTAACTCTTTAATTTTTTGAGTAAACTTATAATATAGTGAGGAGCAAGCAAATTAATATAAAAAAAATAATATGTCTACAAACATATTTTTAGCAGTCCCATTTGAATTGAAAAATAAATTAATACATGATTATTTCACAATTATTTTTGTTCAGCAGAGAGTTTTTGGTCAAATTAGAGTTAAAAGTTTAAAATTAAAGATTTTGAGTTAGAAATTTAGCAAACTGGAATTTTTCAGTGCCATAGGTCAACTCCTTTTGCGAAAAGAAAACCTAAAAAAATGAAAATTTCTGACCCAAGTCTTAAAAATTTAAGTATTGTAGATTTCTTGCACAAAACGGCAACACCATTTTTCCTTCATCCGAATTTTTTGAAAAAAATTAAAAACGCAGTTCTGTTATAAACAGTAAGACCATTACGGTCAGATAATTTAATCGAAATAAAGTAAGATTCGTTTTCGAAAAAATTGCAATACCTCGAAAACGTTATAGGTATAGGTATACGAGAGGTATACGTTAAAAAAAAGTTATTGAAAAAAAAACAGGTCTTGGAAATTACAAAAATCATCTGTACCAAGTTTAAAAAAAAAACCATCCATCCGTTTAGGCCATAGCTCTGTGTAAAGTGGACAAACGTACGAACAGACGCACGGATGGACGAACGGCATGAAGAAAAACACTTGTTCGAACTTCTCATTCATCGTAATGTTGATATTTATAAAAAATTTAAATTTTTTACACTTAAAAATGTATTGCAACCAACAATATTTTGCATTGACAAAAAAAATGTTATTGAAAATAAAAAATGTTTTTAATTAATAATAATATTATTGCAAACGAAAAAAATGCATCGAAAATAAAATTTTTATTGCAAATAAAAAAGTTATACATTAAAAAAATTGCTGATACAAAATTTTTTGAATAAAAATTTTTTTTGAAAATTGCTTCCAGCAATAAAAAAAAAACAAAATTTCTATTCTACAAAAAATTAAATGCCATACTTCGTTTGGAGGTTAAAACATTTTTAAATTGTGTTTTCGTAATTTTAAAACCAATATTTTATTTATACATTTCTTAAAAATTATTCTAATGAATACCAAAATAAAATGCTATAACTCCAACCAAAGCAACTTTTATTTATCTTTGACTTTAAGGATTCGGAGGTGTTTAAAGGTAACATAGTACATTACTGAAAGTCAATATTTACTTAATTTTTGTTACGATTATTTTTTACAAGTTCACAGTTTTTAATTTATTTTAGTTATCTCAATTGCAACTTTTTTATACTATAACTACATATAACCACTTACTCTTGTTATTTTAAAACAAAACTATAATCGCAGAAAATGTAAACAGGTCTAAAAATACCTAATTGTTTATGAAAGAAAAATCCCTTGAGCAATAGCAAAACAATTAACTTCACACTCATTTTTCGGATTTACTACTTGTTAAGCCTATAAGCAAATCATGTACCTGCTCGTATTTCATGTTTTATTTATTTTACTAGATTTAGTTTGAATAACCACAAAAATAAATACAATTATAGGTACCTACATATTAAATAAATTAAGTGTCACATGATATTAAATAAAAAAAAAAAATAGATTCTATGGAAAAGCCATAAGAGTTTTTTTTGTACAAATTTGAAATTGTTTATATTCAATTAGGTTGAAACTGCTTTTTAACTTTTAATGAGGCAATTTAATTCAATTCGTAATTTAATAAAAAAAATAACCTAACGTTGGTCGTTTTACCCTTAAACAGTTAATTACGAGTTATTTTTTTCTCTCTTTTTTTTTATATTCAACGAACCTTTTAGGGGTGAAATATTGTGTGTTTAAGCTTTTTTATTTTTTTTTTTTTTCTTAGGTAAATTTATCCAATTTAATCAAGTTTTAAATGCATTTTAAATTTTCTTACTTGCGTTTATTAAGTAAGCAAAGTGTGGTTGTAATATTTAAGCTGTCTATTTTGAATTATGAAACGCATGTTTTATTTGAGTGACATTTACACCATGAGATAGTTTTGGCAAATATGCATTTTGGCAAACATAAAAACTTTTTATAAACTGTCAATCATGATACGTCTATTGTATATGTTTGCAAACAAACTGAATGAAGAGTCCTATTTTTAACTTACATAAATACATTGTATGCTATTATTCGCCCAAAAAATACCCACCCACACACAATCATATGGTTCAATACAATAGTGTTTCCATAAATTCCTACCCACTTAATAACACATGAATCTATAGTCAATTACTTGTTGACAGTAAACTTTAAACACAAAACATCATTGTCGCACAAGGCTACAATGCATATGAAGCAATTTCAATACTCGCATGGTGTTCATCCTTCATCATATAATAAAACCCCTTACATAAAAGTTCCCTGAAGAGAGTAGTATAGATGGGTACTATTTTGTGCGAAAAAAAAGAATGTCAAAGGCAGCAGCCAGCGAGCGCAGCGTGGTTCATTCCATCTAAGTGCACTTGTTTGGGTGGTAATTTGCTTATGACGCGCACCACATATGCTACACACATTGTTGAATGTTTAAAGTTTCTTTTTCTAAAGGTGTGTGTATTGGAATTATAAATAATTCACATTTACAAAAAAAAGATATAAAAATATTGTTCTGTCTGGTGGGTAACTCTTATTCTCTACATTTTTTGTTTTTTTTTTTCCTATGTTCACTTAAATGTTTAAATTTCGTCTCAGCACATCCTTACAGCTTACTAACAGCAAATTGGCGTAAAAAAAAGACTTTCTCAGTGAAAAATATGTACTCTTGGAAAACCAGCTACCTCCTACAATTTCATGTATCTACGAGTACTTACGATTTTCCAAAACGGTTATGTAGCCTTTTTTGTTAATAACTCTTTGTTTATTCTTGAGAATATAAGCCGTGCATCAAAATAAGTTGGATGTCGACGGATATATAAACATCTTCTAACCAAATTGATTGTTTCGCGATTAGCCGACGCATAAAAAATGTGATCAAAATTATTTGTTCCTATTTTTGAATGAAATAGGAAATTATTATTAACCATATCTTAAAATTTGTATTTACCAATAAGATATTTCAGTATATAAAGTTACACATACAAAATAGTTAAAACAAATTTATAGCTGACTAAACAATTACACCCGTTGTTGTTGTGTGAAAATTTTGCATATTTCGATTTCGAGCCCATTAAATATCGCCAGTGAAAATGGTTAAAGTATTTTTTACCCACTAACCTATGCAGAAAATAAATCACAAAACAAAATGGTGGAAGTTGACGGAACTTTTTATTTTTTTACCTGATAGGAGAGAATACTGCGAAAATTATTTTTTTGGGTACATACTAATTTATTAGGTACCAAGGGCTACTATATTAGTTTTTTGAAAATTTTTCTTTTTCAGCTTTCGTAAAAAACTCTGTGAACTCCCACCTTAAATAATCAAAATTAAAAAAAGAAACTTGCTTAAAGCTACATGTATACAGTACTTTTTCTAAAAAAAAAACCATGCATTTCTTGTGGGAGAGATTTTGTTAAATTTTTTCAGAAAAAAATGTAAACCACATCACACACCAAAATCGAAAAAAAATGTATACTCACGACGATTTTTTTTCTTGCAAAACAATGTGCATCTCTTTGTTTTTGCTTAAAAAAACTTACAACTGTCATCTGTTCACCACAGACATTTTTTTTTCAAAAAAAGAAATTTTTTTTTATTGGCATCAGCATTAAAAAATAATACCATTGTCTATTACTGCTAAATTTGAAAATCCCTATTTCGCGTTTGACCTTGAAAATAGCGACTTGCGGACATGAGATTTTTCTAGAATTTTGAGGTATGTTATAGAATGCCAAAACGAAGATATTGAGCAAAAAAAATTTCTATTAACATTCATTCCGAGATATACCCCTTTTTTCACCTTATTTTACTTTATTATAGAAAAAATAGCCTATTTTTCAACTAAAAAAGTTACCGAAAATTTTTTTGATTTTTGAAAAGATTGGAATGCAGTTATTTTGATTAAAACCTTTTATTTAAGATTATGTAGAAATATTTATGCTTCCTTGAATTGTTTATATTCTACATTCTTTCTTCAATGATAGTAATTTCAAGCAGGATTTCAATTTCAAGTTTATAATTGGCATTAAGAACTCAATATTAAACTCTAATAAAAAATATTAACCTCATACTTCTAACTTATTAATCTTTTTACTTCTCGTTTCAGATCATCCTCATGTTCACTTTGACACAGCCAGCCTAAAAGAAGACTTTGAATCGGACAGCAGTGTTACATATAAACGTTCCGGTGACACTATAGTCGTCAGTTTGGGTTTCCTTCAAATCAATCACAGATATTCGATAGATTTAAAATTGCCTGCAACGATATTTGGACAAATTGATTCTGATTGTCCAACATTAGCACAGTTTGTACCTGAAGTCAGTACGGTTCCTAATCTCAATTGCAGAATAACAGAATTCTCAGGTGTCAAAGATGATGAGCACGATTTCTTCGAGATGAAAGTTGAATTTTTTGCTTACAAAGAAAAACTTTTACGAGAAACATTGACCATTCAAAATGCAAAGAATTCCATGGAGATATTTAAGCTATTGATAGCTGCTCGAGTGCTGGGCAAGGGGAAGGGAACACCAATGCTAAGGACTGGTATCCATTGCATAGGATCGGAAAAAGATGATGATGAATCGGAGGCGTCTGATTTTTCCGGCTTTGGAAAAGGCACATAAATATTTATTTAATTTAATTAATCATTCTTTTTTTCATTACTTGATTTGACTTGAATAGTTTTTTTTTGTTTGTTTTTTTTTTTGTATTTTTCTTGTAAAAATGTTGCATTTACATTTTCTTGTACTTATATTTTCTAAGAATTAAGCTCTAAAGTGACAAAGTTGTATAATGCTAAAGTAAATGATCGATTTATTATATAATTGCTGTAGAATATAAATTTAAATATAAAATTAAATAATATTTCTATTCACCGTGCTAAATAAAACAAGGAAACAGATATCATGGTCAATTAAAATCAAAACACACATTTTGTTTTGTGGAAAAGAAAAATTGTTTCTTTAACATTTTCCCTTAATTCGTTTTGTGTCATCAAAAAGAGTTTTCAGTATTTTTAATAAAGTTTTATTTTTTCCTGAAGAGTTTTGTTTTATTTATTTTAATTATGATACTTTTGTATTATTATTTTATATTTGCATAGGTTTTAATATTTTTAGACATGCAACCAAAAAATGTCTCTAACTTAAAAAAAGGAAACTTTTACTCGTATAACAAATAAAACCCAAACATATCGGCTGTTATGTATGCTATAGACCAAAAAATCAAACTGTTAATTGTTTGGCCAGTTTTTATTTTGGTTTTCGTAGTATTTTTTTTTAAAGATTAAAACAATTAGAAGGTTGGAAAAGTTGCTTTTTTAAGTTTTTAATAAACTTGCTCGTAAGAATTTTATTTTTATTTAACAAAATATGACGAAATAAATTAAAAAACAAGTATAGAAAAAAATGATCTGCAAAATGAGTCCTATATTGTAGTTCTATTAAACTTGTTTTCGGAACTGCACCGTAAGATTTTTGGAACTTTTTTTTGCGAACTTTTTTTTTTACTTACTCATACATCTAAGCTAAAAATGTTAGTTTGGTTATGCTACGTTTCCACTAAACCTGAATCTAGTGTTTCCACCGTTATTAGATGATTTATTCTGACAGTTTAAAAAAACTAGATTTGAATTTCAATTTTTTTGAATGAAAATAAAAACACAAGTTTTCCCATACTTTTTTAGCTAAGCTACAAGTCTTCGTTAAGCACAAGATTTCGATAAAACTACTGAAAACCTGAATAGTAAAACAATTCTGCTCTCGATTTGGGTGTACTGAAAACTATCCTGCTCCTCTTTTAAAGAAAAAAAAAAAAAAGATCTCTAGAAGAACCAGAAGATGTTGACTAATGATTGGAGCTATTCAGCCCTATTGTGAGTTTCACGTGAACAAGATTCCACCCGGAAAAATTGAATTTCACTTTTCCCCTATTGTGAGTTCCGGGCGAAAAGTTTTTCACGTTCGGACATCTCCTTGTATTTTCAAAATTTTTGGTTTTCAGTTATGCATAGATTTTAAAGTGACCTTTCTTTTGATGTCTCTTTTGATTAAGAAATAAATTAGCTTTGCCTCGGGGCGGCGCGGCGCACCAGCCAGCAGCTCAACGTAAGCCTCTAGTTCTTGAGCATCTGTTATTTGTGAATTCATTGCACATTCATACATACATATATAACTTTCGAACCATTTAATTTTCTTGCAAGATTATTTGTGTGCTGTGGATCTACTCTGTATTTCGTTCTGAAAGCAAAAAAATTCTAAAACGAATATTTTGTACTATCTATTTCTAAAGCGGATTGAATTCTACTACTTTTGAAAGAAGAGTTCCCATAGTGGAACTCGTTTTCGAATGGCAAAAGCATTACAGGAATAGCTTTCTTCTGAAACGACGATAATTATTATCAGTTTTTTGACTGTCCCAATTCAAAAACGGAACTGAAAGCACTTTGGAATAGAATACACTCATACACTTTGATCTTAATTTCCATTTTTCGATTAATTGAATTTTTAAAATTAATTAAAAATAATGGTCCAACAACAGTTGTTCATGTACATCTGTAGCTCGTCTTTATTCTATATAAGACCCAAATAAATTCATTTTCCTTGGAATATTTCAGATGGAATATATTTAAACATGAGTTTTTGAATGAAAGGTAGCAAAAGTGACCAACATAATGAAATAGTAAAAATTCCAAAAAAGTTCTTCAATAGTTTGATAGAAGCATCAACAATATGCTTTGATTTCCGAAGTCGCGGTAATAACTGTTATTATTTTAATACAAGGAAAAGCGACATATGTACATATATACATTATACATATTTGGACTCTATTTTAAAAAATACCTGTCATATTCCGCATGCTCACGACTGGTTTTTTTACACTTAAAAGCCGCAACCATGCGATTGGAAAATAATTTTCTAAACTCACTGATGTATAATTTTATTGAATTTTTGAGAAAAAAGAACAAACAAAAATTATATTTCCCATTATCCATTATCTAATGTCAATTTGAACCTATGTTGCTAAAAGAAAAAAGTTACAAAATTCAAATATTTCGTAAATTGTTTGCTAGGGAAATTTACTTTCATTAACGTTCGTAGATTGTGTAGATTTGAATCAACTGCTGGTAATTCTTTTAATAAAAAAAAATTATTTTCTTATAAACTGCCATTTTGTAGATTATCTAATTTTCTTATTTTGATCATAAAAGTTAACAGATTTGTCAAGTTTTTTAATCAAAATTTTAAATAAATTTGTTCAGTATGAGTAATTTAAAAAATTATGAATGTAATCCACAAAAACTATACACATGAATGTATGATTTTTGTCTTCATAATAGTTGCTAGATTAAAAATTAATTAAAAAAAAATCTTTTTAAAAATAATCTTTAAAGAAAATATTAACTAAAAAATTCTAAATTTACTAAAAAAAAAATGTAGCATACATTCAATACCTATTTTATAATTTAGGTAAACTAAAATGAGATGAATCTATGCTCTAACCTGCCTTTCCATAAATACCCAAAGATGTTAAACAAAAAATACACTTTTCCAAACAGACAAACAAAATTAATGGAAACATAACATCGACTTTTTTTTAAACATGAAATAAAAAAAAACTTAAACGAAAAACAATTAAACCTGCTAAAACTGGACCAATAGATGATTAGGAATTATTTGTTTTGTTCAATATTTTGTTTTCCAAGAAAAAAATAATTATTAAAATAAAACTTACTGCTAAAAAGCTAAGAGCTATTTTCATTTATTATTGCAAATGGTGCTACATGTCTTGATTTTTTTAATAAACAAAAGAAAAAAAAATATAAAAATCGCTCTTTTATATAAAAAAAAAATGCACTGATGATGAATAATTGTAAAAAATTTTAGTGAATGCAAAAATGTATGTTGTCATAACATTTTCAAAAAGGAAAAGCTGTAAACGAAACATTTTAAAGATGCTAAAAACTATATATATTTTTAAAATTTTGATGTTCAATAAATTTTAACCATTATAACAAATCAATTAAAATAAATCTTTTAAATGGTAATTTGGTGTTTCAATCTATTTTATTTTCCGATGGAATATTTAATAAAATTACTCCTATGTTCCTGACCTTTATTTCCTGAATCAAAAATATAATTCTAGGTGGGTTTGAGGTCTTTTTTGAATTTTGTATCTTTTTCACGACTTAAAAATATTTAAAATTTATAAAAAAAAATCAAGTCTGTCCAAACGATATTTTGAACACTTTTCCAAAAAGGTGGTTCAAATAAACAAATAAATTGTTTTGAGACAAAAAGACATATTTTTATGCCCGGAAAACAAGAAGCCGATGGGTTCAACCTGTACATTTGCGTTGCTATATAAAAGTGAAAAGTCAAAAATTTTAACTAACAAATATAATCATTTTTATTTGCACAACTTTCTTTTTAAAATTTTAACACTTAATTTTCTAAAAAATAAAATTTTCTTTTTTGAAAAAATTATAATTTTGTTTTGTTTTTTTTTTTAAATACAAATATCTTTGCCATTGCAACTCCCAAGTTTCGAAATACAACATAATAAAATAAAAAAAAAAATTACATTAAACTAAATTATTAAAAAAAAAAATCAAACACACGAATATACAATCATTTTGAAGACTACATACTAGTTTAATTAAAATTACGCATTAAAAAATCGATTTTAAGTAGGAAACTTTGAGCGATTAGATCGTAAGCTGCCCGTTTGATGGGCATTAAAAGAGTTTTTGATCGTTTTAGTTTTTTGTTTCTAAATATTATATAAATATAAAATTTTAGCCATGTGATTTTAGTTTCACAGAACATCACAAGTTGGAACTAAAATAAATGATGTGTGATGTATTTTGTTGTAGATTGATTTAATCGCTTTTCTTCGTTGTTTAGATTTAATGATCCAAAATGCGCATATTACCCGATACGATCTTGTTATCGAGTATAGCTCCAGCTGGGATATCAATACGATCTCCATGATTGGCGATGATAATAACAGTTCCCTAAAAGAAATTTTTAAAAATAGGTAAAACGAGCGAATGGACAAACTTTGCTGGTGGAGACTTACTCTCAATGAGACTCCTCTTCCGAATGTCACATCTCCCGACACAGTCAAGTGATCTAATTCAATGATATCGGGGATATTGGCAAATCGGCTAAGGAACTCTTTCACTTTAGCGAAATGATTATCTCCCAATTTGATCAAAGGTGTTGTTGGGAACATTCTTTGTGGAGACATAACCAGACTGCCATGTTTCAAACTGTACAAATTGGACATGACTAACAACAAATCGGAGGTTTTCTTGACCGGCAAGAAACGGGAACGTGGCACATTAACACCAACAGATCCATCAAAGCACTTCATGGCAGCACCGACGGCTGTTTCTAGTTGGACCACACGTAGGCCTTTTTCTAAAGATTTATTATTCACAATGATTTCCATGTTTAGAGTTCTGTCACGCAACACACGGTCGATAGCTGAAATTGTGGAGAAGAATTGTTTACTTAAGAAAATATAAATCCTTGTGAGAATACTATTTTAATTTACCTTTAAGACTGGCCCAAATGTTGTTTGTATTGAAGAACTTAAATGTCTTTACTGATTTGAAGTCATCTACATGCTCATTTGGCACCTGAGCGATTTCCAGAAGTCTTAATTTATTCTCATATTGGATAAGAGTACCACCCTGGAAGGTAATTAAACGTTAATTTATACTGTCGATGCAGTATTTATTTGCAAAACCATACCTTAACATCAGCTCGTGTCTTATTTGTTACTTCCATAACAAATTCCATTGGATGTTGTGGTGTATCCTCGCCCAATAATTTGCTTAGAATATTCAAATCAACAGTTGCTCCCAAATTATCAATATTGGACAAGAAACAATATTCTCGACCCTCTTTAATGAATTTGCTAAGCAGACCGGAGTTCTGGAAGGATTCATAGAAATCACCGTGACCAGGTGGATACCAGGCTTCAATGTCATTTTCTATTGTGAAATCTTTAGCAACAGGCAGGAAAGATTCACGACTAATACGTGGGAAACAACTTTGATTAAAAGTGTAAATTTGTACACGGAAACCTTGGTATTTGCGAACAATCTTCTCGGTGTCTTGATCTGTGTTGAAGGAATTCATAAGAACTAGAGGCACATTGGCATCGTATTTTTTATTGAGGTGCTATAAAAGAAAGTTTAATTTTGGTATAAATAAAAATTTAGAAATTGGTGTTGTGTATGTTTTTGTTTTGTACTTACTTCAATTTGCTGCACAGTCAAATCAAGGAACGTTAGATCAGAACGAACAGAAATAACACTTTTTGGCCCGTGGCAACCCATAGAAGTACCGAGACCACCGTTGAGCTTGATCACAATCAATTTGTTCAACATATCACGGATCTGAAATAATAAGATGGATCTTTTGTAGTTAGAATCTCTTAAATCTGAGATTGGAGGAACTTGTGTGTTTGTGTATGAAAAGATGTATTTAAGCAAATGAGATCAATTAACCTTGTTGGAACATCTATTTTTTTTAATATTCATTTTGGAAGATGATTAAAAATAAATGTTCTTAGTTTGGAGAGATGTGTTTTTATAACAACGGATTTTTAATAAAATCGCTCTATTACTAAAAGCCAATGTTATTTGAAATTATTTTGAATGAATTCAGGAATTGACCATTCTTATTTATCCTCTGGCGAATGGTTGTGATTGTTTAGAAGCATATGTCCAGGAGAAAAATTAAAACTGTGCCCAGGGAGTAGAACACTAATTTAATAGACTTTTCTAAGAAAACCGGATGATAAAGCTAGTGATATAGTGCGAGTTTAAAACCTTATGCATTGCTAATAACTGTTTTTGAGCAGAAAAGAACTAAAGTGGATTTTTTGATGCTAGACACAAAAATCGAAAAAATTACAAAACAAGAGCCACTCTCCTTCACAGTAATAGAAATATTTGTTACAATAACCAGGATCCTCGCATTAAGGCGAGTGAGATAGCTGTGAATGAATCAAAATTTAGCTATACAAAGTCTAATAAGACTACTGCACTCCTACTTTAAAAATTATTGTTAAAATTTGTAAAATCTCCGTAAAAGAAAGACTGCGAAGTGGGCATTGTGACAATACACTTCGAATTGTATTATATTTAGTGATGATTGAACGATGGAGTGTTGGGTTGATTCGGGTTTCTTTCATGAATCCCTTAAAATTTCAAAATACTTGTGGGTACCCAATTTTGATAGTGTTTTCCAAGCAGAACTGCTGACAATTAAGAAAAAATCCAAATCAGAACCAAAATGTAACTATACTTACAGATAGTCAAGCAATTGCTTCGAAAAGGGCATTTTCATTTCTGTGCGTGCTTGCTTTCTTAAGTGTTCTAACGTGAAGGTTGAAAGAATTAATTTTTTTTTTCTTGGAACTGATTTCTATACAAGAGAAAAGGATCTAAATGTGGATTCTTTGCTATGTATGCTTATGAGTCGACTTAGCATATCAGTGATTTGAATTGAATAACAAGACTACAATGAAATGGTTAACATGAAATTTATTTCAAATTTATCATTAAAAATGAGATAAAATTAACTTGATGTTAGGAAATCAACTTTTTTTACTTTTCCACAGCATATCTATAAATACGGGGATTACAATTAAATATCTACAAAATCCTAATACTAAAGTTGATACGAGAAAAGTTTGGAAACGTATAGCGCTCGTCGACTAATGCTTATGTATGTGGCTTATCTACTAGCAGGAAGTTTAAGAACCTTCAAAACAAATAGCAGTAGTTGAGTTTTTTTATCGATCAAATAATTAAACATAAAACATACTCACCCATTCCGGATCTTGAGTAGACAACTTTGTCAGTATCACACCCAATGTCCATTATGGCAGCGAGAAAAAATAACGAGAAGAAAATTCAGCAAAGAAATAAGAAATTTGGTGGACTAGTACTGGTTCTGTTTTCATGGATAAAAGATTTGCACGAAGAATAAATTTTGGAAATTGAAAAGACTTTGGTTATTCCAATTTTATGGATTACGTGAAGTTATCTTTTCATACAAAATTACCGTTATTTTCTTCAAAAAAAAAGATATATATGATATCATAGAAAAATTATGATAAATGTTAAATAAGGTCTACCCTCCGTAAAAAATGATAGATCTTATAAAGTATGTAAAGCTTCAGAATAAAAATGACAAAATTCGGAATTTTAAGACTGAGTGGGAAACAGGGCCTGATTCCGCAAGAGTGAATTCCTCTATGTACACGAAAAAATGTGTAAATTGCCTTAAAAACAGAAAGAGAAAAACTCACTCTTGCGAAATTGGGCCCCTGGCTTAACTTTAGATTAATTTTTAGTAGAGAATTGGAAAACATTATTTTTTTCTTCTATTTGTACATTGCGAGATCACTTCTCTTTTTAGAAATTAAAAAACAAAAAAAATTACTGGAAAAGGAGTTGCATTTGAGAAGTTACTTTCCACAAAACTAAAACTTTCGAAAAAACTAAAAGCAAAGTTGTGAATTTTCATACGTTTTTTCACTGGTTTTTAGAGCTCGATTTTTGATATCAATGTGCCTTTTTCGTTTAACTTGGGCTGGTTAAATTAAGCCTTGCAATGTAAAGAACAGAACTTTCACGAAGTTTCATAAAAGTGATTTTATCCTTTTTTAAAAGTCACTTTTAATTTATCCTAAGTACAAAATATTTTAATGGATTTTTTAAACTGATTTGGAGACGATATGGTGTTGCAAGCACAAAAAAACGGAGAGAGCAAAACAAGAGCCACTCAAATCCCCAGTATTAAAAAGATTCAGGCAATTTAAGGAAATAAGAACTCAATCAAATTCTTCAACACAGACATCTCAGCGCGGTGTCTTACTCTCGCTGTTGAGGAGAGTTCATAAATTGTTAAAAAGTAAGAGGCAGGTGAATACTTTTATTTTTGTCAAAATAAGCCAGTGGAGACTGCGTTAAACGAAGCCAAAATTGAGATAATTCTGAAGCACATAGAAAAAACTTTTGGAGCATTTTTAGACAACGAGATAGAGTTTAACAGCGTAAAAATGGAGTCCATTGAGTCTGCAATTCAGAACTAGACTTATACTATGATCATGACCAATGGTAAAATCATAAACTCGCAACGGATATACTCTTGTCGGGGATAACATTTTTCGTGGACAGACAAACTTCTATATAAGCTTTAGCATATTGAGTAATATTTGTTTCAATAACCAAGTCAAAATCTGCTTGGTTCTTGGACATAGCAATATAGACGGAAAATGATATAGCAGTTGAATTATAAAGCAAATGGTCAGTATCTAATAGAAACACTAGTACCCTGCTAGTAAGTAGGATGAATATGTCTATTCACCTGACACGCACTGTACGTGTCGTATAGGTGCAATCCTAATTGAAGAATTATAGAAAAAGGAAATAAAAAAAGGAGTGTTAATTTTTTTGCTTTCAAAAAAGCTAGAAACACTAAAGGAAACGGTTCTAGGAAAATTGTTGTATAATATTATTCCTACTATCACCTAGTCTCTTCAATTTTGTTTTTATTTTCAGTTTACAAAATAAGATAGATTAATTTTATGAATTTATCAACACAAAAAGATGGATTATTATCGAATGGTGTGTGTTGTGTATGTCTTTTAAAAATATTACAGATATTATTAATAACAATGTGCAAGAAAAACAACATGAATATGATAATTTAATCTGAATGCAATATCCTTAAAACAATTTTTGTACCTGTTGTTCATTTTGTGGAGCACTCAAGGTGGAGTATTCCATAACAGCATCACTAGGTAGCTTTTGAATTTCATTCCAATCGATTGATGGACCATCTAGAATTTATAAATTGTTAATTTTAATACAATTTTATAGCAACAATAATAAACATTGTAGGTACTCACCTTCTTGCAAGAATCTGCCAAACAAATTAGCAAATCGGTTCATTTCATTTTGAAGGAATTTTTTTCTCTCCGGGTCGGTTGTTGTTTGCAATAAATTGTCCAATTCACTCTCCAATAGTCGAAGTGCATCACGCTTTGTGACCTCGTGGAATTCCTTGGAGTCAGATGGAGCTCGTTGGTGTCCCCTGACCTAAATTATAAACAAACACGTAACGTGTTATCAGTAAGTTACGTAAATAATATTTAAGTTATTAAGAAAAAAAAATGTAATAATAATATAAAATAACATTAATTAGCAAATTTGTCATACTAATAAATGTTACGAAACCACCTATTTGTTCTGATCAATTCTTCATATAATAGCAATAAAAATATTAGTTTCATGCTTATCTAAATTAGTTTAGATTAGCTTAGATTGATGTAAGTACGAGTACTTTATGAAGATAGTTCAGTTAAACAAAGCAATTTTACTGTTATGAGTTTATCCGTTATGCAAAGAACAAATTTAAGTTTTGGATTTTTCCCATTTGTTGGACATTTTTATGAGGTAATATAAAAGAAAATTGCATAACTAATAAAGACAAAATGCAATTGAAATTTTTGGAAGATAAGAACTCACATTACGATGATGTGTCACTCAATTTTATTTGCGTGGCTGTCTGTTTGGGAGCTTTTATGTAAATGGATTGATTTACTTTAAACTCGGTATGATGCGTTTTTTGCAGGCTTTCCATTGGGAATCATGAAATAAAATAAAAACCTTATACATCAGACTGTGTGTTAGATCTAGTAGTTGTTATTTTCTGGCTATTGCCCAATGGACAGTGGTAATTTTGGCCTTAAAAGGAGAAATTGTTCCAATTTTCGGACATGTTGACTATTTGAAAACTGAAATATCCACCATCTTAATCAAAGATGCTAACAAGTCGAAATAATATTGTGGCAATTCTTTTAGAACACAAAATTAAACTTTTGCGATCAAAACCATGTTTGGCAAACAATGGTACAGAGTAAGAATTTGACATGAGCCCTTTAGATCCTTATTTTCATTATAAACCAAAGGTTTCTGCTCAGTTTTACAACTTTCTATACAACTTATAAAGCGTTTCGCCCAGGTACTACAGAGGGCTCATCAGTTAGATCTGTCGTTCCCTTACTAAGACGCCTTATTTTGGTCGATGTTTACCGACACTATATAAAACTCACAGCATGAATATACTGTGGATTTTAATATTCTAAGGGAATTTGTTTAAATTCAGACACTTAGAAAATGTATGCCCGAAATAATTTTGATCTCAAAAGGTATTTTTTCTCATCTAAAAGCCTTTTCACAATACATATTATGTTTCGGAAAATGTACTAGTAAGGATTTATTTGCTTTTTTGCATCTTTGATTCAAAAGATGTCAAAATAAAATGAAATGATCGATGTTGAAAGATTTCAGTTTTTCTAAAGTTAGAACGAATTAACCTTTTGAAGGGAAAAATTACCCATTGACTGGTTTCAATGTGCTAAAATACCCTATTTTGATAAAATTGACGCAACTCGAAAAGCAGTTTTTTGGAAACCATTACGTTTACAGAAACAGTTGTAGGATCAAATTATAGCTAAAAGCGAGGTTAAATAATTCTATCAACCACTAAAATCACCATAAAAATTTCTATTATTTTCTTTTTTACTAACATTTTTCAAAAAAAAACATTATATTGCTATTTTACATTTTGAAAATGTTGTATTAGCCGATTAGGTCACTTAACCTTATAAGAACACTTTTTATCGTCTCGTCATCTTATTTTCAAAGAAAAGAAAAATTAATACATTTGAGATTAAAAGGTGTGGCGTGTGGTATTTACCCATTTGTTTACAAATTTTATATCAATTTTGGAAATGACATTGAGTTATTAAATAATTCCCAGAAATTGGGTAAGATGACATTTAAAAAAAAAAAAAGAATTTTGCGTGACAAATTATCAAAATCATGATAAAGATATCAGCTGAACTCATGAGGTATCTTCGTTATTAACTTTTTTTATACCATTTGATATCAAACTTAAATGATATTCCACAACTATTAAAAACATTAACTCAATAAATACTCAAAAAATATTGTTAATTTTTAATTTTTTTTTATTTCACACCATGAATTTATAATTTAAATGGTGAATTTGATAGCACACTGACGAAGTAACGGATATGTGCACATTAAATTATTATTTCTCTACGCATAAATAGAACATTTATGTATACATTTTTGACTTATGGGTCAATGAAACATTATTTGTCATAGGCTTATCAACGCTGGTTATACGGAAGCCAGACCGAATGGGTAGTATTATAACAGCTCTCATTACTTTCACTTACAAATGAAAACAAAAACTAATACTGTACGACAAAAATTCGCATCACGTTTACTAGTTTTTAGCGGATATTTAAATAATTCGATTTGATTACGTAACGATTGAAGGCAATTATTTTAATGGGTTCAATGTAAAATTTTTTGGTTTGCAAATTTTATTCAATAACTTATAAAAGTTATTTTTGTAAACGCAAGTTTATTTAAATTTGTGGCATTTTTTTTTTGTTCCTATTTCGTGATTTGTTCATTGTATTGATGTGAAGTCCAGTAAACTGGATAAAAAGGTTAAATCTCGAACTATTTACTAATCAAGTGGGTCAAATTGACCCAGGACGAAGTTTAATCGTTAACTTTTTTTGTATTTCATGGTCGATAGTCTTGAAATAATTTGCATACTTACCTACTTGATATGGTATTTAAAAGATTGCCATATGAATGTTTTTTGTAGAAGTAAATATACGGGGTAATTCAGGCCGAGATAAGAAAAAAATTATATGGGAGGGGGTCCCCCCCTAGCTGAATTGGGGGCTTAAAAAAATTGATTTAATTTGTAAAAAAAAAATATTAGAAATAAACAATACCACCTACAATAACGTTGTATACCTTTTTGTAAAACCAAAAACTTCGTCTTTTTTCAAATAGTTTTTGAAAAATTTGATTAATTGTTCTTAAACAATAAAATAAATTTTTAGAACACTTTTTTTAAAGTTAGACCCATTTTTCAAAACAAAATAAGTTTTTTGTGTGTACAAATTTTCTTACATTTTTCAAAAATATTATTCCAAAAATGGTATGCCATTTTAAAGAAAATATTATTCAACGTAAAACGAAATTTTGGAAAAAATAACCAACCAGTTTTTCAAAAATTGATTTTGGAAATATTTTTTAAAATCCAAAAACATGCTTTATGAATTTTTTTTTTTAATTTTAAAAGCTTCTGTATAAAAATTTTTATGACAGGTACCGTTAATAACATTCCAAATAACATTTTTTATTTCAGAAATTTGACCTTATTTTTAGCGTAACATACAAAAGTTTTAATCAAAATCCTTACACTCCTTTTTGAAAAAAATTAACTTTTGTATTTCCGTTATATGGCAGGTATGGTTAGTTTTCTTCCTAAAAAAACATAATTTCTCTAGGGAATCATTCAAAGCTGTTATCTTCCAAGTTTTTAAGAAATCGCTCCAGTAGTTTAGGCTATAGCTCGATATACGGACAGACAGACAAAATTGCGGAACCTATTTTTTGGCATTCTCCATCATCGTAATATCATGTTTGTTGTTATCTCATTTTCATGAGGTACCAAACTTTTCGACGTTGATAATTTTGCAAACAAAATAACAAAATAACTTATCTCGAGAACAAATTGGTTCTATTTAGTAGTTATTTCACTTTGTTTAACCTTGAATTCGACCTTGAGTATTTCGTTTTGTTTAACCTTGATATTTGACCTTCCATATTTCAATTCACCAGATACTGGATCGTGGTTGTTTAAGAGTTAAATTTTTTTATCAATGAGAGATCTTTTGAAACTCTATTTGGCTGTGTGTCGTAAACCGTTCCGCAACGTATAGTGTGTTCTCCCACAATCTAGAAATTTTTTTTCAGGGATACTGCTTATTGTGAGTCTTCAACATTGTCATGAAAAAGTGCATCTCTGAATATTTGGACTTGGCGGTAAATTGAAGGTCCCTAGGCATTGTGGTTTTATGGAGTCCTCGGGCCATGACGAAAAAGTGAAAGAATCAAAAAGTGAAAAAATCAAACCATCGTACAAATTTTCTTGAATTTTTTCGAAGCTTTACAAATCTTTACTCGTTCTTCTTCAAAAATAGATGTTAATTCATCCTAAACATATAAATAGTTATAAACTACGGTTATGATTTATTGTCTATCCTACCAGTTGTCTATATTTTCAAAAGTCTTAAGCCTTGACCATATTAAGAAAATATATTACACCTGCTGGCACAGTTAAAACTTAACGTCATGCTCTTATAATTATAAAATCATCTTAACAGCAATGACTTTAAACTATTAAATATTAGATTCTAAACGTGCTATCAAAATTACATAACCATCTTTAAAAAAAAATTCCTAAATAATAAAACATTTCTTATCTGTGCAGGCATTCAAATAAAAATAAATCTAAGTTCTTTACAAATCACAGATAGTAAATACAAACGAAGATTTGCAAATGATCCATCAATAAAAATTAAAAACATAAAATTCTGACATAAAAGCCACTTATATGCAACCTTCACAAAATCTAATTATTTTTTGTCATGAGCATGTACAATACATGTATGTACAAATTGTATGTTTGTATAAATTGATAGATATAATTTTTGTTCAATAATACAAAGATTCATTATCTCTCGCACACGCGAGAACAAACTTCAAAAGTTTTTACCCGAACGATGATGTTCTTCAGCTCGCACTAAAACATCACAAACAAATAAAAAACTTAGTTCAAAGTTCATAGTCACTAAAACATTATCTATCATTCTGTTTATATGTTTGTCCGTAAATTATATAAGATGACATTGATAGCTTTGTTTTAAATTTAAAATAAATCAAAACAACAGAATAATTAACATTATAATGATCGATAAGTGTAACCAAAATCATTCCCGGAAGACCGAAAAAAATAAATCATAATAATTTATGAAACCAAATATACCACAAGAATGATCTTCGCAAATTCTTAGCAATAATTATTCAACGTATCTCAATTTTCAAATTGCTCTTCAATAGTGTGAAGAATCTTAAATACCGTTTGTTATGTCTGAAGGTGAAACCACAATGATCTCTCATTTCTCCACATCGATCGCCGCCGCCACAACGCACAAAACCATAATAATGACAGTTGTTGGTTAAAAATGTCATTTACATAAACAAACACTCAGTCACCGTTTGTCGTGTCTGTCTCGTGTCCAATAAGACTCTCATATATAAAATTATGTTTAAATATTTAAATACAATTCACCACGATTTTGCTCTCAACGACATAAATTTGCATTTTCTTTTTTTTTTTTTTGTATGCAAAGTGGCAAATAAATAAATTTTGTATCCACCGATAAAATGACAGAAATCTCTTTTCAAAGAGAATTTTTTCTTTCCTCTCGATAAAGAGAATTTCATTATTAATTTGGCATGTGTATCCAATAAACTTACTCTATCAAGAAGTATATCAATTGGACGGCTCATTATAACGATGAATTAAATTCAAACAAACAGTTTTTATTTTTTTGCGTTCAAAATTGGCAAAATAAAAAATTTTACAATTTTTAATTAAAATTAAAATAACAAAAAAATAGCTTAGCCAAAAACCGAATATAACAACAATCGCCGGTTATAATTCAATATTCAATGACGGACGCGACTTGACTGAACTCTCTTGTCAAGTTCATGTGGGAACAATCTCAATATTAAATGCTGGTTATATTCCATTTTTTTTTTTGTTTTGTTAATATTTTTTCATGAATGTATAAAAAAATAAAACTAAAGAAGACACATTAGTGTGTACTCATTAAAAATGTATGTGTATAAAAAAAAAAAATAATATAAGTACAATATTGAGTGGTGAAAAACAAACGACTTTTGTTATCACAACGCGCTACTTAATGAAATTTCGATCGTTAACTACGCAGTCCCTGCGCGCCTCCAATAGGCAAACGGACAACTCTCGTAACTTGTCTTATCAAAATGTGTTATACAAACGAAAGACGATCGCTCGCTAGCGCAGAGAGAAATGTTAAGAAATGCGAGAGTATAATTTTCGCTCATTCATTGTGGAGAACGTGCGGGCGATTTTAGCACAAGGAGTTTTAATTTTGTGTATTTTAGATTGTTACCACAGAAAGCTAATAGATAAAGATTAAAGATGATCTTCCAAATTTGGATTTTCGTGTTCTATTTGACTAAAATGATTGCGGGAGTGGAGGAGGCAAGCTTAATGCGTTTAATTTATTTTAAGTTTTCAAATACAATTTTTTTGCACTTTTTTTCAAATTAAACAATGTACAATTTTTGTAACATGTTTGAAATAAAGTAAACACAGTAGACGTTTCAAGGGTAAGGTACTGATATTGCGGCGAGATCTTGTTTTTGGTTCTATTCCTTGATCCATTATGTCCTTCTCCCTTTACACTTGCAAGTTAAACTAGCAAGTTTAGGATTCGTAAAAAAATTCACGACAATACGATGATGGAGGATGCCAGAAAGTGGGTCAAACAGTTCTGTCCTTCTGTATGTCTGTCTCTATCTTAAGCTACAGCCCAAACCACTGAAGGGATTTGCTTCAAACTTGGCACTTTTGGGTGACTCCTTAGTAGGGAAATTGAATTTTTTTTCGGATCAAAATTAAGGGTAGGTACCTGCTTGCCAAATGATCAAAATAAAAAGAAAAAAAAATTCTCAAAAATAGCTCTCACAGTTTTAAAAATAGACCCGTTTTTAATTTTCTTTTTTTTTAAACATTAACTTTTTTTCGTTATTTTTTTATACAATCCAGATATGTACATCAGGCTTAAATGTTTAGTGCTTAGTTTAATGTTTTAGTTAATAGAAAATTAAATATTTGGTCACCTGCTATAAGAACCTTCATATGTATAAGCGAGTTTTTAGGGAATTATAATATTTTTGTATAGGTAATTAACATATTAATAATTATAATCATGATTTTTTCCCCAGCAATTTACCTAATTATTTTTTTTATATTGGACATACAAAAGTTTTTTTTTAAGAAAAAGCTATTTTTTATAATAAATACAACTGCTTTAAGTAATTTGAGTGTTTTCAAAGAAAACAAAATCAAAAACAGTTTTGGCCGCTTAGATTGTTGAAATACCTTTATGTGCGTTGGTTGATAACGGTACCTGCCATGGAAGCGTTTTGTTTTATTTTGAGCTTTCTCGTAAACGACTTAACCGATTGCAACGAAATTTTTGGACAACAGCGGACAATATTAATTTTGAATTAAAAAAAATTAAAACAGATTAAAATATTTTCTTGAAACTTTGTTTTAATATGTGGATTAATTTCTTTGATATGCCATACCAAATTGTATGATTAAAGTTTAAAAAAAAAATAAAATGGTAAGAAAGTCTAGTTAATCATTTTATATGATAAACCCTTATTTGATTGTAGGTATTCCGTTTACGAAAAAAATATATTTTTGCTAAACCAAAACAATATTTTTTTCGAAAATTATCGTTGCTATAAGGTATGCAAGTCTTTAAGTCGTTCATAGTAAATTTGAAAATCAAAAAATAAAAGTTGGGAGCAACCGTTAATAATGTTTTTTATGAGTTAAGATATGTATATGTGTGTTTTCACATAAGATGAAAATAAAAGAATGATATCATATTCCAGAAATAAATAATCTTCTATCTCTTTGATTACCTGTCACAGAAATAATTTTTTGTCTTTGCTCATTTACATAAAAAGGGTAATTTTTAACACATTAAGGAACTGGATATTTTTTTTTCCCAATGAAACACAATCATAATATCAATGGCATTCTTTACTTAATTTCAAGAAAAACATTACTCATTTAAAGAACGCATTTAAACATTTTTCTCAATAAAAACGATAAATTAAATAACTCTTACCTAAACTGGCATTTTTTCCTTCTTTTATGTGAATTTTTTTGATCTCGAAAACAATATAAACTGCCTATTAAGGTTTTTGGTATAGTTATTAAAGTGTAGTTAATTATTGTTTTTTTTTCGGGTTCCTTAATTTATATAACATATGAATAAGATAAAAAGTAAAAATTATTGCAAAAATACAAACTCAAACCGACATATTGTTATGTTTGTATATTGAATTTAAATTATAATGTATGTAGTTATTACAAAAAAAAATTATTACAAATTCATTCACTTTATTTTTAAAATACATTTCATAACGGTCATACAGGGTGTATACTTGTTTTTTTTTTTTGTTTTGTAAAATTATGAAACTGCCGTTTAAAACCGTATTTATCATATCCACTTTCAAAAAATGTCAAAATATTGAGAATACGTTAAACTTAAATGAAAATAATTACTGCTTTCAGTTCTCAATGTATGCATTAAAGCAATTTGGCGCCCTTTCAATTAGTATTATATTCATTTATATTATTATTAAGCTCGTCACCTCTCATTACGCAATTTTTTTTAATACACAGATAGTTACGAGATCAAATCCAACAACAAATGGGGCTTGTCACATGGAAAACAAACAATAAACCAATGACCTTGAACGTCCGAGAACGCGTCGGCCGGCCGCGACAGCAGCTATCGTGCATATTTGAATCGCACACGAGATGGGATTTCATAAATCTCAATTGGAATGTTGTATGTGTAATACAATACTTTTTATTTCCTTTATTCTTTTGTATCGTCGAAGAAGATATCTTGTCTGTTTGATAACCTTTTTAATGTGGACATCTCTTGAAGTTCATCAGTCGCTTATCAATCTTAAAATAAACACGAGGAACTTAATAAAATAATTCGACCGGTTGAATTTCGCACAATCGTTTATGTTTTTTTTGTTTTTTTATTTGTATAAGACAAGACAATTATCGTTAATCGTTAAAAAAATATATATTGGTAGACCGTAAAATATGCGCATAGTTTATTGAGATCAATTTCTTTCAGGTTGAATGGACTTCGATGTGGGTTGCTATTTGATTTTTTTGCAAAATTTAAAATTTTATAATTGTTCCTACTTGTAACGTGTTCATCGATGTGGTTAACTATCTTTGGTTGGCCGCATTAGCGATTGATCCTGATTTTATGAAGAAATAATCTTAAATCTATAATATTGCGTTCTTTGTTGTATTAATTTTTATACGCGTTGATATTGACAATTTTACTTCATAATGGGTTAGTAAATATTTACTTAGATATCGTATTAAGAAGATTCAATTAAATACCTCTACGCACCTAAACAAAGATATTATCTTACCATAAGTTTCGAGCAAGTATTTGAGAAATAAACAACCAAACAAAAGACCGACTTTTTGATATTCATAAATGAATAGTAATTTTATGTTTTAAACCAGTCGCATAAAAGTTTTTTTTGAATTTTAATATGAGTCTCACTTATTGAATCATAATGGCTAAATCATGTTTTTTTTCTATTTGTTGGTTTTATTTTTAATTTTACCTGTCTACTTTGGTTAGTTTTTCTAGAAAAAAAAAACTTCTATCGAAATGAAGATCCATATTGTTCATGACAGCTTTGGCGTGCTCTTACTTCAAGAATACAAAAACTAAACTTGGTAGACTGGTTAAACTATATTTTATTTGCAAATTTTATTAATTCATCAATGGAAATTCGAAGAGAATAAAGCAAGTTTTGCATTAATGAATAAAATTATTCTCCAATGAATTTTCGTCGTGTGTATACATTTTTAGCCGATCATAGAATCATCTGTATTTACACAAATGTTCTTTTCATTTTCTGTAGCAACCAAAATAAAACTTATTGGTCGAATCAATATAATGCACAACTGGGTTGCACGTACTTATTCTTGTTGATAGAATCAACAATATCTCTATAAAAGCGGTAATACATTGCATACATATTTAGGTACATATAAGAAAAATAAGGCCCCCATATGGGCACTTTTGCATTTCATTTTTAGAACAGATTTGCTTGCCGTTGCCATATTTGTCTTATTAAAAAAATATGAGTCTTAAGAAAAAGTTTCAAAAAAAAAAAATTTTTGGAAGTTTTTCAAAAAAAAAACTTGTTATTTTTATATAAAAAAAAAATGTTTTTTTTTTCAATTGTAACAAAACGTTCACAAAAAAGTTTTTGCATTTAAATCTGTTTACCCTATTAGAAAATCTGTTTACCCGTTTAGACAGTGGAAATGTGAACAAATGCACGCACAGGCAAACGGGCGACATGGCGAAAACTATTTTTTGGACGAAAACTTTTCTTTTTTTCGATTTATCTATCATCGTAATATTGGTGATTAAAACAAAGATTTTATTTAAACGAGAAAATAATATTTGCCTTATTAGGCAAGTCGCAAGTAGAAATATTTGTTTTAATCTTAAAAGTGTACTTGTATAAATCAGGGATAGTTTTTATACGAACTAATAGAACAGTCAAAATACCTACATGCTACTATATAAGCAAGGAACCTTCACGTATCAAAAAAGCAATCTCTATATTGCAGGAATACAAATTTAACAATTTTAAGACGTTCAATCTCGAAGAATCACATGTATTTAAAAAAAAAAACGGTTATATTGAAAAAATACATATTAATTGTTAAAATAATCCGTCCTTTTGTGGCCACCATTTAAAATAATTCAAAAGTGAACCATATTTACTATAAATCTTTAGGCAAAACAGTTTCAATATTGATGATTTTTTGTTTTACGTGTCGGTACATAAAATACTTAAAGCTTTATACATTCAAAACTGCTGTTTTGTTTTTATTTAAACTGAAATCTTTGAGATAAAAACCTTTTGGAGTAGTGAACAATTTTCTATTAATACCAAGATATACATCCTTCAAAAACCAGAATCAGAGATAAATAAGTACTTTTTTTGAATATATGTATGTTTTATCGCAAAGTAAATATCGTAATATTTGTTTACGAATAAAATGCACGGGACGAACATTATCTTCGATTTGTATCAAAATGTTTATGTATAGTGCAGATAAAAACTTTTAATTTCGATAGAAATATGATTATTAAATGAAAATCAATAAATTACTTGCTAATATAAGAGGAGACTTATTTTGACTGATAAATAAATCTGTAATGATTAATATCTTCTTATCGATTAATATAGTACATATGTACATATCTTCACTTAGAATGACTTGGAGTTTTTTTTTATATAGGCACACATTTCATCAGAAACACATGAATTTCAGTTTCAGTAAATTATATCTTATGATTTCGTTTTGCAAAGTCATGAAGATAGAACGTCAATATGTTAACAAATAATTTTGCAACAGAATATTGTTTTTTTTTTTTATAAAACAGAGATAAAAGTTGATTGAAAGGGGGCTGGTTTGCTCGGGATTACGTCAAAACAATATGGGCAAACATTTTTGAAAATCTTCACTCCTAATATTTTCCTAATTAATTTTGTGTTTGACGATCTCCCAGATTCTATTGGACGGAGCTGCAGTGGGCATAAGTATGATATTGTGATCACATAACCACGCTTTGAATATCTTAGCCGTGTGTTTTGGGTCAATGGCCTACTGACAAATTCCACGCAACGACCTATCTTATTACTCAAAGGACAACATAATAACTTTCAAAATAGTTGTGAAGGCATTTTTGTATATAAGTATTTTAATTCGATACAAGTTCAAGAGTTCCAACTATCATTTAGAGCAAGAACGGTATCTATTCGACTCATTCCTAATGTGTGCACCTTGCGCCTCGTACAAATAATTTAGATCCGGAATGAGAAAAAAATTAATAAGGTATGCAAAGAACATCTTTCACTGGATTTTAGAGAAATGGAGTGGAGAGCTTTTTAGCTATATATCGAAATTTGATATTACGGACATATTTGAAAAAAAATTTCATAAATTAAGAAGAAATTTATAAATCTGCTACTTATTGAGAACTTTTTTTTAAATGTTGTGCTAAATTGAAGTACAGTAGCGGACATAACATTTGCAACCAAAAGTGAAACCAAGAAATTTGTTCAAATTAGTTAAGCTTTGAATCAATACTATGAGTTGTATCGGGAAACCAGAATTTAAATCCGAAATGAGAAAAAAAAATAAAAGAACATAATAGGAATGACAGCTTTTTAGCTATGAATTCAAATTTTATATCATGGGCATATCTTACGTTAGGAAGGTTTCTTTTCTACAGTAGGTTTGAAGCCAATGTATCGATATAGTTTGGGTTATTGTTTTAGAGTAGGAACCAGAAAGCAAAACACTAAGTAAAAGGCCTTGTTATAATAAATGTAGTATTCATTAAACATTGTTTTTTGTGCTTTTTTTTCTTCATTAGAACAATCTCTTGCAATATCCCGTATTTTAAAGCTAAACTCATAATTCAGCAACAAGTTCCACGGTCGTGCTGTGTTAAGGTAATTTACTATTGATGAAGCCATATTTTAGGCTTTAATCTTCATAAATGCTCGATAGGGTTTAAGTCTGAACTAGGAGCTGGTCAGTTTATCGTGATAAGACAAACTGAATCTTAGGACTTCGGAAGTTCCTCGCGCAGTATTAAATGGAGATTTATCGTGAGTAAGAACGATTTATTGTCAAATAAACCGACAATAAGGAACGACGATATCAATAAGATAAGTTCCAGCTTTCCGATTCTAACTGTCATTTACTAACGACGACAATTTCTTTAACCTTCCTGCGATGACCATGGACATGAACTTCTGATATATGTGCCCACTTTTTGCATTGTTTAAAGAAAAACGTACATAATAATTTTCCTATAACAATTTAGTTATATTTCTTTTATGAAATCACTACAGGAGCAATAAAGAAGTTTATTTACTGCAATTTTGCTTTTAAATAAACCCTACCCCTTAAATAATAATTATTTTAAGGCTAGATTTGAGGCAATTTTTAGGAGTGACATTTACTAACGACGACAATTTCTTTAACCTTCCTGCGATGACCATAGACATGAACTTCTGATATATGTGCCCACTTTTTGCATTGTTTAAAGAAAAACGTACATAATAATTTTCCTATAACAATTTAGTTATATTTCTTTTATGAAATCACTACAGGAGCAATAAAGAAGTTTATTTACGATTTAATATAGCTTTTTATGGCCTTTAGTCCAAACAAAAATTTTGGCGTTTCGTCCCGGTGGAGCTCACTTGGACTCATCAGTTGACTTATCGATAAGTCAACTGATGAGTCCAAGTGAGCCCCACCGGGACGAAACGCCAAAATTTTTGTTTGGACTAAAGGCCATAAAAAGCAATATTAAATCAATAATTTAACAAGTCCAATTAAATATAGTGCTTATTCTTCTACTTTACTGATTCCAGTAGTATATAGAATTTGTATTATAAACCAATTTTCTTCTTCTTTGAAGTTTATTTACTGCAATTTTGCTTTTAAATAAACCCTACCCCTTAAATAATAATTATTTTAAGGCTAGATTTGAGGCCATTTTTAGGAGTGACTTATTCTACTTTCATAATTAAGGGCACATATAACGGTTTCAGAAAGAAGTTTTTGGAGCTTATTTGAATAAACTCTCCATTTTTCCTGAACTGTGTGTACATTTTTCATACTACACGCAATAGTATGATGACTTGAGCTGCTTACCTCCACTTTCTGAGATGAAAACATCAAATCACACTAATGAATCAATAGAAATCTGAATTATAACAGCGCAGAATAAAACAAATACAGACAACACCAGCGCTGAAATCAAACGAAGAATTACTCTTGCCAACTCCTGCTACTTTGGTTTGAGAAGGTAATAGACCAGCAACTAAATTGTCCTTATACAAGACTCTTATTATTTCAGTCCTGCATCCTGCTATATGGTGCAGGGACATGGATTCTTTAACGAAGGGAGATGAAAACAGTTTGGATTGGTTTGAGAGAAAAGTTCTTCGTGCGGTTTTTGGTCCAGTATTCATTGAAGGTGATTGGAGAAGAAGCAGCAAGCTAAGGAAAGAGCTGGTTGGAGAAGCTTGTTGGTTGAGGCCCAAATCCACAGCGGATTGTAGCCGCCTTACGGCGCTGGTCACCCTTAGTAAGTAAGTAAGAATAAAACGATAAAAAAGAAGAAAAATGTATGTATCTTACTTGTTACAATAAATAAATACATATTAATAAATATTCGAATTTTTGTAATAACGACGGATAGCGTGAGAGCAATGCATATGTTTTTTAAATCTTTTTGAATTCAGTTTATTGTTTAAAATTCAAGCTAATGAATGAGATCAAAAATATTTCAGCAGAAGTACTGCAACTATGGAAAACTTAATTTTTAAGGCAGTATTCTATACTTTTACTCGCAAGTCTAAAGGTAATTATTTAGATTTTAAAATTAAGTGAAAACTCTTGTATTGTTAATATTTTCAAGAGAACTAAAAAGCATTGTACGGCATTGACTATGCCGTACATTGCTTAACTATTTAATTTAAATTTGAAGTTCATGCCTACACTAACTTATCTTTACACTCATTTACTAAGCCCATTGTTTCCCTTAGCTGCTTAATCTAGGTACCTACTTAATAAAAATTTCTATCTACAGACAAACATATTTCCACCTCATCACCTCAGCAGGCGATAAGAAACAGCTTTAAATAGATTTGTGTTTTTTCAAAGTGGAAAATTAAAACAAACAACATTTCTGATAATCATTTTAGCAATAAATAAACAAATAAATTAATTCAGTCGTACTAATAATAATTATGTAATCCCAATAAAAATGAATAAAAATAAAAAAAAATGTCTTTTGGTCAAAACAACATTGTGTTTCCTGATTTTATATAATTCGGCGCCAAACATATTTTCTTCTTCGCCATCAAAATTGTTTTAATTAAAAAGAAAAAAGAAGTGCAATAAAGTAACTTTTTTATTATTTTTTTAGACAGTTTTTTTCGACCTGTCCATGCAAAAGAGAGATAAAACCTTCTACATTTGGCTATAAATCATATCAATAAGTTTCCCCGCTAAAGATAGGGTACAGTTTTGATTTGAAAGAAAGATGTCCCGTATAACCAACTGATTTGAAAACAGCCTAGGTCAACTGAAGGTTATTTCAAATTATTCGACAGAACCTAAAACAACGCACAAATGCGATGGTCCTTGAACAAGCCATTAGTTAGCGTTCGGTAAGGTTCACATTATTAAAAATATTAAAAAAAAAGCTTCCAATCTTAAAATAAAAAGTTTATCACTAAAGAAAGATTAGAAATAAATACTTGCCTTCGATTCATTTGGTACGGCTAACATTATCGGCAAAAAAAAAGATTAGAAAAGGCTGTAGTAGTAGACAAAAAAAAATTAATAATACACTTGAAAACACTATCGCTTACGCGCCCGCCTTCTTGACAAAATTTTATTTGTGACCAAATTATCTTGATGAGAACGAAAATGAAACTACACAAAATATAACGAAAATACAAAAGATAAATTGTAGAATATTATATCTCTGAGATTAGGTAGAGAAATATTCCCGAAAATTAAAACAAAATAAAATTCTATTTGAGGAGGTACAACGAGAGCTCGAGGAGAAGCAAAAAGCAAATTTTCGTCGGTGACGATTTTGTTTGAGAAATGTCATTTTTGTGATGTTGTTGGTGTTTTTTGTGCATGTGTTTTTTGATTAACGGTCGCCGGGGTGAAGGACAAACGGCAAAATGTCAGCAACAATGAGAAATGTCAAAATGCCGCGTTCAGGTGAAGAGTTTTTTTCTTTTGCAGAAAATTTGTGAATTTTTCCTTTTTTTTATTTTGAAGGAATGATTTAGGTAATATGTGAATTAAAATAGTTGAGTGGAGAGCATGGTATAAGAAGAGAAGGTATGATCATTAGAAAAAACTCAGTATCGAGAACTGTCAAATGAAAGAAAAAAAGATGGCTACTTAAGGTTTTGACAGCCCAGCCCATTGAAATTGTTGTTGTAAACAAATTTGTCTTGGAAATTGTTGTTGCTTTTGACTTTGCCAAATGCCAAACGTCAAAACACTATTACCCCATTTTGTAAGATGGCGGCTCTAATGATCATACCTTGTCTTTTTATACCATGAGTGGAGAGTGCATTGCACTTGAGTGTATTTTGTGTGTTACAAAATGTAATATTATGACGTCATAGCACAATGGTAAACTGTCAAACAGTTACATTTTGTTAAATTAAGACTGAACCACGTTTTTTGAAGTCTACAAAATCAACAGCGAACATGTTAAAGAAAAAATACCATGTCAGCTATTACATGAAGCCTCAAGAGGCGCGCCTCTTTTCAAAACTAATGAGTGCAAAAGAGAAAGAAGATAAAACAAAAAATTATCCGACCGGAGAGTCGTGGGCCAAAATTGTGAGACTCTTTTTTGACGTTTCTTTTTCCACTCTTTCTTTTTTCAACATTCCCTTTCATTTCTTTTTGCTTCTTGGTGGAATACAACAACAACAATACTTAAATTAAAAGAGAAATGTCAAATTTGAGTCTTTGACTCAAGAGGCGTCGTATAATAGTACGCGCCGCACAGAATGATTATCAAAAGAAAATTCGAAAAAAGAGTCAAGCCTCTTGAGGCTTCATGTAATAGTTGACCATGGGATATTATAGGAAAGTAAAAATAATAAAAGTAAAAATTAAAAAATTGAAGAAAAAACATCAGAAAATAAAGCCTTAACTACATTGGCCCGAAAAGTGAATAAGTACAAAAGTGAAAATTCTCAAACGCATTTTTGTAAAGTTTTTCGGGCTGAAAAATTAAAACAAATGATGCAGAAAGCTTATTTTTTGGTTTAAAAAGCAATTTGTATACTCTTTTTCTCAAAAAAATTGCGCTAGCCAGAAAAAAAATATTTTCACTTTTGTACTTTTTTAAAAAGTAATGTATGTAGTTTAGCCTTAAGTTTCGTTTCGCTTAAGCTGCGTACAAGGCTTTAAACTGGACAAACAAACGCAGTCGGGGCTAAGCAATTTACATGTTGAATGCAACAAAACTTTAGCCCCTTGGGCTTAGTTTAGCCAGGAGATTTCTCTGGGCTTATTTTTTGAACAGTTTTAAATATGTGCTACCACATAAAAAACTAACTTTTTCATAAATTGTTTAGAATTTGGTTACAAATATGAGCATACATTTTTGTATTGATTTATAAAACATACAAGAAAAATACAAGAAAAACCCAAAAGCGAAAAATACATATGTTAACTCTAAATTTGCTTGTGTCTGCTGATTTCGGAATACCCTACTAACAATTTTGCTTCTATAATGCTTTACAGAAGCAACAATTGCATCTGTAAAGCTTTATAGAACCAAAATTGTCTGTCGTGTATTCAATATGCAGTGCTGCCGGGCTTAGCCAGTTTAAGGCTTGGCCACACCGGAGGGTATGCGGTATAGCTGTAGCGATATTTGTACTAAAAAAATTCCACACCTGAACGTTGATGTGTCAGTTTGGAATTTTTTTCATACAAGTACCCTCACCGCTACCCGTACCGCTACCGCATACCCTCCAGTGTGGTCAAGCCCTTAGCCTTCAAGCAAACGAGTCTGACCTCATTTCGAATCCGCTCCGCCTGAGTCCGACCTCGACTACGTAAAGGCTTGGCCACACCGAAGGGTACATACGGTAGCGGTACGGGTACTTGTATGAAAAAAATTCAAAACTGACACATCAACGTTCAGATGTGGAATTTTTTTCATACAATTACCCGTACCGCTACCGTATGTACCCTTCGGTGTGGCCAAGCCTTAAGGCTTGGCCACACCGGAGGGTATGCGGTAGCGGTACGGGTAGGGGTAACGGTACTTGTATGAAAAAAATCCCAAACTGACATATCAACGTTCAGATGTGGAATTTTTTTCATACAAATATCGTTACCGCTACCCGTACCTCTACCGCATACCCTCCGGTGTGGCCAAGCCTTTAAGGCTTGGCCACACCGGAGGGTATGCGGTAGAGGTACAGGTAACGGTACGGGTATTTGTATGGAAAAAATTCCAAACTGACACATCAACGTTCGGGTGTGGAATTTTTTTAATACAAATATCGTTGCCGCTACCCGTACCGCTACCGCGTACCCTCCGGTGTGGCCAAGCCTTTAAGGCTTGGCCACACCGGAGGGTACGCGGTAGCGGTACGGGTAGCGGCAACGATATTTGTATTAAAAAAATTCCACACCCGAACGTTGATGTGTCAGTTTGGAATTTTTTCCATACAAGTACCCGTACCGTTACCTGTACCTCTACCGCGTACCCTCCGGTGTGGCCAAGCCTTTAAGGCTTGGCCACACCGAAGGGTACATACGGTAGCGGTACGGGTAATTGTATGAAAAAAATTCCACATCTGAACGTTGATGTGTCAGTTTTGAATTTTTTTCATACAAGTACCCGTACCGCTACCGCATGTACCCTTCGGTGTGGCCAAGCCTTTAAAGGCTTGGCCACACCGGAGGGTACCCAACTAACATTTCAGCTTCGGTTAAGGTATTACAAAAGCTACATTTTAGCTTCTTTTAAACTTTAGTAAGGTTGTTGGTCATGGAAAAAGGAGAACGTTATACAAGTTTGACCCTCTATAAGAAGTTTAAACGAAGCTTTACCGAAGCTCTACAGAAGCTTTGAGATTTGACAGATAGCTTCGGAAGAGCTTGTATAGCTCTTTAATACATGTCTTATCGAAATAAAAAAAAACTACTACAAAAACAAAAAATAATTCTTTTTTAAATGGTTTTTATTTGATTTTAAATCATGAATTTTATCTTTTAATCTGAAATTATATTATTATTCCATTAGTTTTTAGTATATCTATTAATAATAATTTTAAAAGTATATAATTTTTTTACCACACCCAGGAATCGAACTTCGTATCTGCTTGGTGGCAGTCCACCACTCTACGCACTCGGCCATCCTCGTATATTAATTAATGAAATCAAAAACTTAATCAGTTCAAATAGCAGAAATGTAAAAAAAAATGTCTGAGCTAAATTATTCAATGTCAAAACCAAAAAGTGTCCCAGCTAGATTATTCAATATCAAAACCAAAAACCAAATACTAAACTTGGTAATTTCTGTAAATCTTCTATAAATTCATTAAGCAGGCTTTTCCGAAAATTAGCTTTTTTCGTTTAAGTTTCTTTAACAATATTTAAACAACTTATTAGAAGTTGTTAAACAAGTTCAAACTTCTATAAGAAATTAAATTCTGAAGCAAGCTCAATACAAGCTGTATAAAAAGTAGATCCTGCGAGATCTCAATTTATAGAAGCTGTTGTGCTAGTTGGGTATGCGGTATAGCGGTAACGATATTTGTACTAAAAAAATTCCACACCTGAACGTTGATGTGTCAGTTTGGAATTTTTTTCATACAAGTACCCCCACCGCTACCCGTACCGCTACCGCATACCCTCCAGTGTGGCCAAGCCTTAACGGGTCCCACGGTGGCTCAAATTAGTATGGAAATTATAATTACCGCGGAGCCGATTTTATATGTATAGGATTTTTTCACCACGATTTCTCCTTCGACTTCGTGTTCATACACAAAAAGTTGCAAGTGTGTGAGTGCAACCCCGTTTTTCTCGTTATGAGGTCGGAGTGCCTTTTCTGAACTCAGTTTTCTTGCTTGAAGGGACACCTACCCTGCAAACCAAACCTCAGTAGTTTAGGGGAAATTACAACCACCAACAAAGGCTATACTTTGTAGGTGTATGTGTTTCCTTATTTACCAAAATCTCTCCCCTCAAAATATTGTAGTTTTGTTTCTCCTGAAAAAAATAAACTCTTTGGTAAATGGGAGGAAAAGAGAGCGATGTATGCAATGCACAAAGTTTTGTCTCTTTTGTAATGGCGGCGCGCCATTGATTTGACTTTTCCTGCATTTTATATTTTCTAGTGAAACCTTGATAGCCGCAGCAACATATTCGTTAAGAAAAAAAACATTTCTGTGCTCCATTTGATAGATAAATAGAACAATTTAACTTAAAAAATAAATAAAATATTCTCAGTGTTATTTGTGAAAACTATTTAAAAAAAAAAACAATCTACCGCACAAATTCTTCGGCACGCCACATAAATTCCACCACCATTTCCACCATCAAAATGCACAGCCTCAGCCTTGTGCATTTAGAAAAAAAATGACACAAAAACAACCACCAATTGATTTGGAAAATAAAGGTATGCTGATTATAAAATTGATAAATTATAAAGTTGTTGATTTTTCTGTCTTTTAGTGGCGATCAATTCCAGACATCATTGACTGAGTTTACAGCAGCTTCAGCCTTGAGCATTTAGAAAAAAAAAGTCAAAACAAGATACAAAAACTACCACCAAAGTGCAGACTGCAGAGTATTTTTTTTTTTTTCATTTTTCTCAACTGGCCAGGCCACAGTGGCGTGCCCAAGGATCTTTTTTTTATGTATTTTGTTTTCAAAAAAAAACTAATTTGTGTTTTTCCAATAAAATATTAAATAATAGTTGTTTAAAAGAATTGTTTGTTTGTTTTGAAGATTTTTTTATTTTCAAATGAAATTAAAATATGGATTTTAGCAGTACGGATATAAACCCATGAAAGTGCTCCAAATAAGTACTTTAAAAGTACAAGTTTCAGTGCTTTTTCTGTAGGTAAAAAAGTACTGCAAAATGTACATCAGAACCACTTCCAGAAGTGCTTCGCTGATGCACTTTTGAAGTACATTTGTCTGTACTATTAATGGAGGGGAAATTTATTTCATCTTGCATGCAAGAAAGAGATAGCTGCTTCACGTATTCTTATATACAGAAAGTATATAACTGAGTTTTTTCCCGGGCTCCTATCTTTTTTCAGTGGAAAAGAAGTACTTCTTTTACGTACATATTTCACCGGTTTTTTCTGTAGTTCTGCGTTTGCTGGGTATTAAGGCTTGGCCACACCGGAGGGTACACGATAGCGGTACGGGTAGCGGCAACGATATTTGTATTAAAAAAATTCCACACCCGAACGTTGATGTGTCAGTTTGGAATTTTTTCCATACAAATACCCGTACCGTTACCTGTACCTCTACCGGGATCGGGTCAAAATTCTGGCTTCAAAATTCTGCTTTTCAAAATTCTGCTTTTTCAGCGAAAATTCTGTTTTTCAAAATTCTGCTTTTTTTCTATTCTGTTTTTCAAAATTCTACTTTTTAAAATTCTGCTTTTCAAAATTCTGCCAGCATTATATTTGAACAAAAAAATTCTGCTAATTCTGTTTTTTTTTTATAGCATATGCGCTGGCTAAAGAAAAATACACCTCATTAATGTAATTCAACATTGATACTTTCCTAAATTTTTTTATTTAAGTGTCGCGAATATTTTTTGAAATGCATATACTGACTTTCTTTCAAATAAAATATGTATACTAAGGGCCAATTTTTCAATAGTCAGATAAACCTCAGATAGAGCTTATTCTTAGGAATAAAAGTTTTTTTTATATTGACATTTATTCCTCTGATAGTCTAACTGACGATTGAAAAATCAGGGCTAATTGGAACCGATGTTGTATATTCCTTTTCTTATTCAAATTTTTGAATATTCATCTTTATTTGATAAATTAATAAATTTTTAGTTATTTTCGGAAATGTTTAGTATTAAAAACCTTTTCTTAATATTTTCAAATTTATTCATTTATAAAACAAAAATTAATTCGCATTTAAAAAATGACAAATTATGTAGGTAAGTAATCAAATAAGCAGATAATTTTTCAAAAAGATGATTTTACAAAATTCTGCAAAAAATTAAAAAAGGGTTTGGAAAATGTTAAAAAGCGAGCGCTTTTTAACATTTTCCAAACCCTTTTTTAATTTTTGCAGAATTTTGAAAAGCAGAATTATGAAAAGCAGAATTTTGAAAAACAGAATTTTGAAAAACAGAATTTTGAAAAGCAGAATTTTGAAAGCAGAATTTTGTAAAGCAGAATTTTGAAAGCAGAATTTTGACCCCGGCAGAATTTTGACCCCAACCCACCTCTACCGCGTACCCTCTGGTGTGGCCAAGCCTTTAAAGTGTTAGCTGGCCCTTACAAGGTTTATAAATTTTCTATCACTTCTTTCATATTACACGTAAGAGAACCAAAGTGACAACAAATCTGTCAAATATTTTTTTTTTTGCAAAATAAAAGAACGTCATCTGATACAGAAATAAAAAAGTGAATCCGTACAAAATCTGCATTTCTTTTCCAATTCGTAAACAAATTTTTTATTTAAAATAATTAAAACTAAACGATACTACCAAATTTATTTTCACAATGGGTTGCGCTTGTTGTAAAGATAGCTCAGAAGAAACCGAATTAATGCCATCAGTTGTATGTTTAGCCCCAAAAATAACACGTAACTGCGTGAGTAAACAATTGCATTTGTTTTGTTTTTTCTTTTCTAGGAAACCCGAAGAAAACTACAAGAAGAAGCCGCTGAAAAACGTCGCCAAGAAAATGAACAACGAGGCATAAAAGATCCGGAAAAATTCCGTCGTCAACAAGAGCGTGCAGAGGAGCTGGAACGTCGAGAAAAGGAGGCCGAAAAGTATGGTGGTGCCCCCACATTGAAGGTGACTATAATGAAAACAATAAACTTTATTATCTGATGTTAATCATTCAAATGATTTAATTTCTTTTTAGTGGCAACAAGATTAAATCGAAGCACAGTCATCATATATCACATCATCATCACAGCTAAAATATATCACACCAAATAAAAAAATATTAAAAACAAACAAATGTCTGTTTGGGACAAATTGAGGAGAGGGATAAGCAATCTAAAATCTATTTTTATACCTGATAACCCATAATAAAATCAATCAAAATGGGTTAATCCAAAGTGTTATTTCGACTTTTCTAGAACTTTTTATACTTCGCTTTGTTATATACGTCGTTTTGTATTATAATTATTATTACAGTTATTAATGTATTTGTTATTGTTTTTTGTTATCATTTTTTTTTCTTCAAAAATTAAAAATAAAATTGTTCTTATTCTCGTGATCATAGGGGTAACTTTATTTAAATTTCTAGTATTACCAAAATAACACTGTGATACAAAATAAAAATCATGTCAATTACTTTGGAAATGACCTAGCAGAGGTTGTAGGTATTACTGACTACATCATAGTTCGGTAGTTGAAATTTTTCGTAAACCCTCAAAATTTCAAGTTATCGTCAAAAAACCGTTTTTTAATGTTTTCAGATTTCAAAGATTTTTTACTCAGCCGTTTTTCAGTCAATTTCTTTTTGAAAATATTTTTTTATTATGCTCAAGCACCAAATTGGGTGTAAATTTTATGGGCTGAATCTCAAAGTACAACATTTTTTCACCGTTTTTTAGAGTTCGGAGACCGTTTTAAGCTACATTTTGTGTTTTGAAATTTTTTTTTATAAACAGGGGTCGAATTACGGCACACGATTACGATTATATGTTAACGTTTTGACTATTTCTGTCTCTATTTAATTTTTAGAAAACGATAGAGTCACATAGCAACCATTCGTTTACGAACGTATACCGTAATTCGACAGCAGTTTTAGTGTTCTATTTAAGCTGAATCAAGAAAGCTTTTATTTATTAAAAACAGTTAGAAATTGTTGAAGTTATGATTTTTTAACTCCAGAAAGAAATTTCAAATTTATCTGTATGCAATGCTCTTAATTTTTTTTTATATATTCAGTTTGTATTTGTATGTATTTTCCGTTACGAACGGATTACGTAATTGTTTTTTTTTTGGGGGAATCGTAGCAAATTTCCGATACGAGTGGAATTTGTGAAAAGGTCGAATATTTTAGGATCTTTTCGTTTCAAATTTAAAAATTGTCGCTGTTTCAATGAACATTTTTGTGAAGAAAAAAATGTCTTTGAAATTGAGGGCAGTCTTCCATCGTTTAAGTGATAGATGCAATTTTCTCACAAATTGAAAAAAAAATATTTGAAAACAACGGCAACACCTTAAATAATAAATAATTTATTTATAATAAACAATAATTGTACATTTTAAAAAAAGGTAGACGTTTATTCCTATTTGTAAAATCAAAGAAAAGTACATTGAACTAAGTGTTTTTGAAAAAATTGGTCCTCAGACGCAGAATTTTCAAAAACAAAATTAATTGAAAAGAAATTAATACCTATGTCTTAAAAAAATGTATTTATTTTTCAACAATTTTTGATTGTTGAATTTAGAAAATGAAATGTCGGAATGTATAACAGTTTATAAAGAAATTTTAAAAATATTTCGTTTTCAATGAACTTTTTTTTAATAAGTAGAAGGTTTCAACAATTAAAATACAAAGTTATTTTTATTACATTCAACAGCTTTTTAGTTGAAGGTTGAATAAAAAATCTTCAAAATATTTGAATACAAAAAATTCAGTTTGTATCAAGACAATTCAATGAAATTGAAGTTTTTTTTTACCAAAAATGTAATATTTATTACTTTTTCCTCATCTGAAATCAACTAACAATTTTTTTGGCCAAAAACATTAAAAACATAAATTCATATTTTATTACGACAAAGTTTGAAAAAAGTCAGCTAAAATTTTTGGATTTATGTAGTTTTTCTGACCTCGGAATCGTATTAAATTCAAAAATTACATTTACAGACACTTCATTTATACAGCGTGTCCCACATTCACCGCCCCAAATGAAAACCATGGATTCCTGAGGTCATTTTAAGGCGAAAAACTTAGAAGGTAATTTGGTCGTTTTCGTCCCGTTTTCGAGTTATTTCATGATTTTTGCTCTCTCTTCCCTCAACTGACTTTATCTTTGCCAAACTACGTCTGGTTCGAAAGATTTTTTTTACAACCATAATAAAAAATTTTGCATCAAACCCAATTGTCTTCGTTTTTTAAGTTGTTTTTTTCATTTTCATATCATTTTATTCAAAAAAACTTAACTGAGTACCTACTAATTTTTTTCGCTTATTATTAAAGCCCAGTTCATTTACTTTAAGAGATAAGTTTTTTGTCTCATAAAAAAGACTACTGAAAGTAATTAAAAAAATAATCAAACTGAGTTAATTTAAAAAAAAAATTATTTCTCTAAAAAAATTATTGCGGGTGGCAATGGTGCAGTGGATGTAGTGTTTGACTGCTAGCTAACCTAGAGGTGTGGATTCGAGCCCTATCCAGGCAGCGTTCTTTTCCTTATCCCCCAGCTTGGAAGCCACCCGTGGGATTATATGAGATAATAATCATCTTATTCTCAATACCAATAAAAATTCGTTTCTATCTTTCTATTCCTTCTAACTAGTGCCGTGCAATATGCATTTAAAAGACCTAAGGTTTTACAGGCATACATATATGTAGTTAAAATTATTATTATTAAAAATTAATTCAAATGAATTAAAACTTTTAATAATGATCTCAGGGATCCGCATGGTTTTCATTTGGGGCGGTGAAAGTGGGACACTCTATATAGTGGATCTGTGTAGTTTTTTCGATCTCGGAATTTCGATCTCAAAATTTACATTTACTGACGCTTTAATAATTATAAAATAAAAATATCTAATACATAAGCTAGACCGCTAGAGTAATGAAATGCATCTATTTCATGTTCATCGTTTATCGATCCAATATCGTCGGTCTCATAAGGAGACCTCGTAACTCCATTTAACTGCCATTTTTTATGTCAGCGAAGCTACCCAGAAAATTTGAAGTCATTCCGAAAACTCTAAATAGACTTAACTTCAAATTTTATACAGCACTTTACTCCCAACTACTCTGTTGTTTCTCTACTCTTTTGTCTCTCCTGTAAAATTTTGATTTTGGGAGTAACGAGGTTTCCTTATGAGGCCGACGAAATGTATAATATTGTAACGATGAATTACCGAACTACTTTTAAGATAAAAGTCTGAACACACTACCTGCTACAGTAAAGGTAGAAATGTGAACGGACCTTTAGTAATTAAGAAACTACCCTCTGAACGCATCCAAAGAAATTCCCTCGACTGCTGAATATCCCAAAATATCCCACTAGACTGGAAGTATGAAGCGCCCCCTCTTGGAAAGGAAGCTTCGAGAAGCAAAGACGAGAACCTTCGAAGACATTCTCGAATTCCGAATTTCAGGTATAAAAGGGCAGCGTGGACACCGACCGGATACAGTTTAATTTTGAAAGTGAAAGAGTGCAGTACAAAGTGAAATAAAGTGTTGGAAATTGTTTAGTAGTAAATAAAGTGATTTAAACGTGTGTTTGTTTGAACGAATAATAAAAGTAAATTGAGTTGAAATAAAGTGTGTTCTTATTTGAACGGAAATATAAGTGGAAGTTTAAATAAATCGAAATAAGTTTTATTGTGAACCCGGAATAAAACATTACATTGGTGTCAGAAAAGTGGAATAAAACTTATTTATTTGTGCGAATCAGATAATTTCGCGGAAAAAAAAAAATAAAAAGTGCGCGTGTGTCTTAACAATAAACAAAGTGTAATACATTTTGAAATAAGTAAAAGTGCTCGCGTTTTAAAAAGTTAAAATGGGTAAGACATTAAATCAGTTAAGTTTAACTGAGCTGAAGGCGGAATTAAATAAGCGAGGTCTTCCTACTGCTGGATCGAAAAATGACCTCATTATTCGTCTGCAGGATTATTTAACCCAGGAAAACGAAAATTTGGATACATTTCAATTCGAAGTTGAAATGACAGAAGAACAAGTAAGTACTGGTTCCGATATGTCGTCCATGATGTCTGTTCTCCTTGCTAAGTTCGAGGAAAATCTTCTCAAACAAATTGAGACACAACGCAATGAACAGAGAGAACAATTAGAAAAACAACAGAGTAATGTTCTTGGAAAAATTGAGGCACAACGTAAAGAACAAAAGAGTGAACAACAGAATCTTCTGGAACAGCAAAAGAACCTTCTAGATGAACAGAAAAACCTCATCGAAGGTAAGCTTCATGCGATCGAGAACAAGTTCGTTGCTCTTGATGCTTCAATCAAAGGCGTTGAAAAACAATCTCAAGAAAAGTTTGAGAAAGTTGAAGAAAAACTCGAGAAAGTAGAAATAAAATTCGAAGACAAATTTAAAGGAATGGAAGTGAAAATGCAAAGTTTTACCGAAGAACTTGACAAAGTTCGGAAAATTAAGATCCGAGAAAGTTCTGGTGAGTATCCAAAGAAGAAGGAAATGCATCCACCAACCTTTGATGGACAAAGTTCTTGGTCAATCTACAAAAAACAGTTTGAGGCAGCTGCCACAACAAATGGCTGGGATGACGAAGACAAATGTATAGCGCTGACTCTTGCTCTTAGAGGTCCTGCTGCTGAGTTATTACAAACTTTACCACCAGAAAAGAATGGTAACTTTAACGCTCTTGTCCAGGTAATTGAAAAACGCTTTGGAGATGGCCATATGCAGGAAGTCTTCCGCGTCCAACTCAATACAAGAGTGCAGAAAAGAGGAGAAACTCTGCAACAACTCCAAGCAGATATTGAAAGGTTAGCTCATCTGGCATATCCGACAGCAGGAGACGACATTATAAATCAGTTTGCGACAGAAGCCTTTGTTCGTGCTGTATCTGATATAAATCTTCAGCGAGCGATTCGAACAGCTGGAAAACGTTCCCTTCCTGAAGCATTAGCGTTCGCACTAACAATGGAAGCAGCAGAACAGGCTTCTCAAGGCGTTCATCGGGTAAGAGAAGTTGCAGTGGAGGAATGCTCTTGTCAAAAACTCGCATTCCAAAGAAACCAACGAGACGGAGCTGCTCGATGCTGGAACTGTAACAAGACAGGACATCTCCAGCGGCAGTGCAGATTGCCACCAAGAAGAACTGCTTGCACACACTGTGGAAACAGGAATATTGCCCAACAACAGGTAAGCGATACAACCAACACTCATCCTCAACTTGATTCCCATTCGGGAAACGAGTAAGAACCAACTTCGAGGGGCAGAAGCTGGTTTCTGGTATCGATGGCCCCAGAACCACAATTCAAGTCTCACAGACTAAACGAGACAACAAAAGTCTGACAGTGGAGGCAACCATAAACAACAACCAACACGTGGCTACAATTGACACCGGTGCCACTGCCTCTATTGTACGAAGAGACTTGGTGAAGATGACATGGCTACATAACACCAACAGCTACCGTCTGAAGACCGCCACAGGAGAAGCAGCAAGGGTGTACGGTGAAGTTCGTCTTACGATCCGTATGGCAGAACTAGAGTTTTCGCATGTGTTTTTGGTGGCAGATATATGTGACGAGTGCATCATTGGAATCGACTTCATGAAGGAGCATGGAATCATTTTGGATATCGGTAATCAAGTCCTGAAATACAGAAATGTAGAGATTCCAATGGTCTATGGCACTGACAACTCGACAACAATTAGAACTGTCATCAAAGAAGACATGTGCCTGCCTCCTTCTTCAGAAGTTTTTGTGTGGACCAAGTTAAAGGGGAACTTTGGAAGCCATCGATACCTCATGGTTGAACCAGAAGTTGAGCAAAGTTCCGAAAACATCATCATCGGGAAGACTCTTGTGGCACCAAAGAACAACATGGTACCTGTACGGATACTTAACATCAAACCGTACCCAATCAAGCTTAAGAAAGGAGAAGTTGTTGGGCAATGTGAATCTGTGTCCGCAATAACTAAGATCAACGACATGGACACACAGATGACTATGAACTCTGAGAAACTAAAGACTCAAATTCTCAAATCAGACAACTTGAGTCAACATCAGCTTAATGTTGCTGGAAGGCTTCTTCATGAATATGCTGATTTCTTCTCTTCACCCAGCGGGCAATACGGCCGAACACAACTGGTGCAGCATCGAATCGATACAGGAGACGCTAGGCCGATTCGTCAACCAGCAAGACGTCTCCCCTTGGCCAAACAAGGTGAAGTTGAAGAAATGATATCGACAATGAAGAAAGACGGGCTGATCGAAAATTCCAAAAGCCCTTGGGCATCACCGGTAGTTCTCGTCAAAAAGAAGGATGGAAGCACTCGATTTTGTGTCGACTACCGCAGGCTGAATGATGTGACGAAGAAAGACAGCTACCCACTGCCAAGAATCAGCGATACTCTAGATGCAATGGAAGGAGCACAATGGTTTTCGACTTTGGATTTGAAGAGTGGCTACTGGCAGGTAGAAATCCATCCAGAAGATCGGGAGAAGACGGCTTTCTCCACAGGAAATGGTCTGTGGCAGTTTAATGTCATGCCGTTTGGGCTATGCAATGCCCCAGCTACTTTTGAGCGCTTAATGGAGTGCGTTTTAAATGGATTAACCTGGAAATCTTGCCTAGTCTATTTGGATGATGTCATCGTTTACGGGAAAACATTTGATGACCATTGTGAAAACCTAAAGGCTGTATTCCAGAGGCTACGAGAAGCACATCTTAAGTTAAATCCAAAGAAATGTGCACTTTTCAAGACCGAGGTTAAATATTTGGGGCATATCATCTCATCCCAAGGAGTAAAGACTGATCCTGAAAAAGTTGACACTGTGAAGAACTGGCCAACCCCTCAGGACAAGCATCAACTTCGGAGTTTCCTCGGTCTGGCAACGTACTATCGACGATTCGTGAAGGATTTTGCGAGAATCGCCAAAAGCTTACACCAGCTCACGGAGAAGGGTAAACCCTTTAAATGGTCAGGTGAGTGTGAGAAAAGCTTTCAGGAACTGAAGCTGCGGTTATGTGAAGCTCCTGTGCTGGCCTATCCGACTCCAGGCAAACAATTCATCATTGACGCAGATGCAAGTAATGTTGGAATTGGTGCTGTTTTATCGCAAGTTCATGATGGAGAAGAAAAAGTCGTTGCCTATTTCAGCAAGGTACTGTCGAAACAAGAAAGAAACTATTGCGTGACCAGGAGGGAACTTCTTGCTCTGGTATTGGCAACAAAGCACTTCCATAAATACATCTATGGACAGAAGTTCCTTCTTCGCACAGATCATGGTGCACTAAATTGGCTTTTGAACTTCAAAAATCCAGAGGGTCAAGTAGCAAGATGGATCGAGATACTCCAGACGTATCAATGTCAGATTCAACATCGAAGAGGAAAGCTACATTCAAATGCAGACGCATTATCTCGGCGCCCGTGCAAGCAAGACTGCAAGCATTGCACACGGCTAGAGGAAAAGGAAGTTGTCGCTGTAAGAAGAACGAGAGCTGACCCCATTTGCGGCTGGAGTAATGAAGAACTCAGGATGGCCCAACAGGAAGATTCGGACATCGAACCCATCCTTGCATGGAAGGAACATGAAGAGAAACCAGAATGGGCCGACATCTCCGACCGAAGCCCCACTCTAAAAGCATATTGGGCACAATGGGACTCACTTCATGTGCAAGAAGGGTTACTCAGGCGTAAGTGGGAATCCGCAGATGGTAAATCTTATGTAATGCAACTAATCCTACCTCAGTCAAAGGTTAATGATGTTCTCCGAGAGATGCACGAGGGAACTTCTGGAGGCCATTTAGGCATCAACAAGACGCTGGAAAAGGTACGCCAGCAATTCTACTGGTTACGTATGAGAGAAGACGTTGAAAAGTGGTGCCGAAAATGTGATACTTGTGCCGCTAGCAAAGGACCAGCTAGAAAAATGCAAAGCAAGATGCATCAGTACAATGTGGGCACACCTTTTGAGAGGATTGCAATAGACGTGGCAGGTCCTTTTCCCGAAACCAACAAAGGAAACCGGTATATCCTCGTAGTGATGGATTACTTCAGCAAGTGGCCTGAGGCATTTGCCATCCCAAACCAGGAAACCAAAACAGTTGTGGATAAGATTGTCTTTCATTGGGTGAGCAGGTTCGGAGTACCCATGGAACTTCATTCCGACCAAGGAAGGAACTTCGAATCTAAGATTTTTCAAGAGGTTTGCTCACTCCTTGGCATCAAGAAGACGCGAACAACACCGCTTCATCCACAATCTGATGGGATGGTTGAGCGATTTAACAGGACACTTAAAGAACACCTGTCAAAAGTAGTCAACGATAATCAACGAGACTGGGATCGACATATTCCATTATTCTTGATGGCTTATAGAAGTGCAACACATAGTTCCACTGGACATACACCATCGGAAGTCCTTTTTGGTTCTACAATACGGCTGCCAAGTGAGATAAAATTCGGATGTGTTCCAAATGAGCCACAGGAAATAGATGGGTATGTTGATAACCTGAAAGAAACACTGGCTGACATTCACCAACGGACAAGGACAAATATAAAAGCGTCTAGTGACAGGATGAAAACAAGATATGACGCGCGAGCGACAGCAACAGGGTTTCAAGAAGGAGAACTTGTGTGGTTTTACAATCCCCACCGACAAAAGGGACTATCACCGAAGCTACAACAAAACTGGGAAGGCCCTTACACAGTAATAACCAGAATCAACGACGTGGTTTACCGTATACAGAGAGGGGTAAGAGGCAAGTTAAAGGTAGTTCATTGTGACCGTTTACATCGTTATAATGGTGAAAGAAGCAATGGAGTTGTTCGGGACGAACAATCCTAAGAGGGGGGCAATGTAACGATGAATTACCGAACTACTTTTAAGATAAAAGTCTGAACACACTACCTGCTACAGTAAAGGTAGAAATGTGAACGGACCTTTAGTAATTAAGAAACTACCCTCTGAACGCATCCAAAGAAATTCCCTCGACTGCTGAATATCCCAAAATATCCCACTAGACTGGAAGTATGAAGCGCCCCCTCTTGGAAAGGAAGCTTCGAGAAGCAAAGACGAGAACCTTCGAAGACATTCTCGAATTCCGAATTTCAGGTATAAAAGGGCAGCGTGGACACCGACCGGATACAGTTTAATTTTGAAAGTGAAAGAGTGCAGTACAAAGTGAAATAAAGTGTTGGAAATTGTTTAGTAGTAAATAAAGTGATTTAAACGTGTGTTTGTTTGAACGAATAATAAAAGTAAATTGAGTTGAAATAAAGTGTGTTCTTATTTGAACGGAAATATAAGTGGAAGTTTAAATAAATCGAAATAAGTTTTATTGTGAACCCGGAATAAAACATTACAATATTAATAAGTTCTATTTTTATTACAGTTATTCATGCCCATGTATAATTTTTTGTACTGTACATAAATTTTAAACTCAACGGTCTTCCATACACACTTAACACTTTCATCTATTCCCAAATAGATGTCGCACTAAACTTAACGAACATCATTATCCAATTTGTCAACAAACTGACAGTTCTCCGAACAAAAAAAACCCATCGAATAATAAATTCAAACATGGCCGCCATGGGGCTCTGTGTATGTTTTCATCAGAAAAGTCAAAACCTAAAAAAAAATTGTTCTTGCAATTTTTCGACCGTCTGAGTGTAATTTTGCAAAATTCATTAAAAAATATGTGCAAAACAATAAAAAATTCAATAAAATATACATCGGCGTGTAATTAATAATGAATTTGTTAAACAATTGTGTACAATCACAGTGAATAAGTGCCAAAATATAACCGCATATTAATTTAAGGTAAGTTGAAACTTTTTTTTTTGTTTTGCCAGCAGACTTTGCAACCCTTTCAATTTTCTACGGATTTTGATAATTTTATAAACTATTTATAAACCTTTTGAGCATTTCAACTCTTAAATAAACACACAGATATGTTTTATTGTTTCTGGAATCTTTGATTGAATCATTCTACTGAAATTGGAATGAACACAAAATCACTTGTCGTAGAGCAAACGACGATGATAGTTCTTGAGAGCAGCGACCAGCAGCACCCCACCCACCTGTGTTTTTTTTTGTGTGTGAAAAATTTTATTCAAATGAATAATGTTGTCTATTTATTGCTTGATTATTCTGTGTTATCAACAAATAAATGTGTGTGTTGTTTTCATTCCATTTGGATTGGGCATTTGGATGAACTCGTTTCAGCAGACTTTTGTGTCAAATTGGGAAAACCCCAGCAACAATTTTTGTTGTTCCCTGGGAATGCTCATTTTTTCTCTAGATTTGTTTATTTACATTAGATTATTATTATTTAATTTTGTTTTCTTATTTTGATGAATTTCTAGTTTCATTTTATCTATAGAAGAAAAAAAAACCATTAATTTTTGTAGCAACGAACAAGGGAATTCATTGTGCAAGGACCAACCCTATTTGCAGAATATTGTGCCGGCTGTCAATTAGAAAATTTTTGTTGTTTTTTTTTTCTTTCCTTCGATTTTGCCAGACTTAATGCCGGGAAGTGGGATTGTCATTTGAGTATAAAAATATGCTTATCAGTTTATTTTGTTTTGCATTTTTTTACTTATCAATTTATTTTCGAATTTAAACATTGGATTGTTGAAGGAACAACGCCCAAGGCGGATTGTGTTGGATTTTAAGTCTTTAAGTGCTGTAGTTGTTGTTGCTGTTGTTGTAGTAGGTATTTTTTGCTTCAAATTTTTGAGAGTTGGTCTTTGAAAGATAAAAAAATATTTAAATTTTGATAAATTTGCGTTGGTTTTAGCTTCTACATAAAAGAAACATTGACTGAAAGAACTAAAAGAAGTAATTAAGGGTTTAATCTGGTATCAACTACTTCCTTTCGTTCAGACCAGTTGCTGCACCCAATTGCACACAAAATTGGTTGACGATGTTCTTCATTTTTGTCCTTTTAATTGCTTCGTTGATCTTCACACAATACATGTTATATCAACCGATCCATTTTAAGCCTTTTAAACTTGTCGTTGAATCTTCTGTTTCAATTTTAATCAACATATACATTGGGTCCAACAGTTACTTGAACAGTTCTTATCTCAAATAAACACATCAAATATTTATACCTCAACCACCTATTCCCAGTTATAGACTTAGAGTGTCCAGCGCCTTAAGGCGGTGCTACAATGCATTTGGCTTCAACTAACAAGATTCTTCACCCACCTCTATCCTTAGCGAGCTGCTTCCAGTTTCGCCAAGTTTATTGAGGTTCCTTGCATCTGTGCGGTGCACTTTGGACGAGGTCTTCCTCTAGTGCGTCGTGTCTCCATGCACTTGTTTGGCTAGGTAAGTGTCCGTGAATAACCAATACAGTTGGTTTTTGTATCTTCTTCTCCGTTCACCAGAGACGGGACCAAAAACTCCATGGAAAACTTTTCTCTAACCAGTTTTTAATCGTCTTCTTCAAAGTTCATGACTGGGATGATAAAAATCTTGTAAAAGACACAATATTTACTCGAGGGTGGGATTTACTGGTCAATTTCATTCTTAAACTTAAAGAGCAGCAGTTGGGAAGAGTAATCCTTCGTTTGAATTCAGCGCTAATTTTTGTTGTTGTCTGAATTAATATGGGAGCCTAGGCAGATGAAGTATTTTACTACCTCGAAGTTATGGCTGTCCATGGTGACGTTTTGTCAATAGTTCGGTGTTGAATGTCCTTTTTTGACAACATATCCTCATTGACCCTTGACCCATTTTTGCCGCTTCCGCTTCAAAGCTTCCAAAAGCGCCACTGATATGATACACGCTTTGTTCTTTTGATTATGTTAATATCGTCGGCATAATGCAAGAAGCTAAAAGGACTGGAAAGATGGTTTCTATCGGTCTATAGCCTACAAAGAACAAAAAATAAGAAATTCATCAAAAGTCACGAAAATAAGACCAATAAGAGGACGGTCTCATCGAAATGTAAAATGGATTACAAACGAAGTGACTCGTAACCACTCGTAACAAGTGGCTTTGTCTACATTAATAAAAAACACTGATCAAAAATAATTTTGGTCATGGTGCTTAGTGGCGAGAAAAATTCTGAATGTTTGGCCTTGCCCAGAACATCAGAAGTCCGCTTGACAGCCTGTCACACCGATTTTCGCTTTCCTAGGTTGCGACTTCAATTCAGCCACACAGAACCCAAAGCCGATTTCGTCCAGAGGACCCAGTGAGCAAGTCCTTTGAATGTTGCCTTATTGCTCGATTACAGTTATTGGATCGCTTCATATTCCTGCTGTTGCTAGTACTGGCATGAATACATAGTGAATGTAATCCATCGCAGAGGATAGCGAGCCCATTCAGCAAAGTAGAACCAAAATCGTCTTCATCTAACTTTAGAGACGATGAGCAAGTCACAATAGTTGTCGCTCGCTTGAAGCGTTATTGCTTTTGCTTGCTTTTTGAGCCCTCTTTTGGGAGTTTTGACATGTAGAAGTTGTTAAATTATATCCATCGAACTAGACAACAGTTTCTGTGGCAATGTGACAGATTGCTGCCCTAAGCTCTGGCTCCTATTCAACACCGCAGTTCCACAAGTTAGTACGTTTAGCAGAATACCGACGTAGAAGTCACTTGATAAAAAGAGTGTCTGTAAATAAATAACACTTCCTCATAGAACCATTAAAGTATGTTATTAGGCATTTAATTATATTGGGTTGTCTTGGAACGAGACAGGGTTGGGCAGTGGGCAACCTCGCAACTTCAACAATGAGCATTGTTTTATACCGGTTTTATACCTATTAACCATGCTTATTTCAGTCATGAATTTAGCAAATAGTTCCTTAGATCTAATTTTGCATTGGTATGCTATTTCTTTCTGCTAGTTTGCAGTGCTCATGTTATCGGTAAAACCTGCCAATTCTGTTTCGCATTCTTTGACTTGTTTTGAGTTAGTCTATCAGTCATCAATAGTTTTGATAGCTGCTTAACTATCAATGAAAATGGCTACATGGCAAATATCGTTGTTCGGTATTGTTTGGTTTTTGAGTATTCTATACTCCAGTATGGTTCAAGGTATCAGCTTCTACATTTCCTCCGACGTGAAAAGGTGCTTTTGAGAGTGGATGAGTTTGGCAAGGAAGTTCATGCAAGGAATGTACCTATTAACGCTTACGTAGCCGACCTTTAATTCAATAACAACGTTCTAAGTTTCAATTTGAATTGATTTTCAAAAACTCTATCGGATTGTGAAAATTTGTTCAATCATTCATTTCCGACGCTTAAGTTTAAGATTTTGACGAAGCCAGATTCGCCGAATACACACCGAATCAACAGATGTTTTGATCGTCATTGTTGATATGGAATAAACTGTGCTACCTAACTAACTAAATTAGAAAGCGCCTTTTTCAAACTCCCAGCAACGGTTGTGTTTACCGCATTCTCAAACTGGTTCATATTTGATGAAGTGAGTTGAAGTTGATCCGTTCAACAAACCCAGTCAGAGTCATCCTTAAATGTCTAAAAATCTTTATATGGATCTTTGTACATAAAAAACCATACTAGTTTGGTCCAACTTCATGGGCGGACGTGCTTCTCCCGAAACCGACCAACATTTCTAGGGACTACATTTGTTTGTCATTGAAGAGTTAGTAGACTCCTTGCTTTATGTGCTCAATTTTGTATTTGACATGTAACTAAAAACTGAAGCATCCTGTTGTAAACTTCTTCCTACAATAGAAGAATTCAATGATTTATCCCTACAACATCTATCAGACCGCAATGCGAAGAAAAGCAGCTGACAAACGAACGAAAAAAAAAAAATGAAAACCAAAGTGACCATCCCTCTTAATTTAGAGTGTTTCTCGTAGTCTCTTTACCAAATAAAATCGTTTACCCACTGCAATCAAAATGATTTGAAATAATTTATTGAACGAAATATGCAATAAATTTAAAACTTCACTACAGCTTTTAAGGAATTTTCATCTGAATTTAGATTTCTGGGAGTGCTAAATGCATACAGTTGAGTCTTCTAAAGATACAATTGTATAGGAATTTCAAAATTCTTTACATAACTTTAGAAACTTTTAATGATTCGTCTGTAAGGATTTATCCAAGTCCTTCTGCTTCAATTAATGTAAATTGCATAAAATTATGAATAAAATTTAAAAAAAAAAATCCTCATAAGTCTTAACAAGTTTAGTTATTTAAAATAAATTTCAACTTTCTACTCAGTTAAATAAAAGCCATTTCAAGGAGAGCAAATCCTTTTAGAGGAAGCTCTGCAAACGTTTATGGTTTTCAACCGCAACCAATCATAAGAATTTAAGTTTTGGTATTTTTTTGTTTGTTTCCTAGTCTATCTCCACTTGGTTTGTGGATTTCATCAGAGATGAAAATACAATGTGGTCTTTGTCAATGGTGCACCGAAGGAGTTTCCTTGTCTTAATTAATCAGGGGTAAAATGTTTTTATGGTCACCAAACGCAGCCTCGGCAACGTGAATTATCCGTTGAATGTGAAAGTTAAAGGAATTCTATTACCAAAGACAACTTGCATGCACTGCGCTTGTGTATAAATCCATCCTAATGAAGATGAATTAAGAATTAAGGTTAAGGGCTAAAGTCTGCTGATGTACTTGAATTATACTGAACGAACGCATTTCATTGCAGAGGAAGGATTTATCTCGATACGCTTCTCTGTGGCTGTGGTATTATATTTAGGTGAGGTTGAAACTAATGCGGATAATGAAAGGAAAACTAAAATTGTATATCTTACGTTTTGGTTGAGCACAGAGAATACTTGAGAGTTGAGAAGTGGTGGTTTGGTTAAATGGAATTTATTGACAAAGCTTGCATTTTATAATCAGAGTTCAAGTTACGAATGGAAGGAAAGATAAGAAGTTCTCGACAGCAACAAGGTCGTTTTTTTTGATTACTAAAGGAAAATATAAATTAAATTTTAGAAGAATAAGAAGAATAAGAACGTTGTAAAGAAAATTGACATTGTGTTGTGTTACAATGAAATCTTAATTTAACGTTTTATGTGTGTTAATAAATTGGGTTATGCTCTGAAAACAATGCTTTGTTAATGAAATTGAAGTAACAAGAGAACCTGTTATCTAAGGGTGTAAATAGCATTTGAAAATTATTTCAACTATTTTAATATCAGAATTACTATATTTGAATAAAATGTGTCAAAAATTATTGATTACAAAAAAAAAAAAACACATTAAGCCTTTGGCTGCCATCACTTTTGGGTGACACCTTGTGTGAAATATCAGAGTACTAAAAAGCTGGCAGTCAAAGGGTTAAAATGTATAAGAACTTGATAATTGAAAAAACGATCTTTTCCAAAAAATAGAATTGCAGAAAAAACGAAAATGTAAAAATTGTCTCTAAAAGGAGTGCAATATGAAAAAGAATCAAGTTTTTAGTAATTGATTTTTGAATGATTTAAGTGACTTCTTTATACCTTGGTTCTTGGTTTTAAAAATATAAAAGAGAATACGAAATATAAGATTTCTATCAGTATTGAACGTTCATCAAATTATGAACTAAGGTGTTAAAGCGATAGTAAAACCTCATACATCAACGAAATAATTAAGAACCATACTATTTAGGTACACTATTTTGTTATAAACAAGAGTTAATGACGCCGATGCAGCACGATCGTTCTTTTTCGAAATGCTAAAACAAATGAATTCAATACATCAAGGTTTTTTTTATCCTCTTGTGGGTTGAGCATGAACCAAAAAGCAAAATAGTGTTTTAAAGGATTTTAAATAGTTGATAAGCTGTAATTTAAACAACATGAGTCTTAAGAAGCTATTAAAAAATTATGTTATACTTGAAAGTAAAATAAGTTACATTCGAAATAAAAAAAACAAATAAGTTTAAAGGAACCACGACTAAAATTGCTGTTCGCCATTTCGCTATTTATTAAGCGAACGTATTATAAGATAATACAATGTTGAAAAGTTGCATCAATGTTCATTACATGTAGATAAATTCGTGAAAATAGAACTGGGATAAATGTAAAAGGGCATCTAGTTCTCAGATTTGGTGGTAGACATACCTATCGCTGGCTGAGAATTATAAGGTTGCATGTTTTATGGAAACACCTGCAAACATACAACCCTATAATTCTCAGCCAGCGATATGTATATTTTTTTAACGATAAAAAGTTCTTGATGTGATGAGAATAATGTGTAACGGTAAAACTTCATATAGGTTAAGTTGATGGTTATTTATTAAGTATGTTATGGTGAATCTCATGGTGGTCAAATTCAGTCTTATGAGTTAAATGTTACTTTCAGGCAACTTTTTTGTATTAGAAGTGCACTAGAGTCGACTCCCTCTAAGTCGAACTTTCACGGGACTCGAAAATCGGTTCGAGTTAGTAGGAAACTCGAGTTGGACGGGTTTATTTAATATTTTTTGTCCAAAATTGTTCATTAAAAATGGTGAAAAAGATCGACTTAGAGGGAAATTCGACTTAGAGGGAGTTCGACTTAGAGATAGTCGACTGTAATTGGAAAAATGTGAAGTGATTTGTTTGCGTCAAATTGTGTCCTAACTAACAAACAAACACAAGAGCAGGAGAACTGAGTAGAATCCACCATGGATACAAAACTGAAAAATACGCAAAAAAAGATAAGCATTTTTTAATCCTAGATTGAACCCTAAAATCATGTAGCTGGAAATGAAATCCCTTAAGAAGAATAGAGAATGTGAAACAGTGGAAAAATTGGACGCTTGTTCTAGAACAACAATTGAAGGTAAAATTAAATCAGAGGAGCGTTTACTAGTATTCGTAAAAGTATTCGTTCAAATATCTCACATAAAATTAAGTTTTTTTTTTCAATATATTAATTTTAGGCAGCAATTTGCTCGTTATAACAAAAATGGTCGAAATTAAATAAAACATGGATTTTGCCAAGACCAAGTAAAGTTTTTAATTTTGATAAATAGGAGTGGAAGTTTTAAAATGTAAACCATTATTTATACTCAAATTAAATGAATTAAAAAAAGATAACAACTTTCTATTTATGTGTCCACCATTGTATGTGTACATATATATTAGAAATTTAATCAAAAGCTTTAATTTTAACTGGTAAAAGCAAATCGTGCGCCCAGTCGTACCTTTTATCTCCTCGGACTTGCAAAAATACAAACCTGGTAGATATTTCGTCATTAAAGGCAACAAAAAGCTTAGAAAACACATTAATATCTTCAAAGTTTATTAAAAAAGGTATAAAACTCCAGCCAAATTTTCTGTAAATTGCATTTTATAGACTGGGATTCCCAGCTCCAAGAAGTTTGCTGTTGTTTATTCTTTTCTGCTCCATTTCTATTCCTTATCTGCGTATTTTATGCATCCTTAAAGCATACTTTTGTTAAATATGCATACATATTTGATATTTTAGATATTTCTACTAAATCAGTAAACTACTTTCCTGTGAAAACTTTAATTTTTCAGTTTGTTCTCTAAGAGCCATAATTCACTATATATAACAACACTTTTTTTACACTTGTTCTAATTTTTTTTAATAAGAAACAAGTAGGGCTGATTAAGTCATATCTTTAGAAATAAATTAGTACATCTACTAAACAAAAACAAAGAAATAATACAATAAATTAGACAATCACGTTTTCAGCACTTCAATTTTGTCTGAAAATAAACTGATTTGCTTAATAAATTTTAAAAACTTATTAAAAATTACTTTTTTTTTTAAATCAGGTAGGTGCCACACAAATAAGCTCTTGCCAAAAAAATAAATAAAACGATTAACAAGCTGACATTCTTAATCTTAAAATTAAGTAACAAAAAAAAAACAACAAATTAGGTTCTTAATCCTCTTTGTTTTCAAAGTCAAACATTTAAATAGAAAACAAAAACAAAAATATGTGTATACTTATAATAAACGCAAATTATTTCTCTAATTTATTTCACTGATTTGTAAAGTTTTTCACTTAAAAACAAAGACATTGTCGCAGTTTGATAAAATTTTAATTTTGAAATTTATCATCAGATCAATTTTTTCGTCAAACCAATGTTTGCTTGGAAACATTTTCATAAATATAAAATGAATTAAAAATTCCAAATAAATTTAAAAATTAAAAATGTTGAAAATAAAATTAAGTTATTTTTTTTTTCAAGTCTATAAAAGTTTCCAAAGAGTTTGAAATATTTCTATCTTTCGTTTCCCAAGTGACAACACCTCTTTTATTCTTTACATATGCTAGAAATAACTCAATTCATAGCTCCCTATTTAAATTTAAAGGCAATGAAGTGTTTTTATAAACCATGACAAAATAAAACTAAAAGGAGGTGATGATTAAAATGTTTCGTGTCCAAGTCAATAAGACTTGAAGTGATAAATCACCTTGTTTAGCCTCGATTTTTTTTATATAAATTATTCTTTTAATAAAATATGTATGTTTTAGGAAATAAGAAATAAAATTATAAATTTATATTAAAAAAATAAAAGACACAAGTTAGCGGTAAAAGGAAGTAAAAAATAATACCTAATAAAGAAGGAATAAAGATTAAATAAAGAATCATACCATCTTATGGTACTTATTTAACCATGTCAATCTGACCTAGTAATCAAAAATAGTAAAAATAAAAATATTTAAATAAATCCTCATTTGAAAACTTAATTATATTTTATTTTCTTTATAATTACTTGGTAAATTGTACAGCTTTTTCAATATTCGAGATATATTCCCATTTTTATGGAAATATTTTTAATAACTCATTAAATTGACTTGTGTGATGATGATTTACTTGATTATAAAAAAATATATTGGTCACTTACTTGTACACTGTGGCGTATGAGTAATAAAAATGCAGTGAAAAATCAATAATAATGTCATCTTTGACTTTTCGACTTTTCGAAGCAGAACCAATTTAAATCACCCTTTGAAGCATCACGAACGGTGTTTATTTTTCAATTTATTTTCTCATTTTTTTTTTCTTTTTTTTTGAATGGAAATTTTCAATTGCGTCATTAATTTATTAAACAAAAAAAATTATAGTTTCCCGCCAAAGATTTACGCCTACATAAGGCCTCGGCTACTATAAGGTATGTGAAATATGATGACATAATTTGTTTACAGTTGCTATATTCAATCTTGTTTTGTTTATTAAATTTTGCTTTGCTTAATTAAGAAAAAAAAAAACTAATAATAAAATTTGTACTGATTTGCATTTCTTGTTTGCATTTTCTTCGTTTTTTTTATACATCCTGAATACTAAGAAAAGGTGAGAAAAATTGAAAGTAATATAATTCAATGTCATTAAAATTTTATACAAAAAAAATGATAAATATGGTAAATAGATAAAAAGAAAATTTTTTTTTTGTTGATAGTTTGTTTTTTTTTTTTGTATTATTGGTTGATTAATAAAAATACCTACGCTGAAGTGAAAATTTATTTATTTATGGAAAAAAATTGTACGCGTTTGTCACGTTCGTTTAAATTTTTAAAATATAAATCTTTTAATTTGAAGGTTTGAAGGAAATTTGTATATAAAATAAATATGTTGTTTTTCTTTTATTCACAAAATGATTTGAAATATAAAAACACATTTAATAAATATAATGATGATTCATAAAGGGTGTTTTTTTGTGAAGTTAATGTATGTATATTAGGGTGTCCGTTATTTCCCAAAGTGATGTTTTCGGGGGAGACACCCCCCAGCTCGAAATTTAAGGACCTAAATAAAGGAAACTTAGCAAAAAATTTTTTTGGGAGTTCATTAACCCGTGCCTCTAGGGTCATACTTTCCCCATACAAATTTGTATGGGAAATTTTTAACTTTTACATAATTTTTTTTTTTCTCGAGTTAAATCATCTATTTTCTCTATTATCTATTTACTCGAACTACAAAAGATTTGTTTACAATATTTTTATTGAATTTTGTTTAACAATTATCCACCTAAAAGTAGTGTGGTTTAAAAATATTTTTTTCGATTTTCGGTCGGGCCAACCCCTTAATTTGTTCCACTTATGTATCTATAACATTAACGTTGTGATATTTCAATTCGCTATCTTAACCGCAAGAGGGTGCTAGTAACAGTTCAATTCTTAAGTTTTGTAGGTAATCTTGATTTTTTTTTTAAGTTTTTTTGAAAAGCAAATATTTTATTTAAGTTTACTCGTCTTTATAAACCATATAATTTTGTTTTTCGAAAAAAGTGAGCAATTATTAATAATAACTAATAATAGTAAGCAAAATGTGCAAATAAAAAGTCTGTGTACTTCCTGTTGACGAAATTAACTTGGGAGCGGCCCCAGAAATTATTATTTCGATATTTCTTCAGAATAAGTACAACAAACACAACTTTAAAGCAATTTTTAACTTAAAAATAAAATTTTTCAATAGGTATCGATAAGATAGGAGGCTGAAAATTCAACAGTAGGTATGATGCCAATAGGATGTGGATCCAAACTAGGGGGTGGCCTAACGTTTATCTGAAAATTGTATTTTTCCCATACAAGCGTGGACCACATTCCCCCAGACGGGTTAATGACCTCCAAAATTTTTGCTAAATTCCCCTTATTTAGGTCCTAATCTTTCGATCTGGGTGGTGTCTCCCCCGAAAATATCACTTTGGGAACTAACGGACACCCTAATGTATATACCTAGGTTAAGAAAAGTATTCAAATTTTGCTGATTGTTTTTTAATCATTCTCAAGTCAACAAACTTATAAAAAAAAAAGGTAGAATAGTGTACAATTAACAGAAAACAATACTAAACAAAATAATTATTTCCTTACATAAATGTTACATTTCCACGAAAATATAGAATCAAAAGATTCCATAAGAATTCCAATCTTGTTGTTTTTCATTCGGTATACATTTTCCGATGCCTTCCTTCAAGCCTTTTCAAATTTCAACTACTATCACTTATAATGAATCACACTTCAAAAAATACTTTTGCAACATTTTTTTTTGATTAACTTATTGCAGTTATTTTTTGAAGTGTACATCAAATACCCCAAGGTAATAAAAATCCTACAAGAAATTAAAAACACTTCGCCTTATTATCTGATAAAAAAAACTAGTTGTTAATAAATAATACAAAATCTATAAAAAATCTGTATAAAAATATAATGCATGTAATGGCTTTGTCTTAATCAAAAAAATACCAATAAAATTTTCAATAAAACATCTATAAAATTCTTGTGCGAAGTAAATTCAAAATAAAAAAAAAATCAAACCAATACAAAATGTCATTCGAACGTTCTTGGCCCACATACCACCTACAAGTTTTTCCTAAACCTTTAGTAAAAAATAACAAAAAAATAAATAACTTAACTTCCTCAAATATATCATCAGATTTTATTATTTCTTTTTTTATTTTATATTTTTTATTTAAAAACAATTTTTTTTTAGTTTTTTTTTTATTTTGTTTCTGTTTTATTTTTTTGCTTGTTTTCAAATATAAAGGGCATATTTCCTTTTTTTTTTTCTTAAAAATCTTTTATAAAAACATAAATCAAAATAAAGTTCGGAATAAGTTTTTGTATGGAAAATAAAATGCTTTTTAATTTCTTTTATTTCAAAAAATTAGTTTCTTTGTTGACGTTTAAAAAAAAAGCTTTTTTGTTGTTGTTATTTCAACTATGTATGTCAATTGCATAAAATTTAATTTATTAATGACAATTTTTCAACTTCATCACTTTCTCTATCTTTCTGTTCCTTTCACATCTAAAGGAATTTTCAAACAAAATTTACCTAAAACTCATCTAAAAAATAAAAAAAAGAACACATACACACACCTATAATCATGATAATAAATAAATGAAAAAAAAAAACGCATTTTTAAATAATATTGTCAAAATAGTCTATTTTCTCAACACCACCCACTTCCGTAGAATAATTTCTACAAATAAGATTTGATAGGCCGTTGGTGTCCCGACAGTTTTTATAGAAGCCGAAGGCGGCCTAGTCCCAATTTTTACAAGACTTGCCAGTTGCCACCAACAATACATACTCTGCATTCTGTTGTCCATAAATTATTTGAAAACCAAAAAAAAAAAAAAATTAATTTTATTTTCTCTTTTAAAAACGTGTAGTTTTCTATTTTATTTATCTCTGAGTGTTTTCGGAATATTTTTGAATTTCCCCTTTTTTATGCGATTTTTTTTTGTTGTTGTTGTTGAATTTTATGTTTTCTGTGGTTTTATTTTATTATTTTTTTTTTTTTTGAAAATAAAAAAAAAATCGTCCACATTTAACGGATCCTATCAGAAAACAAAAGTCACAACCAAAGTCAACTTTTGAATAAAAATATTTGTATCTTTCACATTTTATTAGATAGATACTCTGAGTATTTGTAGATTTTCTGTTTAGGTGATAATGCGTACTATACTTGTATGTGTGTGTGTGTTTTTTGTATATGAATGTGTATGTATACGTTAGGATGTTTAAGTTTTAAATTAAATTCCGAATACGTCAATCCATTAACACCCACTTGTGGAGGAAGCAACACTTGATGGTTTTACATGACCAAAATAGATGATATAACTATACGAAAAGGGTATGTGTGCGGAGGGGGTGTGTTAATTTTTGATTGGGCTAATGGAAGTCAGTTTAAATCTACTTGTACTTATCTGCGATTTTACCCAGGAAGGCTGTCTCACTGCTAAAGGGTGCGTGTAAACCCTTTTCGTAATTTAAACGAAATAATGAGTTTTAATTCTTTGAAGGATTATTTTGTGCGGTGAACACTGTATACTTAAGATGAAGTTAATTTATTACTTTTTCGGTTAAATCTGTTAAACATATGAGTATGTACCTAACTATACTATAAGTATGTATGTGTTATGATAATGGTTTGAATGTTGTTTTAAGAAGAAATTTTCAAAGGTGAAGGTATTCATACGGTAGTCGAATTATAATATCGTTCAATAGCTTAATCCCATGTGTATATACAGTTTTGAAAGATGTATAAGCTTTAGCTTTTGAAAGTGATAAGGGTTGTTTGGTAGAGTTTTGACTTTATCAAAAAGTTATTTGCTTATGTAAGAGGTAGGTATACTGAAAATAATTATAGTAGATATCAGAAAGAGGTAAAAATAAATTTTTTCCAGGTAGAACTGTTTAAGACAATATTATTAAGCCTCAGCAAACAATGCTGTCATTGGTTTTAAGTTAAATCTACTTCTATACAACTACTACTTAGATAAGTGACTTTTAAATAGATGGGATTAAACCATTTGCAACACAAATGAAGGTTTTACCCTTTTTATCCAAATTATAGGTACCAACTCTCCTTTTAAGCTGGACAGGAAATCTGACAATTAATGGCTATGTTGTCCAAATTTTAAGGACATTTGAAGAAGATTATCATATTATCAAGCAGATATGCAAAAGGTTTGGCCTCATCACATGGTAGGTATTATCCCGAGGTTAAACATGATTAGCGTTAAAAAGTGTCACTTCATCGGAGGTCTAGGACCGAACTCAACAGCAAGTTTTACTTTGTCCAACAAAGTTGTAGAGAATTTTAATCAGTAACAAACTTTTAACACATAACTTTTAAACCATTTTCAAAAGTATTTGAAACAAAATTATATTTCTCAACAACAACAACAAAACATAAAATATATAGGAAATTTTATCATTTTTTTTCTATGACCAATAAAAACCAAAGTGTTGCTTTTCAACACGTTCTCCACAATTCCCAACCACAACAATGTTAAATATTTTAATATTTTGTCCTAGTCATATTCTAAAATTGTACTGATCTAAATATAGCAATTTTTTCCGATTTTTGATAATACCTATTACCGCCCACCGTTTCTGTCTTGGTATTTCTTTTAGAGAAAAATGATAACATACGAATATCTTTCAAATGGTTAGAGGTTAGATTTATGAAAAAAGTATACAAGACCTTTTTTGTGGAGTAATTTGTTTCCTACCAGAATATGTCGTGCCCGTTTGATCAATATAATTTTTCAATTTGTTATAAAATTTAGAAAAAAAAAAACGAATTTTAAAGATTTTCTCAACCTGGACCTCAAATATCTTTTAAACGGTTAGGTAAACGAAAAAAAAGTACAAGGGCTTTTCTGTAGAGAGTTAAATTTTCTACAAGAATATGTAAAGAAATTTGTTAAAAAGTCGATTTATAAAAAAATGATTTCGTTTTAGTAGAAGATTGATGTAAAAATGGAAAATTGCGAAGCGGAGGACCTTCCCATTAATATAAAGAGCTCATATTTGGTGAGTAGGTACCTATATTCGATTCAATATTTCGGAGTAGGTATAAAATAAAAAAAAGAATTTCGATTTTTTGACCCACCCTAATAGACATAGACATAGTCGCACGCAATTGCTCATATAGTTTTAGTCGCGAAATTTGTGAAAATATTTTAATACAAATAAAAAGCAGTAATGGATAACAGGGAACTAAGATTTGACGATTTTTGTTGTTCAAGAAAACGAACACCAAATTTTAAATTTAAAGTTTTAAACTTTTACTTTAGGATATGTTTCCCTAAAAATACTATACTCAAAAAGATTAAAGGTGACAAAATTTCACAAAAAATAAGGTTTAGCATGCATCGATTGCTGACTTATGTTTTGGTTGACAATTTCTTTACTTCATCAAAATCGATGAAAATTTCAGTTCTCTAAGCGCTTGCAGATTTGCCTTCTATAAGGATTTCCATTTACCCCTTTTTAAACCATCAAAACTTTTTTTTCATAAACTGAATAAAAACACATTAATGGACATCCGATTCTAAGGGTAGTGATGAAGCTTTCACGTTTTCAGATGATCAACGTATTCTTTTTATGTATGCTTTAGCAACTCGAGGGCATATTTCGCGAGTTCAATTGCTTTTGGATGAGTAGAACAAGATCGTATAGGCGATCTTCGAAAAAGTTGATGGAGACGAAATTGAATCACCGTTAACCACCTGCATCAAAGCACACATCAAGATAAACTGCTTTGGATGCCCTCCGCAGTATGTAGATACACTGAGGGAAAAAACCACTTAAAATCAATGAAAACCACGTTCAACTTTTTTTCGGAAGCATTTTGCGTTGAAGACAAAAATTTTCAAATCAAAGTGGAACATCGTTAGTTTAAAGTGGTTTACAGTTATGAAACATTTTTAAATCAAAATTGTTTCAACTTAAAAAAAAGCATCAATTTATTAAAAAATAAAATGCACGACTGGGGTCGCACGTACTTGCTCTTGCAGTTCAAAGCACTTTTATGTTAGTCTACTTGTAGATTTTAAAAGCTGGATCTAAATTAAAAACAAAAAATTGATATTGGGGAAGAGCCGACATTTAGGGCAAAATTTTGTTAAATGAAAAAAAATTTTTTTTTGTTATTTGACTTTTTTGAGAAAAAATAAAAATGCAGTTTTATTGCCACTGCTTTAAATATTGTCCTATAGAGCAAGTAAATAGAAAAAATGTTCAGCCGCTGAGGATCGAACCTACAACTCTTACTAGGGTTACTAGGCGAATGCTTTACCAACGTGCAACAAAAAATGCAACAAAAGCTGAAGTCCGACAAAAATAAAAAAATTTCTTAAGTTGTTTCAATTTTATTTTGAAGAAGTTTCATGTTAATTTTTTCAACATTAAATCAACGTTGAACATTTTACATTTAACGTTGCGTTTTTTCCCTCAGTGGAGTTCATCATAGAATTTTTCAAGAAGAAAATCGCTGAAAATTCTGTAAAATTGAAGTGATCATTTAAAAACTTGCAATAAATAAAATATTAAATTTAGTTCTTTGAGTATTAATCCCAAGGCGAAAAAATGAAAATGTAAAAAGTTATGAGTGTTAAAATATGCTCTGGGGTCCAATAAAGAAAGGTTAAAAGTGAATATATATCTTTGGACCTACGTTAAACCTGAGCTGTTTTGTTCTTGTGTTCTCCTATTTTTCGTTCCAAATAACAATCCGTCAATCAAGGTAGTACAAAAATCGATAACTTTAGATTGAATTAAGAATGAAGCTATCCAAGTGTTTAAGACTCATTGTTTATAGAGTTTACTTTTTCAAACTTTTACCAAAGTAGAAAAAGTGCCTATAAAAATTATATGACCTCTTCAGAAACTACAAAACTAAGCGCTCACCTAACTGCTTCGCCATGGCTTCTCAGCATTTTTTTCTTCATCTTTTCATTCTGTCAAAATATGTGCACATAAACATTTCGTCTAAATAATACTTAACCAAAAAAAAAAAAAATTTTACTCAAGCTTTTCATTAATAGCGTCCACGGGGCACAATTTTACTCCTTATGATTCATTTCTTCGAAGAGAACATAAAATCGTACTCCAAAAATAGATGATTTCTCACAATCGCCTAACAAGCAAGCAAACAAGCTACCACAGACGCCACCTTCTCTATAATATTCAGAGTATAGCTCTCACTACACCGGCATACATCTTTAAGCCAGAAAAAAAACTTACCCTTAATAGGGTGCTTTTTCACGTCAAACGATTAAAGCTTTTTTTGTATTTTAATTATTTACAAAAACAAAAATGAATATTTTGGTTAAATTAAATTTAAAATGCTAATTTTAAAAGTACTACATACATGACTGTTTTAAATAAAATTACTCATTCTTCCGCGATTTTATTTTTTTTTTGCGCTATAAACAACCGCAAGCAGGTGGTATGAAAAGTTTTTTTTTTTTTCATTTTTCAATATGGCGGCGATAGTTTCTAATTTTCTCAAAAAAAAAAAAAAAAAATTAACAGTTTTGAAACCACTGTTAGAGAGATAGTGTTTAGAAAAAGCTTTCTCTCACTTTCTTTTTTACTCTCAATGACGGGCGTACCTCCTGTGCTCGTAGTAGAGTTTATTTTATTAAAACTATTTTGGGTTCGAAAATAAACAATTCGGCAGACGAAATTCTCTCTCTAACACAGCTGAGTTGATGATCATTTCAAGTTTTTCATTCACTTTTCGGATTAGAAACAATTTCTTTTTGTTAAAATTAATTTTCTTCTTAGGATAGAAATTTAAGGCCGTAATTTGGAAGAGAAAAAGAGAATAATCAAACCTCCAGGGGAAAGATCTTTCAGACAATCTTATAATTAGAGAGTCATCATAGTCAGCACCGTTCGTCGTCGTAGTCGTCCATGTCCACTCGGGCCAATGCGTTCTGCTTTCTTTTCGAAACGAATCTATTTTCGAAACTCCATTATCTCGCGCGCCATGCTTGCGTGTACCTGTGAGAGCGTAAAATGCTAACAACATAGATTCTAATCGAGGGAAATGGTGTGTTTGGTGTTTTGAGAAGAAATTTTTTCTCAAGACTTGAGCATTTCGAACCAGAATGCCGTCGATCGTTTGTGTCTAGAACAGTAGTCCGGTCTTGTGTCCTCTGGTGCGTTGTTTTAACTCTCTTTTTTTCTCTCTCGCTCTTTTAAGAAAATAAAAAAAAAAGCTAAAACAACCTTTTCGATAGTCCGAATATACTTTGAACGTTTTCGAAAAACTTTTTCTTTCTGGCAGAAGAAAATTCGACAGCGAGAACCGTTTTCAACTCAGTGGTCTCCACGGAGTTTTGACGTTATGATCGATATTTATAAGAAAAACGCATTTCGATGTGTTGCTTAGATAATTTTTCAAATTTCTAATCAAAGGGGTTTTTGTTTTTTGACAAAAAAAAAAAAAAAAAAAAATAACGAATAATTTAAAAAAATTCAAAATCTAATTTAGTTTTTGAAAATTTAATTAAAAAAAAAAAAAACGAAAAAAAAAAATCGAAAATGAATTCGCGATTTGTGAATATTCTAATATTTCCCAAAGCATTTTTTGTCCCCTATTTCAAAATTTAGTTCTTACTAAAAAGAAAGAAAAATTCAGTTTTTGAGTGCATTTAGAAAAAGTAAGTGTGCGCGATTTTCGAGATATGAGAAATAATTGTTTTTGATTTTTATTTTTTCCACAAATCAACATGGAAAACATCATGTTAATAAATTTGTAATAATAAATTGTTGAAGTGTGCTGCTGCTGTTGAAATTTATGAAGAAATATTTGATTTATAAGTGAAGAGAAAAAAAATCTGGGGAATTGTGGGGATTGTCGTGTTGTGTTTGATTTAAAAAAATTAATATTCTGAAATCATTCCACAAAAAAAAAAAAAAAAATTAAAAAAAAAGAAAATTTCCAAAGTGCGAACGTAACAAATAAATATATACATAATTGTGAAAAAGAAGAATAAAGTGAATGTGAATTATAAACAAATTAACAGAAATTGAAAAAAAAAAATAAAGAAAAATAATAAAAAAAAAAACCGAAAACCTTTAAGCAATTTTATAAATTGTGTCCCTTTGGTTGGAAAAGGGTTATGTTTACTACTACTAGTGCGATTTAGTTGGGCCGTAAGAGGACCATGCCGGTCATTGCTGATTCTGACGAGCCGCCAGCAAAATGTTGCAAATTCTGTGAGGGTAGGATATGTGAATTTAATGTTTATTTATTTACTTAATTTTTTTTCAACAATTTTTTATTTATTTCCTTCTTTCTCCTTATTTTTTTTTCTTACTCACGTCGTCGTCGCTCTCCTTGTGTGTATGTGCCTTCATTTAGAGAAAATCAATTTTTTAAATAATTATTTTTAGAAAAAAAAAAAAAACAAAAAATCACGTAAAAAATGCGGAAATTTATTTTAAATGATTTTAAAAAAAAAATTTCATATAAATACGTACACTCTACTCTGGGTGGGTTGTTACCTAGTCAATTCCATTTCAAAACGTGCGGTTTTCGCTTTTTGTTTGTTTTTCAAAATTTTGACGTATATTTATTGTTTGGCGATGATTTTGAAATATTGGCTTTCGATGATATATGAACGTATTTTGAATGAATAATTTAGTTTTTTTTTGTATAAATTGTTGTTTGAAAAAAAAATTGTATGCATTTTAAAAATTTTATTTGTTAAATGAGGGCATTCAATAAAAAGTCTTTTATGAACCTTGAACACTGGTGAAAAAATTCTTATTGTTATTTATTCGATTTGTCATTTTTGGAAAAAAAATTTTCTTCTAAGAATATACCCACGGTGTTTTTTTTTTTTTTAATTTAATAAGAATTGGAAAACTTGAATTTGAGTTAAAAAACCTTGAAATCTTACAACAGAGAGTTTGCCGACGCACAGACAATAAAGGTCTTAAAGCTGATCGAAATTATTTTTTCTTTGATAAATACTTGTTGTTGGTTTTGTAATTCGTAAATATCAATTGATACATTCTTACCATAACTCTACATCAAATGTTGTTGATTGCTTAAATTTCGATAGGTATATTCAAAGTATAGATTTAAAGGAAAAAATTAAAATCAACGTTTTTAGTGTCGTGGAAATTTGCACAAAAACATCGACGAGTTTTGAATTTGCATTTTTTGTCATCTTAAAAATATCTTCGTTGGAGCTTATAAACATGAGGAGGCTCTTCAAAAGTCTAATTCTATAAATTATTGAAAATGAAATGGTAACGGAGTTACGAATAACAGAGTTACGCGCGACAGAGTTACGGCCGTCAAAGTTACGCGAAACCGAAGTTACGAAACACTAGAGTTACGAATTCTAAAGTTATGTTAAGCTATGACATGTGATTTTTGGGTTGGCAACAATTGCGAGGAACGATATGGAATTATGGAAACATAAATCAGAGAATATCGATACGTAGTAGGTGCAATATTAGTTGGACAAATAAGAAGTTAATTTCAATTATGTCCCCAAACTTACATAAGTATACTTATGTTTTTTTTTTCTATTTCAACGTTTTTGCGATCTTCTAACAAAAACAAAACCATATATGTATATCTATACCTATCCAATCAAAATTTTACAAGATTAAATAACACCCATTTTCGCTTTACTCGTTTAGTTCTGACCAATGAGAAAAATGTTAATCTCTTGTTTGTATTTCCATAATTCCATATCGTTCCTCGCAATTGTTGCCAACCCAAAAATCACATGTCATAGCTTAACATAACTTTAGAACGCGTAACTTTGAAGCTCGTAACTCTGTCGCCCGTAACTCTGGTATTCGTAACTTCGTCGGTTTCCCATTGAAAATCCAAGCGTTCTCATTGATTTTTTTGATATTCTTAAATATTTTTTCCTTTTAAATGAAATTCATAACTTCAAAAGAAAAGGTCTCTTCTTCAGTTTCAAATGTTTCCAAAATACTTTTTTTTTTTCAAATTTTAAATGGGTGTATGGCGTATAAGTGTTTTTTTTATTGAGTTTTATACGAAATTGAAAAAAATCTTTGTGTGCACTATTCTGGATAGTAAATGCTTTCTAAACGTTTTTTTCATTACATTAAATTATTTAATAATATTTTAATTAATATATATTTCATAGTATATCATAATATTAAAAAACGAAGAGAAGAGAAAAAAAAAATCATTCATTTTTGGGACCTCAAAATTTAATTATTATCCTCGTTTAAAAAAGGATCATTTAGTAATAACCCTGGTCTTCAACAAAAATAGAGCTTGATCCAAACCCTACTTTTCTAAAAGATTTTTGTGTGCTGAGTCTGAATCCGAAGTCAAAAATTTACTGGCACGTCACGTTTTTGAAAAACTTGAATATTGACAGGTCAAAAATCTGTTTTTTGGGTACATTTGACGTCGAATTGCATCAGCGTTAAGTTTTTTTTTTTGCAAAACTACTTATATAATCTCAAAATGATATGAATGTTTTTTTCATTGCATTGTTTTGATTCCTTCATGCAAAATTTGGTTCCTCTACCATAACTTTTAAGGGTTTTTCGGGAGTAAGTTTGCAACTGTTATAATAATATGGGTAGACAGATGAAAAACAGGTATAACTTTTTTCACAGACGTCAGATTGTCTTGATTTTAGATTTTTTGGCATCAGCATTAAAAAATAATACCATTGTCTATTATTGCTACATTTGAAAATCCCCATTTCGCGTTTGACCTTGAAAATCGCGACTTGCGGACATGAGATTTTTCTAGAATTTTGAGGTATGTTATAGAATGCCAAAACGAAGATATTGAGCAAAAAAAAATTTCTATTAGCATTCATTCCGAGGTTTACCCCTTATTTCACCTTATTTTACTGTATTATTATGAATTCCAAACTAATTCCGGTTAACTCCGTATACAAACTCAAACTCGAAATCATTTATTCTCATAAAAAAAAAAAAAACAACAAATACCCGAAGATCTTTAAGAAAGAAAAAAGTGAATTTTGATTTCTGTTCGAAAGAGCCTATAAACATTGTGTAATATTTCAAAGAGTAAATTAAAATTATAAATTTATGTCTTAAGTATTTATTACCATCAAATATACGAAGTTCTTAATTTTAGTTTTCGATCGTCATAATGTCAGAATGTATGTCTGTTAATTTGTCAAACGAGAGCCGAGAAATTATTTGTTTTTAAAAAGTATCAATCCTTAGGAAGATTTTTTTCTCTGTTATTGATAAAACAATTATTTCTTGTTTAGATGAGAATTTTTTTTCGTTGCTTCTTCTGGTCAAAAAGAGCTAATTTTTTATAGATTGTACTAAATTTAAAGGACTACAATAATTGGTTTTTATTTTTTAGGTATAGTTTTTTATGCATTGTTTCCAAAATAATAAAGCCAGAGATTGCAAAGCAAAAATCTACATTTGGCTTGCTTGAAATTTAGTAGACACTTAGGCCCACACTTAGCCTCTATAATATTTAAAGTTGCCATTAAAAAGGTAAAACCTCATACACATTTAAAAAATTTTAATGACGATTTTAAATTTAAAATTAAATAAATTGGGGCTTAATTCATTTAACAAACGTTTAGTTAAAAAAAAAATTTTAAAATTTTCGTGCAACAAACTATTCATTGAAAATTGCTAAAAAAAAGGCAATTGACTGCGTTTTTAAATTCCTGAATTCTTGATTAACTTTAGTTTTTAAACTTTTTTGTACATGATTATTGTTATTAATTGCATTTATTACTATACTTTGACCATAACCAAAGGGTAAAAACAAGCTCAAAATAAAATCAAAATGTGTGTAAAGTAAAAAAATATGCAGAAAAAGACTAGCAGTAAGTGAGCTAAATTGATTTACTTTTAAAATTAACTTTTTACCTAATAAAAATGCCACATGACCTATTTGATCCCACACACGGTTTTTTTTTTCTGAAATCAAAACAAACAACCTTGTAATAATTTTAAAGTATAGAAAAAAACAAGACGACTAATTATTACGAACCTACATATTTCGACGTTTTAGTTCTAAAAGCCTTGTGTCAATAACACAAAATTAAAAAAAAAAATTAAAACAAGAAGAAAAACAGCTAATGTCAAATTTGTTGTCTTAAAACAAAATCCATTTATTTAGTAATTCTGAAAGTAATTCAATTTGAGTTAGTTGTCAAATAGCCTTCAACATACAAAAAAAAATAATAATAAAGACACCAAAACTATTTTCATTCAAAAAAAAAACATTAAACAGTCATGAAGAAAACAAAAACAAAAATAATAGAATTGAATGTCAAACCCGTATAGAAAACAACAAAATTCTTGAAACATAGCCATTAACTAAGCGTCATTTTGTTTGTTGTTCAATATTTTTTGTTGTTGTTGGTGTTTTCCTTAAAAAAGTCACACTTGAACGGACTCCAATACACGAACCAATCACCGAAATCGTCATCTGTTTAAACTTTTCTTCTCTTCGCGTGTCGGTAGCTGAACGGTCGGCGGTGATCATGTTGCCATAAAAACTCGGTCAAATTATTATATTTTCCGATAGGATAAATCAGGAACCAATAGACTATGGATGATTTGTAGCGTAATGTGGCACTTGTCATTTTACATCTTTTATAATTTCGTTTGATGTTGGTTGTAAAGCAAAAACACAAGCAATTTTTTTGCTTTGCTTTTTTTTTTGAAATTCCACACGACCGACCGAAATGACACGCCACAATACATATATAAATCGCCATAATGCATAGCACCGAAGCAACTCACCTGGTTTATGGTAGGATTTTCTTTTTGTTTATTTGCCAAACTCTTTCAAATGTGTGTTTGCTGATGTAAAGGCTATGCTTGTTTTGGCATTTTATCAATTATACAGTGCGGTTCAATTGATTAGGTTTACCTTGAAAATTTTATAATTTATTGATCACTTTGATGGTCAAATCTTTTCATTTGTGTATATTTTAGGGGTCGTGATTCATGAATTAATTACGAACGCCTCTGAAAAGTGGGCGTGGCAAATATTTTAAACGATTTTTTTTTCTTAGATCATGGGAAAGTATGTATACCAGTTTAAAAACGCCCCCAAAAATAGGCGTGGTTAAAGACTTGAACTGGGAAATTGTTGGTAGTCAAATGTTCTGATGAACATAGTCGCAATGTTTCTTCTCTTTGATGATAAGATCAAATTTTGTTGCTGTTAAAAAGTGGGCGTGTCAGTGGGCAGAAATTAAAGATCCAACTAAAAGCTTGAACTTGTTTTTTTTTTCCTTTAAAGCTGCCTAAAAAATTGGTGCATTTAATAAATTCAATTCAATAATAAAAAAAATAAGTCTAATCAAGCAAACCGGAATGTTTTAAATAAAATAGGTGTTTTTTTTTTTTTTTTTTTTTTTTTTTTTTTTTTTTTTGACGGGAGGAAATCTTCAAAAGACACTTGGCAGTATTCGACACCAAGTAGTGTGGGACCCTTAACCACTAAAACCACCTCTTTATCAGGACCAATCTTGAGAGATCGACATCAGATTTTTCTTTCTTAACTTTGTAAAATCACTTTGGGGGAAGTTTAAACTTTTAATACTTTCCCATGTTTTTTTAGACCATAAGCTCATGAGGCTTGGTTCTTCTTAATCTCCGAACATGGTTTCTTGTATTCAAGACGGACACCATTTCAGAATTGGTATGACTTTGCAGTCTCTGATTATGCGATACAGCGTATTTTTTAACAACTTCTGTAACCGTTTCTATTTGTAGGTCACGATGTAGATCGCTATTTCTTATGTACCAAGGTGCATTAACTATTCCACGAAGGACTTTGTTTTGGAATTTTTGGATGATTTCGGTATTTGTTTTCTTTGTACAGCCCCATAATTGGATACCATAGGTCCAAACAGGCTTTAGTACTTGATTATACAGCATTATTTTGTTTTGGGTTGATAAATCAGAGTTGTTACCAAGTAACCAGTACATTTTTCTATATTTCAAGTTTAGTTCTTCTCTTTTCTTTTTGATGTGCTCTTTCCACTTTAGCTTTGCATCCAAAGTCATTCCAAGGTATTTGGCCGTATTGGCGTAAGGTACAGCTTGATTATTAATGAATATTGGAATATTGTTTATCTTTTTATTTGTAAAGTTTATATGTGAAGATTTTGTTTCATTGAGTTTGATACGCCATTTTTCGGTCCAATCTCTGACTGTGTCGACGGCATATTGCAGCTTTACTGCTCCCCTAGAGACACATTTGTCGGGTACCAAAATTGCGGTATCATCTGCAAAAGTAGCCATTATGGTGTGATTCCCAACTGGGATATCCCTTGTGTATAGTAAATACAGGGTAGGACCTAGGACACTTCCTTGTGGTACACCGGCTTCTATTTTCTTCAATTCCGAATATTCTTGATCGTACCTTACTCTAAACAATCGGTCTGAGATGTACGATTTTAATATTTCATAGTACTGTCTGGGAAGATCCCTTTGCAGTTTGTACTCAAGTCCCTCATGCCAAACCTTGTCAAAGGCTTGAGCAACATCTAAGAAAATAGCTGAACATACTTGTTTTTCTTCTAATGCTTTTTCTATTACATCCGTTATTCTATGAACTTGGTCTATCGTGGAATGTTTATTTCTAAAGCCAAACTGATGATTTGGGATTAACCTTCTTTCTTCTATAATTTTGCTAAGTCTCTTCAGAAGCAGTTTTTCAAAAACTTTTGCCATAATTGGTATAAGCGATATTGGTCTGTAAGACGTCACTTCTGTAGGTGGCTTACCTTGCTTGGGTATGACAATAACTTCAGCAATTTTCCAATGGTGTGGGACATACCGTTGCTTAAGGCATGCATTTATTATATATTGGAGTTTTATGAAGGCTTTCAAAGGCATTTCTTTCATAACCTGAGCAGTAATTAGATCGTAACCTGGTGATTTTTTATTTGATAGTTGATGTAAACACATACTTTTTATTTCTTTTAATCTTACAATTGGTATTTCACTTTCATCTATCTTATCAACTAACTGTAAGCTATTTTCAGCCGCGTTTGTTGGGTATGGCTTAAAAACATTCGCAAGATGCTCCGCGAAAAGGTTAGCTTTTTCTTTTGGGTTACCGATCCATTTCCCATCTTGAGATTTCAAGGGAGAGTTTAGTAACTGCGGTCTTTTCAGGCGCTTGGCTGCTTTCCATAGCGAAAAATCGGTTGAAGCATCAGTCGTTAAATTCTTTAGGAATGTACTGAGTGAATCATTTTTGAATTTATAAATTTGTTTTTTAAGATTGTTGCTTATACGGTTAAACGTTGTTTTATCATCTGGAAATCTAGTATTTTGCCATTTTCTTCGAGCTCTTCTTTTCTCTATTATCAACTCTCTTATCTCTAAAGGATATTTTATTTCATTTTGTCTTCTATTAGAAAATGTTGGAGTACTTTCTTCAGCGGCCTGTTGCACATCAGCAATAAATTGTTCCACTTCATGGTCAATTTGCTCGATTGTATTCATGGGAGATCTTAAATTTATAAAACTTAAAAGCCTTTCTCTAAAGTCACTCCAGTTTGTTTTCTTATTTACAAGCTTTGGATTACTTTTTTCTATTACTTCCGATTCACTTAGTGTTAGAATCACTGGAGTATGATCTGATGACAAGTCATAATTACCTTCGACACTAATGTGATTTCGTTTGATTCCTTTAGCTACGAAAAAGTCAATAAGGTCTGGTATTTTGTTAGTATCGGAAGGCCAGTAAGTAGGCGACCTGGAGGAATAGAATTCGCAATTGTATTTACGGCCTGCTTGGAAAAGTCTTTTGCCTTTTGTTGATATAAGTCTTGAACCCCAATGGGTGTGTTTCGCATTGAAGTCTCCACCAACAAGAAAGTTATGCCCAAGAAGATTTAATAGATCTGTATAGTCATCTTCTGTCGGGGAGCGCCTTGGTGGGCAGTATATAGCTTAGGGTGGGTCAAAAAAATCGAAATTTTTTTTTTTGATTTGGTACTCCGAAAAATCGATTGCTAGACCCCTCTAGAATATACACACCAAATATGAGCTCTTTATATTAATGGGAAGGTCCTCCGCTTTGCAATTTTCCATTTTTACATCAAGCTTCTACTTAAAAAAAAATAATTTTTTTATTAATTGACTTTTTAGCAAATTTCTTTTCATATTCTTGTAGGAAATTGAACGCTCTACAAAAAAGGCCTTAAACACTTTTTTCGTTTATCTAACCGTTGAATAGATATTTGAGGTCCAAAAATCGAGAAAATCTTTAAAAATTCGTTTTTTGTTCTTAATTTTGTAACAAATTGAAAAATTATAATGATCAAACGCGCAAGACATATTCTTATTGGAAATTAATTGCTCTACAAAAAAGGTCTTAATAACTTTTTTCATTAATCTAACCATTCTAAAGATATTCGAGGTCAAAGTTAAAAAAAAAATATAAAAACACTTTATATTTAAAAAAAATTTCTTATTCACTGAAACTTCATTATTTTCAAATTAGCAAGATATATTCTTGTAGGAGCTTAAACGTTCTACAAAAAATTCCTTGGAATCAAATTGATTGCTTTAACCGTTTAGAAGATATTCGTATCCAAACCAATGCTCACTGATTTCAATAGTTTTCTTATGACCCGTATGCATTGCGATTTGGATACGAATATCTTCTAAACGGTTAAAGCAATCAATTTCATTCCAAGGAATTTTTTGTAGAACGTTTAAGCCCCTACAAGAATATATCTTGCTAATTTGAAAATAATGAAGTTTCAGTGAATTAGAAATTTTTTAAAAATATAAAATGTTTTTATATTTTTTTTTAACTTTGACCTCGAATATCTTTAGAATGGTTAGATTAATGAAAAAAGTTATTAAGACCTTTTTTGTGGAGCAATCAATTTCCAACAAGAATATGTCTTGCGCGTTTGATCATTATAATTTTTCAATTTGTTACAAAATTAAGAACAAAAAACGAATTTTTAAGGATTTTCCCGATTTTTGGACCTCAAATATCTATTCAACGGTTAGATAAACGAAAAAAGTGTTTAAGGCCTTTTTTGTAGAGCGTTCAATTTCCTACAAGAATATGAAAAGAAATTTGCTAAAAAGTCAATTAATAAAAAAATTATTTTTTTTTAGTAGAAGCTTGATGTAAAAATGGAAAATTGCAAAGCGGAGGACCTTCCCATTAATATAAAGAGCTCATATTTGGTGTGTATATTCTAGAGGGGTCTAGCAATCGATTTTTCGGAGTACCAATTAAAAAAAAAGAATTTCGATTTTTTTGACCCACCCTAATATAGCTGCTATCTTAAACTCTTTCTTTTTCATACCAATACTAATAGTTGTTACTTGCATATTCTCATTAGTAAGCTTGGTTTCTTCATAATGTTTTAAGCTTTCTTTTATAAGAATCGCCGATCCACCTCTTGCCTTGTCAGCTGGATGTGGAGCGTGGTAACATGAATAGTTTTCTATTACATTATCTAGACTTTGCCCATTGGAGAAGTGAGTTTCGGACACCAGGCAAATATCTATATGTTCTAGATCTAAAAAGATTTTTAATTCGGATAAGTGTTGTAAAAGACCGTTTGCATTCCATGTAGCGATTTTAAGTGTTCTGTCCATCATTGTTTGTTAATAGCGACTTTTTCGCTTAACTGTTTGATATTCAAATCCTGTTTATCAATTCTTTGAAGAATGAGGTGTAGCATTTCTTTTATGGAAGTCTCTTCATTCTTCCGCACATTTTTTAGAATCTGAGAATAGGCTTTATTTTCATCGCTTTTACTTTGAACAGCTTTTTTAGGCGGTTCATTCTTAGTATTGTTTTCAGCAGTTAAAACGGTATTTACTGTGTTTCTGGTTTTGTCTCTAGCAGATGTATTTTTGCTTCTGAACTCTTGGAATTTTTTGGCAACTGGGCAGCCTCTATAGCTCGCCGGGTGATTACCCTGGCAGTTCACACATTTTGCTTTCTGATCTTTGCTCATCGGACAATTTTTAGTTGCATGTTTTCCTTCGCACTTTACACAAGCAAACTCGCGGTTGCAGTATTTTTGGGTATGACCAAAAGCTTGGCAACGTTTGCACTGCGGAACAACTTTAGATTTTCGGAGTGGTTCAATTTTAACAGCTATGCCCAAGATTGATCTTACTTTATAAATCTCCTCGACACTTTGTTTACTATCAAAAGTTAGCATGAATAAAGGTAGTAACCTCTTACTTGTCGTCGATTCTCCAGAGGAGTTTTTTATTGTCTCATTCTTAAATAGATTGACTGCATCTAGGGCTTGGAAGCCTTTTTGTACAAGATCTTCCACTACTTCCTCGGGAGAGCACGAGGAATGAAGACCTTTGGCTATTACTTTTATTGGCCTTGTAGCTTTGTTCTCGTATGAGTGCCATTGAATTTTGTGTTTGCTCAGTTCTTCAGTGACAGATCTATACTCATCGGCTTCTTCGACTATGACTTTCCAGTTGTCTTTGTTGTACGATGTGTATTTGCAAGCTTTTTTAGTACATTTTTCTATTATTTTCTTGAGATCTCCAAAAATTGGAAATCCTGAGATCATAATTGGTGGTGGTGTAATTTTTTTGCTGCCTTTAGCGTGAGATTTTGATTTAGCATCAGCTACTGCATTATTCACTTTTTTAGTTTCTGTAATCAACTCTTTATTATTTACAGCTTCAGAGCTTTTCTGATTTCTTAAACAAATCTCGGGACTACCTGTTGCTTTACGTTTCTTTGTGATACGCTTATTTTTCTTTTTCTCAGTTTCGAACAAGAGTTCTTCTTCATCAGTTTGATATTCAGGTTCCATATATCTTGGACTTAACTGAAGCGTGGACTCTGCATCTTTCTTGCTAAGCAAAGAAACTTTCTCTTCGAGTTTTTTCACTTGTAGCTGAAGACTTTGGACTAGAACTTCAAGTTGTTTTCTTGCCGCTATTTCAATTTGCCATTCATCAAAGTAGTTTTTTGATTGGTCTTTCTCTTTTTCTTCGATGGAACTCTGTTGATCTGTGATGTCGATCTCTTCATTGATCTTGGTTCCTTTTTCGCTGATGTTTTTAACATCTGTAGTATTGTTTGAGGTTGTCGATGATGTAACCCCTGAAGTTAATTTATTTGGGGGAGTTCTTTGCATCTTTGAACTCCGTCTCTCAATATTTATAAGCAATAATTGGTCCTCCCCAGAATCCATAGGACCGACCTCGTAAGAGGGTGGATTTACCAGTTTCACTGGAGTGCCACCTGGGGTACTTAATCTAGTCGTTTTGTTCATTGCCATAATTTTTTTTAACTTAGTATTCGTACTATAAATAGTTCAGTTACTTCTATCCATAGTTTATATTCAGCCGCCCCACAGGGTACAGACGCTGACCAGTGTGCCGCACAATATGTGTCAGACGCTCTTGGATTTAATTGTGAGCTGGTGCATTCAGAGCGATATTTCTGTTCTTTTGCTCCTAGTTCCTGAAAAGATAACTCAGGTGACTCAGCTCGTGGATCGAATGGATCCAACGCTCGTCGTTAGTTGGATATCCAGCGGGCACCGCGAGGAGGTGACGATGCGATTTTGCCACGCCAGGTGTGAATACAAAAATAATCGAATTCGGATTAATTCGCCTTGCAATTTGACGTTTTTACAATAAATTTATACAAAACCAAAAAAAAAATGTTTATTTACTTAAAAAGGATAAATATAAAACAAAATTGGCTTTCACCTTGTGTCAATTTTTTATTGATAAACAAAGCAAACTATTCTATAAAGTCTCGGGTCTAGAGCGGAGCAAAGTAGATATTTTAGGATTTGATTTTTTCTCTTCTTATTTAATTTTATTTAATAGTACATACAACAAACTTTTCATTACACCCCAACAAACTATTCTCAACTGGATACTTTAAGAAAAAAAAAAAAAAAAAAACAAAATTGTAAACAAATGGTTTGCTATCGAACAAAACATGTGGTAAAGCATTCATCAGGTTAAAATAACAAAAGATAATATTTAAGAATGGAGATATTTTTGTATTATAGATCCTAAGGTGGTAAGTACGGTTGATGTGTTCTTGAAAAGGGTCTATTATACACACTTTTGAACAACATCAAGTATGTATAGTTTTATATTTTTAAGGGGGCAGAAAGTATAATTTGGAGTTCCCGCCGCAGTGTTTATGGGCGAATATTTGAAAAAATCTCTTTGTGGCATCTTAACCACAGCAATAACAACTTGTTTCTTGGAAATTTTAATTTTTAAATTTTTCGGCGCCGAACGTACTTTTGTTTTGTGTTGGAATTTTTTACACTTCACAAAAAAAATTATTTTAATTAATTTTTAATTTAATTTGTTATAAATTTTAAAGATAGTTGAGGAACTTGTAAAACCAAAGTTTTTTCGAATTATTTTTTTTTGTTGATTTTATTGTTACCTGAGTATTATATTAAAATATTTTTTAATTTAAACTAATCAAAAATTTTATTTTAAAACGCTTTAAATAATATAATAAAAAATAATAAAAAAAAAATAATTGAAAAAACAAAGACAAAATTAAAAAGAAATTAAACAAAAATAAAAAAAAAAAACATAAAAATTAAAACCAACACATTAAACAAAACTATAAAATATCCCATAAACTAATTTAATTTATTTATTTATTTTAAAATAAAGACAATAACAAAAGTAAAATACAAAAGTTAAAAAAAAAAACATTAAAATTAAAAATTAAAAAAAAATTAAAATTAAAAAAATATACCTAATAAACAAAAATACAATAAATTAGAAAAATAATTAAAAAAATTATGCAAAAAATGCTGTAGAAAATGAGATTTTCAACAAAATCTTAGAAAAACCTTAATTTCTATTACCATTTTTGTTTAATGATTGCATAATTTTGAAGATAACAGTTTTGGTCTGAAATTCTAAAAGGCTACCTACATTATATTGTACAAAAGTGTATTAAGAACTTGTAAACAATATAAACATCTACAAAAAAAGAAAAAAAGGAGTTTTTTTTCTATACGAACAATCGTTAAAAAGTTAGGGTGGGTAAAAAATTCAAAAATAAAAAAAAAATATGTCCAAAGTTTAGTTTTTGGCACATAATTCTTAGATGGTAAATTTAATCGAAAAGAAGTAGGTACTATTTAGAAAATTGTAGCCTCAAAGATGAATCTAATTTAAATGGACACGAGGAAGATGATTACGGCAAATTATAACAGATTTTTGCAGATTTCTTCAACAAAACTTTTATTAAAGTTTTATAAGTGTTGTATTCCAGTGTTATACAATGTTGTCAATAATCTTATTAAATACTGATTTTGAAACTGTAGAACTTGAAATAAACACTCAAACCTCCTTATAAATATAAATGTTTATGTTTTTTCGTCTAGTCACAAGGAATTTCTAATTTAATATTGAGATTGTTTTTTTTGAGAACAAAAAAAACTTCAAAAACTACCTCATTTGTATCTAATTTACTAAGCATGCCAATGATTGAGTTCAATACCCTGAGGAGTACAAAAAAAAAAAACAGCAACAATTTTGAATAGAGCCAAAATTAATCTTAGAAACAACCTCAAAAACATCACAATTTTAGCGTGAAATTTTTTTGAAAGCAAATTTTCTAAAATGAAAACCACAAATCGTGTACGATGTCGGTCATTATAGACATTTTGTACGTATAATATAGCGTTATTCGCCGCTCTCAATTTGATGTAAAACGCGTGTCAATGTTTTCATTTTCGAGAGGAGGTTTTTGAACTTGAACTTTTCTATCAATATTGCTTGCGTAAGGCACATGCATTAAATCTTATTACGTGTTTTTCTCCAACAAATCACAGGAAGAGTGAAAAAGAGTGAAATAAATCGAAAGCAAATAAAACAACAAAAAAAAAAAAAAGATTCAAACAAATCTTAAGTGAAATTTAAGCATAATTCTGTCGACAGAATGTTTTAAAGCTTCTATCAGATATTTGCTTAGAATGTAAGATCTTGTTTTTTTTTGTTTGTTTTTGACAGATGTCAGTCTTTTCCTCTTATGTGCTAATTTTTGACATGATTAATGCGCTTCAACAGTACCTACATTATTTGATTTTCAAAAAAGAGTTTTCACTTTTGATTTTGTTTTTTGTTTGCTTCTCTTTTTCTTTTTGAAAAAGTAATTAATTTTCCTGAATGGTATAGCTGCGTGGCGCTGCTCTATACGTTGTCATCCACTTTTCCATGATACCGTCCATGCTTCTCCATTCTCGAAATGAATAAGAAAATGTATAAATTGAATTTGCTTTTTTTTTTGTTGTTGTTTATTAAAGCTTACGTCACCTGGAATTGAAAATCTTAAAAATAGAAAGGAAAAACCGTTGAACGTGAGAGACCTCATTTTACCTAGATTTCCACCCTCTCTAGTTTTTTTTTTTTGTATGTAGGTTCCTTTGAGATGTGTGTAGGAACGTATTTCTAAATGAACTGCATTCTTTGACCGTTTACTCGCTTGCTGCTACTGCTGATGGCATCTGTTTGTGATACTCTATTGCATCTCAAGTTTATTGCTTTAATACTTCAGTTGACATGATTCCTCCTCCACTTTTTTTGTTCTTCTTTTTTGTTTCTTTATTTTTTTGTTCATCATCCATAAGCACTTCCATGAAGGCAAATATACTGAGAACGTCTTCCTAACTTTTAACCTATAAATAGAGCAATGGGCAACTTTTGTCGACTTCGTTGTCGTCGTGGTTTTTCACCTTTATACGCATTATATACATGTCTTTTGAGTTAAAAAAAATTAGTGTATTTTAAAATTGTACGTTCAGGGGCGGATCTGCGAGTTCCAGGATGTAGTTTTATATGTATACATGTATAATCCAATCATTAACTTGATCAACTTAACACGTACCAAACGCATTGGTTAGTGCGATAGATTCGAATCCGAGCCCTTCCAACTAAAAAATATTTTTTCGGGCTCTTGCGGGAAATTGAGAAGCCTCCTAGTCGGTTGGGATCGTTGGTAAGTTATTGTTGAGAGTTGTTAGTCACTAGGTCTTGCTATTTCATGGCGTTCAAACATTCGACAGACGAGCACAAAAACCCTTACTTTTTCGCGAACTCAAGGGCTTGAGGTAACCACTTGAAATTTATATTATCCTTTTTCCCTAGAATCCCCGATTACAAATATACCCAGAGTGGTTGTTGTACCCACGCCAAGCCGCGCCCAAACACTCGACGAGCTCATAAACGCATTCTTATAAAAAAAAAAAAATAATTCGGACCTCGCAACTTCTCACCTCCATGATTTTGACCCTTGTGTCTGAATTTTACAGATTTTTGTTTAAGAAAAAGAAGACTTTAAATGCAACCACCAGATGAACCTTAAAATACTGTGAAAGACCCAAAGACCCAAACGTTAAAAAAGAAGTTCACATAATTGATTTTTTCTGACAAACTTACAACCATATTGTGATTTACAACTATCAATTGATAGTTGATAAAAATTAAATTTGGATGCCTTATTACTTCATTCACAATAGTTTTTCATATAGAGAGTTATGCATCCTGTATTTATTTGAAATGTTATTAAAAAAACATTAAATAGTTCACCGTAAATCCCATAAATTAAAATAGCAAATTTTAATTATCAACCATCAACTAATAGTTGACAATCGAAATCCGAGTACTAAACAGTTTACTTCCAATTGGTCTGAACTTAAGCGTTCAAATCAGAATTAAATTGTTCAGGCCACGTTTTTCAACTTCATTTACTTCAATACTTTAAACCTTTCTAGTTTCGGTGCGACATAATGAAAAACTCAGATCTTCTAATAGAAAATCACATTTCTATTACTCGTATGTTAGACTGTCTCACGACTCCATGGGATTTTCAAAATTTTCGAATTTCCATACGCAAAGGGTCTCAAAGGCTTCTCAACAACTAAAAAAAAAAATATTCCAAAATATAGATAAATTGCAAGAAGTTTTGATTTATTCTACTTAAAAATTCGTTAAGACTTCAAAACGGGCTAATATCTTCAGAACTTTAAAAAGTATGTACTTATTCTTTTTAACTAATGTTGAACAAGCAAAAAAATACTCTGTGTGTTTCGAATTTTTTTTTATCAATTTTAGTTTATTAAGCAAAATTCAAATAAAAAACTTTCTGCAATTTATCGATATTTTGTACAAATACATTGAAAATTAAGCCGGCACAGGCAAACATAATAATATAATAATAAAAAGATAGGAACTTATAACTTTATAAATATTTTTTTTTTATATTTATTGAGAAACTTTTGAACCCATATGAAATTCAAGATTTTGAAAATCTGTGACACTAATGTACTATTTATGATTGTTAATCTGCATTACTCTTTCACAATAACAAACACACGTTGACAATTTTTCAAAAATATTTGTTTTAACACTGACGGGTGTGACAAGTAAATGTTTTAGGTGTGACATTCGGTATTTAGCTAAGCTTTTCGTCCAATGTTGGATATTTATATTATGTAATTTTTTTTAAACATTATGTTAAATATTTATTTAAATTTTAACATATTTTTAAATAAATTATCTAGTAAGCAAAAAATTGTGACTTTCAAAAGTTGGCTGTTTTTTTTTTTTTTTACTACAGTCACAATTTCCATATATCTCTTTCCTTTGTAAGAAAATATAGTAAAAATGTATTAGGTATTTCCACAAACAAACAAACAAAAAAAAAAAAAAATCAATTTTATTTCAAAAACTGTGACAATCTAAGAGAAAACTCTTCGCCCCCTTAAACATGTTCGCTTTCTCAAATGTGTATATTCCACCAAGGACAATTCCACTTTCCACGCAATCTGTAAAAAAAAAAACAAAATTAAAAAAAAAAGAAAGAAAGAGAGAAAACTAATTTACTAGTCGACCGATTTAGAGAATCATTTGAAAATGCATTCATGCCAGAAATAGAAATTAAGTCAACTGTGGAGATTATGAAAATGGAGTAAGGATTATTCAAGATGAAATAGTTTTTTTTTTGTTTTGTTTTATTTTTTTCTTTCAAAATTTAATTTATGTATATTCTTCTGTGCTTAACGTTTTCGTGCATTGTGTGCAGTTTATCATTTCCAAGTCATCACATTCCGTTACCCACTCAAAATAAATATTATTAAATAAAAACAAAATTTAAAACAACAATCTTAGCGCCAGAAAGACGAAAACAAAAATTGGAAACATTATTTTGTGTCACGCATCAAAATATTTTTGGTACTTTTCAATTATTTAAATTATGTCGTCAAAAATGTCTTATTTTTTTTTCTTCTTATTTTTATTTAAGTGTTTTTTTTTTGTTTGTTTTAAATAAGTTTACTTCAAGGACACAATGCATTCGCACTTAGATTTTTTGTCTTAATATATTTTTTCTTTACTAAAATTTTTTTGTACATCCGGCCAATAATCTATTGTTTTTTTCCTTGTCAATATTATTCAAGGCAGTTGTTTGACTTTTGGCTAGACGATAATTAAATTTTACTTAAAGTGTTTTAACACTATTTCAGAAAGTAGGTACATATAAATATCTATTAATGTCAAAATAAGACCGGATGGAAGTCTACCTTACTCTCAAGTAAATATTCAGTTTTGTATTTCTTTTTTTTATATTTATCTTACCCTTAAAAAATGGAAAAATAATCGTTATGTGGTGATTTAAGGGCTTAAGGACAAGCTTTTGACAAAAAATGTTGAGATAACAATATAAAATGTTAAACGTTAAGCTTACAATGATGAAAGACTGTAAAATTCGGGTTTTTTTTTTTTGAAAGTTTATGTATTTTTGACAATTTCTTTTTTTTCCGGTTTTTGTTTTAATTCAATGATGCTAGAGATCGAAAACCTCAAAAGTATCCGTTTTAAGCTTTAAAAAATTCTTTTGGTCTACTTTAGGGCCAAAATAAATTTGCATTGGAGGAAAAACTGAATCACTCTCAATTTGAACTTATTAAGACTCAGAAAAGATAAAAATTTAGTCTACTATCTATTTAGCACACGGAGAAAAAGACCACATAAAATTAAACAGATTTCTGCATGGTTTTTTTTTTTTTTTGCCAAAATGACTTCCATATTAAATTAGAGGAAATCCACTTAATTTAAGATGAAAATTTTCCTATACTAATCATAGAGCAGAGCAATTGATGAGCGGTATTTCAAGACTGTCTTGTATCAAAAGTGCTTATCAAAATACCTTTAAATTTGTAAACATTGCTTCTTCGCAGCTTACAGGTGAAAAAAGTCTTAAAAAGGGATTTGACTCTTTAACTTGTTTTACTCACACAAATGACACGAAACTGATCATATTTCCCAACACATTCTTTATTCGCAAAATAAAAAGTTTTTCAAAAACCTACTCCAAATTTCTTGTTAACTTGAAATATTATCCTCTGAAGAAAAACACCGCACAAGTCTTGTAGTATCCATTACCCATTGCATCATTTTCTTAAAAAACAAAAAAAAAAAAAATCGAAAAAAATTAATCCCAGACACAATGCAAACCGATTCCCCCCTTTGCTAAGTGCGCCACAAATCATCCAAACTGTAAGCATAAATTATCCAATAAAAACACCTCTAGCTTCTATTTAACCAGCAGCAGCCAGCGCACGCAATCTCCAGTGTTATAATACACCAAACAAAAAAAAATTAAGAAATAAAAATATAAAAAAAAATATTAAGGGGATATACGAAGAATTCAAGAAACGAATCTTAAAAGTTTTGCATCTGAATATATTTGTTTATTTAACTTGGATACATGGATTTCGCTTTGTTTTCACATCGCGTGTAAGTCCCACGAATATAATACGAAAAACCCGACACAAAAAAGGCTCAATATTAATTTATTTAGCAACGAGCTAGAAGGGAAAGAGAGAAAATGTTTCCCAGCCGGTAGTGGCAACGGATGTATACTATTTTCCATAAGACCTACAGAATAACAACACAAAAAGAATAAGAAGCTGAAAGGGAAATTATGAAATTTCCCTCGTCTTTTGAGAGTTGTTGTCCTCGTTACGACTTCTTCAGGATGAATATCCTTATACAAAAAAAAAAAAAAGGAGAAGGAAGTAATGGATTTCTCTAAATGACCTTGATTTTGAACTCCAATACGAGTATATGAGTATATGCAACACATAAATACCAGGTTATACACTCTCGAAACACAATTTACATCGAACGAGAGAAAAAATATAGGTAAAGAAACAAAACGATAGACACCAGCACTAAGAGCACAAACAAGCAAGTCTACATTTTCGACATAAACTAGAAACCTTATGTTTTTGATGAGAAACATCCATTAGGGGAACGATGATGGCAGTATGAGGCCGTAGACTATAATATAAATGTACAAGGGAGGTGTAGTAAGGGGTAAAGTTTGGGATTTATATAAACGTATATTGTACGGAATTGGCAATAGCATATTTCTGGGCTTTAAGTGAAAGATATAAATTATTTGGAGGTTCATGATGCTCCATATGGTATTAATCTGCCGACGATTTGAAGCCATTAAGTCTCACCTATAGGGGCTGGATATGTGAGGTCATATTTTAGTTGTATGTTTATGGATTTTTTGTGTTTGTGCAAATTATATGAAAAGGTGGCGGTTCTCATTAGTGTTGAAAAGAAATGTATGTTTTTTTAAAACGATTTTTTTTTTTGATAAAAGATATTCACATTTTGAGCCCAACAAGGTTTCAATTTGAAGAAAAAGGCCCATTTATAAACCAAAATATGCATGATTGTGTGATTGATTGCATGATTGTATGATTGATTGTATGATTGATTGTATGATTGATTGTATGATGGTATGATTGTATGATTGTATGATTGTATGATTGTATGATTGTATGATTGTATGATTGTATGATTGTATGATTGTATGATTGTATGATTGTATGATTGTATGATTGTATGATTGTATGATTGTAGGATTGTATGATTGTATGATTGTATGATTGTATGATTGTATGATTGTATGATTGTATGATTGTATAATTGTATGATTGTATGATTGTATAATTGTATGATTGTATGATTGTATGATTGTATGATTGTATGATTGTATGATTGTATGATTGTATGATTGTATGATTGTATGATTGTATGATTGTATGATTTTATGATTGTATGATTGTATGATTGTATGATTGTATGATTGTATGATTGTATGATTGTATGATTGTATGATTGTATGATTGTATGATTGTATGATTGTATGATTGTATGATTGTATGATTGTATGATTGTATGATTGTATGATTGTATGATTGTATGATTGTATGATTGTATGATTGTATGATTGTATGATTGTATGATTGTATGATTGTATGATTGTATGATTGTATGATTGTATGATTGTATGATTGTATGATTGTATGATTGTATGATTGTATGATTGTATGATTGTATGATTGTATGATTGTATGATTGTATGATTGTATGATTGTATGATTGTATGATTGTATGATTGTATGATTGTATGATTGTATGATTGTATGATTGTATGATTGTATGATTGTATGATTGTATGATTGTATGATTGTATGATTGTATGATTGTATGATTGTATGATTGTATGATTGTATGATTGTATGATTTTATGATTGTATGATTGTATGATTGTATGATTGTATGATTGTATGATTGTATGATTGTATGATTGTATGATTGTATGATTGTATGATTGTATGATTGTATGATTGTATGATTGTATGATTGTATGATTGTATGATTGTATGATTGTATGATTGTATGATTGTATGATTGTATGATTGTATGATTGTATGATTGTATGATTGAATGATTTTATTGATTGTTTTATGCTCGTGTTGTAGAACGGTTGTATGGGTGTACGATTTTTTGATCTTAAAGATATTAATGCAGATCTTTTTTTTCCTAGTTCAAATTATCTATTGCATCATTCGAACTTCTATTTTTACTTTGATCTTAAAAAATTAAAAAAATTGCCCTGTTACGGAAGGCACAAAACAAAAAAAAACATACAAAAACGATTCACCCCATTGCACCATATTCTGTGATCCTTTTATAGATCAACCAACCACCAAATCATTCAACTACCGCATGCCACTTTTAATGACAACCAACTCCATCATATCCAAGAAGACAAATGCGTCCAAATCTTCGCCCCTTCCCCTCGGCGCTTTAAACTTTCCATATTTTGCAAAACATTCGTTGTTGTCGTCGCAGTCTGCGTGAATATTACTCCATAATACGCATCCTAAAAATAAAAATCCTATCATCGTTGTCGTTGTCGTTGTCGTCCAAAAAGAAGAAGAGAAAGAAAACTCATCCAAAAAAGACCAAAAAAAAAAACACACTTTTTATAGTCGTGGTCTAGTTTATTATACTACATCGTCTGTAAAACCCCCCTCCAGCTCCTCCCCCACTTTCATATATAACTTAATAAACAGGAGGGAAAAAGTTATCCTAACATAGTCCCGTTCTCTAGTCTCTAATGCACAAATAAAACCGAAAATTTATCCTGGGTTTTTGTCGAGAGATACTTTTTCTGTGTGTTTATTTTTCTTGAGAGAAAATTTGCTCCGGTTTTTTGAGAAATTTTCACTTTCGAAACAGCTGTTGGCGGAGATCTTATTTTGGCAGAGTTTTTGCTTCCATGTCCATGTTTATGATGCATATGAGGAAAAATAACCAAATTGCGACGCGCTTAATTGCTCTGCTCTGGCTCTGTGTGGCTCTATGCTGCTTTGCTATCTTTTTCAAGCATGAATCCAAATAGAAATATATTTGTATATATAAGATGAACACACACATTCGACCTAAAGAAGACGACACCGGCCGACCGACATACATACTCGTATAAAGAAGTTTTGCTGCTGTTTTTAGGTTTGAATTTTTTGAAGTCAGTCTGGGACCGGGCCATCATGCGCTTGTGGGATAATTAAGGAAGCAAAATGTATATTTTCCTCTCACAACTTTGTAGTTGATTTAATATTTTATTTTTTACATTTTTTTTTTTTTTTGGTTCTGAGAAATTTCCATTTCATGATGACACATTCAGAAGGCTGACAGGAAAGCTGTCGAGTCGACATGCGATAAAAAGAGAGCATTAACCCATAAAATGTCGCGACTGTTTTTTTTATTTTTTCGTATGCCCTGAAGTGTATTTTTTTTTAGCTTTCACCAGTCAGTAATGGATAATTAGGAATCTGTGAAAACGTATTTACCAATGAATTAATACTTAAAAAGTGGAATGAGGTGAATTTGAGATTTATTTAAAGGGGAATGACATTATTTAAAAAGGTAATGAGTGATTCAAAAGGTGATTTTCGTCTTTCTGTCTCTAAAAAGCGTTTATACATCACTGAAAATACTACTGAGACCTTCTTGCAAATTAAAAAATTTCTATAGTTTTTAAACAATTAGAGAATTGTAGGCTTACAGAAAATTTTACACAAGAATGAGAATAGTCATTAAAAAAAAATAAACAAGAGTGGTCCCATGTGGTTTCCTTGAGGAACTCCTTAGAAAACAAAAAATTTACATTGATGTCTTTCATGACCTCTGCATTTTAATTTAAATGGAATGATCTGGATTTGAGTTTCAATTGAAGGGGAATGACATTACTAAATACTAATTTATAAAAAAAAATAACAAATAGTGGTCCCAGGTGGTTTCCTTGAGGAATTCCTTTGAAAATAAAAATTTTACTTTGAAGTCATCCATGATTTATTCATGCTAACAATTCAAGGTGAAAGCCAAGGCATTCTATTTCTTACATCAATAATATGAATGTTTAAAAATTCTGTAGTTTATGTTTTGTGGTCTGAAATTAGGTTTAATAATAATATACCTAATCTATTAAAGGGGTGTTAAAATTTTAATATTATTTGCACCACATTTAAACATTTGTATGCCTAAAAACAGAAAAAATAAATACCATCAACAACAATAATATTCTGCAAAAAAGAACCAACTAGACAAAAAATTTAAGGTAAAAATACATAATTTACCTGCACGCGTTTCTAATTATTGTCGCGCAATATCATAATACAGGCCTCACCGAAGAATGAAAAAAAAATTCAAACAAACGCCAAAACCTCATGATTTACTCATATTTTAACACTCACTTCCACCTCATTTATTAATTGCCTACTAGATAATGAATAAATCCTTGTTAAATTGCAAAGACGATGACATACACATGATAACACAACGTGTATGCTCTCACAGCATAGCCAAAATCATCGCAAACGAATGAAAAAAAGCTTACCCCCAGCTGCCCAAGAAAAAGCTAAAAGCCAATCAGGTGGCCAAAAATTGTACATTAGTCTTTTGTTTTGCTAAGCAAAAGAAATCACCTTACAAATCCCTTATGAAAGTTTGTTTGTGATTTATTTCAGTCCTGCCACAATGGTGGACAATAGTATTTGTCATTCAAAAACATTGAATCTTTTGCCAACAAAAAACAAATAGAAAAAAATATAAAAACAAATAAAATACTGCGTTGCTAATGCTTTCTGAAAATTTGAAAAATTCAAATATCATGCTACTTTTAACTATCTAAGGATCTGTCAAGATTTGTTGTTGGCACGCGTTTATTATAAGAAGGACAAAAATATACCGAATGTAATAGACAGTGTTGATTTTTGGTTTAGCCGAATAGGGTTGCCATTGGAAAATTAAACAAACAAAAATATAACTAGAAAGAATACAAATTGATCCTAAACCTATTTTTTTAAACAATATTAACATCAGCAAAGTTTTCAATACTATACAATGTACATTAGGGTGGGTCAAAAAAATGGAAATTCGTTTTTTTGATTTGGTACTTCGAAAACTCGATTTCTAGACACCTCTAGAATATACTCACCAAATATGAGCTCTTTATCTTAATGGGAAGGTCCTCTTTTCAATTTTCCATTTTTACATCAAGCTTCTACCAAAAAAAAAATTATTTTTTTATTAATTGACTTTTTAGCCAATTTTTTTACATAATCTTGTAGAAAATTGAACGCTCTACAAAAAAGGTTAAATACACTTTTTTGAATTATCTAACCGTTTAGTAGATATTTGAGGTCCAAAAATCGAGAAAATCTTTAAAAATTCGTTTTTTGTTCTTAATTTTGTAACAAATTGAAAAATTATAATAATCAAACGCGCATGGCATATTCTTGTAGGAAACAGATTGTTCCACAAGAAAGGTCTTAATAATTTTTTTCAATAATCTAACCATTCTAAAGATATTCGAGGTCAAAGTTAAAAAAAAATATGAAAACATTTTTTATTTTTCAAAATTTTCTAATTCACTGAAACTTCAATATTTTCAAATTAGCAAGATGTTTTCTTGTATAGTCTATTGAATAGACCCTTTTGGATAAAACAAATTCGTTCAAGAGTTTTTATTGCTGATTATGATTCCTTGGCATACAAGAATACTCCAGCCAAAAGTGCTACTAAATCCGTTGGTGCATTTCTGAGAAAACGGCAACACTGGTCGGTTTTCAGTTTTTTTGATTTAACTCGAAAACCAAGCCTGACTTTGAGGTGATTCTAAGACACTTTTCATAGCAAATTAAATTTTCTGTCAAGTTAAGATGGTTAAAAAATTTTAAAAATTATTTTTGACTAAAATTCTAACCTAAAATCAAAGAAAAAAAAGTTAAAAAATTGACAATTTTATTTTTTTTACTAAATCAAGGGGCATTTTGTGTTTGTAGCCGGGACGTCCAAACTTTGTACTAATGAAATAAAGTAGAGGTAAAATCCTTTGATAATATGCAATTTTTAATTTTTTTTTGTCAAGAAACAACTTAAATGTACCTATTCAAAAATTAGCACTTTTTCTAAATTTTTGACTTTTTTAGTTAAAAGCAAGTTTTTAAAACTCGATAAAATCGTATTAATTGGTAACTTTTAGACTTTTAAAGTAAACATACTTCGAGGGATTGATTTAATTTAAACTAAATATGACAAACAAAAAAAATTATTTGCATCCTTATGGCCTTTTGTGCAATTTTGTGTATGTGCATTTTTATAAATATGGGTCGAATGGATGGACGGAGAGAAATTAGCTTTGGTCTATTGCATAGAAGAACATTTAATACCAACTCTTTTACTGTTTTCAATGGCCTGAAAAACAATTCTTGTAAAATCCGCGACCAACGAAAAGTTTCTCTTGAAAAACGAAAAAAATACTCTAATGAGTTTGAAACAAAATAGCTCAAGCAAATTAGTAAATCAAATTGCATTTTTCGCGGGACAAATTTTTTTCATGGAACGTGTTTAGGTGAATGTCCTTATCGTAAAAGTGAATTTTTTGGGATGATAAGATATCGAGAACAGCCGCCATCTTGGAAAAGAGGTCGGTGCCGTTTTTATTTTATAACTCGATTTTTACTCATTTAAACCAAAAATGTCCGGGGATAGGCTTATTATCAATGAAATTATCTAAAAAATGATATACAAATGAATTTCGTGAGTTAGTTAAATTCAATTTTATAGTCGGTCAAAGTCCGGGTTCTTCTCGCAAGGTTAAGACAATATCACATTTTTTCAAATATCTGAAGAACTTTTTATTTGTTTGAGATTTTCTTAAAGAATGAATTATAGCACTTTTAATTATCTATGAAATGAACCCTTTATTGTTTTTGTAACCATCACATTGTAGAAGCAACCAAACGTCGAAGTCATGATATACGATTTTTTAACTGAACATATTTGGGATTTCAATAGTTCAAATAAACAATCAAAAATTAAACACAATAGTCTCGAAAACATAACGGCTTACACACCTCATATCTTGAGTTAGGTATACTTATCGTAATGCTTAGATTGAGGTGTTCATGTTTAGGAAAAATGACAGGGCATCAGTTCTTATATTTAGAATTTTAAATAGTGTCACTTTAGCTAATTCACATTAATTGGAAAATTCACTTCATTTAAAGCCTCGAAAACCATATAAAGGTTAACATTAAAGATTTCAAACTTTGAATTCAATATTTAGACGAATATAGTTAAAAAACTGTTTACTTATATTTTGGTTATACCTCCACTTCAAAAATTTGCTCGGTCTAATAGAAGAAAACTTGTTATTTTCTCACTTTTGACTAGTAGAATGTGAACTTCGACGTTAGATGGCTTATACATTATGTTGGTTACAGTTACGATAAAGGGCTCATTTTATAGATAATTAAAAGTGCTATAATTCATTCTTTAAGAAAATCCCAAACAAATAAAAAGTTCTCCAGATATTTGAAAAAATGTCATATTGTCTTAACCTTGGGAGAAGAACCCGGACTTTGACCGACTATAAAATTGAATTTAACTAACTCACGGAATTCATTTGTATATCATTTTTTAGATAATTTCATTAATAATAAGTCTATCCCCGGACATTTTTGGTTTAAATGAGTAAAAATCGAGTTATAAAATAAAAACGGCACCGACCTCTTTTCCAAGATGGCGGCTGTTCTCGATATCTTATCATCCCAAAAAATTCACTTTTACGATAAGGACATTCACCTAAACACGTTCCATGAAAAAAATTTGTCCCGCGAAAAATGCAATTTGATTTACTAATTTGCTTGAGCTATTTTGTTTCAAACTCATTAGAGTATTTTTTTCGTTTTTCAAGAGAAACTTTTCGTTGGTCGCGGATTTTACAAGAATTGTTTTTCAGGCCATTGAAAACAGTAAAAGAGTTGGTATTAAATGTTCTTCTATGCAATAGACCAAAGCTAATTTCTCTCCGTCCATCCATTCGACCCATATTTATAAAAATGCACATACACAAAATTGCACAAAAGGCCATAAGGATGCAAATAATTTTTTTTGTTTGTCATATTTAGTTTAAATTAAATCAATCCCTCGAAGTATGTTTACTTTAAAAGTCTAAAAGTTACCAATTAATACGATTTTATCGAGTTTTAAAAACTTGCTTTTAACTAAAAAAGTCAAAAATTTAGAAAAAGTGCTAATTTTTGAATAGGTACATTTAAGTTGTTTCTTGACAAAAAAAAATTAAAAATTGCATATTATCAAAGGATTTTACCTCTACTTTATTTCATTAGTACAAAGTTTGGACGTCCCGGCTACAAACACAAAATGCCCCTTGATTTAGTAAAAAAAATAAAATTGTCAATTTTTTAACTTTTTTTTCTTTGATTTTAGGTTAGAATTTTAGTCAAAAATAATTTTTAAAATTTTTTAACCATCTTAACTTGACAGAAAATTTAATTTGCTATGAAAAGTGTCTTAGAATCACCTCAAAGTCAGGCTTGGTTTTCGAGTTAAATCAAAAAAACTGAAAACCGACCAGTGTTGCCGTTTTCTCAGAAATGCACCAACGGATTTAGTAGCACTTTTGGCTGGAGTATTCTTGTATGCCAAGGAATCATAATCAGCAATAAAAACTCTTGAACGAATTTGTTCTATTTTTGCTCTGGTGCTCGGGTCTATTAAATAGACTATAGGGACTTAAACGTTCTATAAAAAGTTCCTTGGAAGCAAATTAATTGCTTTAACCGTTTAGAAGATAATCGTATTCAAATCGCAATGCATACTTGTCATAAGAAAACTATTGAAATCAGTGGGCATTGGTTTGGATACTAATATCTTCTTAACGGTTAAAGCAATTAATTTGCTGCCAAGGAACTTTTTATAGAACGTTTAAGTCCCTACAAGAAAACATCTTGCTAATTTGAAAATATTGAATTTTCAGTGAATTAGAAAATTTTGAAAATTAAAAAATGTTTTCATATTTTTTTTAAAAATTGACCTCAAATATCTTTAGAATGGTTAGATTATTGAAAAAAATTATTAAGACCTTTTTTGTGGAGCAATCTGTTTCCTACAAGAATATGTCATGCGCGTTTGATTATTATAATTTTTCAATTTGTTACAAAATTAAGAACAAAAAACGAATTTTTAAAGATTTTCTCGATTTTTGGACCTCAAATATCTACTAAACGGTTAGATAAACGAAAAAAGAGTATGAAATCTTTTTTGTAGAGCGTTCAATTTCCTACAAGAATCAGCAAAGAAATTTGCAAAAAAGTCGATTTATTGTCTAGCAATCCATTTTTCGGAGTACCAAATCAAAAAAAAAAGAATTTCGATTTTTTTGACCCACCCTAATGTACATGATGTTGTCTTTTTTGAAAGTGATAAATTTTTCCATAGAGAATGAATTCACTGTTAAGGAGAAAACGGAATTTTCATCAGGTATTATTGGAAACTTAGTTTATTGGCTTTTAGTTTTTAAAGTTTTTTAGTTAAGTTGATTAAAAGCTCCTTTAAGTCTTCTTTAATTGAGCTACAAGATTGTTATCAGCAGCAATTGATTAAATAATCATTTTTAAAAGGTGTCTCTTATACTATTAGGAGAATTAAATAGGCTCTCATGATTTCCATAAGTTTAATAAATAGCTTTTTCTGATGATTACCATGTAACATTGCTGACACACGGTTTGCTACTTGGGTAACTGAAACACCAAGAAACAAACTAAGATATTCTCGAATCGAAAGTGTTTTATGTATAGGAGTTTGAGTACATGCTCCTGTAAACCTTCTATAATTTAATAATAGAAACTTTTTTCCAAAATTTTCTATTTCGTCATCTTGAGTTGAGTTGAACTTAGAAGTGTTATAATGTGTTTTGAGATCTATGCAAATCAGATTTTTACATTATCAGGATTCAAGGTCTTAAATGTCCAGGGAATTTTTGAATATATTAGATATAAAATTTCTGTTTGGTTTATTATTGAGCTCGAATACTGAAAATATTTTTATTATTTAATGATGCAATTTCAGCTTTTCGGAATGAAAGCAATTTAGAAAACCTAAAATCTGAAAAACCATAGACTTCTATAAATCAAAATCCTTAAAAAAAAAACAAAATCTCGAAGTAGGTATTTGTCTGAATTGTTTTTATTGAATTTTTGTTTTTCGAATTCAAACTGCACTTTAATTAAGAAGTTGAGAGCTGCATCCTAATCTTAAAACAGCATCCCGAAGTTCAGATCAGAAACCTAAAACGAAAACCCAGCTTAGTTTCCAAAAAATTTCAAAACCCGAAAAGTCTTAAGATACGAAAAGTCAAAAGTCAAATTTGAGCTTTTTTGGATTAAAAACTATCGGGATTATGCCAACAAACAAAAAAAAATTGTGTTTTCGGGCTTCCATGGTTGTATGTTTTCGGGACAAGTACCAAAATAGTTCCTTACTTGGGTTATTTTTTTGTCTTCTGAATTTTCGGAGTATTTTAAATTTGATTTCGGGTTTTAACGATTCTGATCCGAAACAATTCATTAGTAAATTAAAATCCGCCAAACTATGAAAAAAAATTTTTTTTTCGAGATTTTATTTTTCAGACATTAGCTTTTTTTGTGTGAGGGAAATTGTTTTTTTTTTTTTTTTTGTATTATATTTAAGTTCTTTGCAATTCCGTACCCAAAACAGAAATCTCGAAATATAAAAATTAAAAATGTTTGGGTGTTCAAGATTTATGTAGGTATTCAGGTCATAAGGTTTTTTTTTTTTGTGGTATTTAAAATGCTAGGAATTGTTATTCCAACCCACCCAAAGGATAAAACAAACAAAATTCTATATTTTGAGTTGGTACAGGGATTAGATAAGACTGCTTCTTAAATTTACTTCCTAAAACTACCAAGCTTTTGTGTTTTTTTATGCTTTTCGGAATTTTAATTTCTTCGTATTTTATGGTTTTTGATTTGTGGATCATTAGTTTTTCGAAATTTCTATTTTAAAGATTTTGTTTTCTTTCAACGCTTTTGTTATAACCCATTTAATCAGATAATGTAATTTAATAAGTTTATGTTAAAAATTGAGCTAGGATTTGATAATTCTGCAGAAGCTATGCTTTTTGGGATTTTGTTTTTGGGATTTTGTTTTCGGGATTTTACTTTTAAGAATGTTGAGAATTAAGGTTTTCGGTATTTACTCCTCATAATCCTGATAAATAATACAAAAAGCGAATTGTTGGGATTTTGAGATTCTGATTTTTTGGGCCTACGATTTAGGTTATCTGCAGCTAGAGTTCTCAGAATTCTGACTCCAATCGACCTGAGGGACAAAGTTTTCCAATATACAGTTAGAAAAATTGAAATTATTTTCTTGAAATCCTTGTACTAAAACAAATTTTGGCCCCCATATTCATGATAATTAAGCTGATGAAGGCAGAGCACATTTCGAGTTTGTTAACTCTTGATCTTTCTGAACCCCAGACGTATAAGATTGAATATATATGTAAAAAGGACTGATAAAAATGGTCACATTTCTAATTTGCAACAACAAAATAACACAATGGCAACTGTGGTGCCAACTTTTGCCAGGAATTTCGCCATCAGTCTCTTTTCTTATTTTGTACCATTTTTTTTTTTTGTTTTAAGACAGACGTATCTTTGATGGTTTTTTTTTTTTTTGTTTGGTTTTTGTATTTTTGTGTGTGCTTCTACGCACTGGCAAAAGATGGGCATAACACAAATCACATCGCAAATACCTAAAACAAACACACCAAAACCAACCACACCCGAGAAGCTAAAACACTATACTAAGCCAAGAAGCGCGGCAAACGCGGCATAAAATTTACTAAAGGAATGCATTAGAATCGAATATTCGTGCCAAGTTATTTCATCGGCCGTTTGGGGCCTATTTGGATAGAAATTTTCTACTTTTATAAATGCGTTCGCATTAGCACATCAAATATACACAATCTAGATACAAACAACAGAAAAAGACTTGTATATAGATAGATAGATAGAGGTATAGATACGCACGTAAGCAAAAGTAGAATCATCCTATTTTTTTTTGTTGTATTTTTATTTTATTTTATTTTATTTTTTTTTTGTTTCTTTCTGGGGGATTTGCCTTTCTTGAAGGCTAAAATCAACTGAAAAAAAAAAAAAAACTATCTATAAGATACACACTTTCAGTTAGATGCATGCTTAATAGAATTATAGACATTTCTATTCTCATTTCATTTTATTTCTCATGTGCGCGCTACTATAGCAACTCTGCAAGCAAGGCACTTAAATTTAAACCAAACAAAATATATACAAAAAAAAAAAAAAAAAAACAACAAAGTATCTGTATCTGAAACGCATCCGTACGTTGTCAACGCAGCGAGATGTGAGATGTAAAACCGCCCGCCCTCGGCCGTCGCCACCACCACCAACATCGTCGTCGATCGTCTTTTGCAGAAGGACGACCTAAAAAAACCTTAAAACGATGTATTTTCTTTTAGCAAAATAAACAAAACAAAAAATAGAAAAAAAAAACTTAATGAAATAAGACTTTTTGAGTTCGTTTTTACTTTAATTTAATTGGCACTTTTGGTTCAGTTGAGATGAGGCTTTAGATTTTGGGGCCGAATTTGGTTTGAAAAACGATTTTTTTTATTCATTTTCTTGTTTGCTCCCTTCATTTTTCAAACAATGTCGACATACTTAAGCTTCTCTCTATATATCTTTCTATCCAATGTAGCAAAATTGAAATTGAAATACAAATTGCATTTTATATATGTGAATAAAAAAAAAAAACCTTTTGAAGACGATTGCATTTTGTAAAGGAGATTGCATGCATCATATTCGTTTTAGCAAGCAAATGGCACACAAAGTAGTTTTGGTAATATGCATATATTTTCTGAAGAATTCTTTTGTTGATTCGTACATATGTGACGGGTTATTGTTGTTCCAGATTTGAACATTTCAAATTACCTTGAAAATGAGTATTCTACTTGCTTTATGGAAGAGAGAAGAGTCACAAGAACTTGCAATTTTTTGAAATTCAAAAACGTAATTTTGTCTTATAAAGCTCAGAGACTCAGCCAGGGACTTTTGTAAAAAGCTTAACGTTAAAACCATTCTTTTCCAAATCAAATTTATTGTTTTGCAAATCAATTTCACATTTGAAAATTACTTTTATTCTCATTTTAAATATATGAACTTATGCTCTTTCTTTTTCCCTAAGTCTAAAGACCTTAATCTTGACGGAAGTCCTTATGTACATAGATTTATTTAACGGTTATGGTTTGCAGGCGTTTCTGTTTGAGTTTTTGATTGATTCTTTGAAAAATAGAGACGATATAGTTGATTTGAAAAATCTTGAGTTCTATCTATCGGATAGTCAATATTGCGAGTTCCTTTATTAAAAATTGTATCGAAGTTTATTTGTTGAACAGTTCAAAAATTCAATTTTCAGAAGTTGAAATTGATTTGCAAATGGGTGAATTTGATTTGCAAACCTGTAAAATTCAATTTATTCTGTATTTTTTTTTAATGGCGGCTTAAGGTTTGTGCTCAACCATCAAGTATTATTAACCCTTTGTCGGCACACGGGTGCCAATTTGGCAGGACAAAAATTAAAAGTGGTCTTTTTTTAAGGGTGAAAATACATTTTTTTGGAATTGTGAATACAGTATTCGAATTCCTCGGAAAATTCTACATCAATTTCATATGTAATTCTCCATAAAATAGTGAGACCGAAAAAAGTTCTAGCGCCATGAAAAAGTATAAACCAAATTCGCAAAAAAGAGGTGTGCCTACAGAGGGTTAACTTGGAACAGAAACTTTGGGTATTTTTTTTACTTCAAACCGTATTTCCAACCATACAAAAACTCCAACCAAAGATAAGGAAAAGAGTCATTCCAAGTTCATTTAATTTATAATAAAAAAAAAGAAATATTAAACATGCCATCATCTAATTTGTCGAATTTTATGTTAATACTTTTTAAACAATATTTTATAAAAAAACAAACCGCAACATAATTTGTTCTTGGCAAAATAAAAACCAATAAAACAAAATAAATGAGTTTTTGTGAACTACCCTGAACTTTTTTTTTGTTGTTTGAAATTCCATTCAAATTTTGAATTTTCAAAATGACAAAAAATCTCAATTGTCGTCACGCGATTGTTCCTGAAGGTCACTAATATATATTTTTTTCATTTTCCATTAATATAAATGGTTTTGCATAAATTTATTTTATTTATAAGATAAATTTTGAAGCAAAAATAAAATAATGTTTATGTTAAAAAAAAAAGAAAATATTTTATTAAAATATATTGATATTACTCTTATTTTTGTTTTTTTTTTTTCTTCTCTTATCAAACAATAGCGCGTGGATAGACAATGGGTTTTAAATTATTGTTTAGTTGGAAAAATTAACGAATTTATATAAATGATGTGGACTTTGATAAAACATTTTCTTCAATTTATTTATATTTTTTTTTTTTGTATTTTTCCGCTATTTGGGTTAGGTACTAAATAAACAAAACAAATTTGATCTTTAATTTTTTTTTTTGTTTTCATGGCCACACTGACCATAAAAATAAAAAATGCATTTTTATGGTTTGGCCAAATGAAAAACAAAAGTTGCCAACAAAACTAAATACAAATTCAAATTTTATTTGAATTTTCTTTTTAATCATTTTTAACTGCAATCAACTTTTTCGTAGAAAACATATTTAACACAGTTTTCAGAAAAATTAAAAATTAAATTAATTAAATTGCAGATCTGATATAAAAGCGGAAGAACAATTGAAATTTATCTGTTTATGAATTTTTCAAATAAAATGAAAAAAAAAACTTGTTTTTCTTAAGTAAACACCCCGTTTGTAGGTTGAAAATATACTTTTCTTCCTTTTTTTTTGTGTATGTTTAGAATCTTAGCACCCCATGGTGGTAACGAGGCACGTAGGTGATTTTTATTTTCATAAAAACAAATCAAACTTCATTTTAAATTTGTAAATATTTAATGCTCAAGTTTATTCTGTTTTTAAATTAAAAAAAAAAGAAAAAAACAAAAAAAAAAACAAAAAACAATAAATTTTAAATTAAAAAAAAAACAGAAAATTTATTGTTTACAATTTATGTGACAGATTTTTTTTTCTTCAAATCTCGTACTAGACGGCCCTAAGTTATTATGAAGAAAAAAAAAATCATCTCTTTTTTTCTTGGATCGATTCCAAACGAGGGGAATAAATGAAAATCGAAAAAAAAAAAATTAATACAAATTTCGGCATTTCGGGCAAATATTTGGAATGAATGGAATACATTGACTGATTTCGCTTTTCTTTTATTTTTTTTTGTTAATGCCAAATCGTTTTCAAGATAGTGGCGGAGTCGGAAGAATGTATTTAGATTTGTTTCGATTTTTTTCTATCAATTCAACAAAAATTTGATTTCTAATTTTTTTTTTTTTTGTTTTATTTTCCCTTATTATATATTTTTTTCCTCACTTGCTGGGGGAAATCTTTTTTTCTATTTTTTTTTCTTTTCTTTGCTAATTGCTAATTTGTTAAGTGCTATTTTAATTGAGGAGAAACGATTAACGAGTGACCTGAACGCGCTTATGTTATAGATTACGTTATTCTTGTATTATTTTTTTTTCTTTTAATTCTCAGAGAGTGAAGAGATTTGTAGTTGGTCTAATAGGAGCAATCGATTTAAGAGCATAAGGGTTGAGTTCATATGTTCATAATGGTTGTTTCGAGTTTGAATTTCAATTTCAAGGGGGAGAATTGTGTGTTTAATTGACTAAGTATGTTATCGGAATGTGTTTTGTGGTGATTAATTAATATTAATTTAGTTTGGTTTAGTTTATATATAGATTTGCCAAATGGAGGCAATTAGTATGTTAATGGAGGATTTAGAAATTAATAGTGGTAATGTTGAAGTATTATTAGTTGTTTAGGGAGGTTTGCAAAATTTGCTATGCAAAATTATTCATTTAGTTATCAAAAAATAAAGGAGGGAAACTATGCAAATAATTGGAGTAATTATTCTTATACAAATATATGGGTTGAAGCAAGGTAAAATATACTTCCGGTTTTTCACGTAATTAATCACACTCATTTATATGAGTTAAAGACCACAAAAAGCTTTTCTGTCTTAAAGGTTCAGATTGTTTTTGTTCGAACTTAAATTGGAACATAGTTGGCTGGCGACAGTCAATTGGTAGGTTAACATCAATTTTCACTCTCATTTGTCACACACATTTTGTCATACTCATTAAAGCTTTCTGTATGTTAGTCTAAAACCAACAATCTAGTTCAATTTGGCCTTGGTGAGCTGGAAAGAAATCAATATTAGTCAGACCTTAGCTTACCTTAAGGTTCCATAAAATTATACATATAAAACTTGATTTTTAAGTGGCCCTTACATGTATACCTTCCTACATGAAAAATCGGTGGGACATCTAACATTTTGCGTACTTTTGCATCTACTTCCGGGGTTCCACAAGGCAGGCACTAAGGTTCTCCTCTGTTCATAATCAATGTAAATAATTTCGAAATTATCGTCAAAAGTTCCCTTTTTTGGAATGGTTCACTTATATGAATAAATAAATGTATTTTAAATTCTATCAAATTCAAAATGAACATCATTTCATTTTAATAAGTTTTTTTTTTAAATACTCGATTAAAAATGAAAAGATTTTTTAACAATCCTATGTGAACATTTATTGATATTAAAAGATGTTCTTTAAAATGGGAATAATTTTAAATTAATGTGAAAACCTGCTAAAAATATCATTCTTTTGATTTTTTTTATAGCACCTAAAACCTTAAAAAAATATTAAGTTTCAGTCACTTTTTAATACCTATAACCTTCATGAGACTGAAAATGCATTATTAAAGTTTTGGGTATTTTATTTTTAGAGGATCTCACCTCCAAAAAAAAAAAACAAAATAAATAAATTCAATCAGAAATCTTATTATTTTAACGTTCCTTACACTTAAAAAAAAAAAAATTGTAATCGACTTTAAATTAAACCAAACGCTTTGAAAGTATGGTTTCTCTAGCACTCCGAAATCTAAAAAACTATTGATCACCCTATTCAGCGATCAAATTACGGTATGAAAATACGATCTTATGTAAACTGATTGAATATTGAAGTCTCCATCTTTGTTCTATCAATTAGAAAGAGACAAATACCTCCAAATCGTTAACCATATATCGTATTCGTAGTGGTAGTTCGCTCTCAGATTAAGATCAAATTATTCTCACTGAGTACTGAAATACAAAAATTGGCTCAAAATTGATGTAAATTGTAGGAAATAAACAAATTAAAATAGCTGTTTTCACTAAAAGTTTATTTTAAACTGCGAGATTTTATGATATAAGGAGACAAACGTATGTCCTTCAATGATGCACAATAGTTATGCTTTTTTACGTCATATTTAATTATTGATTGCTTCTTATCGTGTCAAATAATTGTCCATGTGTCAAAAAACAATAAAAATAATATTGACGCCATTTGCAAAATATTGAGACACACATTATAAAATCACCTTTTCTGTAACTGCAAAATAGAATAATCTAGGACCCTTTACAATAAAACTTAAACCGATGGAGTTAAAAAAAATTAAAGTTGAAGTTCTGAATTTCACAATTTTACTGTCGCTTTGGTTTTTTTTCCCTATTCAACTATTTATCAAGTTTAAATGAAATATTCATTCTTCTTCTGAATGAATTAAACGCCAATTTTTTGTACCTGGTATTGTAATTTTTTTTTACTATTAAAACTACTTGAATCAAATCCTAAACACCTTACCAATCATCTGTCGATATCGGGAAGCTTTTTCTTCATACAAAATAAAAAAAATAAAACAAAAATCAGCTATTAGTGGAGTCAAATTAGCTTTATACCTCGGAATCCAGGGAAAGTCGATGCATCTGAAAAACGAGTATAGGGCTGCATTATAAAAGGGTCAAATAAGAAAGTTAAAAAAAAAAATTTCACCGCTCTCGATTACAACAGTTTTTATGGACCGTTTACTGTCATTCCGTATGCAAGCGTCAATCGGAATTGCTGTCTCATTTTAGATTTTGATCAAACTTTGTAGGGATGTTCTCTAGGACTGTAAGGAAGCAAATCCATGATGATTTAATTTTAAGTTGCGTGGTTTCCCCGCTACCCGCATTCGAACTTTTTCAGAAGGTCATTTTTATGTTATTATAACTTTGCGTCTACTAAAGATATCTTTTTGTTTGAAACGCCATTTTAAAGCTTAAGAGTAGTAATTTTTGAATATATATTAAAAAATTACGTAATAATTATCCCTGAATTAAAAATAATTTTTGAAAAACTGGTAATTTTGCTGATTTCTCATGGTTTTTGACTGGCTCCGGGACCTTGGGTATTATATGTAGGAAGCTTATACTTACCAAATAATAAATATAGATATTTTTCAACAAAATAAATCTAAAATGAACTCGATGGCTGTACTCCTTATGCAAAAATTTTAAGTTCAAAGTTTTGAGTTTCTTGAAAAAATATTTTTTTATACTATGATTTTTTACAATTTGACTAAAGATAGAAACATGAAACTAACAGTGTGTTAAGTTGAAACTTTTAACTTAAAGTCCTCTAAATAAAATTGTGTTATTTTCATAACTTCTTAGTGTACCGCTTGTTTGAAAATTCGCAAAAATGCTAAAAAGCCAAAAAAACCCCTACTTAAGGCTATGATTGCACTATGTTTGACATAAGATAGAAGCATGAAATTAATAGCATATTTAGTTCGTACTCTTAGCTTAACACACTGTAAGTTTCACATTTCTTCGTTTAGTCAAATCGTATAAAATGACAGTATAAAAATTAGCTTTTTTAAAATACTCAATACTTTGAACTTAAATTTTTGCATAAGGAGTACAGCCATCGAACTCATTTAAGATGTATTTTGTTGAAAAATATCTATATTTATTATTTGGTAAGTATAAGCTTCCTACATATAATATCCAAGGTTCTGGAGCCAGTCAAAAACCATGAAAAATCAGCAAAATTACAAGTTTTTAAAAAATTATTTTTAATTCAGGGTTAATTATTACGTAATTTTTTAATATATTTTCAAAAATTACTATTCTTAAGCCTTAAAATTCCGTTTCAAACAAAAAGATATCTTTAGTAGAGGCAAAGCTATAATAAGATAAAAATGACCTTCTGAAAAAGTTCGAATGCGGGTAGCGGGGAAACCACGCAACTTAAAATTAAATCATCACGGATTTGCTTCCTTACAGTCCTAGAGAACATCCCTACAAAGTTTGAGCAAAATCTAAAATGAGACAGCAATTCCAATTGAACGCTTGCATACGGACTGACAGTAAACGGTCCATACAAATTGTTGTAATCGAGAGCGGTGAAATTTTTTTTTTTAACTTTCTTATTTGACCTTTTAGTAATGCAGCCCTATACTCGTTTTTCAGATGCATCGACTTTCCCTGGATTCCGAGATTTTACAAATTTTATGTCTAATTTGACTCGACTATATTTTCAATTAAAATTCCACTTCATTGAGTCATGTAAACAAATAGGCAAATATCACGAGTAAGCTAAAGTTTGACACAGATTTTGCTACATTCTAAGGAAGCTATTCTATGTTGAATTCTTTTTTTTTTTTTGTTTAAATTAATCTAAACGTAGATCCGAGTGCCGTGGGCCAGTTTTTTGTATTTTTATTTTTTTTTTTTGTTATAAAAAATCCTCGAGCACACGCCCCTCTTTACATTGTTTCGAAGGCGAAATGCAAATAAAATCAATTGATTTATCTCTCAGGTGTGCCAAATTATTTTAATTATTTTTTTTTTGTTTTATTTTTTATCTGACTTACGCGCACGTACAAAATCAAATATATAAAAAAATACACTCAAGTACAAAGTATTTTTTTCATCGTCGTCGGGAAAAGAGGGAGATAAAAAGAGATTTGGTGTGATTTTTGAATGTTACATTGGGTGGCATTGTATGATCGATATAATTAGATGCGTGAAATTGTCATTACACTCTTTGCTGATAACATAGTGTGAATAAATTGGCAAGTTTTTTTTTATCAGAACCATTAAGTGTGAAGACAGTTTTAAATGTTTCTCTATAAAAGTTGGATTTGAATGATTTTATCTGTCATTTCTTAGCTTCTAAAAAAAGACCTACATCCTAATCGGATTTTACATTTATTTCAAACTTATTTTATGTTTTATGTCAGAAGATTTTTTGTGATTTTAAAGTAAAAACAAAATAATACTCCTATTAGACTTCTTTAAAACTTCTATAAAAATATTTTTCTCCAAAACTGCATTGACCAATTATATTTTACTTTTTTTTTAACAAGTAGGTACATCTGAAAACCTGAAATTTATGTACTAAAATTAAACCTCAAAATAATAAGAAAAATTTGCACATTTGTTTGAAAAATCCCCTGAAAATAATATACATATTTGTCAAAAAAAAAAAAAATCATGACTTAAATACATAATCCGGAAAACTTCTCAGCTGCGAAATTTTTATGTGAACACACTTTTACGCATAATTACATTTTTCTGCTAGAATATACGAAATACTAGACCGCGAAGAGACGCCCAGTCACCAATATTTCTTTCGTGTGACACTATTTTTTTTTTTTTTTAGATAGAAACATTATTATTTTCTGTTTCATCTTGTTTCTATTCTATTTTTTTTAGCTCCCACTAAAAGTGAATTTGTTTGAGTTCATTAAGTTGTCTCAAAAAAAAAAAAAAATTATACGCCTTCATAATTTTCATTTGGTTATTTTAAGTAAAATATTATTAAAAACGAAAACAAAATAAATATACATATAGAAAATATTTTTGTTAAGTATTTAAATGACACATTAAACGGAATGCGTGCAAAATGTCATTTGTTTTTCATGCATCGAAAAATAATTTTTTTTTTCTCTCTCTCTTTAATTTATGTGCATATTTTTGTACTTTTTTTTGTATAACACCTGATTCAGATGAATTTCAGTGCTGCTTCAAATCAACAAGTGATGGAATAAATTGAAGCCAATTAGTTAAAGCCAATTTGTAAATTCTGTAAAAAGCAAGCAAAATAAAATAGGTACCTACATAGTTAGTTTTATTTTTAAATTTTATTCTGTTTTTTTTTTTTTTTTTTAAGAATTTCGTAATTTATTTTTTACAAAACACATACCGATGACAAGTAGAGACTTACCCAGTTTGGGAAAGATTTCGCAACTTCTTTGAAACCATGTGGTTTTTAATTGATTTTGAACAATTTTGCATTTCATTTTTAACTTAAATTTCTAAAAAATATAAATTCTAGGTACTAGTTAAGAATTTGAAACTAATCCTTATATGTTTTATTGCCATCAAAGTATTTAGATTTTTTTTATTAGGAAGGTATAGGATAGGTTAACTTTGGAATTTTCTTCCTGAATTTATCAATTTTAAGTATCTTATAAAAAGTAAAGTACATTGTTATCTTTTTTCCTCAAAATATGAAATTTGTTAGAAAACAACTTTTATTTAAAATGGTTTTTTTAATGGATTTTGATTGAAGAAAGTCATTTTTTTTAAACATTTGAAAATTTGTTTATACAAAATTATACAATTTTTACTCAAATTTTTATCAATTACCTCCAGTTAAATAGTTTCAAGATTTCTTAAAGCAAAAATTACTTGAAGAAACTTTAGACTAACTAACTGAGTGGTGGCGGTTATTCATAATTGAGGATCTAGCTTCAAAAGTGGGCAAAGTCTAAATTTAATTTTTTTTTGCAAAATTAATTTTTCCACAAATGTTTTAAAATGTTTTGAGAGCTATTTTAATTTTTAATTAATTTGTTTGAGTACTATAAGGTCGTAACCATTGAATTCAAATTTGAAGTATTAATGGTAGCACCAAATAAGCATTTTATTTCTGCAACTCATATTTCGAAAACTCAAACTATATTTATTAGGGTGGGTCAAAAAAATCGAAATTCTTTTTTTTGAATTGGTACTCCGAAAACTCGATTGCTAGACCCCTCTAGAATATACACACCAAATATGAGCTCTTTATATTAATGGGAAGGTCCTCCGCTTTGCAATTTTCCATTTTTACATCAAGCTTCTACTAAAAAAAAATATTTTTTTTATTAATTGACTTTTTAGCAAATTTCTTTTCAGATTCTTGTAGGAAATTGAACGCTCTACAAAAAAGGTCTTATACACTTTTTTCGTTTATCTAACCGTTGAATAGATATTTGAGGTAAAAAAATCGAGAAAATCTTTAAAAAATCGTTTTTTGGTCTTAATTTTGTAACAAACTGAAAAATTATAATCATCAAACGCGCAAGACATATTCTTGTTGGAAAATGATTGCTCCACAAAAAAGGTCTTATTAACTTTTTTCATTAATCTAACCATTCTAAAGATATTCGAGGTCAAAGTTAAAAAAAATTATGAAAACATTTTATATTTTAAAAAATTTTCCAGTTCACTGAAAATTTAATATTTTCAATTTAGCAAGACGTAATCTTGTAGGAGCTTAAACGTTCTACAAAAAATTTCTTGGCATCAAATTGATTGCTTTAACCGTTTAGAAGATATTCGTATCCAAATCACAATGCATACGGGTCATAAGAAAACTATTGAAATCAGTGAGCATTGGTTTGGATACGAATATCTTCTAAACGGTTAAAGCAATCAATTTCATTCCAAGGAATTTTTTGTAGAACGTTTAAGCCCCTACAAGAATATATCTTGCTAATTTGAAAGTTATGAAGTTTCAGTGAATTGGAATTTTTTTTTAAATATAAAAAGTTTTTATATTTTTTTTAACTTTGACCTCGAATATCTTTAGAATGGTTAGATTAATGAAAAAAGTTAATAAGACCTTTTTTGTGGAGCAATCATTTTCCAACAAGAATATGTCTTGCGCGTTTGATGATTATAATTTTTCAGTTTGTTACAAAATTAAGACCAAAAAACGATTTTTTAAAGATTTTCTCGATTTTTTTACCTCAAATATCTATTCAACGGTTAGATAAACGAAAAAAGTGTGTAAGGCCTTTTTTGTAGAGCGTTCAATTTCCTACAAGAATCTGGAAAGAAATTTGCTAAAAAATCAATTAATAAAAAAAATATTTTTTTTTAGTACAAGCTTGATGTAAAAATGGAAAATTGCAAAGCGGAGGACCTTCCCATTAATATAAAGAGCTCATATTTGGTGTGTATATTCTAGAGGGGTCTAGCAATCGATTTTTCGGAGTACCAAATCAAAAAAAAAATTTTCGATTTTTTTGACCCACCCTAATATTTATATTGTAAAACTTTGGAAATCTAAAACTTGCGAAAAAACTAATAACTGATTTATTGAAAACACAGAAACCCATTTTTCATGATATGCCTTACTAAGGCTAAGATACTGAGATTTAGAGAACCTTCACCAAGAAATTCTTCCGAACTGACTGCTTTCTTAAGGTTCAAGGTGGTTCGTGGTTGATGTATCTTATAAATCGTTTTCTCCAGTTTCGATAAAACTTAGTACTCCAGTCAAAGCGTCGGAAAAAAGGGCCTAACCTTAAGCACTGTCAGTTTTTATTTCATTGATCGATAGGGGTATATTTAAAAGGCTTAACCCCAATTTCTCACCACCTTATCATTCCTTTTAGTGGAGTTATTCAAAAAAATGCATTTTTTGGGATATTTTACTTCTAAGCTTATATCTTTGCTCCAGTTTGTCGTAGACAAAAAAATTAACATAATATTCTCTTCCTTATAATATCCTTATCTATCGTTGTATGTAATTTTATTGTATTAAAGTGAGTTACTATAAAGTGGCAGCCAGTTAAAGTCAAACTCTAGTTGTTAAAAACCACATTAGTTAACATTTTTCTAACCTATTTTGTAGCTGCATTTTAAAGAAAAAATCAAAATCACAAAAGATGGCCGAGCAATTGATAAATGATTGTATGTATATCGTTTTTTGGGAATAACTCGGCTTGGTGCACATTCTTTTTGTTTAAAGAAATAAAAAGTAAATAATATTAAGTCGAAATCGTTTTTTTGTTTATCAAACTCTTGCCTTATTATTTTGCAAACGGTGCAAGTGTTGGCTAACAAAATAAAATACTATTGTAGATTGTAGTCCTTAAAATTTAAAAAAAAAAATTTAGCTCTCTATCAAATGACGCTTTGACTTGACTATAGATACTAAAGGAAGTTTTTTTGTTTTCAACTTATCAAGTCCGGTTTTTTAGAAGATCTCACTGCATTTCTTCTAATATAAATTTAAAAAAAGGAATAGTGACAAGACGATTTAAAATTCCATACATTCCAGTTTTTCAACAATAGCCTTAGACATTTGTTTATAATCTTTACTTTCTAAGCACATTTACCATTACACCTGACGTAACTTTCGGACTTGCTTTCACTAAATAAGTACGGGAGGTTTATGTAGGGCTGTCTTTATGAGCCGATGCATATAACCATTCATCAAAAGTAATTAACGCAAACGCACTAAATATCAAACTAAATTAATCATTACCAAATCAAATAGCATCAAATATAAATTTAACACATTGCTAAATTACCTACCACATAAGAGAAAAAGATGGATGTTTACAAAAAAAAAAAACTTCAAACTTTAAACAAATTATATTGTTTTAAAAAATCATTTAAGATAAATAAATGAAACCATTTACCACTAATTCAAACAACAAAAAAAAAAAGAAGAAAATTCCCATACTTCTAAAGAACTTAAAATATTCTTATGGCATTCCTAAGTTTTCTTTTCTATTTCCCCCCAGAGAATCAACTATAACATACTTACCGTTAAACTTAAGTAAAAAAAAAAAAAATAATCAAAATAAAAAAAATGAAAACTGTTGTTACTTTAGCATTATTTATTTATTTTTCAATTGCCTACATGGTATTTGTAACACATTGATTCCCACTATGCCAATATACATAGATACGAACAAAATAGTAATTGGATTTTCTAACTGACACCACTTTCCTATACCTCTGTACAAAATGTAGGGGAGGAGGGAGAGGTGATGGTGGCAGATGATAGGGATTGTATGGGTGTGGAAAAGCTATAACACAAGGAGGTCTATCAGCCTCCTTCTATCGTAATAAGGGCAATCTGTCTGACAATCTGCTGTGCTGCTATTTTATTTGCCCATGGCAATCTCATGGTCCTAGATACAACGCAAATCAAACTCACACACCATTTGAATAATCATTAGTCCTTAGTCATTCGGCAACATCATCTAGCATCCAAGCAAACCAAACAACAACAACAATCAGAATCAGAACTACGACTACGACAGTCGATTGGGAGAGGTATTTATTATGGCATCGAAAAAATATTTGTGACTCTATTCATAGATAGTTTCACCATTTCGGAAGTTAATGGCATATGTCTGAATAGGCCGACAGGCAGACACAAGTTTTTTGTTTGATCTTTGTTAAGAAAATAAATAGAGAGGTGCTTATTGCTTATGTGTGTGGCGGTTTGCAGTGTGCTTGTTTGTGTCACACACTTCTTTTGAAGGGATTTAAGGGTCTTGAGAAAAGGGGGTCGTTTATGTGAGGTTGATCGGGGAGGTGGTGGAATGTTGTCACACCCCTTGAGTTTGAGATTTTTCTTTTTAAAAATAAAACTATCATCTTAAATAGAACAAATAAATTAATTATGATTTTTTTTTTCTTTCTTTCTTTGCAGGTAAGCTTTTGTGGATTTGTCGATGAGGATGTTAATGTCAATCATCGTTTAACATTGGATGGAGAAAGATGTTTCTGTTTTTGACACATGACATGAGAAGTCAAAGATTTTTAGAAAATCGTTTTTAATGACTTGTGGTTTCTATAGACTAGATATGTAAAGATATGATATGAACGTCTGGAGACAGGTTTTTTTTTTTGTAAAAAAATGTAAATTATATCTTTGTAAAGTAAATTTATCAAAGGTTATGGGCATGGATCTGGACTTTTATAGTTATAAATTAGGAAAATTTAGCAACTAATAGAAGGTAAATTGATTAATTAAATCATAATTAAGGTATTTTTCCGACAGGATACAAAAATCAATGACTCGTTTATAAATAAAGCTGAAATTTGTAAGCACAATTTTTTTTTTAATCCTGTAAAAAAAACATAAAAAAACATGTTTCTTCGAAATGGTTCTGTAGAAATCTCCGGTAACAATGAAAATATCAAAAAAAAATTTATTAACAAAATAGTTTATATTATATTTATATTACGGTGGGTCAAAAAAATCGAAATTCGGTTTTTTGATTTGGTACCTCGAAAACTCGATTCCTGGACACCTCTAGAATATACTCACCAAATATGAGCTCTTTATCTTAATGGGAAGGTCCTCCGCTTTTTAATTTTCCATTTTTACATCAAGCTTCTACTAAAAAAAATCATTTTTTATAGGTAAATCGATTTTTTTGCAAATTTCTTTACATATTCTTGTAGGAAATTGAACGCTCTACAAAAAGGCCTCATTCCCTTTTTTCATTTATCTAACCGTTTAATAGATATTTGAGGTCAAAAAATCAAGAAAATCTTTAAAAATTCGATTTTTGTTCTTAATTTTGTAACAAATTGAAAAATTATATTAATCAAACGCGTCAGACATATTCTTTTCGGAAATAGATTGTTTCACCAAAAAGATCTTAATACAATTTTCAATTAATTTTACAATTCTTAAGATTCGAGGTCAAAGTTAAAAAAAAAATTATGAAAACATTTTCTACTTTTCAAAATTTTTTAATTCACTGAAAATTCATTATTTTCAATTTTTTGATGTGACCCAGAAAAGTTATTGTAGTGTTTTATGTTTAATTAATTCAGAATTCAGTTGCTGGTTCTTTGTTTCAGATTTGTCATTTACTACCGAGTACCTATTACTATTGAGATTATTAGCTTTTGGTAAGTTATCAAAAGAACAAACAAAAAAACAGAATTAAAAAATACTTGTTTTATTGTTTTCCAAAACTTTAAAAAGCAACACTTTATTTCTGTAATTCGATTTTTTTCTTAAGAAAAATAAAACCGCAGTTTCGTAATAAGTACTTAGAAGACCAAATTTCATCCAAATCGTTAGAGCCTTTTCGAGAAAATTGCAATGTTGTTATTTTTTTTATTAAAACCTCGAATATCAAGGGGCACGGTAGTGCCCAGCCAAGTTCTCTAGCAACTTTGGCACTACACCCTTATTTACAGGAAACAACTCAGGCCATTTTCGACCCCCCTCTTACTTCCACACCAAAGATGCTAGAAATTTCAAACTCGCTACATTTATTGAGCTTGTCAAAACCAAACTCCTCACAAAATTTAAGCCTTTTACGATGAGTAGTTTCTGAGATAAAGGGCTTCAAAAATCGCAAAAACCGTAACTGACTGACTGACTCACTCACTCACTCACTCACTCACTCACTGACAGATCATCAAAATTATGGAGAACTTCCCGTTAACGTAGAAACTTGAAATTTTACACGGTGATAGGGCTTGTGGTGTATACAAAGGGAAAAATCGAAAATTTGAGATTTTCAATTCAGGGGGCGTGGCATCCGCCCATTTCCGCTGAATTATCATCAAATATTATAGAGCACTTCTGATTATCGTAGAATCTTGAAATTTGGTAGAATGGTAGAGCTGGTAGTTTGTACAAAGGAAAAAATTTAAAATTTGAGAATTTCAGCCAGGGGGCGTGGCATCCGCCCATTTCCGCTGAATTTTCATTAAATATAATAAAGCACTTCTGATTATCGTAGAATCTTGAAATTTGGTAGAATGGTAAAGATGGTAGTTTGTACAAAGGAAAAAATTTAAAATTTGAGAATTTCAGCCAGGGGGCGTGGCAACCGCCCATTTCCGCTGAATTTTAATTAAATATAATAGAGCATTTCTGATTATCGTAGAATCTTGAAATTTGGTAGAATGGTAGAGATGGTAGTTTATACAAAGGAAAAAATTTAAAGTTTGAGAATTTCAGCCAGGGAGCGTGGCAACCGCCCATTTTCACTGAATTTTCATCAAATATAGAGATTTTCAATTCTACAGCCATACCTTGCAAAAAGTAGTGAAATCACAACAAAAACATTACTGTTAAAAAAGGAGCCAAGTTCTCCTATGTTGAAATTATGCTGGCACAAAAAGTACTGAGATGTAAAAGTGTACCAAGTTCTTAAGTTTGGGTTCAAATTCGTATCAATAAAATTTTGATTGTTTACTTGGCAATTTTTGAAATAACTTTAAAAATCGGTTATTAAAAGAAAAATTGTCAAGAGAACAATCAAAATTTTATTGATACGAATTTGAACCCAAACTTAAGAACTTGGTACACTTTTACATCTCAGTACTTTTTGTGCCAGCATAATTTCAACATAGGAGAACTTGGCTCCTTTTTTAACAGTAATGTTTTTGTTGTGATTTGTTTTACAAAAAACCAATACTACTAAACCCAATAACAAAGTAAAATAGAGAATAACGAAAATTAATTAATTAATTTCACGACAAAAAATGCCAAAGTATAACTAAAAAAAGTTATACATGTATTGAAATTTGAACTAATTTTGTCCACGAACTTAAAGTTTTTTTTTTTTTTCTTCCAAGACTTCAGTCGATTCGAGATTGTCTAATTTTATTTTAATTTTTCTAAATATTGTAAATTAATAAAATTCTTCACTGGAATTATTAATTTATTAATTATTTTCTTATTTTTTCCCCCTGCAACTTGTAAGGCCTATTACACATTCCACAAAAAGCACTAGAGTTATGAAAAAAACAACTGATTTTATTTGAATTTTAATCATTTTTTCAAGACCTAATTCTACCATCTAAATGTTGAGCTTTTTATCAAAAATTTTCATTTTTGAAAATAAAAATTTCAATCGTAAAAAAATTGAGCAATATCTTCCAAACTATTCGATTATCCCAGACATTTCCAATGCAAAGTCATTAAATAAAGTTATGAACTGGGGCCTTATTCCGCAAAAGTGAGTTTTTCTGTGTACACGAAAAAAAAAGTGTAAAACTCTTGCGGAATTGGGCCTCTGTTTAAAACTTAATCAAAGTATTGAGACAACTTAGTTGCAAGCAATAAATCCACAGAAGATCACATCGTAGATCAGAAAACACATTTAAATTGTTTTTATTATTTGTCAGAAATTTGGACGAAAGACATTGAATTTGAATCACCAATTTCATTCAGAGCAAATATGTCGAAAAAGATTCATTCATCGATTAGTCAATAGAATTAATTTTACTTTCTTTAATTTGGCACACAAAACTCATATACCAGCTACTAAATAACCAAATAAGTCATCTAAACGCCTCTTCTCAAAACGACCGGATGCCAATGAATTCACATCAATGAGTTTTATAAATAAATTTCTATTACCTATCATCTGTATCTATATTTTTCAAAAAGCAGAAAAAATAACAACAACATTCTCACACTATTATAGCTGCCAGCCGCCTCCTATATATGTCATATGTTTCCTTTCCGAACTCTGAAATTCCACAACTAATAGCTTCAATGAATCTCACCTCAGCCATTTCGAATGGCTTTTATACATTTTTGACACCGCGCGCCGCAGCGCGTTAAAAGAATTTTCTTAAAAGCTTGTCTATATTACACAAAATATATTTGAACAAAAAAAAAAAAAAAATTTGAAAACTATAATATCTTATCCAACAATCATTTGGCAGATGATTGAGTCTTTTGTAAAAGGTCACTACTTTTTGAAATCCATATATCTACATTCTCGTGCTGGTTGGTGGATCTGAAAAGGTACGCTGTCAAAAGACATACATATGGCCAAAGCGCCATCGCGCCAGGCAAAAAACATGAATGTTTTCAATTTTTATTTTTATAAATATTTGCCGCCCCAAAAATAAGAATTATTATTCATGTTCGAAATATGGCAACTACCAACAACAACTGACATCAAAATATCTCGGACTCTTACAGTTGACACTCGAGCGCAATGCTTTTGATAATTAGCAATATCCTTACCAAAAATATCTCAAGAGGTGACAACAAATATTTTTGGTTAGCAAAGTGCCACCATACTTGTGCTTATTTTTATGCAATAGGCCAAAATCAGTGCTTCTGTGCTGCTGCCGTCACAGCAGTGACAAAAAGTAAACAATTAGTCATTTCTTTAGTCTTGAGGCTTGAGTCGTCTTAAGGATTGCAGGTCGGTGTGTGGACTAAAAATAAAATCAATTATTACCAATATAAGAGTGTCTATTAATAAATTTCGTTCCATCACTTTGCCCCACACAGTGCCCCCAAAGTCTTGTCTCTCCCAAAATTGCAATCATCTGGCACATCCTGTATTGCAGCAAAAGCGACAACAAAAACAACAACCACACTCTTGTAGAAATGTGTCAATTTTTGGGCGGCATAAGGCACAACCGAATTCAAAATTTGACCAACTGAACAACTGACTGACGACGGCATTCTCATACTGATGGCGGTGGTGGTGAAAATATTTTCATGAATGAAAATTTATTTTCATTTGCACACATAATTTGTTTTGTCGGATGCACAGAATTGCAGTATTACAGAATTACAAATGAATAGAGAAAGAGATACAAAACACGCGAATAATGCATATTGCTGCACGGATGAATGCAATCCCAGGAAGGAGAAGAGATTTTCCTTGATTTTGGCGGGCAAAATTCGGCGGAATTCTTCGTTGTAGGTTCTTTGTTTACTTTCGTCGTCGTTGTAGTTCATTGCAATCAGTTTAAAAAGCAAAACATAAAATGCGCAAAAATTTTATAAACTTTTATAAATTGAACTTGGAGGATGGACACAACAAATTTTTTTCGATGAAAAATGTAATTTAATTTACACAGTGTTGTGTTACTTTTTAGTTAAAATGTAATTTGCTATGATTTGTTTTGACATAAACAAGTTAAACAGTGAATCTTATAAATTTTGTGAGAATTAGGGTCTTTTCAGTTATAAATCGAGCGCATTAATTCACACGTGTTTAATTTTAATATAGGTTAATGGAAAACTATTTTGGCAATCAATCTCTAATTACACTAGTAGACAAAAAATTGGTTTTCGAGATATGATTTTTCAAAGTTTTTTGTCGTTGTTTTTTCCAGCCCACTTAGTATTCGGGCTATATCTTGAGTAATAAACGATTAATTTGAACCTGAAAGCTGAGTAATAAGCAACAAACATTAGAACAACTTTTCTGGGTCACTCCAGATGTTTAAGTGCAATGTATCAAAACATTTGAAAAAAAAAAAAAATAAAAAATAGAGTTTTTAAAGGAAATTTCTGCAAAAAAAACTTTATTACTGAAAGAAAAAATCAAAATCTTTCGAATCCTCATTGATTAAAATTTTTGTAACGATCAATATTTTCGACTTTTTCTGTTACTTTTTGAGTTGTTGTCTATAACTTAAAAAGCAATCCGAATTTGAAAAATTTTATTGAGTAATTTTTTGTAGATAATTAAATTTCCTATCGATATGTATCCTTTAAAAAAACAAAATTAAAATTGAAATATTGTAAAAAACTTAAGAAAAACTATTCATAAAAGTGAAAAAAAAACGAAATTTTGGTCTATTTTTATCATTTGAGCATTTATAGATATTGAACATGTTAAATAGAAAATAATATACTTTATCTGTCTTCTCTTCAACATAATGGTCACAAAAAATTGAGTAGAGCTAAAATTGGATAAAATATGGACTTTCAAAATCTACTGTTTTTGGTCTTTTATTATATTTTATTTTTATTTGTTATTTACGAGTATAAAAGTTGTTCTAGTGTTGGTTATTGTATTAGAACTTTGTAAACCTATCTGCTATCTATCTTCTATTTAATGTGCGATCATTACATAGTACAATTTAATTAATTCATTGAGTACCTATACATAACAAGAAATAAAGCTTACTGCAACATTGATTGCTGAGATATATGCGTAGACAAAACCATTCTTTTCCCTTCAAAATTCAATTCCTAAGAGCGAGAAATATTCAAATCAAGGTTTTCAAAATAAGGCACTAGCCTAGTAACCCAACAGTTGTAGATTCGATCCCCGGTGGCTGCCAGTTCTTTTTTTTAAATGTTTGCATTCACAAAATTAATGTGATTTGTCACCTTAATTTCAGGTAGAAGTCATCTTAGCAAAAATTTTAGAAAATTTGGCCGAAAGGCTCAACTTCTTACTGAATGTTTTACCACATGCGTTAAACGTTTTAATTTCTTTCTTTTTTTAAAGCCTCCAAAAGGTTTTTTTTTCTATTTCAAGTTCATATAGGCTAAATGTCTCAAACTTTGTATTTTATCAAGACTGCTCAAATTAATAAAATTTCATTTTATAACAAAAAACATCTTAATTGAAGAATAAAATATTGCAACACACACATGAAATTTTCTTTCCTAAATACCACAAATCCTTTTGAAAAAAAAAAACTGTAACAAAAGCAAGATTCTCTAGATACTTATGTACCTATTAATATCTTTAAACGTTAAATGTCAAGAGTCATAGATTAACGTTAGTACCTTTTTGTTATTTCCGTGTTTTCATTTTGATTTACTCAATTCTAAATTCACTCCTACTATCCAAATCAAGAAAATTCCAGCATCTCTAACTTTGTGGTATTATTTTTTGCAAACTGTTGACAGTTTTTTTTTTTTTTTTTAAATGTCAACAACATAAACAAATATTGCTTTTAATATCAAAATACTTTGACAAGCTGTCTGGCTAAAAATAAGGTTTTTGTTTTATTAATGTAGACACGATTCGTAAGTCAAGCAAAAAATAAAACAAAAAAAAAAAAAAAAAGAACAAGAATCCCACTCAAATCTATCTCATTGCTAAAAGCATGTTACATTGTTCGTCAACAGTTAAACTTTCATTCAAAAGGGTAATTCTAAAAACAAAACACATCTTTCTTTTTCTCTCTATCATCAAACACACTTTCCAGGATGAGGTAGAGCGTCAGACTTCATCAATGTCACAATCGTTTTATGTCAAATCAACTGTCTCCAATGTGGGGCAGACATTTTCCATGTACCATTTTCATATTTCACCTAACCTTCTTTGATTTTATTTTTATTTATTTTGTTTTGCTTTTGGTTTTGGTTTGTCATTTTGTCGCTACTTAAAAAATCAATTTCCGGAAAAAAAAATTATAATTTACTTTTAAAAACAAAATAACACAAAAGTTAAAAAAAAATTAAATACATAAAAAAACTTAAAAGCACTCGAATCTGGGCCAAACGTTAATTCCAATGATGTTGTTATTGTTAGTCTTTTTTTTTTTTTATTTTTTGTCACGCAAACCCCCAGACAATATATTTTTTTTTCATCGTTTTTTTTTTGGATTTATAAAATAAAAAGAATGAAACATTTTTAAGTCCAAAATATATATTTAGTGGAGTCAAATTAGCTTTATACCTCGGAATCCAGGGAAAGTCGATGCATCTGAAAAACGAGTATAGGGCTGCATTATAATAGGGTCAAATAAGAAAGTTAAAAAAAAAAATTTCACCGCTCTCGATTACAACAGTTTTTATGGACCGTTAACTGTCATTCCGTATGCAAGCGTCAATCGGAATTGCTGTCTCATTTTAGATTTTGATCAAACTTTGTAGGGATGTTCTCTAGGACTGTAAGGCAGCAAATCCATGATGATTTAATTTTAAGTTGCGTAGTTTCCCCTCTACCCGCATTCGAACTTTTTCAGAAGGTCATTTTTATGTTATTATAGCTTTGCGTCTACTAAAGATATCTTTTTGTTTGAAACGCCATTTTAAAGCTTAAGAGTAGTAATTTTTGAATATATATTAAAAAATTACGTAATAATTATCCCTGAATTAAAAATAATTTTTGAAAAACTGGTAATTTTGCTGATTTTTCATGGTTTTTGACTGGCTCCAGAACCTTGGCTATAATATGTAGGAAGCTTATACTTACCAAATATTAAATATAGATATTTTTCAACAAAATAAATCTAAAATGATTTCGATGGCTGTACTCCTTATGTAAAAATTATAAGTTCAAAGTTTTGAGTTTTTTGAAAAAATATTTTTTTATACTATGATTTTTTACGATTTGACTTAAGATAGAAACATGAAACTAACAGTGTGTTAAGTTGAAACTTTTAACTTTAAGTCCTCTAAATAAAATTGTGTTATTTTCATATCGTCTTAGTGTACCAATTGTTTGAAAATTCGCAAAAATGCTAAAAAGCCAAAAAAACCCCTACTTAAGGCTATGATTGCACTATGTTTGACATAAGATAGAAGCATGAAATTAATAGTATATTTAGTTCGTACTCTTAGCTTAACACACTGTAAGTTTCACATTTCTTCGTTTATACTCTGTCCGATAAAAATTGGCAGTACAGGGAAGATAGGACATTTGCATCTCACTCTGCTTCACGCCTTCTGGATATGTCTATCACATCAAAAAGCTCACACAGCGATGCCGTGTACTATCCAGAAAAAATGTTTCAAAAAGGTACCAGCGTTACCATCTTGGCGGTAAAATTTCACAAAAACGAATAAAAAAAATTAATTTTTCTTTTTACTTCACAATATCAAACAAAAATACACTAATTTAAGAAACAGCCCAACCCCACGCATGCGTAACAAATTTTTCCTGTTAAAAAGTTGAAATACGTGTTGAAATATTGACATTAACTGTATTCCTACATACACAAACAAAAAAATAAACAGCCCCAACACCACGTCAACACATATGCTTTTTTTCATTATAAAAGCTTGAAAAAAGCATTAATCCTGAAAGCTCTTTCAGAAAAATAATAGAAAAGGGAGTAGTTTATGAAGGAAGTTTACCAATGGTAACTCTTATGTATTGTGAATACTTTTAAAAAACAACTTTGATGATTGAGTTTCATTCTGCCACAGATCGTGTGGCAGATCGGTTGTAGGGGGATGTACGTCGCTTGGTAAAGAAATTACAACAACACTGCCATGGCGCGTCTGTGGTTTTCTTGTGTTTTTCAGGGGCATATTTTTCGTTTGGCAACTGTTAGGTCCCACTGATTTTAAAAAAGCTCTCCCATAAGGCCTGTACTGCCAATTTTTATCGGACAGAGTATAGTCAAATCGTAGAAAATGACACTATAAAAATTAGCTTTTTTAAAATACTCTATACTTTGAACTTATAATTTTTACATAAGGAGTACAGCCATCGAAATCATTTTAGATTTATTTTGTTGAAAAATATCTATATTTAATATTTGGTAAGTATAAGCTTCCTACATATTATAGCCAAGGTTCTGGAGCCAGTCAAAAACCATGAAAAATCAGCAAAATTACCAGTTTTTCAAAAATTATTTTTAATTCAGGGATAATTATTACGTAATTTTTTAATATATATTCAAAAATTACTACTCTTAAGCTTTAAAATGGCGTTTTAAACAAAAAGATATCTTTAGTAGACGCAAAGCTATAATAACATTAAAATGACCTTCTGAAAAGGTTCGAATGCGGGTAGCGGGGAAACCACGCAACTTAAAATTAAATCATCACATCATTACAGTCCTAGAGAACATCCCTACAAAGTTTGATCAAAATCTAAAATGAGACAGCAATTCCGATTGACGCTTGCATACGGAATGACAGTTAACGGTCCATAAAAACTGTTGTAATCGAGAGCGGTGAAATTTTTTTTTTTAACTTTCTTATTTGACCCTTTTATAATGCAGCCCTATACTCGTTTTTCAGATGCATCGACTTTCCCTGGATTCCGAGATTTTACAAATTTTATGTCTAATTTGACTCGACTAATTATATTTTTATACATTGGTTATTGTTTTCTTCAATGATTCAGGCTTAAAATTTTTTGAAATAGATTGTCACTCTCATTTCGGAATATTTTATGTGTAAATTGTTTATAAATATACTTATTATCACGGCAACAAAAAAAAAAATATACGTAATATGAAAGCAGAAAATTCCTTAGCCGTGTGTGTCAGAGTGAAAAACGCATAGAAAAGCGATGTTACTTGTACCATGTCTATCAAAATGGGATTTAAAATTTATGTTGACACTCAGTGTCATTCCAAAGCTTAGCAAGTTGTATTTTTTGTTATTGTGTTTTTTTTTTTTACATATTTCGTTTTGTTCTTAATATCAATATGTACTCATATTGTAGACAAAACTCAATGGCAAATTATGTGAGTGAATGTGTAAGAAAAAAAGCGTACACACTTGAACCGTGGCGTTTGAATTGAGAATTTTTTATACTTTACTATTTTCAATTTCAGCAACAAAAGTTTTCAATCAAAAACATAAAAAACCAGCCCACCACTTGTAGGCATATTGATGCCACATTACACTCTTTCACATTACCAACCTTACTCTAACAAATTTTAACTGCTTCCAAAAAGTGGTCACTGCTCTAAACGCAATACAATATTTTTAAAAATGCTGGCCTTTGAACACACCCTTAGCAAAACTACGTAGGATCAACCGAATATATCATCATAAGACAACTCATCATGGACATCCCATCATGACAAAAGCCATCTATTTTCTTGCACAAAAGACCCTTATCTAAGTCACATAATTTTTGTGTTCACGACAATATTGTCAAAAAACCAAAAGGTATACAATTAAGCAAGTCTTAAAAATGATCCACAAGAAACATATAATTCCACCAACAACAACAACTTTTATTCTTTCTTGAAATTATTCAAGATTGTTTAAATGTTGATATAATCGCTGTCGTCTTGATGATTTTTCCGCTCAGCTCCTGTTTCATACCAAGAACCCTACTACATACCACATAAATAAATAAATTATAAGGTAAAATTTGTAAAATATTATCACTTCGTCTGACTTTAAGAATGATTTTTATTCAAGCAATTTATACTCTACCCACTTTGCTGTTATCGTGCAACTCAGAAAAGAAGTGAAAAAGAAGAAGGAGTCACCTGTGGAGATGTGCATCACAGACAGTATACATATTTTCACATGAAAACATCAGGAGACGAATAAAATTCCGAACAGACCAAAAAACGATCAAGTTCATTACCCTGCATTGCTCTAAATATTGTATATTAAGGTTAGGTGTTAAAAAAGCGGCAAAGTCAAAATTAAAACATGCTCAGTTGAACTCGGAGGCAAGAAGTGAGTCAAATTTTTCAATGCAATTGCTTAAAGGGTAATAATAGAATCTTAAATTCAAATGTCTGCAAACATCTTGGAAAAAGAGGTGATTTTTCGTTTGGGTAATATCTCGTAATAGTTAGGCGGCTTAACATTGAAATCGTGCACTTTGCGATAAAAGCATAACATTTGCCATGGTTGGTAGTGTTCAAAATTCATGTCATTTTGAGATATTGGGCCACTTTGGATTCCATCCGGAAAGGTAGATACAAAAGTTTTTTCCGTGTTACACCTGATCTAATGAAAATGAAATCAATATAATTTGACCATCATGTAAATAGTAATTGGCCATTTTATGAACAGTCTGTACGAACAACATTCAGAATATTACTAATTACTCTTTGAAAAAAAGAGGTAGATTGATGAAATTTTGTATCGACGTTTCATGTAGGTACCATTAAAATAATATTCAAATATGCGCCTCAAAATATTTTGGTTTAAGGGCATGGTGTTTTTTTTAGTAACAAAAAACACTTTTGAAATGCAACCACTTGAAAAATGTATGAATTTTCTAAAACTCGATAAAAATTTAAAACATACTTTGGGTCAAAATTCTGTACGTGCCAAAATGCTGTACTCCAAAATTCTATATTTTAAAATTCTGTAAAATCAAAATTCTGTATTCTAAAATTCTTAGAGATTTAGGTTCAGAATTTCGAAAAGAAAGCAAAATAATAGATTTGCAGAATTTTGAAAAGCAGAATTTTGGATTTACAGAATTTTGAAACACAGAACAACGACCCGTTCCACTTTGAGAATCAAATTAAATTAAAAATTAAATCAAAATCCACAATGGTTTTTCAATTTACATTTCCAATTAAATTTGGTGTACGCAATCGTCTTACTGATTCTAACAGAACTGCGTTTTTAGTTTTTCTCAAAAATTCGGAGAACGGAAATATGGCGTTGCCGTTTTCTGCAAAAAATCGACATATTTTTAGTTAATATCATAAATTTCATAAAAGGATAAGCCAATCTAATTCAGAATTTTCTGATAAATATTTTTTTTTATCATTTTTAAGTGTAAAAAAAAAAGGATTTTTGAAATTTTTTTTTTTAATTTACCTACCTAAGTTTTTTTACCTTCTATTTTTTCTTTATTTTTCGTCTGAAAACTTAACCAACATTTTTAATTTCTAAAAGTTGAACTACAACAGCAAGTACGTGCGACCCATTTTTATTTTATTTTTTGAATGACAGCAAAATGTCATCAAAATATCATGATGTGCTACATTTTTATTAATATTTTATTTATTTTTTTTTTAAACTCATTTTTTTTGTTTAGCATTTTTTTTTGAGTCATGCAAAAAAACACACCGACAAATAAAATTGTTCATTTTAGCAAAATTTTCATTCAAACACATGACAAATTAGACAATTCTTCGAGTTGACATTGTTAGCATATATTTTGTCTAGTTAATTCCTTAATTTCATTGTCATAGACAAAAACAAATTAAAAATTGAAATATTATTTTTCAAATAATTTTAACACCTGTAGGTAATGCTTCAGTCTATATAATTTTTTTTCTTCTATAATTTGGCAAACAAAAATGGAATGCCGACTACTTACATTTCAATAACACATTGTAACAACATGAAATTATTCTGCATAAATGCACTTTCTTTCTCTCTTCATACTTCATTACATTATGAATATTTTAATAAAGACAAAGAAAAAAAAAAAAAAAAGGATTTCATTTTGTTAAAATAATATTATAATAATTACATAGATATTTTGTGTGCCAAAAAGAATAATTTTTAATCAAAATAATATAACATTGTAAGGTTAATAATGATTTTTTTCGATTCAATTTGTTGAAAAAGAAAATTTGAAAAAAAAAAATGAAAACAAATTAAATTCCGAAACGAGGTACTGGTGACTGTCAGTTAATTGACCACATACAGAAAATAATTAATTTTCAGCTTTTTAAGTAAAAACGAAAACAAAACTCGGTCATACAAAATTGATTTTTGGCGGGAGGGATTGCGTTAGGTCAGGATTGTTTGGGTTCGAGTAAGTGTTGCGTTAATTAAATTTTTGAACACACTTTGAAAACTTTTTGTTTATTTTGTAACAAATTAAAACAAAAATAAAATTTGTTTGTAAACAATTATTTTGCACTCAATAGAAAAAGAATTGTCCAAGGACATCACTTTAGCAAGACGTTTGAAAAAATTGTATTCATCACCAAAAATATTGCAAATTTTTAGAAAGTTGAATAGTTAGCAAAAAAAAAAAAAAACATACCAATAATAATTTTAAAAATTAGTAAAGAGATTTTTTAAATTAGTAAAGAGAAGAATCATACAAAATCCAGATAATTTTCAAACAGTTTAAAAAAAAAAAATTATCATTGATTGTTGTTTTATATTTAGTGAATTTTCTCACACCAAATACAATCATGTAACAATTCAATTGCTGCTATTTCAAATTTTTCTTAAATTTATTTTCTTTTAAACTGTCATAATGCAATTTTACAGATTTTCATTTAACTCGTAAATTAAAGTTGCTACATATTTGTACCTATACCTAAAATGGGAATAAATTGGCACACATTTTATCTTTTTGAAGACGTCAATATCTGTTTATATATAAATTTGTGCGAAATAGAATTCCAAAAAAGAATTACGAAGTAATGACGTTATGTCTTACATCTGCCGGAAACTAATAAATTCTTTTGATCCTGTTTTCATTTTAGATGTCAAATAAATTTATTTAAATTTTGAAAAAAAAAAAACAAATAAACACACACCTTACAATAGCATCGAGAGTAGGTGTATCTGTTTTTGTTGGTTAATGTGTGGGTATAAGGTAAATGAATTAACCCTTAACTATAGTGGTGAAAATTTGTGGTGTTTTGAAATGATAAAATAAAATACAAAATTGAATTTTTTTATAAATTTTGTTTTTAAGCATCAAAAGATAACAATTTAAAAAAAAATAAAAAAATAAAAAAAAAAAAGAGAAAATTCATTTTCAACGGTTTTTATTAACTTTTTAAAAGTTGATGTGGGTCCCCTGGACCCACCACTATAGTTAAGGGTTAAAGGGCAACAGGTTGTTTTTACTTGTAAAGATATTTTAGGATATTTTCATTTTTAGTTTCGGTATTTAATTACTTAAATTTAACAAAGCAATTAAAAAAAAATTTTCAAGTTGGAATTTAAAAAGAATGTATTTAAAATATTTTGCAACATTAGCTTTAACCTAATAATAGAAATATTTTAATACATTGAAAATAGTACATAAGATCAACAAATAAAAAATAATTGTTACACTCATGAAACTTGGCAAGAAGTTTGCTTTTGAAATAAGAACCAAGGATCAAAAAAGTCTATACAAAAAAGTTGGATGGAAAGGTGTTTTTTCGCTGTCAAAAAGGAGGGGTTGAAGGTCGAAAGTATAGTGAAAAAATTGTTTGTCGAATATCATCATATGGCACATGTTTTTAAAGTATTTTTTGATGTTGAATCTAATGACGTAAAAATAAAGTCAATACGATTGCTCTAAAATATAATCAAAAACCTTTTAAAAAACATGATACACTGACGAAATTTGGAATGCAGATTTTGGATAAAGCAGGGATAAAGAATTCATAAAGTGATTATAAATATTTTTGGTGAAAAAGTGATTTTTTGATGGGTTGAGCTATATGTGAGAAAGAAATCATAACAGCTGACATAAATTTTGTTAATTTTAAAACTTGATGAAAAAGTTTATTATTATTCATTGTATGAAAACTCTTTATTCTTGCTTTTTATCCTAAATGCAAAGTTTTCACCAAATTTTATTAGGTTGGCCCATCATTTTTGTTTTCACTCAAACAAACACCCTTTTAACCATGATATTCTTATAGACACTTAAGATTCTTGTTTCTGATTTTGAAATATCAAAATTTTGTTAAACAAAAAATTAATTATTCAGTTTTGTTGAACATTGTAATACCTACATATTTTATTATTTCATGTTTTTTTTTATGTTTTCTTTTGAACATTGTAGGCAATAATTAACCCCGAACAGTTTGAAATTGAAAAACTTGTCAATAAAAAAAAAAAAAAAAGGTTAGCAACTTTTTCGTATTTTCCATACCTATATCCTTCAGAAATGATTTTTTGAATACGAAATTCAAGAAATTCCTAAAAAAAATTCAACTCAACTAATCACTACACCTTTATCTGTAGGACAAGTCATCATGGACATCCCATCAAATGACAACTTAACATGAAAAACATTTCTTAGAGCAAGCAAAGTAACTGGGTACCACTGAAATTTCGGAGCAAGTAGCGAAAACAAAAATGTTGGAAGAGTTATGTCTCATTGTACTTAGTTATTCATCTTAGGGTATGTTCAGTCGCCAAGTTCCAAATTGGTTCCCGTTTTGTCAATTATTTCTTAATTTAATGTAGAACGCGAAATTTAGTAACATTTCGCTTTCTTAGAACTTCAAATGATTTTCGTAGAGTAAATCTAATAATAATAATAATCCTGTGTGTGAGGCTTACTTTATAAAGTAATATTATGGTTAGGCTATGTTCGGTCATAAATGTGATTTAAATGTGACGAATATTTTTTCAACTAAAAGGGCAACCTACCTTTCGTCTGTATTTTATTGGTCCAAAGAATAATCTTCGTTTTAAATAAACTGTCATTGATTTTGTTACAAGCTTCTAGTTCTATATATTTTTATAGAATGCTTCTAGCATTCCAACCAACATATTTATATTTCACGGATATTAAATCAAACACATGTCATTTATTTATAATTTAATTTTATTTACAAAAATACATTTTAGCCTTATTTTTCGCATTATGAAAAAATAAAAACTCAAAAATTCAACTTGTTTTCCTAAATAACCAAATTGATTTCGAGTAATAAATTTTAATTAATATCCTAATTTGCTACAAAATAGAAAATTGCCAACATATTTTGTAATTAACCCATTTGCATCAATACGTTGACACGTTGACACTATTAGAAATTCGAAATGCTCATCGTATTCATGGAGATTACTCATTTACTATTAATCATTGAAATTTTATTAAAAATAAAATTGAACAAAAAAAAAAAAAACAAAAATATATAAAATTAAATTTATTTTTGAAAATTGAATTTCTGAAAAATGGTAGAAAATTATATTTTACCCCCTGGTGAGCATTCATAAAACTAATTTAGTCAGCCTAGCTAATGTTATACAAATAAACAAACAAATTGAGAAAAAAAAAATAAAATAGAAAATAATATAATTTCTATGTGAAAAGTACACACCCCCGGGACGCCTACACATTTCGGACACTCGCGCGAAAATTGCCGCCCGAAATGTGCAACTAGAAATTGCCACCCCTCTTAAATATAATTATAATAATAATTGAAAAAAAAAAAAAAATACAAAAATATGAATAACGGGCCTCCATAAAATTTCTGATTATAAAAAAAAAACTTACAATATTTAAAAATGATTTTTTTGTTGTTGCAAATTTAACGATTTTGTGCTCGCCTTGCTGTTAAAATAGCATTCTGTTGAGCATCGCAACGTGCTGAGTTTATGGTGGTTTCGGGGGGTCTTCTTCAGCTGCTTTCCCCCCAACATCCTTCTACCAGCAGCCGCATTGGCCTGAGTGAATAGCTGCTGGCCGTTGCTGAATATACTATATAACTAACGTCGAAAAAACGCTCGTTTTATGGCGGCGGTTTTTGCTTCTTTTGCGGTCGGTCTGCTGCAATTTGACATGTGTCTGCAATGCCCGCTGAATATTTACCTAATTTATATGAATTAAGTGCCAAAAATATGAACATTTTCGATTTCTGCTGTTGCTTCTGCTATGCCTATAGTATTATATAGTGATTCTTGCTCCTCCTGATGATGATTAGACCCCGAAACGCATTGGGGTGAATGGCAATGACGGGGGATCCTACTATACAAGTGAATTTATATATGAATGTGGATGAGGTTGAGAGAGTGATACGGTCTCCGAACGTGAGTCATGTGTGCAAAAGTGGACCCACATGCAATATGATTTGATGTGGAAAGTGTGTCGTCGTTTGGTGTGAAAGTGGGCTATTTAACAGTGGGTGGTAAAAAAATTGATACACATGTGGTGAAGTTTTTTGGGGCGAATAAAAACAGGTGTTACACATTTGTATGCTCGTAGGGCATCCTTCTATTTAGTCAAACATACCAGTAGTCTATGTTTTATGTTATTTAAAAAGCAAGACATTATTATTTTTTTGTCATTAATTTTAGAAGTTTAAAAATCAATAAAAAAAGCGGATTGGGGACAAAATCCCGAAAACCGAAATCCCGAAAACCCAAAATACCGAACACCCCAAATCCCGAAAACCCAAAATCCCGAAAACCCAAAATCCCGAAAACCCAGAAACCCGAAAACCTAGAATCCCGAAAACCCAAAATCCCGAATGGGATCCCGAAATTCCGAATAATTATATAAAATGAAAAATTTGCTCAAATTTTTCATTTTATATAATTTTTCGGGATTTCGGTTTCGAAAACAATACAAGGTGTGAAATTAAGGTGTTATTACGTAAAAAACAATATAAGCTTATGATTCCGTTAATATCTCTTTTTTACATGATTTCAAGTTCTTATTGTGATTTCAGCAGTGTTTTGTAATGATTGAGTTAAGTTGGAAAATCGTTGAACTGAAATCAAAAGAATTATGAGTTTTAATATTTAACTTATAATAATTGTATGTTAAAAATTGGTTTTAATTTTATGTTTCAGTTAAAATTTCAGTGAAACAGAATTTTGAAGAGTTTTTTATTTCTTCTGTTTTTTTTCGGGATTTTGGCCTTTCTGGATTTTGGGTTTTCGGGATTTTGGTTTTTCGGGATTCTGGGTTTTCGGGATTTTTTGTTTTCGGGATTCTGGGTTTTCGGGATTTTGGGTTTTCGGGATCTTGGGTTTTCGGGATTTTGGGTTTTCGGGATTTGGGGTTTTCGGGATTTAGGGTTTTCTGGATTTTGGATTTCGGGATTCTGTCCGTCTCCCAAAAAAAGCATCACTTAGGTTAAGATTGTGACAGATCCTTTATTAAGATGTCACTTTTTCATACAAATCCGTAGTGTCTGCCTTTCTTTCAGCATACGAAACAGCTTTTTGATTCCAGTCTTCAATTTAGCAAACCAAAATTAAAAGAAATAATAAAAAAAATTGTTTCTAATAGCAAAAACTTGAATATAATCCATTTTGTTTTTTTTAGGATTAAAGTGCAACAAAATGCTGAACTGGTTCCTTTAAAGATTAAACTGTGTTATACTCAAAATATATGCGGTCGGAGACCTATCACGTTTTGTAGAGCTAGTTGCACTGATTACGAAATTAGTTTAAAAACTCCGTAACACTCCCAAAATCGGGAGTAAGGGGCCTTCTCTCATTGAAAAAAATCTACCTTCGTCAAATTTGTACCCATTTTAGATTTCTTAACAGTTTTGGATAGAAGACATTTAGACCTTTTCAATAATGTACAAAATACGTGTTTCCGTTAAACCACATAGAATTTATAAGCTTGCAAAGTCATTTACTCAACTTGGACATCAAAGTGGGGAGATATACCTCCCCTCCCATAGTAAAAAATCCTCTACAAAAAACCGTTATCAAATACTGGCGCTAAAGATATCGTACTACGTGTCAAAATAACACTTTTGTTTGGTGCCTAAACGTTCGAATTTCTGTATCTGGGTTGAATTCGAGACATTTTCTTTCAAAGCCTAAATGGAATTTTCAAACTTTGGTAGCTTATAAATTCTAGGTGATTTAATTGAACCACATGTTTTATACATGGGTACAAAAAAGAAATCACACTTACCTTCACATATCTCCTCTTTTTGGTACCTGAACAATTTCGCACAATTTTGACGACATATTACATTACTTATATTAAAACTGATAAATGACAAAGAAAAAATTGTTTTTAATGCAAAATATTTTTATTTGCTATGCATTTTTTTTTTCTTGTATATTTTTACTTGCTCTATATGGCAAGTATTGATTTCGTTTAAAAAAAAATTCGAGATGGCCAAGTCCGAAGAAGTGGGTGTCATAATTCCTTCCGTCCCTCTATGCGTCCATTTGCATAGATTTCCACAGCCTAAACGGGTGGACCAATTTCCTTCAAATTTGGTACAAATGATTTTTATCGAATTCTGAAAGTTGTCTCGCTTAGAAATTGTACCTTCCATACAATTTTTTTTCTATATATTGCAACTATCTCAAAAACGGCTCTAACGACATTGATTAAACTTTGCGCACGTAATATTGAAATCAATTGGCAAAAAACTGCATTTTTAGTTTTTCTACAAAAAGTCAAAAATAAAAAAAAATTTTTCATTGAACAAAAATTCCTCCATGTGGGCTCTTATATACAGGGTGTCCCACAGTCACCGCCCCAAACAAAAACCATGGATTCCTGAGGTCATTTTAAGTTGAAAAACTTAAGAGGTAATTTTCTCGTTTCCGTCCCGTTTTCGAGTTATGACGATTTTTATGATTTTTGCTTTCCATTCCCTTAAATGGCTTTATCTTTGCCAAAATATGTCTGTTTTGAAAGAATTTTTTACAACCAATCAAGAATTTGTTACAGTTTAAGTTTGTACCAAAACTTTTTTTTTGCTGACAAACGTTTCTCCGCAATTTTGCAACAAACCCAATTTTCTTCGTTTTTTAAGTTGTTTTTTTCCCTTTCATATCATTTTATTTAAAAAAAAAAACAAACTTAAACAGTAACAAATTCTTGATTGGTTGTAAAAAAATCTTTCAAAACAGACGTATTTTGGCAAAGATAAAGCCATTTAAGGGAATGGAAAGCAAAAATCATAAAAACCGTCATAACTCGAAAACGGGACGAAAACGAGAAAATTACCTCTTAAGTTTTTCAACTTAAAACTACCTCAGGAATCCATGGTTTTCGATCCATGGGGCACCCTGTAGAATAGAGACAGTTTACATACATCTACAAGTAAACTAACATAAAGAAGCTTTGAACTGCATGTTTTTGCAAATAAAAAATCCTGCATTGTAAGAAAATTCAATGCAAAATGTTTTCATTAAATATTTTTTTTATTATCGTCGAATTTCTTACATTTGTGTTTAAGTTTGATAGGTAAAACTTTAGTTTTAAAGCAACAAGTTACCTATTGCACAAAACAAAAACTGCAGTGATTTATATTTTAATTTTCACTGTCAAGTGCTCTCTACTTTCAAAAATGAATAGAACATAAAGTATCAGAAAAAGCAATTCCTTCCAAAATTTCGCTTTTATTTCACGAGAATTATCTAGACTTTATGAATGTATGATTAATGGCAATCAAATTTGTAAGGATTGATAAAATAATCGGTATGTGCTATTATGAGAAAAACAATAGTTCGGATACCTACTCAAATCACTCCCAACGTATTTCATCCGCCAAGGTGATGTTTACTATGCTTACCAATAAAAAAGAGACATCAGTCGGTTTTTATTCTTTTAATTAACAATTGTCTGAAATTTACGTTTCCCAATTTTGAATTCAGAATTTTCTGCAGTCATTCCTAATGTCCAATAAATTTCAAGGTTCCATTTTCGGTTTATTTTTAAAGTGACGAAAAAGAAACGTAAAATGTCTTATTTGAGCATGTCATGACTTTCTTTATGATGCATCAAATGTTTTTATATCTTGGCAATAAGCAAATCAAAAATATTAAAAATAAAACAAAATTTTAAAATTTATGAATTTTTTTTTCTTACAAAAATAAAAAATTTCTAAAATCATGTCCAAGTATATAAAAATTCAACCAAAAAAAAAAATTATATATCATAATTTAAGTCAAATTTAAGCATGAAAAAGTACTTAAAAATGTTAAATTATTTAATTACTTAATTATTGCTTGATGATAAACATTTTCACTCAGACTGTTTTATGTCTATACAGATCCTCTACCACACACCTATATAAGAGTAAATGTTAAAATATAAATCGTTAAGATAGATTTGTATGTGTTGACATTTCTTTTATTTTTATTTTTTGTTGGTTTTTAGTAGATTTGGGAATGTCACAGTTGAGTTGAAATGTTCCTCCGTCTTTGGTTTATAATTAACATTTTGCAAAAATTTCACCCGAAAAGCATCATTAACTGGATGAGATATGTGAGTTGATTTTTCATTTTTTTTTTTTTTTGAAAAGAAATAGAAATATATGTCATCCTGGCTGTGGTTATGATGCTGGTGTGTGTCTGTTTTAGTTGGCATACTTTCATATAATTTTTTTTTTTTAAATCCTTACGCTTGAATTATAGTAAGTAGATGCTAGTACTTTAGTTTTTAAATGGAGCGTTTTGTTGCTTGATGATTATAATAATGATGCTGACGACGATGTTTTTTTTTTGGTGTGAAAAATTAAAATTGGATAACAATTCAATAAGTTTGTCAGTTCATTGACATGTTGTGACTGTTGCTTATTTTTTTTTTATTCTTAAAAAGACTATTTTAACAACTTGAGGTGAGGTGGTCTTTTCACGCCTTGTCAAAATTACTTTAGGTATTATTTTGGCTTTACGGGTAAAAGATTTGAAATATTTTAGTGAATTTAATTGTAATTAGTCAATTTTCAGACTGTTCCTAAAATGACGCATTCTCACAATTAAAATTTCGTCTATGATTGTCTTTAAGAAATGATAGTGTGCCAACGAAGAATAAGATTTACCCTTTGTTATTGATTTCTACCAAGTCTTCATGAACTTGATCCCAAGCTGCGAGGTATCAAAAGTCGGTTTTCTCAGATTGCTGATTTCCTATCCTTGGATCTTCCTATCAGTCGATTAGAAGCAAGAGTTTTGACCTGGTGGTGCGACTATGTTAATCATATGTTTTTTGGGTCGCTGATACCGAATCAGAAGTCAATTTTGCTTCATCACGTCAGGTTTTTGAGATAACCTCAAAAAATGTCACAGCTACACAATTTTTTTTTATCTGGGGGGTGCGAATATGTTAACTATTATGTTTTTCGGGTCGCCAATAACAAATTCGTAGTCTGTTTTGCCCAATCTCGTCAGGTTTTCGAGATAACCTCAAAAAAGATGTTCGTTTCAGAAAACCTGACGTGATAGACTTCGAATTTAGTTTCAGCGACCCGAAAAACATGTATTATGTCGCTTCCCGAGGTCAAAAATTATATTTGCGACCCACAAAGTATATGAATAATATAGAGAACAACGAACCCCGTTGTTTGGGCTCACTGTCTGCTTTTGGGTAGGTGCTCTTTTTTTTTTATCGAAAAAAGGTGTTTTTTCTATCAAACTGAATTTAAATTAGATTTTTAGGGTGACAACTCTTAGTATTGAGAGATCTTCGCTTCATTGGTTCCCCTTTAAATCCAATAAAAATTCAGTTTAATACATAGAAAAAAAAACATATAAAATCAAGCGGTTTTCCGCATGCAGAACTAAGCAGAAATCCACATAATTTAAGACGAAAGTCATCTTGGTCTTTTTCTCCGTGTAGGATATGATAAAGCCCCTAAGTTAAGACTCTCAGATCTTCTCTTAACTTAAAATATTTTTTTTTAAGGAGAAAAAACGCTTTTTCAAAACAAAGTGCTTCCAAATTGATTTTTATTTAATTTCGTTGTGAAGAATCTGGACGATAATAATGAAGTCTTAAAAGAATTCCCAGTATAATATAAATGAAAATAGCTATATTACGTAGAAATAGCCTCAGTTATTTGCAAATGCAAAATGCTTGCCAGTAAATTGTTACCACCAAATACATTCTTCTACTGGTGGTTTTGCCATAAAAATTTAATAAAGTTGCAACATTTAATTGCCAATCTCCGGCATATTTTATTGCTATTAAATTACTTTTGAAATCTATATAAATGAAAATCCAATAAAAGTTTAAAATTTTGAAATATTTCAGTTATTTTTGTAAGTCGTTAAAAATCTTACAAATAAATTGTGGCTGGCTGTTTGGTATTTTATAGCTATTGTTCTGTTTTTTTTTTTTTTTTTTTTTTCTGGTTAATGAAGTAGCAATAGTCTTCTAAAATGATGAATTTGAAACAAAGCAACTAAATCAAAAGAAAATATGATCTAAAGAGAAATAAACAATTTATAGGACAGCAGTAATATTCCACATCTATATTTTTTAATTTTGTTTAATTTTTCTTTTCAAAAAATTTTATCAGCACACAAAACATTAATAACAACAAATAAAAGACAACATAAATCATTTTTTTTATTGTTATATGTTTTTTTTGTTTTTTTTTTTGCTTTATTTTTATAAATACTTTTATAATAAAGATGTTATTAATTTTTATGTTCACATTTGTTTAAAAATGTCAGCACTGAAAAGCACTTGAAAATTTTCAAGCATTAAATTATTATCAAAAGAGATTTTTTTCTTTCGTTTCGTATCGTTTCGTTTGTTTCTTTTCGGGGGGTATTTTTTTTGATTTTATATCCAAATTTTATAAAAATTTATTTAAAAAGTTCTTAGCGTTTGTATTTTATGGTATCATGATGGTTGCCAAATAATATTCTGTATAGTGAGTAAATTTGTATTTGTTTCTATGCTGAGGCATAATTATACAATGTATATAGATTTTTGTTTGGATGAAAAATATAATTTTTTTTAGTTTTTTTTTGTTTTCAAAATAAATGAGAACATTTTTGGAAGAAGCAAGTAGGTTAAAAACACCCACGTGACTCCTATTTGTCTTGGCACAAAATGATGCAATTGTTTCAAATTGATTACTAAAAAATGTATTTTTTTTTTGTTTGAAAATATAAATAAATAAATAAATTGTTTTAAATTGCTTCAAAATACGTAACATAGGTAGGTACATTTTATTTCAAGTTTTTCTTCTTTGAAAACACAAAGCTAAGTTATCAGATAACAAATGTTAGTTGAGTAAATTGAACTTTTGTAAATATCTCTCAATGGTTCAGATTTTTACAAAAAAATAAATGGAAAAGGTCAATCTTTAACCGTTTTCGCTGAAAATAAATCAAAAATGGTCAATTCAAAGGAAAATGTCGAATATGTCAAGAATATATTACAAAAATAAATATGAAAAGGATGTTTTTTCTAAGTTTATGTATTAAATTGAGTATGAACTAAATAGACTCTCAAAGTTCTTTAGACCCAAGATTATATCTCTTTTCGTCTTAAGTAAAATCTAAAGACAAAAATGAGTTTTCCACTGTGATTTGAATCGCTGGGACGACAAGCACAATCAATGCAATTTCGAATATTTCAGGAGACCGATGTTCTAATATCTAGGTCAAAGCGTTCAGCTTCCAGAAGCGTTTTCGCCCGCCCAACTTCAAACGGCTATATCTCGGAATTTTGAATGCCAAAAGGTAGTGGGGACTCTAACCTGCATTTGGGTACCACTCCCGTCCCTGTAAGTGCACGCGTTCTCAAACCGGGAGAACTTAAAAAATCGAAAAAAATAGGCACGACATTTTTTTTTAAGGAAAATGTGGCGGACTAACATGGAAGGAGATAATTTAAAAATCTGACAATGGGCAAAGCGTAGGCCCATGACCCAAGCTATCATTTGGCACCATTCCCAAAATTGTATTTCAAGCGGTTTAGCTTCCAGGAGCGTTCTTATGATGAGGGGATTTTCTCGGAATTTTGAAAAAATCGAAAAACCGGATTATACCACTATCGGGTAGCTGAGAAAATAAGCTCTAGGAATTGATACATTTGCAGATGAGATTTATTTTTTTCTCTCAGCGCTAAATCTCACTGGTTGACCGAAACATACAAAAATACAAAATAAAGGTTTCTCTCAGACCTTTTCAGGGTTATTTTATGACCTTTATTGAAAATGGCAACAAATAAGAAATATTAAGGAACCTTTGAAAAAGTTCAGATTTATTTCTGATCTCTGATTGTAGGTAAATGGATTTATTCGTTTTTCAACACTTTTTCTCGGATTTTTTTTATTTAAATCCTCTGATATCAAATCTGGCACTAGAACGAAAATTGTTCAATTATTTAACTTGTAGTGTGTGGTCCCAGCATACAAATCCTTTCGAAACATTGACCTATTTGATAATATAATTATATTGAGGGCCTTGCATCAAAAGTCCAAATTATTTTCTTTTGTGAGAAATTAAAAAAAAAACTCTGTGACAAATTAATTATTTCACGAATGCTTTAAAATGATTATTTAGCATATTTTCAATTGTTTCTTAATCAAGTTTTATTATGAGTAATTATTTTTTTTTTTTTTACCAAAAAATACTTTTAGATTTTAATATTCTTAAAACGAATTCGAAGATTTAAAAAAATCTATGTCGTCACGTTTAGAAAATTAAAACGCATCTCGAATCTTTTATACATATCTCAGAAACGTGGTGCAATAAATTGTTTTTTTTTTTTACTTCGGATTCGAATTTAAAATATTAAATTCTCTTAAAAAGCAAAACAAAACAAAAAAAAATGTTCAGTTTATTGAACGAACAGTGCTTTTTTTATAATTTGATTCTTTTTTAATTTTTACTTTAAAACATAGCTCGTAACCATAAAACTCCAAAATAGTCAACTTTTTATGAAAATAAATAGGAATGACGCTAAAATGGTGCCAATTTAAAAAAAAATCCTAAAAAAAAGTTTAAAGTTATATTTTACTTCTTGGACTTTGTTTTAAACATTTTTGAAATTTTTTTTATTTAATATAATAATAAAATACTCATTTTGTCTACCATTCTGCAGGCCCCCATTTTGAATTAAAAAAAAATTGGCAGCTTTTTTATATTCCGCTCACAAATATGCTTCAGTGTACCAAATTTCATGATTTTTCGTCAAGAAATGGCCGTGAAATGATTTTTGACTCCAAGAAGCAACAGAAGCACCAGTATTTGGTGGATTTTTTTTTTTAATTAATGAGTTCATAGATTTTTATTTTATATTTTGTTTTAACTTAATGTCAAAAAGGTTTTCAAAAATAACATTGTAATTTTTTTTTAAATGGCGGCCACACGATCCGCGGTCCTTTTTCACCTGGTATACAGTTATGGTACATCTGACCAAAATAATCAGGTTATTCTTAAGAAATGTGGTTACAATGCTGTGAAGGAAAAACATTAGTAAAAGAAAACTAAACAATTTATCAAAAAAGGTACGTTGCACTGTTGATAACGTAACTATAATAATTCAGAAAAAATTTAAAAGTAATCGGGCCAATATTTTCCCAGTTCAAAAAATGTAATTTCGAGATAATCGCAGAAGAAAGAAATTAACAATTTACTCTTTCTATCGTCAAGTTACTTTTTCGTACCACAGCCATCAAACTGAACTTAAAATTCAAAATCTAGTTTACAAAAAGTCTAAAAAAAAAAACAAAAAAAAAATTAAAACAAAAACGAAAAAATTCTCTGTCGAAAAAAAAAATTGACCTTTATTCAGGAAGTCGCAAATTTTCAAGACTAACCTACTTTTAAAGCTATTTTAAGAAGTTTGTAGGAGAGCGACAAATAAGTCTTGCCTTCTTGACAAATTATAAATTTTTGTTACCAAAATTCTTTTTATAGAACTGCCTTCATACCCTTGATTGATTTATAAACTGTAATATTTTCTTTTTCTTTTCTATATTCAAGTTTTGACATAACCTTGGTATACTCAATCTTCTTAAAGAAAACAATTCCTAAAAGTACATTTATCAAAAGCCCACATCTAAATAGATCTCTCTTTCTTTGTTTCATGAAAACAAATAAATATATCATCCAATGAAGACATGAATAACGGGCACATGTCAATTTTTTTTTGTTTTAACGCACTTTGACCTTTTCAAACAAATATATTATTTCCATAGAAATACATAAAAAAATAGACAAATAGATATATAAATTCGTTTTGTGTTATTTGGAGAACTCATAATCCCGAAGTTAGGTGGAATATATGTATATTAAATTTTATGATAGCTGTTCTAATTTTCAATCAAGCGCCTCCACATTCATCAAGAGAAATATTATTGGTTTGTGAATGACCTTGTCATCAGAGTATAAACCAATTGCAGCAATATACCAATTTCTAGTACCATCTCCAGACAAAACAAGACAGACAGAAGACGTAAAAAAGATTGATTGACATTTGACAAGAATACACCCAAAAAATCAATTCGTCTTCAAAATTTAATAAACAGACACTCTCGAAAAAAAGAACCCTCTCCTGGGCCAACACATATGTTTTATTATCCGTTAAATTGGCTAAAATGAAAAACATGGCTTCATAATATTCAAAAAATTTTTGAAAAACAAAATGGTCTACAAGAAGAGGAAACTTTTATGTGATTTTCTTGTAGGAAAAACAAATCAAGCCAATGCTCACGGGAAATATAAACAAATTAGTAATTAATTTCGTCTTTTTTCTTTTGTATTGGTATGTGTGTTTTTGTGTGCGTTTACACAGACTTCTGTAAAAAGCATCAAATTTTGGCTAAAATGTTGCAATATTTAACGCCACACAACACACACCCGCTATTAAAATTAAAACCCAATCGACATGTGTGCAACAGGCAAAATGCTGTTTTTTTTGATGTTGTTGTTGATGTTTTGAGCTGCTTCGGACTTGAATCTAGGACATAAAATTCTAATATTTAATTATAACGAAATTCCGCACTGATACTGAAATTGAATTTTTATTGAGCGTATACAAAAATTAATTAAATTTAATTGAGGACACATTTTAATGTTATTTTTTTTTTTTTGTTGTTGTCTGATTTTGTTTTTGTTGTTTCTGATGATTGAACTACCATGACGATGATTTGAGGAATTTTCGTTTTTGCAAACTTCCAAAGTTCACCATTATTACCTTTTTTTTTGTTTGGTGTGGGTGTCTATTGAACACTTTGATCAACGCAAACATTCGATTGAAAATCCTTGAATTTTTGCTGTAAAATTCCTTGTTTTTGTTTGTTTTTGTTGAAAGGGGTTGTAAATAGTGGCCACCACTAAAGCAAACATAAAACCTCCAAAAGCAAAACAGATTGATGACCACAGTGTAAACAATATATCGCGTCGTGTCGTCGTAGTCGATTCAGGAAAATAAAATCAGTTCGAACAAAAAAAAAAAATACATTGAAGAAGCAATTAGCCGAGTAATCGGTTCTTGGGCCATCAACAAACAACATCAATACAATGTACCTTAGGCTATTGACAGTAGTGGATTTAGCCTTCTGGGTGTCCTTAAAGTTCAAAATCCAATGTTTAATTTACCCATCAAAGAAGGGAAAAATGTTCACTTCTGGTATATTTTATCAGAATGTAGTTAAATATACCAGAAAATAGTTAAATATACCAGAAATAAAGTTAAATATACCAGAAGTTAAGTTATTCCTGCGTTATTTTCTCTCTGTGCTGATAACTTTGCAGTGGAAACGAGTGGCTCATAACTTCGCGAAGAGTAAGAGAAAAATCGGAGAAGCTATGCTTTTCGATCAAAACTCTAATAAGAGTTAAACAAATCTTAGAAAAAAATCTAATCTAGGTCGATTTTGCTTCTACCATCTTCCTTATACTGAATAAATCCGGCACTGAGCAAAAAGCAGAAAGTTTACATTTGGTTTTTATGACACCCTAGATATGCCCTTTTTTTATTTTTGGCCCAAATAACAAATTATATTGGTTGATAGCTTGGTGGTCTGTTGCTTGTTCTATAAAGCGGCTATATTGTGTCATATCGTTCTTCGTATATAATCATCAACGCGCAACCAACCAAAAAACATTTTGCTGTTCGATGACACCCTCAGATAATTAATTGGAACTTAATTAGCTCCTGATGTTGATGTTTTATATTAGTCAGACGCACCACCACACGACCGATATGACACCGTGCCACCCGTTTTAGGTGAGTGAATTTCGACATTTTTTGTTTTAAGGTAGAAAAGTTGTGATTTGATAAATTTATTGAAAAAGAAATTGATTGTTCCAGAAGATAATTTTGAAGAAAATATTTTGAATAAAAAATAGTTATTAAAAAAAAATAGTAACTTAAAGATAACAGCCAAATAATAAATCAAGTAAGGATATTTGAAATCCAACAGAAAAGAAATCTTAATTTCTTTTTAAATATAATCATAATCTAATTTTGACATCTTTAATTTTAAAATATTCAACTGTTATGGTTTAAGGAAAGAAATAGAAATATGTAGGAGTAGGTACCTAGAAGTTGTGTGGAAAAAGTTAAATTAGTATTTTGTTGTTGTTAATAACAACATGATAATACTGGAACATACTTTTTCAATAAAATAAGAAACGATTTGTAGGGATAGACCTAGGTACTCAATTTCCTTTAGTCAAAGTGATGTGCAAAGTCATTATCTTCCTTGTACTGACAATCTTCCTTGCACAAAGTAATACAGAAGTAGGTAACTTAGGTATATATTATATTTGAAAGGAACGAAAGGACGAAGCATGTTATTCTAATAATCTACTACCTACTAAAATTCTGTTCAAAAATCTGAGATACTAGACTTAAAATAAAACACAAATGATCTCAAAATCTTATAGTAAAAAAAAATATAATGTTAAAGCTTTCTATGAAAAAAATAAAAGAATAATATTTTTAACAACATTTAAAATTTGTTTCTTTAATAAAAAACCATCTTTCAAAATACAAAGAATTTTCAGAAAAATAAATTCAAAATCGTAAGAGCCGTTTTTTTTATAAATGAAAGGTTTTAAATATTTTTCATTCATGAAACTGTTTAAAAAAAAATATTTTATAAAAAAAATCGAAACTTCTTTTAAATCGAAAAATGTGTTTTTCGGAAATTACATCTCGTAGTGCTCCACCTTCATATCAATTTAAGTCATATCCAATTAAGAATAATAGTGAAGTAGGAAATTAAAGCAAATTATAAGGGAACCCGGCCGAAAAGCTTTGATTTTGGTGATATTTTTTTTTCAAACGTCGGTAATTAAAAATACTTTAAAGTCTATGTATGTTAAAAATTGCCGATGTTGGCGTATTTTTTTTTTTAATTAAAATTAAATTTTTTTTTGAACAAAACCATTTTTTTTCGGTAAAATTTCATAAAATAAATGATACCAAAAGATTCTCTAGGTGCTTGGTAATTTAAAGAAAAAAAAATTAATGGGAGTAAAAGACAATCTTCCATGTCGTTTAAGCGATAAATGCAATTTTTTCACAAACACCAACAATTTTTGCATACAAGTTTTTAAAAAGCCAGAATCTCGTTTCTATCTGTACAATTTAAATCCACTAAATTAAGTCAAGATTTTATGAAAGAATGGTCCTCAACTCAGAATTTTGAAAAAAAAAAAAGTTATTAAAAATTTTTAAATAACTTTTTTTCAAACTTTTTCGTAGTAAAATATGAATTTATTTAAAAAAAATGTTTAGCCATAAAAGGATATATTTATTACAGCTTTCAAAAAAATAAATTAAAAATTAATTTTATTGGATTTTTTGATAAAAACTGAATTTTTGCATTGAAATAATTGATTTTCTCAAAGACTCGCAAATAAGAACTAAACTTTGCTTTTTAAGCTGGCGAAAGAAAAACTACAAATAAGCAAAAACTTAACGCAGTCCTATTTCTGAAAACCATTCCTTTTATGTGTCACCTATGTATTTGCAATTTGAAAGCTTCTAATGGGATAGTTTTACATTGGCGATACTTTTCTCTGTTTTAATAAAATATTTTGAAATTGTTATGTTTTCAATTACTTTTTTGAATATATTGTAAAATCTTGAAAATAAATCGAATCCAAATTATGTTCAAGCAGGTATCAAATTTATTTGCCATAACACATTGTGTTTTATTGTTCCATTTCTTTAAAATGATTGCTTTTAGTTTTCCAATCAGCTGAATTTTTGGATTTATATAAACAAAGCTTCAGGAGTATCCTTTGTTCGACAAAAATTCTAAAACAATAAAAATCAATTTTCCATCTTGAATTTCATCAGACAACCGCATAAGTCCCTATTGGATACAGCGTTACCACTTGCAGAAAAAAAGTCGAAGTAGATTTGAGGAAAAAATGGAAGTAGATTGAGAAAAATCGAAGTAAATTTCAAAATATCCTTTTCTTTATAAAAAATCGATATAAAAAAAAAAACAATTCTATTAAATTTATGTTAAGTTAAATAATTTAATTAGTAAAAACAACTAAAAACAAAAAAATTGAATTCTTTCAAACTACATATTTTCGGTGTAAATGTATTTTTATACATTGTTTTATACAAATTTTTAGTCAAATTTTTGGTTTTCTGAAAAAAGAAGTAGATTTGGCTTAAATTTTGATAACTTGAAATAGATTGGAACAGAAATTTTAAAATGAAGTAGATTTCGTTATTTTTGTGATGGTGCGAAGTAGGAAGTAGATTTAATTTTTTTTTGGAAAAAAAGAAGTAGATCTACTTCAATTGAAGTAAAGTGGTACCACTGATTGGATATACATTGCATTTCTTGCTTTTGTTTTATTATGATTTATTTATTTATCTTTTTTTTTTTCTACACACACTACAAATCTTAGTTACTTTTATCGATCCAAGTATGTACTCTTATGTATCTATGTAAATAGTTTTTAAACAAAAGAATAACTAAAGCTTGCCGATTGCTATCGTAGTTTTGACGTAGATATAGATTTTGTCTTATGATTATGGCTTAAGTCGCTTCCGGAAAAATTCTTAAGGTTGTTGATAATTATTCCCAATAACCATTCAAATTGATAAGACTCTTAAAAGCACATATACTTGGAATTATAAACTAGGAAAATGTATTTCCAAGACAATATGCTTTGTTTTTCTAGCAAATTGCAATTTTCCTAAAATTTAATCTAGAGGATATTTTTCTGTGGTAAAGATTTAAATTGAGATTCTACTAAGAAATAAGTTCATTTAATTGACTACCACCTCCATCTTCATAGAATTAAGCACTTCATTTCATAGTATTTTTGCGAATTTGTTTCATAAGTTCTTCGTCTATTCGAGATTTTTCATAAAAAAAATACCAATTTCCTGCGAAAAACCTTCCAAGTGCAAATCATAACTTCAACAACTTATCTCACCTAAAAGCATTTGCATAAGAAAAATCTTTGAATGTTGGGTTTTAAGTGCATGAACCCATTATTTCACAGTTCACACACTCAGTCTTATGATACAACCAGTTCTCACATTTTCAAAACTGGGTGAAATTAAAAACATAAAACTTGCTCCTTCTTGTTATGACCATTATAAGCGGTCATTATCACTCGGACAGAAGTCGTCGCAAAATGTTTTTTTTTTTTTTATTATTTTCTGTTTTGTTGTCTTACCAATAACACACTTGTGCTGATGATTTACGTTTTATATTATTCAAGTTAATCTTTCATTTATTGCTGTTTTTGTTTTTATTCTTTTTTTGTAATATTGTATATATACAAAGATATAGTTTTATATATTTTCCATGATAGTCGTTTTGCTGTAATCTCTTTGCCTTCGTCAGTTTTTTTTTCTTTAGAAATAACACTACTACAACTACTTTGCAAATAATATGTAAACAAATACATCCTTAAGTATCTGTGTGCTCTTAGTGGTTTTTTTGCACAAACAGCTGTAGAATCGGCTGACAACCTGAAGAAGGCAAATAAAAACAAAACAACTTGAAAAAAATGTAAATAAAAATCAACAAGAAAAATATTAACAAAGCTGTACTTTTGAGTTTCTGGGCCTTTGAACACTTTCAAGACTGATATTCTGTAATTTTATTTCTTAAAATTACGTTAGTTTCAATAAATTACGTAATTTTCAGGATTTGTTTCTTATAATACTCTCAGTACCTATGTGTTTTCGACCAGTTTATACCAATTAGCCGAATATAGTGATTTTTAACAATTTCTAACTCTTATTTTTACAAATTCATCGGTGCGTTAAATTATTCAACTTTTTTCTTTTTGGTCATAATTGTTATGGCTGCTCAATTCAATAGATAATTTTATACCAGTTAGACTTTCACTGTGCAGCTTATAGGTTTGTGGTCAGAGTCAATTAAGCAGAGAGGATGATAAAATTGACTAATTTTTGTACGCTGAAAACAAAATAACTAGTAATATTTTTAATTGTTTCTAAAATTACACCAGTTTATACCATTTCAAGTAGGTATGAGGAAATAAAACAGTTTTGTATAGATTTATATAAGCTATACCGAAATATTCGTGGCTTCGCAACTGAAAATGTTATTACAAAGTTTTCTTGTTTTGACTACTGAACAGTTTAAATAAAATAGACAAAAATTAGTACTAAAGGTACTAGGTTACTCCAATGGACGAAGTGTCCATCAAAATAAGAAGTTAATTTGCTTTTATTTATACATGCATTAGGCCAGTTAGTTATACCAATCATTAGGTTATTAAATGAAGAAATAAATGTGTTGACTTTGACAAGAAAATTTCAAAATTTAATTGACTTTGAAGAAAAATTGTTTGAATCTTCCGTACCTATGCATTAGACCAATTGTTCATAAAAATTAAAAAAAAAAAAAAAACTATTAGAAAAAAACATGTTTCTTTTATTAAGACTTAAAAATAAAAATATCATTTTCTTTTTATTAGCTTTAGACCAGTTTATACGAATAACATCAATTAAAAAATTTCAAGATTGACGATTAAAAGGACACTTGCATGTCGTAAATTTTGAACATTAGACCAGTTTCTAATCCACATAATCAACAAAGAACTGAGCAGGCAATACATTAAAAAAGTTTCATGACTGAACACAAAAAGGACACTAGACCAGTTTATACCAAACAAAGAATTTGTAAAATAAAATTAAGAAGATAATAAATGTTAAAAATGTCAAGACTGGGAACACAAAGACTTTTGAATACACATAAGCACATCTTTGTATGTCCTTTAGACCAGTTTATACCAATATGGAAATTTGTAAAAAAATCATGAATCCGACAAATTTAAAGACTGACGACGAAAGAACTTTTTAATAAAAACATAAGCCTGTCTTCCATCTGGTATAAACTGGTCTAATGCAATAGTTTATACCAATAATTTATTGCTGATCACTCAAAAATGATAAATTTAATTGAATGAAAAAAATTTTCGCTTTGAAATTATAAGTTCTTTACCAAAATAAATAAATAAATAACGCCCGTGTCAAGGCCCCCTTATACGCCCCTGCTTATAACCACTACCGGCCAGAAATACGGGTATTAAAAGAAAAATGATAAAATAAATAATAAAAATATGAACAAAAAAAAAAAATAACAAACAAAAACAAGAAAAAAAAAGTATGGTCAAGCCAAAACTGAAGAAAAAGAAGAAGAAAATTCTCTTTAAACGTCTTTTGCAGCAATGACACACAACACACTACTATACACAACTGCAAACAACTCTCAACTCGTAACTCGTTCTTTGCCTGCTTGTAACGAACAACACAAAAAATCCTACCAATAATTCATAGTCACTACTGTTGAGTATGTTCACCAAATCGCAGTCATTTGATTAAGTGTTGTTGATATTTTTTTGCTTACGAATTTATCGATAAGATAAATAAATATCTATAAAAACCTATCTATCGAGGGGAATTTTCTATCTGTATTTTGCAATTTGCGATTAAATCGAATTTTCAAGATGCGCGCAGAATGTCTTTACGGTCTTGATACAACGGTTGTTAAAAATATTTAATGCAACAAAAATTTACCCAAAACAGTTTGTATATCTGCGCGGTCAGTGGCGTGAAAGAAAAAAAACTCTTTATAACGGCCGCCAGCAATTAATTTGCCGGTAAACATTTTTTGTTTTTGTAACAAAGATACATTTGTATCTATTGACATTAAATTGGTGCAAAAACGAGTTTTCTTCTTCGTCTCTTCAAAAAACTCGGTGTGGCGTATCCCCTTCCTCAACCTCTCTGTCACTGCACCACCATATTTTAAGAGGTATACCTTAGTCTAGTTGTGGTGTGCAGTTTTGTTCTACTTGCTTAACCTGTATCTGTCCATCTGACGAGATGATGGTGCTCCATTTACCTTGCAGTTTATTCAATGAAAAAAAGATATTTCGACCAAATTGTGCGTATAAATTGGATTTAATATAAATTTACTAAGTTTTTTTTTTATTTTGTGCCGCTAAAATTGATTAAAATCGCCTGGCAGTGTTGGGCGTTTTTTTTTTGTTTTGTTTACCTTCACTCTAAAAACCATAGATTGACGTGAGCGTGGGGTTTGTGTATATGTTCAATTCAGTGATTTTATTGAAAATTTCTAACAAATTCACTAAAAGCAAAAAAAAAAAAATTTTGTTTGTTTGCAAGAATATCCTACACAGTTGAATAATTTCAGAAATTTCCAATAATTCCAGGAAATTATGCTCATGCATATTTTTTCGAGGCGAAATCCACGCGAATCCCGATGAAGACAGTTGATTTGTTTCATTCACTATTTGCATATCGAAATCTAATAAAAAATAAAAATGAAGATAAAAATGTTGTGTTTCTTTGAATATATCAGATTGATTTCAATCTAAAATTTAAATTTGTTGTTGTTTTTGAAATAATTTAGACCTCCCTCTTCCTACTATAAGGGTTTCTGATGTGAGCCGGGGGGTAAAAAACACGAAAGTTTAGTATTGTTTACATTACGTCATACACAAAGCACAGCTGTTGAATAAACAAGTATTATATTTTTTGTTTCTTTCGTTCGTCAAGCAAAAAAAAAAACATGGAGTTTTTCATTAATATTTTTTTTTTCTAAAAAATTTTATAATCGATTCGTGAGTTATTGATGGAGTGCGATTATAATTTTTACTTATTTTGAGAGGTGAAGTGTGTTTTTTGTTTTTTAATTTTTTTTTATCGCCGAGAAAAAACGAGTATAACATTGAACTTTGATAAATAGTTTTGAGCATTTACGACTTAACAGTGTAGCAGAGTCGTGAGTATCATTGACTCTTGAGTGAGTCTTATGACTCATTGGAAGATTTATTTGATTGAACTTTTTACACATTTGTATGAAATTGACAAATGTTTGGTAAGTGTCTTATCATAAGCTTTTAACTTATTTGTTTTTGTTTGGAAATTAATTGAGATTAAGGGCTTGATTAGAAAAAAATTATAAAATTGACTCATGATTATTTTGAGTGGTTGAAAATTTGAATGTTTACTGAATTCATTCAAACCGATTTATCAGGAAATATATCGAAAGTATTGAGTAATATTTCAAATTCAACTGATTAAACTATTAACTTCTTGCAAGTTTCATTTGCCCTATCTTAAGTAGTTTAAAATAATTTCACTGAAATTAATACTGAAACTCAATGAAGTTTGTTTTTGTCATACAGAAAAATGATTGAGTATAAATCGAAAAATTCTTCGAAAACAAACATGGAGAATATTTATTTGTCATAATTTTTTGGTTTCTTCTTATCGAGTTAAAAAGAAATATTTTCAATTAGTGTACTGTAAAAAAGTCAACCTCAATAAATTTCTTGAAGCCAATTTTGAGAGAAAAAATTGTTTACTTATTAGAAATAAATGTAATGCTGGGAATTGAAATAAGCGAAACAAGTTCAAATTATAGTGGAGACTGAAAATTTTTGTTTGAACATCTTTTTACCAAAATATTAAAAAAATTTAACAAACATTTAAATGCAACAAAAAGCGCATCTTATTCTTTGTCCAGTTGGTCATTGCCTGTTATTAGAACAGGTGCTCCATATAAAAATACATCTTAGGTCTTGCCAATAAAAATTTAAAGTTGTGAAATCGAAAACTCAGATCTAAGTCGTGTTCTGATCAATTTTACTTTTGAAATATTTATTTTTAAAACCTGTTTTTATAATTTTACCTAGCTATGTATACCACCACAAATTTTATTTTCTCAACGAAAAAGAATTCGTCTGAAACCAAACCCTAAAGTTCGCAACTTCTATATTCAACTTTTAGACGCCATCTTGGATTTTAGTTTCTTTCAAGTATCTCGGTGTCCATTGGTCGTAAAAAAAAATGTTATAGTTTTTTATACTTTATGTTATTATAGTTTTGGTTTGATATTATCAAATTTCAAAAACCGAAAACTAAAATAATTTTGAGATAGTTCGATATTCAAATAAATCCGAGCATTCTATATCTAATCAATAGAATTAGCAATTATATAATTCGAGAGGTCATATATGAAGAAATGATGATTAATTTTGCAGAATAACTTCAAAGAAAAAAATATCACGTATACGCCACAGTGACCATTTATATACATTGTAAATATGTTTATATGAAACTTTCTAAAAAAAAAATAAAGCAAATAGCTGACATTTGTTTATCATGAATTGATCCTTTAAATGAAAAATGGGTTCCAAATTTTAAATGTTCATTATGTTTTCAGCTATTGGATATTTACATAAGTTGTAAAATTTAAGTAAAATCGAAATTTCATAAATATCAATAAAATAATTATATAAATAAAAACATATTAAATTACTTCCTTTCGCTTTACTGAAGCTTCAAGATACTGCCTGGTTTTCTTTCCTTGTCGAAATAAAAAGAAAGACGATAACTCTTTTTCAATTTTCTTTAAAATAACTATGGTTACTAGTTTAAAAAAAAAAAACAATTAAATAGGTCCTAAATTTCACAAGTTTAAGAGAATGAGATTTTTTAAACAGTTATTACAAATTCCTCTTCATATTCTAATCCTTATTTTACAAAATTTACATAGACCCTTAGTTATAGACCCGAATTTAGCGAAAACTCGATTTTAACAAAAAAAAGTTCAAATTTGAAGACACCTTTGGCTAGTTAAGAACATAATAAATCGAAATATGAGAAAATTCCAGATCTCATTTTTTAATCTTTTTTTTTAACCATTAGTGCACAAAAAAAAAAAACACAAATGCTATTGAAGGCTATTAATAGCTTTTTAATACCTGGGGTGTACTAACAACTTCGATGAATTAAAAACAACTACAAAAGGAGACCTTAAATATTCTCAAACGTTTCTTAAATGACCTTAAGCCATTTAAAGGAATCAAATGAGATAGTTTACAAAATCAAAGGTAGTTTATGGCCTTAACCTTCATTTTTAAATATTTATTAGAGCGAAATCTGTCACTTTTCATTATGATATGACCTTTAAACTAAAAAAAAAAAACCTAATTTCTGAAAATAAATCCAAAAATATCCATCTCTTTTGTTCTGGTACTTTGAAAGTTAAAATCTAATCCCATTTATTTGGGTGTAGAAATTTTTTAGAATGAGTAACTATACCTATCTGAATAAAATCAGCAATTAAATCCCTGTTTTTGTTGTAAATTGAACTTATTTCAAAACTCACATAAAAGAATTTTCAACCCACTATAGGTACTTTACAACAACCTAAACCTTTAAAAGGTTTGTCATTTGGACTCTACATTTCATTTCTTCACACCCTTAAAATCCATTTACTATTAAACGAATCCCAATTGAACTTTTTACCCACACACAAATAATAGTAATTAGAGTTCTATTGGGGTTAATACTATAGAACGTACATTCAAAGATATATTTCAACAAAAAGACAAAAAAAAAAAAAGAATAAAAATGGGTGTGTGCTGTTCTGTAGTAGGTTTCCGGGCAAAGTTCATAGTTTGACCAAATGCAGTGAACCATTATGACACAATTCCTATATTTACATATTGTAATCTCGTTAATGGTGAAAAATTTTCAATTCTTGTTTTTTTTAAGTTTGTTGTTGTTTCAAGGGTATTTCTCAGAAATATTTCACACTTTATGGCAATTTTTTTTTGTATGCATATCTAACCACAATTAATGTCTTCTTGTATGTGTATTGGATTGTCTGAGGATTATTTGTAATTACAGTGATTTATTTTTTCTTTATGGAAATTTTTTTCTCTCATTTTCTGTTTCAATAGTAGTTTTTTTTTTTTTTGTAGAAATTTAATTTATGGATTTTCCTTATTTAGACAACCAATAATTGTATTTTCTTTAAGCTTGTTCTTTGAAATTAATTTAATCGGTTTTTTTATCGAGACTTTTGTCACGTAGCAAACATAATAATTCCACTTAAACGATTTGACAAGTTTAATGATAAGAAGCTTTATGAGACTGGTCTGAGGGTTGGGTTCTTCTTAAAAGAGTTTTATGAACTTTGTTTCAAGTTTTGAAAATTTCTTCCAATCAGGGTTGCACCTTTTTTCTTTGAAGGATTGGTACAAAGTTGTGGTTGTGGATAAATAAGTCTAAAAATAAAACTCTTTGAACTGAGGTTTATAAATAAGATAATTTATATTTGTCCAATATTGACTAAGTTTTTAAATTTGTAAAAAACTAACTAACAAATAATATCTTTATCTTTTTTCCAGGTAAGCTCTCTGATGCAAATAACTTGAAATCAAAATTAAGTAGTGAGTATTATAGAAAAATGCAAACTTAGTTAAGTTGGTAATTTAAGGTCTTAAAAACTAAAAATAAATGACAAAATAATCCCCAATTTCAATGACAATTGCCTCTTTAATTTCATAGGCTTAGCCATGATTAATATAATTAAAACATTAAAACAATTTAATTTAAAATTCTGGCAGCTTATATCTCTCCTATATAAAACTCATAAACCTGTACTTCTAAATCATTGTGTGCATATTTCGTTCCAATTCAATCTAACTTACTTGCCACATAGTTTGCCAGAAGTTTTATCCTACTTCAAGGACACACTCAATTCGATATTATGTGTCTGTGTGTATGTTTTTAATCTATCCCACGCGTTTGATTTTATTTCATCATAAACAAATCAAACTGTATACATGCGAAAACGCGCCAACAATCATGAGAATGATATTTATCTATACAAAATGCAAAAAAAAGCTACAAACTTGCATAAGATAGAAATTTCATCTCAAATATGTACTAGATTCGAAATGCACCACAAAATGATGCTCTGCGATGTCTATCTCTCTATTTTTCTGAAACTATTTAGCAAAAATATTGACAGCGTTGAAAGATAGCCGCCACATGGTACATGTTACAAGTTATATCATCCGGCCTTTCAAGAAGCTTATAAAAAATAAGTTTCATCTGATAATCAAACAAAAAGTAGAAGAAAAAAAATGTAGCAAAATTAAATTATTGACATTCACTTGTCTATAATGGTGTAAGTGTATAGAATTAATTTAAGCAGGATAAAATCTGTCTACGTCGACGACGAGAAGCTAAAAGCAAGCTATAACTAAGATAGATAGCAAACACTGCTAGCCCGCTGATATACATTTAATTTTAATTTTAGATAGTTCAAGCTCGATTATTTTCAATTTATTTTATCTAATTGTTTGGCAGAGAAGGTGTATTTTTAACCATTGTCAAATCAAAGAGACGACACTGTCTGAATACCAAAGTGTGTTGGCCAAAATAAAACCACACTTTATACATCAAATACACATCGACAGCATCAGCAGCAGGGGGTTGTTCTTGCTTGTTCGTTGTTTTGTTGGTTGGATGCTGCTAGCTATAATACTCTTGGATTTGGTTTGTTGGTTGGTTCAGTGCATATTATTTCGAAATGAACTAGTTGTATATAAGGTATTATCAATTGAATGACGTAAATAGGGATGTTGCATCTGTTTGATGAACAGGGTTGTTATAGTATGTATCTATGTACAAACATATTTTGTTTTACTAATTGGTACGCATGGAAGCTTTGCGCGTTGTTCTTTCTTTATTCGGAGGATGTCAGTATCGTCCTTAAAGCGACAGATGACAAAAGACAGGTGACTGGTACCATATAACAAGTAACAGGTAACAAGTAACAAAACAAGTATGCAGTTTTATTTGATATATTAAGATGCATTTTTAGAAAAAAAAATTCAAAATCGTTAGAGTTGTTTTTAAAAAATCTAATTTTTATAAATAGAAGAAATAATATAATTTTTTGGAAAAAAAGTTTTAAAATAAGATTGGTATGCCATTTTGTAGGAATCACTAATCAACATCTAAAATCAAAATTTCAAAAAAATTCAATGTAATTTTTTTCAAAATTTTATTTATTTTATTTTTGAATTGTATTTAATTATTAATTAATTATATAAATAGTTTTTCACAAAATTTTTTGTGCATAAGCAATTTCGGATAAAATCGGATTTAAAATAAAACGGTTCAGGTAACGTTAATCACAACAAAAACATTACTGTTAAAAAAAGAGCCAAGTTCTTCTATGTTGAAATTATGCTGGCACAAAAAGTATTGAGATGTAAAAGTGTACCAAGTTCTAAAGTTTGGGTTCAAATTCGTATCAATAAAATTTTGATTGTTCTCTTGACAATATTTCTTTTAATTACCGATTTTTAAAGTTATTCCACTAAATTTCAAGATTCTACGATAATCAGAAGTGCTCCATAATATTTGATGAAAATTCAGTGGAAATGGGCGGATGCCACGCCCCCTGAATTGAAAATCTCAAATTTTCGATTTTTTGCTTTGTATACACCACAAGTCCTATCACCGTGTAAAATTTCAAGTTTCTACAATATCGGGAAGTTGTCCATAATTTTGATGACCTGTCAGTGAGTGAGTGAGTCAGTCAGTCAGTTACGGTTTTTGCGATTTTTGAAGCTGAAATTTTGTGAGGTGTTTGGTTTTGACTAGTTCAACAAATGTAGCGAGTTTGAAATTTCTAGCATCTTTAGTGTGGAAGTTAGAGGGGTGTCGAAAATGGCCTGAGTTGTTTCCTGTAAATAAGGGTGTAGTGCCAAAGTTGCTAGAGAACTTGGCTGGGCACTACCGTGCCCCTTGAGAATGATTTTCAAACATTTTTTTTTTCATTATCTTAAAACTTACATTTGATTTTTTTTTCAAGCAAAATCGTTAAAAGCGTTTTTGACAAATTTCAACTTTATTAAAATCGTTATATGACAAGTACCGTTATTTTTGGTCCAAAGAAATTAATTCCAAAAATCCCTCTGGAGAATCGGCTGTAGCTTCATTAACAGACAGACAGACGGACTTCCGGGACGCACTTTTTTGGCATTCTCTATCATCGTAATATCATGGAAAACTGTTATCTCAACTTTTTTTGTTGTACGAATGCATAACTTGAAATATAATATAGTACCTTAATCGCAAGAAAAAAACATGACGTTCTCACAAAAATAGATAGAGATGTTAAAATCGCTATTTAAAATATTGTGAGTGGTGGTAGGATGTTAAAAAATACCTTACGATCTATTCTCTAAACTATAAGAAATTTTATGTAGGTACTATAAAAAATCAATACAGTAGGTCCGACCGTTTCGATAATCAGAAAAGCACTTTTTCAAAACAATGACACTGTCTTTGTCGATTCCTCACAAGAGGCAGTACCACTGAAAACAAAATTGTAGGTGGTGGAGGCTTCCATTGAACTAACCATCGCCCCACATGAACTTGCATGATACCAACATTAAAATTTGTTAAAACTGTGCAATGATGTAATTATACTAGACATATTTTTCTGTCAAGTTTGGGATAAAAAAGAAGGTGATTTTGGGGTAAAAATGTTATTACTTATTGGCATTCTTTCTCATAGTATGCCCCATAACAAAAAAGATTAAAAAAGATTAGAAGTACATTTATTCATATAACAACCCTGTTGCCTATGGTAACATAAGTTTGCTTACAGTGCTTTTAAAGAGTGGACATACCAAGGTACACGCTTCTCTCTTGTCATGAACGAACGCTATCTGCTAGAATGATGCACATTTTTATGGTTGTCAAACTGACTAGATGGACCGTCAGTTCTGTCGCTCCGTTTGCCTCTCTCATCGTCGACAATATTGCTTACTTAAGTAGAGGGTGTCCTTTAAGTGCTTATTTTGACTAAACAAGTGGAATTTAAAAATAAATTATTTTTATTAAGAAACTGATATTGCACAATATACCCAACCATCAAGATGCAAAACAGACTAAGGGACATTAGGGTAAAGGAGAAACAAAGTCCGACCGACAGAAACCCAACAAAAATAAAACAAACATATGTGGCGACAGTAAAGCTTTCCAATTTTAAGTTTTTATTTTCATTTTGTTGTACTTCCTTTCTGCACACTTTTTTGTTTGTTGCATCATACTGCGGCAAATCTTATCGGGGGAGTCTTAGGAATGTGCTTGCTGCTGCTTGGCTCTCGATCGTTTGCTAATTCGCATAAGGGTTCCGTTTGGCGTGTTCGTCACGTTGTTGTCAAGCAAGATGAAGAACTGCATCAGATCGGAAGACCCATGTCGGTGATATCTTTGTGTTTGTTTAATTCTTTTAGGGTGGGTGGGTGTGTGGTGGTAGGAGATTTGGGGGGGGCGACCGACAACCAAAAGCGACATGTTATTGCAGTGATGGGACTTAGAATATAATTTAGGACAACTTATTTAGTGGTATTTTTTTTTTTTTTTTTGGGTTTTTCTTTTTGTTTTTGTCTGTTTAACTGCGCTGGGTGCTCTTTTATATATTCTTGTCTAAATGTTATGCTAACATTACATAATTTTGGCTGATGGCTTTTTATAGATAAAGATTTAGACTAACAACCTAATGGGACATTAAGTTGTTTGCTTTTGGTTGGATATATTATTTTTGTTTGGTTTTCTTTTCTTTTTTTGTTTCTATGTTAATGAGTGTCTAATGAACTAATGACTGTTGATTGATATGTGCTCTGCATATTTAGTTCTTTTGACAAAGATATAGATATATTTATACGAGAAAACAGGAAGTTGACAAGATTTTAACTTTTATTTTGTTGTGATGTTTAAGAAATTTAATTTATTTTTTACTTCAGCTGTTTTTTTTTTCTTAAGGAGCTTGAAAATAGTGACAAGAATTTGTGATATATTTAGTCATGTTTAAAGACCGATTTTTTTAAACATTTAATGAGGGTTAAAAAGATTTAAATCTTGGTAAATTTTTCCATCAAATCAATAGTTTTGGATATGAATGCATGTCAAACGATATTCCGACCCTTTTGTTCATTCTGTTCCCGTTTTCACATAGATCTAAAAGAAATTTCTAGAAAAGCCAATACAAAATTGTTTTCCATATATTGTTTGGTATTTATTTTGCTAAAAAAATTTGAAATATAAAGAAAATATCAACACGAATTAAATGCCCTTTTATAAAACATTTTTTTTGGTTTATAAAAAAAAATAGATCTTCTAAAATTAGTTAATATAAAGGCCATTTATTCTTAAATTTACAAAAACATCTAAAGTTGGCCAAATAACCCCAGAATCGGGGTAAGGCGGATAAGGCTTTAAACTATGAGAAAATAGAATTTAAATTAATATTAAATTTGTATCCAAACTCTTCAAGAGACAGCCGACAGTAGAGGTCGAATGATGCTCCAACTTCTTCAAATCACATTTTTTCTTAGTGGCTTTTTCCTTTTCAAAAAAGTGTTTCCAATCGCCCCTCATCTGGTTTTTCTTAAATCCATCCTCATTTTTTCTAGAAATTGCCAACAAAAAAAATTAGTTTGAAATTTTGTTTTGATACGTCAATCAATAATTTTTAAAGCTATTTTTTTTTTTTGAAAATTTCCATAAAACTATACAGGCAGGGTGTCCCAAAAGTGAACGTCGAAACGAAAACGGTAGATAGGGTAGGTGGTGACAGTTATCAGAAAAATAATAAAAAAAATCGCAGCCATATATTTTGCGAGTTATGGGCATTTGAAAAAAAGTCGAAAAAATGGTCACCCTGTGACGGTTTTTCATGTGCCGTGACTACAAATCGTAATTTTTCCATATTATTCAAGTAAACAAAGTGAAAAAAAAAAAATTATGAAAATTATTTTTATTTTTAAGCGGAGTGATTGAATATAATTCAATTAAAAAGTTAATAACTTTTTATTATTAAAAAGTTAAAGTGACCTCAACTCCATATGCGTTTCGCCCAGGTATGACAGTGGGCTCATCAGTTAGATGCTGTCATACCCTTACTAAGACGCAAAATTTTGGTCCATGAATACAGACACTTATAAAAGTCACAACCTGAATAGACTGTGAATTTTAATATTTTAGGGGAACATGGTTACATTCTTGCACCTAAAAACAATTGCCCGTGGTCAGGCTAATAAGTAAACTAAGTGAAAAAAAAAAAAAATAATGAAAATTATTTTTATTTAAAATTCACAGTCTATTCAGGTTGTGATTTTTATAAGTGTCTGTATTCATGGACCAAAATTTTGCGTCTTAGTAAGGGTATGACAGCATCTAACTGATGAGCCCACTATCATACCTGGGCGAAACGCATATGGAGTTGAGGTCACTTTAACTTTTTAATAATAAAAAGTTATTAACTTTTTAATTGAATCATATTATTCAAGTTTTGTACCCTTTCAGAACCTTTCAGAATACAAAAACTTAAATAATATGGAAAAAATACCTATATTAATTATGAAATATTCCCAACAATGTTATACCATTTTGAAAAGAGAATTGAACACACCAACTTTTAAGGCAACTTGCCGAAACATCGTAGTGCATTTGTTTTACACTACGGCTCATTGAATTAGAGTCATGTAAAATTTTTTAGTACTAAGTTGGGTAAAAAAGTAATATTTGCTTTAAAACTGATGCAGCTGAGTTAAAATTTTTGAATGCATTTGATAGCAGGGTTATTCAAGGTTCCGTAACAAAAGAAAAAAATGAGAAAAATTAAGATTTGTGATCACGGCACATGAAAAACCGTCACAGGGTGACCAATTTTTCGACTTTTTTTCAAATGCCCATAACTCCCAAAATATATGGCTGCGATTTTTTTAATTATTTTTCTGATAACTGTCATCACCCACCCTATCTACCGTTTTCGTTTCGACTTTAACTTTTGGGACACCCTATATAAAAAAATATTTTTTTTTACACTTTTAAATAAAATATAAAATTTACAAATTTTGTTCAAAAATATATACCACTTTTTTACTTGCGATATAGGTACTATAGGGCAAGTTTAGGATTCGTAAAAAAAATCGAACTCGAGATAACAATTTTACATGACATTACGATGATGGAGAATGCTAAAAAAGTGGGTCCGGCAATTCTGTCTGTCTGTCTGTCTGTCTGTCTGCCTGTCTGTGTGTCTGTCTCTATCTGGAGCTGCAGTCTAAACGAGTGAAGTGATTTTCTTCAAACTTGGTAGTTAGCAGTTTTTGGTGATTCCCTAGAGGGGAAATTGAAATTTTTTTTTTATGACCAAAACTAACGGTACCTGCCATATAACGGAAATAGAAAAGTTAATTTTTTTCAAAAACGGCTCTAACGATTTTGATTAAAATTTTTGTGTGTAATACTACACATAAGGGCCAACTTTTCAAATAAAAAAATATTTTTTGTACCGTTATTAACGGTACCTGTCATAGAACGGTTTTTTTCGTTTCTTAATATCTCGTACAACATTAACCCGATTTAAATGAAAATTTTTGTACAAAAGTGTGTAAGTAAAGATAATATTAAAATTTTAGAAAATTTTCAAAAAACGCAGTTTTGGTTTTTTAAAAAATATTTCAAAATTTTTTTTGGAAAAATCAATTTTTTGAAAACGGATCAATGAAAAATTTTGAAATTTAGTTTTCATGTGTAAATTAATTATTTCTTCAAAATGGCATACCAAGAAAAATGTTAAAAAAATTTTATATATAAAAAATTATTTTTTGAAAAAACGGCTCCTACAATTTGCGAAATTTTTTTTCTAAAAATACCTTTTTATACAAGAAATAAAATGGCATATTTGTTTTTTTTTTTTTAAGATAATTTAAAACGCAGTTTAATTAATTATAAAAGCAGATTTAATTTTTTTATACTATTTATGAAATTTATTCAAAATATCAAATTTTAAATTTCTTGAATAAAAAGCTTTAACATTATAGTTACTTTAAGCATAAGAGCAAGTACGTGCGACCCCAGTCGTGCAATTTATTAATATTGGTAAAATTACGAGAAAATTATTTGCAAGAAATGTTAGCCGTTATTAATTCGAATACAAAAACGCATTATTTCTGACTGATTCCAGCTGCTTCACTTTAAGCACATGTGACAAGAAAAAAATAGGTATTAAAAGTATTTATGAACTAAGTTGTAATGAAAACTAACTGCATTTATGGAAATAATATCACATTTTTAAAAGTGGAATTAACATCTTCACTGACAGAGTGAAAAAAGGGCCACAAAAATAAAATACAAAAACAAAACACAAAAATGATTTCTAATGCAGGTAATTGAATGGTATTCTTCGTAAAGAGACTAAAACTATGTCAATAGATGTTTTTGCTATATTAAACACCAATTTTATTTTTTTACATTTCTTTGAAAATTATATTAAAATTAAAAAAAAATACACATACATATGAGTCGTTATATTTGAAAGTGGTATAAGTCGCATTATTTTCAAATAATACAAACTTTAAAAACCATGGCGCACTTTAAAAAAAATTGTAAACGCCCTTTTATTAATTTATTGTTTCATTTATTCAGTGGAAACCTTTTTCTATAAAACATGCTTCTAAAAAATACAATGTTTGTTTGTTTTGACAAAATTTTTGAGGACTTTCTTACAAAAAACTCATAAAAAAGTTTACAAACAGATTCTCTCCCACATCTTAATTCCTCTCTAAACAACTCCAAACTGCCTCGTCAGAAGTATTAAATTGTTGACAGAGTATATCAACATTTTATCCGTTCCAAATCGCACGTAAGCATTTATTAAATAGATTTAATAATAGAAGATATAAATTTATCTTTTTTGTAAAAAAAAAAAAAAAACAAGCTATATTAAGCCACCGCCCTGCGGAACACACTTGCCTTGTGTCGGTTGTCACCTACTGAAATACATTTATGCGTCGCTAAGAATCAATCTCAAGAATTAGGTTAGTTGGTGAACACAACAGAGGGCACTATTTTTATAAATGATGGGTGGATATAATAGCTTCCACACACATCGAACCTTATAACAAAAAAAATTTGCGTCTCCTTGCTAAGATTTTTTTTTGTATTGTTGTTGTTTTCGTTAGAGATTCTCCCCCATGTTAAGTGCTCCAAGGTTAAAATAATGTTTTCAAAATAATTACAAAAAAAAAAAAAAATTAGAAAAAACCTGAAGAAAAACAAACAAAAATTCAAATTGTTTTAGTTTGCTATTGCGTCCTTCTCCTTAAACCCCCCTTTTCACACTATTATACTCTCACTTTCTCATTATGATGGTTCGAGCAAAGAATCTAGACCAATTGGTATAACGCATCGTGCTCAATATTATAAAGAAGTTAACGCGTGGGCTGGTTCCAATGGCGGCCAACAACAGCGCGGCGCTGTCGAACGCATTAAGTCGATTTACGCATCATCAGGAGGTTAACAGAAAAGAAAAAAAAAAAAAAAATAGAGGGTGTGTGTGTGGAATAGTGGCAGCTGTTCGTTGTTTGTGACAAGAAAATGGAAAATATTGAGAATAAATAGACGAAGACGAAGAAGAGCTATGAACTATTAAAGATTAGAAAGTGAAATACTGACAACGAGAGTGTGGCAATAGAGCACAACCCCTCTTTTGCCCACCTCTACGGGGAGCGCGGATGGTTGAACGGAGGAGGATGGCCATGATTGATGAATCGATGTTGAACTCTCGACGAATTGGCACCGCTCTTTCTTCTTTTCAAATTCATACATATAAATATTTGTAGGTGGCTTTAGATATACAAAGAAAAAAAAAATCTTTAGTTTGCTTTGCAATGTTTGTGTGCAATGTCAAATATCAATCGAAAATCAAGATTCACATCATTAACACTCTGAATCAATTAATTAAGGATATAAACTTTTATCTATTTTTTATATTAGAGTCTAGAGCGAAAAAAATCGGGAGACGGACAGAATCCCGAAATCCAAAATCCAGAAAGCCCAAAATGTAGAAAAGCCCAAAATCCCGGAAACCCAAAATCCCGGAAACCCAAAATCCCATAAACCCAGAATTTCGAAAACCCAGAATCCCGAAAACCCAAAATCCAGAAAGCCCAAAATCCCGTATTTAAAATTGAAAAAATTTCCAAAAATAAAATTTAACAAAAAAAAAATTAACAAAAAATTTGTGTAAATTTTTCATTTTATAGAATTTTTCGGGATTCCGATTTCGGGATTTTTGGTTTTCGGGATTCTGGGTTTTCGGGAATTTGGACTTTCTGGATTATGGGTTTTCGGGATTTTGGGTTTACGGGATTTTAGGTTTTCGGGATTTTGGGTTTTCGGGATTTTGTGTTTTCGGGATTTTGATCCCGATCCAAAAAATTCTAAGGAATTTTCAGAATTTTAATACCAAAAAAAAAAAAAAAAAAAAGATGAAAATGTTTTTTTTTTCGAGATGTCCTTTGATCTGATTTTAACATAAAAACAATCCATCAACATGGAGTGTACTCATTTAAAAAGAAAAAAACCCTTATATGATTTTTATCATTTTAAATGGTCTATCAAGAGTATAACATCCCGCAGCCCACATGATTATATTCTCAATAAAACACGAATCTCAATAAATTACCCAGACTTCGCCTGGTTCTATATACAATTTAAGGTGGGGTTAAGGTAGGCAAACTCCATATAAAAGATTGCGTAGGAAGGTAAATAGAAGATTTATTGCTTGATCTTAAGGGACATTGATTTACTTTTTATTGACTTTAACCCTCTGATGGTTCTGAAAAGATACGAAAAAAAAAAATAAAAATAAAAACACAAAAATTGGTCGCTTATTTGAAGTTTATGTACTCGTTAAGGGAATAATCTAATCGTTGTTATTTCATCTCAACAGCAGAACAGACATATACAGATACAGTGCGGTTCACATGATTAGACGCACCAATTTTCGTTTACATAAATTTCATTTTTTTTTTGTGTGTGTGCAAGAATAACCAAAAAAATTGTATTTATTAGAATGGTTATTTAGTTCTTAATAGAAAAACAAAAAGAAATAGTGGGTGAGTGGAAGTTAACGGTACTTTTTAGTCCTTCTTGTCCGTGATGTAAGAAAAAGGGTAGCTTTTTTCGGTTCACATGATTAGACGCACACCTTAAATTAGTTAGTTTGGCGAGATCTATTGCGCTGATTTGATTAAATTTGGAAGATTAAACATCAAGAAGTTAATTTTTAGCGAATTTAATTCAAAATCTGTTAAATAAAATTTCTGAGCGCGAAAGAATAAGGGATAAATGACGCGTTAGATTCCAAAGGTCTTTCCATTAGCCCCATTGCCAAAAAAATAGGATGAAGTGACTATTTCGAGAGAAATTATTTAAAAAACAGTGCCTCCTACGAAAAAAACTTCAAAGGAGGAACAATAGAAGCTTTAACACCCCAGGAAAAATGAAAATTTATGAAAAAAGCGTCGAAAACAGCTCTATCCCCGAGCAAAATTAAACAAAAAGCTAGGCTAACGGGAAGAACATCAACTTTTCGGTGAATTTTTTTGAATGCTGAACATCCTAGATTAAAATTAAACTTAAGAATAGTTTTTAAAAAGCACAATTTGAAAGAAACAGCGGATGGAGATCGCACGTCTTCACATAACGTGGGAAACAAGTTTTTGAAGTTTTTTTTAAATTGGCGAAATGTGTTTTTTCTAATGAAAAAGAATTTAATTTGAATTGTTCTCATGGGTATTTCCACAAATTTCACGATTTTCACAAGGAGTAAAAGTTTTTGACACTTCAACATTCAAGAAAAGGAGGAGTAATGGTTTTGGGAGCCATTTAATATTACATTCGATTTAGTTTTCGTTTCAAACCGCTCTTTTTTTTCAAACGGCGTTTTTTAAAGACTATTTTTAAGTTTTATTTTAATCTAGGATGTTCAGCATTCAAAAAAGTTCACCGATAAGTTTATGTTTTTGCCGTTATCCCAGCTTTTTCTTTAATTTTGCTCGGGGATAGAGCTGTTTTCGACGCTTTTTTATACATTTTATTTTTTCCTGAGGTGTTAAAGCTTCTATTGTTCTTCCTTTGAAGTTTTTACCATTGGAGGCACTGTCTTGAAAATAATTCCTCTCGAAATGGTCACTTCATCCTATTTTTTTGGCAATGGTGCTTATGGAAAAACCTTCGGAATCCAACGCGTCATTTTCCCTTTTTCTTTCGCGCTCAGAACTTTTTTTTTTACAGATTTTGAATAAAAATCATAAAATAATAACTCCTTGATGCTTAATCTTCCAAATTTAATCAAATCAGCGCAATAGATCTCGTCAAACTGACTAATTTAAGGTGTGCGTCTAATCATGTGAACCAAAAAAAACGACTCTTTTTCTTACATCAGAGACAAGAATGAGTAAAAAGTACTGTTTAACTCCACTCATCCACTATTTCTTTTTATTTTTCTATTGAGCACTAAATAACCATTCTAATAAATACAATTGTTTTAGTTATTCTTGCAAACACCTACAAAAAAAAAATGAAATTTATGTAAACGAAAATTGGTGCGTCTAACAATGTGAACCGCACTGTACATTATGCTATGCATACATATAAATGTGATGGGGTCGTTGGAGGATTGAATACCTTCCCTAAATACAAGACAAATTGATTCGCTTGACAAAAAAAAAAGTTTGTCTTTCTAATTTTATGGCTTATCAATGATAGCAAGGCTTACATCAGAGTGGGTAATGTTGTTTATTATTGAAGTTTTATGTTTTTTTTTTTACGTTAAGTTGAGTTTTGAGTCTCTAGATTTTTTATTTATAAAGAAAAAGTACAATCGATAGCATTATTACAAATTTGATGTTTCGAACGACATTTATAAAAAATATTATTTGTTTGAAGATAAAACTTCAACCTTCTTAAGCTGATGTATTTTTGTTTGCATTGAGAAACTAAGTTATACACAAGAATGCTCTTTGTAAAGCCAAGGTTATGCATATTTACCGAATGACTTCTGATAAAAGATTGCGTTATTCATGTTAAAATATCTGAACTTTTCTTCAGAAATTTCAGTTTTTCACTCGGAAAGCCAACATCAACAAACTGTTCATTTAATAAAAATTGATAACAAACTGTTTAGTTTCTAAATCTTTTTCTGTACACATAAAAAAACACTTTCAAATACAACAAAAAATCCTAAACAAAATAGAGCAGTTTTTACCAGATAACAATAAAATAAATGTGGCAAAATTAATGTTTTAGTTGGAGATCGGTTGGTACCAATAAGTCGATTGTTTTTAAGTCAATTGTAAAAAATCGATTCAAATGATAGGATCAGAAAATGAAGAATGCTTAAAAGATTTAGGTAAAAAATCGAATTTGTAAAATTATCTATTTTCATAAAATTATCGACTTTGTAAAAAAAAAAACGATTTAGTAAAAATATCGATTTTGTAAAAAAACAAAAACAATTTGTAAATCGAACTTGTAAAAACCTTGATTTTGTAAAAATATCGATTTATCAAATTTGTAAAAGAACGATCTTGTAAAAAAATTAATTTTGTAAAAATATTGATTTTGTAAAAATATCGATTTATCAAATTTGTAAAAGAAGGTTTTTGTATAAAACTCGATTATTTAATAATATCCATTTTGTAAAAAAAAAATAATTTTGTAAAAAAATATCGATTTTGCAAAAATATAATTCAGTAAAAGTATAATTTTGGAAAAAGGTCAATTTTGCAAACATTTTTATATAAAAATGTTTGAAAACCCATAATATTAAAATTTTCAAAAAAACTTATTTTTAAATTTAGAATTATACTTATTATATATTTGAAAAAAGCATATTTTTTTTGAAAACAGGTTGATGAACTTTTATGAAATTTTGTTTTATGATAATTTAAAAAAAAAAATAGTATATAATTTTTTTTAATGAAAAAACTATTCGGACGTTTTTTTTTTACTTTTTCTAATAGTTCTGTCTTATTTAAAAAATTAATTGGCATACTTCGTTTAGAGGGCAAAACCATTTAAAAAGACGTGTTTGTAATTTTTATTTCAACAATATAAATTACTTTTATTCAAAGAATAATTACGTGCGACTCAGTCATGCATTTTACTTTTTCATGGGTAGATCTTAATGAAACTCTATGAGGACCAAAAAATATAGGCCTCTAACTGCACTAAAAACAATTCCCCTTTTCCGGATTGCAACTAATTTCATATGGATCTTATTTTTTTCTCGAAATAAAGTTAATTTATTTGGTGTAGGTAACTTTTTAATATTCCACGGCTCAGATTTAAAATCTTAATAATTTATTTTTATAAAAATCTATAAATTACATATTTAAATTTTGTATCGTGGGTACCCAAAGATTTTGTTATCAAAAGAATTTTTCATAAATATGCCCATTAAGTCTAAGAACATAATAAAGCATTTATTTAAAAAATTATAAAAAATTGTAAAACATGTCATTAAGCTCTTTAAAGTTCGTAGTTCGTTAGATTTCTACTTTATTAGTTTTTATCACAGAAGGAACCATTGATTTTTGTATCATAAATAAATCATGTTTTATTTTTTCTTTTATCTAAGTTTATAACAATTTTTCAAATCAAACGAAACTACAATTTTTCAAATATACTCCTCCGTCTTTATATGCAAGAAAAATTGCCTTTAAATTAAATTTAAGCAAATTGTCTAACATAAACATGAAAGCGCATTGTAAAAACATAAATAAAATTTTATATAATTAATAACTATATGCCGCCATGTTTAATTTTTTTTTCTTTCTTTATTTTTTAATTAATGATTTAAAAAAATATCATTTTTTTCGGTTTTTTTTTGTCAATACAAAAAAAAGAAGAAATTATTTCAAAATCCTTGGGCGACAAATATCATAAAGCGTGGAATTAAAAACAAAATTGATAATCCCGCAACGGCTCGAAGCGGCTGCTGATAAAATTTATAGCATCCGTATAAAATCATTGATGATAGGGGGGCGATTGGTGGCGTTGCCGGCGGCTGCGGCGACGGGCGGCATGGTGCGTGGATTAAACATTTTTTCTGTTGTATTCTCTCTGATAAACGAGTGATTCAACGCATTCAACATAAAGAAAAGATGCTAAATTTAAATCCATTGCTATTGCTGTTGTGCTTTTGATTCGGTTCGACGACGATTTGCTTTGGTTTTTTGGGGTTTGTCACGGGTTTTTATCATGTCATGGTCTGCCAAAGTGTCATCAGCCGCGCCCACACAGCATCGGTCAATCATTTTTTTTTTGTTGTTTTTATTTGTTTTAATGATATTTTATATTTCAAATTTAAACATCCAATGTGGAAATAAATTTATTAAACAATTGCTGTAGGTAATAAAAATTGATAGCTCGTTTGGCGCTGAAAATAATATATATACTTCGTTTGATAGAACAAATACAAAAAAAAAAAAATGTTGGCAACAATCAGTTTTTGTTTTAAAAGTGTCACATCACAAATTAAAGTGTTAAATAGTTAAATTTAAATTGTTTTTTTTTTTTTTATTTTTAAATGATTTATAGATAAAATTCAATGTCATTGGCCAATGTTCTATTCTTATAGAAAAATCTTTTCTCGTTTTAGCCACAAAAACAAATTAAACACAATTGATCAGATCTAGGGAATATTTTTTTGAATCAATTTGAATGATTAGCTTGACAAAGAATAGAATATATTATCTCGTTTTTTTTTGTGTTAAAAGTTCATCTTAAAATAAATTAAATTCTTGGTCAAAAAATAGCTGCTAACAATAGTTCTTTAGATTTAGACCATATTCACTCGCTCGTCAGTAGGTGATGCAGATTTTGTTTGTTTGAAAATCACGTGATAAACTGTTGCCATGAGAATAGAAAGAGAGAGAAATAGAGTTTAAAAACATCTATTAAATAATCATTCTCGAAACGAAAATATGGTGTTTGAGTCATTATTTCATTTAAAAATTCATTCAATTTAAAATTCAGATTTCTTAAAATTTTGTTTTAGAAACCCTCTGCATCACAGCTAAACCGTAAACCATAGCTAAGGCTGATAAATCACAGCAAAATCTAGTAAATAACAGCCAGAAATCATTGCTGAAACGTTTTAATTTTAAAACTGCTAGTTCACATCCGAAACTGTAAAAATACCAACTAAAACTGGTAAATCTTGTTTATCACAGCCGAAACTTATAAAATCACAGCTGAAACTAGTAAATCATCGCAAAATCTGCTAAATCAGATCACTTCAAAAATCAAGTCACTTCAAAAACTACTAGTTCATATACGAAACAGTTAAAATTTCAGTTAAAATTGTTAAATCACAGTTTTAACTGGTAATTATAGCAAAATCTGGTAAATCACCGCAAAAACTATTGAAATGACAGCTGAAACTGGTAAATTACAGACACCTGTAATAAATCACAGAAACTTTTAAAATCTCTGCTCATAATGGTTCAACAAACATAAAATTGTTTAAATCACAGCTAAAACTTATAATTATGAACTAAAATATTAGAAGATGTCGTAGAAAATTTTAAAATTTTTACGGAAACTGTTAAAATCACAGCGGAAAATAACAAAACCTCAGCCGAGCCTTCTTAAATTAATGCCAGAACTATTAAAATCACAGCTAAATCTGTTAAACCACGTCAAAAACTATTGAAATGACAGCTAAAACTAGTTAATTATAGCATTATTTGGTAAATCACAGAAACTTTTAAAATCTCTGCCGAAAATGGTGAATCACAGCCAAAACTATTAATATCACAGTTGAAACTAGTACAAAATCACCGCAAGAACTATTGAAATGACAGTATATTTCAGAAAAATCCGGTAAAAACTGGATTTTAAACTGTTAAAATCTCTGCCAAAAATGGTTAATCCTGGCCAAAACTGCTATATCTTAGCTGAGATTGTTGAAATTATTGCCTCAAGTGTTTAAATTATGGCCGAAATATGTTTAACTAATTTCAAGCTGGTTCTTAGTCTTGTTACATCTCATAAAGAGCCTACATAGAAACACAAAGTGAAAAAAGTACAAGAAGTTTCTAGTTTTTTAAATAATTTATATTTTTAAATGTCACATCAATAAATTTTGTTTTTGTTATTTTGTACTTTTGTTTACTTTTTATACTTTTTTTTGACTTTGTGTTTCGATGTAGTTCATGCTTAAGAATTGATATAAAATTAAATAATTCTGAATGTGCTAAGAAAAACACAAACAAAAAAAATCGACAAAACTCTCTTGTTTTTTTTATTCTGATGACATTTGCACTGCACATGATGATAAACAACAACCGTCTGTCAACATCATCAGCAAAGTTTTAATACTATAATTAACTCGCATGTTCTTCTGAGACAGAACAAAAAAAAAAAAAAAATCAAATCAAAAGCATCACAGATTTTCTGTTGTTGTTGCTGTTGTTATTGTTGTCGTGGTTGGTTGTTGTCCTAAAAATAGGGACACCAGATCATGGTCGTGAACCACATCATTCAAAATTAGATTTCACACTTTGTTTTGTGGTGTGTTGTAATTTTCTGTAATTTGTGCAGTAATCGACAATTACGATAAAACACCACAAGAGTAATTCATTACATTGTCGGTAAAGTGCCACTTTAACAGAAAAAAAAAAGATAAGGGATGACATAGGGGAGAGTGAGGTAGATAAAAGTCGATTAATGTTTATGTTCTTATGGGAGGTTAGTGATTTTGTTTTTCTGTGTTTTTTTTTTTGTTTTGTTGGTGTTATATTGGGTGTTTAATGTCCTTTGGTTAGTTGAGTTAATAAAACAATTTTATATGAGATGAAAGTGAAATTTTATCGAGTGGATGGATATGAGCAGTCATTAAGATTAATAGTTTTTGGCCTTGAAAATGTTGTTTATTTTGTTTTTTTTTAATTTTTGTTTTTAGAAACTCAAGGTAGTAAGGTGTGAAGTAGTTAGCTTCATATATAAAAGTATCAACTCTGGTAGATTAGCAGATAGGTACAATAGTCAGGTCCCTAATGGCACTATTTCATGTACTTTTTTTTTTTGTGGAACCCATTGTAGTCCGAAAACCCGTAAAGATTTTTATTTTTGATTTTATTTTTATTTAAATTATGGGTCCAATTTCGTAATAGGGTATTTCATAAACGCTGTGCATTAAAAAAAAGTCCATGACTTTTGCCATCTAGAAGCTGGCATAATTAATTTAATGCAATGTCTTATATCCTATAACTAGCGGACACCCAATACGCTTGCAAAGATTTATCATTTGTCAGTTTACGACAAGTAGTTTAGAAGCCATGATGCCACAGATGAACATATGTGTGTTTCCTCCTAACTTCATAACTACTTGTCACAATTTGACAAATAAAGTATCATTAAAAGCCTCTTGCTTGCTTGCCGGTTATAGGTTATATATACAGTCCACTAACATTGCGCCATCTAGAGGCAAAAGTCATGAATTAAAATTTTTAGTTTTAGTGTGAGTTGTTCTGAAAATACTTCATTAAAGTGTAACTTTATAGAAATGTAATAAAAACAAACTAAAAACTCCTTTATTTTAGAAACATTAATATAGCCCTTAACCAGCTGACATGTAAGACGCTTCTAATGATACCTCATTTATCTAATTATGATACTTTGTTAAGAGTTATGAGGGAACGTATATGATCATATATACCTTTAAACTGGTTAATATAAATTTGCAAAACTTTTCAAAACTTTCCGAAATTGACCGAAATAGGCTTACGGTAATCAAAGGTGAATACAAAAATCAATTGACTAAACAAAGCTTAGTGACTTGAACTCTAAACCATTTAATTTCTAGTGTAATGAATTCAAAAGCCTTAAACAAGCATTCAATGTTTCTCAATTTGTGGAAAAGAATCAAAGTCCATTACTGTATTACAAAAGGTAAGAAAGTTTCAGTTTTCAAAAGAGCAGAGTCTGTTTTTTTTTTTTCAAATGAAAAATACCATCAAATCACTTCTCAGTTTCTTCTTTTTTTTTCTCAGAATTGAATTCGTTTGAAAGTCTTCAAAAGCGTAATCCTTTTACCCTTACCCTTACAAAAAATAAATGTCAGAATTGTGCCATAAATATTTCCGTACAGTTTTTCTTCTAAATCAGCACGTAAAATGTCTTCTTTTTTTTTCCTGGAGGTTCACACATTTCTAAAAATACCAACAAAAAATTTTTCAAATCCATTCTTCTAAATCAAATTGAAGAAAAAAGCAACAAAAACGACATCTATCCACTGGAATTGATGTTCCAATCAAAGTTGCTTTCCCATCGCATGTAGTGATTTGAAAATCCTTCGCTTGCAATGTGAATTTGTAGAGTGAAACATATTGCCTCAATATCGCCCCAAGACACGTTCACTCGCTCTCTCCTAAAATCCAATTGTTAAATCACAAAATCTTCAATCAAAAAAATTTAATGTGACTTTGAATCCCTAAAAATACTCGTTGATGTTAAACAACATCAATAACAACAACAACAACAATAACAACTACAACAAAGTGAAAAATTGTTCTCTTTGAATAGAACAATAAATTTCGATTAACAATCCTTCAATCCAATGACTTGCTTAATTGTTTGGAAACCGCCTCTTCTTTTCTTGCTCAAGCAGAAATAGCACTAAAGCAACAATAAAATAAAAAAAAAATAAAGCATACGAATTGAATTGAAGAAGGAAAGAAATAAAAAAAATACAAAAAAATAAAAATAAAGAAAAAAAAAAAATTCCGGACACAACCTCCACAATCAATATTCCTTTTCAATTTACTATGCTCAAATCCAATTAATCCACTTCCGAGGTAGATCATGCAAAAAACAAATTACCATTCATTCAAGGCCTTGCTCCTAACCTAACATCATCCCATCCCGGCGGCTCGGCTGCCATGAGAGCGAGCGGCGTGTATGAATAAGAGCGAGCGTAAAAGTCCTCCAGTTCCACGGATGGATTGATGCTGGGAGATGCTTCTGGAGAAGTACTTACATTCGATCAATATTCCACAACCATGAAGAGAGTATCCAAGTTCGATTTTTATTTATTTTATTTTTTTTTTGTTCTTTTCCAAAGTTCTTTCCCCTTGTAGGTACTCTACGAAAAAAAGAACTTAAAAATAAAACCTCATATACATTATACAATCATCATATTCACCGGAATAAGACATTTAACGAATACCTATGAATGCGGAGAGAGGGAGAGTTTGTGAAAAGAAAAATAAACGCAAAAGATACACTTCTTTTTTTGCAAGCAACTGTTGTTGTTTGCAAAAGATATAGAGGAGGTATCTGTATCTATATTTCCAAATTTTATGATTTTTCTTTTTTTGCTCTGATAGATTTTTATCTAAAGATATTGATCTAATTTGATATTCCGGAAAAAAATTTGTTGGTATCTTCGAAATGATGATGATTTTTTGTATCTTTAATCATCAAGAGTCTTGATAGAGATACTTATGTACACTCTGAGTCGTTTGCTTTAGGTTTAGTTTAAAAAAAAAAATTAGAAAATTAAACTTTTTAAAGTTTTTTCCTTGCAATTGATTGTGTGTAGTCGTAAAATTTTTGCGGCAAATTTTGGCCGTAATTTAATAAAATGCACAACTGAGATCGCACGTACTTGCTCTTATGGTAAAAGTAACTCTAATATTAAAGCTTTTTATTGAACAAATTAAGTTTTTATAATTAATTAAACACCGTTTTAAATGATCTTTTACACAAAACCAATTATGCCATTTGGTCGAAAATCGTAAGAGCTTTTAAAAAAAAAAAAAAAAAATAATTTTTTGTATAAAAATTTTTCAACATTTTTCAAAAAAAAAGTTGGTATGCCATTTTTAAGAAAGTATTATTCAACATATAAAAACGAAGTTTCAATAAAATTCATTAACCCAATATCAAAAAATTGATATTAAAAAAAAAAAAAAATTGAAATATTTTTTAAAAATCCAAAAATGCGTTTTTTGAAAATTTTGAAAAATGATTATACAGGGTGTCCCAAAAGTTAACGTCGAAACGAAAACGGTAGATAGGGTAGGTGGTGACAGTTATCAGAAAAATAATAAAAAAAATCGCAGCCATATATTTTTAGAGTTATGGGCATTTGAAAAAAGTCGAAAAAATGTAAAAAAATGTTTTAAGGTAATTTTTCCATATTATTTAAGTTTTTGTATTCTGAAAGGTTCTGAAAACTTGAATAATATGGAAAAATTACCTCATAAAAAAGTCGGATTTCTTAAGAAAAAAAAATTTATCTCGGTTATTTATGGAATATTCCCAACAATGTTGTACCATTTTGAAAAGAGAATGTTCAATGTTCACCAACTTTTAAGTCAACTTGCCGAAACATCGTAGTGCATTTTTTTTTACACTACGGCTCATTGAATTAGAGTCATGTAAAATTTTTTAGTACTAAGTTGGGTAAAAAAGTAATATTTTCTTTAAAACTGATGCAGCTGAGTTAAAAGGTTCCGTAACAAAAAAAAAAATAATGAGAAAAATTAAGATTTGTAGTCACGGCACATGAAAACCGTCACAGGGTGACCATTTTTTTGACTTTTTTTCAAATGCCCATTACTCACAAAATATATGGTGGCGATTTTTTTTTATTATTTTTCTGATAGCTGTCACCACTTACCCTATCTACCGTTTTCGTTTCGACGTTAACTTTTGGGACACCCTGTATATGAGGACTGTTGCAAGCAAAAAAATTTCATTGAAAAATAAATATTTAATGCAACTGAAAAATATTTGCATTGAAAAAAAATATTTATTGCAACTAAAAATATTTTGCATTAAAAAAAAAAAATTATTGCAAATGAAACAAAATAGCATTGAAAAAAAAAAATTTTATTGCAAATAAAAATGTTTTGCATTGAAAAAAATACAAATTTTCTGCATTGAAAAAAAAAACTCAATGCCAAATTTGTGCATTAAATATTTTTTTAATACTCGTTGAATTTCTTACAAATTTGACTTTTTGACCTTATATTATCTTCAATATTATACATAGTTGAAAAAGTTTATGTATGGTTAAATAGACAAAATTGTAAGAAAGAATTTTTTTTTTAATGCAGAACATTTTTTTTCAATGCAAAATATTTTTATTTTAAATGCAAATATTTTTCAGTTGCAATAAAATTTTTTTAAGCAAATATTTTTCAGTTAATGCAATTTTTTTTTATTTGCAATAAATATTTTTTTTTTAATTTCAAATGCATTTTTTTTTAAATTAATATTTTTACAACCCTGGTTGTAATGTAATTTAGTTCCTAATCACTTGAGTTAGAGTGTATCATTATCTATGAAAAAATAAATTCATTCATACATATTTTTTTAATTTAGCATGAAAATAATTTCAGTCCTATCTTTGTATATTTGTTTTTAAAATAAAAAGTAAAAGTGAATTTTAAGAAAAAATTCTGCCTTGAGTTATCAATCTGACCAATTAAAAAAAAAAAAAAAAACAATTGTTTCCCTAAAAATTTTTAATAAAAATAAACAAAAAAAAGAATTGAACTAAAAAACACAAAGACCTCCAATTAATTCCTTTCAGAAAAAAAATCCTTCCTTGATTTTGTGATTTCATCATAATAATTTGGGTATCTTAATTTTGTTGGTTCGGAAAATCATTCTTCCTCTTTTGAAATTGCTTAATTAACTCGCTGACAACTTTGTTCTGGCTATGATTTGCTTCCTTCAACGCCATTCTGTTTCAAGTGGGTTTTGGATTGAATTTTCTTCTTTATTGCATTTATTTTTTTTTGTATTTAAAAAAAAAAGAAAAAAATGTATCATGGAAAGTTTTTTTTGAAACAAAAAAAAAAAAACGTCAATTAACGATATAGGTTGAAACGTGTACAAGAAAATATATAATCCAAGAAAATTCCAAGAGATAATTATCACAAATTAGATAGAAAAAAAAAAGATGAAACAAAAGTTTTGTCAGATCATTTATACTTTTGTTCTTCTACACGAACTTAGAAAAACTTCTAAAGTAAAAGAAGAAGTAGAAGAAGTATTATGTAAGAGAGATACTCTTGGTGATAAAAATAAAACACAACTACTTGGTAACTTCATTGAGTAGATATCATTATTAAGAAATACGTTTTTTTTTTTTCTTTAAGCTTAGGAGAAGATAAGAGACAATATACAGGGTGTCCCACAGTCACCGCCCCAAACGAAAACCATGGATTCCTGAGGTCATTTTAAGTCGAAAAACTTAAGAGGTAATTTTCTCGTTTTCGTCCCGTTTTCGAGTTACCACGGTTTTTATGATTTTTGTTCTCTTTTCCCTTATCTAGCTTTATCTTTGCCAAACTACGTTTGATTTGAAAAATTTTTTTTACAACCAATCAAGAATTTGTTACAGTTTTAGTTTGTCTCAAAACTTTTTTTTCTGCGGACAACCGTTTCTCCACAATTTTGCATCAAACACAATTTTCTTCGTTTTTTAAGTTGTTTTTTACACTTTCATATCATTTAAGTCAAAAAAACACGTTGATGAGTATTAATTTTTTGTGCTTTTTATTAAAGCCCAGTTTATTTTCATAAAAAAAAATAAGTTTTATTTCTTAAAAAAGGCTACTGAAATTAATTAAAAAAAATAAAAAAACTGAGTGAATTAAAAAAAAATAATTTTTAAATAAAAAATTAATTTAAATGAATTAAAAACTTTTTCTGAGCTATTGCGGTTAAGAAAAGAACAAATAAATAAAGCTCAGAAAAATTTTTAATTCGTTTAAATAAATTTTGTATTTAAAAATTATTTTTTTTTTTATTCACTCAGTTTGTTTATTTTTTTTAATTAATTTCAGTAGCCTTTTTTATGAAATAAAACATATTTTTTTTTATGAAAATAAACTGGGCTTTAATAAAAAGCACAAAAAATTAATACTCATTAACGTGTTTTTTTGACTTAAATGATATGAAAGTGTAAAAAATAACTTAAAAAACGAAGAAAATTGTGTTTGATGCAAAATTGTGGAGAAACGGTTGTCCGCAGAAAAAAAAGTTTTAAGACAAACTAAAACTGTAACAAATTCTTGATTGGTTGTAAAAAAAATTTTTCAAATCAAACGTAGTTTGGCAAAGATAAAGCTAGATAAGGGAAAAGAGAACAAAAATCATAAAAACCGTGGTAACTCGAAAACGGGACGAAAACGAGAAAATTACCTCTTAAGTTTTTCGACTTAAAATGACCTCAGGAATCCATGGTTTTCGTTTGGGGCGGTGACTGTGGGACACCCTGTATATACCTTGAATAAGTAAAAATAACTTTTAATAAGAATTATTTATTATAAAAATGATTCACTTACTTGTTTATTTGAAACATGGAAAAATGGTTAAGAGGCTGTTTTTTATTTTCAATAATTGAATTCAGCCACACCCAGAGAAAAGTCGGTGTAAAATTAGCCTATTTCGGGGGCTAACTCTGCTTAGGACTAAGGCAATTTTGGGGTAGCTTAGTCCTAGGCTAATTCTGCCTATTTTCCTAAGGCAAATCGAAAATTTTCAAATTTACCTAAATCCTAACATAAAATTTACCTATCTTACCTATTTCCTAAGGTGATTTAAAATTTCCCCTCCGAAGTTTTACCTATTTCCTAAGGTGAATTAGCTTATTCCTAGGTTGATTTTACGTATTTTCTAAGGTGATTTAGCTTAGGCCTAGGCAGATTTTACCTAGTTTCTAAGGTGATTTAGCTTAGGCCTAGGCAGATTTTACCTAGTTTCTAAAGTGATTTAGCTTAGGCCTAGGCAGATTTTACCTATTTCCTAAGGTGAATTACATTTTCCGAATTCAATTTTACCTATTTCCTAAGGTGAATTACCTTAGTCCTAGGCTGATTTTACCTAGTTTCTAAGGTGATTTAGCTTAGGCCTAGGCAGATTTTACCTAGTTTCTAAGGTGATTTATCTTATTCCAAGGCAGATTTTACCTATTTCCTAAGGTGAATTACATTTTCCGAATTCAATTTTACCTATTTCCTAAGGTGAATTACCTTAGTCCTAGGCTGATTTTACCTAGTTTCTAAGGCGATTTAGCTTAGGCCTAGGCAGATTTTACCTAGTTTCTAGGGTGATTTAGCTTATTCCTAGGCAGATTTTACCTAGTTTCTAAGGTGATTTAGCTTATTCCTAGGCAGATTTTACCTATTTCCTAAGGTGAATTACATTTTCGGAATTCAAGTTTACCTATTTCCTAAGGTGAATTACCTTAGTCCTAGGCTGATTTTACCTAGTTTCTAAGGTGATTTAGCTTAGGCCTAGGTAGATTTTACCTAGTTTCTAGGGTGATTTAGCTTATTCCTAGGCTAATTTTACCTATTTCCTAAGGTGAATTACCTTATTCCTAGGCAGATTTTACCTTATTCCTAGGTAATTTTTACCTATTTCCTTAGGTGAATTACCTTATTCCTAGGCAGATTTTACCTATTTCCTAAGGTGAATTAGCTTATTCCTAGGCTAATTTTACCTATTTCCTAAGGTGAAATACCTTATTCCTAGGCAGATTTTACCTTATTCCTAGGTAATTTTTACCTATTTCCTTAGGTGAATTACCTTTCTCCTAGGTAATTTTTACCTATTTCCTTAGGTGATTCCATAGCTGAAAAAAATCCTTTTTGAAAAAAAGAAAAAAATCATTTAATTTTATAATTATAAATATAATTTATTTTCGTTTTGTTTGTTTAAACATAAATTACTCTTAGATTAAATATAAATTACTCTTAGATTTTTTAATGGAAGAACATGCTTTCTTTTTACAAACTGACTTCAGCAATACATTAAATACACTACTGGACAAAATAAAATACGCACTATCCGATCTTTCACATTTATGCTATTCTCGCTCCCCAAGTTATCAATAAAATATTCTTTAGTGAGAACTTAAATTATTTTCTCTCTCGTTTCAAGCATTTTTTACGTTATTTCGACAGAACCGTATAAGGATAGTAGTAGACTTTCTTAATCACTACTTAAGAATATTTTATTGATGACTTGGGGAGCGAGAAAAGCATAAATAAGAAAGTTCGGATAGTGCGTATTTTATTTTGTCCAGTACTGTATATGTAGAACTTGGACTGTACAAAATAATACATTGATATAATTTAATTAATTAATGCATTGATATCATTTAGTAAAGTTGAAACAGAAGGTATTTTTTTACCTTCTTGAATGTTAAAGAAAAACATTTGTATAAAAACCCATACCGAAAAACACTGTGGAGGGTATTGAATATTTAAAACATAAACGAGCTTTAAATAAAAAATAATACACTCTAAATATGTATCTAATTTAAACATAATACTGTCCAAGGATACGTAAAAATTATTATAATGAAATCTCTCACCAACAACAATTATTAAGGGCTGCAGTTTTGTTTTCGACTTTAAACATTCCTCCCTTTTTATTTTTAGCATAGGTTCGATCTGGTTTGCACATTCCACTTCCAGAGTGAAAGACGATCTTGTATCTTCAATTGTGAATTTTTTCAATTTACCATGGAATTGCTGCGATGATGGAGGCAACACTCCATGTAACAGAGTTGCATAGCCAATATTGACGTTATCTGAAAATAAATTAATACCGCATAAGTAAAAAATAATTAAAAAATTAAAATAAAACAGAATTAAAAAAAAAGAGTTTAAATAAAAACATGGTTCTACCTATGTCAAGGTCGTCAATATTCTCCCTGAATTCATTGAGGAATGATTTAAGAGCGCTGCACTTGATCCTCGCTGTGAACAATTCTAGGGCTATTTTCAAAAATTGTTCCCATTTGGTGAAGTCGAACCCATTATTCGGTTTTATAAAATTGTAATCCATGGCAATCTGTTAATAGACAGAATAAAACATACTATTATGTAGAAGATTATAGATATTGTGTACATCAATGTAATTAATTAAAGTTAAAGAAATTTTTTAGTGATATAAAATATATACACAGTTTATATAACTGAAAATACTCTTTTATCCCAATTTAATTGGCTTATATCAAAAATGGTTACATCAGAAAGCGTCGATCGTTTTAACAAAATGCGCTCTACGCTTTTTGATCTTATAAAAACCTATTAAATGTTCTTACCAGTTCTGGCGCTCGTGAATATTTGTAAAGCGGCCACTCCTGAAGGACTGTCTGGAGGTCAATGTCAGAGCTTTGGGAAATTATATCCCTCCTGAATGGCATAGTGTGTATCCATTGTTTAGTAACTGTTTCCCAGTCCCGGTTATGTTTCAGCTCGTCAGAAACCCTTTGCATCTCGGTTTCTGTAGGAAACATTTTTACGACCTCTGCCATGTACGACCCCTAAATATCTTTTGTATGAAGATAATCCATTAAATATTTGTTGACATGATTTTTCAAAGCATTTCAAATTGCTTTTTTTATCACAACCATGTAGAATTTTCAAATGCATGAATAATTTTTTTAAGCAATTAAATTCTTCTGAGCAGATAACGCAATGCATTTTCAACTTGTTGACTGTAATAAGAATAAGAATTGTTTTTTTTTTATTTCGGAACTAAATCTATTAAGTATTTTAATTTCAAAAAGAATTATCTTAGTCATTTAATAGTAGTGATGGAAACTATCGAATGATTTGAACTATCGATAGTTAGTAACTGAATGATTTGAACTATCGGATAGTTCATTCATCCATTCATTCATTTATTCATTCGGATAAAAACTATCAAATAAACTATCACATAAAAAAAATCATTCGAATGAAAAAACTATCGTTGAAGAAAACTATTCAAATGAAAAAACTATCGTTTGAAAAAAACTATTCAATGAAAAAACTATCGGTTGAAAAAACTATTCGAATGAAAAAACTACCGTTTGAAAAAACTATTCGAATGAAAAAACTATCGTTTAAGAAAACTATTCAAATAAAAAAACTATCGTTTGAAAAAACTATTCAAATGAAAAAACTATCGTTTGAAAAAACTATTCAAATGAAAAAACTATCGTTTGAAAAAACTATTCAAATGAAAAAACTATCGATTAAGAAAACTATTCGAATGAAAAAACTATCGTTTAAGAAAACTATTCAAATGAAAAAACTATCGTTTAAGAAAACTATTCGAATGAAAAAACTATCGTTTAAGAAAACTATTCAAATGAAAAAACTATCGTTTGAAAAAACTATTCAAATGAAAAAACTATCGTTTGAAAAAACTATTCAAATGAAAAAACTATCGATTATGTTTGTACTTAGTTTTGTTCATCAAAAAATGTAAACACAAATTAAAAAAAAGGTAAAGATATGAAAAATATTAACACCACTTTGTGTTGTTTTTGAAACACTTTTTTAATATTCTGTTTATAAAATATGAATTTATTTTGATTATTACAGCACTAAAACGCAATAAATTAAAACGAAAACAAAGCCACACCGCCATGTTCGTAGTTTGTTTTTTTATGTTGTGCGACACGAAAAAAATAAAGGAGAAAAGAGAAAGCACTACCTTTGACAGATTTTTGTCCGAAGAAAATTTTTGGGCAATTTCCCATTCTTGTGAATTAAGAACGAGAAATTGTTTTCTCTCTCGCGGCCAAGTTTTTTTGCCCAAAAAAGCGCGTTTTCAGAGTACCCAAACAGGATTGAGTTAAAAAAGTTGAAAAAAGTAAAAATATTTCTGTTTTAGGCAGTGCCCAAACAGAAAAAACTATCGTTTAAGAAAACTATTCGAATGAAAAAACTATCGTTTAAGAAAACTATTCAAATGAAAAAACTATCGTTTGAAAAAACTATTCAAATGAAAAAACTATCGTTTGAAAAAACTATTCAAATGAAAAAACTATCGATTAAGAAAACTATTCGAATGAAAAAACTATCGTTTAAGAAAACTATTCAAATGAAAAAACTATCGTTTAAGAAAACTATTCGAATGAAAAAACTATCGTTTAAGAAAACTATTCAAATGAAAAAACTATCGTTTAAGAAAACTATTCAAATGAAAAAACTATCGTTTGAAAAAACTATTCAAACGAAAAAACTATCGTTTGAAAAAACTATTCGAATGAAAAAACTATCGTTTAAGAAAACTATTCAAATGAAAAAACTATCGTTTAAGAAAACTATTCAAATGAAAAAACTATCGTTTGAAAAAACTATTCAAATGAAAAAACTATCGATTAAGAAAACTATTCGAATGAAAAAACTATCGTTTAAGAAAACTATTCAAATGAAAAAACTATCGTTTAAGAAAACTATTCGAATGAAAAAACTATCGTTTAAGAAAACTATTCAAATGAAAAAACTATCGTTTAAGAAAACTATTCAAATGAAAAAACTATCGTTTAAGAAAACTATTCGAATGAAAAAACTATCGTTTAAGAAAATTATTCAAATGAAAAAACTATCGAATAAAAAACTATCAATTAAAAAAATTATTCGAATGAAAATAATAACTAAATAAATGAATGAATGAATTATTTATCGAATGAATGAATATTTTAAATTTATATTTTAAATTCATAGTTTTTCTTTTTATTGGATAGTTCCCATCACTATTTAATAGTTGGGGGCAATTGAAAAATTATTATAGCTCATAGAAAAAAAGTAGAATAATCCTTAGATCAAGAATAAGAATGATTTGAAGAACTGAAATGTTTAATTCAAAATGATAAAGTTTTCAAACTTGACTCAGTAGCTGCCGAGTAGAAGTGAGAAAGTTTCTTACTTTAAAATTGTTTCAAATCAAACTTTGTAATTTTTAATTATACAACAAAATCGATTGCGATTAAAGTTAAAGATAAAATTGTAGATTGCAAATTTAACTAAGTTTTGTTACAAATTTAGATATGAAATTCAAAAAATTATGTTTAATGGGGTTGGATTTTGTTAAGCTGCAAAGCAATCAGCTAACAAAACTTAAAAAAGCAATAAAAACTTTCTGTGGACATATTCTTCTATATCGCTAGTACTTAAATACCTAATCATTGATTGAAAATCATACCCTTTGACTCCTTTGACTCCTGACCAATCTTGTTGAAGTTTTTTCACGTTTCTTCTATCAGCTTTGTTTTGGGTCTTATTTTGCGTGAAGGAATGGTGATTTTTAAATTGTTGATCGGCTTTAATGAGTCTATATGAAAGTAAAGAGACAAAATTTCATTAGAGTTAAGAAAAAAATAAGTATTTTAAAATTGAACAAAATGAACCACGTAAGTAAGTAACTGGGTCAAATTGGTCTTCGAATTGAGTTCATGTAAAATGAATTTGGACTTTGTGAAGCTGCTGAGTTATCAGCTCCCAAAAGTAAAAAAAAAAAAACAATTAAAACTTTTCGATGGACCAATTCTTATATCTTTCAGCTGGGTACAAATGGGTTTTGAGTACTGATCTATTTATTTTTATAGGAATGATTTGCTCTATCTTGATATTTTTGATGCCCAATGATAGAGAATAAAGAGTTTATTGTGCAAAACCCGAAGATTACAACTTTGTGACTTAATCCCTTTGTACCCGGCGGCATAGATATATGACTAGTACATATACTTAAAAATCTAATCATTTATTGAAATTTGAAAATCATACCTTTTTCTTTATCTCCTGACCAATGTTGTTGAAGTTTTTTTTCACGTTTCTTTTTTATCAGCTCTTGTTTTGGGTCTTATTTTACGTCAAGGAATGGTGATTTTTAAATTGTTGATCGGCTTTAATGAGTCTATATGTAAAGTATAGGGAAAAAATTTTAATAGGGTTAAAAAAAAAAAACAAGTATTTTAAAATTGAACAAAATGAACCACGTAAGTAAGTAACTGGGTCAAATTGGTCTTCGAATTGAGTTCATGTAAAATGAGTTTGGACTTTGTGAAGCTGCTGAGTTATCAGCTCCCAAAAGTAAAAAAAAAAAAAACAATTAAAACTTTTCGATGGACAAATTCTTATGACTTTTCCGCTGGGTACAAAGGGGTTTTCAGTACAGATCGGTTTATTTTTATAGAAATGATTTGCTCTAGCTTTATGTTTTTGATGCGCAATGAAAGAGAATAAAGTGTTTATTGTTGAAAACCCGAAGATTACAACTTTTTGACTTAATCACTTTGTACCCGGCGGCATAGGTATACATATATAGGGCTAGTACTTAAAAATCTAATCATTGATTGAAATCATACCTATTTCTTTGACTCCTGACCAATCTTGTTTTCGTTTTTTTACGTTTCTTCTATCAGCTCTTGTTTTGGGTCTTATTCTACGTCAAGGAATGGTGATTTTTGAATTGTTGATCGGCTTTAATGAGTCTATATGTAAGAAAAACAACTTTAATAGATAAGAAAAAATTAAGTATTTTAAAATTGAACAAAATGAAGCCAGAAACTCATTGAATTCAAACATATAAGTATATAGATTCAAAATTCAGAGCAAATACTTTCTGTGGGCATAAAATTTTAAATGACTGGTACTTAAATGGCAAAATAATGATATGTAATTATGTACAAAGCATACCTTTTGTTCCAATTTTCAAGCGTTGCCTCTTGATTTTTTGGTTAGTTTTTTTTTTCGATTTCGTTTTATTTAAATAAGGTATAATCATGCCGGCTGCCGCGCTGCTTTAATGCAATATTCATAGTTATAATTTTAAATCACAGAATTATCTTTATGGACAGAAGCAAAGATCAAATAAAAAAGGAAACTTGCCCAAAATAAAACTTATTTTGTAAGATAAATTTAATTTAACGGAGTAGTTCACACGATTTGTATTATTAAATAAATAAAAAAGAAATGTTGAATAAGTACTTTACTCCGAGTGAAATAAAAATGCAAATATATAATGATAAAATTGTAAAAAAGATTGTTTCTTTACTTACTTACTTACTTTGATATATTTTCCAAAACGCTTGTTTTAATTAACTGGTTCACAGTATTTATGTCTTCTTTTCTTTGTTTTTCCTTGGTTATTGATATTATAATTCACTTTTTAAAACAATTTTTACACGTTTAATATTTCTTAGCACTAAACTGAACTGCACGCCATGAATTTACGAAGAGAATCATGTGCAAGCACGCTTTCTAACGGAATCTGAGAACGAATTTACCTTAGGCCTAAGGCAATTCCAAAAATCTAACACAAAATCACCTTAGGTCCTAGGTAAAAAGCGAGAATTTACCTTAGGACTAAGGCAATTCTAACAAAACTAACACAAAATCACCTTAGTTCTAAGGTGATTTGATGGCGTCACTAAAAAATTAGCTTAGGCCTAAGGTAAATTTAGCTTAGAACCTAGGTAAATTTAGCTTAGATCTAGGTAATTTTATGTTAGATCCTAAGGTAAAATTGGCTTAGGCCTAGGTAAAATTAGCTTGGGTAAAAATTATAACTAATAATTTTGGAGGGAAAACAAGACATGAGCGTAAAAAATTCATGTCTTTTTGTTTGAGAGATGTTTTTTTTTCACAAAAGTCGCTATAACTTCAAAACGAAAGCGAAAATCAAAAAAACTTATTTAATATATTCTGTCGGAAATCAAAAAATCTACAACTTTTATATATGACAATTTTTCAAAAAAAGCAAAAATAGAAAAGATATGACGAAAAAAGTAAAAATTTCATGTCTTTTTGTTTGAGAATGTTTTTTTTTTTCACAAAAGTCGCTATAACTTCAAAACGAAAGCGAAAATCAAAAAAACTTATTTAATATATTCTGTCGAAAATCAAAAAATCTACAACTTTTATATATGACAATTTTTCAAAAAAAGCAAAAATAGAAAAGATATGACGAAAAAAGTAAAAATTTCATGTCTTTTTGTTTGAGAGATAGAAAATAGAAAAGATATGACGAAAAAAGAAAAAAATTCATGTCTTTTTGTTTGAGAGATTTTTTTTTTTTTTTCACAAAAGTCGCTATAACTTCAAAACGAAAGCGAAAATCAAAAAAACTTATTTAATATATTCTGTCGGAAATCAAAAAATCTACAACTTTTATATCTGACAATTTTTCAAAAAAAGCAAAAATAGAAAAGATATGACGAAAAAAGTAAAAATTTCATGTCTTTGAGAGTTGTTTTTTTTCACAAAAGTCGCTATAACTTCAAAACGAAAGCGAAAATCAAAAAAACTTATTTAATATATTCTGTCGGAAATCAAAAAATGTACAACTTTTATATATGACAATTTTTCAAAAAAAGCAAAAATAGAAAAGATATGACGAAAAAAGTAAAAATTTCATGTCTTTGTTTGAGAGATGTTTTTTTTTCACAAAAGTCGCTATAACTTCAAAACGAAAGCGAAAATCAAAAAAACTTATTTAATATATTCCGTCGGAAATCAAAAAATCTACAACTTTTAAATATGACAATTTTTCAAAAAAAGCAAAAATAGAAAAGATATGACGAAAAAAGAAAAAAAATCATGTCTTTTTGTTTGAGAGATGTTTTTTTTCACAAAAGTCGCTATAACTTCAAAACGAAAGCGAAAATCAAAAAAACTTATTTAATATATTCTGTCGGAAATTAAAAAATCTACAACTTTTATATCTGACAATTTTTCAAAAAAAGCAAAAATAGAAAAGATATGACGAAAAAAGAAAAAAAATCATGTATTTTTGTTTGAGAGATGTTTTTTTTCACAAAAGTCGCTATAACTTCAAAACGAAAGCGAAAATCAAAAAAACTTATTTAATATATTCTGTCGGAAATTAAAAAATCTACAACTTTTATATCTGACAATTTTTCAAAAAAAGCAAAAATAGAAAAGATTTGACGAAAAAAGTAAAAATTTCATGTCTTTGTTTGAGAGATGTTTTTTTTTCACAAAAGTCGCTATAACTTCAAAACGAAAGCGAAAATCAAAAAAACTTATTTAATATATTCTGTCGGAAATCAAAAAATCTACAACTTTTAAATATGACAATTTTTCAAAAAAAGCAAAAATAGAAAAGATATGACGAAAAAAGAAAAAAATTCATGTCTTTTTGTTTGCGAGATGTTTTATTTCACAAAAGTCGCTATTACTTCTAAACGAAAGCGAAAATCAAAAAAACTTATTTAATATATTCTGTCGGAAATTAAAATACAAATGTGTACCTATATATTTATTTGATTTATTCATATCAAACAAATTATTTATTTAAAGAAAAATTTGTGTTTCTAAATAATCTAATTAATTACAGACATTTATTTATTTTCGCACTTTTGGAGGGAAAATTGCCTTAGTTCTAGGTAAAATTAGCTTAGGCCTAAGGTAACCAAGAAATTTTGAAATTTTTGTCGGGAAAATTACGTTAGGCCTAGGTAAAATTAGCTTAGGCCCTAGGTAAAAAATTCTTTCAATCAAACCATGATGGCCGATCAACAACAATAACGAAATTTCGTTGAAAGTGAAAAAAAAAACATTTTTTGATAATTATTAAAAAACGAACAAAATATTTGTGTTTTCGTTTTTTTTTTTTTATGGTATACATGCCTTTACAAAGGAAAAAAAAAACACAAATTTATTATTGTTTTTCAATAATCGTTTTAGTCATTGAAGTGTTTTTTTTTTTTTAATTGAAGAAAAAAGGAAAACATTTCATTCTTTTTGGCGCAAAAAGCAATTTTCCCAAAAAAAAAAATTAGCTTAGGCCTAAGGTAATATTACCTTAGTTCTAGGTAAAATTAGCTTAGGCCTAAGGTAACCAAGAAATTTTGAAATTTTTGCCGGGAAAATTACGTTAGGCCTAGGTAAAATTAGCTTAGGCCCTAGGTAAAAAATTCTTTCAATCAAACCATGATGGCCGATCAACAACAATAACGAAATTTCGTTGAAAGTGAAAAAAAAACATTTTTTGATAATTATTAAAAAACGAACAAAATATTTGTGTTTTCATTTTTTTTTTTATGGTATACCTACATGCCTTTACAAAGGAAAAAAAAAAAAAACAAATTTATTATTGTTTTTCAATAATCGTTTTAGTCATTAAAGTGTTTTTTTTTTTTTTTTAATTGAAGAAAAAAGGAAAACATTTCTTTTTTTTTTGGGCGCAAAAAGCAATTTTCCCAAAAACAAAACTAGCTTAGGCCTAAGGTAATATTACCTTAGTTCTAGGTAAAAGTGTAACATAAATTGCCTTAGTCCTAGGCAAAATTGTGTTAGAAAAATAACATTTGAAAAAAATATTCCCCAAAAAAAAATTAGCTTAGGCCTAAGGTAATATTACCTTAGTCCTAGGTAAAAGTGTAACATAAATTGCCTTAGTCCTAGGCAAAATTGTGTTAGGAAAATAACATTTGAAAAAAATTTCCCCCAAAAAAAAAATTAGCTTAGGCCTAAGGAAAAATTACCTTAGTCCTAGGTTAAAGTCTAACATAAATTGCCTTAGTCCTAGGCAAAATTGTGTTAGAAAACTAACATTTGAGGAAAATTTTCCCCAAAAAAAAATTAGCTTAGGCCTAAGGTAAAATTACCTTAGTCCTAGGTAAAAATCTAACACAAATTGCCTTAGTCCTAAGCTAAATTGTGTTAGAAAACTAACATTTCAGGCCCTAGGTAAGATTTTGTTAGGCCTAAGGTAAAATTACCTTAGTTCTAGGTTAAAAAACTAACAAAAATTGCCTTAGTCCTAAGGCAAGTTATGCTCGAAAAATAACATCCATAGAAAAAAATTCACCTTATCTATCTAAGGCAAATTAGCCTATTCTAGGTAAATTTAGCTTAGGATTTTCGAGCATAAATTGCCTTAGAACTAAGGCAAGTTATGCTCGAAAACTAACATCCATAGAAAAAATTTTGCCTTAGGCGTCTAAGGCAATTTTACACCGACTTTTTCTCTGGGTGCACTCAAATGAAAATATTTTGAATTTTTTTACTCCAATACAATGGTTTTTTCATTAGAAAAAATAATATACAATCATTGTTGTGGGTGTTTTGATTCTACCATTAAGAGTACCAAATACTTACCAATAAATTTAATGATTGAAACAAGTCGATATACAAATGCAAATGCCAGCTTAGCTTTGAGGAACCATCACTAATCAATTGAAGTGAAAACTCGTACTAGTTTTTCCTTGAAAGTATAATTCACATTTAGATTAAAAAAAAAAATCGTTCAGTTCACAAAAAAAGTCTTCTTAAAGCTCTTAGGCCCGATTTATTCACTCTCCATTATATTTAAAGTCTCCATTAAAAATTATAAAACTGTCAAATCGCATACAAATTTTAAAATTTCCCTTTTTTAATGGCGACTTTAAATTTAATGGAGTGTGAATAAATTGGACCTTAGAGAAAACAAAACATTCGATCCATTCTAAGAATTAGAGTTCTTTGACAAAATCAAAAACACCAATCGGTGATACTGTAACGGAAATAGTTTAGCCGGACTGAATGAAATTACAATCAAGTTTTTGAAAGGTTTTGAAACGGTGCAGTAAATATAGGACTTGGTCATTGGTGGATTAAGCTCTTTAATTTTTCCTTGAGTTATACAACAAATTCTGAAAATTGCATCTAAATCTTGAACACACTTTCTGAACAATCGAAAAAATGGACGTGTCACTGGGCGGCTGTTTTTTGTTTAAACTTTTTTTTTTTTTGAAAACAATATACCTTGATATTTTTTAAAATTGTGCCAGTCGTTCTCAAAAAAATTAATAGAATAATAAAAATAATTGTATTTAAATAATTTTTTTACATTTTCTTCTAACTCATACGAATAAATTCTGAAAATTTCATACAAATTTGGTTACACCGTTAACGAGAAACAAATATTAAGAAAAGTGGGAGTTAGTGATGGTCCGCCCCATAACTCGGGTCGGGCAAGAAACAACCTACAAAATTTCAGCCTGCCCGAATTTTTTCCATTTGAAATCCTAGATTTATTGCACTACGTGGAAAAAGTTATATTCTGCAAGCAGTTCAGTTCTCAAAAATGTCACCCGACGTTGATAAAGCATTCGATAGTGTATATAGAAGTTTTTCTATCCCCGTAGAAATACAACATAAAAAATCTTTATCTAGTGCTAATCCTATAGTCTATTAACGCTTGGAACAACGAAATAAGCCTTTCGCAATCAAATTTAAAGCCCTTCTCTTTACGATTCCTATAGTTTGAAAAACTAAGACCTCAATGTCACTTCCACAGACTCTTGGAGCAGCTGCTCCAAATCAATGCCTCCGATTACAAAATTGTAGGGTTCCGACGTTATTCGATTAATATCAATATCAATTAATGATTTAACAGCCCCGTCAAATATTAAGAATTATTGTTATCCAGCATATTTTAAAGAACTGCTCTAAGAAAAAACAACTATCCGTCTGATCATCCAAAGAAGTTATCATCTGATACAATGTTCCAGAAGTTGCCAAAACGATAGCTTTTATTATCTCTTTTAAGGCCTTGTATAATAGGTATCAGATTGAAGCTCAAAATTATGCAAATTTACATTAAAATGTTGTTCATCTTGTTGCTTTCACATCCACACATTTACATTGTGGTATTCTGGAAAATATGACTCCAAAAATACCTAAGGCACAAGCTGATAAAACGTATAAAAGGGTCTGTTGTATGGGTGGTTTCCAATACCTTAGTAGTCCCATTCCCGAATTCCGTTCCTTAAACCTTTTTTTCAAAAATTGCCCTGTTCTTTTCCTGATTATAATAACATATCATAATAACGGTATTAAACCAAAACGCCTCAGGTATTTTGCTTCAGTTTTTTTTTTTCTAGTGAAAATTCCTAGTTGATTATGCTTAATGCATTTCCCACAAAAATGTTTTTGAGGAAAAAAATTTCCAATAGAAAAATTCTCCGAAACTGAACTATCTCTTGGCGATTTCGTTAAACTTTAAAGGAACTTAATTCAACGGAATTCCAAGAAATTTTCGTTTAGGTGTTATCCTCTCGCTATCTTCTTCAATATCCTTAAAGCTAAGTATAGAGTTCTTCTAGCAAAAAAAAAAAAACAATGCATTTTTTATGGGAGAGATTTTTTTAGATTTTTTTGCTCCAAAACTTTAAAATTGAAAATCTCTGTGTCATGTATTTCTTTATTAATAGAATAATAAAATGCAATAAAAATTCAATGAAACACACTGTCTGTCATCATCAACAACATCTCCAGTCTCTTCATTGTCATTGTTATCAACGGGTTCATTATCCGTCATTCTTTCCTGTGTTGTGTGTGTTGCATAGCACAATATCAGATTCTCAAATTGGAAGTTGTCACAATCTGATGATGTATACGTCAGTGATGAACAAAAAAAAAAAAAAAACCAATCCAAAAAAAAAAAAGAACAACTTCAATAGGAGACTAGCTTGCAACAAATTGAAAAGACTGAAAAGACTACCTAACAACAACTTCCAGTAGCTATATTCTGACATGAACATCATAAAAATGAGACAAAAAAAATATATATGGAAAAACGTGAAAAGGATTATGAAACACTCACGCGTCACAAAAATAGACTGCAACAGCAGGTAAAAATTGAAATAATATTCTGTGTGAAGCTTACTAAGGTAGGTGCCTCTGCCTGATGCCTATACCTTCTCTATATTATTGAAAAAAATGCAAAAATAAAAAAAAAATACATAATTTTGTATTCACCGGATGAAGTTGCCTCTCAACTTGAACACGCATGGTGCATTGCAATTGCAACCAACCACGTGAAATGTGTGTCCACGTAGTCTGTGTTTGAATTTTCGGATACAGACAGACACATTACCGCCAGGCATGTTGATTATAGAATTAATACAGGGTCGCTCAGAAGTTTTTATTAAGAACTTGGGTGCAGAGGCCCTCAAAACTAAAAGAAAAAAAAAAAACTTTTGTATGTTTGTTCACGAATATCTTTGAAAATACCGAATGAATCTTTGACAGCTTAACTGCATAATATTCGTCTTTAGAGCGACAAGGTTATGGGTTAATTTTTGTTTTTAAAAATCACTTTGAGTTCATCTTATACAAGAAAAACTTCCACCACCTAATAATATTATATATCCTAAATACTCTTAAAGATTTCTTGATATCAAAGCGTCTGATATCTGATTTCAATTTCGAATTATATTTGTGCAAAAACTCTTCCTATACACGGTTATTCTGTTTTGAATCTATTACACAACTTTTTGTATGTTTGTGTCAGAGTATCTTGGAAAGTTCTGAACGGATTTTTAATAACTAACTTCTGAAATATTCGTTATTGTAGCGAGAAGGTTATTGGATAGTTTTTTGTTTTAAACTAGGACTTTTTATTGATGTTCCAACAAGATCCTTGAGTTTCTAAGAAAAAACATCTATAAAATTCGTAAATATACTTTAAGACTCCTATTTATCGAAGAGAATCAATTTTGTTACAAGCTCACTCAAGTTGAAAAAAGTTTGTCTCTAAACACAGCCAAAGACCGAGCGATACGGGCCTGACTGGATGTCCTCATTTTTTTGTGAAGTTAACCCACTCGAATAGTTGAATGGACGTAGACAAGGTTTTACTATAATAATAATTTGAATATTATTATCCACTTTTGGGACTGATATTGGCGACTTTTTTATATGACCAACTGACACTTGTCGAAGTTTTTTTTTTTTATTTTTTTTTTTTAACTTGAGGATAAGCTAAAGCACCAAAAGCAACAACATGATTTGGATATTAATGTGAATATTGTCGGAGATTATTTTTTAAATGGGTTTTTATTTATTTATTTTTTTGTTCCTTTCATTTGAAAAATGAGTATTTTATTCAAAAGAAAAAACAGCAAAAAAAAATTACAACCCTTAACAAGGTTTGGGTTGACATCCGTAATAAAAGTAAAGTAGATTTTGGCAAATCCTCCTTATTCAAGAGAGTTGGGTTTAGCATTTTGTGTGTATTAAAATGTTTATGCAATGACATTTGAAAAAAAAAAAAACGAACAAAAAATAAAAATAGATAGTCACGTTCTAAATTGAAATCATCTCATTTCGCTAAGAGGGTGTGTATTATGGTTTTAATAGTGCATAAACTGCTTATCATGGAGGAAATTGAAAATAATTTTTTTTTTCTGGAAAAGTTAACAATCTAATCTTGAATTCAGAATGATAATTCAAACCTTAACCAACAGGTATTAATATGGATTTTATAGGTTGACAAAGGTTGCGAGGGTATTTTTAAAGTTTATGGTTTTGGGATAGAAAGCTGTTTTTTTTATATTTTCAAACTTTTTCCATAATAATAATAATTATTAAATTTTATTTCTTGAGTCAAATTAATAATTTATTTCTTTTTTTTTGTATCTTTACAGAGTCTACGCACGGCGTGGACGGGCCTGTATCGTGGCGTCTAACGCTCGATCAGGATCTTATCGACACGCTAAAGGGGAGTTTTCCAAGTTGGTTTACAAACAATAACAACAACAACAACAACAACAATATCAACATAAATAATAACCTTATAAACAACATCAATAATAATAACAATAACAACAACACAACAACAGTTGATAATTCAGTATCATCATCAACGTCATCATTGTCGGCATCATCATCACCATCATCGGCAGGATCTTCTTCATCATCTGAATCTTCACCAACTTGTTCTTTGAAATCATCATCATCTTCTTCATCATCGTCGTCATCTTCTTCGTCATCATCATCATCGTCTTCCTGTACAAAAGCAACAAAATTATCTAAAAAGGCATTATCATCGGCCATTATTAATAAGTGCAACAATAATATCTCAAAGAATTATAATAAATATAATAAAATAACAGAATTATCTTTGGCTGATATAACGTCGGATTCATCTTGCAACGGTTTGCTGGAACATTTATCGAAAAATCTCGATAGATCATATTTGCAGGATTCAATCCTATTGCACGACACATTCGACGATATGTCCGAAGGTAAGTTTAAATTAAAATATAATATATAAAAAAAAATATTAAATAAAAACTGCAGAAACTTGTAATATTTCATTTCACCAATAATAATAATAGATATAAATCGGAACATGTATTCGTTTTTTTTCAGAAAATTGTCCTGTGCGATATAACTTCATCTAATTTACCAAAAAAATCGTTGTCGGAACACTTTTTCGCAACTCAAAAAATAAAAAAATTAGATGGCTTAAAAACGCCATTTTTTTTATTTTTTAAATGACATTCTTCAGTTGTTTTCTTTTTTTGTTCCAAACATGCCTGGAATATAAAGTTTTATGAAAAAATAAAAAGAAAAATAATAATAAAATATAAAAAAAAATAAATAAAAAAAAAAAAGAGAAAATAAATAGGTACCTATGTAAATAAAAAAAAAAAAAAACTACATAAAAAAAATAAAATAAAAAAAAAAACAATTAAGAACTTTGGCGTTTACCGATTTTTATTACCACAATTTTAACAAAAGTTATCATGTTTAAAAATTTAACAAAATGGCTTTTTTTTAAGATTTTAAAATTAAGATTCAAACGCCTTAAACAACTAATTTTTAAAATTTGTAAACGATTTTTTAACGCTTTCATCAGACTTTGAATAGAAAATGACGCCATCTGTATTCAAACTTCAATATCTCTGCAAACAATTATATGCATTAAATATATCGAGGCAGTTTTAAAAATATGAACAATTTTCCTAAACTCACATTTCTTTAAAAACAAAAAAGTGTAAAGTCGATCTTACAAGCCATTCATTTGGTTTCGAAGGATCTAACTTTTGAAAAATTTAATAAAAGATTACATTTTTTAATTTATACATTTCAACTTAGGCGTCAAAAATTGTTACGGACTCTTGGAAAAGCATTTTTTGTTGAACGTTTAAGAGGCAATTATCTAATTTTCAAAAAAAAAAAGATAATTTTTTCAATACCTACAGCATTTTTTGTCTTACACTTTTACTTCAAGGTGGTGTAGAACTAGAACGACTTAGCTGTTATTGTAGCAAAATACCATCAAAAAAGGAAACACATAATTTTTTTTTATTCTAAGTATTTTTACGTGACCAATTTTGCTTGTATACTATAAAAGACAACGTCTTATTTGTACTGACCATCAAAATTTTAATAAATTGAATTTGGGTTTGAATTGAATTTTTCTCTATATCGAGTAACAGCCCAAAAAGACTGAAGCAATTAAATTCAAACTAGGTAGTTTTGTGTTTTTGGAAATTCTCTAGGGGAGGATTGAAATTTTTTTCAAGTTTGGTTCTTAACGTTTGGTTTATTAACGTTTCTTGCCATACGACCAAAATGGAAAGGTTGTTTTTCTAACAATTTGGTCCAAAAATACATGTTCAGGTTCACTACTGCATATAGGGTCCTACTTTTTTTTACCGTTACCTATTATAGTGGTACCGATTTTTTATTTCTTATTTTCTCCGGAATGACTTAACTGATTTAGACGAAATTTTGATACAATAGCATCTGACTAATGTATTAAAATTTTCAAAATCCCCAATGTTTGGATTTTTTTAAAAATATTTTAAAATTATTTTTTTGAAATCTCATTTTTTTTTTGAAAACGGGTTGATTAAATTTTTGTAAATTTAGTTTTTATGTGTCGAATAATAATGTTTTTTTTAATCTTTCTATTAAAAAAACAAGAATGGCGCAAATTTTCAGTCAGCGCTCGTTTAAGCGATAAAGCCTACTCTAGTTAGAGCGCTCGTTATGTTCTAAATCCTCATCTAACTTTTTCTGATTTTCAAACACTTTATAAACAACTCTTCTCACTAGAGTGGACACATAACGCAACGTAGGCAAATTTTTATTTGAACACGTCTAAAATTGACAGCTTCAAGTGATTTTTATTTATTGTTTTTATCAAGTGAAAAGATACTGAAATAAAATTAAAATTAAAACTTAAAAAAAAAAAAAAAAATTATGTGAAGTTGATCTGAAGCATAATTTGTATTGCTTCCGGATATATTTTTTTTAATTATATGTGTTCAAATATGAGAAGAATTTATTTAAAAGAATACTTTTTTACTTCTAAAACCAATTTTCTTTACTTTAATTGCTTTTCATTAACAAACATCAACAAATAAAAGCGTACTTTAAAAAAGATAAACAAGGGTTTTGATGGTTTTAAAGTTAGATGACCTGTTTAACGATAAAGTATACTTTAAGTCGTTGGAAAATATCAAAGAGTAGACTCTCGTTTTAAATTCGTTTTTAAGATCTGACCTCGGTTTCAAAGTATTAGAGTAGGGTTTAAATGTTTGAAAATTTGCGTTAATTTGTTTAAGAAATTATAAAAATTCTTTGTTATAGAAGAAATTAAACGACATGCTTATTTTGAACATTTAAAAAATTCAAAATTGTTTTCATTACTTTAAAAAAAATCCTTTTTTATTAATTTCTTATAAAATTAATGAAAAATTAAGTAAATATTTTTGTTTTATTAAATCTTGCCATACAAAATTTAACATTCTAAACAACTTTTACGTGCATTTTATTTAATCTAAAATTCAGTTTTTTTTTTTAATTTAAAATTAGGTGTTTTATTTTTTTTTTTTATCGAAATACCAAAAACTTAGTTTTTGACAAATTTTTATTTATCCAACTAATTTTGTTAAAGTTGAAAAGAAAAAAAATTTGCACACGTGACTGAAAAACCTGTTCTGAAACATGTTTTGATTGTGATTTTATCCTAGATCATAGTAGCTATTTTGATAATCTGATTGTAAATTATTAAAGAAAAAAGTTTTAATACAATCATTTTTTTAAAATAATTTTCAATTTTTCTTATGTTTTTCTTAAATGAATCTAATTTCTAATAAATTTTCTTGTTTTTTTTTTTCTATTTCAGGTGATCGCCTATGCAATCCGTCACTGTTTGGAAGTGATGATGGTACAAATTCTGATTTCTATGATTCAAGACAATCACCGCCAAAAGCGATCGTTGATTCCAGTCCATTGCAACCAGCGATGGACAAAAATAAAGAATGTGAGTGTGTGTATTCTTGTTGTTATAGTGTTCTAAATATATACGTTTTCAATTTAAAAATACATAAATTAAATTACTTTTAAATAATAAATAACTATCTGATTTGATTATAAATATTTCCACCTGGCATTTGAAGTGAAATGACTGTGTAGGTTGGTAGATGACGGTCGTCACTAAGACATATCTGTTCACACCCAATTCCACAATTTTAAAAGTGTATCATTTATTTTCGTAATTTCAAAAAAAAAAAAATCATATAAAAATGTAGTATTTTTCATTTCGTGTGTTATTTTATGAAATTGTTTTCTGTCATGGAAAATGAGAGTATGTCTCCATGAATGACCGACCGTCTGGTTGTTGTTCATCGACGTGTTGTCGTCAGCAAATGCGCTTAGAATGGAATTAGAAGCATGAGAAAATGCCATTTTGTTTATTTGAAATATTCGTTAAGATAAAAAGTGAGTGATTAATGGATATTTTTGAGAGATTAACAACGTTACGTTGTAATAATTAAAAATAAACATGTTTTCCTTCGTAAATTCGATGAAAATAAATATTTTTACTTGCTCTATAGGGCAAGTATTGGTTTCGTGTCGAAAAAAAAATTTGAGGTTTTAATCAAAACCAACATTACGATGATGGAGAATTCCAAAAAAGTGGGTCTCGCAAATCCGTCCGTGCGTCTGTGCGTCTGTGCGTCTGTGCGTCTGTGCGTCTGTGCGTCCATCTGTACACATTTCCACAGCCTTAACGCGTGGATGGATTTTCTTCAAATTTGGTACAGATGATTTTTATGGAATTCTGAAAGTTGGTTTTTTTTGTTTTTTTTATATCTCGTTTAGATCGTATACCTCCCATACAAAAAAATACGATATTGCGAATTTCTCGAAAACGGCTCTAACGATTTTGATTAAACTTTGTATACGTAATATTTAAAGCAATGGCAATAAAATTGCATTTTTATTTTTTCTCAAAAAAGTCAAATACAAAAAAAAAAATTTTTTTATATGAAAAAAATTTAGTCTAAATGTTGGCTCTTCCCCAACCTCAACAAAATTTCTTTAAAATTTATTTTAGAGGCAGCTCGTAAAATCTACAAGTAAACCAACATAAAAGTGCTTTGAACTGCAAGAGCAAGTACGTGCGACCCCAGTCGTGCATTTTATTTTTTATTCTCTCCCGTCGTCTTTTTGCTTGATATTAACTTCAAATGATGGCATGGCAATTAGTACATAAAAGATGAGATGAAAAATTCATGAATATATAAAATTTCACTGGAATTTCGCCGCTGTTTCTAGGAGGAGGATAGAGGTTTTAAAGAATTTCATATTTTTACATGGGTAGATAAATATTTATTTTCATCAACAAAAAAAAAAAAAAAAACAACATCTTTCTAAGAATGTTTGCAAGTAAAACAAATAAATTGCTTACAAATTGTAAATTTTTGAATGAAAATTGTTTTGAATTAATGAATTCCGTGAATAGAAAGCAAACATTTTAAGTTACAAAAAAAAAAAAAAAATTGTTAATATCGTCATTCCTATTTTAAGTTACTTAGTTTGTGACTGTCAAACAATTCTTTGATAACAGAAAATAAGTCACAAAATGTTTGTCACATTTAAAGTTACAAGTTGCCTCAAAAGTGGTAATTGGTCAGATATTATTCCCAATTAACCAAAAATCAATAAGTATTTCTCACAGAAATAATGTTTTTAAGATCTATTAAAAAATTGAAATGAAAATATTTATAAATTGTTGGAGTTATGTTGCGTCTAGTTAAAATAAAAAGTATTTTGAGAAAAACGAGTTTAAAGTTTCTAAACGAGTTTTACGTAAAAAATAATATGCACGATTGGGTCGCATGAACTTGCACTTATGGTAAAAACTGCTTACAATGTTTAGGCTTTTCATGTAAAAAATGATAAATTTTAACATCATGGTAAAAAAGTGTAAACGAAATATGTATGTAAAATCAGTTTTTGAATAATAAAAAAAGGTTTAATCTTTAAATGACGCATCCCATTAATTTTCTTACACAGCAGAGAATTTTTCAATAAATTTAAAAAAATGTTAAAAACTGTTTAAAAAAATAACTCTCACATTAAAAAAAAAAAAAAAAAAAAAACGTGATTGATAGGAAATAAACAATCGACTGATAAATACAAAATTAAAAAAAAATTCAACGTCCCGTTTAGAAAAAAAAAAAAAAACAAATTAAAAAAAAAATCGCTGAAATACGTTATTTTGGTTTTGATAATTAAACTTGGTTTGAATTAATTTTCTTATGTTTTTTATAACTTTTGACGCATTTAATTTGAAAAAATTGCCTAAAAAAGTTACCGAAAAATTTTGATATTTCAAAAGTTTGAACTTCCAAAAACAATAGTAATTCTGTTTTTTTTTCTTCAATTTTTCCAATCTTTTCTGAAATAAAAGTGTAATTTTTCTACAATTACTTAAAAAAAGATTTTAACCTAAAACACGACATTCCAAACTTTTCCAAAATATAAACAAAATTAGGTATCTTTTTGATAGAAAAAAAAACTGTTTTTGCAAATTAAATTCGTCAAAAATTGAAAAATATAATATTGTTCCAAAAAATAAAATAAACACATAAACTATTTTTGTTAAAAATAAAAAACGAAATATCCTATTTTTGCATTTTTGTCACTGTTTTTGAGATTATATAAAAAAAATATATTGAGAAAAAGGTGTAGATCTTTTCATTATATACAACTTTTGTTTCAATTTTTTTTTCGATTGGAAGTCTACTTTTGACAAAAGTCGTAACACACGATTTTTATTGCCTATTCCACTTTTCCGCCCCCTTTCCACCAAATTTGTTTCGGCAATTAATTTTTATCCTTTCATGTATTGTACACCTACCAAATTTTTGTATAACATGTCTTGACAATTGTGTTACATTGAATTTGAAGAGCAAGGTCGTGCAATCCAGTCATGTATTTTATTTACCTTTTATTGAAAATTTGAATACACAAGTATTTTAAAAGATCCAAGTACTTCAAAAAACCAATTACCTTGCATTGAATAATGCATTTTAGTATAGGTGCACAATTCTCATGAACATTTGAACTTGACATACAAAATAGTGAGCAAAGCTTGAATTGGTTAGTTAAAAAATATTCACTTACGCTAGTGTCAAATAGGCCAACTAAACACTTTTCTTTTAAAATTCTAATATCTCGAAAAACTTAGCTTCGCCGACAGAAATTGACATTGATGCAATAAATCTAATCCTAGCAGTAGATAATTTTACTTTAAAGTAAGTTTAAAAAAAAATTTGTATACAATTAAACAAAAAAACAAACAAAACGTCTAAGGTAAAATTTCGAGGATAATTATATCTATTGAAAAGCCCCCCTCTATCAGTTTTTGAAATAACTTTTTGAGCTCGATTATGGTATTAACATTCCAACATTTATTGACACAAAGTCCTTCACAATTCCTTAATATAACCAATAAAACAGCTTCAAAATAGTGTATTAAAATACTGTCTGTTTCCTATTAAAAGTTTTAATAGTATTCTATAAGCTTAGCTCATAACACCACCATCAAACAACTTAGCGCGCTCGGCGCGCACACTTAAAATCCTAGCAAAATATAAAAACTCATCCAACTGAATAAATCGCTACTTAATGGCGCCCAACCATTGAACACACAATAATCCTACAGTCAATTATACAAGGAAAAAGATATTCTCTTCAATAATAAACACGAAAGAAAGTATCTTTCACATTAAACAGAATGAATAAAATAAAAACCACCTCCCTCTTTTTTTCCCTCTCTGTGTCACTGCTTTTCTGTCTCTGTCTGCCTCTCTCTTTCCGCGACCAATTCACCCCCCAGTATAAGTAGGAAGAAGCACTTATAATATATACTAGGCGAGAAAATCCAATAAAATGTGTAAATGTCATAATAAACAATCGAAAAGGAAATCTTATTTTCACTTGTATTTTTATAAGGGTTGGAGAATGTAGATGGCGTTGTTGTTGTTTTGAGTATTTCTGTTTCTGCTACTGAATGGTTATACAGAAAAACGGCTATCGCGTCAACTGTCAGGGCAAAAAGTTGACGCGATTCTAAGAAAATAGCCTCGACTGCTCTAATTGAATTTGCTTTACTTGAAGTTGTTTTTTTTGGAGAAAAAAGTAGAGTGAGAGGTCAAAACAGAATACAAATACAAACCAATCCCTCAACAGATTTTTTTTCTCTCTTTTACTCTCTGGCCACCAAAGTCGAAAAGTAGTGAAAATAAATGGAATGAAGTTTAAATCGGATTTTATAATTTATGTTGCCGTCTGTCTGTTCACGCGAATTTAATTTGGAAAGAAATTCTTCGACCGAAAGCAATGACGTAGAGGCTCAAAGTAAAAGGATAAGGATGTTGATTTGTCTTCTTATTTTTTTTTTGTGTTAGTATTTTGAGCAATAAAAGAAAGGGTTAAGGAGTGGCTGTAACAGTAATTTATTAATTCATGCTCTGTTGGTTGGGATTCATTAATTTTCACTATTGACGACCAACTATTTCTTGGTATTCTTCTCAAAAGGATATTGTTTGTTTGTGGCAGGCAATATTCAAAAAGGATAGGCTGGGCAATTTATTTTTTCTTTGATGGTTGATTGTATGAACCTCTCAATATTGAAATAATCTGTTTCATATTGACTGTAATTTTAGAAAGAAAATTAATACTGAAAAGAAAATTAAAAAAAAAAGTTACGTATACACCACAGTGTCCACTAGGTATTTTTAATTCGTTTATGGGGTGTTTTTGACTTTCCGCAAAATAATAAGTACATGTTTTTTTTTGTTTTTAATATTCCATCAAACAAAAAATAAAATTGAAAATTCGATGTATGTAGACAAAATAAAATCGTGAACTAGAAGTTTTTAAACCTCTCTTTTTCAAAAAGACCTGATTCCTATAGTTTGAAAATATCGATTTGTCAGTCTTTTATTTTTATTTCAAGGAAAGTTAAAGAAGTTTTTTTTATTTCAAATTCAATGTACTGCAAAAGTTTTAATGCAAATTAAATTTCATTCTCAGAACACAATAATTTTCGCATTAAAATTGTATTAGAGCGATAAATAAATCATTTTCATGTCATTTATTGTGTTTGAGGGGTCGCGTCTGACACTGTATTGGGTAATGCTGTATAACATAGGACTATTTATACAATCAATTATGTCGCAAAGCATTTGTAAATTTGAGCTCCTAACAGATGTCTAACGTCAAAACAATAATAAACTTTCTTTTTTTTTCCCCAAAAATATGCTTAATTCGCATTTGACTGAAATCAGTATTTTTTGTTTTGTGCAATATTTTGTGAGAAATTTGTTCCATTCCCTTACAATTAGAGAGAAAAAAAAAATTATTGTTGCTATTTCAAAAGAAAAAAAAAGTTTGTCCTTTGATGGATTTTGTTTTTGTTTTGTTTGTTTGCAGCGGTGTGGTTTCGCTCCTTTAATTTTTGTCTTGAGAAAAACAAGACAAAAAATTCTCAGAAGGAATTTTCTCTTTCAAGTATTCCTTTCTTTTGCTTTTATTTATTTATTTTTTTTTTTTTGTTTATATTCACAAAAGTGGGTGTGGTTGGTTATTCACATGGTTTCTAAAAAGAAAATTCCAACATTGTTTAGCTGGTAAAAGAAAAATGAAGACAAAAAAACAAAAAACTTTTTCTTTTTTTTTTGTTAATTGCCCACGTAAAATGAATAAAAATGTCAACAATTATAATCAATTTTTTTTATATTGCCTTTTTTGTTTTTTTTTTTTGCTTAACATACAATTTTTTTTCTGTGCAAAAAGGATGTGGTTTAATTTTAATTTGTGTTGACAAATTTATGAGAAATTTTTTTGCTAAAAAGCCATGACATTGAGAAGAGTGCAATAATTTGTCAAAAAAACAAAAACCTTTTAACGTTTAGAGTACAAGTTGACGTCGTTGTGGATTTTTCTATTTTCTATTATTTTCGGTTTAATTGTTTTGTTTTTTGTTTAAAAATAAAAATGTCTAATAAAAATTACCAAAATAGAGTTTTAAAATATAATTTGCATGTGGGTCAAGAATCTGCAAGGAAAACAAGATTTTATGGTAAAATTTAAGTACGTCAATGGTGACAGTTTAAAAGTTCATTTAGGAATTCAATTGATATGATTCATGGCTTCAAGAGAATAGAATAATATATTATAAAAAAAATATAATAGACTTAATAGACCGAGAGCCAGCGACCTAAAGTTTGCAGGTAATTGCTTAGTATTCACCCCTATGAAATATGTTTAAGGACATCCCCAGGCATGTTACTGCAAAAAAAAAAGTCTCGTGAGACGTGGCAAAAACGGTCTGCCAAGCACTTGAATGTGAAAAAAATTTTAAATTAAGAACTCGACCTTAAATCAAAAAAAAAATATTTAAAGAGAACGGCAACACTTGCAAAACTAAACGATACCTTTTTTTAAAGGTAAAAAGTTATACTACTTTTTGGTTTTTATATAAATGTTTTTTGATGAATAGTTTTTGAAACAAAAAATTTCAAACACAAAATTTTGAAAAAAAATTCAAAAAAAGTTCAAACAGTTTTTTTTTTTCATAAAATTTACCCAATCAAGTATTATTTTTTTTTTTTTTTAATTTCTCTTATATATTTTGAGTCAAACACCGAAAACTAAAAGTCAAAATCTCTTTTACTTTTCGAGAAAACTGAAAATTACCAAACCTTCTATTTTTTCACCAACGCCAAAATTACGGCTATTAATTATGTCTTTCAGAAAGGAAGTAAGATGTTCACGGGTTTTATTGCAGGAATCGTTCAATGGGTTATAAAAAAGATAAAACCGCGGAGTGCTATTAAATGAGAGGGTGGGAACTGGAGATAGGGGTGCAAAAGCCCCCTTTTTGGTTTTTTCAATATATCTCGTAAACAAAGCATAATTTTGAGATATTGTTCTTAATAAATTTTGTAGAGAATAAAATTTCCTATAATAATAATGTTTTTTAAAAATTTATAAAAAAAATTTTCTTAACAAAACAGTCAAAACAAACAAAAAAAAATCAAACAAAATCAATTTTTTTAGTTTTTTTTACTTTTTTGGTTGTGTCTCTTATTTGGGCTGAGATAGACATTAACATTGCTCTAATAAAACATAGAAGATTAAATTTTCTTTGAAATGCTGGTCTCATCAAATTTTTTCATTGAAAATTAACCAAAATATGGCCATTTGAACCTATCTTTTTTTCGCAGATTCAGTTTTTCTCAAGTAAAAAAGAAAAATTTGAGGGGAAAGTACTATAACTTAGCAACCAAGAATTGATAGCGGTTTTTTGTAGAAGGGTTAAATACAATCATTTTTTACTATGGGAGGGGGTGTCTATCTTCCCCCGTTTAGGCGGAAGGGGTTATTAAAAAAAAGAAAAATACTTAAAATCAAAAAAAATTATTAAAAAACAACGGTATTACTTACAGTTATGAACGATACTTTTTTCAAAAGCTAAAATTATACACTTAATTTAAATTTTTAAGTTAAGTTATTTGAATCAATTGTTTTCAAAATAAATGAATGAGCCTGGTAAAGAAAGTAGTTTTTGCATTTTTTAATTTTTTAAGGAAAACAAGAAGGCATAGGAACATAATGATTTTCAGTTTTTGATAAGAAATCAATTGAGGCTGTTTACTTTATGGATAAACTTCGTATTGAAATCCAAAGTCATTCTTAAAATAGTAATCAACGTGTTTTTTAAACTTTTTTTTCTGAAATTTTGACTTTGAAATCGTTTATTTCGAAATAGTCGGTTTAAATAACTTAACTTAAAAATTTAAATTTAGTGTATAATTTTAGCTTTCGAAAAAAGTATCGTTCATAACTGTAAGTGTTACCGTTGTTTTTTAATAAATTTTTTTGATTTTAAGTATTTTTCTTTTTTTTAATAACCCCTTCCGCCTAAACGGGGGAAGATAGACACCCCCTCCCATAGTAAAAAATGATTGTATTTAACCCTTCTACAAAAAACCGCTATCAATTCTTGGTTGCTAAGTTATAGTACTTTCCCCTCAAATTTTTCTTTTTTACTTGAGAAAAACTGAATCTGCGAAAAAAAGATAGGTTCAAATGGCCATATTTTGGTTAATTTTCAGTGAAAAAATTTGATGAGACCAGCATTTCAAAGAAAATTTAATCTTCTATGTTTTATTAGAGCAATGTTAATGTCTATTTCAGCCCAAATAAGAGACACAACCAAAAAAGTAAAAAAAAACTAAAAAAATTGATTTTGTTTGATTTTTTTTTTGTTTGTTTTGACTGTTTTGTTAAGAAAATTTTTTTTATAAATTTTTAAAAAACATTATTATTATAGGAAATTTTATTCTCTACAAAATTTATTAAGAACAATATCTCAAAATTATGCTTTGTTTACGAGATATATTGAAAAAACCAAAAAGGGGGCTTTTGCACCCCTATCTCCAGTTCCCACCCTCTCATTTAATAGCACTCCGCGGTTTTATCTTTTTTATAACCCATTGAACGATTCCTGCAATAAAACCCGTGAACATCTTACTTCCTTTCTGAAAGACATAATTAATAGCCGTAATTTTGGCGTTGGTGAAAAAATAGAAGGTTTGGTAATTTTCAGTTTTCTCGAAAAGTAAAAGAGATTTTGACTTTTAGTTTTCGGTGTTTGACTCAAAATATATAAGAGAAATTAAAACAAAAAAAAATAATACTTGATTGCGTAAATTTTATGAAAAAAAAAACTGTTTGAACTTTTTTTGAATTTTTTTTTCAAAATTTTGTGTTTGAAATTTTTTGTTTCAAAAACTATTCATCAAAAAACATTTATATAAAGACCAAAAAGTAGCATAACTTTTTACCTTTAAAAAAAGGTATCGTTTAGTTTTGTAAGTGTTGCCGTTCTCTTTAAATATTTTTTTTTTTGATTTAAGGTCGAGTTCTTAATTTAAAATTTTTTTCACATTCAAGTGCTTGGCAGACCGTTTTTGCCACGTCTCACGAGACTTTTTTTTTTGCAGTAACATGCCTGGGGATGTCCTTAAACATATTTCATAGGGGTGAATACTAAGCAATTACCTGCAAACTTTAGGTCGCTGGCTCTTAGACTATAACTAACCCCTTAAATCGGTCATTTCAATACCTCTTAAGATCAGAGTTTTAAAAAATCATTTTTATTTCAATGCATTTGTTTTGCATTACAAATTTTTTTAAATATTTGCATTAAAAAAGATATGCATTGCAACTAAAAATATTTTGCATTAAAAAACAAATTTTATTGCTAATAAAAAAATGTCTGCATTGAAAAAAAAAAATTCTATGATCAGTAAAAAAATTTTTAAAAAATTAAAAAAAAAAAATCAGAACTTGAAATTTTTTTTTCTTGAAAGTTAAATAAAAATTTTGTTGTTGATGTTCTTTAATATTCAAATATTTATATTTTAGATTTATCCTATAAAAATGCAAGTTTTTAAAAAATCTTTGAATATTTGGTCAAAACGAAGCTATAAGTTCCCAAAATGCTCATTTTAAACAACATAATCCTCAATTTCAAATATTCATAAACAAAATGTTTTTAAAATCAACAAAACAAAATTTTTATTTCATTCAAAGAAAAAAAAAAAAAACAACAAAAACCATGGAGGTAGGTATGCCTGCAGTCATGTCGGTACATACATGACTAATTCTTTTAATTAGATCGTAAACCTTGCACAGAGCAATCCATGCGTAAATTAACGACACTTAAAATTGTTTTTTTCAAAAAAAAAAAGAAAGAAAAAATTGCATAAATTTTGTTCATGAAAAATTGTATTCATCAGCTTATTTCGACATTAAACGCGTGTGGTGTAAACATACATCAGATAGAAATAATATAAATGGTGCAAATACTTTTGTATTTTTAATGCAAAAAAAAAAAAAAATGAAAAAACAAATAAAAGAAAATTTTCAACTTTTTATCCTTATAGCAAACTTTTTGAGAGAAGAAGAATTTTTCTTTTATTTAAAATTAAAATCGATGCATAACAAAAAGCATTAAATTTGTTTTTAAATCACATATTTTTGTGAGTTGTTATGTTGTTGTCTGTGGAGATGTGTGTGTATGTACTTTTGTGTACACATACTTGTCATTTCATCATTTAATTTACCCAAAATGTATGCACAGAGAAAGTTGATAACCCAGACCAATTTTTTTTTTTGTTTTTTGTTTGAATCAAGTTGATTTCATGCAAATTCCCTTTTATTCGCAACGTCAATTCTTGAAAGCGGATCAAAAAACAAAGCAAGCGTACTAAATCATAAAAGTGCAAAAATAAAATGAAAAAAATAAAAAAAAAAATTGGTTTGAGGAAAATAACATCCTTTTGAATTAATTTATTTTTTTTTCTTCGTCCTCTGTTTGTGTTTGCCTTCGGAGATAGCAGTGTCGTTGTCGTTCTATCTGTTGATGTTCTCCTCTCGTTGTTCTTAGATTTCTCTTCCAAATGGAAAGTACATAAAAAATGTAAAAGACACAAATATACATACCTACTTACATAAAAAAAAAAATAAAAAAAAAACTGCGGGATGCGCCTGTTTTCAAGGTCAGTGGGGTATTCGTACGAGTATTAGGAAGCTCGTGTGTTTGTTGATCCTTTTGGAAATTGGGAATTTGTTTTTTTTTTGGAAGGCCCAGAAATTTTCGTTGGCTTATTGTGAATAATGACATTGTGGGTGTTATAATCGAATATGCTATAAAGTTAAATGAACTTAGCATCTAATTGACAGTTTTCAAAGAACATTTTTATGTCTATACAAGCTTTGTATATGTGAAGCATATTTCTGATTTATTGTTTTTTTCTTATTGTGATTTTTTTAATGAAATCGTTCTTTTTTGCTCTTGTTGGTAGGGAAATATTGAATGAATAAAAAATAATTGAAACTTGATAGTTTCAATTTCAACTCAGAATAATGTTCAATTTCGTACAACAAATTTTGAATTTATTTTACTTAAAAAAGAACTTAAAACAAATAGTACGTTTTCGCCACAGTGTACTTTTTTGCTGTAGAACTTGTCAGACTGTTTTTTTCTGTTGATAAATTCAACATTCCTTAGGAGATCTAGTCAGTAAATCAGTTTTTTTCCAGTTACTGAACAAAATTATAAAATAGTACGTATACGCCCGAGTGTACAATATTTTCAGACTTTTGTTTTTTGTGCTTCATCAATGAATTCAATATTTGTAATGAAATCAAGAATGAAAATTTGATATTTTAGGTTACAAAAACAAAAATATAACGCATACGCCATAGTGAACTTCGACTAAAGAAATTTTGGTTTAAGAATTTTTTTTTACAAATAAGAGTACCTATTTAATAATAGAAAAGGATGTGTAATGATATTGTTTTATCAATATTTAAAACAGAAACACCATAAATACAATAATAAATCAAACATCTTCCGCTCGGAGTGTTTTCCACTACTAAACTACAACTTTTTGCAAATGCATTTTTGTCATGTAAACAAAAATTTTGTACCTACCTAATCTTTTTCTGCTTAGTTGATTTTTTTTTCTAGTGATTTTTATATTCTTGTTCTTGATATTATACATTGCAGATAAATATTTATCCCTCGACACAGGCCATTAAATATTTAAATATGTTTTCAAAGCGTTAAACTGTAAAGTTTATGTTTGCACAAAAATTGTTTAAACAATTTTATTTCTCATGCGTACATAAGGTTAGTTGGTTCTTCGTTTTGTTGTTGTTGTTGTTTGCCTTTTAGAAAATCTACTGCAAATACATTAAAATTTGTTTTTGCACCGCACTACTATGCGAAATTAAGAAAAGGCGGAAGTGTATGTCGATTTTTGGCTAATTCAATTAAAGATGCGCACGAATATAGAATATATATTTAAATTGTTTGATGGTCATTTGATGCAGCTAATATTATAATAAAATTGTTTATACATTTTCTGTGTGACCTTCTCTTTCAAGCATATGCATAATCGTATAAACATAATTAAACGATTTAATTAAAATTCAATTAAATGGATTCAAATATAATTCTTAGATATTTGAGATTTTAGCAAACAGGAGTGGATTAAGTCCACCCTTCATCGAAACATAAAATTATTGCTTTTGTGGCCCAAATAGTAGTGTTTCGAAATTGAGCTTTTAATGATGAGAAAACTTTAGTTTTTGGATACAAAAAAACTTATTTTGCAAAAATATTTTCTTAAAAACTTCCATTTACTCTTACTCTTACTCTTACTCTTACTCTTACTCTTACTCTTACTCTTACTCTTACTCTTACTCTTACTCTTACTCTTACTCTTACTCTTACTCTTACTCTTACTCTTACTCTTACTCTTACTCTTACTCTTACTCTTACTCTTACTCTTACTCTTACTCTTACTCTTACTCTTACTCTTACTCTTACTCTTACTCTTACTCTTACTCTTACTCTTACTCTTACTCTTACTCTTACTCTTACTCTTACTCTTACTCTTACTCTTACTCTTACTCTTACTCTTACTCTTACTCTTACTCTTACTCTTACTCTTACTCTTACTCTTACTCTTACTCTTACTCTTACTCTTACTCTTACTCTTACTCTTACTCTTACTCTTACTCTTACTCTTACTCTTACTCTTACTCTTACTCTTACTCTTACTCTTACTCTTACTCTTACTCTTACTCTTACTCTTACTCTTACTCTTACTCTTACTCTTACTCTTACTCTTACTCTTACTCTTACTCTTACTCTTACTCTTACTCTTACTCTTACTCTTACTCTTACTCTTACTCTTACTCTTACTCTTACTCTTACTCTTACTCTTACTCTTACTCTTACTCTTACTCTTACTCTTACTCTTACTCTTACTCTTACTCTTACTCTTACTCTTACTCTTACTCTTACTCTTACTCTTACTCTTACTCTTACTCTTACTCTTACTCTTACTCTTACTCTTACTCTTACTCTTACTCTTACTCTTACTCTTACTCTTACTCTTACTCTTACTCTTACTCTTACTCTTACTCTTACTCTTACTCTTACTCTTACTCTTACTCTTACTCTTACTCTTACTCTTACTCTTACTCTTACTCTTACTCTTACTCTTACTCTTACTCTTACTCTTACTCTTACTCTGTATGCTCATCTGTTCCATCACTGATTCTAAAGTACTTATCGTAACTTGACACTAAGGTCTCCTTGAAAGCATGTTGATTGTATTACAAGAAGTTGCATTAAATTAATTATAATTATAGCACCCTTTAGACAGAGGAAAGAGTGATTAACAATTTTTTTGCTTTTTAAACGTACAGTGATTTTGCAAATACTTAAGGTTAATATTTTTGAAGGCTTACCCAAAAAATTAAAACAAAGCCAAATATTTTTATTATTTTAATGAGTTGTTCCCCACGTTTTAATCACATAAATAGCTTAGAATGGTTATAGGTGTTCTACCTGATATTTTTTTTTCTCTCATTTAATGTCCCAAGTCACAATATTTTTTCACCCACAATTTTGGCAGCTTTACCCACTTAAATCAAAAAAATAATTTTTATTATTGTAAAATTTTGAATTGACAAGTCTTAAAAGAATAATAATAATGATCTCTCAACACCTTGGTCAAACATAAGTACATATACAACATTATTTGTTGTACGATGTATAAGAATATGTTTGTTACTCATAAAAGTTTTTATTTTTATAATAAACTCAACCTCTTGTATTTTTTTATTTTATTTTATTAAATTTTTTTCTTCAATTTTATTACAGCGCTCAAAGTCAAGTTAATGGTGCGAAGGCCCATAACCCAACTGGTAGAGCAAGGAATAATTCCACGTAAGTATCTTGTCTTGTGTGTATTATAAATAAAAATAGAAAAACATACATAACTTTTAAAATCATTTATTTTATGTTCAGTGAATCAAACAAGCCTATTGGTGGTATTTTTACAATCAAAAATAAATATGAACTTTCTTGGAATAAATTCTTTATGAAATGAAAATATTTTTCAAAAATAAAAGAAGAATTTGAAAAACTTCCCGCGCATTTGTTTGATTTCTTGGTTTATTTTATTTTCAAAAAAACCACCATCCCCTGTGGTTTATTGCATCGTTTTTGTTGTGTTGTCTTCTCTCTGTGAGTTTATCGTCTCTTAATGACGTCATTACTTGTATAATAATACACGTAAACAAAAACAATGGTCTTATCCTCCCCCACTGACATAGCTAAGTTCTGGCATCATCAACCCCATTTTGTAGACGACGACAAAGCCGGTGGCTTACAGTGAAACAGTGATGCTTAAAACTTGAAATTTTACTAACTTTATTCCTTTCATCAAGCATAACGAGTTTTCTGTATTGAATTTGTCATAAAAAAGTTTCAAATCAGTTGCACTTTAGTTTGGCAGATAAATTAGGTTTTAAGCTGTCTCCAAGATTTCGACTTTTTCATCAAACGTTAGATTGTTGCAAATAAGTTTGAAATCTTTTTCAAAATAGTTTCAAATCGATTGCAAACAAGTTGCATGTATTTCATTTTGAGCTAGAGTCAAAATTTTTTCCTCTGGCTCATCGGGTTTGCTTATTATATTAAAATCAAAAAGAAAATTGTCTTCAAACCCTTTTTTAAACTAGTTGCAAAGTGGTTCAAAACAAGTTTTTATGTTTTTCATTAATACTCCAGTCAAAGCGTCGTAAAAAAGGGCCTCACCTTGCGCAGAGAGGCACTGTCAGTTTTTATTTCATGGATCGATAGGGGTATATTTAAAAGGCTTAAACCCAATTTCTCACCACCTGATCATTCTTTTTAGCGGAGTTATTCACAAAAATGCATTTTTTGGGATATTTTACTTCTAAGCTAATATCTTTGCTCCAGATTATCGTAGACCAAAAACTAAACATACATTCTCTTCCTTATAATATTTTCTATCGTTGTATGTAATTTCATTGTATTTGAGTGAGTAAATATAAAATGGCAGCCGTTTAAAGTCAATTTCTTGTTGTAAAAAAACACATTTTTGTCATTATTTCGAAAAAAGCTTATATCATGATTGACATTTTTCTGGCCTATTTTGTAGCCCTGTTCATGTCCTGCATTTTAAAGAAAAAATGAGCTCTTTATCACCAAAGATGGCTGAGCTATTGATAAATGAACGCATGCAAAACCGGTGCGAAAACACCCAAAAATATCGTTTTATGGGAATAACTCGACTTCAGAATGTCCTACGGCAAAAAATAAAGGAATGAATTGTTCGTTACAACATTTTCTATCAATTTAGTGCACATTCTTTTTGTTGAAACAAATAAAAAATAAGTAATATTAAGTCAAAGTCGTTTTTTTGTTTAGCAAACTCTTGCCTCATTATTTTGCAAACGGTGCAAGTATTGGCTATTAAAATAAAATATTATTGTAGTCCTTTAAATTATCTACAATTTAAAAAAAAAATTAGCTCTCTACGACCCACACGAGCCGAGAAATTAATTTTTTAAAAAAGGTCCAAATGACCAACGAAAAACATAAGACAAATTCTCTTATAACAAGAAAAAATGAAAACAACCCCTCTCACTGAGAACTAGTATTCGAATCATAAACAAGGGAAATTTTTTTGAATTTTCGTACGGATTAATGCTTTCTTAAAATTATAATAACTCGGCTCCCGTGGGTCGTAGAAAGCTAATTTTTTTTTTAAATTGTAGATAATTTAAAGGACTACAATAATATTTTATTTTCTTAGCCAATACTCGCACCGTTTGCAAAATAATGAGGCAAGAGTTTGCTAAACAAAAAAACGACTTTGACTTAATATTACTTATTTTTTATTTGTTTCAACAAAAAGAATGTGCACTAAATTGATAGAAAATGTTGTAACGAACAATTCATTCCTTTATTTTTTGCCGTAGGACATTCTGAAGTCGAGTTATTCCCATAAAACGATATTTTTGGGTGTTTTCGCACCGGTTTTGCATGCGTTCATTTATCAATAGCTCAGCCATCTTTGGTGATAAAGAGCTCATTTTTTCTTTAAAATGCAGGACATGAACAGGGCTACAAAATAGGCCAGAAAAATGTCAATCATGATATAAGCTTTTTTCGAAATAATGACAAAAATGTGTTTTTTTACAACAAGAAATTGACTTTAAACGGCTGCCATTTTATATTTACTCACTCAAATACAATGAAATTACATACAACGATAGAAAATATTATAAGGAAGAGAATGTATGTTTAGTTTTTGGTCTACGATAATCTGGAGCAAAGATATTAGCTTAGAAGTAAAATATCCCAAAAAATGCATTTTTGTGAATAACTCCGCTAAAAAGAATGATCAGGTGGTGAGAAATTGGGTTTAAGCCTTTTAAATATACCCCTATCGATCCATGAAATAAAAACAGACAGTGCCTCTCATCGCAAGGTCAAATGACGCTTTGACTGGAGTATAAGTGCTTCATTACAAATCTTGCGTTTTTGGCTCCTAGGAATGCTAATTAAATAAGTTATAAGAAATTAGTTTCAAATCGATTTAAAAATAAGTTGCAAATCGGTTCGAAATTAGTTTCAAAACGTTTATAAATGGATTAGAAAGCCTTGGAAAAAAAAAACAAAACAAAATTTATAAAAAATCCTAAAATTGTAGTTTTCCTTCCTTTATATGTGAATATTTTTTAAATGTCAACTGTTCCACTGTTCAAACAATATATTGTGATTGCTAGTGTAAAATTAAGTGGCGGAATTTTGCAAAAGCAAAAAAACACGAATAAAATGGAAAAAAAAAACTATTTTTAGGAAAACACAACAGCAGTTTCACATAAACCATGTCTCTCTCTCTCTCTCGTGTATACCACAGATAATAATGAAGGAATCAGAACACAGACAGAGGCAGTGGCAGATAAGAAAATGAAGAGGATTGGGGTTTAAATAGTTGCTAGTTGCAGCATATAAACAAATAAACAATACCGATCCGCCTTCGGTGATGATGGAACGTAAAATTTTCTATTTAATGATCTGATTTTGTTCTTGTTTTGCACTGGCACTGCGGGAGAAAATTATATATTTTTTTCTTTTTGTGTGTTTTCTTGAAAAACAAATATGTATGTAAGGGAACGGAATAACGCCTAGGCGTTCAAGAAAACAAGATCTAGTTTGGTGACTGCTGAAAATGACATAATTTAACGGAAATGCTAACAAGATTACTCAAACAAATAAATGTCCTTAAAAAGTTCTCTAGAGCGAAAGTATAATATTGTAAATGTATGTGTTTGTTGTTGTTTTGCTAAATTGACTGTTCATGACAGATTAAGGAGACAGGCGTTGAGATTGGTCAGTTAATGTTGATGAAGGTTAAGCTATTGACAGAAGGGTAATAATGTGAAACTGTGAATATGTTTTTTTTTTGTTAGGTAATAAACTTTCGGAGATGATGGTTGACAGCTTGTTTTTGATATAAACTAATATTTAAATAAGAAATATTGTTTTTAATAGAATCACACCTGCTGAGATTCAATATTAATATTTGATTTAAATGCATTTTATGTAGGTTGACATATCAATCACGTACTATTTTAAAGAAGGAGGAAAAAATGAAACATTTCATAAGTCATTTGTGTGTTTAACACTCAGGTAAACTTTTGGGTCTGAAGATAATATTCATAGCATGGTGACGTTTAAGGTGTTTTTTGACATTTGTTTCCTTATTAAATTCAGATTTGGGAAACTGGCAATATTTGCACCAGAGCCTAAATAAGCGATGATGATTGTGGTGGTTCACTGTAACATCGCACCTTTTCGTATGCTCTATAATCCATAAAGCAAAAAAACCAAAAATGTCAACAAATTTTCCGAGAAATGTCTGAGTATATATTTTGTTTTCTAAATACTTACACTGCCGATCAATATAATAGATTCATCCTATAAACGACAAAGAATCGAATTTTTCATCGACAAAAACTTAAGAAAAAAAATTGTCTATACTGAAACTGTTGTGGCGATGTCAATAGCTCGTGATTTTGCAGAAAAGTTCACCTAAGAGGTCCTAATAACTTACTTTACTATGGCAAAGCTATTTCGAGAGTGATTTGACAAACATCATACGTGGCGATGGAAAATCTAGGTCAATTTTACCAAAATACCCCAAACAATTACTTTGTAAAATAAATTCTCTCCTTCCCAAATGACATAATAGTGGAGTAACTAATGCTAAAAAAAATGGCAAAATTAGGGAATCCGGCCAAACAGCTCCAATTTTGATGATCTTTTTTAAAGTCTATAGATTTAAAATTGCCACTGTTGCGGCTGATTTTTTAAAAATTTATTTGAAGATTTTTGTGAACAAAAAAAAATTGTTTTCGAAAATTTTGCTTAAATTTGAAAAATTGATTGATGTCAAAGATTGTGTAAAAAATTAAAGGCAACAAAATGTATAGGAGTGATGGGTAGCGATAGATGCGTTTTTCACACAAATTGACTTCAAACACAAAAAAAAAAAATATTTGAACACAACGGCAACACCTAGAATATTGAAATATACATTTTTAAAAGTTAGAAGTATTCATATTTGCAAAATTAAATTAAGTAAATTGAATGAAGTTTTTTTGAAAAAGTGATCCTTAAACTCAAAATTTTGAAAAAAAAAAATTATTGAAAAAAATTAAACATGTTTTTAAAACTTTTTCGTAATAAAATATGCATTTCTTTTTTAAATTTTCTTACCATATTAATTGTTATTTGAATTCAAAAAAGGAAATGTCAATATGTATTATAGTTTATGAAAAGAGTCAAAAGTATTTTATTTTCGAAGAACTTTTTTAATAGAAGTTTTTGAAAAAAATATAGCATTTTTTTTTTAAAGTTCAATATTTAAATATAAAGTTAATATTTCTTCATTCAACAGCCCTTATTGTTGAAAGTTAAATAGCGAAAGTTTTAAGGTCTTATTTTTCAAAGTCTTAGAGAAAATCAATTATTTCTAAACAAAAATTCAGTTTTTATCAAAAAAAAAACCAATGAAATTGAAGTAATTTTGAATTTTTTTTTTTTCAAAACTGTAATATATTACCTTTTTCTCTTCAGAATTCAACTGTAAATACTTATGGCCAAAAATTTCGAAAAGGTTTGAAAAAAAGTCATTTTTTTTTTCAAAATTCTGAGTTTGAGAACTATTTTTTCAAAAACTCTTCATTTAATTTAGTGGAATTAATTTTTACAGATAGAAATGAAATTCTGGCTTTTTAAAAACCGTGTTTTTAAATATGGTTGGTATTACCGTTTTATTAAAAATATTTTTTTTTTGTTTGAAGTTTGTGGGAAAATTGCATTTATCGCTTAAACGATGGAAGATTGTCCCTTATATTTTTATTAAAATACACAAACAAAAATGAGGAATTAAACCCTAAAAATAACACTTTTTCCAACTTTATAGTTTCCAAAGTTACTAGAGAATACGCTCTTGTAACGATTAAGAAAATGGGTGGAAATACACTTAGGTCACATTCTGAGAACCACTTTGTTTTTGGCTTTAGGATAGTGTTAAATAAAACTTTATTTTGAAAAGGCTTTCAACATTGCTATTTCCCCTCTTACCTTTAAAACGCGTGCTGGTGACATTCGCCAGAATAAATCCCCCTAAGGTTGCAGGAGCAACCATTACAACTTAGCCTTATTCCGACAAAATCATAATTTTTTTACAACCACTATCTCCGTCATAAATTTTAATGCAGATTAAAGGACATCAAAAAATTCATTGGAATAAATCCTTAAAATGAAACTCTTAGACAAATCGCGGATATAACTTTGACTTATGGCCAGTCCATTAAATCATAATGCCCGACAGAATAATATTAAACTAAATGAAAAACTAGTCAAATTTGCATATTTTTTTGTTTAAAATTGTTTATCCTTGTGATTCAGCATTAGGCAATTCCGAACCTTCCTTAAATCAAACACTGCAAAAAAAAAAGTTAAATATTTTGATTAAAGAAGAAAAAAACACGACCACTTTTTAGAATTGCTTTTGTTTCACGTTCGTAATTCGTGAAGCGATTTATATTTAAATTAGACGCGTATTTTTGCCTCGAATGGTTTTATTTTTCATATCAAAAAATGGAACCAAATATTTCAATCGATAGAATGAATCCAAAGAGGAAATATAATCCATGTTTGGTTGACGACCTCAGCTCATATCTAAATCGCCACCGCATCCTTCTTTCAAAGATATTTCGTTATCGAAAGCTTTTTATGCTTGATGAATATTTAATGAAGAAACAAGATAAAATTATAGAAATCGAAAAAAAAGTCAAGAACTATAAAAATGTATATTTTTCAAGTATCATTCTAAAGTATAGGGGATAGAAAGGTGAACGTTGATCCTTGGATATAAACAAGAAAACGGAGGGAAAGATTCCATTCCTGGGAAAGTAAATTCTATTCCTGATGTTGGTTTCTCTCATACATTGTAATGAGATGTTATTGGTCCCGAGGACTTATTTATGAGGGAAAGAGAAAATACAGAATTTATTGATTAACAAATTGTTGGATTTATTTGAAATAGCTTTTCCTTGGAAGACAACTGGGGGGTTCTAATGTAAACTTATCCTGAATTCAAGAGTATTATTTTTTTAAAATTTAGCTTTCGACTTTTAATGTTGATTAGTTAAGAAACAAATCCTTTGGCAGTAACAGATAGGCATCAAGGACGTACCCTACCTGCGCGGTTGAACTAATTACTAGGATTTCCGCTGTTTTTATGCCTGTACATTTGTAAATATTTTCTAGCAGAATTGCTAAAAAGCGGAATTAAGCGTACCTACCCACTTTGTCGGTTCGTTCCCATAAATTTAGAAATATGCCATGTTTAGGTAAAGCGTTCCAAGGGAAAAGTTTCAAAACTTTGTGTATGAATCCTTTAAAACATAGAATATTTATAAATTGTTCTTCTTATGCCAAACTTCAATCTTCTTGAATTAAAAATATTCATTTCTTCTACGTTTTTAGACAAATTCTATGTTTTTCTATGTATTTCTGTGATATTCTATGTTTTACTATTATAATCTTTTTCTATGGTATTTTTAAACTATACCTAACCTTGAACACAAAAATTTCAATTTTTTCTGTTTCAAGTCAAATTCTATTTTTTTCTATGACATTCTCTGTTTTTTATGATACTCTCTGTTTTTCTGTGATATGTTTTGATAAGATATGTTTTTCTATGATATTCTATTTTTTCTATGTTATTCTATGTTTTTCTATGAAATTCTTGTTTTTCTTGGATAATATATGTATGTTTTTCTATGATATTCAATTTTTTTCTATGAAATTCTATGTTTTTCTATTAAATTATATGTTTTTCTATGATATTTTTACGGCATTACTAAACCTTTTTGAAATATAAATGCTGACTTTTCCTGTTTCTAATCAAATCCTATGTTTTTCTATGATATCCTATGTTTTTCTTTTTTATTTGCACCAATACACTTCTTTATTTTTTATTGTATTTTTCTCTTTCTAGCGCTCAAAACCTCACCAGCTATACACGAACAATGCAAGCAACTCGAACGTGCCAAAACTGGAGATCTACTCAAAGCAAAAATCCAACAGCGCCCCAATCGCGAAGAGCTCGAGCGTCGTCACATCTTGGAAGAAGATGAATGTCACATTGATCCAAGTCTTGCTGAAAAGCAACGTATGCTCAAGAAAGCCCGTCTAGCTGATCAATTGAATTCCCAAATTCAGCATCGACCCGGTCCATTGGAACTAATCAAAAAGAACATACTCCACACTGAAAAGCCAATTGAAAAAATCGTCAAAGAAGGTTTGGTGTCATTCAAAGCAACAAGCGAAGGTTTGCTAACAAGACCGCAACATCCCAATAGTTATATTACATTCGAAGATGACTCACAGAGTTCGGAAAGTGATACACGCAACACTCCACCACGAACAACAACCGATGTGCTTGAAGCAGCTGCTGCTTCGGCTGGCATTGTTACAGTCGCCCTTACAATTCCAACAAGTGGTGGGCAAGTTGTTGTCACATCGGCACCGATTCTTCAGACCAAATTCCACACAACATTGGCACCCTATGTTCCTCCACCGCCGCCATTGCCCACACGAGTGAAGCAAGAGACAGCAAATCTCTTCGAAGAGCTTTGTCAGTCGGTAGCTGGGCCAAGTCCGAGTCCAGGTTATTTGCCATTGGCTCATTCACCACTGTCGTTTGGTTCTAGTGCTTCAACGCTAAGTCCACTTTCGTCGGTGGCTTCTCCACCACATTCGATAACCCCAAGACCGACCATAGCTTCACCAGCATTGTCGCTTCAACAATCGCAGAAATCCGATGCTCCGGGCAAGGACAAAAATCGCAAGAAAAACAAATCAAAGCCAGTTTCAAAGGCGAGAACAATCAAATTCCACGAGTACAAAGGACCACCGAGTGCTCAGAAGATTTCATCATCCTCAGAATCTAGTGCCACAGAAGAGACATCTTACCAACTCATGTTGGAACAGCAAAATTGTTTGCTGAAATTTCTGGAACATCTCAATAAAAATCAGTCAATAATCCCTTCGACCACTGGTGCTCCCACCCCCAAAGTTGCTACAATGACAACGCAGCAATCGACTGTGAGTAGCAGTGATGTCAGCACGTCAAGTTCCATGTCCATGTCGGCGGGAACTCCTCGTCCTCCACCATTGCCATCTCCAGCTTTATCTGTGAGCTCGTCGATTCCACCAAGTCCGGCAACAAGTTATGCCGAATCGACTTGTTCGCTGAGTGAAAACACTCGACTTGAGAAAATGAAGGTTTCTGATCTGAAAATGCATCTTAAGCGACGAAATCTTCCTGTTTCTGGACCTAAGCCACAGCTCATTGAACGTCTGAGACCGTATTTGCCTTTTGACTCAATGGATTGCACCCCAGCGTCGAATTCGGAAATGCCGCCTTCCGTTGTGAGTAATGAGACATGTGATGCTCCAGACACTACAGTGGCCATGATGGTGAATTCACCTCGTCAATCCATGTCGCCAGAGGCAGTAAACGATCATCAAGAGCACATGGAAGTCATGCAACAGATGGATTCACCAAGACCTGTTGCCATGCAGGTGCAACCACAAACTCAAACTACAACCTTCCTGACATTGTCCAATGAGGACCTCTTGCGGGAACAACAGCGGAAGATCGATGAACTCCAGAGGCAGTTGCAGCTCAGTCAGCAAGAGTTGCAACAAATCCGTCAGAATCAGCTTGGTTTAGCGCCTCCTCAACAGATCACCCTAATAACCACTGCTCCAAAAGAGATTATTGTTCCTCAACAACAACAGCCCCAACAACAGCAACAGGTGATTAAAATTCAACAGCAGCCCATTCAGCAACAGCCAGTGGTTTCAAGCACGATTCAGGCCAAGGCCGCATCAGCTCCACCCGCACCGCTAAGTCAGAAAATGGTTGTAAAACAGCAGCTTGAAGCTAAAATCCAGAAGCAAAAACAAGCTGCTGCTGCAGCAGCTCAAGCCCAAGCTCAGGCTCAGCTTCAGGCCCAAGCACAGGCCCAAGCTCAAGCCCAGGCGCAAACTCTTATTCGCATGCAAAAGGCTATGTCAACCCCGACACATCACACAGTTATCATCCCGAAGCTGGAAGATCAAAAGACAATCATTGCTACTGCCCCAGCCTCATCTATAGCTGGAGCACACCATCATAAAGGTCAGAATAATGTTGGCTTAATGTGGAACGACGGCAATCAGACCATCTTCCTTGTTGGACTTCCTCCACATGACAATGGAAAGAAGCTAATGAATGGTCACCATCGAACCACATCCCTGCCCAGCATTGTATTCCCAATAACTCCCGCAGAGCAGCAAATAATTGAGGCCAAACGTCAGCAAATGCAGCCAAGAATCCAATTGGATATAAAACCACAAAACCTACCCCCACCGCCGCTGTACGAAGAGGCAACTAAGCAACTCTGCACAGTTAAAATTAAGGAAGAAATCATAGAACAACCACAACAAAGAAATGGCATAAATCCAACTCTGGTCACAGCAGTTCCCTCTTCCAAGCGCAAACAACATGTGAAATCGGAAAAACTTACCGATGTCCTCGATATTCTTATCAATCAGGGTGAACTACCCGAGAGCGCTAGAGAACCACTCACTCCAATAACTCCACTCACGCCCGGCGGCAGCAGCATCATGACCGACATGAGTGGCAATCTGATCATTTCACCTGCTCCACCTGCACCTCCACCAGTTACAGTGACAACAATGGACACAACACTTGCAACAACTGCATCTCCATCTTTCCAACTTCTTAACACTCCAGCTCCACCACCACCTCCGCCGCCACCAGCTCCAACGCTACAATCTCCCCAGCCTCCGCTCTTGCTGGAGAACATAGAAATGTCTTCGCCAATGCAATCGAATTGCCATATAGACCCGGCAAAGACACTGGACATATTCCTGGAGCAACAGCACCAGCACCAGTCCTCGCCCACATTGCATCAAGAAAAATCATCACCCGATGATCGCGACAACAAATTGAATCACTTCGATGAATTCGAATTGCTCGAGCTCATGAGTCAACAGCTGGAAATGGATATTGGTGGTGACGACAATTGCCACAATTTTCCAGACCTACAGCAGCAGCAACATGCACAACAGCAGCAGGACACATCCCAAAATAAACAATCAATATCACCGCCAATGCGACGTGACATGAATCCCTCGCTCCAACCATCCATCAGTGAGCTCATCCAGCAGCAGCAAAGCACTTCCATCAGCAACAATAATTCCAACCTCCCCATGACCAATGGCTTGGTGCACCATCAGCACCACCATCACCACCACAACCATCACCTCCATCATCAACATCATCCACAACAGCAGCATCAGCAGCATCATCCATTGCAACATCACAGTGTCAATAATAATCCTGGCGAATCGTCCTCGTCCAGTTTTGCGTCGTCAAACAATAATTTCTCATCGACGCCAATGGACGTGTGCGATGACTTTGACAATCCTTTGGCAAGTTTCAGTTTCAGTTCGCAGCTATCGCCTGACTCAAATATAAACACTCCGCCACATCATCCATTTGGCGAAGAGGGTGGTATTATATCTGTTGGTGGTGCTAATAGTGGTGATAGTACAGTCGGTGGTGGTGGTGGTAGTGGTGGGAACAATAGTTGTGGTCTCATGTCATCATCATCCCATTCCGGCTCGTCGCCCTCGGGGCACAATAATTCGATTTTGGAACAAATGTCAGTTTGTGGCAACAATATTGGTGGTCAGAATCAAGGTGCTTCAATGATGGATAACTCGGATAATTTCGGAGACAGCCACTTGTCGCCAATAAATCAGGACAACATTTTGGATCTTTTCAATATTGACGATTACAAGATGTCCTGGGGTGAAGGAGATTTTGCTGTCTAAACGAAAAGCAAAAACAACAACATCATGTTGTCTTGAGAGAAGAAGAGAAAAGAGAAGAGACGTGCATTTATTATTATAAATGATGTGTGAACGCGATTTAGTAGCTACCCTTGGGGCAAAAAACAAGGAGGTTTTACTCCTTAAAATAATATTTTTTTTTTTAACTTTGAATGTATGGTTTATATTTGAAAATGAAAATGTAAAAAAAAAAACATGAAAAGAAAATGTCAGAGTAATGAAATAAAAAAACAAAAAAGAATTTAAACAAAAAAAAAAAAAAACGTAAAATTAGACCATTCCAATGAAATTCTTAAGAAAAAACAAAAACATACAAAAAAAAAAAATGATTAAGTTGCTTACGTCTTTTGTTTTTAGTTGCATATAGCTTATAGAAGCTTAAGAGAATAAATGTATTTTTTAAGGATGTGTTTGAAAAAAAAAAAATTGTTTTGTAATCGTTTTATTTTGTAAGAAAATCATCTTTTATTAAAAAAAAATTGTAAATTTAATTAAACTTTTTGATTGTTTTATATTTATTTTATATATTTTTTATTTTGGAATTTAAACTATCTCTACTTTAAATATATTCTTACCATTAAAAACCTAGAAATCATTATGTTATAAGTTACGATTGCCGACTTTATATGAAATCTTTGTAATTTCTTTAAGTTTTAACACTTTTTCTCGGATTCATTTTCAAAATAGGCATATTAATTAAGTTTTTCTTATTTAAAATGTCGCATGACGAAACATAAATGTCCGTAATTTTTTTAGAAGAAACAAAATTAATATCGATAGAGCTTCTGAGTGAAATGTGAGAGTACATTGGTTCTTGTTTTGATGTTTTTCCGATTCATTTTCATTGTTCGATCAATATTTGAGTGATTTGTTGCTTTAAAACTGTATTTTTGATTCAATTTCAAAATATAATCAGTCAATTTTTGAATTAAAGTAGTGACTAATTCCCTAATTCGAGTGAAATTCACTAAAAAAAATTGTTCTACAGCATTTGTTGAAATTGCTATGTTTGAGTGGAGATTAATTCGCCTCGAACAACCAATTAAATCGATTTATAAGAGCTGCCTTGAGGCCCAACCCGTATTGGTTTATATCGAGTGAATGTTTGCACAGTTCAAATATTTTTTATTAAATTCTAAAAATACGACCCTTTTTCTAAATTTCAGTCGAGACTTACTCGCATGTCTAAGATTTGTCGTCCTAATAGAGTCTTAGAATTAAAAAAAACTCAATACCACTCATATAAGCTTAGTAATTAGATTATAATCCCATTTCGGCTCGTACAGATTCTATTCAAAATTTTAAGATATCCGAACAGAGTTGTCCTGTGTCGTGTGATCTGGATTTTTATACTTAAGAAATTATCTTCGATGCAATTCAATTAAAATGGCGAGACTTCTATGTCAGATGTTAAAGTTTAGCTTGCATTTCAATCATTTAAAATATCTTTAAAAAAACACAATCACTAGCCATTATTCAAACTGCTGCATTTGCCTCAAACTTGTCAGTCTTGCCATACCAAAAACGTCAACCAAATAGCTCAACTCATCTCCAGATACTTTTCCAAAATGCAAAGCAAAGTCAAAATTATGAATTATTGGAGTTGGTATTAAGGTCAGGATCGAATTGGTTTTGTTGAGAAAAATTGAGTTGGGTATCCCTTATTGGGTCATCAATAAAAGAAAATAGGCCAATTAACCAAGTCTCCGATCTTCACACTAACTAAAGTTAAAAAGTACCGAAACACTTCGCCAGCTTGTTGGTATGTCCCAAGTCATTTCTTAAGGATATGAACCTGGTTATTATTTTCTTACTCGTAGCAAGTATCTTGTTTGTTTCTTTTTTTCATAAACTAGTTCAGATACCTTGAATTTGGATTTGTATTTGAAATGGTTTCAAAATCGTAAATCTTGTTTTTTTTTTTTTATTATTTTAGAACAAACTTTTATCATAAAACTATTTTCAACAATGAAACGATTACATTACATTTAAAACCATCCTTAAAAAAATGTTAAATGAAAAGAAAAGAAGAAAATCACAAATAAAAAACAAATATAGCAAAGCAAAAAAAAAATATCTAAAAAAATATATACCTACATAAATATATTAGAATAAAACTTTTATCAAAAAAAAAAAAAAAAAACAAAAAAAAAATTACAAGTATTTCCTCAAAGGAAAGAAAACGCCTTTAATTAAGAGTAAACAAAATTTGTTTAATTATTATAAATATTTTGTTTCGTTTTTTAATTTAATTTAAAAAAACAACATTACATTATAAGCGAAGATATTATTCTCGCTATTCCGATATTTGAATAAAAATATGTAAGAAGAAATTACATAAAAAAAAAAACAAAAATTGTATCCTGAGAAATTAATGTTTAATATTTATTGAAAAAAAAAGTCAAACAAAATTAAAATTTTATTAGAATTTGTGAGTTGTGTTTTTTGTCTGATTTTATTATAAAAATTTAGTTAAAAAAAAGAAAATATTTCCAATTTTGTTTTTTATTTAGAAAAAAATGTTTCTTGCGCAAAAAGTAATTAATAAATATACAAGAACAAAAGAAAAAAACAAATAATGAAATATATTATACACAAAATGTACTTAATTGCTTTGTTCTCTATATTAAAAGAAAATTGTTATTAAATAATTTTAAAATATCATAGCTTAGAAAAAACAAAAAAATGTAAATACATATATTTAATTTAAAAATTTAATGAATTAAAATTTAATTACAAGAGTAAAAAAAACAACAGTTATACTTTTTAAAAATAATATTTTGTTCTAACAGTTTTTTTTTAATTTTTGTTTTTTTTTTTTAAATTTTAGTCTAATCTACTAATTTTTTTTTTGTTAAATTAACTTTTTCCTGTAAATAAGTTTAAATTAGTGCTTAGAATAATGATATTATTAATAAATTAATTAAACTTACCATGTGCTTGGCATACAAAATTAATATCAATATAAAAAAAAAAACATAAATAAAAAAAATATTAAACAAAACCACTCAAATTATTTAATTTTAAATAATAAAATTATTTTTTTAATAATCAAGAGAAATTTGAAAAATATTAATTTAGCTTGACAAAATGAAAAAAATAATTATTGCTATGAAACAAAATAAAAAAATAAAATTAAAACATAAGTTTTAACTAAAATAATTATATTATTATAATTACATTACATACATATAACAATTACTACTACTACTATTATTATTATTATTATAACAAAGTGATATCAACAAAAAATATACTATAAAAAAATATTAAATAAAAATCATTTTTCCAACAAAAAAAAATATAAGTTTTTTTTCTCAATTTTATGGTTTCATCCTGTACGAGTTAATTGCAACAACGTTTTGGTCGGGACAAAATATTTAACAGGCTGATAAATTAAAAAAATAAAAATGAATTGATATTCAAAAATCAGCTACTTTTGGCTGTTCTAAAGATCAAACTGTTATTTTCTTAGCTTTTAGTTCTTTCATCTTCCTTGGTTCAGTTTTTGTGTTTAAAAGGAAGAAAAATATAATAACGATTGCAAGTATATGGAACAATAATTTGCATGAGTCCAAAAACCAAATTAATAGTCAATTCAAAGGCTACCGCTGGGTTAAATATGTGGTCCAAGTGATTTTTTTACAGACACATTCGACGCACAACACTGCTGTTGGGCAACATAGCTAAATACAAGAGAGTGAGTAAGTAATTTACATTTAAAAGATTGAAAAACGTTCATCCAAGTGCATTAATCAGGTAATTTGGTCAGCGAGATAAACGCACCAACAGAATTTTAATTTTTCGCAAAAAAAAGTTACACATACACCACAGTGTACCCAAATTTGTTGGATTTGCGAAATGAAAAGTGGTGTCGATAATTTCAATATAGAGTTCTTTTAATGAAAAAAAAAACAATATCCATTATTTTGAAAAAAAAAAATCTAATAAATAACAGCTTCACTTATAAAATCAAGTCGGGAGCGGGTCATAATTCTGCTTGTCGAAATTCTGTATGACAAAATTCTGTGTGGTCTAAATACTGTAAGACCATAATTCTGTATGTCATTATACTGTAAATACAAAATTCTGTATGCCAAAATACTGTATAAACAAAATACTGACTTGCAAAATTCTGTTTTGTAAAATTCTGTACGTAAAAATTCTGTGTTTTATATATACAGTATTTTTCAAGAAATTTCCTTTGATAAAAAAACACATAATACTAGTTATAATTGTGATGTTTTTATTGACATTAAAGGCGTAAAAAATTTGGAACCAAGCTACAAAATGGAAATTTTTCTTTATTTTCTGATCGAATTAACTATCTTATTAAAGTTGTTCATATTATTTTATTATATATCCTAATAGAAATAGAATAACTTAATTAAGAAATAAATTAGATAAAACGAGTTTCATCAATTTTTTTAAAATGTGGTTCCAAACTTTTGGCGGTGGGTGTAAGTATAATTAATAAATGACATAAAATTGTGTTTTTATAAAAGAGAAAAATTGAAAAGAGAAAGTAAGAAAGAATAAACAAAACATCAATATAAAACATTTATAAAAATTTAAAATTCCCAAAAAAGACGAGAGACATCAATAAAAAGCTTGCCTCTTTATTAAGTTGATCTTTTAAAAAGTCATAATAAAACTTCTTTTAAATAAATCTGTATTTCAAAGCTCTATAAAAATGCTGTAAAAAAAATCGTTTTGTGCGCGCACTTTTTTACATTATCAAAACGATATTTTTTTACAGAATTTTTACAGAATTTTGAAATACAGTATTTTGACCAACCAGAATTTTGCTATACAGAATTTTGCTTGTACAGCATTTTGCACATACAGAATTTTGACATACAGTATTTTGGCATACAGTATTTTTAATTCAGAATTTTGCAACATACAGAATTTCTACCCTTACACTATTTATGTACATATTTATAAACATATAAGATTTGTACGAAATTTAAAGTGAAATATTTGAAACTGTTTTTAAATGCAACTGCTCCTCTTTAAAGAGGATGGGATTATTTTTCTCCGTGTGGCACAACTTTGTTTTATCTTTTTAGAATTATAAATTTTTAAATATTTGTTAATCAGTGATGAATTTTGACTAAACTGATAGAATTCCTCTTCTTTGCCTTTAGAGAATTCCAACACTCTAGCGAGCAATCACTCCTAAATATCATACCTACCTACTTTTTTGTTCCTGTGTTTAGTCATGAGCCAAACCACAAATATTCCAACAAGTAAAGTGTTAACCCTATCGGAAAATATAATTTTTATATGTGAGTAAAGAACCAACCAAACAAGCAATATGGCCTCCAAAAGAATTGTGTGCTAACAGGACTAAAGTTTATGTAAAATATGTTACGTGGGAATGTAATACATTCACAATTTTACAAGCGGGTAACATTCAAGTTCTATGGCTATTCTTTTGGAGGCTTTAATCATTATTTTAAACTTTTATTAAAGCATAAGGATATGCTCATCGCTATAACCAGCTTCCATTAAAACAAGTACCCTTTTTTTTACCCAAAACATTAAAATAGACCCTTACACATCTTTAAACAAAATTAATAATATTTTTATATTCCGCTTGTATATTAATTGCTTCCACTTGAGAAATTAATTAAAGCTGTTGCCACAAATTAAAATGAAATAAGAAAAGCTAAGCATTTATCTCAATTGCTGCTGGAAAATAATCCTCTTTCACTAATACAGCTACACTACACCTGCTGCTGCTCGGCCTCAGCTCAAAAATGGCTGTAGTAATATTAGAAACACAACACCATTGAGAATGAATGTAGAATTTCATTAATTTTTGACCAGGAAAGCGGCTTTTGTTTGCAGATTATGGTGCAGATAAATTTAGTGACATTCCGAACCTTGTTTGGATTTTTATTGGTTTGTTGTATGGAGTTGGAATAGTGTGGGTGTTTGCTTTTGCTCAATATTGTCATTTCCCTCAAATAATAATGAAATTACAAGTCGTCCTTGTAAGTTAATGGGAAATGAACTTAGTTTTCGTTATCCTGTTATTGTAAACGTTAATGAATTATTCAAGTGAAACAGTAGGCGTGTAGGCGTGTTCTTATGGTTTATTTTTTTTTTTTGTGTTGTTTTTGTTATTTTTTTGGTTGAAAGATAATCACTACCCTGTCCTTTCTGTCCAGTTGTTGAAGATTGTACTTGATGGAACAGGAGGATATTCAATGTCATAATCATGGTTATACAAGCAGACTCATCAAAACAACGTGAGGGTGCTGTTTATGCCAAATTATCTACCACTTCTTAAACTCACACTTGCCTTGCTCGTTTTCATGAAACACGCATTCACAAGGACAACGAAGACGACGATGTCGCGTCGTGCGTTGTTGTGCCATCGTTTTTGTCGTCGTCAACAATGATGATGATTATGATGATGATGACAATGATGCTCTCATTCTAAGGAGAGGCGACCACAATATTTGTGTCAAGTCTCGTTGGGACAGCGGGAGTTTGGGGCAACCGACGCATGTACGCGCTCACCCTTAACAGTGATGAAAGAGGACAAAAGTAAAAAATCAAAGAAGGAAATTCCCTTGAGCAGTGTGTAGGCGTACAGCGTTTATATTATAACCTCAATCTACTGTAGAGAATCACAAAAAACACATACAAATATACACACAAAAGCACGATATAGAGCAAACAAAATAGAGAAGAGAAAATAAATTGGATAATCATACGACATAAGAAAAGCATCGCCGCCGCCGCCGCGCCGCCGCCCGGCTATGGCAACAAGTTGACTTGGCTGCCACAAAGCAATCTATAGAAAAGAAAAGGTGGATTTTACTTGCTGAGTTTAAAGTTATTCATTTTTGTACTTATTCTTAATTCGTAGGGATTAACAAAAGATCTAAAATGAAGTCAAATTTGATTCCATGAAACAAATGTTGACACTAGCGTGGTGAATAGTGGCTAATTTTAAACGATTCATCATTGATTGTTGTGCATAAGCTAAGCGCCGTTTTCAGCTAATTCAAGGAACAGTTTTAGGCAAAATAATAGACGCTTTATAATAATGTATAATACAGGGTGTCCCAAAAGTTAACGTCGAAACAAAAACGGTAGATAGGATAGGTGGTGACAGTTATCAGAAAAATAATAAAAAAAAATCGCAGCCATATATTTTGGGAGTTATGGGCATTTGAAAAAAAGTCGAAAAAATGGTCACCCTGTGACTTTTTTTCATGTGCCGTGACTACAAATCTTAATTTTTCTCATTTCTTTCTTTTGTTACGGAACCTTGAATAACCCTGCTATCAAATGCATTCAAAAATTTTAACTCAGCTGTATCAGTTTTAAAGAAAATATTACTTTTTTACCCAACTTAGTACTAAAAAATTTTACATGATTCTAATTCAAGGAGCCGTAGTGTAAAAAAAATGCACTAAAATGTTTCAGCAAGTTGCCTTAAAAGTTGGTGTGTTCAATTCTCTTTTCAAAATGGTATAACAAGTTTTGTAGCCTTTCAGAACCTTTCAGAATACAAAAACTTAAATAATATGGAAAAATTACCTCATAAAAAAGTCGGATTTCTTAAGAAAAAAAAATTTTATCTCGGTTATTTATGGAATATTCCCAACAATGTTGTACCATTTTGAAAAGAGAATTGAACACACCAACTTTTAAGGCAACTTGCCGAAATATCGTAGTGCATTTTTTTTACACTACGGCTCATTGAATTAGAGTCATGTAAAATTTTTTAGTACTAAGTTGGGTAAAATCGTAATATTTTCTTTAAAACTGATACAGCTGAGTTAAAATTTTTGAAAGCATTTGATAGCAGGGTTATTCAAGGTTCCGTAACAAAAGAAAAAAATGAGAAAAATTAAGATTTGTAGTCACGGCACACGAAAAACCGTCACAGGGTGGCCATTTTTTTGACTTTTTTTCAAATGCCCATAACTCCCAAAATATATGGCTGCGATTTTTTTATTATTTTTCTGATAACTGTCACCACCTATCCTATCTACCGTTTTCGTTTCGACATTAACTTTTGGGACACCATGTATATTGTGCATAAGAAAATATTTTAATAATCGAAAAAATTCTTTAAAGAAAATGTTTCACATACGCCACAGTGACCGCGTAAGTTTAAACTTTGAAATTGTAGACCATTGACACAAATAATAAATCGAATGGACTTTGTTTAGCGTTTTATAACTATGCATTTTTATGAGTTTTCTTGAATAGGTTTGAATGAGATTTATTAATTTGTATTTTTTCAGCCCTATTTATAAAATCATCATAGAAAGTACATAGCATTATGTACTGCTTATAATGTATTTAAACAAAAAATTGTGATTTATAATATTTAGGCAACGTTTAATAAAGATTGTATAAGCTAAACGCGTTTTTTGGTTGTTTAGAGCTTGAATAAGAATAATTTATTTTGCTTAAATGTCATTTGAACTTCACATAATTTTCAAAAAAAAAAAACATAGCAATGATTTGTATGTATATTTTTTTTCAAGAATTTATTTTTTGACAATTTCATTTCATTTTTCATTTCAAATAAAAAATTAAATGAAATTATTTTGTTATTGTTTGTGATTTTTGGAAAGAAGAGTTGGACAAGTGAGATAAGAGTAGGTTTTACAGACACAAGTAAGATTCAACTGTAGTTCCATTTGGCTCAAAAATAATAAGAAAATAATTTTTGTGATAGTGAATGAGTTAGTCAATAAAATTGATAACAATGGAAATGTTTGTCAAGTATGGTCCTGTTTCCTAAAGTTGCTGCGAAAAAAGTCTAAACACTTCAACCGTTATGATTTTAATAAACAAACATATCATTGCATGATTTCAAATCATTATTATATCTTAAAACATGTTTCTTAGGGTAAAATAATCATCGCAGAAAAATGAATAAAAAGTAAGTATACGCCCGAGTGAATCAAATCAAATAGAAAACTGCTTAACTGTGTAACTGCTCTTCGTTATGATTTTTTTCTAGGTTTAAAATGCACTTTTCACTTAATTATCTATTTAAAGAAGAGCCTGTGACACATTTTTTTGGGTCTCCCTATTCCGTCCGTGCGTCTGTGCGTTGGCTATTAAAATAAAATATTATTGTAGTCCTTTAAATTATCTACAATTTAAAAAAAAAAATTAGCACTCTACGACCCACACGAGCCGAGAAATTAATTTTTTAAAAAAGGTCCAAATGACCAACGAAAAAACATAAGACAAATTCTCTTATAACAAGAAACAATGAAAACAACCCCTCTCACTGAGAACTAGTATTCGAATCATAAACAAGGGAAATTTTTTTGAATTTTCTTACGGATTAATGCTTTCTTAAAATTATAATAACTCGGCTCCCGTGGTTCGTAGAAAGCTAAATTTTTTTTTGAATTGTAGATAATTTAAAGGACTGCAATAATATTTTATTTTCTTAGCCAATACTTAAACCGTTTGCAAAATAATAAGGCAAGAGTTTGCTAAACAAAAAAACGATTTTGACTTAATATTACTTATTTTATATTTGTTTCAACAAAAAGAATGTGCACTTAATTGGTAGAAAATGTTGTAACGAACAATTCATTGCTTTATTTTTTGCCGTAGGACATTCTGAAGTCGAGTTATTCCCAAAAAACGATATTTTTGGGTGTTTTCGCACCGGTTTTGCATGCGTTCATTTATCGATTGCTCGGCCATCTTTGGTAATAAAGAGCTCATTTTTTCTTTAAAATGCAGGACATGAACAGGGCTACAAAATTGGTTAGAAAAATGTCAATCATGATATAAACTTTTTTCGAAATAATGACAAAAATGTGTTTTTTAACAACAAGAATTTGACTTTAAATGGCTGCCATTTTATATTTACTCACTCAAAATGAAATTACATATAACGATAGAAATATTATAAGGAAGAGAATGTATGCTTATTTTTTGGTCTACGACAATCTGGAGCAAAGATATTAGCTTAGAAGTAAAATATCCCAAAAAATGCATTTTTGTGAATAACTCCGCTAAAAAGAATGATCAGGTGGTGAGAAATTGGGTTTAAGCCTTTTAAATATACCCCTATCGATCCATGAAATAAAAACTGACAGTGCCTCTCTGCGCAAGGTGAGGCCTTTTTTTCCGACGCTTTGACTGGAGTATATGCATTAAGGTAAAAAAATACAAATTTGGTTTTTCGTTTTTTCAAAATCATGTCTTTTGTTCAAAAATGTTCTAACATTTCTGAAAAAAAGGTAATAGGTATGTACCTATTAGGTATCAACGGTATCAACCCGTCATAAAAAAAAAAAATTGTCTTTAAAAGTTATAAAAATTGATTAATATATTTAGAGGTCGCTAGCGCCATTTAAAGCTTCATGGTATAGTGAATTTGTGGAATTAATTTCAAAAACATGAATTATGTTTTGTTTAAACATTTTTTATTTTTTATACAAGGTAATATACCAGCAATTTGCCAAAAAACCATAGCGCTTTGATTTGGTTGAGATAAGACCATCGTATTGAAGGGGGGGGGGGTGGTTTATTCCCCTCTTTTTAGCCTAGAGGACAAATTTTCTAGGAATTTGACTTAGATTGAAAAAAAAATTATTAAAAATTGACGGTTATATCTACAATAACTTCCTATACTTTTTTTTAAAGCTAATAATTTTTTCTTTTATTTTGTTTTTTAAATAAAGCTCTTTCAAAGAATAATTTTTGAAAAAAAAAAACATTTTCAAACTCAAAATTTTGAAAAAAAATCTTTCAAACAAAAATTACAAACTAATTTTTTGTCTTTTCTAACCATTTGCCCAAATATAACATTTTTGAGATTAAAAAACAAGCTTCTTTAATATTTTTTGTTTGTAATAAAAGAACAATGCACAAGTTTCTCAGAAGGTAACATTCTTTCGCTTAGGATAATGGTAAAAATGATATTTGACCAATCAACCAAATTTCCGCTTTTCTCCTTGTTACGTTTGCTGATTTAAAATCTTTTTTTAAATCAGAACTTAAAGTAGAACGAGCCCGTTCACAGTTTTATATGACCATTCAAACCGAAAAACGATAAATACACACTTTTATTTAACGAAAATTATAAAAAAAAATAAGCTGGAAAAACGTTATCAAAACCCTTAAAAACAGAAAGCTGTACAATTATGTTTAATACTGTACTAGAGCAGGTAATCATAAAGAAAACTTACCAAAATATGTGTACTCGCCTAAAACAAAGTGCAATTAAAGCTCTCTAAAAAATTTGGAAAGAATATTGAATAATTTTGAATAAAGGGCACCAAATTCCCAAATGAGTATATTTCGGATGGGAATAAATTTATAACGATGGCATTATTTTTTGGTAGGGGAAGGGGAAATTTTTTTTGGGAGAAAATTGCAGGGAACTTGAAATTTTAAATAGAAACTGATTTTTCAGGTGAAGATTGAAACATGCATAGTTTTTGTTATTTGGGCCGACCAGGCCAATTTTAAAAGCCCGGTAGCGACCCATAAATTTTATCGGATTTGGAAAATTTTTTTTGACAATTTTTTTTTCATGAGAGGGAACCATTTGACGGGTTGGGAGAATGTAATTTCAAAAGTTTTAAAATAAGGCGCACCCTAGTACCTATATGCCGATTTAAGAAAAATATTAATCAACACATAAAAACGAAAATTTGAAAAAATATATCAACCCGTTTACAAAAATATGATTTTTCAAAATATTTTCATTTTTTTTTCCCAAAATTGTGTTTTTTTTTACAATTTCAATATAATAGTAACTTAAGCGTTTCTAAATATTTCGTTCCAATCAATTTAATCGTTAGCTGAAATTTAGAATTTTAAAGAAAAAAATCGGGAGCGGGTCATAATTCTGCTTGTCAAAATTCTGTACGACAAAATTCTGTGGGGTCAAAATACTGTAATACCATAATTCTGTACGTCATTATACTGTAAATACAAAATTCTGTACGTCAAAATACTGTATGAACAAAATACTGACATGCTAAATTCTGTTTTGTAAAATTTTGTACGGCAAAATACTGTATATCAAAATTCTGTAAAAATGCTGTAAAAAAATATCGTTTTGATAATGTAAAAAAGTGCGCGCGCACATTTTTACAGAATTTTGATTTACAGAATTTTGATGTACAGAATTTTGAAATACAGTATTTTGACCAACCAGAATTTTGCTATACAGAATTTTGACTTTCAGAATTTTGTTCCTACAGCATTTTGCACATACAGAATTTTGACATACAGTATTTTGGCATACAGTATTTTGAATATGGAATTTTGCAACATACAGAATTTCGACCCCAACCCAAAAAAATCGTTTCAATGGCTGGTACCTACCGTTTATAGAAGTTCAAAGAATATCTTGTTCTATCTCCAAATTACCAAGTGATTATTTGCAAAATTACACACAAAAATGTTATTGAAAAAGTAAATTTTTTCTGTTCTTGTTTCTATTTCAAATAAAACAAATTTTCAAAAGCATTCATCTACTCGTTTTCAAAAAATTGATTTTTCAAAAACAAATAATTTTTTTTCCACTCCAAAAATGTGTTCTTTGAAAATTAAGAAAGCGAAACTAATTAAGCCAAAAAAACTAAGCTCCGAAAATTTCAAATTTTCCTCTGTAAACAAAATAGCTCTATTTTCTAATTTTATTGAGAGCGAATATATCGAACATGCTCTGAACATACTCTGAAGGAAACAAAAACTCTCAACAAAACGTAACCGGTAAAATTCATCTAATCCAAGGAGGTTGCCCTAATTTACCTTTCCATCGCTGTGTCCAATCATGAATTCATTGTTGGTGCTGATGGCACTGATGTTATAGAGATGGTGAGCTTTTTTTGTTTCTTTTTTTTTAGGTATCGTTCTCGGAAATGAAATTCCAAGTAAAAAAAAAAAAAAAAACGATGGGAGTCAAACGGCAGCGAAAAGAATCCACTCCAACAGATGGTTTCTTCGCTTATATAGTCTTTGCTGTTGTAATCTATATATCTACTCCTACCCCAAGAGAATTCAAAATACATATATATATAAAAGGACCAAAAGGACCCAACGGTATCACCCACTTGGAATAATAGGAGTTTTTTCTTCATTAAATTTTTTGTATCACACTTTTCTGCGCTCCTGATGTGGGTGAGTGTGCTCTAGCTCTTGGACATTTATGAATGCCATTTGGAACCAGAGCGCTTAGATTTTTATTTTTTAAATGACAAACAAGACCATAAAGAGCTGGAACAAGAATGTTTTAATATCAGTTCAAGGAGGTTTTCTACAGAAATATTAAAAAGAAAAAGACGAGATAACCACATGTTGCCGCAAGCAGAATGACATCAATGATGTTTAAGTTCATTGGATAAGCATGTCGATTGAAATGATAATCACAACGAGGATAAATACTGGAAGAAAAAAACAATTTAGTTTTTGATTGGAAAGATTTGAGAAAAAGTTGGAACAAAAAAACTCAAAAAAATCTATAATTCTAAAAATTCAAGAGCCAATTAAAATCTACAAACAAAGCCATTATTTACAAAAAACTTCCCACGACAAGAAATTCAATTTGAATAAAATTATGAATTAAAGGATAAAAACAGCTTAAATTTGAAGACTCTTCATGTATTTTCTTTGAATATTTTACAGCTGTGCTAAACGATGAATAAGATAATAATTATTATTATAAATGATGATGGAGAAAAAAATGTACCTATCAAAGCTAGGAAACGACATTTTGATTATATCGAGTGTCAATTAGGGAAGTTAATCGATTTTTTTTCAAGCCACATGGAGTATATTGGAATCGTTAATATGGCATGAAGGATTTTTACCTTAAACTTTTTCCACACCATACCTACCCACACTCAATTTGAAAATAAAATTATTTTCAACTTTCAATTTTTTTTCTGACGTGTAATATTACCCTCGTCAAAATGATGGAGTGTAGGAAACCTTCTTGGAATTAATAAATAGACAAGAACAAGCAAAATATCTCTGGGGAATGATTTGGAAGAATTTATCAATTATTTATTTCACTCTTGTTTTTAACCTTAAGTCCGAACTTTATAGTATTTTGTTTTTTTGTTTTTGATAAAAATGACAGTTTTGTTATAAGAGAAAAACTATTTTGACATAAGTTCGTAATAAAAAAATGTCAAAAGGAAAGTGTGATAGAGGAAACTTTATTTTATTTTAATGGAAAATTTGTCAAAATAGACTATTTTTAAAAATTTCCTAAAATTCCTTTTTTGGTTTACAGATTCACATTGAACAGGCCTATTCATTTCAGTGAAAAAATTACAAACTTAATTTTTTTAGATTTTTGAGAAAAAATCAAGATTAACCCCTTGCCAAAAAAATTCCATTTTTAAATATTTCCTCCACATCCATCGAATGAAATATAGCTCTATTCATAGCTGAAAACTGAAAAATTCTAAGAGACCTAGTTCCTTTTTTCTTTCTTTTTCTTACACTTCGAAGTCGATATCTTTTGACAAAAGTTCCAAAACAAGTTTTGGTTTACAGATAAGAGTTCACAGTGAACAGGCCTATGCATTTCGGTGAAAAAATTACAAACTTAATTTTTAAAGATTTTTGAGAAAAAATTAACCCCTTGCCAAAAAAAATTTCATTTTTAAAAATTTTCTCCAAATCCATCGAATGAGACATCAAAATATAGGTCTATTTAAGCTCTATTCATAGCTGAAAATTAGAAGTTTCTAAGAGGCCTACTTCCTGAGATATTTGCAACAAAACATATTTTTTTCTTTTTCTTACACTCCGAAGCTGATATCTTTTGACCAAAGTCTCAAAACAAGTTTTGGTTTACAGATAAGAGTTCACAGTGAACAGGCCTATGCATTTCGGTGAAAAAATTACAAACCTAATTTTTTTAGATTTTTGAGAAAAAATTAACCCCTTGCCAAAAAAAAATCCTTTTTTAAAAATTTTCTCCAAATCCATCGAATGAGACATCAAAATATAGGTCTATTTAAGCTCTATTCATAGCTGAAAATTAGAAGTTTCTAAGAGGCCTACTTCCTGAGATATTTGCAACAAAACATATTTTTTTCTTTTTCTTACACTCCGAAGCTGATATCTTTTGACCAAAGTCTCAAAACAAGTTTTGCTTTTTTTTTATCTAGTAGTGCCATGTTCAATTTTTGCACTAAGCTTTGAAAATTAAAAAAGATTTCTATCAACTTAGGACAAAAGAAATTAATTTTTTAAACGAAACATTTTTTAAAACCCATAAAAATACTGAAATTAATGTTTCTAATTCAGCAAAAGTTCATTATTCTATAAAGTCAAAAATATTTCAAAATAAATCCTTAAATCTTAATTCTCACATTTTAATCCTTTAGCTTTTCTTAAGATATTTTTACCACAACAAATTTAATAATTTGCTGAGCAGAGATTATTTTGTTTCCTTTCTCATTTATGTTTTACCTTCATTTTGCTAAGAAATTCCCCCAAAGAATACTCTCCGAGGCATCCACAACCACACTTTTTTAGCCACACGTCTCTGTCCTCTTTCTGCCCCTTGTGGCACAATTGGATCTAAGATTTTCCATAGTAAACCACTTGCCTCCTCCTTTTTGGTCTAACCAAATTCACTCTCTTCAACACAAGAACCAGAACTTAAATTAGTACTTCCAATTGTGCATTGGATCGTATACCAAAAAGGATGTAGTAGCTACTGCTCTATCTTGGCCCATTCCATTGTAAATCTTCATCAATTCTTTCGTCCTCGTCCTGCTGTGCGATGCCAGTCAGAAACTATCTCAAATTCTTGTGCAAAAAAGGGAGTGACTTCATCAGGATTATAAAGGAAGAAGAAAAGAAAATAACACACAATAGACAACATACAAGATATGATGATGGTACATGTATCTCCGGTGACAACAGAGTGTTTATCTTTTTTTCCATTCATATCCTTCGTGGTGGTGCACTCTATACTGTGTACAGATTGTGTACATGTTTACTTTTGATGTCCTTATACCCAAGATGCATTTTCATTTGAACATTGGAAATTGTATGTCCCCTGTTGGATGTTATAGTTATATAGAGGAAGTGAGTTTAGATGGGTATCAAGCTGGAAAAAAGGATATACTACCCATGAAAAAGGGACATGACTCAATTTTAATGGGATCACAAAACATCAATTGAATAAACCCCAGTCCAGTCCATAGTTCCACACAGACAAATGCTTCATTTCTTGCCCAAGAACATCTCTCTTATATAGCTTTCATCATCTTTAGAAAATCTTTATGGATGTTGTTGGTTTTGAATTCAAATGAGAATGAGGATATATTTTATTTTGTATACAGGACCAAAAACTCTTCTAATTGTAAATCTTCTCATATAACTTTCTATATAATAAAGTAAAAAGGACACAATTTAAGGCTTTGTGTTGGGTCTGCTTTTGTGTGTAATTAAATCAAATTGAACGGGACATCACGTATGAATAAAATACTAATATACAGGTAGAAAATAAATAGTGCATGTGTCATGGCATATGTGTTGTCGTCGTCCTCTTGTGTGGGTGGTAGTAGAAGAAAACATAAATATATGTATTTTGTATGACAAAAGACTAAGTGAAATAAATCAACAAACCACTCACTATAAGGTAGGAGGTATACCTTTGCAAAAGGAAACTATTTTTATGTCCTATTATGGAGGTTGTTTATTTTTTTATTCGTTGATTGATGATATTGGTATAATGCGATAGTGCGTGTTGTTTATAACGATTTGTATATGTTTGTATTAAAAGTTCGTGGTTATATGGTTTTTAGTCGATATTTTCGGTTGAAATAAATTGTCGACGAAACCTTTTATTAGGCAAATTTTTGTCAGGAAATTCATCATTAAAATTGATTGACGATGATTTTGATTTATTTTTAGATACATATTTCTATGTAGAAATTTTAATTAACTAATATTTTTCATTAACTTTGGTAATAATGTTGGTCACTGTGGTGTATGAGTAATATTTTATCTTTTTTTTAAGAAAAGATGGCAAATGGACATTATTGTGATGGTGGTCCAGCGGTAGTGCATTGGAGGTTCACAAAAACTGTTTCTTAGACTTAACTTTGAAAAAGGTCTATTACATGAATTAGGTCCTAATAGCAAACTTTTTGCTTTTTCTTTATTCGATCTAGATCTTGATATCGAGGGAATCATAACTCTTTTACGCATCTACAACGCATCTACTTTACACTTCACTTCGCTGGGTTGATCCCAGAAATTGTTACAAAGAAGTGAAATCATGCTTTTATTGTAACTACAGTGCAAATAAATACAGTGATTCCATCTGGATCACGGAGAAAATAAAAGAAAATACTAGTTTTGTTGAAAATTGAAATTATATTAATTTTCTATTTGGAACTCTTAAACTCTACTCCTAATTCCATAACATGGGTATACCATGGGATATAAATCAAAATTTTTTTGAGACGCACTTTTAAGGTAGAAACTGCTTATTACTGATTTTATTTTTTTAATACGCTTTTATTAGCTTCACTTGTAGCTAACTAACTAAGAATAATGTAATAAAATCTTGGAACTTAGTTTTGACCCACTTCCAATTATTCTATCGAACTGAAACTTTGTAAATATATGTAGTTCGGGTGACAACACAATATTTTGGTAGTCTAGACCTTGGGAAGGGGCATTGGGGGGTCGAAATACACCAAATCTATTTTAGCCTACTTCCAATTATCGTATCGAACTGAAATTTCGTACATATATGTATTTTGGATGAATTAACAATATTTTAGTGGTCCAGAGCCTAGGGAGGGGCATTGGGGGTCAAAACACCCGAAATCAGTTTTAGTCTTGCAGGTATGAGCGAAAGAGAGATGCTTTGGAGGCTAATAGAACTCAAGTCGGATTGAACCTACATAATTTCAATCATGATGAGACTAAAAAGTAAAAAATTAAATATATAATTCAAAAAACTAAAAATACGCTTTTATCACACACTAAAAACTAAAAAATAATCTAATTGACTCATAGGAAATGGTAAGATCAAAAAGCGTAGAGCGCATTTTTGTTGCTTGCACTTTCGTAAAGTTTTGAACAAAGCGCTCCACGATTTTTGATCTATAAGTCAATTAGATTATTTTATAGTTTTTTGTGCATGATAAAAGCGCATTTTTAGTTTTTTAAACTAAATATTTTATTGGAAAAAAAATAGTAATGGGATCCCTTCCTTTAAATAGTTTCTTAATAAACGATTAAAGATACTTGTTTGCTTCACTAAGAAAGCTCTGATTTCAAATCGGGAATATATTAAAAACGCTCTATGCTTCAAATTAATTTGTTCACAAATTTCTATAGACATAGATAGTTTTCTTTATCGACTATGGAAAATGATACATACACACTACGGACTTTCTAGCGGCCGATAGTTTAGTATAAGTAGGTATGTGCTCGTAGTATGCGCAATACTATGAGAACTTTATTTTTTTAGCATTTGAAAATATAATTTTTTTTTTAATTTAATTTCAGAGAATTTTATTAAATAAAACCTATAAATCGTCTAATTTAAAATATATTAAGTGGAACATAATAAGACACAGAATAGCTTTGTTTTATTAGAGTTTTGCAAAAATCAGTTTTCTGAACAAGTCATCAGACGAATCTCTAAACTTCATTTAAATGCATTATTGTGTCAGAGACCGTTTCACAAAGCGTCCATTCAGTAGACTTTGTGAAAATAGTTGTTGTTAATCTGATAAGAACAGTTTCTAAAAAATTTAGCGATATTTCCACCATTTCAATAAAACCTAATAACCCAATAGTGTTTACCTGTTCGTCCCATGCCACACCCACATTAGCAGCTAAAGGCTAAGAGACTTTGACGATTCTAGAAAAATTGTTCTGGGTCTTCCCCGACTATTATCTAGTTCATCAAGAAGCAAAACATTTTAAAGATAGGTCAGAATACTAAGCCAGAAAGTGCAAAACTGTTTTTTAAGTTTAACTTCAAGGAGCTTCTTTGGTCTAACTTGATCTGTTACTCTCACAGATTTTTTTTTTAACCAAAAAAAAAAAAATTAAAATCAAAATGCGGTATCTCTCCCTTTTGTGAGGGACAGATGCCCCACGTCACTACAAAACAACAAAAATAAGAACAACAATTTTTATAGAACATTTATTTATCTACAATTCATACAAAAAAATGTAAACATCTTTAATTCTTGATTTTTCATCAAATAAAATCCATTTGTATGTAGATTTTTAAAAATATAAATTTTTCCTGAAAAAAATGAAAATTTTGAAGGTTAGCAAAAAGTTGCGAAGTAAAATAGTGAATTTTAATTTGTTTATATTTTTGTCCACTATTCGGCACACAGTGCGTTTGTGTGATGGTATTTTATTTATGATGATTTAAATATAAATATTGAGTAACTACTTAAAATGACTGAAATTCTATTCCGGGGTTATCAATAATTCATACAAAATCCCACAGCAAATAATATGTAGGTACTACTGGAAACTGTCAAAATAACTAAGGCAATGGTAGAAATAAAAATTAAGGCTCCAATTTAAGTGATGATCTCTAAAAGCAATAAAGGTAGAGGTACTTTATAGGGATAAAGTTTAGGAAATTGGGTGAAACAGAAATTTTTTTAAGTAAAAACAACAAAAATTAAAAAAGGTTAATTTTTGTATTTAAAATTTGTGAGTGTACTTTGACAACTAGCATCGTCCTTTTAAAATAAAGAAAATAATTTTTGAACTGTCATACAACCGTTTTGTCAATATTATCCAGTTCGTAAATGACTCAATCGATTCAGATTAAAAATAATTAAACTTTTTAACCTTATTTTGAAAAAATTGTTTTATTTTTTGAACGGGTTGATGATTTTGTTTTTTTTTTTTAAATTTTGTTTTTATACACAAGCCCAAACAATTAAATTATACATAATTAAAAAAAATCGTGATTTTTTTTGTGATTTTCAATAGGCTGTATCTCATTGAATAAATATCAAACATTGTTAATTAAATATATTTGTATCTACATTCTTTGGTTATGAACCCAAATGTGTGCCTGCCATTACCTACTTAACCATTTTTCGCTTAGGTCATGAACTTATGCTAGTAATATCTTAAAGGTACTGCACTCTCTTTCATCAATAAGGTTGAGTAATTCTTTTAGTTCCGCATTTTTCATATTTTTAGATGCCTTTTCTGCAAAGAATAATTGAATGCCAAAAAGCAAAACAATGTTTACCATTTTTTTTTTGAAAAATGTAAGATAATAAATTTAAAGTATGTAATATCGCTAAAAACGAAAACAAAAAAAGTAAAACTTTGATAAATGACCTGTCCAGAGCTTAAGGGCTTTCAGATTTTAAATGAAATGGGAAAGAAAAAAAAAATGACCCGCTTAACTGACCAAAAGTTGAACAACCCTTGTTTTGGAATATCTTCCATGTTTTTTTATTTTCCTCCTTCATTCTTCTTCTTCTTCCTTCGCATTTAATATCACTTAGAGGAACACCTTAGTTCGTGATCCGTTAACCTCAACCAATGGTTCAATTTATTAACTTACAAAATTGCCGTGTTGTTTTTATTTTCTTCACAAATCGACCAGAAAAAAAAAATATAAAAGATTGAGATACGAAGGAATATCCACACCGCAATCAATCGATTTCACGGGGATATGTATATCTTTTTGTGTGTTGTTTTGTAAAATCATTATTGACTCACACTTACACTATATATCTTACCAGCCAAAACCCCTATATCCTTATTCTATATAAAAAACAAAAAAAAAAAAAAACTACATCGCAACAAACCCAACCAAAGGTGAAACACACAAAGCAAAACTCACATGAGTTTCAATTCTCTCTTCTCACTTCGTCTAAATTTGAGTTTTCCAATATAATTGCTTCTGAGCTTTCTTGTACAATACACAAGTCTCTACCCAAACCCTTAAATTTTCAACCAACCAACAACGTAATCACCTGTAAGAGTATCATAAACTGCTCCTTTTTTTTCTTCTCTCGCTTTTATTCTATCTCTCTCTTTCTTTTTGTATCTCTCTCTCAGCTTTGACGTGTGACATAGAGAAATAAAAACAAAAATCGTTTTTCCACCTTTTCTTTGCGATAAATTATTTCTAAGTCCAATTTTTTTTTCTTGATCCAAATCAATGTTTATAAGGATAACCCGCTTAGAATAACACTTAATCGAAATGCGATGTTTTTTCTCCTGTTGATATCCACTTTACATACTCTGAGACGACGACAACGACGACGATGATTTCCACTCAGACATACAAGGGGAGCAGCAGCAGACAGTAGAATCCCAAGGATATTTCCTCATGTGCAACATGTTTGTATGGCCCCAGCACCCGCAGAACCATCACTATACTACAACAACAAGAACAACCATTGCCAACCAGTTGAATATCCAATTATTATCCTTTTTTCCGATGTTGTCGACGTCAGTAACGCTCAAGTGGGGCGCGAAACACATGTTTTCATAGAATTTATATCCCTGTTGCGCTTTACTCAATTTCGAGCTACAAAAGGGGGGCAAAATCATTTGAAAGTGTTAGATACCAGAGAGAGAATGAGAGATTTATTCCAGCGAGAGATGAGCGCATGTGTCCTTGCGTTCATTGGAAGCCTTCCAAATGCGATGTTTTACCTTTATTCTATACTTTGGTCATTTCAATAGCACTTTCATATCATTCTGTCTCATTCACACGTGTAAGTGATTGTTGCGCTCATTATCAATGCCAGGGAAAATTCCGATTACAAGGATATCCTTCTCCAACATTACCATACACACACACATACATAGATATACATTACTGAGTTTCAGGCACAGGCACACAGGCAATAGCAGTAGGAGCAGCGCGGTGTGCGACATCAAAGAGCGGGGGCCTATGTGAAAAAATTCCAGAGAGCTGCTATAAGGACTACATTGCCCAGGGTTGGATGGTAAAGTGCTCCTATCGACTATAGAAAGCCCCAGTTCGAGTCGAGCAATTCAAAGGATCGCATATCCTTTTCCGGTGCCTGTGTTAAACGTTCAACCGTTTTTTTCTTTTCTATACTATTTCTGCATGTAAAAAAAAAACAAGATATACATACTATATACATCAGGACATTGAGAAATTTTTTAAACGTGCAAAAAAGGATACAAATAGTCGCATATTAAGAAAAACGAGAAGATTTAATGACTTAGAAAAAAAGGATCGATCCCATAAATAAAAATCAAAAGAAAACTTTTTCTTTTTTTTCTTTAATTTAATCCTTAAAATCCTTCTTTTGGATCCTTAAAAATTTTTTATTATCAATGTGCTAAACATTTTTTAACAACCCAAAAGGATACTTTGTGTATATAAATATTCCTCACACCATTATTTTCATCAGCCATATTACCAAACCAACCATCATCATCCAGCAACCAGTGAAGTTCAAAAAATGAGAAAAAAGTGAAATCATTTTTCTCGCTGGATATCATTAGCCTTGATGTGATGATGGAGGTGTCTGGGGATGCATGTTAATTTAACATCTGACACATACAATCAAGCTCTCAAAAGGTTTCCATCAAAAATTTTTTTTTTAAAACAAAGGACATGGAAAATTCATTTCACTGATGCCGCACCTGCAGAAAGACTACACAGTAATTAAAGATTACTTTGCCAAAAGAGGACACAAAGCAACAGGACGACAACAACGACAAGACAAAAAAATAACTGAAAAATGAGCTAAGGCAGCAAATAGTACTGTTTGTTCTTAAAATATACATTCATATAGTATACCCAACAGTGAGTGAGTTAATCCTTTACAACACGGTGAAAGGAGGTTTCAGTGTCATTAGCAACGAAACCTATTATCCTTTTTGCAAAATAAAAAAAAAAAAATCATTGTAAAACATGGTCTTCACTCTGGTATATTTCAAATTGTAAATACAAAAATAAAGAATAGATACAATAGTGTGTGAATAATAGAGTGAAGTTGGTGTTGATTTTAAGTGAAAATAGAAAAAAGAAAATAATAAAAAAAATATTACGTTAACGCCATAGTGTACCAAATAAAAATATAAATATCAACTTGGTGGTTTTTGTTATTTTAGAACCAAACAAAAAAAAAAAAAATACATAAACAAGTGAAGCAGAAAGTTCCGAGTTCGAAAGGCAAACATCGTCATCCTTGAAATTCCTGATTGGCAACAGGTAAGGATGAGGGAGGGATGTGGTGGGAGGAACGCGGCTATATGAATGCCGAAAATGAAATACTGCGTTATTGAATTTTTTTTATTTTGTTCTCTATACAGCAAGGATAGATACAATGAAGGGGTGAAGGGAAGAGAGGGGTGGTAAATATTTGAGGGTTTAATGTTTTTGTTTCGCCATTTTATGTACACAGTTATTTGAATATAAAATGGAGGTAGGTTTTTTTTTACCTATTTTATTGCGATCGATAAAGTCAAAATTGCAAAATTCCTTTCACCAAAATGATAGCAATAATGTTTTTTCAAAGTGTGTATGGTTTTTTGTTATTGTTTTTGATATTTTTTTTATATTTGTTTTTTTTTTTTTTTTATAGCTGCTCTAACAATTTTGTATTAAATTGAAAAATAATTCAGTTTTATGTTCTTGTTACCTTCTGGTATATGTAGATACCTATCTACTCTTGCGGATGATGTGTTATTTTATGATTTTTTATGGCTAATGACAATATAAACGACGAAAAGAAGGTCAAATCAACTAGAAAGAACATAAATAATGAATTTTTGTGGCGTATTTTGGAATTTTAGAGTTTTCATAATACCTGGGCAATATAAGCGTGAAATTAGTTTTCAACTTAATGATTAAAAACTAGGATGTAATATTATTTACCTAGAGAAACATAAAACTTTTTAAATACCTAATTGAAAATATATTTTCTTATAACTTTTTTTCATAATGATTTTAAAAAATAGAATTGACCTAACATTTTTAGGTTAAGATTTATTTAGAATATATAAAAGAAGCGGAGAAATTTCAACAATCAGTATGACAAATTTGAAACCTAGTTTCATGTCCAAATAAGACAATTATGTTTTTAAAATTGCAATGATTTTAAAAATGTATTATATAAACCTTGAGATAGATTAATATACCATTTCCTGGAAAACTTTAAACTTAAAATAAATCATTTCTTGGCATCTTTTAATACAAATTAGTTTTCTTAATTTTTGTTCAATAATTATAATTGTTGAGCTCATATTCAAATAAAGAATATTTGTATAATTACAAATACAATAGTGAATGGTTTTACAAACTATCTTGTTTTTCTACTTGTTTTAAAATAATATTTTGAAAATTGTAAGGATTTTTGGTATTTGTCTAAACATTTTTTTTTTTTTTTTAATAGTCCCTGTGAAAAAGCTATAACACCAGCCTATGAACTTGGTGGTAACACACGCAAGTTGTTGTTGTTTAATAAAAACCTGCGCGTATGAAAAAGCAATGTGCTCTTCTAAAAAATTTATATTTCAAAATCCGAACCAGAAAAATCAGATTTACCATTAAATTAAAAAAAAAAAGTCCAATAGATGATCATAAATAAACAATGTTTAAGGCTCAAACGTTGAAAACTACAACGTTGTGTAAAAAAAAAACTGACCAACTAAGTCTGATTTGCTGTAAAATTTTACGTCATTCGGTGCAAATTTATCAAAAAAAAAAATAAGCTTTTGTCATTTTTTTTTTAATTATACTGAACTTGGTTTTGCTCCATAAAAAAAAATAAGCCCTGATTTTTCAATCGTCAGTCGTCAATATACAAAAAAAAAATTTAATTCGTAGGAAAAAGCCTTAACTGGGGACTGGGGACCAATTGAAACATTGGCTCTAAATGAAGCAAATCAGTAAAAAAAAATTTTTAGAAAGATTTTTTGTAAGTGTACTAAAAAATATTTTGAACTTGTATTCATTTCAATAATATATAAATTTATTTTAAAAGGAGTTATTTCTATTCCGGAAACTCTCTGCTAAATACAACCAGATGGTCTGAAAAGAGAAAACATATTTTTATTTTAGATTGACAAAAAGTTTTCATATCTCTAGCGGTGAAACAAACTTTAAATATTGCAGTAACATTATAGATAAGACCGTACGTCATACTCTAAGTTTTCTAACACGATGTTGCAACAGTATTAAAAATGGGAAAAATTTACAATAGTATATGAAACAAATGTTTTCCAGGATATTGTTTTTAAAAATTTTGTCAGTTTCGATGAAATCGATTATTTTGAATATTTCTTTAAGTGGAAGTTGTCCGCTCAATGGTGAATTTCGCCTTTCAAGAAGTGATTTCATTCGATTGTTTGCCAACGCAATTTTGATCTCAATTCATTTATTTTATGCTCTAACAGCTTTGCTGGAAAATCTTTTTGCAATAACACCAGATTGTTATTAGAATTCAGCCTGGTGGTATTTATCATTTTTTGGTATTAACTTGTAATCTATAATAGGGGAAAATAATTTTTAAGAAATACTTTTCTAGGAAAAAATTTACCTCAATGTCAAAAACTAGCATGGGAATGTAAAATGGAACAGATTTTAAAATTTGATATCAGTGCAACAAAAGAAGATATGAACATTATTTTGACGCAGTACAGATGATATTATTTTTCTAAAACTAAAATAAGCAAATATTCTTTAAGATGTTTGCTCCATTAGTATTAACAGAGAAATTACCGTTAAAATATTCATATTTTAGTAAAGATTCACCAAAGTAAGCGTTTTCTTAAATTATGGATAAATTACACATTATGTTGGACTGTTTTTATTTTGTTTTTTATTTTCGAATGGGAATAGTAATAAAAAGTTGCGCTATTTATAAACGAACAAAACTGTATACTTAACATTTTTAAATAATTTCATTTTGAGGTGCCCCAAGCCCTCTGAATGCTTAAAAAGAGGACTAAATGGGGAAAAATAAAGTTACATATAGTTTTTCTTTTAAATTCATATTTAACTGAGTTTGAATCATCTAAGAAATATGTTTCACTTCACTTTTCATTGAGATTTCAATCAAAAATCTTAACAAAGGTGCGGTTAGTTGAAAATCTAGAATTCTTAAATTTCGATGTTTATGCTTTTCGCAAGTCTTCTTTCTAAAAATTTTATTAAAAAGTCAAGTTACATATTTATTTTTTTGATGTTTCACACTCAGTGAAATATGAATTAAAAAAAAAATATGTTGAACTTTATTTTTCCCCACCCTTTTTAAGCATTCAGAGCGCTTGGGGCACCTCAAAATGAAATTATTTAAAAATTTTAAGTATACAGTTTTGTTCGTTTATAAATAGTATAACTTTTTATTATTATGCCAATTCGAAAATAAAAAACTAAAATAAAATAGCTCCACCTTATTATACATATCAACTTTTACTGAAAAATATTTACTTTACTATTTTGAACATTTTATGCCTATAAGCTCCGTTGTTATTGCTGCAGAAGATAGAGCTCGGCCAAATTTCCCAAATTTGTTTTTTTTTTTTTGTTTTAACATTAAAAATGCAATCCAAGCACTTTTTATAACTTAGAGTTCAAGCAAGAATAAATAAAGATAGAAAGTCCTTTTAATAATTTTTGTGATGCACCCTCGATTTTTCATTTTGTTTGTTTGATGTGCGAATTATTCGCAAATATTGCATAACAAAATAAGTATTTCATTTTCATATAGCTTAAATTACTTTAGCATCCGTCTAGATGAATCTTAATTTAACTTAATCAAATTTACCTCAATTTTACTCAATAGCTATTCTTAAATTCTCAGACGTACATAAGTATTGTTTTTATCATTTTTTGTGCAAGTTTTCTGAAATACATTCTTTTTCCTTGCGATATAGGTAGGTACTATAGGGCAAGTTTAGGATTCGTAAAAAAAATCGAACTCGAGATAACAATTTTACATGACATTACGATGATGGAGAATGCCAAAAAAGTGGGTCCGGCAATTCTGTGTGTCTGTCTGTCTGTCTGTCTGTCTGTCTGTCTGTCTGTCTGTCTGTCTGTCTGTCTGTCTGTCTGTCTGTCTGTCTGTCTGTCTGTCTGTAAGAACCTCGAGCTACAGCCTAAACTACTGGAGCTATTTTCTTCAAACTTGGTAGTTAACAGTTTTTCGTGATTCCCTAGAGGAGAAATTGAAATTTTTTTTTTTAGGACCAAAACTAACGGTACCTGTCATGTAACGGAAATACAAAAGTTAGTTTTTTTCAAAAACGGCTCTAACGATTTTGATTAAATTTATATAAAAAATTATTTTTTAAAAAAAACCGCTCTAACGATTTTCGAAAATTTTTTTCTGAAAATTCCTTTTTATACAAGAAATAAAATGGCATACTTATTTTTTTGTAAAAGATCATATAAAACGGTATTTAATTATTTATAAAATCAGGTTTTATTTTTTTTTCACCACTTATGAAATTCCGTGGAAATATCAAATTTTAAATTTTCCTTTATTTTTATGAATGAAAAGCTTTAACATTAGACTAACTTTTACCATAAGAGCAAGTACGTGCGACCCCAGTCGTGCAATTTATTTTTTTTTGTATTAATAAAAAAGGAATTTATTTTAATACATAAAATTATTACTCCTTTTTCAGTCAAAACCAAGTTTCTACAAATTCTATATATATTTGAATATGTATTAAAAACCATTTATCCAGAAATAAACAAAATTATAAAAAAAATATTTCGGAGAGAGGAGTTTTTTTTCAAACTGAAAAAGTTTTATTCTTAAAAAAATACTCATTCATAATTTGAAAGGAAAATATTTTGTCAGCTTATAAGCTTCATTCTTAGAATATGGGTAGCAAATTATATGTATGAGAATTTAATGAAAAAAAAAATTCCTGTTATTCAAAATTTAATTTTATGATGCAATGTTCCTCAAAAATGTAATCAGGTTTTTTTTTTCGAAAGAACCTTACCAAGAATGATAAGTTTAACGACGCTGTTGAAGTGTTTACAAATAAAAAAAAACCGAATGCAATATCAAAAACAAACATCAATTTCAAATTATATTTCATAAAATGTTTATTATATTATGTATTTGGGGTCACCAAATTATATAAAAACAAAAAAATGAATCTCCTTGCAAACGATCTCATAATTCCACTTAAAGGAATAAAGAAAAGAATATAATGTATACGTGCTGATATTGCACACACTTCTCTCTCTCCTTCCCATTGAACCTAACCTCACCACCATTAAAGGACATACATTAGGTCGTTTAATGACATTTCGTGGGTACTTTATTGGCATCGGAATTTACTGCTTTCATATTATAACCAAACCAGTATGAACGCATAAATTCGGGTCTTTTCCTTTTTCTGCTAACAGGACCAAACATTTGTTGTCCCAATATCTGATGACTTTGTCACAATCTTGTCTCTTCTCTGTTGGCACATCAAACCTTTTTCTTTATGAGCTGAGCATCAAAAGTCCTTGCAAGGTTATTTAGAACTTTTTTAAGGCCCAATAATAATTGTTGTACCTACCTACTTTATATTCTTTATTAAAAAATTTTATTTTAACTCAACGGAATAAGACCGATTTTATGAACCGCATTACAAAAGGTGTTTGTGTATTATGTATGTTTGTATGTGTGTGTGCGTGTTCGGTTGTATATAAGAGTACATAACTTACTAAAGAACACTATAAAGCTGGGTTCATTTAAGTTGTTCGTTCAACCAGCAAGAAAATATCTTCTTACCACCTTCAGAATTTTGTATCTTTCGCAGGATGTATATGTAGTGTAGGTAGGTACTTTGTTACACCTGTTTACTTGCTGTTGTATACGTGAGTGTATCCTTTTTTATCCTTTTATTTGTGCGGGAAGACATGAAGATGGGTTGTAAATCGTTTTGAGTATTTTTACTTTGTGCTTTTGTTTGCAACTATTTGTACATAAAAAAAACTGTAATGGCCGCTACAAAACAAAAACAACATTATTCATCTCAGACTTTCAGGAAGAACAATTTAGAATCTGTACAAAATACCTAAACCATTCTCTTCTTGAATGTGTACGTTGGAGTATAGAAGTTATCGTTGGGTTTAGTCTAAAAGGTGTATTTTTTTTTTCAAACCTACAAATGCTTAAGTAAGTTTTATTTAAGTTTTTATTATTTTTTCTCTTATTTTTTTTTTTCATTTCTTTTTAGAACGTAATCCTTAATGGTTTGATGGTTTAGAAGATATGGAATGGGAAAGAAGGGAAAGAGAGAAAAAAAGAATGAATGAGGGGCTAAAAGGTTTTTGATTGTCTTTGTTTGATAGATTAAAACTGCAGGTGGGTAGAAGATGAATATTAGTATATAGCATATAATTTTTTTTTCTTTTTTTTAATATCCATTGTTTAGTTCTAACAAATGACCTGTTGTTTTTACAATGAATTTTTTTTTTTGTAATGTTTTTCATTTTGTTTCATATTTAATGGATTTTTTGTGTTGCTGAATGAAATATTATTTTTATTTTATGCTTGGATAGAATATTATTTGCTTTGGGAAGCTATTATTTATGTAGATATAAATTTAAAGTTTTTCGTAAGAAAGTTAGTTTAAGGATTCACATTATACAAAATTTGATTTTTTTTGTATTTTCAATTTTAACAAAAAATAAGAAACATTTGTGCAATAGGTTTTTAATTTTTAACCAAAAATTAACCAGAAAATTGAATATTAAAAACAATAATAATACCTTTTTAGGTACCAAGTGAAAGGAAAAGTTGGTTCCAAAATACTTTTTGGATGATTGGACTTCTTTATGCGTTCTGTCTGGGAGCTTGATACATTATGGTATCTACAGCAATATGCAAAAGCTCTCCGAACTCTTGTAACTGTCGTTTGTTGTCCTGGAGTATTTATAATTCGTGATGTATTCCTCAACTCTCGTGGCAGCTATTTTAGGTATTAATGATATTTCATATGTCAGCTAATAATAATAATTCTTAGCAAGTTGCCGAAATATAATAAATTTTAACGATTTTTTAGCGGGTCAATAATTTCTTCAATATATTCGAGGTTTTTGGGTTTCGTCTTTCAAACTTCTGCAAAATTTTTTTTTTTGAATTTCGCATTTTTTTGGATTTTGAAAGGTAGTCTTTGAGCTATCTTTTTAAAACAAAATCTTGAATATTTTAAAAACGGTTTGAGCTACAACATTGGGGTTTGTATCGAAAATCATGGTTTTCAAAAGCTACAATGGCAAAAGGAAAAACTTAAAAAATAATTTTTTAAAGTTTCGTGTTTTTAAACTTCAAATTCGAATAGAAAATGACTGAGAGGAGCTACAAAATAAATTTTTGCGCAACAAATTTTGTTTTGCAAGGCTACAATTTCAGAAATTAAAAAAATTAAAAAATTAAAATTTTTTGAAAATTTTGACCGTTACATTTACATATGAAATTGAGTCTTATTTTAGCGGAATATTGAATAACAAAAAAAAGCTACAATGGCAAAGGAAAAACTTAAAAAATAATTTTTTAAAGTTTCGTGTTTTTAAACTTCAAATTCGAATAGAAAATGACTGAGAGGAGCTACAAAATAAATTTTTGCGCAACAAATTTTGTTTTGCAAGGCTACAATTTCAGAAATTAAAAAAATTAAAAAATTAAAATTTTTTGAAAATTTTAACCGTTACATATGAAATTGAGTCTTATTTTAGCGGAATATTGAATAACAAAAAAAAAAAAAAACTAATCGAGCTACAAAATCGAGGTTTTTGGATTTCGTCTTAGTCTAAGTTACTTCAAATTTCTGCATAAAATTTTTTTTTGAATTTCACATTTTGTTTGGATCTTGAAAGGTTATTTTTGAGCTATCTTTTAAAAACAAAATCTCGAATATTTTAAAAACGGTTTGAGCTACAAAATTGGTGTTTATATCAAAAATAATGTAATCAAAAGCTAAAATTAAAGTCGATAGAAAAATCTTAAAAAAGTGTTTTAATTAAAATGTCTCCACTGGCTTGGTCAAACCGGAAGTGCACTTCTGTAACTTTAAGTTGAAATAAAAAATGACTGGGTTGAGCTAGAAAATTAATTTTTGAGATACAAATTAGCATAGCTATAATTTTGAGCATCAAAAAAATATTAATTTTTTTTTCCTACTTTCGTCCGCTAACTTCAATGTTTTTAGTGGAATTTTGAATTTCAAAAAAAACTGTTGAGGCTACAAAAAACAAGTTTATGGAATTGAAAAGCATTTAAAAAGCTACAAATTTGGAGGTCAACTTAACTCATTAATTTAAATCATTTCAGATTTTGTCCACTAACTTCAGACTTATTTTAGCGGACAATTCAATAATTCCAAAACTATGCAAGCTGCAAATTTTTGGTTTGCGCAACAAATTAGCAATTAATTAGCTACATTTAATGAGATTAATTTTTTTTTATTCCGCCACAAAGTGTCCGCCAAAGTAAGAGACGTCTTTTCCTTACTGATCTCCGCGAAATTACTCTCTACTTTTCGTGTAGCTTAACACAGATTGATTTTAAGATCCACCGAAGCCTTGAGCCAATTCAGAAAAATACAGTGGACATTAACAAAAATAGATCTTTCACTAGGATCGTCTTTTTTGGCATCACCTATCTTTTTTTCTGCTGGTTAGCCCGGTTGCCAAGATATTTTTTAAAATCCATGCCACAATTTGTAGAAACGTCATAGACACAAAATATTGGCTTTGCACTCCAAATGATTTTTCCCATTTTTGTTTCACAAAAAAAAAATCGGTTTGTTTTTGACTGCTATCACCAGCCAAATACACCTTTAATTCATAATATTTACCTATTGCAATTAATACCCGTAGCTCTCCAAGAATTTTGTCTGAAAAGGCAAATAAAATATCTGACCAACATTTTATCGAACAGCTTTGTAGATGTTTTACTTTATCTTTCGTGTAAGGTCTTAACCAGTAAACATTTAAAGTGGTTATAAAGAAAACAAAAATTAAAAAAAAGTTTCTTGCATATTTACAGCTCCTTTAACAACTTCGGAAAGTTTTTTAAAAAACACTTATTTCAGTTTATCATGCCAAATCTTTCCAACCTCTGAGACTGGGACTATATATTCGCTCAACCTTTTCTTCAAGGGTTCTTTTTAACAACCTTTATTTCAATTGTCTTATCTCTTTTTTTCGCCTTGTGTTGCATTTTTCAATATTCACTTACTTATTTTCTCTTTGAAATACATACATATGTATTTGTCATAGTCGACCCTTTTTTTTTTAACTCAAATATAAGAAAACAAAAAAAAAAAACAAATCCTACTTAAAGCAGAACAAACGACTAAATCGATAAGACTTATTCTACGCTTAAACAAATCCAAATGTTACGAATGTATATAATAATCGTTTCTATTCCACCTTTGAAGAACAAAAAAAAAAACTCCTTAACAGTGAAAAAAAAGAATTGTCCTTAATGCTTTCTTTTATCTAATACTAAGTTCATTCGATGAAAATCTGGATTTGAAAAAAAAAAAGAAATATAAGAAGAAGAATTGTGAATTCAGTATTTTCAGCTTAAGTAATGTGCGACCCAAAAGAAGTACTTTCAACTGGACTATAAAATCTGTGACTGTAGAGATAAAAATATTGACTTTTTTCTTTGAGTAAATTATGCAAAAGAAACTTTAATTCAAAAAGGAAATTTAAGAATTTAAAGAAAACACAAAAGGAAGTCTGAACAAAGAGAATGCGTAGAAGTAGGAAATAAAGTTTATAAGAGGATTATACAAAATGACGATATTTTTTTGAATTTTCACATTTAAGGATGTGAAGTTCTTTCTACGAATACACTTTGTTTTTGGTTGAAATCTTGAATGATTTTCTAAAGAACAAATATTTTCAAGGAATATTGTTTTAACTCTGAATTTCTAAATTATGTCAACATTGTTTTTTTTTTTAATTTCATTGCATTTTGTTTATTTTTGGGAAAACGGTTAAACAAGATTCGTTTGTTCGAGTCAACTATATCTGATGATTTTAGAATATTATCACCCTATATTTTATTTTTCAGGCGAATAATATTAATCAGTTCAGCATAATGGTGAACAAAGGTTCGATTAGTTCCATTCGATACAAGAGTTCACTGTGGTGTATGAGTGACATTTTCTTCAAGCGACGAAAATCATGGTAAATGAAATTTCAGTAACGACCGCTAACATAACATAGCAATTGATACAATTTGTTTGACAATTTTGAACTTTGAAATCAAATAATGATATAAGTAGTGCAGAGTTAAAAATAAATTAAATAACTGTATATGTTAGACAAGATATAAACTTTAGAACTATAGAGTTATCACAACATAAAAAAGTCACTATCGATTCAATATGATTTTTGATTTGATTCTTATTATCATCTAAAATTCAGAATAATTTTACAAATGCTTTATCTTACGTTGAGTGACTCTTGCAAGTGAATACCTACATGTTTTTGGTTTTACAAAAAATGTTCTTCAGAATTTCAGTGATTGGTTAGTACCAAGATTAAAATAGTTTTTACTTTATAGGCATCTCCCTATTACTTTTTTTACTTCCTTTTTACACTTTTTGAAATGAGTTCAATTTTTGTTGTTCCAAGAATAAAAGTGGGTAAACAATAAATATTTAGTTTAAGATTTTAGACGTTTTATGTTTTAGGTTCAAAATCTTTAAGCGACTGACCAAAAAGTTAAACAAGAGCAAAAGTTCCAGAAGTCTGTTCTTGCATACTTTCAAGCTAAATTCTTGTTGCAAAATAGCAGTTTCGCCACAAACTACTCTTTTAATTTGTTTAAAATATGATTGGTTTTTGGTTTATTATTAAAGTTGCCATTATCGATTTAATTAATAAGAAATAACTCCTCCTAAAGGGGTGGCTAAAGTTTATTCGTATATTAAAAAATACGTCAAAGGCTGCAATTATTCGGGCGTGTCTCGGAAAAATTTAGAATTGCGTTGCCCCTCATAACTTGTTGTTGGATCATCATTCGTTAAATAACAGTTTTTCCAAGGTAAGACTTTGAAGGAACTATTTTCTGCTCAGTGGAAGAGCAGAGTTATTAAAAGCAGCAATCGCAATAGCAGCTTCAGCTTTCTCAGTAATTCAATTTTTTTTTTCAAAAAGGGTCTAAAAATTATTATTAGATTTTAGATTAATAATGACTTTATTTACATAATTTCTTAATGCTTTTTTCTAACAATTCATAACTAACCATGGCATAGGTACGCCCGCCATCTACCAAAATTATTGCATTTAAAGTTTGATACATTTTAAAAACTACCTTAAACAACAACAAAAGAAATAATTTTTAGTCTATAAGAACTAAACCAAAAAAACACATTTTTGAATTTTTTTTAAAGTCAGAAATTATTACGGGCAAGAAAAATTAAAAAATGTTTTCTGAAAATATAACAAAAAATCACCCCTTAAATTTTCCTCATCTACTATAGGCACACTCTGTTTATTGCCTGAATTCCTACTAGAGTATTTTGTCACTTATCTGATGTAATTTCCTATTTTACGGTTTTTTGGCGTTGACACACTTTACGGACGACTCCGTAAACAGCAAAGGGTAAGTGCTCTCTGTCTCTCAAGCATAAGCCTATTCCTCAAATTCAATCTTTGCCAATTTTGTTGGTTTCTTGCTAGGAATTGATATAAGCCCAAAGAATATGTCAGTTATGAAAAAGTTTATTTTATATCTAAGGGTGTCAGATTATCCTGGTAATTATGGTCTTTAAACATGAATGCTGACTTATTACAAGCTGACTATTAGGTACTAGGTTTTTGCGAGCTTGTTGCGCACTATAGTTTTTTATTTTTGGTATTCGTAGTCTAACGGTCCAAACAAAATTTAACAAACAAGTCACAGTACAGTCAAATTTAATTTTAAACCACCTTCTATACCGGCAATAAGGCTGATTCTATCTTATTATACAAAATCGTTGAAAAGCTTAAATCTGCCAGCAAGTTTTCATGGAAAAAGACTAAATGGATACTTGTGCACGTGTGCCATCAAAATGTCATCAAATCGACAGCATAACGGGTAAATAAATGGACTCACATACTAAAGCATTTGTTGATGATGATGAATCTCTAATTTGGCTGGAATCTGTCACGAATTTTGTCTTGGTCTCATGTTTCCTTTTGTTAAACTCTCAAAAGGGATCAAACACAAATAAACGAAATTATCCACTCCTTTAAAATCCAAAAGATTGTCACATTTTCTAATGAAATTTTCAAAAAGCTTTCTCAAAACTGTCAACATTTTTTCATCCACTACCTCCTATATGTAATCTACTATACGTGGAAGAGGAAAAAAAAATTTATTTTATAATTCCCGAACATTATGTCACTCATTTCCTACAAAAATACTGACTCTCCATCAATTTCCATCAATCAACTTGGAAATAAACCAAACGACATTCGTTTAGTACTGAATTTTCAAACGGGAAACCATTCAATTACTATTATTTACGCTATTTGATCCTAACGAACCGAAGTCTCTGCTAAAGAATATAAAAAAAAAATAAAGAAACTTTTTTTTTTCATTTTTTTGCTTCGTGTATATTTTTCTTTGTAACAAAAAAGTTTTTCTACATCGTATCGCTTGAAGTGTGCGATATTATTACATTTTAATGATTTATGATGCACACGTTTCAAGGAAAACTTTAAAGTTTCTTCTTCTTGTATTATACTCAGAATTCAAATCCCTTCTCTCACTTCTACAACTTCACCTTTTTGTGTGTGATAGTGTGAGTGAGTGTGTTTATGGTGACATAAATTCTTTGGATGATTTTGTATGATATGTCAAACTTTTCGGCTTCGGGTAGAATTGATGGCTTTCCAAAGCCGGAAGAATCCAAAAGATTGATATACACATATCAGAAATCATAGAAATATCAAAACTTTCAAATAAAATGTATAAAATTGATATTATTGTATGTGTGTTAGTATTGTGTATTTTTTTGGTAACAGTATGTATGTATGAGAAGTTTTACAAGAAGGAAAAGTTAGACATTTTTGGTTATTGTAAGAAGTTAAAAACCGAAGGAAATATTAGAAATTTCTTCCACAGCAACATGAAAAATGAGAATTATTTATTGTTATTTATATAGATATAGGGTGTCTTAGAATCAAAAATTTGTGAGATTGAATATAAATTTAGAACTTGTCCTTTAAAGCAATGAAGACAGATCGTAATAATGAAGTCAACTCTTTCATTAGTTAATAAAATCAACTTCTTACACAGAAAATGATTTTAAAAAAGACAAAAACTTGGAGTAATTTAATTTGTTTTTATTTTTAAACAGGTACATAATGTTATTACAAGGAAAAGAGAAAACATTTCCAAAATTGAATTACTGAATTTTTAAAATTTTGATTACTGTGATCATCTGGTCCTTACAATCTTTCGAAAAATGGCCACATTTGTTGAATGTAAAACATCGAACACATTTCCTGCCAAATTTTCGTTTTCACGAAGTCACCAGAAATGTTTGCGTCTGAGCAGTCAATACGCATTATCATCGGTATGAATCTCTTTGGAAGTCCTGCTAGAAGATGTATTCCAATCCACTCTTCTGAAATCTTCATGCCAATTTCTTGAAGCTTATGTGAAGTTGAAATGATTGTATTAACATCTTCTTCAACGGATTCGCAATTATCCAAAAATGTTGAAGTAAGAGTTCTTAGCAAACTAACTTTTCTGGTCAACCCACGATCTATAAACAAATTGTTTAATGCATCCCATGCTTCTTTAGCTGTTTTCGATTCTTTAATGTGGACATACATAGTTAATAGGATCCACCAAAAGAATTCTAATTGCTTTCGCCTTTTCAATCTTTTTTTCGACGAAAGAAAGATTGAAAAGGCGACAGCAATTATAATTCTTTTGGTGGATCCTATTAACTATGTCAACAAAAAATATTTCTTCTTGAAATGTTAATATTTTTCTTAAACAGTTATTCCAGATTGATTGAGCACAATAATATAATACAATTTATTTGAAGAAAATTAATTTGACAAACAGCTGTGGCTGTGTCTTGTGGCGCTGTCAAGGTTCAAAAGTATATGAAATTAGTATATTACACGGTGTAACACTCAAAAAATACGCGGGCGGAGACCTATCAGGTTTTGTAGAGCTAGTCGCACTGAATACGAAACGGTATTTGAAAATCCCCTAACACCCCCAAAATCTGAAGTTACGGGCAAAAAACGGTTTTTTAGACCTTCATCCATTGAAAAAATTCTAGCTTCGACAATTTTTTACCCATTTTCGATTTTTTTACAGTTTCTGATAGAAGATAAATGTACCTTTTTAACAATATATAAAACATTTAACTCGGTTGAACCACTTAGAATTTATAAGCTGTCAAAGTTCAAAAATTCAATTTTTTTTGTCATTTGCCCAACTTCGGCATCAAGTTATAGTACATGTTTTCAAAACAACATGCTATTTAAAAAATATATTCTAAGACTATATCTATTTCCCAATTAATCGAGGTATTTTTTATGAAAATCACTTCAAAAATGGCTTAGAAAAAAATTTTTTTCGATTTCAACCCAGATACAGAAATTCAAACTTTTAGGTATAGAACAAAAATGTTGTTTCGGCACGTAGTAGGATAACTTGGGCGCCAGGATTTGATAACGGGTTTTTGTAGAGGAGCTCAATACAAACATTTTTTTCTTTGGGAGGGGGGTCTATCTCTCCCCGTTTAGGTGGGAGGGGCATTTTTCTAAAAAAAAAATTATCAAAATAAAAAAAATTATTAAAAAACAACGGCAACACTTGCAGTAATAAATGATACCATTTCCGAAAGGCAAAATTGTACATTTGATTCTAATTTTTAAATCAATATAATATAACCAATGGTTTTTGAAATAATCGATTTCAGAGTTAAAAATAGGCGAAAAAAAAATTTTTTAAACTCATTTTATACTATTTTTGTCCAGACTGTGAATTTTAGTAAAAAACTCACTCACACAGAAAACTGCCTCAAATGATTCCTTATCGAACCGTGAAAACTATATGTTTCTATGTCTTCTAGTTTTTGAGAAAATTGAAAAATAAAAACAAAAAATATTTTGAAAAAAGAAAACTCTGATAAAATAATTTTTCAATTTTCTCAAAAACTAGAAGACATAGAAACATATTGTTTTCACGGTTCGATAAGGAATCAATTGAGGCAGTTTTCTGTGTGAGTGAGTTTTTTACTAAAATTCACAGTCTGGACAAAAATAGTATAAAATGAGTTTAAAAATTTTTTTTTTCGCCTATTTTTAACTTTGAAATCGATTATTTCAAAAACTATTGGTTATATTATATTGATTTAAAAATTAGAATCAAATGTACAATTTTGCCTTTCGGAAATGGTATCATTTATTACTGCAAGTGTTGCCGTTGTTTTTTAATAATTTTTTTTATTTTGATAATTTTTTTTTTAGAAAAATGCCCCTCCCACCTAAACGGGGAGAGATAGACCCCCCTCCCAAAGAAAAAAATGTTTGTATTGAGCTCCTCTACAAAAACCCGTTATCAAATCCTGGCGCCCAAGTTATCCTACTACGTGCCGAAACAACATTTTTGTTCTATACCTAAAAGTTCGAATTTCTGTATCTGGGTTGAAATCGAAAAAAATTTTTTTCTAAGCCATTTTTGAAGTGATTTTCATAAAACATACCTCGATTAATTGGGAAATAGATATAGTCTTAGAATATATTTTTTAAATAGCATGTTGTTTTGAAAACATATACTTTTAATTGATGCCGAAGTTGGGCAAATGACAAAAAAAATTGAATTTTTGAACTTTGACAGCTTATAAATTCTAAGTGGTTCAACCGAGTTAAATGTTTTATACATTGTTAAAAAGGTATATTTATCTTCTATCAGAAACTGTAAAAAAATCGAAAATGGGTAAAAAATTGTCGAAGCTAGAATTTTTTCAATGGGTGAAGGTCCAAAAAACCGTTTTTTGCCCGTAACTCCAGATATTGGGGGTGTTAGGGGATTTTCAAATACCGTTTCGTATTCAGTGCGACTAGCTCTACAAAACCTGATAGGTCTCCGCCTGCGTATATTTTAAAACCTCATTTTTGTAACACCGTGTTATTAGTACGGATGATCTATGTAGAGGCTGCGGCAATGAGGACGAACAGGAAAACACTGTTCACTTCCTCTGTCACTGTCCAGCACTCTGCCGCACTAGGAACAAATTCTTAGGAAACTACTTCTTTTATGAATGAGAAGAACTATCGGAACTCTCAGGCAATAGCCTACTGAACTTTGTCAAGTCCTCCAAACAAACTCAAATTCAATTTTCCAAAAAATAAGACAATAATATTTTCAAAAAACAAGAAAAACATCTTTTTTCCACTGAAAGCTTTTTTTGGCTAAGACCTATGAGAACAGTAGTGGCGTAACCCACTTTTTTTTTGTTTTGATAAAAGAGCTTTTCATAAAAAATTGGTCTCTTAATAATATCTTTTTTAATACAAAAATAGATTTTCGCTGATAGCTACACTCAAAAAAAGATTGTACTAAAAAAATCGTTGTTTTAAAAAACCCTGATCTAAAATCTCTCGTGGCTCAAAACTGAATTTTATGGCTTACGCCACTATTGTTCTAATAGCCTCATTTATTTATAATAAAAACAACAATTTCTCTTACATTATCTACATTCTTCAGTGGTTGGCACCCCCAAACAATTTTTCACTTTGAATTGGGAATTGCTCTCGTATTCGATGATTGACAATGATTGCTCTCGTATTTTATGATTGACAAATAAAATTCAATAAATAACTTTAAGACCCCCCGCACACTACAAACTTTCTATCGGTCGATAGTTTAGTCGGGTTGGGCTCCTAGTATGCGCACAGGCAGCCGACTAAACAGTCGGGTCGCTAGGAAATATTTTAGTTTGAAGGCAATTGTGTAGCAAAAAAAACTTTTTTTTGATCAAACAAACTTTTTGATCGGCCGATACTTAATCGTTGTAGTGTGCGCACTTTCATACATTTTCATTCTTATTAAAAGACCGACTAAACTGTCGGCCGATAGAAAGTTTTTAGTGTGTGGGGGCTCTAAAAAAAATTGATTTAAAAAAAAAAAATTTAACTTATTTTAAAAATCCAAAAATAAAAGATTTCTTAATTTTAAAATCAGTAGACCAGGGTCGACAATTTTTGAAACCAAAAAAAAATCATAGTAGGATGAAACCCATTGGAAAAGGAGGTGAATATGATAAAAATTAAAGGAAAAATAAATTACGGGCGAGCCGAGTTCGGGAAGTGGGTGGGTTGAGTTTTTAATGGTAAAAAATGGTATATCTCGATTTCCGGCAAAACTACAAGTTCTATGTAAAAAAGTTGTATGGCAAAGTTGTAGGTAATAAAAAGATCTACAACTTATGCACATACAATTTTTTCACATAACCTCAAAATTTATATGAAAAATTCAAAAAACCGAGTTTTTGGTTTTTTATTTTTATCTTTTTCAAAAAGATGTTTTTTTTCTACGGAATTTGGTGAAAACCTAACTTATTATGTCTCAAATACACAGTAATTTATTTGATTTAAAATATTAATTTTTTAACCTTATTTTGACTTAATATCAAAAAAACACCCTAATTTTCAATCGAAAATTCACGTGTCAAAATATCAGTTTTTTTCAAAAAATCGGTAGGTATTTTGTTCGTTAAAATCTCTTCTTTCTGATCGTGTAAACATAAATTTACATTAGTATACCAAAGTACATATTCTCGGGAAATGCAAAAAATGAAAAAAGGTTAAAGTCGAAATTTTTTTAATCATTATTAACAATTTTGGCCTATTTATTAAAATTTACACTTTAATTACTCAAAAACCATTAGATTTTATGTTACATTGATAAATCTATTGGTTTTTGAGTATTTAAAGTGTAACTTTTAACAAATAGGCCAAAATTGTTAATAATGATATAAAAAATTTTTGGAATTTAAGCTTTTTTCATTTTTTGCATTTCCCGAGAATTAATATTTTAAATCAAATAAATTACTGTGTATTTGAGACATAATAAGTCAGGTTTTCACCAAATTCCGTAGAAAAAAACATCTTTTTGAAAAAGATAAAAATAAAAAAACAAAAACTCAGTTTTTTGAATTTTTCATATAAGTTTTGAGGTTATGTGAAAAAATTGTATGTGAATAAGTTGTAGATCTTTTTATTGCCTACAACTTTTCCATACAACTTTTTTCCATAGAACTTGTAGTTTTGCCGAAAATCGAGATATACCATTTTTTACCATTAAAAACTAAAACCCACCCACTTCCCGAACTCGGCTCGCCCGTAATTTATTTTTCCTTTAATTTTTATCATATTCACCTCCTTTTCCAATGGGCTTCATCCTACTATGATTTTTTCTTACTTTTTAATGTTTTTGAAGGCTTCGGCACTGGTCTACAGTATAAACCGTTTTCATTGAAATCGGTTGAATAGTTTAAATTAAGAAATCGGTTCTATGGCCAGTAGGTTAATAAGGGTCCAAAAAAATATTTTTCTTATTCAAAAAGTGCGGCCTTATCTGCAGCATTACAATTTTTTTTTCAAAGCAAAATCGTTAGCCGGTTTTGAGAAAATTGTAATATCTCGAAAACTTTATATTGGAGATATCCGTTAAAAAGGAGACATTAAAATAAAAAAAAAATTGTTTTTGGAAATCACGTACAAATCGTCTGTAGCTATCGAGTTTTAAGCAAATCTATCAATCCGTTTGAGCTCTTTTTTTTTTAATTTTTCAAACTGAAACATATAACGGATACGGGGTATAATTATTGGCAGTGACATAGATTGATGTCCCAAACCCAATGTACGTATTATTGGCACCGCCCTGCACTGTTCAAGTAAGGGAGCGATATGTAAATTTAGTTTTTCTAGTTGTGACACTATCTTTTCCAACGTGAGATATGCTTAAAATTATTTTTTGCATAAATTGTTTTTCTAGAAACAGCATTTTCACGTAAAGAATTAAATAAGTTTAGCGTTTTCTCAGATGTATACGATATTTATACAAGTAGAAACGAAGTTTATGTAAGGATCTCGACACATCGGCTAACTAAAAACTTGCCAGAACTTGTGGTGCATATCGCGGAAAGCATAACTAACAAATTTTTCTGAAGTTTTTCCTTGACGCGAATGTTAATTCTGTGTACAAATTAAACTTCTGTAGTGTGTGGTGTTGTTTTTTTCATTTTTCATATTTATATTTGACATGTATCATTAACAAATTCACTGAACAGAACACCCTGTTTACCACACACACATCACGAGTAAAATAACCAACTCGTTATTTTGTAACATGAATCCTTCTTTAGTCAAAAAAAAGATTGTATAAGGTTAACGAAAAGCGTAAAAAAAAACTTTTCCACACCCTCCTTTTCTGTCAGTTAACGTAACAAACACAGTGGGAGTGCAGAGTAACAGAATCTCGAGGTAATTTTGTGGTGCATTTTGAGGATTCATGATACAAACAGTGATTTATCTACCACAAATTTGTTGTTGACTTTTTGGTTCTGATATTTTGTGTGTATGATGTGTTTTTTTTTTTGTTACTATGTTATGCTAAAGGAGCTGGTGCATTTCTAACAATATTTATTATATTTTCACATTCTAACAAGTTTGTGTTATATACATATGTTTTTTATTCTTAGACAAAGTTTGAATATGGTTTTTAGTTAGAATTGGTCTCAGGTGTGTTGTATTCCTTCTTGTAAATAAATTTTAAATTCTTGATGTAAGTTTTGAATTCATTTCTCTTGAGACATTTAGAGAGCTTTTATATCTCATTTAGATTTATGTGGGTGTATGGTTGCATTCAGATAATACCCAAATGGATATGAAGGAATATTTATATTTACCAGAAGTCTGAAAAGCTTTTGTTTTTTTGTTCTTCAAAATGTTGATTGATTTATAATGCAGTTTTTTTGGGGTAGGTATGTTAAATGCCATCTTGTGATGAAACATTGAACTAAAGTTTACAAAAAACTTATTTAGTAAACAGAAACGCTCATAATAATTATAAAGAAATATAATAATATGCTTAAGAAGCAAAAAAAAAAACAAGATAAGTAGAGATTTGTCAAAGGAAACTGGCTGTCATAAGCTTTTGCCAGCGGCTTTGAATGTTTGAAATGAAGTATTTTAACTCACAAAGGTATTCTATACATTCTTTATATTTGAACAATAAATGACTAAGAGTGTTGATGGGACTAAAAGATTGAAGATGTATAAATATTGTATCAAGATTGCCCATGACAAGCACCTGTCGTCCTTGCCATCATCCTTATAGTTTTTCAAATGTGTTTTGTGTCAAAGCAAAACAAATATTTCCTTTTTTTTCACTTCATATGCATACAAACATACTTTTTACTTATATTTATATGTTTTATGGTAGGTATGTGAAAAGTCTTTATATTTTTTTTGTGCGATTTTCATAATATCCTGACGCTTTCCTTTGGCACACATAATATTCTTTGTAAGAAATTTTTTTTCGCCATATGTACATGTACGAGGGTGTTATGGACTAGTAGTCTTTGACATTTTCTTTTTTTTTTGTAAAAGAGAGAAAAACGAATGTCAATACTAGTGTACTTGCGTCTTTTATGATTGTTTGACGAGGGTTTCTTTTTTTGGCACTCTACAGGAAATGTGTTTTGAATGAGTTGTGAAATGGAAGTAAAAAGCAAATACCTACATGGCCAAAAAAAAGGATATTTCTAGATCACATTTCTAAGGAAATAATAAAGTGTTTGCTCATTACATATTTGTTTCGATATATTTACAATTTTTGGAAATGACAATGAATGTGAAAAGGTAAACTCCTTACAAAAACCGGTTTGAAGACTTTCATTGTAATGAATATTGGCCATTGTATTTCTCTCACTAAACCGTTTTATTAAAAAAAAAGTTGTAAGAATACTTAAGAGAAAGCGATACAAGAAAATTTTCTTTGCAACTGTCCCAAGAATTCAGCGTTTCGTTCCTAGACGACCTAGCGATTTCTCTGTTAAAGAATTAAAAACATATTCAATTTCCTAAACGAAATTCAATTGCTCTCAACCCTCTTGATTAAGAGACTTGTAGACAGGGTATTCTGCCGGACGAGCCCACCTCAGACCCTACGGACTTAATAGGAACCATAGTTCAAAACAACAGCCTCTCCCGTAGAAAGCTGCTGACTTGGGCAATGGATGCAATTCGGCACCCTTACGTGCCAAAGCTATCAAACGCTGAAAGCAAGCAAATGCAACACTTCTTTAAGTGAGTGGCATACACGAGGTGACTGCCTTGGATTAAGCGTTCCTATATGTCAAAGCTATCCCTTAAATAGGTTCAATAACTTTAACCTGGCATTAAGGCCAAAAGTGATTGATATTCATAGGTACCCTTTTGAGTTAGAGTTAGTTATTGCAAGGAACACAACAGTAGTTACACGGACAGCTTTCAAAACGATCAATGATCGCAGCTTTTGTCTTCCTTTCCCATAACCACGTTTAAATATTTCGCAGACAATAAAGGAGTCATGGTATCAACACGGCGCACAGTGGTGTATTTGGTGCTTTTTGGCGTTAAATTTCAATTGCACGACCATTTCTTGACGAATGTTCATGAAATTTGGTAAACCTAAGGATATTTGTATGGAAAAGACGAAAACGCTGCCAAATTTTTGAAGTTATACTTCTTATGGGAGGGTGGGTATGAAAATTTACTTTTTGACAAGAATGTCAAAGGGATTATGACGCGATCACCCTGGGCAGCAGGGCTGTCGTTTCACCTTTAGAGTTCGCAGTACTTTAGTATTTAAAAATGCAGTACGCCACAGTACGGCAAACATAAAACACACAACACGTAGCAAGTTACATGTTTCATGTGGCAAGTTGCATGTGGCAAGTTGCATGTGGCAAGTTGCATGTGGCAAGTTGCATGTGGCAAGTTGTATGTGGCAAGTTGCGTGTGGCAAGTTGCCAGGGTTGCAAAAAGCTAACATTTCAGCTCAGCTCACAGCTCAGCTCAAATTTGAGCTAGGTACCATAGCTTAGCTCATTTGAGCTGAGCTGAAAGTGAGCTGAGCTGAAAGTGAGCGCCCCAACTTCCAACGCCTATATCTCGGAATTTTGAAAAAAATGAAAAAAATTTTTTTGATGCCAAAAGGTAGCGGGGACTCTAACCTACATTTGGGTACAACTTCCATCCCTGTAGGTACACGCGTTCTCAAACCAGGAGAACTTAAAGGTAAAAAAAAAGTTAAGCCCGATTCTGAAAAAAAGGCATGATGTGGCGGTTTAACATGGAAGGCGATTTTTTAAAAATCTGATAATGTGCAAAGCGTAGGCCCATGACACAAGCTATCATTTGGCACCACTCCCAAAAATTGCTCTCAAGCGGCTTAGCTTCCAGGAGCGTTCAAAGATTCGGGGATTTTTCGAAAAAAAAATTTACCCCAACTTTCAAACACGATTTTCTCGGAATTTTGAAAAAAATCGAAAAACCGGATTATACCACTTTCGGGTAGCTGAGAATATAAGCTTTCATATGGCACCACTCCCCTGTCTCTAGATCAAAGCCTTCCAACGCCTATATCTCGGAATTTTGAAAAAAATGAAAAAAATTTTTTTGATGCCAAAAGGTAGCGGGGACTCTAACCTACATTTGGGTACAACTTCCATCCCTGTAGGTACACGCGTTCTCAAACCAGGAGAACTTAAAGGTAAAAAAAAAGTTAAGCCCGATTCTGAAAAAAAAGGCATGATGTGGCGGTTTAACATGGAAGGCGATTTTTTAAAAATCTGATAATGTGCAAAGCGTAGGCCCATGACACAAGCTATCATTTGGCACCACTCCCAAAAATTGCTCTCAAGCGGTTTAGCTTCCAGGAGCGTTCAAAGATTCGGGGATTTTTCGAAAAAAAAATTTACCCCAACTTTCAAACGCGATTTTCTCGGAATTTTGAAAAAAGTCGTAAAACCGGATTGTACCTGATTTTTTTTATGATTAAAAAAGAAATATTTTACTAAAAAAATAGAAATATATTTACTATTAACCCTAGAAAGATAATCTACGTCTGTAAGACGTATGGCGTGTAAAGAACTGTTTTATCTAATTCAATTCAAATTTCTGGGTTTTTGTTAAATTGATTTCATTTATTATATCACTTCTTTAAAATAATCTAAGTAATGAGTTAAATAAATATGACAAAAAGTGTTAACATAAGACCAAAAATCTTTTTTAGAATCATACGTCTCTGAGACGTATATTATGATTATCTTTCTAGGGTTAAAAAAACCAAGAGAAAGATCACGAAAAATTATCTGTTTTATTTATAAAAATATCCATGTGTTAAAATAATTCCATTAATAACTAGAACTAAACATCTTGAGCTATGGTGTTTTTACAGGGGCGGATCCAGGATTTTTTTCTGGGGGGGGCACAAGGGACGGATTGGCAAAAAAAAAACAGCAATAACAGTTAGAAATAAAGTGAAGTACCATACGACTGACTAACAAGCAGAAAATTTTAACGACCCACAGTGGTCTAAAACCTGGCCAAAAATATTTAGGCACATTTCCCACATCAAATAGGTACCAAATGACCAAAAAGTTATTCGGAAGGAAAAATTTTCATTTTCTTGTTACAGTAAAAGCCACTTAAGTGCTAACCCTCTTACTCCTGAATTAGCCGGAAGAAAAAAAATATAAAAAATCAGAAAATGCACGTACAATTCTGTGCTATATTAAAGTTAGTAATCTATTCTTTATTTAATTTTTTGACTTAAGTTGTTTCACCAAATAGTTTTTGAGAAATTAAGTTTTAAAGATGAAATTTAAAAAAAAAAAATGTTTACGTTTTTTAATTGATTTTTTATAAAATTTTGCAATATTATGGACATAATTATACCATTAGTTAATGACCTAGTAGTTTTTAGTCAAATACTAAAGACTTAATTCTAATAAATATTAAAGTTCCTAAGAATAACAAAAAAAACTGAATCATACTTTTTTGCCGGGAAACCCAGTTTTGTTTTTTTTTTTTTTTTATTTGCATTAACCTTTTGTAACCCAAGGTCGTTAATTTAAAAATTAATAAGTCAATCGATTGGCCTTTATCTTTAATAAAACACGTATTTTTTAAAAATTCAATAAAGTCATTATTTACTTAGTTATTTCGATATTTTGAGAGTAAAAAAAAAGTTCAAATAATTTATTTTTATATAAAAATGCAAAAATTCAAGCAAAAAACTATCTAATATTAATTTTTAGGCACTTTCCTAAAATCCAAAAATAAAACCCCGTGGGGTTTACTAACAAAAACTATTTTTTTTCTGAATTTCGTTGTTTTTACACAAATTTGCTTATTTTCAAAAAAAGCCCAACTTTCAACATTAACTGTCAATTAAAAACTATTGGTGCTATTTATTAGAAATTTGAAGTACTATTTCGATAAAGCAATACTTAAAGATTATAATATTAGAAGCTTCAAAAGAAAAAAAAAAATAGTTTGTAGAGCTTTTATGCAATCTTTTTCGGTTTATTACAGAAATGTCACATGGGGCTACAAGGGGTTAAATTGTTTTATACCTCAAGAATATTGTGTTCAAATTGTAGGTCTCTTGGAGCCAAATTGACCAAGTTATGAGTATTTTAATACTTCCCTTAGGAACGTTTTAGTCTTTTAGTCCAGAGTTCAAAATTTTAAATCGTTATCCCCACAACTAATGTTTTCAACGCCGGTGCTCCTCATAACTTCAAAACTACTGCACCGATTCTTTTGAAATTTGGAATACTATTTTTTTTATATATTTTTAGAGGTATCCCTGGAGAAATTTTCTCAATAAAATAATATTTAAAAAATTTATAAGTATAAGGGTCGCTTTTGAGGAGTTTTTTTTCAAGGGGTCTTTATTTTCGGGGTGCAAACTTGAGCAAACTTCTGAAATGCAAGTTTGTTCTACATATCCAGCAGTTCTATAATATATGGTTTATGCAATTTTGTGACGTGTTCCGCTATTTTAAAAACACTAATGTTAAAAAAAATAAATTGCACGACTGGGGTCGCACGTACTTGCTCTTATGCTTAAAGTAACTATAATGTTAAAGCTTTTTATACAAGAAATTTAAAATTTGATATTTTGAAGAAATTTCATAAGTAGTATAAAAAAATTAAATCTGTTTTATTAATTAATAAAACTCCGTTTTAAATTATCTTAAAAAAAAAAATAAATATGCCATTTTATTTCTTGTATAAAAATGTATTTTTAGAAAAAATTTTCGAAAATTGTAGGAGCCGTTTTTTAAAAAAATAATTTTTTATGTATAAAAATTTTTTAACATTTTTCAAAAAAAAAGTTGGTATGCCATTTTGAAGAAATAATTAATTTACACATAAAAACTAAATTCCAAAATTTTTCATTGATCCGTTTTCAAAAAATTGATTTTTCAAAAAAAAATTTTGAAATATTTTTCAAAAAACCAAAAATGCGTTTTTTGAAAATTCTCTAAAATTTTAATATTATCTTTACTTACACACTTTTGTATAAAAATTTTCATTGAAATCGGGTAAATGTTGTACGAGATATTCAGAAACGAAAAAAACCGTTCTATGACAGGTACCGTTAATAACGGTACAAAAAATATTTTTTTTATTTAAAAAGTTGGCTCTTATGTGTAGTACTACACACAAAAATTTTAATCAAAATCGTTAGAGCCGTTTTTGAAAAAAATTAACTTTTCTATTTCCGTTATATGGCAGGTACCGTTAATTTTGGTCATAAAAAAAAATTTCAATTTCCCCTCTAGGGAATCACCAAAAACTGCTAACTACCAAGTTTGAAGAAAATCACTTCACTCGTTTAGGCTGCAGCTCCAGATAGAGACAGACACACAGACAGACAGACAGACAGAATTGCCGGACCCACTTTTTTGGCATTCTCTATCATCGTAATGTCATGTAAAATTGTTATCTCGAGTTCGATTTTTTTTTACGAATCCTAAACTTGCCCTATAGTACCTATATCGCAAGTAAAAACAACGAAAAAAGTGCAAATTTTTTAACCCCTCTGTATGAAAAAATAGAGTTGCATATACCTACAATTATTTTTTTTATATCATTCAATGTCATTCGATGTCCATATCAAAATTTTTCACCAAAATCACTTTGAAAATTCACTTTTTTTTTAAATCGAAAAAAAAATTCGTGTGTACCCAACAAATAGCCGTTTATTTATTTGTGAGGTGGAGCTTTTCATTTGAAAGGGATGCAACAATCAACAAAATTCGCATTTTCAGCCAGAAATAGACAAGAGTTTCACTCAAGTTCTTTCTGTTATTATTCATATATTTTTAAAACTCTTATAGTTTGATTTCCTTTAAGTATGAACTTTAAGTTCTGGGGGGGGGCACGTGCCCCCGTGCCCCCCCCCCCCCCCCCCTGTATCCGCCTATGGTGTTTTATAAAAGTTTAAAATATCTTCATATTTCATTATACTTTCCAAATAAAAATCAATGTATCCTCTCACCCATCACAGCTCAGCTCAGCTCACTTTACTTTAGCTCACCCAACAGCTCAGCTCAACCATCAGCTCAGCTGACTTTCAGCTCAGCTGACTTTCAGCTCAGCTCAAATGAGCTGAGCTATGGTACATAGCTCAAAAGTCAGCTAGCTCAAAATTTGAGCTGAGCTGTGAGCTCAGCTCACTTTTGAGCTTTGTAGCAACTCTGCAAGTTCCATATTGCTACTACTAGTGCTGAAGCACACACAATTCTCATAAAATAACCATATCGCACATTTTATGCTCAATTCATTTAGTTTCGTTAAGCGTATACCGTACGTTCTGAACCGCACAACATGTGTAAATTTCACAGAATAAATTGAAAACTACATGGACGCAAGGAGGATGAAAGAATTAATTTATTGTTCACTTGATAAAAATGTAAAAAAACGATGTGTGGATTAATTAATTTAATAATAGAAATTAAAAATATCAAATGAAATTCATTTACATATACTGAATGAGAAGTATAACTTCAGTCGCGTGTACATGTGTACACACACTCTTTTTTTGTATTTCAAAATAATATAGAGCTAGAAACTTGGCTTAATTCAAGTCAAAATGGTTTTAGATCTTGAATATAGAATTCATAAGTTCATATTTCATACAAAAAAAATCAATCAAAAACAAACTCCAAAAAGTGCCAAATTAGGAAAACACACTTTTAGACCTCTTATACGCTATTTCTTGGATATTTTTGTAAATTTGCACCATTCTGACATCTATTTCATTTATGTTTTATAAAAAATTGGCCTGAATTAAGCCAATTTTCAAGCTTATTTATAGGTATACTATTTTGAAACAGAAAATTCTATTTAAAGGCTTATTCTGGCTGCCGTTTTGGATAATAAAAATTTGGCATCTTTTTCGTATTTTTGATACAAATATCCTTCCGTACATGAGTTGCTTAGCGATGTCTAGGAATAGGGCTGCCAATTTTTTGGAGGTGTACAACGGTACTTGCCATATGACCACACTGGAAAAGATTGTTTTTCTCAAAAACAGATCTAACCATTGTCATTAAAAAAAAATTGTATTGATAATAATAAGGTCCTACTTTTGACCGCTTTTAAATTTAGATACAGGCCGCAGAACCGTTTTCTTGATGTCTGATTTTCTCCTTAGAAAAGTAATCAATTCGAACAAAAATGTTTATACAGACCTTATTGTCAAAATTAAAAATTAAATTATGGGATTTAAAAAACAAATTTCAATTTTTTCTTAAACTGATCGATGAATTTTTTGAAATTTTACTATGTCGATTAATATATCCTTATTTTTGCATACCTATTTTTTCGTTTGAAATTTCTATAAAAAAAAAAAAAAAACAATTTAAAAAAAGGCTTTAACGATTTTCAAAAAAAAAAATCTAAAAAATCCTTGTTCTACAAGAAATTTCATGGTATACTTTGTTTGGAGGTCAAAACTACTTAAAGAGATGTTTTTTTCTGATTTCAAATGTAAATTTTATATTATTTTCAAGCTTTAATTACATTTTTTATAAAATTATATGAATTTTTAAACATTTTTAGTATTTGAAGCAACGCACGTTTAACATGAGACACAAAACGTGTGACCTAGTCGTGCATTTTATTTATTTATTGAGCTTGAGAAACAAATGCTCCTTCTTGACCTCCCTTCTCCCTTTTGACTCCTCTAACAAATGCCCTTGACTCAATATTCTATTTTCTGAAAACCAATTACTCTTAAATCCCATTCTTATCCCCTAACTGTCCATAATAATGAAAATCAACTAAAAGCTATTGAATTCTATACAAAGATGCTATCCAAAAGAGGTCTATTCACAGGTTACACAACTCTGCACATGGGACAAGATTAATTAGAGAGAAATGTCCTGAACAACCCAAAGCTTCCATAGAACCAGAGAGGAATTCAATACTATACCACCGAGCTGCTGCTGGGTTAACATTGCTTAATTCTCAAGTGAAGCAATTTAATGAGTAGTTTTATTTTTCATTCATTCTCTCTAGGGCAATTCTTTGCACCGAATCAAATTGTGTCCTTGGGTATCTAGTTATACTTACTGGACTTGGATGTTGATTTTCTTTTTCTTTTTTTGTTGGAAAATGATAGGGTTTGGGGACTTTGTGTCGTCTTTTTCAAATGAAACCCCTTTCGCAATGAATTGGAAAAAAAATCTTCTTTTTTATGAATAGAACTTGAACTAACTAATCACTTGTTTTAGGAAATAATTTGAGAGAAAACTTTTTCATAATATATTTGACATTATGGAAAAAATAAAAGTATGTTATACTTTTATTGTCTTTTTTTATTTTCTTAGCACAGAAAAATATCTTAATTAAGAAAAAAAAATTGTTTTTAACAAAATTTTTCCCAGAATGTGTTAAGGTAAAAAAACTTATACATCCTGTCTTTTTTTTTGCATTTTATATTTTACGCTGGAAGGATAAAGAAAATAATTAGTATAAATCTTCCTCAGGCAATTAAAAGAAACATGAAGCTAAGACGACAAACTCCAACAGAAAAAGAAAAACTTTAAAAAGTTAACCCAAGGTTTAAAGATGAATAAAAATAATTTGCTCGAAAATGAAGGCATCAAGGTAAGCGCAATAAGACTGGCAGTAATACGAGTAGGTATTATCCATTCCTCATTCATCTATTTTATATATATTTTCCTTGCGAAATAAGGCGGAGATTATGTGGGAAATTACTACGGTTCGCTAAATAAAACGAATCCTTTTTCTTATGTTTGAAATGAATAAAAGTAATCTTCACCAAAGCAATACAATTACAATAAAATAAGGCCAAAGGATATACATATACTATATGTACATACCTACATTATTCACGTATACAAGGAAAGCTTTCATTTCAGGCATTTGACACTCACAAAGTCAACTTCATAATTGCTTTACCTTTTTTGAAAAAGGAAAATGTGTTTTGTATGTGTACTTGTGTTTATTTTAATAGAAAACATTTGCATAAAATCGGATCAATTGTTTAAGAGAAGATATTAAGGTTAAACAATATTGAAGATGGATATGACTTGAATAGCTAATTCACTATTGGCTTTAAAATTTCAACACTAAAACTTTGAGAGCATTACGAAACAATTTTTTGATATTTCAATTCAGAATAGTAAAAAAAAATCAATTTGGCATGAATAAGGGTCAAAAATGTTGTTTTCTTCATTAGGAAGTGAGAAAGTCACGCCCGTTACATCTTATTTGATTATATTCTCAGAAAACTATAGAAAGAATACTTTTAATATTAAAAACAACGAAACAAATTAACTTACTAAGTTTTAATGTACTAAGATAGTTAACTTAATGAATAGTTTAAAAAATAAGAACGAAAACGTACAGATATCTGCCAAAACCCTTCCATGGAATTATCCAAAATTCAATTTATTTTTTTTTTACTTATGGCTCTAAAAAAAATTAATTCCATTTTATATAGAACCATGAAAAACACTATTTGCGAAAAAAAACATAAGGTTCGTTTTTCAAAGGAGAAAAAAACATAATTAATGAATTTGATTTCAGATGCAATTTTAGAAAAAAATCTGAATTGTAAATCTAAAAAAATACCCCAAATACGTTTTCTAAAATCTTATTGAATTTTTTTTTAAACCCAAACATTTATTAATGCCAAACTTTATTTTTGGTTTATATCAAAGTTTTTAAAATTGTTTTGTACCTACAATTCGTTAAAGTTTAATCATTCGCTTTAGAAAAATTCAGAAATTAAAAAAACAAAACGGTTAACGATTTTCAAAAAAATACTAATGGTTGTATTTTTTTAAACAAATTGTTAACAAATTTTTAAAAAAATGCACGACTGGGGTCGCACAAACTTGCTCTTATGGTAAAATTTACTTTAATGTTAAAGCTTTTTATTGAAGAAAATTAGAGAACATTTTATATATTTAAAAAATCTCATAATGGTTAAAAAATAAATAAAATCTTTTTTTTTAATTGACTAAACACCGTTTTAAATGATCTTTTACACAAAACCAAGTATGGCATTTGGTTTCTTGCATAAAAACAATTTTTAGAAAAAAAATTCGAAAATCGTTGGAGCCGTTTAAATAAAAAATTTATACAGGGTGTCCCAAAAGTAGTGGATCAAACGAAATATGCTGATAGGCCAACTTAAGGGCTTTCAGAATTTGGTAACTTGTTCATCCCAAATCCTTACGGTTTTCGATTTAATGCAGTTTTTGTGAAATTTCGAAAAATGCCTACTTTGCATCAGTATTTTGCTTCCTCCGCTCATAATTGATTTTTGTTTTTTACAATTCTTCCACTAAAACATTGCCTAATAAATAGGAAATAATTAATTAATCAAAATATTTTTTATTTCATACGCCATTTTGTTGCAAATTAATTAACAGTTCCATGTTTTATAAAAACTCAATTTCTTACTTTTATTTCAGAGCAGCATCCCGAAAAAAATTTGCATGGTGTGATACTGGTTTATTATTTTAAAAACTTGCCGTGTTATTGCAGTTTTCAAAAATGTATAAAAATTTGCAAAGTTGAAATTAGAACGAAAGATATTACAATTTAAATGCAACAAAACAGGGCTTTTCAGATGAAAATAACAAAGAAAAATAAACACATTTTCTCGACTGTTGTTTGTTTATTTCTTTTTGAATAAAAGTCTTCGACTGCAATAACACGGCAAGTTTTTAAAATAATAAATAAGTATCACACCATGCAAATTTTTTTCGGGATGCTGCTCTGAAATAAAAGTAAGAAATTGAGTTTTTATAAAACATGGAACTGTTAATTAATTTGCAGCAAAATGGCGTATGAAATAAAAAATATTTTGATTAATTAATTATTTCCTATTATTAGGCAATGTTTTAGTGGAAGAATTGTAAAAAACAAAAATCAATTATGAGCGGAGGAAGCAAAATACTGATGCAAAGTCGGCATTTTTCGAAATTTCACAAAAACTGCATTAAATCGAAAACCGTAAGGATTTGGGATGAACAAGTTACCAAATTCTGAGAGCCCTTAAGTTGGCCTATCAGCATATTTCGTTTGATCCATTACTTTTGGGACACCCTGTATATAGGTAAATTAATATAAATAAATGTAAGTAATTTTCTAACATTTTTCAAAAAAAAAATTTGTATGCCATTTTGAAGAAATAATTAATTTACACATAAAATCGAAAATTCAAAATTTTTCACCAACCCGTTTTCAAAAAATTGATTTTTCAAAAAAAAAAAAAATTTCAAATATTTTTTAAAAATCCAAAAATGTGTTTTTTGAAAATGTTCTAAAATTTTAATATTACCTTTACCTAAATGCTTTTGTATAAATTTTTTTGTTTAAATCGGGTTAATCTTGTACGAGGTATTCAGAAACCAAAAAAACAGTTCTATGGCAGGTACCGTTAATAACGGTACAAAAAATATTTTTTTTAACAGACAAAAAAAATCGTTTGAACCGTTTTTGAAAAAAAAAATAACTTTTCTATTTCCGTTATATGGCAGGTACTGTTAATTTTGGTCATACAAAAAATTTCAATTTCCCCCCTAGGGAATCACCCAAAACTGCTAACTAACAAGTTTTAAGAAAATCACTTCACCAAAAGTTCCTAATGACACCAAATATTTGAATAATACAAGTTAGTTGATAATTAAAAAATAAATACGAATAATAATAAAATAAACATTAAAGATTAAGTACCCCACCTTGCCACCATATCTCCTAACTTTTCCAGATTTTGAATAAATATTTCTCTCAAACAATTTATTTTATTTTAAAGCTAAAGTTATTAATCAATTTTTGTTCTGTTTGTTTTAAATTTATAACTTTGATTTATAACTTTTTATATTTATGACAAAGTTAAATAAAGTCTTTTTATGAGAAATACCTTATACCTGAACCATTATATCCGAGATAATCGTTTTAGGATTTAAATCTTTTTTCTTTTTCAATTTACAACCAAACAAAAATTCCATGAGCAGCTTGTCTTGAAATAAATTATAAACTCAAGACATAAATGGCATAATTTGTCTTCCATTTTCCATAAGAAAACACTTTACATCATTTGATATAATGTATTTAGTATACACATACCAACAATTCCTATTTGTTTATTTTTTTCTTACATCAAATTTCAAATGCTCAGCAAACAAAGCAAAACATTTCCAATATTTCAATTTGAAAATTCCAACATTCAATGTTCATAGGGATAGGACGCATTATTATCACTTTCTAAGAAAATAAAAAAAAGTGAACGAGAGAGTAAAAAAAAACCAAAACGAACTTTGCTTTATGAATATTTAATTGCGTTCCCATTTCCATCAAGCCACCACCACCACCATTACCATTACCACCACATTCAAAGTACGTATAGAATAACGTTTGATGAAATTCCAATATAGGGTAAGGTGGTATAAGAGTGCGCATTTTAGACAAAATACCAAATAAAACAATAACAAAAAAAATTTAACTACTTTTTTTATATATAGTTTTTAGTTTAGAATCAAAGCAACGAAAAAAACTTAAAACTGGTAACAAAAATGTATTAATTCAAAAGTTATAAACAAAATACCACATTAGGAAATTTGCGCACTCTTATACATCCTATTGTGTAAGAGTGCGCGGCTTAGTTTGTAAGAGTGCGCAGCTGCGCACAGGTGTAAATTCGCACAAAAGTCACAAATAAAACTGCCTATCTTTAAATAAACAGAGTATTTTTCAACCCATCACTCCTTGCATGAGGAACAATCAATTTAGTCTTCCATTAATGGTTCCGAGAAAATTTCAATATTTCCTAGTTACTTTCATTCGCTTGTTTTTTGTAAAACTTGTATTTGGTTTCTTTTTGGTTGGAATTGCTTTTTCTAGCTGCTGTTTGCTGGTATATGGACAAATGCCAGTTATTTTGAAGCCTTGGATAGCATCTACTGCTCTTATAACCCGCGCACTCTTATACATCATCATGGTGCGCACTCTTACACGCTCAGACATGTAATCGAAGAATATATATATATTTCACAATGCACTTTATGACCAGTCATACGTGTTCCTCAAATGTTTCTTTTTGTCGACTTTTTAATGTCCCATACTTTGTTTATTGTTATTTTTTGTTGTTAAGCGGAAAATTTAATTTGTTTGGCAAGAAATATTGGAAAAAAAAGTGCTAAAAAACTTAAACTTAACTAGCACCTCTGTTTACAAACACATTTGCATGAAATTTTGACAGCAGATCAAACTCATTTAGATCTTTCCAAAATAAGTGCATTCAGTCTTATATTCCCTTTCAAACCGTAGAAAATGGCCTTGCGCACTCTTATCAACCGCGCACTCTTATACCATCTTACCCTACAAATAATACAAAACAAAGGATCTTTAGTCCTTGCCAAATAATAGCAAGGCGAACGAACGGAATATAAATTAATAATCGAACTCAAAGTGTGTGTGCATTTCCATTTCCACTTTCATTTCCCTTTTATATATAGGGCACTGCTATAAACTGAAGAGCGAGCCTGACTGACGACGCGTCGGTGACGAGGCACATGATGAGCCTTCTATATGTATTTTTTGTTGAACCAAGTTCTTAGGGTAATTTTGTAATAATGGGACGTTTTGGTATTAGTAGCTGTGGTTTTGTTTTAATATCCCTACAGGACTTATAAAACAACAAATTGCTATAAGCGAAATCATAAACCGTAATGTTGATAGTCGAATAAATGGAGAAGGGGGAGTGTTGGCGGCTCTATTTGATTTTTAGAGAACTTCCCTTCCCGAATTCACAAGGAAAGACCATGACGAAATTACACCAGGCTGTGAATTTTTTATTTTATATTTTCCAAGGAGTTTGAGGACAACACGATAGAGAGTATGGCAGAAGCTTTTTCTTAATTGTGTGCTAAAAGGGAATGTGGCATTGTCGCGCAATCCTAAGCTCCACCAACTTGGTGTGAGAAGCAATTACATTTGTAATAAAAATGAAACGAGTAATAAAAAAAAAAATACCAACCCAGCCAAGAGGTTGATATTAGCAAGTTTTGAGAAGACGTTATTACTTTTTAAATGATTTTCGAGAGATGATTTTTATATTTGTGTTAAATGAAGAAAAAAAAATTGTCTCTTTTCAAAAATAAAGTCTGTTATTTTCGAAGGATCAATTTCAAAAATAGTGGGGAGGGTTTTATGCAGCCAAAGACATTGTTTTTATTTTGTAACTTTCTCACAGAATAGTAATCTCTTTTAGTATTTAAAAATTCCTCAGTCTTTACTAGAAATTTTCTTATTTCTTATTGTTTATACTATCAAACTTAATTTTAGACTCTTACATTAATTGTTAATTTATGAAACAGTCAAATTTCTGCGAATGGATGTTGGAGCAAATAATTAATTTTATTCAACGATAAAAAAGTGTTATCATCAAAATTTAAAGCATTTTTATCAATTTTTTGATTTTTAACAAATTCTTAAGTAAAACGCTTCAAAACTACACCTATTTTATATTTTTTTTGTACGTTAAATTTGAAAAATAAGTCGTGTCGGGGTAACATTAATATGGGGACTTGAAGCTTGAAGAAAAAAATCTTGTATTTGTTTCGAAACATTTTAACTCATTAAAATTCAGCAATATTTAAGATATAGGGACATCCTAGTACACATAAGGGAGGCGCAAATCAGATAAAATAAGCGCTCGTACCAATCGTATTAAGTTTTTCTATTTTTTTGCTTAATTATTTACGTATTACAGTAAACTTTCAAAAATACATTTAAACGTCAAGTACAAGATGAATTTGATATAGAACAGTTAGTAGAGGGCTTAACTGAAGCAACAATTTAGTACAATGTATACTTTAACCCTGGAATTAAATAAAAAATACAAAAAGGTAAGAGATTAGTAATGAAAGTATACATTGTGATAGGTACACTGGGGTGTATACGTACTTTTTTTTTTTTTTTTTTTTCTTAATAAAAGGAAATAAGTGGCTCGTCCTATTTATAAGTGTAACACATGGTGTCCTATATTATTAGGAAGATCTTGATGAGTTTAGTATTTGTTCGTGCCACTGCACTGCAAGAAAAAAATTACAATAATTTTACTTCCAAAACTTTTCACAAGAAAAATCGAATCCAGCACACAAAAAATTTCCAGACCGTTTTTATCATTTCTTACTAAATTTAGGGTGCTGATTCCGAAAAAAACATTAGTTTTTTCAAGCAGCTCTAGTTCTTAAATTATTCATACAAGAAAAGGCATAGAAATTCATAAAAATTAGATAGAGCTCCTAGAAAGCAATCAGTGTGATATTTAGGCTAAGTGAACCCAAATACATTAGGTTCGACAAAAGATTTGCTGGAAAATGTTAACAAACAGTTAAAATAAGCATAAAATTAAATTAGTACGAAATTATCCCCAAAATGTGGAAAACTTAAATATTTCAAAAACTAGAGCTCCTAGAAATAAATACAATAATGTATGTAATCTAATTAGGTTTAATAATAATTTTTCTGGAAAATTCTAATAAACGCTCAAAGTAAGGAAAACTGAAAAATTAGTATGAATATTCCTCAAATATGAAAAATATTTCAAAAACTAGAGCTGCTAGAAAGAAACCAATATAATTTTTGAGCTAACTGAACCCAAATCTATAAAATTACATATAAATCTTTCTAGAAAATTTTAAAAAGTTGAAAATTGTTGGCCAGTGTTATTTCTCTGGTGAATTTATTGCGATTTGGGTGAATGTATTTGGCAAGGAATTTCCTGTTTTCAACTACCAGCAAATAAACAAAAAGAAAATTCCACTTATTTTTTGATTTTCCTCTTTAAAGTGATGGTAGTTTTTTAACGACCGATAAATAGACAATTACGATCAAATGATTAGCTCTTGGAACAAAATGAGAAAACTATTTACCAAAATCAAGTTTCCGGTGAATTTTCCGGATTTTTTATTAAACAATAGATTGTACTTAAATAAATCAAAAACAAAAAAATTTGCCTTACCAAAATGTTAACAATATACAATCTGTTTTGTTTTGTAATTTTGTAAATTGAATTTTTATGATATTTCAATAGTCTGGCATTTCTAACTTAACAAAAAAAAAAAGAAAAAAATAAAGATTCTATCAAATGTTTTGTGGTAAAACATTTTTTTAATCAGTTTACACATCATTCAACCAGCATTAATAAATCTCGTTAGGTATGGGTAGGTACCTAATCCTGTGTTTTTTTTTGTTTCTTGTTTATTTATTTATTCAGAAAACCATTAACGACTGCCTCGTTTGAAGCCCCAAATTGTTTTTCTCTCACTTTATCGTCATCGTTGTCGTATAATATTATTCTCTACACCTACTCACCATTATGGTTTGTTATATGAACAATGGGCACGTTTACAAGCTCCCACTTGTATGGTTCATTATTATTCATTGTTCCGTTACCAGGACATAAATATTCCTTTATTACATGTGTTTACGGAATTCTGAAAAAAAAATTCTTTTTTTAACCAAAAAAAAAAAGGAAAAAATTAAAAACATCTATAAGTAAAAATGTTTATTTATATTTTTTTTTTTCAATTTTTATTGTGAAAACAAAAAAAAAATTATCTGAATTTCTGAATGATAATTAAATTAAGCCAATTGAAAGCAGTCAGTTGTTCCCCCAAATCGCTAATTACTCATAAACCGCATATAGAGCTACTCCTGCCAACTTTTATATGTACATACACATTTTTATCCACCGACAATTAAGTCCAAATAAATTGAAGAGTATTTTCATTTAAGTTTTCTTTTTTTCAGAAAATTAAAAGGTAAAAAAAAAAATATTTATGTGTATATGAATTAATTTTATCGATCCTTTTTCTTTATCCTTGCCAGTCACATTACAGTAGTCACGTTAATATTGCCAACCACACATTATGATGATTTGGATTCATTTAACAGTCAGCCTTCTGGCAAGAGCTCTTCTGAATAACTTTTTTTTTCCAATTTCAATTATTTTATCGATTCCATGGCAAAGGTAGATATTGGCATGGGGATGCAGGAAATGGTAGATAAAATGTATTGATATTGAAAATATAGGTGTGCCATGCGGTTTACCATTTTTGTTTTTTTGTTTTACCTTATTTTAATTTAATGACAGGACTCCCTGATTTTATGCCTTTTTCATATAATGGAAACCATGCTGGTTGTTCAATTTATGATTTGTGTAATTAAAAGTTCAATTGAACAGACTGACAAGTGGAAAGGTAAATATAAGTATAAAGTAGATTATTGTATGCGAGAGGAAAATATTATTTGAAATGGATATCAATTTTATATGCTGTTGGTATAAAACTGTATAGGGTTTTATTATTGTTCTAAAATATTATTTTTGATGTTACTCAAATTAATTTAATTATTTTTATAAAGGACATATGAGTATAAGTATGTATGTGTGGGAGAAATAATTATAATAATTAATTCCACAAAGTCATTGGCTTTGATATTTTGTTTGGAATTAATTATTTTGCAGGTTTTAATTCATGAGAATGTATAGTATAGAGATTTAATTCAATTAAAATTAAACGCAAAAGGGTTGACTCTATTTCCAGAATATAAATATACTTCTGTTTATATTAAAGTTATTTAATGAAAAATTACGTCAATAGTTGACGTCAGTACCTACACTAGGAAGCTTAGAAAATATTTTCTTTTCGTTCTGCACGTGAAAGTAAAAAAAACTTATCAACTTATCAGTATTTGAAAATAAGTTATATGGGGCCTTTTACCTCACTTTCTTAGACCTATTGAGAACAAGAAATAAATTCTAGCAATGGGTTGGGGTAAATTCTGCCGATGTAAAAATTTTTTTTTTTTTTTTTCAAAAATTCTGCTTTACAAAATTCTATTTTTCAAGATTCTAGTTTTCAAAATTCCGCTTTTTCTAATTCAGCTTTTTTACATTTTGGAGATCCTTTTAAAATTTTGCAGAATTTTGTAAGATCTGCGCGCCATTCAACATTTTCAAAACAAATCAACTCCTCGCAAAACTTACAGATTAGTTGGTTACTTACTTTGTCAATATTTTTGATATCAAGTTTTTGTTTGAAGTTTTAAATGATAAATATTTTGAAAAAAAAAAATGTAAAAAATCCATTAATTTATGAAATAAAAATGAATATAAAAAAATTTTAATAAGAAAAGAAATATTTTGTATCGTTTAATATTTTTAACGGAACATACACTTAATAGCAAAAAAAAGGAATCAAATAAATTACACTGGTTAACAAAATTAAACTTTTTTTTGTTGCCGAAACAAAAATATACCTTTCTGAAGGTTTTTGGTGTGCTGAACTCGAATCCGAAGACAAAAAAAATTAATCAGCTCCCGTTTTTGAAATATTACCGTTAGAAAATGCAGTACTTCGGACCTTATTCTTTTATACAAGGAAAATTGTTTGAGCATATTTAGTAACGGTTTTTAAAAGAACTATTTTTCACCTTTTTAAATCTGTTTAAATCTTTCCGATATCTTTTTTACTGCTCGAGATATCCTCAGTTGTTTGGTATTTTTATAAATTTTATTACGTAATTATCTCCTTTATGATGTATGAAGCCAAACCCACTTACTTCATTTTAAGATATCTCAGGCAATACAAGAGATATCGAAAGAAGGTAAGGAAAACAGTTCTTATAGAAACCGTTACTAAATATGCTCAAACGATTTTTCTTATACAAAAGAATAAGATCCGAAGAACTTAAAAAAACATTTTTTTGCATTTTCTAACGGTAATATCTTAAAAACGGGAGCTGATTAGTTGTTTCTGACTTCGGATTCGAGTTCAGCACACCAGAAAACCTTTAGAAAAGTATATTTTTGTTTCGGCAACAAAACCCTTGTAAACCAGTGTTATATATCGTCACTTTCAAGACAAAGTGGAATAAATCGAAATTTGTCATTTTTTAGTTTAGAGCACAGAACTGATTAAAAAAAACGCAATTTTTCTGTGTAATCAGCGCTTTTCTACTTCTTCTAGCTCCCACGTTATGAAAAAGTGCCCCTGTTAATTAATTTTGTATACATCAATGGCATTTCTTTAGTTATACTGTTATCATAGATAGGATTGGTTTTGTGTTTTCGAAGAAAACGGCACAACTAAGAAAATACCCCATAAAAAAAAGCAACCCGGTAGGTTTTTTACATCATTTCGGCATTTTTTGGCGTGTTATACTGTTCGTAAGTCCGGTTCTGTAACTGAGTTAAAAAGCTACACGTGGTAGAAGTGAAACCCTAAGAAATCATTTTTCTTGCGAAAAAAATCGAAAAAGTCTACCTTTTTTTATTCTATCTCCTTTAAATCCACCCACCTGTAATAAATTTTTATTACGGTACTTCCTAGACTGGTGGCTGGTCATCGCCAACAGTTCTTCACAGGTGTTTTGAGGTATTTTTCAATTTTTTCAATTTAAGATTGTGTAACTTGTAGAGCACGTACCGTTATGTGTGATATATCAAATAAAAGGTTAAAAGCATGCGTACTAAAGTTATATCAAATTTTTATGTACACTAGATCAAAACATATAACGTGTGCAGAAAAAGAACATCTTTGTACCGTTATCTCAGAATTTTGAAATTTTGCACAATTATAGTTTATTAAATTACCTATCTTCAGTACAAATTTCATTCATCTATCTATTAAAACAAAAAAGTTATAACAAGTTGAATGTTCTTGTCGCGTTTTCGTTTCATCTTGTTTCAAATCACTACGATACTAAAGAAGTTTTCACTTCAAAAACTTTTATTCCTAGGAATAAGCTCTATCCGAGGTTTATCTGATTATTGAAAAATTTGCCCTTAAAATAATATAATATTTTTATATTTTTAGTTTTGTCTTTTAATACCGTGCAAAACGGCACTTTTTCCATAGAAGCAGAAAAAAAAAAACAATTTCGAAAATAGTTCCATTTTTTGGAAAAACTCCAAACTATTTTTTTTTAATATTGCGTTTTCTATAAAACTTAGTATACAATCTCATAGCAAAACAAATGCAATTTTTCAGTGTACCTACATAACTTTTGAGTTTTGTTTTTTATTGACAACGAAAATAATTTTTTAATGATTCAAAAAACTTTAAATGTCTCTCCTGAAAATTAGCAAATTCCGACTTATGCCACTTTGCCTTGAAAGCGACGATAATATTAAAAACCAAAATTGCAATGGATAAAATATTTTTTCTTCAAAGTCTCATGTTAGCGCTATCTGTCAATAAATTGCATGTTAAATGTTTAATTTTCCAGATATACCCTTTGGTTTCAATTTCAGCCTTTTTTCCTTTTTCCCTATTATGTTGATTTATATAAAATGAACGGATTTTTAAGTTCTTAGCATTGAGTTAAAGTTTTTGTTTCAAGCATTTTAAGAAATATTTGTAATATTTAAACAACAAACAGTTAGGAAAGTACTAAAGTTGAATTACATTAATATACAAATTTTGAAAAGCAGAATTTTGAAAGACAGAGTTTTCGTGAAAAAGCAGGATATTGAAAACCAGAATTTTGAAAAACCTGAAAAAAAAAAATAAAATAATAAAAAAAAGAATAATATGCAGAAAAAATTCAAATTGATAAATAAAATTGTTTTTATTTTTACCAGAGTAAGGAAAAACCAAACGGAGAGATTTGTTTATAACCGACTTTTGTCTGTCAGTCAGTATGTCAAGATAATCTATGTTGAATTATTGGTAAAATTCAATTTAAATTGAAATTTTATTTTTTTTTACCAAAATTATTAAATCAGTTTGAAAAAATTGATTTAAAAAAAAAAAAAAAAAAAAAAAATAAAAAGTTTAGTTTGGAAAATTTTTCCTAGTTGTTATATTAAAATGGTTAAATGACTTACCATTTACGAGAAATTAGAAATACAGAAATGAAGAAAATTGTTTTATTCTTGGTTCCATTAATAACATTCAATTTTTTATTTGTTATTTCTAACATTAAAGTATTTTTTTTTTAAATCAAAACCTTTAAAGCTGCCTTTGCGAAAATTGTTTAAAAAAAAACAACATTTTCAAACTTTATTTTTTATAAAAAAAAAAAAAATCAAAAAGTAAAAGTTTGTAGTTCTTACCTACAGTATGCAATTATACATACTATTATTTCAGGTAGTAAGAGCTATTGATCATTATGTTTTTTAACAGAATTATATCAACATTTTAAATATAAATAACAAACTTGCTTGATTAAAACCATCTTATAACATTAATTCCGTGTTTGGTTATATTATTCATTATAATTTCTCCGAATTCTCAGCTCAGTACCAAAGCTAAACACAATTTGAAGAATTTTCCAGGAAATAAATATATAACGATTAAAATGGAAAATATTGTAGAATGGGTCATATAACACGTACACGTACATACTTTTGCTTTGAAAATTTGATTAATTTGTTATTATTTAATTTTTTATTTTTGTATGTAATATTTGCAGAAAATTTTTATCCTTGTGCATTATTTTACAAACGAATAAAATACGTTTTAGCATTTTACATCACTTTATATAGATTGTCTCAATGTTATAATTTTTAAGTCCAAAATATGATGCTCTGTCATTTTTCCTGAGTTTGAAGACCTTTATCTTGAGAATCAGACAATTAAAACCTTAACAAAAGCTTTTTAAAACACTAATTTCGAGTATATTTTAAGAGTTTTTTTTTTTTGTTAAATTTTTTGTAGGTAAGTTTTTATCCTATGAAAACTCTCAAATGAATTTTTTTGTTCTATTGGTCAGATATTCTAAATTGATTATTACAGACTTAAAAAAATGACATAGAATCATATATTTCATATTTAAAATAAAAATGTAATTCAATTTGTCCTTCAAAAATTGCAACTCGGTTAAAAAAAATCGATTAAAACCTAAAAATAGAAGGTACCCTTTTGAAATTTGGATATTAAAAAAACTAAAGTTTGGAATTTGTTTTTTTCTTTTTTGACACGTAACCAATACTTGCCTTTTAAAGGAAGTATAAACACGAATGACGTACCTAGGTATATTTCAGAAATTTCATGAATTCATTTTTTCAAAAGAATTTCCAGGAAATTATGAAATTCAAAATAAATCGTGTGTTGGTGTCAAAGTGTTTCGCAACCTTTTGTTTACACTGTTCTTTATAGCCCACTCTTCCTGTTTCGAGAGCATTCCAACCAAACCAACCTATCAATTCCAAATGAACAACATAGGGTTTGTGTTGCTGTGACGATTTATACTCAAAGAGGACATAAAATATTTAAACAAAACCGAGCAGCTGAAGAGCTTGTCAAATAAGTTGCCAATTATATTCGAATAGATACACAACATTGTAGGTTGTTTGGTATTGCAATATTATGTAAGCTTAAGGCTGAAGAGCTCACATAAAATACTTTCAATATCCTCATATGTATATTATATATATTTGTTTATATTATTGCTCCTCTCTAGTTGAGTGGGGGATTTGTTGGGGGGCAAATAATACCAGGAAACACGGTATTCAAACTCACCGAAAATACGAGAAATATGGTAATATTACCAGTGCCGGATTAGCCTCAAGGCAAACTAGGCAGCTGCCTAGGGGCCCCACTTCAGCTAGGGGCCCCTCGCCCTGACTACGAAACAAAAAAAATTTCAATAAAAAACAGCGTTACATTTGTATTTTTTCGGTATTTTTGATTAGGGAAAAATGGAAAATCAACCCAGAAAATGGGAAAACAGTCAGCTCAAAATATACCACGTTTAAATACCAAACGTTCTTTTTACAACATTTAAAATCAAAATTCATCATATTTATACACCAAATTAAAAAAAAAACTACTTCTTCCCATGTGCTTCACCATTAATATTTAAACTTTAAATCTCTTCTTAAAAAAAAACATTATTATTACCTACTGGTCTATTCGAATATTATTCCAACGACATCGAACCAGAGTTTAGCTACAGATGGTGCCATTCAAGCTCTTCATGTTGCAATCAGTGAATATGTCAGAAAAATCTGAGATTGTGCATGCAGAAAAGTTACTCAAAATAATATTAGATAAAATTGTCCAATAAACGTTCCCAACTTGTATTGTAGCTTAAGAATCTACAGAAGTTTGATGATTTCTAACGTCTGCTTCTACACGAAGATTTTGGAAAAGAAATTGGTATCGTTTATATTGAATAGCTCTATTGTTGTTAATTTTAACAAAAATTGACAAAGGTAAGATTTATTAACAGTAAAATTATCTAAAATATAATATAAAAACCAATTCCGTGAGTTAATTAAATAAAATTTTATAGTTGGTCAAAGTGCGGGTTTGTCTCGCAAGGTAGGAGCAAAATGGAATTTTTTCATATATCTGACGAAGTTTGTTGGGGTAGTATGAAAATTATAAAATTTTATTTAATCAACTCACGTACCTAATTGGTTTGTATATCATTTTTTAGGATAATTTTATATTTAATAAATCTTACATTTGTCATTTTTTGTTTACTAGCCGACCCAGCCCTCGAAATTCGAGTGCCAATTTCTTTATTTTTTTTTTTATTTGCAACAATTTTGAACACAATAATACCAAAATAGTTTCTTTATTTTTTATAGTATTTGTTGTTGTTTTCTTACGATTAACTACACTTTTTACACAGGAATATATAATATACCTACTTTTTGGTATATTTTAAGCCTGATTTAGATATTGTTGAACTACGTTTTAACTACGCTCAACTACGTAAAAAAAGTATCGAAAAAGAAAATGCAAAGTGTAATCTCCTTAAGGGCATTGTGTTTGCACCTTGCATTTCAATTCAATTCAACCTGTTTCATGTTCCATTCGTTCAAATTCCATCCGTCAATCATTCAACCTCCACCAACTTCACTCAAATTTGTCATTCACACCATTTTTTTTTTTTCATTTAGCTTGTAGGAACATGAAAACAGACCGAGTTCTTTTTGCGATTGTGTATGTGTCCTTTGACAACAATTTTAACACGTACGTCAATCTGAAATCAAAACAACTTCTGCAAAATAAAACCAGAGATTCCTTTGATCAATAATTTTGTTTATTTTCTTCGGTAATATAAATTCAATTAAATCAAAATCAATAGAAAAATTGCAGATATTATTAAGATCTGAGTAAAGATGAAGTAGAAAGTTAATTATTTTGGCCGTATGCTGTCGTTTTACAGAGACAAAATATCCTGAAGACAATCACGGGAAGAAAAGTCACAGTAATTTGACTTTTTCACAATAAGTATGCCAGGAAAAAATATATTTTGATCGCAAATTGTTTTTCTTTTATTTATTTTATATTTTTCCGCAATAAAAAAAACGATATTCAATTAGAATTTACTCTTTATTTGAAGTTGGTTTTCTCAAATTAATACGAAGAAATCTTTTAGCTTGACGTTTGAGAAATGTCAAATCTTCCAGGAAAATTTTAATGAATGCGTTCAGACAATTAATAATGATTAAAGATATGTTCACATTTATTAAAGGTGCGTTCAGGTGTAGATCTTCATAATATACAGTAGTAAAAAGGTAATCCGTGGTACTATGTGGTGATAAGCGACATTTTTTAATCAAACAAATCAATTCTTAAGGCATTACCACGACAACTGCGTCGCACAACAACGTTTTTTTTATGTTAAAACCATAACTACAATGACCTAAAAAGTGAAAAAGTGGGAAATTTACAAATTAAATTTTTTTTTATTTCTTTCTAGCAATATTTGTTTTTTTTTTTAATTTTTGGAAAAAACTACCAAACATTTTTTTTGAAACCAAAAAATAAGCTTTTTGCATCATTATTTTTTATTTTGTCGTCGTAAAAACTGTCATAAAATGAGTTTGAATCTATCACTTTTTGCAAAAAGTTGCCGTTGTAGTTATACTTTTAAAGCCTTGAAGCTTAACTACAATGACCTAAAAAGTGAAAAAGTGGGAAATTTACAAAAGTAAAAAAATTTATTTCTTTTCAAGCTCCATTTGCTTTTGGAAAAAACTACAAAAATTGTTTTTCAAACCAAAAAATAAGCTTTCTGCATCATTATTTTTAATTTTTTGGTCGAAAAAACTATCACAAAATGAGTTTGAAAATGTTGACTTATTGACTTTTAGCATTAAGTGGCTTTTAACTACATTGGCTCAAAAAGTGAAAAAGTACAAAAGTGACAATTTTCAAACGCATTTTTGTATGGTTCTTCGGGCTAGAAAATTAAAACAAAAAATGCGAAAACCATATTTTTTTTGTATAAAAACAATTTGTTAAAGGCATAACTACAATGGCCTAAAAAGTGAAAAAGTGGGAAATTTACAAAATTAAAAAATTTTTATTTCTTTCTAGCGCTATTTTTTTAGAAAAAAACTACAAAAATTGTTTTTTTTAAACCAAAAAATAAGCTTTCTGCATCAATATTTTTAATTTTGTGATGGGAAAAACTGTCACAAAATGAGTTTGAAAATGTTCACTTTTTGACTTTTTGCAAAAAGTGGCCGTTGTAGTTATACCTTAACTCTTTTTTACAAAATTTTCAAATTCATTTTTTGACAGTTTTTCTTACCTTAAAATCAAAAATAATGATGCAAAAAGCTTATTTTTTGCTTTAATAAACAAAAACAAATAGCGCTAGAAAGAAATAAAAAAAATTTAATTTTGTAAATTTAATTTTTTTTTCACTTTTTAGGTTATTGTAGATAAGGAACAAAAAAGACGTTTTTGTTAGTTTTCCCTGAACCTCATAAGAAAAACGCTTTGCCATGCGGCGATAAAATATTAGTGCCTTTTATGCAAAAATGTAAACGTCTAAAAGTGAAAACTTGGTAAAATGGTAAAGGAACTGTCAAAGTCAGCTATTACATGAAGCCGCAAGAGGCTTGACTCTTTTTTCGAAATTTCTTTTGATAACACACCCACAAAAAAAAAAAAAGTTCTGACCTGGGGTTGCGACTAAGTTTTTCATATAGTTTTTGGGTCGCTGAAACCGAATCTGGAGTCCGTTTTTACCCATCACGTCAGGTTTTCGAGATAACCTAAAAAAATGTCACGAAAACAAAAAAATTTTTTCTCTGATCTGGATATGCGAATATGTAAATCATATAGTTTTTGGATCACTGAATCCAGATTCGAAGTCAATTTTGCCCTATCACGTCAGGTTTCTGAGATATCCTCAAAAAATGTCAAAACCAAAAAAATTAAATTTCTTATTTGGGGTTGCGTCTAAGTTTTTCATATAGTTTTTGGGTTGCTGAAACCGAATTCGAATTCTATTTTTCCGTATCGTGTCAGGTTTTTGAGATATCCTCAAAAAATGTCAGATAAGAACTTTTTTTTGAGTTTAGACATTTTTTGAGGATATTTCAAAAACCTGACGTAATACGCCAAAATAGACTTCGGATTCGGTTTCAGCGACCCAAAAACTATATGAAAAATTTAGTCGCAACCCCAGGAAAAAACTTTTGTTTTTTTGGTTTTGACATTTTTTTGAGGATATCCCAGAAACCTGACGTGATAGGGCGAAATTGCCTTCGAATCTGGATTCAGTGATCCAAAAACTATATGATTAACATAATTATTCGCACATCCAGATCAGAGAAACAAATTTTTTGTTTTCGTGACATTTTATGAGGTTATCTCGAAAACCTGACGTGATGGAGCAAAACGGAATTCGAATTCGGTTTCAGCGACCCAAAAACTATATGAAAAAATTAGTCGCAATCCCAGGTCAGAACTTTTATATTTTTTTGTGTAGCTGCCCTACTAACAATTTTGCTTCTATAATGCTTTAAAGAAGCAACAATTGCATCTGTAAAGCTTTATAGAACCAAAATTGTTTGTCGGGTGTGTAATCATTCTGTGAGGCGCGTACTATTACACGATGCCTCTTGAGTCAAGGACTCAAATTTGACATTTATCTTTTGAATTAAAATTTGTTGTTGTTGTATTGCACCAAGAAGCAAAAAGAAATGTGAGGGAATGTTGAAAAAAGAAAAAGTGGAAAAAGAAACGTCAAAAAAGAGTCTCGGACTCACGACCCACGACTCTCCGGTCGGATAATTTTTTCTTTCATCTTTTTTCTTTTTTGCACTCATTATGTTTAAAAAGAGTCGCGCCTCTTGAGGCTTCATTGCCTCAAATTCTTATGTTCTTTCAAGAGAGAAAAGGAAGAAAATAGATTAAATTGGTATCAAAAGTGTTTACAAAAGTAATAGACTTGATTTTAATAGAATTCGATTTTAACAAAAAAATTCATGGTAATAAAACAAACATCTTACTTTCTAAACTTAGATAACTAAATCAATGAAAGTTAACCATAGTTTACGTGCGGTCTTAAAACAACGCACCAATGTGAACCCACCTTAATGTTTTTTGATTTTCGCTGAATGCTTTCATTCATTCATTTAGTCATGAATGACATTTCATCCCAGTCGCTTGGAAATTTTCCAATAGAATTCCAGTTGTTTTTGTTTTTGTTTTGTTTTTGTTTTTTTTTTATTTTGTATCGAATTTTAATTTGTTTAATTTCGTTATTTCGGTTAATAAAAAGTAAAAAAAAAATGTGATTCTGCACATCTACGCGTCATTCTCTTTCGTTCCGTGTATAATTTATGCCCCTTCGGTTTTTGGGGGCCCGGTAATTTGTACCACAAAAACTATGCTCGCCGTTTTATTATATGATGATTTGAACAACAATGGAGCTATTCAATAAAAACGATACCAATCTCTTTTCCAAGATGGCGGCTGCTCCCGACCTCCTGTCAGCCAAACAAATTAATTTTTATGATAAGGACAACCAGCAAAACACATTCCATGAAAAAAATTTTGAAAAATGTGATTTCATGCCCATATTTTGAGTAATTTTCCTTGGCTATAATAATAAAATCAAAATTGAAACTTTTTCATATGATTTCTCTTTCCAGTTTTATAATGAAACCGTAATGCCGACTTATAACGAGTCAATTTTCGCCGTGCGGCGAAGCTTTTCGGCCTCAGTCGAGTCGAGTGAACGTTAGGGCTGCCAGACATCCCGATTTCAAGGGGACAGTCCCGACATTTGGACCCTGTCCCGATATCTGTCCCGATTTACAAACTGTCCCGATTTTGTCCCGACATTCCGATTTCCTTCAAAAACTTTGGGAAAAAAAAAATAAAAATTTTAAGCAAAAAAGCTTTTAGCTTCAATTTATTAACTCTCAAATAAAAAAAACTGGCAAATCGCATAGAATTTTTAAAACTTCTTTTTTTAAAAGGCGACGTTAAATTTTATGGAAATTTGAGATTGTTGCCTACATTTATTAAAAGATACATCAATTGACATTTTTTTTGATGATTTTTTATGGATAAGGCCCAATGTATTGACTATCCATTAAGTTTAAAGACGCCATTAAAAAATAAAAATTTTTCAAATCGCATACGAATTTAAAACTTTCCATTTTATATGGTGACTTTGAATTTAATGGAGAGTGAATAAATTGGGACTAAGTTTAGTTTTCAAAAAATGAAATTTTGAACAATTCATATTTTTGCGTGAAATCCACAAAAATGTAGAAAATAAGTCAAGGAAAATATTGTAATCACACACGTGATTCTTTTTATCTGTTTTTAATAATTTTCGATTTCAAGTAATTTTTTGGTGTACCGATTTGTCCCGACTTTTAAGACCTATTGTCCCGACATCAATTAAATTTTATCTGGCAACCCTAGTGAACGTAAGCCGTACGCGACTAAAGTGACAATCCCCATACTAGAGTCGACTTTAAACGTGAGACATATCATGTGGCTAAAATCGACTAGTGAAAAGTCGGCATAGGTATACCTACTTATACCTTTTGAATCTAAGACATTTTCTTATAACTTATCGTTAATTAAAATTATCTGTGAACCATCAAGTTGCTAAAATTTTTTTGTTGAGATATCACTGCAATATTTATAATGGTTATTTCAAAACTTTTAGTTTACATTTATAAAATGACATGATAGGACACCAGATTATATCCGATTAGTCTCTAGTAAGTTACCTGCACAAATTTCTAACCTAACTTAAAAATAGCTTATGATATTGAAAAAGCATCGGAAAAGGGCCCAAGAATTATTTTGCCTAGGGGCCCATGACATGGTTAATCCGGCTCTGAATATTACAACATACATATTACATAGTTTATCCCTACCTACGCCAGCACCAGCATACTGCAGTAACAGAGGATTGCAGGATCGAGGATATCATGTCCTTTGGTTTTGTTGAGTCGACTGTTTTTTATTGTGATTTGTGAATACGAGAAATTATTACAAAACAAACACACACAATTATTACGTGTATACACGAGTGTGTACAACTAAATTTTGGTTTACGTAAATTTAATTTAAATTCAGAGAAAAACAGGATATATCTACTATCTTTCACCAACCATTTTGGTCTTTTTTGAATATTAGTCCATCTCACACAAAACAATTCACAACCCAGATTGGAATTAGCCTGGATCCAAAACAATGCCAGTATTTATACGGTTTTTGTGTTGTGTATATGAAGATCTAAAAACTAATCAAGAAATAGAGAAATCCTTGAAAGCAATGAAAATTTATGTAATTTACATTCACTATGTACCATAACCTGGAGGTGTTTGTCTTTTCATTAAGTTTGTTTATGAAAAGGTGATGATAAATTATGATGATGTTTTGTCTCACTCTCTATCTATCTCTCTTGTCACATGTTTAAGTAGGCGTTGATAATGTAATTTTCGTAGGAAATAATTTGAATATGATACTATGTTGGGAGAAGGAAACTAATTTATTTGCATTCAAGCAAGGGCAAAACGTTTAACAAGCTCAAGGCGATATGATTTTGTTAGAAGAAAAGACCTCATCTGTATGTATTATATATCTAAAAATCAACAAGTGAATTTGATTTCTTAAGCAAGAATTTAAGGATAAGACTTGTTTGCAAAATTAAGATGCTTTAGTCTGTTTCTCTTGTCTAATAAATTAAGAAGGTAAATGTGAGCTTCTTGAAATAATAGACCAAAAGTTAAAATAAACTTTTAAATGAAGGATGTTTAAGAACATATAAAACCACATGAGTTAGAGATGAATGGCAGAGAATTTAATAAACTTCTACGAATCACTGCAGGATTTCGGCTGTGCAATTTATTCCTTTGGTTTGCTTTCTTATTAATAGCTTTATCTAATATGTAGAAAAAATGACACTTTTGATTCTATTTTCAATTGGTGGCAATTTTTTAAAGCTGTGTTGAAAATAAGTAGTAAAATTTTACCTACACCACATGATACTTGAACGCAGAAAAATGATGGGTTAAAGACAACGTAAAACTCGTGTTAAATCAACAGAGAGTTTGCTAATATGGCACCTGCAAACTAACCAGGGTTAAAATCACACGAGTCGACTCGGTTATTTAAAATTGTTTACTCTTACCCACTATCTTGGATAAATTGTATTGAAATCTTAGATTTTAACCGAGTTTCTCGATCATTATACCTATACAAGTTGGTGGTTTAAAATAATCTTATAAAATGGTAATTTTATACAACTTAATTTAATCCAGGCGACTTCGTTGACTATAGCAACGAGAACTACGTAGTTTTTTTTAACCAAGACTACGTTATTTTCTAATTTTGTAATTAAATTCATTCCTGTAGGTAACAACCTTATTCAAACTAAAGCGCAAACAAAATCAGTAGAATTATGACATCGTTCAAATATAATCAAACAGCTGTTTCACCAGTAAAAGCTTATTGAAGAGGTTTGATTAGATGAGTTAAAGAAAAATTGTAAAAAAAGACAAACAAATCATACACTTTGAAAGCGTTTTTTTTTTTATCCAATTTGAGACGTATTCAATTCTCATTCAAATTATGTAGCAAGATAATGAAGTTTCTTGTTCTCCTTATTTTTTTAATTTTTATAAAGGGTCATAAAATAAAAATTATCTCTTTCGTGAAAACATCACAAAACGTATTTTTTGTATGAACCTTAATTGGAATGTTATGTTTGTCGATGCAAAATGTAACAAATAAAATGCAAGACTGGGTCACGCGTACTTGTTCTTATGGTAAATGTTGCTTAGGATGTTAAATTTTTTTATAGCATTCATAAAACAAAAATTTTATTTCAATTTTGTCATTAACTTTATAAGAATTGTAAAAACGAATCAACTTTTTTTTTAACTCCAAAAACACCCTTTCAAATGATTTTAATCTTTAAACTGAGTATGCGATTTAGTTTCTTGTATAACAAAGAGTTTTTGGATTTTTTTTTTTTTCGAAAATTGTAGGAACCGTTTAGTTTTTTTTTTTAAGAAATATGTAATTTCAAAAAATTTTCAAACAAAAATATTGGTTTGTTATAATGAGAAAAATATTATTTGACACATACAAAAAAATTTAAAAAAAAATATCAAAACCTTTTTTTGTATATGTATATATAACCTTTTTTTGTGCAAAAAGATTTTTTTGCGAGGAAGAAGTAAAATCTATGAATATTCATAAAAAGTCAATGATTTAAGAGGGAACTTAAAAAAATGTTTCAAAAAAATATAAATGGATGAAGTTTTAAGATTCTGATTATCATTTAAATGAAACAATTTTAACAAGTTAAAAAACTGAGAAACTTATGTGAGTCGCATTTTGAAGTTTTCTACTGATCGGTCTCCTTGTGTTAAAAGTAATGTTTAAAAACATATACGATTTTGGCTAAGGCTGTAAAAGTAACGACAAAATGAGTACCCGCATGTGTACGTTACTTTTGATACTAGTATTCGCATCAATAACATCGTTACTCGTTACTTTAGTATGTTTCGAATTTTTCGTATGTTTCGTTACTTACGTTACTTTCGCAAGCTTTGTACGTTTCGTACATTTCTAGACCGAGAGCCGGGAGCAGATTTCTTGCGTGAGAGGTAACCGATTCATATGAATGTCAGAGGTAGCGTGGGTAATGGTGATGACGAATACCTTAGTCTGCCTGCATTTATTTGGGCCGTTGTCGAGAAAAAGCGCATCAAAAGTACCATTTTTCTGAAAATCGATTTAGTGAGGGTAACCACTTAAAATTTATTGATAACCAACGCCACATACTCACTGATAACAAATATACCAATGGCAGACATTTTTAGTGCGGCCAAAGCCCCGGCAGACTGTCCCGAAAATGCGTTTTTTTTGGCGTTTTTAGACTTTGGGGTAACCACCCAAAATTAATCGCATCCTATAGCGGTGGACTCCCTGATAACAAAAATACCCATGGCAGACATTTTGAGTGTGGCCAAACCCTCGGCAGACGGTTTTGAAAATGCAGTTTTTCTGAAAATTGATTTATTTAGGGTAACCACTTGAAATTAGTCGCATCCTGTAGCGGTGGACTCCCTGATAACAAAAACACCCATGGCAGACATTTTGAGTGTGGCCAAACCCTCGGCAGACGGTTTTGAAAATGCAGTTTTTCTGAAAATTGATTTATTTAGGGTAACCACTTGAAATTAGTCGCATCCTGTAGCGGTGGACTCCCTGATAACAAAAATACCCATGGCAGACATTTTGAGTGTGGCCAAACCCTCGGCAGACGGTTTTGAAAATGCAGTTTTTCTGAAAATTTATTTATTTTACTTTTTCACATAACTCGCGTATTATTGGACCTAGCAGAAAAATTTGTATAGCAATCTTAAAGACAATTGAATTTCCTACAGAACATGTTAAATAAGTTTTTTCGATTAAACCTTCGGTTTAAGAGTTAGGGTGGTTTTTTTGAAGCAAGTCAAAGGGTGATTTTCTTATTTTCGTCATATCTCTTTTATTTGAGCTTTTTTAAAAATTAATTTGAAGTAAAAGTTGTAGATCTTTTTATTACCTTCATTTATTACATTAACGGTTTTTCGATTTGACAGACCGTTTTCGATCTGTAGGAAAAAAACTTCAAAAAGTTTGCAATTTTTTATATAGCTTTTTCCTATATAAAAAATTGCAATCTTTTTGCCCCTCCCCGCCTAAAACTATACAATTTTTTTCTTGCCTGAGTGCAACCTACACGCCTAGGTTTTTTGTTACATCTATTGCAAATTACCCTGTACTATGTAGAACCTTTTTCCTATCTAAAAAATTGCAAACTTTTTGAAGTTTTTTTCCTACAGATCGAAAACGGTCTGTCAAATCGAAAAACCGTTAATGTAATAAATGAAGGTAATAAAAAGATCTACAACTTTTACTTCAAATTAATTTTTAAAAAAGCTCAAATAAAAGAGATATGACGAAAATAAGAAAATCACCCTTTGACTTGCTTCAAAAAAACCACCCTAACTCTTAAACCGAAGGTTTAATCGAAAAAACTTATTTAACATGTTCTGTAGGAAATTCAATTGTCTTTAAGATTGCTATACAAATTTTTCTGCTAGGTCCAATAATACGCGAGTTATGTGAAAAAGTAAAATAAATAAATTTTCAGAAAAACTGCATTTTCAAAACCGTCTGCCGAGGGTTTGGCCACACTCAAAATGTCTGCCATGGGTATTTTTGTTATCAGGGAGTCCACCGCTACAGGATGTGTTTAATTTCAAGTGGTTACCCTAAATAAATCAATTTTCAGAAAAACTGCATTTTCAAAACCGTCTGCCGGGGGTTTGGCCACACTCAAAATGTCTGCCATGGGTGTTTTTGTTATCAGGGAGTCCACCGCTACAGGATGCGACTAATTTCAAGTGGTTACCCTAAATAAATCAATTTTCAGAAAAACTGCATTTTCAAAACCGTCTGCCGAGGGTTTGGCCACACTCAAAATGTCTGCCATGGGTATTTTTGTTATCAGGGAGTCCACCACTATAGGATGCGATTAATTTTAGGTGGTTACCCCAAAGTCTAAAAACGCCAAAAAAAACGCATTTTCGGGACAGTCTGCCGGGGCTTTGGCCGCACTTAAAATGTCTGCCATTGGTATATTTGTTATCAGTGAGTATGTGGCGTTGGTTATCAATAAATTTTAAGTGGTTACCCTCACTAAATCGATTTTCAGAAAAATGGTACTTTTGATGCGCTTTTTCTCGACAACGGCCCAAATAAATGCAGGCAGACTAAGGTATTCGTCATCACCATTACCCACGCTACCTCTGACATTCATATAAATCGGTTACCTCTCACGCAAGAAATCTGCTCCTGGCTCTTAGACTATTCGTTTGTATGTTGCTTTTTTTGTGTTGAAAATTTTGCAAGGAAAATAAACAAATTTTTTGAAAAAACAAATACTTTTGTACATTCCTTATCTACATTTCAAGACGATTAACAGCAAGGCCATAAACACATTGGTTGCGGCGTGGGTATAATTGAATGTACCTATCACTTCGTTTCGTATCTCATGTATCGGATGATTTAGTATTGAAATTGGAATGGGGTCGTTACTCGTACATTATGTTTCCTATCTCGTATGTTTTGTTACTTCAGTACCCACTAACGAATCATACGATTAACGGTACTGTTTAGAAAGTAACGTTTCGTTACTCGTTACTGAAGCAAATACCCGCATTTTAGTAACGAATACATACGATTTGCTACAGCTCTAATTTCGACACAATTAATTTTATTTGGAGAGTAATATTTTGGAAGCCATCAAGTCTACGGAGATGATTTTAGTTTCAAATTATAGAATCAAATCATCCTGAAAAGTCTAAAATCACAGCAAAAACTGAACAAATTTCTTAAGTAGGAATCGAAAACATTATTAAAGCTGTCTAAAACTTTGGGCTGTTTGTCATTTGGAAATGTCTGTAACCATTTGTTAGTTTAACATACCCACAATGGCTAGACTTCCACATGTTTATGCTTATTTTGTTATGTCAAAAAACATTTCTGGCCAGTCCTTATTAAACACTTTGACTGACACTTCCTTATTCAACAATGAAAATAAGACAAATTCAAAGTAGGGCTGTTGTATTGGCCAGCAAAGTAACCTACTGCTAACTTTCTCACCCTAAAATAATTTTATTGATTTCATTGATTTTAATAATTTATGTTAATTGTTAATGTGGTCAATTTTCTGATGTTTTATTGTTGTTTTCCTAACGACTTCTTAACATGTCAAACGACTGACATCTTAAACATAAAAAAAAAAACACTAACTTGAAGTTATTCAGACAGAATTCACATAAAAAGACTGTGCGTTCCTTCAACCCATAAATGTTGAAAACATTATTCTTGAGGAAATATTCTGATTAATGGATCCATTTATTCATTTTTTTTTGTTGGTTGTTGTTGTTTGTTTCATCATTGTCATTTGTTTTGTTTAAGTTTTAAAGGCGTGTGACACATAAAAACAAAAATAAATATAAATTTAATGTTTTTTGTTGTCAAGTCGAAAAACCTACTACATTCCGCAGGGTTTTTATTTTTTTTTATTTTTAACTTCACATTATCATGGGACTAGCTAAATTAATGAAGTTCCTAAAGTTCATGTTTTTTTAGTCTTTTTTTAATAAAATATACGAAAAGTGTCATGGACCTTTTTTATATAAGCAAATAAAGATTAAGGTTAGGTTAATGGAAAAACCATAAGAACTTATGGAATACCAATGTCAGTGGGTAGGTAGGCACAGAGTAAGTAAACAAAAAACGGTCTCAACACAACAAACAACTTGAATGCCAAGCTTCTCCAAATAATGTTTTTATTTTAAATATAATTATTTATTTATTCACATCAAAGTTTAAGGTTAAAGTATAAAGTTGAATCTGCATACCTTTAATAAAGCAAGACTTAATTTATGGCTGGTATTTTTCTTTAATTACTTACTCCAGCCACCACACACCAACACTTCTGTCAGAGCATCCAGAGCCTTTTACCAACCTTTTGGAGACATAAAAAAGGACGAAACATGACTAAGGGTTTTCACAGGGCTTCAGAATTAAATACTTTCAGGTATTTATGTGTACTTGTGCTGATGTTATTTAGTTGGCAACAAAAAAAAATCTTACCGGATCCTTCCCATAATTCATATTTTTCTAAGGCCTGTGATTTTTTTGTTAACTTTTTTTCATTGTTTGGGTTTAAGCCTTTACCCCTATTTATTAACATAAAGCCTGCAACAAAAATACAGCTACGGTGTAAAAAAAAAGTCAAGAAAATTTTCTTGAAGACTAAAGACGCCATAAAGTAAAAGATTAAACGAATTAAGCCATTCAGCATGGGGGCGGTGTTGACAGAGTTGGTTTAATTTTGATGCTACGCTTGTATTTGCTCACGCAATAACATAATTTACACTTGATGATAAATAGGCTACAAGCTAGATATTTTTTCTTTGGTCGCTAAGGAAAATATACAAACACAAAGATAGAGAGAGAAAAATTAAAGAATGGGTTGAGATTAAAGAAAATATTTATAAATATATTTTTGGAGGAAAATATTTTTTGATGAGGTAACGCTTGAGTTGATTTTGTTACTAATTAGTTATAAATATTTAAAAGCGCATTTAGGTGGTAATTAGGAGTTAAATAGTCTAAATTAAATAGAAAATAGGTTTTGATGGTGAAAAGATAAAAGAACGAAATTGAGTGAAATGGATTTTGGATCCAATTAAGTTATTTTATTGAAGATTATTAGCTTTGAATTTTATAAAAAAAGTAATGTTGTATTATGTTATTTTTAGACAAATTAAAGATTCGGAAAGTTTTTAGATAGTTAACCATACTGGAAAGCTACATAATTAATGACTGATTATAGAATTTCATTTTTGGTCAGAAGTTTCGAAGACTTGCTTCTTGAGCTACTTTTCTTTACCAGGGATAATGGGAGGCGTCATATTAGCTCTGATAAGAGATAAGACGAAGCTCTTTGAAGTTGGTTCCTAACGTCGCAATTCTTCGCTGGCAATCTAGTTCCATTTGAGAGTGTCAATGTAATGTTTCAACAGTTTTCAACCGAAATACTGAGTTGTACCTGACGAGCCTTTACTTTTCGGACAGTTATCGATGGTGGTATGTGAGTAAACCGTTATAATGATTAGGTAATAAAAATATTTTTTTTTGATAATAATCCTTTTATTTTAACGGCGATGACAAGTCCAAATTTTCAGATGACAGTATTTTATCGAATTTTCGAGGGTTTTGCCGAAGTTCCGTTATAATGGTTATTAACATAAATAAGGCATATCTAAGTTTTGCTAAGACGATGCAATCAGTTTATATTTTTTTTTTTTGAAAATCGGTTGCATTTTACGGTCTTTGAGGCTGTGCAAAGTTCAGCAGTCCAATTACAGTTTAGGGTCATCTAACTGTAATGCATTTTATTTTTTTCAGATAGAGAGAAAAAAAATATTTTGAATTTGTCTGAGTTTTCGAGAAAAATTATTATGCGTGTGACTGAAGATCATGTTTCTCCTCCCTGCACCCTTTTTTGGACTAACTACGATTTTTCCTCATGAGTAAAATTTGGTCACACATAAAGAAAAAAGTGCTTATGATAACGAGGGAAGCTTGGTGAAAATCGGCGAAAGAATATAAGATCAAAGGAGCTAAAGAAGCTACAAAAAGTTAATCAAATATCATACCTTTAATTTTTTTTTACCGAGAAAGGGACTGAAATTCACATTTTTTTTTTTTTTTTTTTTGCAAAAAAAATTTTTTTTATATATGGTCATAATTTTGAAAAAAAAGATATAAAAAATGTTAATGCAGAAAGTATTTTGTTTTTTTGCTTAGATGAAGAACATTATAGTTTCATAAAAAGTTATTTTCTCAGTTCTCCGACTTTTTTTGGTGGTCATAGGCAGTGCATGTTACTTACATGTAACATGAGAAAAACACATTAGTTTTGCTATTTATTATTTTGGAAAATAACTTTTTGCTATTCATATTTCTTAGTTGTGATGTTTTTGACCCGATAATACCGAAAAAACAATTTTTAATATTGATTTTCATAGCTTGGGTTCGAAAGGGTTAAGAACACGAAGAGGATGATTACCCAAGCATTGCAGAATTTTTAACCGATGGTGTGCAGAAAACAAGCAAAAATCAATGTCAAATATCTAGGAGTTAAATTCAACGGCATGACAAGCCAATGATTCGTGTAAAACGTCTAAGAACTTAGGTATAAACGTTCAATTTGTTATCAAAACTAAAAATAAAATGAATCATTGGCTTTTTATGACCAATTATAGATTTTATTGACTCTTCGAAAAAACACCCTTTCCCAAAATGTTTTCTTATGAAAACTCTTTATTATTGGTTTCAACCCCAAACTCAACGTTTTTACCAAATTTCATAAGGGTGGCCCATCATTTTTGTTTTTACTTAAAAAAACACCCTTTTAACCATGATATTCTTATAGACACTTTAGATTCTTGTTTCTAATCTCTTTTGAGATTAAATATAATTGCTGAATTTTAATGGGGTACCATTATTATAACTTACTTTTTTAAATATAACCACACTTTTCCTACACCTGAAAAACACCCTTTCATCTGAAAAAAAATTGTAAACTTATTTTATTCCTAATTCCCATGGGAAAGACAACATTTTTAATAATTTTCGTAATGGTATAAAAGGTACCATTGATTTTATCGGACTTATCGCGGATTTCCCTTACTTCCCAAAAATAAAAAAAACACACTTTCACTTAAAATATTTAACTGCTTAGATTCTTGGTTTCTGTTATAAATGTAACATTTGTACCAATTTTCATTGGGGTAACATTTTTTTCCCAGTTTTTGTTGTACTAATTCCGATTTTCATCATTTCTTAAATAATCATTTTTATCAAAAAAACAAAGCCGACTTCCATGATTCAAAACGGGGTTTTATGGTTTTTCTAATGGTTCCTATGGCTTAAACTGATCGAAATTGAAATGGGACCACATTGCAGCCACTAGCTTTCAAATACAGAAAGAATTATCAAAATTGATTCACTCTGTTCAAAATTATGCGGCAACAAACATAAAAAAAAAATACAAACAAATTGAATACCTCCTCCTTTTTGGAAGTCGGTTAAAAAACACCCTTTCACTCAAGATCATTTTGTAAACTCTATTGATTTTTATTTGTCATAACAGACATAACCACCAATTTTAAAAAAATAACAAAATTTATGTCACCTGTTATGACACTTTTCGCACACACAACTTAACCTATCAAAAAAATACCCTTTCACCACAAAAATAATTTTAAGAACCTTATGAATCATTTGTCCCTGCTTATGCTTTATCTTAAACCTTCATCCCGAATTTTATCTGTGTAGCATGTTTTTCAAATGGGTTTCGGTTATATTTTACCTGTTGAGGTCAAAAAACAAGCACCCTTGTTTTTAATCGGCTATAACTTTTCTTAGAGCAATCGTATTAACTTGATTCCTCAAATGTAAAAACTATAGATTTAAGTTTTTAGATAATGTAATTATTTCATAGCAAGTTAGTCCAACTTGTGAACCGCCTTAGTTTGCTTTATAATTGCTTTGTCCCATCCCACTTTTATGAGGCAACTCTCTTTATATTGGACAGAATCATGAACGATTCCCAGAATTTGTTTCAAAATCTCGAAAAAGTACAGTGACACATTCTAAATGTTTGAATGGAAACTTTCAAAAATAACGTTAATTAAAGTCTCTTTCTCTCTGAAAAATTCCGTCTTTCCTCTTCTTTGCTTACATAACCGACCTTTCAAAAGAATATCATTTAATTTTTTATTTACACATGCTTATTGCCTTACATTTCCCATTTGCTTTCATTTTATGTAAGTACCTTTCATTTAGCCTCATATTCTGTGCCATCCTTCCTCCCCCACAACCAAGCTAATGTTCCATTTGACATACAGAAGAAAAAAAAAATGGAAACAAGCTCATTATCTTATACACACGTGTAGGAATAGGCTCTTCCGCATCAGAAAACCAGCTGATGATGGTTTTAGATATACACGTATGTTGTTGTTGTTTGTTTGTTTTTTATTTTATTTTCCAAAAAAAAAGATATTTCCTGTGTTGTGTGTGAAAAAGTTAAACCTGCGGGTAATTTAGAAATAAATTTAAAATTCCTTAAAAACGTTTTGTTGTTGTCAAAGGAGTTTTTCCAGGAAGTTACTCAAGATTTATACTGTCTCACAGGCATCAAGCTATCTCACTTTTTTTTTATGAAAAGGGGATTCAACTTAAATCGCACTTGTGTTCTCTACTCATACATGTGGGATTTTTGAGATTTGCTTTTTAGTGGCAATTACACGAACAAACAGACATCTCGTAAAACCAATGAATGTCATTTTCGTGTGAAATTTATTATGCAAAATTCTTGAAAGAGATTTTTTTTTGAGGATTTCGCAATGTTTAAAAAAAAAAAAAAAAGCAATAAAGAAATACTTTGTGGTTTTATGTTGTTTTTTGAGTACTGACATTGAGTGTAGCCTTTTTTAAAAGAATTTTTGACATTCTGTTTTTCAATTTTATTAGGTATGTTTAACCTTTTCAAAAGAACGAAAAAAGATCAAATTATAGAAATTTACTTAAATATAAGGGAGATACAGTTGAAGGGAAGAGGAGTTGCATTTAACATGATTTAAACATATCCAGTGCTAGACTAATGTGATTTAATCAGTTTTTTTTTTTTCAGAAATCATTTCAGGTAGATAAAAGAAAAAAAATTACGTGTGCAATTCACACGTTGTTGAAGTAAAACCTTAAAAATCATTCAACTTGTGACCAAAGCACCAATCATTGTATGGTTATAAAAATCAAATTAATTTAAGATTGTGGGCTACTCTCCATTACCCATTTTACCCACACAGGTCCAATTCTCAATTTAAAAAGCGAAGGTAATGGATATTACCCTTTGGTTTCATAGATAACTACCACGGAGTTCTGATTTCGGAGGAATATTTCACTCCACTGGTTTTAGATAGGGGTTTTCTTTCTTTCGTTATAGTGTGTGAACTTTCATAGAAAAGTTCACCAAAGCGATGGTTTAAAAAAAATTTTCTCCATTTTTCAACATACAATTTTCAAATTTTTTAAAGATCTTAAAATCTACCAATTTCCCTTTAACTGTCAATTGTATGATCTTGTACGGATAGTAAAAATGATAAAAATATCATTTTTGTAAGCTTTTTGTTGTATAAACTATATTGAATTAAAACCCCAGGAAATAAAAAAAAAAAGAAAAACTTATCCATCACTCAGTTTTTCCAACAAAATATTTGTATACCTTATAGCTTTTACATTATTTTGAATAACACGAAAAAAAGATCAACAATTTGTCGATAAGTGGATACAAAATACCAAAGAAAAGTTATTTAAAACTTAGCCTTTTCCATTTTCTTTTTTTACTACTTGAAATGGAAAGAAAAAGCAAAAAAAAAGAAATGGATATAAATCTAGGGTGTGTAGCTGTAAGCCATATAGATATACAACCATTAAGTGGGTCAAATGGCACCTCACACCATATAAATGCCTGTCTTTTCATCTATTAAAATGGAAAAATGTTCGTATTTTGTCATTTTGGATATAATGGATCCTTAGAGAGGCAGTTCATTTTTCAATCTTATTTCTCGAAATAATGTTCAAGACTTGAGAATTGGGTAGGTACAACAAGTCTAATGCTTCGATTGGATATATAGGCTACCGTAATTAATCTTCGGTTCTCGGAACTTTCTTTACCAAATACTATCCCTTTGGTTTGGGGTTACCAGATTTAATTTTTATTTTTGGGATACTAAAAAAATGTTTTCCTAAAATTTCAAGATTTTCTAGAAATTTTTGAAAATATTTTAAACTCATGTTACCTTCTCAGAATACTTTTGACTCCTCAATTTTCCTTAGATTAAAATAAAAGAACTTAATGGAAAATCAGTAGGTTGAAATGTTGTTGGGCGCCATTTTGTGGCAATATTTATTCATTATACTGTAGTTCCCAGATTTTGTTGACTTAAACTTTTAGTCCCATCAAAAATTTAATTAACTAGATACTGAACTCATTTCAAAATTCCAAGAAATCTGGATATTTCAACATCGAAGGTAATCAAATTTAAATTAAAAGAAACATTAAAATTTCTTGATACATAAGCTATACCGATGGAATTTTCAAAGTTAAAGTTCATGCCTGGTGACCCTAGTTTGGGTGCTATTTTTATTGTTTGTCCTTCTTGGCAACATAAAACATTCAATAGAATAGGTATATGTTGTGTCTTGTGCACTCGCATTCTGTTATTTTATGTGGGTCGGTCGTGCATACTCAACAAGTGGAATTTTATTACATTCTTGTGTCCTGTATATTTAGCTTTTCTTGAAATTCAAGCTCGCATGTTAGAAGATGAACAAAAAGCAAAAATAAATCCAAAAAAATGTGTTGGTATAAAGTAGATTGTATATACAAAATACACACACATAATGTATCTTAGACAAAAAGTGTAAGCGATGGCGATGTGTGCTAAGAAAGGATACATCGTTAGCAAAGGATAAATTGTAAGAAAAGGAGATCAGAGTTTTTGAAATAAAATATACTTAAGACTATGAAATTTATTTTTGTTTTTTTTTTTTTGTGAGTGTGTGTAAAGGTTAAAAAAAAGTAATGGCACGTTGTATAAGAGTTGTTTATTTTTTTAATGACGTCAGCTATATATTGTAGACTACTTACGGAAAATAATTGCTTTAATTAAGGAACACCTTTTGTGTGCAATATAGTGTAAAAAAAAATTAGAGGATGCAACAAAAATTTCGAATTATAAGGAAAGCTGTATTTTTGCAGAAAATTGTCGTATTAAAGTGCTTGAAAGTAATTCGAAGAATAAAATATCAAATTTTAAAAATTAAAAAACGTAACAAAATGTTAGCCAGGAAAAGTTTTAGTGCATTTGAATCAAAAATGTGAAAAAATTGTGATTTAGAGCAGGTTTATAGGATGCGTAAAAAATGAGTACTCGAGAACAACCGAAAATGACAATTATAGAGAACGCGAAAAAAGTGTCATTGAACAAAATTTGAAGAAAATTAAAAAAAAAATCCTTTCTCAAAACAATTTTTAGAAAAATGTGTGCGTACTCCTGCAAATAAGGTTGTTCTTTTGAAAACTAAAATAAATATTTTTTTTACTTTCAGATTTTAGAATGTTAAACATTTTGGGATAGTAAGTTTCTACGAAAATTTTGGGTTACATTTTGAGGCAACTATAACATTTTATTTAAATTTAATACTTTGAATGTAGGTCAAAATATAAATCTATGAAATATTCATTGAAATTTAATATTTTTATTAAAAAGAAAAGAGGTTGTCTTTAAAGCCGGTTTACGGACGATGATTTTACGTGATAACGTCGTTAAAATAAGTCAATTGAAGCGTTTACTTATTTCAAACAATCATAATTTACAAGAGAAAGCTAAAAAAAAAAATTTTTATTTTCTCATTATATTAATTTTTTTATTTTAAAAGCTTACAAAAAAAAAATGATGCAATTTAAAAGCCAAGTATTTCTTCTTCAGAATAAAACCATTTTTAAATGTTTACAATGCACAAAAAGTATAAAAATAATTTATTGAAAACAATAATTTTCATCAAAAAAGCAAAAAAACATGAATTTTTATCTTCTCACGTCATTACTTCCATTTTTTTCCCTAACAACCTGTAAAAAATTTTATACCATCTGAAAGCTTATTGTTTTAGCTCAAAATATATATATCGATCAGGTCTATAAGCCATCTACAAAAAGAGCTAGAATTTTTGGAACTCGATCAAATTTTATTAAAAAAAGCAAAAAAAAACATTTATTTTTATGTTCTCAGGCTATGGAATTAATTTTTTTGTTTGACAACCTATAAAAAATATAAACCATGTGAAAGCTTATTGTTTCACCTTTCATATGACGTATCAATCTCATTTCAAAGATGCCTACAAAAGAAGTTTGAATTTTTTAAAGTCAACCATGTCGAATTTCAAGACTGAGATTACTGTACTTCCCACACTGGTGGCTGTTCGGGGGGCAACAGATCTCCACTGGTGTTTTGATTTAACATTGTGTAGCTTTCGAAACGCAGAGTGTTGGAAAAAAATCCATATCAGACCCCTAATTTTTTTTTTCTCATCTTTCACCTGGCATCTTTAGAATTGTCAAAAAAAATTTCTTTTACCCAAAATCATCATTTTGTCATAGCCGCAACATGTGTACAAAGTGCAAACAAAACGTTATAGCTTAGTTTCAAAATTTTTCAGACTTTTTTCTTAAATGCAGTTATTCTTAAATTAATTTCATCTATTTATAGCAAAATAAATCAATTCTCTACGACTTCGCGTTTAGATTTTAGCCAAAATTTCATCTTTCCGTTTTACCCCTGTTTACCCTATTAAATGACGGAATTTTTAAAAATCCTTCATTTGTATTAAGCTTTAGGTTATTATCTTTCAAATAAGCTATAGAAGATTTTTGTATCTCTAATAGTTTATTTTTAATTGAAATTTTTTGCCGCACTGCGAAAGTGCGAGAGTGTAACGTTAGAAAATGGCGTCACTTTTTTGTGGTGGCTGCCATGGTTCATCGATTTATAAGACGTTATTACGGCAAAAAAGGTTGGTCTGTTAAATATTAAATTTTAGTTTATAATAATGTTTTTTTTTATATTTTTCTGGCACAAAAGGTTGTCTTAAAAATTGCGACAGAATTTTGTATCGTGTAACTGTAGCTTGTATTGGTGATTAAAATAAAAAAGCATACCAACCAAATTGTAAACAAAAAAAACAATATGGCCACACAAAACAGTTTAAATCTACATGTACGATGTACCTACTTAAGCACTACCTTTTGGTTCCAAAAAAACCTTAAACGCAACTTTTATTCCTTGCTAAAAGATATCATACTACTCATATGCACGTATATAATGTGAACCAAAGGTATCTTTGTATATTTTTAATGAATATCCTACAGTATAAAATACATACATACACACATAGTATACCTTTCATGTCTGAAAGGTACAGGAAAATTCGATTTAATCTCATACGTTCGATCCTTAAAATAAACCTGCATCTGCACTTTTCCAAATTCAATAAAATTTCATCCATTTTTTTCTCCTCTTTTTCAGATTTAAAAAAATCCAAGTACTGTGCAACTCAAGGTACGATACCTTGCCTCCCACCCACATCAAATCACTTTCAGGTAATTTGTAATCTGAGTTCGATTATTATATTTCACAACATAATTTTTTTTTAAACTCCCAACCTTATACCTACGTTCTTAAACGAACGATGTACCTACAATATTTTACCGTATATATGAGATATTGAAACTTGCAATGTGCTATTTATGTGCTACCATTGAATGAATGCATAGGTAATCCTCATATCATGTGGGAGCTTTATTGGGGCTACAATTTTGTCCACCATATCATAAAATATTTATTGTATACAAGTATGACATGAATATATGTTGTATGTTGTGACAAAGAAAAATTCAATATTTTCAGTTGTGAATGGAACATGATTGCGATTGCAAAACCAGACAAATCTATACACAAACAAGCCTCAACAACAATAAAATACAAAAAAAAAAAAAATTAATCTATTTTCATTGAATTTATTTTTTTGTTATGATTTATTTTATTTCTTTTCATTTTTACCGGTACAAAGTTATTGGTAATATTTTTTGCACATTTGGAGGTTTAGGTTTTGACAAAAAAAAAAAAACAGCATTTTATTGATTGTTTCGGTCAAATTCATCGTAAATTCTAAGCTTTTAGAGATGTATTCAATCGAAATAAAATTGTCAATGGTGCAATTAAAAAAAAAATATATAAAGTAACAGAAATATGATTGGAACGAGTTTAAAATATGTATGTATGTGAAAATAAAATATACCTACAACGACAAATTCATAGACTTTATCAAAGGTTGATTATTCTCTTACCATATAGGTGGTAGTCTTAGAAAGCAATTATTAAGGTGTTACCAACCACGTGTAAAACTTGGCTTGACCAGCTAAACCAGCGTCAGATAATGGTGTAAAATTATCAACTTATCTAATCGATTTCGCAAAAATATTCCATTAATAGTAGTTATGATTTCTAAATAATAAAAAAGTTGCACATACGCCACAGTGACCCTCTTCTTTAAACTGTTTTAAAAAGGATTTTAATTGCATACTTTTGAAAGCAAAACGGACTCCGGATTCGGTTTCAACGACCCAAAAACTATATGAAAAACATAGTCGCAACCCCAGGTCAGAACTTTTTTTTTTTTTTGTGGCTGTGTGACATTTTATTGACAAAAATCTACCAATCGGTAGTTTGCCTGTCAATTCTGTCTTCATGCTGTCAATCTGTTTGACAAGCACCCTCAATTTTTTTTAAAAAGCACCGAAGATACAATCCATTTTCGTTTTCAAGACAAAACTGAAAAGATTTCCCTCGAAATTCCTCACCCGTTGGTTCGAGTCTAAATAAAACTTTCAATTGAAAAGGGCTTTTAAACTTCGATATAATTCACAGATTCTATTCCGTGACTGGACAAATTAGACTCAGAATTGATGCTCGCCCTATTAGGAGTCTTAGTCTAAGAGCCGGCAGCATATTTTGGCAGTTTTGATATAACCGAAATTCGAGTGTGCACATATCTAGATATGCACCACAGTATGTCAACGGAAAAAGTCTGGCAGTGATCTTTTTCAGCTTTCCCTTGCCAGACGCATCCAAGTGCAGCAAAAAATCAACTTTTGGCGTTTTGGTATAACCGAATAAATGATACACCAAAAAATCATAAAAAATCCCCTGATTTCAAAAATGTGGGTACCAGAAGTTTTTTTTCAGCTTTCGCCCCGCCAGACCGCTTTGAAGCATTTTGAAATGCATTTTTCTAATAAAAAACCTAATAGCTTATTTTCTGTTGGGAATAACCGTATGATGGTAACAAATTAAAATTCTATGTCTATTCCTGTTTTAGAAAATATAAGTTTAAGCCAGATATTTTTCAGCCTTCCCTCTGCCAGACGCCCTTAAATGTTTCCCAAATAGGTTTTTCCATACAAAAAACACCTAGTTTCTGTTTTTATCTAATAAAATTGAAATAATATTTTTTTTTTAGAGTAACCATATGATGGCCAAATATTAGCTTTCTCTCTCTTTTCCTGATTTAGAAAATGTAAGTTTAAGCCAGTTTTGTTTCAGCCTACCCTCTGCCAGACGCCCTAAAAGGTATCTCAATAGTACGGGAAAGTTAGATTTTGCTATATGGGGGTCTGGGAAAAAATCCGAAATGCATTTTGACTTCAGAGATCGAAAGGCATAAAGACACGAGTCTTAAACCACATTTTGTACAATAGCACCAAGAGTAATTTTGTTTGTCCCTATACAAAAAATTGCAATTTTTTTTTGAAGTTTTTTGCCTACAGATCGAAAACGGTCTGTCAAATCGAAAAACCAATATTGTAACAAATGAAGGTAATTAAAAGATCTACAACTTTAACTACGAACAATTTTTTTAAAAAAACGCTCAAGTAAAAGAGAAATGACAAAAATAAGAAAATCACTTTTTGACGTGTTTAAAAAAAAACACCCTAACTTTTAAACCAAAGGGATAATCGAAAAATGTTATTTAACATATATTGTAGAAAATTAAATTATTTCAAGTTTGTCATACTATATTGTTTTTCTGTAGGCTCAAAAATACGCGAGTAATGTGAAAAACTAAAATTTTTATTAAAAAAAAAAAAAAATGGCGGCCAAATGACTCTTGGTGCGATTGTACTCAATGTGGTTTAAGACTCGTGTCTTTATGCCTTTCGATCTCTGAAGTCAAAATGCATTTCGGATTTTTTCCCAGACCCCCATATAGCAAAATCTAACTTTCCCGTACTATTGAGATACCTTTTAGGGCGTCTGGCAGAGGGTGGGCTGAAACAAAACTGGCTTAAACTTACATTTTCTAAATCAGGAAAAGAGAGAGAAAGCTAATATTTGGCCATCATATGGTTACTCTAAAAAAAAATATTATTTCAATTTTATTAGATAAAAACAAAAACTAGGTGTTTTTGTATGGAAAAACCTATTTGGGAAACCTTTAAGGGCGTCTGGCAGAGGGAAGGCTGAAAAATATCTGGTTTAAACTTATATTTTCTAAAACAGGAATAGACATAGAATTTTAATTTGTTACCATCATACGGTTATTCCCAACAGAAAATAAGCTATTAGGTTTTTTATTAGAAAAATGCATTTCAAAATGCTTCAAAGCGGTCTGGCGGGGCGAAAGCTGAAAAAAAACTTCTGGTACCCACATTTTTGAAATCAGGGGATTTTTTATGATTTTTTGGTGTATCATTTATTCGGTTATACCAAAACGCCAAAAGTTGTTTTTTGCTGCACTTTGGATGCGTCTGGCAAGGGAAAGCTGAAAAAGATCACTGCCAGACTTTTTCCGTTGACATACTGTGGTGCATATCTAGATATGTGCACACTCGAATTTCGGTTATATCAAAACTGCCAAAATATGCTGCCGGCTCTTAGACTAAGACTCCTAATAGGGCGAGCATCAATTCTGAGTCTAATTTGTCCAGTCACGGAATAGAATCTGTGAATTATATCGAAGTTTAAAAGCCCTTTTCAATTGAAAGTTTTATTTAGACTCGAACCAACGGGTGAGGAATTTCGAGGGAAATCTTTTCAGTTTTGTCTTGAAAACGAAAATGGATTGTGTCTTCGGTGCTTTTTAAAAAAAATTGAGGGTGCTTGTCAAACAGATTGACAGCAAGACAGAATTGACAGGCAAACTACAGATTGGTAGATTTTTGTCAATAAAATGTCACACAGCAACAAAAAAAAAAGTTCTGACCTGGGGTTGCGACTATGTTTTTCATACAGTTTTTGGGTCGTTGAAACCGAATCCGGAGTCCGTTTTGCCCCATCACGTCAGGTTTTTGAGAAAATCTAAAAAAATGTAACAAACAGGTTTCAGAGATATCCTCAAAAAAATGTCAAACCAAAAAACAAAAACTCTTATCTGGGGGTGCGAATATGTTATATGTTCAGCGACCAAAAGCTATATGATTAATATATTCGCAAATCCAGATCAGAGAAAAATTTTGTTTTTGTTACATTTTTCGAGGTTATCTCAAAAACCTGACGTGATGGGGCAAAACGAACTTCGTATTCGGTTTCAGCGACCCAAAAGCTATATTAAAAACCTAGTCGCAACCCCAGGTTTTTTTTTGTATGGCTGTGTCATTTTTGACAAATCAAAGACGGAATTGACAGACTAGCTTCATGAATTGGAAACTAAATATATATATATATATCAGAATGACCGTGGAACACAGCGAATGAAGGTACAAAAAATCGTTGAAAACCGCGGATAATCGTGACTGACAATGAAAAAACCATGGAAGACCGCGAATGAACGTGGAAAAAACCATGGACCACAGTGAATGGCTGCGCAGGAAACCGTGAAAGATCGCGAGAAAAACATCAACGGAAAAAACAGCGATTGTCCGCGAATAAATCAGCTAGCGGTTCCGCGGTTTTTTCCGCTGTTAGTCAACGGTTTTATCCACATTAATTCTCGGTTTCTTTCGCGGTCAATCTTTTCGGTTGTGATTAAAAAAAATTCAACTCTCTACGACCTACCGTATAAAAAATAACTTTTTGTGCCACGTAATCTTTCAAATAAGCAATAAAAGATTTTTGTATCTATGATAGTTTGAGCTGCACTAGAAACAAACAAACAAATAAATCCAATTATGGAATAGCAAATTGCTTCTACGAAAAAGCTTCGAGAATGTGATGTTTTTATCTCTGACCCACAATTCTTTTTGCTTTATTTTGATTACCAGATTCAAAAGTCTCTTAATTTTCCTTCCCATTCCTCTTCCATGGTAACAGCGCTAATCAAAGACAATGTGACTAATTTTGGTAAATCCAGAGGCAAAAATCTGTTCAAAATTATACTGAAATGCAGTGTATATAACTACTAAGCAGCTTTACAATTTGTCACAAGAAAGACACTCTAAAAACATGTTTTCTGATGAAAATGGCTATTATTCGAATGGCTTAATTTATTAATGGATAGTTCGTTGAATTGAATGTAAAAATTTACGTAAAATTTCATCGAAATTTCGCCATAATCTATTTGCAGATTTATCTTGAATTTGAATTCAACATTCTAGTACGGAAACTTGTCATTATCTGCTGGAAATTCGAATTCATTGTTAACAAGAATTCAAAAGTACAAAAATGTTCTCCGGACGAAATTTAAAGCTAGTTTTCAAATGCAGTTTTATTTTGTTAAATAAGGATTCAAATAAACAGATTCTGCTAAAATTGACGACATTTTATTTTCCATTTGCATTTTTCAACAATAATTCGTAAATTTTCCATTCATTTCTAAACAAAAGAAAATTGTATAAGAAAAAGATTGTCAGAGTCAACAAGTCTTTAAAAACATACATTTTATCCTGAGCTTTAAAAGTAGGTATATAAAAGCTTTAATTCTGCACGGAGGATGTGTTCAATGGCATTCAAAATTCTTTAGACAAAAAAAGAAGAACACAAAAAATAGTTCAACATTCCATTTTCATTCGAATCAACATTGTTTGCTTTTTTTAATGTCTAAATAGGTCATCCCTATCACATACAAAAGTCAAAGTAGAACATGCCCTAGAGCCCTTAGATGTGACTTATAAAATACCTCAATAGAAAACGAAAGTAAAAAATGTCTCAAGAAAAAGAACTTGTAAAAAAACTCTCATGGCCAAGAGCAAAAGGCTAAGGATTTGTTTAAGGACTCTTTGTCGTCGTGGAGAAGGACCTTTAAGCCACCTTTCAGTTTTCGTCTTCTTAACCAATTTTTACACAACAAAGAAAACATAAACACAAGAAAAAGAAAGCAAAAAAAAAAATAAAACGAGTTATAATTAAACGGTTTCTCCTCATAGTCACAGAGGTATACAGCTTACATAAGCAGTCGCACGACTTCAACCTCTTATTGATGCAAATTAACGTCGAAAGGGTTAAATTCTCCCTCTCTGACAATTTTTCTTTTTTTTTTTTAATTAAATGCTAAAATGAAAATCTTGTTATCCTCTCTCTTTCTTCTCCAATGGACAAACATATATAACTTTAAAAATGGCCGTTGCCTCAAGATTTGCTTTAGCCATTGATTACTATTTTATAATTGCAAAGAAAATTTGAGGAAAAAAGAGGAAATAAAAGTCTGGAGTGCGAAAGATAGAAATTTTATAAAATAGAGAGAGAGAGAGATGGAAAAAGAGCTTAGGTTTAAATATTTCGGATAAAGTTTAATAGAATTTTGCCACCCCTGAGACAGTTATAAGGAGTGGAAAAGACTAGAGAATAAGGATTTATTGCTTTGGGAAGGGTTATATCAGTGAAAAGGATCTGGCCAAAAAAAAATATATAAAGTTAAGTTCTATTTTTCTCTTTGGGTCATGAATGTTGTTTTTTGTGCAAAGACAAATCTAATGAAATCTTTCTATGTGGATGACTTTTGAGAGAAAGATATTTTTAGATTTCAATAAGTCAACCGTGTTATTATGATTTTATTAAGTTGGCGATGTATGGATTTTAAGATATATATTTTTTTTGACTTGTAGAGAAAAAATTACACAATAGTATCCAGTATCAAATTATGACGTCTTCTAGAAGCTTCATGTTCAGTGGCGTACGTTGAGCTGCCGGGGCCTGCAGGCAAGTCATTTTTTTTTTCTTAAATGAGACATCATCAGAAAGATTTTTTAAGCTCTATTAATAACTGAAAACCAAAAGTTTCTTTGATGTTTCGTTCCTGAGTTATTTGCATCCAAACATATTTTTTCTCACCATATCTGTCATACAACGGAAATAGAAAAGTTATTTTTTGTTGACGTGATAACGTCTTATAAATCGATGAACCATGGCAGCCACCACAAAAAAGTGACGCCATTTTCTAGCTTTACACTCTCGCACTTTCGCAGTGCAGCAAAAAAATTCAATTCAAAATTAAAAATAAACTATTAGAGATACAAAAATCTTTTATAGTTTATTTGAAATAACCTAAAGCTTAATACAAATGAAGGATTTTTAAAAATTCCGTCATTTAATAGGGTAAACAGGGGTAAAACGGAAAGATGAAATTTGGGCTAAAATCTAAGCGCGAAGTTGTAGGGAATTGATTTTTTTTGCTATAGATAGATGAGACTAATTTAAGAATAACTGCATTCAAGAAAAAATTCTAAAAAATTTTGAAACTAAGCTATAACGTTTTGTTTGAACGTTGTACATGTGTTGGGGCTATAACAAAATGATGATTTTGGGTAAAGGAATTTTTTTTTGACAATTCTAAAGATGCCAGGTGAAAGATGAGAGAAAACAAAAATTAGACGTCTAATACGGATTTTTTTCCAACACTCTGCGTTTCGAAATATGAATTTTTGAAAAACAGCTTGTTTTTAGGGGTATTTTTGGGTAATTTTTGATTTTTAGCTTTTTTTTTGGAGAGTTCAAAAAATCTCAAACTTATAGGGCATGTATGCATACATGTGCAAAAACTTGGAAACGTTTAGTGAGTTTTGATTAAATAACGGAAGAAAGAAGTTTTAAAAAAACACGTTTTTTGACCGTTTTTAACCGATTTTCATCGTTTTTTGTTTTTATCTTTTTTTCTTTAATAGATACAGGAATAAAGTATATGGAGTAATGATAGACCATGATTACGAACTATATGTGTGCGAAGTTTCAATCATTTCCATAAACACAATTTTGAGATAACGGTAAAATAAAATTTTAGAATTTAACAGGTTATAACTTTTGATTAGGAGCAGATAGAAATTTTATTAAACTTTTATGAACATCCCGATACAATTACCTTTCATTTGGTATATCACACATAACGGTAGACTAACTACAAGCTACACAGTGTTAAATCAAGAAACTTGTGAAAAACCTCAAAACACGTGTGGAGATCTGTTGATCATGAACAGTGTGGGAAGTACCGTAATCTTAGTCTGGAATTTCGACATGGTTTACTTTAAAAAATTCTAACTTCTCTTGTATTCATCTTTGAAATAAGTTTGATGCGTCATTTGAAAGGTGAAATAATAAGCTTTCACATTGTATTTTTTTTTTATAGATTTTCAAACAAAAAAATTGATTCCATAGCCAGAGAACATAAAAATAAATGTTTTTTTTTTGCTTTTTTTAATGAAATTTGATCGAGTTCAAAAAATTCAAGCTCTTTTTGTAGATGTCTCATAGATCTGATCGATATATTTTGAGTGAAGACAATAAGCTTTCAGATGGTATAAAATTTTTTAGGAAAAAAATGGAATTAATGACGTGAGAAGATAAAAATTCATGTTTTCTTTGCTTTTTTTTGATGAAAATGATTGTTTTCAATAAATTATTTTTATACTTTTTGCGCATTGTAAAAATTTTAAAATGGTTTTATTCTTAAGGAGAAATACTTGACTTTTAAATTGCATATTTTTTTTTGTAAGCTATTAAAATAAAAAAATTAATATAATGAGAAAATAAAAATTTTTTTTTAGCTTTCTCTTGTAAATTATGATTGTTTGAAATAAGTAAACGTTGACTTAAGTTGACTTATTTTAAACAAGAGCACACAACCTGTTTTCTGACGACGTTATCACGTAAAATCATCGTCCGTAAACCGGCTTTACATACAACCTCTTTTTTTTCAAAAACGACTGTAACGATTTTGATTAAATTTTTTTTGTGTACTACATATTACCACTTAAAAGCCAACTTTTGAAACAAAAAAAATATTTGTTGTACCTTTTTTAACTGTACCTGCCATAGAATTGTTTTTTTTTTTTTTGTTTCTGAATATATCGTACAAGATTAACCCGATTTCAACGAAAATTTCTATACAAAAGTTTAAGTAAAGGTAATATTAAAATTTTAGAAAATTTTTGGATTTTTTAAAAATATTTCAAACTTTTTTTTGAAAACGAGTTTGTGAAAAATTTTATTATAAAAAATTATTTTTTTTTTTAAAACGGCTCTTACGATTTTCAAAAATTTTCTAAATAATATTTAAATCAAGATTATATTATATCTTTCATACAAGAAATCAGATGACATACTTTGTTTTGTGATCAAAATTGGTGTTTCATTAATTATAAGAACAGATTTTATATATTTTTTTACATTATCGGAAATGTTTTAATTAAAGCTTTAAAATAAGAGCTAATTTTACTATAGGAGCAAGTACATGCGACCGAGTTCTGCCTTTTATTTATTGATTTAATAGAGACAGAAATAGTGAAAACCCTCACGTATGATCGTAGGTAATCTTATGCCGTAATTAAACCCCAGATATTCCTTATTTCAAAAGCCACAATTGTTATGGATTAATAATAAATTATGAGGTACGAGTACATAAATCAGCTCTTGTTTACAATCATGGCCAAACAGTATAAAAAGTATTCCTTTTATATAATTCTGCTGTGAATTCATTGATTTGGATAAATTCATTTGAACTCGATGTTAATAATTATGCCCAACAAAGTGGCAAACAAACACTTTTAGGTGTTTTTCCCAAGATTAAAGTTCGAGGTAGTACATATATTTATTACATATTAAATTATTTATTCATGTACTGTAGTCGTGTTTATTTGTTCAAGATTGCTCATCATTGTTTTGAGTACCTTAGAGTTGGCCAGTAATAAATGTTATTTTTGGCTAAAAACCACCAAAAACAGTAGATTTTGAAGATCTATATTTTATTCAATTTTAGTTATATTAAATTTTTGTGGCCATTATATTGAAAAATAAAGTATCTTCTTTTCTCCGTTACATGTTCAATATCTATTAATGCTCAAAAGATAAAAATAGCAAAAACATCGTTTTTGTTTTTTTTTTTTTTAATATAGGTTTTTTTAAAAGTTTTTTTCAATATTTTAATTTTTAAATTTTTTGTACAAGTATCTTCTTTTCTCCGTTACATGTTCAATATCTATTAATGCTCAAAAGATAAAAATAGCAAAAACATCGTTTTTGTTTTTTTTTTTTTTAATATAGGTTTTTTTAAAAGTTTTTTTCAATATTTTAATTTTTAAATTTTTTTAAAAAGACACATATCGATAGGAAATTTAATTATCTACAAAAAATTACTAAAAAAAAGTTTTCAAATTCAACTTGCTTTAAAAGTTATAGGCAATAACTCAAAAAGTAACAATAAGAGTCGTAAATATTGATCGTTACAAAAATGGTAATATCTTTATAATTTATCCATAGATTTTGAAGAAAATTGTCTTGTAATCTTTGTCAGAAAGTGTACTCGAAAAAGGATTCGAAATATTTTGATTTTTTCTTTCAGTAGGAAATTTATTTTTTGGCAAAAATTTCAACATTTTTTTTTTAAATGTTTTGATACATTGCACTTTAAAATCTTGAGTGACAAAGAAAAGTTGTTGTGTTTCTCGTTTATTTATTCAGCTTTCAGATGCCGGTTTTTCTGTTCAGATTGATGGCTTATTTTATTACTCAAGATATATGTAGCCCGAATAGTATGTATGTTAGGAAAAACAACGACAAAAAACTTTGGAAATCATATCTTGAAAACCTATCCATTAACATTTTTTTAGATAAGATTTATGAGTTTTTTGGGCTCAATTCTACATGAAAAGTATAACGGCACTTAGTGTATAAACATTTTCCATTTTTTTGTAAACTAGTGTTATCAACTGATTTCTAGGACTTTTCGTCGACTGCAAATTTGTTAATTGCTTCATCAAAGCCGTGCATTGATTTGCTTGATTTTTTAGATGTGAATTTATGTGTACATATCCTTGCGACAGAAATAAATCTTTTCTTATCTTTGTTATGGTTTATTTTTGGATCAAAACTACCCAACACTTTTCAGAGTCCTAAAACAAATTTATATATTTGGTGTTTTTTATTTAGGAAAAAAAAACCACTTCTAGACAACATAAACTCTTCTTGTTCCAAAATTAAACATACTCATAAGTTTCAGCACTCCTTTTTCGGCAATTTTCCACAATTAAAATTATTGTATGCAGACACGAACAAGTTTTCGTTTTAAGTTCATCAATTATGTAACCTCGTTCCGTTTCCATCACACAAACTCTCACAATTTCATGACACCTTAAACCTTGAATCCTTGAATATTATTTTCTATTCTGAATTTTTCTCATAAATTAAACGCGCTATCTACAGTTTGTGTGTTGCTCCAAAAAACTGATAACAAATTTAGGGTTTTCTTTATTTTTTTTTCTTCTTGTTGTTAAAACCTAAACAACTCACACACACACTCACTCGTGTCGGTTATAATCAAATCGCTATTTCGTTGCTCGTATATCAAATTTGTAGAAAATTACGTTTTTTTTTTTATCAAATTACCTTGCATGGCATCGAAAGAAATATAAATTCAAAAGGATACCTTCATATTCTGCACACATACACCTCTGTCTCTAAGGATATATTGTGTGTGTAAGGATATGTTTGTATAGCCTACACCAGAAAACACGTATGAAAAAAGATATACGAGAGTATAGGCATGAGAGAAGATACCTGGCACAGATGTTTTAGTAAGGCACGTGACGAAAATTCCCAACTACGTATTAACATTTCAAAAATGTCTTCAAGAAGAGTGTCGGGATGGCTTTCCCATAAAAATATGTCCTTTTGGCATTATAAAGGCTTAAGAAAAAGGTACTGAATATATATCAAAAGCTAGATAGTTTGTATATGCTGGTGTAAAAAGGTTAAATCTTGCCAAAAACTATGCTTCAAACTATTCCAAAAGATGTTTCCTCCACAGTAAGTTTTCTATCAGAAGTTCACCATACAATTCAAGCTTTTCAATATGAAAATGAAATTTTGTTCAAATTTTAGAGCAAAAGACAAAAGTGAAGTTTTTGGTGAAATTTCCCTCTCGAACTATAGACCTTGGCAAGAATATTCATTAAATCGAAATTGTATCCTAAGGATTTATGCCAGCAACACACCACGAGAAACATTACAGACAGGTGGTAAAGCTGTTTCAAAAGACCGCATTCAAGAATACAAAAAAAAAACATGCCTTAGAGCTGCCAGAAATATGAAGACAAATATACTAAACGATTCTGATGTTTTCAAATCGAATAATTTGAAACGTCTGGCAACTCTATAGCAACCACAAAACTTATTTCTATCCAAAACTATATAGAATTACATTCATTTGGCCATAGAGTCAAAAACGTGCTCGGATAACGTTACTCTGAAACGAAGTGAAAAGAGATGCGAGAACCTAAAGTGTGTCCGACTTGTGTTACGTGATTTTACGAATAGGGACAGCTACATTATGGTGCCGCAGATAAGTTTTGCGAGTAATCAACCGAAAAGGGACTCCTTTAGTCTTCCAAAACCACCAGATGTAGGTTGGTATAACCCTCGCATATATATCCCATCCTTTTCCACATAAAACCGCCATACCTATTGGGATCTGTCAGATCTGCTCTTCTTAATTTTTTTTTGTTGGCTCAGAGTAAGGGTGGTAGCGGCAGCGCTCCATTAAAATTAGTTCACTAAATCTTCTTAATGAAATTTTCAAAGTGTGTGTGTGTGAACTTTGTGTTTGATGGGTATTCAGCAGAGTGGATGGGTGGATTCACGAGGAGGTTATTTTTTTTTTTTCGTAATGAGACTGAAAGTCAAGGGAAAAGTTCTTAAAAAGAAAAAACAAAAAAAAAAAAAACAAAAAAACAATAGAATATCCAAACGGATATATCAGTTTGCGGCGGAAGGACGATTACGATGGCTTGTGTGTTATAAGTTAGTATATTGCTCGGTTGAAAACGATTGGCTAAATTGACTGCGAATAAGATTGACTTTAATTTAGACAGTTATTTTGGCCAAAAGAAGTTTTTACAGTATCTTGAGGTGAATTAGCTTGGCAAGGACAGGATAGGTTTATTGTATCCCAAAGTTGCAAGAAACGATTTGTGATTGATATTTAAACTTTGAACAATTAATCGAAGTAGTAAAACAATTAAGGAGATATTATATATTTTGTCTAAGGGGAGAAGGGGAGCAAAATGGTTTCTTCTTGTACGTTTTATTGTTTTGATGTTTCGGAAAATAATTGAAATTGAAACAATTAGAAAAACTGTTTGTTGTAGAAAAAACTATTTTTTTTTTTTTAATTTCTAAGGTATTAAAAAAAAACTTTCCAGGAAAGTAGGGATGATTACTATGAAATGATTGATTTTTGTTTTTTTACTTTTAAAGATGGAATACAAATTGAGATAAGCTAGTGTATTCCGCATTTTTGTTGCTCAAAAATTGACCACGTCAGTCTGTTCCATGAGAATTTGTTCAAACAAAAGAGTTCAACAACGAACTTGATTTTCCATTATTTTTTTATTACTTATTTGTTTGTTGGACTATCTTAAAAGCATGATGCTTTATGATTGGCTATATTATTCATGCTTAATATAATTGGTATTTCTTGCCTAATAATTCCATAAAAAACACCAAATCATAGTTTTTATCTCCAAGTCTTAAAAACAGTGATTTGTCTAAATTTTGTATCTTTTTAACTTTCAAACTGTGACCATAAAAATTCTTACAAACTTATCTTTAATGGAAAGGACATTCATCATGATTACAACTCTTAAAATTTCCTTCAAAATTGCTGTATCTTTATTTTGACAACAACAGTTACTAAGAATTATTATTATCTGTCTGGTAAATAAAACTCACATCACTCTCAGAAGTGAGGTTATATAATATTTTAAAAGTTAACTCATTGGTCACAAAACTTGATGCCTTTAAGCATTATTGTTGGTTTGTTTATTTGGAAAGAACCACATTCATGTTTATAGATCTTGTGGCCTTGACCTTTTAGTCTCGGTTTTGCTTTATGACTTTCATTCCGAAAACCAAAATCCAAAGAAACCAAAATTTAATTGATTTAATGTACATAAGTCTTGATCTACATTAAATAATAAGTAACTTCATATAAAATTTGTTAGAAATGTATATGAGTAAATACTTCACATAAATATAATTTTTGTTGACATTACTTTTTTTTCGCAAAGAATAAAAGGGAGATGAAGAGATGCAAAATAAACAAAAAACTCAATTCGTAAGAAATCTTTATAAACAGTTATTCAAAGTTGAATTGAAAAGATAGATATTTGCATAAGATGAAGATAAATAAAATCCAACTTATGCAAGCAAAAACTCTTGTTTGATGCTTGCGATTGCTATAAATATATGTAGGAAGTTGTAGGAGGGATATGCAATTTTTGTGTCCGTTTAATCTTTTAATCTATAGTTTATAGCCATTAGAGACTTTAACAAACTTTTTTTTTTTTTTTTTGAAAGAGGGAAAATCAAATTTTAAATATGAATTTAATGTAATGGATGATTATTATCAATAACGTATGGTAATGTATTCTATATTGTATCAATTGGATTTTTTTTTTTTTCAAACGTAGCATATGTATTCAATGCTTTGAAAATATTTATACCAAAAGTTAAGGATAAAAATGAATTAATGCAGGAAGGAGGCATTGCCTCAAAAGTAAAAGTATTTTATTCAAATATTTCAAATTATGTTGATTTGGTTTGCTATTAGCGTACGCATTTTCCAAGCCAAAGGGATTTAACAAAATTCAGAAAACGCACTGAATATTTGTTTTTCAAGCAAATAGGAATGTGAGGGTTTATAGCGAACAACAATTTTTTCGGGGAATATTTCTTCTACTACAAACAATACGAATGCGAATAATACTTATAAGTTTTTCTCGAAATTTATGGTTATCCAGAATACTTTTATTGGATTTTCGTCTTCTGAAAATAACGAGGAAAAATTCATTATAAAACACCAAAGGAATCCGAACCAGTAGTATAGGAAAAGTGGGTTTTTTCAGATTTGTTGAAATTTTAGTATGTTGTAGCGAGTTGATGAAAAGTCTGAATGGACTCTCTAGCGCAAATGCGTTTCCGACATATTTGGGTTTCATAGTCATTTTTAAAAGAACAAAAATTCTTGTTCATTACTTTCAATTAGAATCAGTCACCTACCCTTTTTATTTCATTATAATAACTTATGCTTATAAAATGATGATAAAATTTATGAACCAAAAGAAGGTTATGTTCGTGTAAATAGCCGGTGTTTATGTATGTTCGCATATATGTTTCGTCATAGTTTATAAACTATTTATCATAATTTAACAAATAACATATCGTAAGAAGCGTTTTGCTTGTCCGGTTGCATAACGGTGTCTTCAAGCCCATCTTTCTTATGTTAAAGTCGATATATTACTTGTTTAAGTTAAAAAGTTTAAACACACAATTTCAAGGTGCAAGGTTGAGTGAAAAGTCGTGATATATTAGGGTTGCTTGAAGTTTTTGCATTTATTTTCTGTTTAAATAATTTTCACTGTACTTTAAAAACAAAAATTTTAGCTCATGACTTCTGCGTTAAGATTACGCCATATTTAAAATGTTTGTATAGCTTATAACCAGTTGTCAGTTGTTAAATATGACTCTTCTAACGACATCTCATGTGTCGAATTATGATAAGTTTCTCAGAAGTTATAAGGGAATATACATGCTCAGCTCAAATACATAAAAACCAGTTAAATACGTACTAGATTTTAGCCGAGTAAGAAAGAATAATAAGATACTAAATAATATTAATGATTGAAAAAGAATCATCTTTAATGAATATATGCTGGTGAAAATCGGTAAAATGAAGCATAAAGATTAGAAAGACTAGGAACTATTATTGGAGTCAACGTTCCCAAGTCGCTTACAATTTTTGTTTAAAAATTTAAAAATCGCAACTAGAATAGATGGAAAAAATTTCTAGCAAAAAATTTAAAATTTGTATGTATAATTTAAAATTGTTGTTGTTTAACCTCAATCGCTAATCCAATTACTATCGCAGATATTTTATTTAAATAATCTAATAATATTTTCATAAATCCCTTTAAACTGAAAAACTAGAAAATTAGAGCACACAATTTTATAGCTACACGGTTAAAAATTCTGGAGTGTTTTCTAATACTTTTTGGGTTACATATAGGTCTACACCAGAAATGTATTAAAATTTAATACAAGACAAATATTAAAATTTTGTAGTTTATAAAAAATGTATTAAAATGTAATATAGTTGTATTAAAAAATAATACAGTTTATATTAGTATTTAATACCAAATCTATTAAATTTCAATTATTACATATTAAAATTTAATCTTTTCATATTAATTTCTAATAAGAATTTTATTAAAAGATAGTACAAAAATATTTCAATTCAATACCAAATGTATTTAAAGTTAATAATATGTATTCTTTTCCTAAATTCATTACTGAAAATAAATATTAATCATAAATAATATAATCATAAATAATATTATAATGGTGATATTATTGTCTCTATTTTATCTGTTTCACAAACTGTGGCATGTAAAATCTTATTGCGGATCAAAATTCATCTGCAATGTATGTATTTTGCTTCGAAAAAACACAAAGCGCCTTCAAATTAGTATAAATTTACAAATATCAACTATATATTTTTTTTTAGAAGATTACCTCAAACATTGGATTTTTTTCATTTTCAAAATGGCTGCTGCTGACCACAGTACACATAAAATTGTCAAAACATGACAATTTGGCGACCAATGTCAGCTACCGTAAATCTTATTTCTTTTATTTACCGACGAAAAACGCACAAAAAATACGCACACTACTAATCCACCATTTTTCGCGAAGAAACACAAGGAAATTTGTTATTTTTTAATTTATAATTTTTTTAAATGACATTTTATAAATTAAAACAATAACAAATTTCCTGTTTACTGCGATTGAAATATAAAAATTAAAGGCCGACTTGACAGATTGGTGCCCATTTTTGACAAACAAATTTTGACAACGTTCGGAATATATTACCTCACAGTACACATAAAAAGGTAATATATTCCGAATTGACATTGGTCGCCAGATTGTCAAAACATGACAATTTGGCGACCAATGTCAGCTACCGAATTCTTAATTGTTTAAAATACCTACGAAAAACGCACAAAAACCGATAAACCACGCACACCACTAATTTTTAAACAATTATTTACCATTTTCCGCGATGAAACACGAAGAAAATTTGTTATTTTTCAATTTATAATATTTTTAAATGACATTTTATAAATTAAAACAAAAACAAATTTCCTGTTTACTGCGATTGAAATATAAAAATTAAAGGCCGACATGACATATTGGTGCCCATTTTTGACAAATAAATTTTGACAACGTTCGGAATATATTACCTTATTATGTGTACTGTGATATTACCTTATTATGTGTGACAGTCTGCTGACGTTTGATTAAATTTTAATATTCTCGTATTACAATTTAATACTTTTTATATTAGTTTTTAATAAATGTTTACTATATTTTAATACAATTATATTAAAATGTAGTATAATTATATTAAAATATAATACAATATACTCAAATATAATAAAAAAATATTAAAAATTCAATACAAGATTAGAGATTATTTTCTAATAATTTTTGTATTACAAGTCGTAAACTTAATACTTAAATATTGAAATTCAATTCAAAAAAGATTAAAAATAATTTTAATATTTTGGAAGTATTAAAATGTAATATTTTTTGTATTGAAAATTGCTTTAATACACGAGCTGTATTAAAAAATACTCCAGAATTTTTAACCATGTATAAAGATATATCCCCAAAGTATGAATTTGAAAATCCAATAATTAAATGCTGCGGATGAAATTGAGGCCCACTATATTTTCAAATAGAATTTTTAATGGAAGATATTTACATAATGTGTCAATAGTCGGCCTACATAATCCTAAATGTATTCAATATTCTAATCCAATAATCTTTTGAAGCACTGACCAAATGATAAACTATATTAATCTGTAATTAAACAACCCTATTTCGAAAACCATTTCATTTTTTTTGCTGCTGGCTGGTAAATCAATATACCTACTTCACTCATACTCTTAAAAAAATGATTCTGAGTTAGAGTGCGCTGTTGTTGGGCTTTGGTTTTGGGTTTTTGAAAGTCACATTAACCACACATACACTTACATAGCCAACAGCAAAAAACAAAACTAACACGCAAACATAGATGGGATACTACTATACTCATCAACCTCCCACACTCAATTGCATTCGCCACAATATGACAATTGCTTCGTGGATTTTATGGTAATGTCACCCACGAATATAATTTGGTTAGAGTTTCCGGTTGCGTTGTTGCGCAACATGCGCGTTCCTTGCACATTAGCTGGCACTACTGTTTTTCGTTGGGCTCATTTTTCAAGCCAATTCGCGGATTCAAATTGAAACTATATTCTATTTGAAACCAACAACGTGTGTTGGCTACCCACGACCACACGTTGTATGATTATAACCGCGAAAATAACATTTTATACGCGTCCTAGTTTTTGTAGAAATAATAAATAAAAAGAACAAGAACAGAGAACAGGGATGGATTAGGAACTTAATAGATTAAATATTTGCATGAGCATTTTGTTTTGGTTTTTTTAAATAAAGTTTGAGACACTGACTTGCTTTTTCTCAATCTCTATAGTTGACATTTTATAATTGAAATGGGTGAAAAACCAGGGAGGGGGAGTACCTACTTCAAGGAACAACTTAATGCAGAGAAAGTCCCGTTGATCGTTTTTGTGAAGTATCCTTCGAATTATTGTTTAATTTAACTGCACTAGTTTTGTCGGACAAAATTCTCGTTTTTTCTCTTCTTGTATTTATTATAAATCAACTCACTTCATTTATCTCGGAATAATACGAACTTGCAAACTTTTGTCGCAGAATTTTTTTTGGCACACTTGATGGATTTAAAACCTAGCCAAGTAGGACAAGTGAGTCCATAATAATAGAACGTGATGAACCAAAAATTGTCTGCCACTTTTTATAATATTTTTAAAGAAATCATTTTTGATTTTAAACACAAAATAATACACTTTTCGACGAAAAAAAAAAGGGTGTGTGTACACATGTACACGCGACTGAAGTTATACTTCTCATTCAGTATATGTAAATGAATTTCATTTGATATTTTTAATTTCTATTATGAAGTAATTAATCCACACTTAGTTTTTTTTACATTTTTATCAAGTGAACAATAAATTAATTCTTTCATCCTCCTTGCGTCCATGTAGTTTTCAATTTATTCTGTGAAATTTACTCATGTTGTGCGGTTCAGAACGTACGTATATGTTTAACGAAAGTAAATAAATTGAGCATAAAATGTTCGATATGGTAATTTTATGAGAATTGTGTGTGCTTCAGCACTAGTAGTAGCAATATGGAACTTGCAGGGTTGCTACAAAGCTCAAAAGTGAGCTGAGCTCAGCTCACAGCTCAGCTCAAATTTTGATCTAGCTCACTTTTGAGCTATGTACCATAACTCCAGCTCATTTGAGTTGAGCTGAAAGTGAGCTGAGCTGATGGTTGAGCTGAGCTGATGGTTGAGCTGAGCTGTTGGGTGAGCTGAGCTGTCGGTGAGCTGAGCTGTTGGGTGAGCTAAGGTAAAGTGAGCTGAGCTGAGCTGTGATAGGTGAGAGGATACATAGATTTTTATTTGGAAAGTATAATGAAATATGAAGATATTTTAAACTTTTATAAAACACCATAGCTTAAGATGTTTGGTTCTAGTTATTAATGGAATTATTTTAACACATGGATATTTTTATAAATAAAACAGATAATTTTTCGTGATCTTTTTTCTTGGTTTTTTTAGTAGTAAATATATTTCTATTTTTTTAGTAAAATATTTCTTTTTTTATCATAAAAAAAAATTAAGGTACAATCCGGTTTTTCGACTTTTTTCAAAATTCCGAGAAAACCGCGTTTGAAAGTTGGGGTAAATTTTTTTTTTCGAAAAATCCCCGAATCTTTGAACGCTCCTGGAAGCTAAACCGCTTGAGAGCAATTTTTGGGAGTGATGCCAAATGATAGCTTGTGTCATGGGCCTACGCTTTGCTCATTATCAGATTTTTAAAAAATCGCCTTCCATGTTAAACCGCCACATCGAGCCTATTTTTTCAGAATCGTGCCTATTTTTTTTTTTACTTTTAAGTTCTCCCGGTTTGAGAACTCGTAGACCTACAGGGATGGGAGTTGTACCCAAATGTAGGTTAGAGTCCCCGCTACCTTTTGGCATCAAACAAATTTTTTTCATTTTCTTCAAAATTCCGCGATATAGGCGTTGGAAGTTGGGCGCGCGAAAAAACTTCTGAAAGCTGAACGCTTTGATCTTGAGACAGGGGAGTGGTGCTATATGAAAGCTTATATTCTCAGCTACCCGATAGTGGTATAATCCGGTTTTTCGATTTTCTTCAAAATTCCGAGAAAATCGCCTTTGAAAGTTGGGGTAAATTTTTTTTTCGAAAAATCCCTGAATCTTTGAACGCTCCTAGAAGCTAAACCGCTTGAGAGCAATTTTTGGGAGTGATGCCAAATGATAGCTTGTGTCATGGGCCTACGCTTTGCACACTGTCAGATTTTTAAAAAATCGCCTTCCATGTTAAACCGCCACATCATGCCTATTTTTTCAGAATCGTGCCTATTTTTTTTTTTGCTTTTAGGTTCTCCCGGTTTGAGAACTCGTAGACCTACAGGGATGGGAGTTGTACCCAAATGTAGGTTAGAGTCCCCGCTACCTTTTGGCATCAAACAAATTTTTTTCATTTTCTTCAAAATTCCGCGATATAGGCGTTGGAAGTTGGGCGCGCGAAAAAACTTCTGGGAGCTGAACGCTTTGATCTTGAGACAGGGGAGTGGTGCTATATGAAAGCTTATATTCTCAGCTACCCGATAGTGGTATAATCTGGTTTTTCGATTTTTTTCAAAATTCCGAGAAAATCGCCTTTGAAAGTTGGGGTAAAATTTTTTTTCGAAAAATCCCTGAATCTTTGAACGCTCCTAGAAGCTAAACCGCTTGAGAGCAATTTTTGGGAGTGATGCCAAATGATAGCTTGTGTCATGGGCCTACGCTTTGCACATTATCAGATTTTTTAAAAAATCGCCTTCCATGTTAAACCACCACATCGAGCCTATTTTTTCAGAATCGTGCCTATTTTTTTTTTTACTTTTAAGTTCTCCCGGTTTGAGAACTCGTAGACCTACAGGGATGGGAGTTGTACCCAAATGTAGGTTAGAGTCCCCGCTACCTTTTGGCATCAAACAAATTTTTTTCATTTTCTTCAAAATTCCGCGATATAGGCGTTGGAAGTTGGGCGCGCGAAAAAACTTCTGAAAGCTGAACGCTTTGATCTTGAGACAGGGGAGTGGTGCTATATGAAAGCTTATATTCTCAGCTACCCGATAGTGGTATAATCCGGTTTTTCGATTTTCTTCAAAATTCCGAGAAAATCGCCTTTGAAAGTTGGGGTAAATTTTTTTTTCGAAAAATCCCTGAATCTTTGAACGCTCCTAGAAGCTAAACCGCTTGAGAGCAATTTTTGGGAGTGATGCCAAATGATAGCTTGTGTCATGGGCCTACGCTTTGCACACTGTCAGATTTTTAAAAAATCGCCTTCCATGTTAAACCGCCACATCATGCCTATTTTTTCAGAATCGTGCCTATTTTTTTTTTTGCTTTTAGGTTCTCCCGGTTTGAGAACTCGTAGACCTACAGGGATGGGAGTTGTACCCAAATGTAGGTTAGAGTCCCCGCTACCTTTTGGCATCAAACAAATTTTTTTCATTTTCTTCAAAATTCCGCGATATAGGCGTTGGAAGTTGGGCGCGCGAAAAAACTTCTGGGAGCTGAACGCTTTGATCTTGAGACAGGGGAGTGGTGCTATATGAAAGCTTATATTCTCAGCTACCCGATAGTGGTATAATCTGGTTTTTCGATTTTTTTCAAAATTCCGAGAAAATCGCCTTTGAAAGTTGGGGTAAAATTTTTTTTCGAAAAATCCCTGAATCTTTGAACGCTCCTAGAAGCTAAACCGCTTGAGAGCAATTTTTGGGAGTGATGCCAAATGATAGCTTGTGTCATGGGCCTACGCTTTGCACATTATCAGATTTTTTAAAAAATCGCCTTCCATGTTAAACCACCACATCGAGCCTATTTTTTCAGAATCGTGCCTATTTTTTTTTTTACTTTTAAGTTCTCCCGGTTTGAGAACTCGTAGACCTACAGGGATGGGAGTTGTACCCAAATGTAGGTTAGAGTCCCCGCTACCTTTTGGCATCAAACAAATTTTTTTCATTTTCTTCAAAATTCCGCGATATAGGCGTTGGAAGTTGGGCGCGCGAAAAAACTTCTGAAAGCTGAACGCTTTGATCTTGAGACAGGGGAGTGGTGCTATATGAAAGCTTATATTCTCAGCTACCCGATAGTGGTATAATCCGGTTTTTCGATTTTCTTCAAAATTCCGAGAAAATCGCCTTTGAAAGTTGGGGTAAATTTTTTTTTCGAAAAATCCCTGAATCTTTGAACGCTCCTAGAAGCTAAACCGCTTGAGAGCAATTTTTGGGAGTGATGCCAAATGATAGCTTGTGTCATGGGCCTACGCTTTGCACACTGTCAGATTTTTAAAAAATCGCCTTCCATGTTAAACCGCCACATCATGCCTATTTTTTCAGAATCGTGCCTATTTTTTTTTTTGCTTTTAGGTTCTCCCGGTTTGAGAACTCGTAGACCTACAGGGATGGGAGTTGTACCCAAATGTAGGTTAGAGTCCCCGCTACCTTTTGGCATCAAACAAATTTTTTTCATTTTCTTCAAAATTCCGCGATATAGGCGTTGGAAGTTGGGCGCGCGAAAAAACTTCTGAAAGCTGAACGCTTTGATCTTGAGACAGGGGAGTGGTGCTATATGAAAGCTTATATTCTCAGCTACCCGATAGTGGTATAATCCGGTTTTTCGATTTTCTTCAAAATTCCGAGAAAATCGCCTTTGAAAGTTGGGGTAAATTTTTTTTTCGAAAAATCCCTGAATCTTTGAACGCTCCTAGAAGCTAAACCGCTTGAGAGCAATTTTTGGGAGTGATGCCAAATGATAGCTTGTGTCATGGGCCTACGCTTTGCACACTGTCAGATTTTTAAAAAATCGCCTTCCATGTTAAACCGCCACATCATGCCTATTTTTTCAGAATCGTGCCTATTTTTTTTTTTGCTTTTAGGTTCTCCCGGTTTGAGAACGCGTGGACCTACAGGGATGGGAGTTGGACCCAAATGTAGGTTAGAGTCAACGCTACCTTTTGGCATCAAAATTTTTTTTTTTTTCATTTTCTTCAAATTCCGAGATATAGGCGTTGGAAGTTGGGGGCGCTCACTTTCAGCTCAGCTCAAATGAGCTGAGCTATGGTACCTATCTCAAAAGTGAGGTAGCTCAAATTTGAGCTGAGCTGAAATGTGAGCTTTTTGCAACCCTGGCAACTTGCCACATGGAAATTACCACATGCAACTTGCTACACGCAACTTGCCACATGCAACTTACCACACGCAACTTGCCACATGTAGCTTGCCACATGCAACTTGCCACACGCAACTTGCCACATACAACTTGCCACATGCAACTTGCCACATGCAACTGGCCACATACAACTTGCTACATGCAACTTGCCACATGAAACATGTAACTTGCAACGTGTTGTGTGTCTTATGTTTGCCGTACTGCGGCGTACTGCATTTTTAAATACTAAAGTACTGCCTACTCTAAAGGTGAAACGACAGCCCTGCTACCCAGGGTGATCGCGTCATAATCCCTTTGACATTCTTGTCAAAAAGTAAATTTTCATACTCACCCTCCCATAAGAAGTATAACTTCAAAAAACGCACACAAGAATACCCTTTTTCACTATTTTGACAGAACTTCCAGCCGCAAGAAATTCTTTGAGCAATATTTCTCAGAAAATAAAAAAAAGTCATGAAAACACAATTTGGGCTGAAAATGTTCACATTTGTTTTTTGTTTATTTCAAAAATTGGACAGGAATTTTTTATTTTCCAAATTGTAATAGGTAACATTTTTGAAACAAATTTATTTCTTCAAAGGATATACAAAAATACAATTTCTCAAATCAACGAACTTAGTATCTTTTATAAAAATACATTTCGGCCATTCCAAAGTAAGAGAGAGGACATATTGACGCTTGTTTCCAGTTGATCTCGCTAGAGAATCAATCTATTTTCTTTAAACTTGGTGAGGCTAAACGGACCATCATATCGATTTTGTTGAAGTTTCATGAAAAAACTAATTAACTAAACAAAATTATTCAAAGTTAAAGACGCTAAAGCTAGAACTACATCAAAACACAAAGGGAAAAAATTACATAAAATTTTTAAATTTTCAAGTATTTAAAATTTTTAAATGTCAAATTAGCCCAGACAAATAAGTAAATCAAATCGCATTTTTTGCGGGACAAATTATTTTTCATGGACTGTCCGTCGTCGTCCTCGTCGTTTTTGTAAAAATTGAGCTTTCAAATAAAAAAACGATTTACCAACCTCTTTTGCAAGATGGCGACTGCTCCCGACATCCTATCATCCCAACAAATTGACTTTTTTTGGAAATGACATGAACCCAAACCCATTCCATGAAAAAAATTTGTCCCGTAAGAAATGCGATTTCATGCCCATATTTTGACTAATTTGCCTGGGCATCAATAAAAATTTGTTTTTGTTTTTTAGTTCTTTTGTATTCATTTTTTTTTCTTTTGTGTTTTGATTTGTACCAATTTATCAAAATCTTAAACGAAAATTTCATACTATATAATTCAATTTAAATACCCCTTTTTTAAAAATTGATTTTTTTGTATCAAAATCCTTGAAACCGTTTTTGAAAAAAATACAATACCTCGGATATATTAAATGGAAACTAACTCTTTTAAGCGCGAAATCTAGAAAATCTAGTTTTAAAAATTCCATGTGTCAGGTGAACGCCCTACTAACAATTTTGCTTCTATAATGCTTTACAGAAGCAACAATTACATCTGTAAAAAAATACGCCACAGTAAACGGGAGAGTTTAGTCTTTGACAATTGTTAAACAAATCGTTGCCGCTGCGTTAAAAAATATACAGTGTTTTTATAGTTCAAATGATAAGCAAAGAGTGGAGTTTCCAACTTTCTGTTACTTGAAGAAAAATTTTAGCTATTAAAATACAAATAACATTTTTCTTCAAGACTAAAATAAATTGTCTGTAGTGACAGAATAATAAAAACTTTATAAGGTTTAAAGATTTTTTTGTATTAATGTAATTTTCATATGCTCATCCAGGCCAAAGACCAAAAGTTTACCTGAATATTGGTTGACTTGAACATCTTAACGTAACGGCTTTTGATTCGTTTAAAGACAATTTAAAAAATTTCTTAAAGTGTTTGCATGTAGAAAAAGTATTAAATATAGTAAGAGCATGATTTGTATAGTTACAGCCTTATTTATTAGACTTCACTAAACAGCTCTAAACGGCTGCATAGTTATACAATACATAAAGTTTTATGTAGCCTTTATGCAACGTTACATAAATTTCTATTTATTAAACATTTTCCTAGCCATTATTGTTATGCTAGGTTTGTGTCCAAATAAGTACTAAAAATGGAAATTAGTACGACAAACAACTCCATCTGTCGACAAAATAACTCCATCTGATTCAAAAATAAACAAAAAAAAATAAACAAAAACGTGGGCGAAAGTTCTCAATGTCATATGTAGAAGAAAATCTCTAAAAAAAAAAAACACATTTCATTTGTTTTTGCTTGACAACAAATTGTTCATAAGATTGGATTAGAAAATGTATTTTCCGTCGGCTTTTTTGGTTCACATGTATGAAAATGTAGACATAAATTCTATGGAATAAGAAAAAGATGAAGGGGTACACATATGAATTTATAAGTACTGCGGCCAAAATTTCTCGTAAATCATATCAGGAACAAATCTCCAAATTCCTTATTTTTTGATTTAGTTGACTTCAAGTTCTTTATTTAATTGGAAATGTAATCCAAAAAATAAATTCTTCAATGAAAAAAATATATACAAATATTGATATTTTTTTCTTTTTCTGAAAATTATTTGATGTTCAAATGACATTTAAGCAAAATATATTCTTATTCAGGCTCTAAACAACCTAAAAACTCGTTTAGCTTATACAACTTCTATTAAACGTTGCTCAAAGTTTATAAATAACAATTTTCTGTTTAAAGACATTAGAAAGAGTACATAATGCTATGTACTGTCTATGATGAGTTTATAAATAGGGCTGTTAATGTATTAAAATATTAAAAATCTCGATTTGCCTGTAGGTACATGACAAACAAGAAAAGAATATCCAATCATTTTTATATTATCTTTGTACGTGTTTAATATTCTTAATTAGCTATGCCAAATTCTTTTTTAAAAACCGTTTTAGGTAAACAAAACATCGCACATCAGATTTTCAAAAAGCTAAAATGTGAGTTAGAGTTAAAATTGTAAAAACGCGTAGGTATATAAAAACTCTCGAAAATCATTATGATGTTCTGAGTTAAACATTCCAACCTGGTTACCAAAACATTTTTATGTGGCCTGTTGGTTTGAATGTTTTCTCTTCTTAGATAACTTTAATAAATAGTTACCACATTTTTGAAACTTGATCAATCCGCCCTCGATACATAACATTTAAATGTTCACTTTTGGAAAATTTTCACAATGCCTGCTAGTACTATTATAGATGTCCCGAAAATTGCATTTCATTAGGCATTGATTGATGGCCACTGGGGCAAAAATTTGTTCTGATAACTAGAGTATACTTGTTTGAAATAGCTCACATGCCAGCCATATCTACTTCAAAGGACACAAAACAAAACAGCAAAAAAAAAAAAAAACAATGCATCCTTGTGTGCAAATAAAATATAAATGTGCTATGCAAACCACACGCAGAACCGATAGAGATAAGCATTTTTTGTTCTGTTTGTATCTGCTGAAAAAGCAAACACAAGGAATAAAATTGAAAATGATATGGTTATCCTTTGAGCAACAGCAGCAGTTGCATCAGATTTTGTTGCACAGACACGATAGTCTGTTCTCTGTTGTAGGATGAAATAGATTCGATGACAAAGTTGAATTATTATTTTTTTTATAGCATCAAGGCAGGGAGAGAGAAATAGATGAAGAGCAAAGGCAATCATTCTTAGTATACACAATGTTGAATGAAGGATTTTGTTACAAAAAAAAAATTAAAATAGTTTTGACAAACAAATATAGGCGACTCGCGTGGACACGATTTTCTTCACACGTGGTGATTTCGATTTTGAATTGAACCTAATGCCTGTTAGATTGAAGCCTGCTCCACTATTTTTGTAAGAGATAATAATCCCTATAACAACACTTCCACCAACTCATTTTTATATACATACACTGCCGCTCATCTGAATAGGTTCACATTTTAGTTCATTTTACATTTGGCCTGTCTTGGTACTTAATGCAATGGCACATCTTTTTTATGTATGTAACAAGAGAACATCTTTATGCGCTTAGTTTAGCAGAAAAAAAATTGTCTTGGGGCCTACAGTTCTTCTCACACGGTAGCTAGACCAAATTTAGTCATAAAATCAAGCATATTTTTTTGCTCATCTGAATAGGTTCAAAAGCAAAAATGTTAATAAATGATGAGTTGCATGGGTCTGTTGGACTCAAAATTGTGTCTGTCAATTAATCTGATTGTGTATAACCTGTAAGGATGAAAACGGGTCGTGAAAAATCTTTAGGCGCGGAAAAAATGTGGAAAATAAAAGAAGCCTTTGAATTAGACCGAAACCAACGATGCATTGGGACAAAAACAAACACAAGTTAAAATTTAGTAAACAGTTATTTGCGCAATATCCAAGGGTATAGAAACAACATTAAAAGTCGATGTAACTCAGTCACAACATGGGTCGATAGATGTGCAATGATCAGAATAGCATGACTTCGAGCTAAAAATTAAGCTGAAAACCGGTATAAAATGCGATTTAACGACGGAAAAACGGGTTGTCAGAAGTGGTAAACATTTGAGGAGAACAAAACTTCGCAAAAATTATCACTTTACAAACCACGAACAGAAACTCATCTCCAATAAAAAAAAAATTGTCCTGAAAGTCGAATTTGCAACCGGTGATTTTTCAAAGGAAAAAAAAAAATGAATTAAGTGGGCCCTGAGGGCTAAATTCCTATTTTTATGAGCTTCGTAGAGAGAAGCATTATTTTAAGGTGTCTACATAACTGTGAAGGCAGTGTCATTAAGTGCAAAGCTATTTCTTCATACAAAACTTTTGATCTGCAATTTCAAACAGAGTTTTTTTTACTATTGGAGGTGAGTTTCTGTTCGTGGTTTGTAAAGTGATAATTTTTGCGAAGTTTTGTTCTCCTCAAATGTTTACCACTTCTGACAACCCGTTTTTCCGTCGTTAAATCGCATTTTATACCGGTTTTCAGCTTAATTTTTAGCTCGAAGTCATGCTATTCTGATCATTGCACATCTATCGACCCATGTTGTGACTGAGTTACATCGACTTTTAATGTTGTTTCTATACCCTTGGATATTGCGCAAATAACTGTTTACTAAATTTTAACTTGTGTTTGTTTTTGTCCCAATGCATCGTTGGTTTCGGTCTAATTCAAAGGCTTCTTTTATTTTCCACATTTTTTCCGCGCCTAAAGATTTTTCACGACCCGTTTTCATCCTTACAGGTTATACACAATCAGATTAATTGACAGACACAATTTTGAGTCCAACAGACCCATGCAACTCATCATTTATTAACATTTTTGCTTTTGAACCTATTCAGATGAGCCAAAAAATATGCTTGATTTTATGACTAAATTTGGTCTAGCTACCGTGTGAGAAGAACGGTAGGCCCCAAGACAATTTTTTTCTGCTAAACTAAGCGCATAAAGATGTTCTCTTGTTACATACATAAAAAAGATGTGCCATTGCATTAAGTACCAAGACAGGCCAAATGTAAAATGAACTAAAATGTGAACCTATTCAGATGAGCGGCAGTGTATATATATATATTAAGAAATGTACCTGTAAGAATAAAAACAAGTCCTTGTCTTAATAATAAATCAACTTCCATTTTATTACGAACAAAAGTCCTTACCTTTGGAAATTAGGTTTTTGCTAATACCCATGGCAAACACAAAAAGACCTTAGAACGTGACATAGTCCTCAACACAATTAAAAGAAAAAAGATACATCAAATTATATTTTCTGAGCTCCAGTAACAACCACTCTAGCTATATAAAGTATAGAGCAAAATTTACGGTCTATTACTATGATGGTGGCTCTGTGGTTTCAATTTGAGTTTCACATTTTTGCCGCTAAAGCAATTACTGGTCGTGTCTTGTAATTATGTAAACACAAAGAAGAGTAATGTGATACCGCCCAAACCCTTTTAATTTTTTTGATCAGGGCTGTACAATATTTTGCCTGCGGGCAACAAGTGAAATACGATTATGTGCTTTACTTTATGGATTGGAACGGTTCGGATTAATGGTTAACAAACTAAAGAACTAAAAATAATATAAAATATTACTTCAAGGCAGAAATTCTTTTTGAATATTAAGCTCTTAACCCCATCGGATGATGTGTTGCTGACATCTTTAATCCCAGCTACTGAACCTATCTTGTTGCAAATAGTAACGCAATAACTTTACATTTATAAACTTTTGATCTGGTACAGTCAATTTTAAAAAATCTTTGTATTTTTTTATAAAAAAAATGTGCACTATTTTACAGGGGAGGCCTGAGCTACTACGGTAAACAATAAAAAAAAAAATAAAATATTATTTTAAAATAAACCACCAAATCGACGGCAACAGTTTGGCTATCATAATAATTGGTGAGGTTCGATAAAGTGCTTGTTCAATAATAAATCATGGATTGTATTTTAAATGTTTGATTTGTTTAGGTAGTTTGTATTTTATGTAGAAATAGACAGTAAAAAAATGTTTGTGTAAGTTTCAATATAATTATTTAATTGAATGATACTTATAATGTTAGGTGTGATCTCCGTGATGGTCCAAAATGAAAAAGAAAGATCTTAACAAAATTACAATAGAATTTACCAAAGCGAAAAAAGAGCACAAAGCAAAATTAAAGATCAAAACAAGTTACAGTTCGTTTTCGGAGTAAATTACTCTCTTGTTTCCAATTAAATTGAGTGGAATTAAAAATAAGGTTTAGGTTTAGAATTCATAGGGTATTATTTTATATGTTGGGCACTTTGTGCACATAGTCTCAAACATTCAGCCCCCCCTGGAAGACTCCGGTCTTTCAGTTTTTGGCAAAGGAGCTATTTTTACTATTGGGCGTGTATAATTTCCAAATTGTGTTCGCACGGTTACAACTCTGCATCTATCGTCTTCACCAGGATGTGTGTTGATTATGCGGCCAAGAATCCATTTAGACGGAGGCAAATTAGGTTCCTTGAGCAAAATTATGTCATCTATTTGTAAGTTGGGTTGGAACTTCTTCCACTTGGGTCGATTTTGTAGAGACGTCAGATATTCGTGGTGCCACCGCTTCCAAAACCCTTGCATCAATGTCTGTAAAAGATACCAGTTAGTTTGCTTTGAAATATTTAAATTAATAAGATCTGGTTGAGGGATTGCAGAGTACGATTCTCCTATCATAAAGTGGGAGGGAGATAAGGCTGTGGGTTCGTAGTCTGAAGTTTGCCACATAGGGCGCGAATTAAGGAGGCACTCGATTTTAGCAAGCAGAGTATACATTTCTTCATATGTTAGTCTATTTTCTCCGATTACACGTTTAAGGTGGTTCTTTTTGCGCCATGGAAGTTTGTTGCGTTATCACTCCATATCTCTGAAGGCTTTCCGCGACGTGACACGAACCGATCTAAAGCCAAGAGAAACGCGTTTGAAGAAAGATCTCCGACAAGTTCAATATGTATACCTCTAGTAACGAAACATACAAAAATAGCTATGTATGCCTTTATAAACTTTGGATTTCGCCCATGAGCTAAACGCAAAGTTATAGGGCCTGCATAGTCACAACCAACTTTGCTAAAGGGACGCGAAAATCGTACCCGCTCAACTGGAAGATCACTCATGAATTGAGTAGATGATGTCTTGCGCTGCCTAAAGCATTTAACACAATCATGTATTGTTTTTCGCAACAAGTTTCTGCACCCAATGATGTGATAGTTTTGTTTAAGTATTGTAAACACTAGAGATACACCGGCATGGAGATAATGAGTGTGAGTGTATTCAACGATTAATTTTGTTACTCGATGCGATTTGCATAAGATTATAGGATGCTTTTCATTGAAAGATAAGTCCGAGTAAGAAAGGCGACCACCAACGCGAAGCACATTATTTTGATCGAGGAACGGAGACAGGGATATAAGCTTACTACGCGACGGCAGCTCTTTAAAATTGTTAAGAATTTCAATTTCAGACGAAAAAGTTGAGTTCTGAGCACATTTAATTAAACGAGTTTTTGATTCCGCGATTTCTTCTGTAGTTAGATAATTACAATCATTAGCTTTTGGTAAATGGAGATAGTTTCTTATAAAACGAAATATGTAGGCTAGTACGCGCACCGATTTTATCCAATTAGATGACTTTGCGATGATTTCCTGTAGTATTTTATCTCGAATTTTATATTTTATATTGGACACAAATACCTGAACATTATTTGATTTACGTTCCTCTAATTGATCTGCACATATATCTTGTATACCATACTGTGATAGTGGCCATTCACTAGATTCTTTGCTGAGCCAAGCTGGACCATTCCACCACATGCTAAAAGACGTTAAGGTTTGTGGTGAGATTCCACGGGATGCAACGTCAGCTGGATTACATTCAGACCTTACATGATTCCATGCTTTTCGAGGAATTGACGATAAAATTTCTGATGTTCGATTGCCTATGAAAACAGACCATTTTTTGGGGGTTGCAGATAACCAATGCAAAACGATTGCGGAATCTGTCCACGCAAATACTCTTAGATCATCAGCCTGTAAAGATAGTTTTATTTTATTAATTAGGTGTGTTAGTAGCAAAGCTCCACATAGCTCGAGCCTAGGAAGAGAAAGAATTTTAATGGGTGCGACCCTGGTCTTGGCGGCCACCAAAGACACAGAAATACCTCCACTTAGGCTTATACTACGGCAATACACTACAGCTCCATAGGCATCCAAAGAAGCATCGCAAAAGGCATGTAGTTCACAATTTACTTTGTTGGTCCATATGATTCTAGGGACAGAAATAGACTCGATGAGATGAAGCTGATCTCGAATGGTAGTCCAACGAAGTGCCATTTCCTCCGGAACCTGGTCGTCCCAGCCCAACTTTTCTCGCCAAAGGTCTTGAAAGAATATCTTGATTGCGATTATAACCGGTGCAACAAATCCAAGTGGGTCAAAAATTCTTGAAGCATCTGAAAGTATTCCGCGTTTTGTACAGTTTAGTTTGTTAGGAAATTTGACCTTGTACGTGAAAGAATCCTTTGATGGACACCACTGCAACCCAAGCACCTTAACCATATTAGAATCTTCGAATTCAATTGGCGACATCTGTCGTTGATCTTCTGGTAGTGATAGTAGAAGAGGCCAGCAGTTTGTGGTCCATTTGCGAAGGTTGAAACCGGCGCTATGGAGCACATCTACCAGTTCTTTTTGAAGAGAAATCAATTCGTCAACACAGTCAGCACCGGTTATTATATCATCAACGTAAAAATCGTTTAAAATAATCGAACTAACGCGTGGGTTACTTTCAGCGACGTCTAATGCGAGTTGTTTGAGAGTTCGTACTGCCAAAAAAGGAGCAGCTGAAGTACCATACGTTACCGTCAAAAGCTTAAAATGTTTAATAGGGTCTTCAGGATTGTCACGCCAAATAATCCGCTGAAAATTTGTGTGCTTAGGGGAAATCCAGATTTGGCGGTACATCTTTTCGATGTCCCCTGTAATTGTATATGAATGACGACGAGATCTTAGGCAGATAGAAAATATGTCCCGCTGAATTGTGGGGCCAACGAGAAGTGATTCATTCAAAGACGAGGTGCCGCTGTGATTCAGTTTAGCAGAACCATCAAACACCACGCGCACCTTGGTTGTGGTGCTATCTTCTTTTATAACTGGGTGATGTGGCAAATAATAATGTGGCGTTGATTTTTGTAGTTCATTTGGTGGAATTTCTTCCATATGACCAAGCGATATATATTCTTCTATAAATTTTGAATACGATGTTTTCAGATTTGGATCAGATAAGAATCTGCGTTCGATAGAAAATAGTCGATTTAATGCCAACCGAAGTGAACCTTCTTCATTAAGAATAACATTATTTTTAAATGGTAACTCAACCATGTATTTTCCATCTTCATGACGTCTGTGTGTTGAAGCAAAATGCTCTTCAGCTTGTTGCTCTTCAACCGATAGAAATGGTTCATAATTAACCTCTTCTAGTCGAAAAAAGCGTTCCAAATCGACATGTTGCGAGTAGTCTAATCGAGTGCAAAATGACCTTACTGCCTTATCTCGTGAATCTTGCTGCTGATAGCTTCCAGCTATCACCCAGCCGAATATAGTCGGAATTGATTTAGGACCCCCTGTAACTATTGCTTCAGATGGTCCGTTAATAATGCTAAACACTTTATCTGATCCAATCAAAATGTCTATTGGGCCAGGAATATTGAAGGCTGGATCTGCTAGGTTCATGGAAAATATTTTAGTGAAATCGATATTTGTTATTTCAGTTGATGGAAGCAACGATGTCAACTTTGTAATGACGTAACAATCGATGTCAATATTATTTGAATCATGTGTGGAATGTATAGTCAGGTTTACCAGACCGTTAGTAACACCTGCCGAAGTAGATGCGACTCCCAAAATAGGAATACGTATTCGTTTCCGAGAGAGCCCTAGTCGTTGAACACATTGTTCAGTCACGAAGGAAACTTGGGATCCTGTATCAAGTAGTACACGAATATTTTGATAAACTCCTTGCTTATCACGAGTTCTAACCACAGCAGTAGGAAGAATAGTACTTGTATGATGATTGGCTTCAAGAGAATGGTTAATTACAATGGGATCAATAGTATCCTGTCGTGGTGACGAAGAAGGAGGAGATTGCTTTTCATCCTGATTAGAACTTGTATTTGAATGTGACGTGTTTGCGTTTTGTATAGGATGTACTAGAGTGTGATGACGAGTAGAGCACATCTTACATCGAAAGTTAGAATGACATTTGTTGGAAGGATGACCTGATCGAAGACAGTTAAAGCATAAAGACTTTTCCTTAACGAATTTACGGCGTGCATCCACCGATAAGCCCATAAATGCCTTACAAGAAGGAAGAAGATGGTCTTCTTGACATTTGGGACACCCTATTTTGGTTTCCACCAAGTGTGTCCGAACACTACTTTGAGCCTTGTTGGTTGTTTTAGAAGAACGAGTTACAGGTAACGTATAGCATGATTCAAGGCAGCTACAGCGGTTTTCCAAAAATTCAAGAAATTTGCTAATAGTACATTCATCGTTTGAACCGATTTCTTCTGCCCATGCCTGTTTTGTTTCGTGGTCTACTTTTTGTAGCAAAATAAAAATAAGCCAAGGATCTCTCGACTCAGAACCAAGTGCCTTTAAACCTCGTATGGTCTCGTCAGCCCCATCTGTCAGTTTTCGAAGAGACTGCACGTTGTTAGAACTACACGATTGCAACGAAATAAACGATTGTATGAACGATTGAATAATTAAATGTTTCTTGTCGAACCGCGCCTCAAGTTTATCCCACGCTTCTAAATAATTATTCTCGGAACATGAAATATGTTTAATTAGGTTTGCTGCATCTCCACCCAAAAAAGATTTTAGATACTGAAACTTTTGAGTTGCAGTAATCGAAGTGTTACGATCAATTGTTCCAGTAAAAAGATCCCTGAAACCAGGCCAGTCTTTGTAATCACCATAAAATGTAGGAATTTTACACTCTGGCAATTTGACAGTTTTGGGGTTAACTTGATTTGCATCTAATTTTTTTAGAATTGAAGCTTGCTGAGACGCTAATGTATCACCTAACGATTGATCTGTTATAGAACTAGACTTTGAGAGATTGCGAATTGAATTTTGTATTAAAGCATAAGCCTGACAGTACTTATCTTCGTACTCGGCAAACTCTTCCTCTGGATCTACAAACGCTTCGTCATCGCAAAATTCATACAAGCTATCCTGGTGAGTTGTGAAATTAGACCAGGCGTCCGTAAGCCGAGTCATATGAATTTCCAACAAATCGATTGATGTGGAATCATCGATTGTCAATGCGAATGATAATGCCCTAGTTATTCCCGCCTTGGCATGGCCACATCTCACTTTAACTATGTTCATTTTTATAGTCTATGTAATGCAATTTTTTGTAAAAAAATTCAAAAAGAAATAAATTTGATTTATATTTAATAACCGATCATCAAATCAAAATGTTCATAAAAAGTTTATAAAGAGTTCATGCAAGAAAAAAAAACACATGCATTGGATTAATCATGCCATAGATTACCAATCGAATATCAGTGGTATTTTACCGTTTGATTTTGCAAAAATTTTGTATCAAAAAATGTTTGGGTGTATGTTCTCATGCACATGCAGTGATAATAAAACCACAAAAATTTATATGATATTCATGAAATTCATACGTATTCAGCTAACAGTAAATTGTAGGTACAATTGATTTAATTTTTAGCATTAAAATGTTCACAATCACTTCCTAAATTCAATTTTAATCCGGCTCGAAGGACCAGAAAATGTTCAATAATAAATCATGGATTGTATTTTAAATGTTTGATTTGTTTAGGTAGTTTGTATTTTATGTAGAAATAGACAGTAAAAAAATGTTTGTGTAAGTTTCAATATAATTATTTAATTGAATGATACTTATAATGTTAGGTGTGATCTCCGTGATGGTCCAAAATGAAAAAGAAAGATCTTAACAAAATTACAATAGAATTTACCAAAGCGAAAAAAGAGCACAAAGCAAAATTAAAGATCAAAACAAGTTACAGTTCGTTTTCGGAGTAAATTACTCTCTTGTTTCCAATTAAATTGAGTGGAATTAAAAATAAGGTTTAGGTTTAGAATTCATAGGGTATTATTTTATATGTTGGGCACTTTGTGCACATAGTCTCAAACAGTGCTTTTTATGTTTGGTTACTAATTATGATGTAATACATCAGGCTAATTGATGGTCTGGTAGGTTAAAACAATTTTATTAACTTGTTCTTGCGAATTCCTATGTTTTAGTTTTAACTTTAGTAATATTATGCATTTAGTGCCCCGTTGAATATAGCATTAAAATAGAAGTAGTAAATTGTGCACTTTGTGTTGATAGCATGATTTTTACTTGTGATAGGTATATAGGTTCTATAGGGCAAGTTTAGGATTCGTAAAAACAATCGAACGAAAACAACTACTTAACATGACATTACGATGATGGAGAATGCCAAAAAAGTGGGTCCGGCAATTCCGTCTGTCTGTTTGTATATACCTCGAGCTGCAGGTTAAGCAAGTGAGTTAGTTGGGTTAAAGAGTTAGCAGTTTTTGGTGATTCCCTAGAGGGGAAATTGAAAGTTTTTTTATGACCAAAACTAACGGTACCTGCCATATAACGGAAATAGAAAAGTTAATTTTTTTCAAAAAACAGCTCTAACGATTTTGATTAAAATTTTTAAGAGCTAACTTTTTAAATGAAAAAATATTTTTTGTACTGTTATTAACGGTACCTGCCATAGAACGGCTTTTTTTTGGTTTCTGAATATCTCGTAAAAAGCATGTACAACATCAACCCGATTTTTATATGCAAAAGGGTTTAAGTAAAGGCAAAATTTTAGTAAATTTTCAAAAAACATTTTTAAAAAATATTTCAAATTTTTTTTTGAAAAATCAATTATTTGAAAACGGGTCGGTGAAAAAATTTTAAATTTCGTTTTTATGTGTAAATTTATTATTTCTTCAAAATGGCATTTCCATCTGTTTGCTGGTCTGTGTATATCTATTTCAAACTACAGCCTAAATAACTAATGCGATTTTTTTTTAACTTGTTAGCTTATACATACATAAGTTCTGCAAAATTGTCGAAATTGAAATTTTGAAGTTATAAATGGTAGGTACTTGCCTTTCTTTTTCGTAAACGATTCAACCGATTTTAACGAAATCGATATTTATACAAAAGCGTATTAGAAACAGTAATATTAAAAATTAGTGAAATTCTCGAGAAAAAAAAACACATTTTTGATATTTTTTTAAATTTCAGCATTTTTTATTTTTACATCGGTTTTCTGAAATAATTTTTTCTTTTGAATGGCAAACAAAATTTCTTTTTGAATAACACTGGTAAACAAAATTGCATCTTTTTTACCGACTTCCAAAACGGAGGAGGTATTCAATTCGTCTGTATTTTTTTTCTATGTTTGTTACCGCATAACTTTGGACTGAGTGATCCAATTTTGATAATTCTTTTTTTATTGGAAAGCTGGTGTCCGCAGTGTGGTCCCATTTCAATTTCGTTCAGTTATAGCCATAGAAACTATTAGAAAAACCACATAACCCTGTTTTGATCCATGGAAGTCGTTTTTGTTTTTTGATAAAAATGATTATTTATGTTTTATGAAGTTAACTGGTTTCTTAGATTTCAAATTTGTGATCAGTTTTTTATTTTTCTAGCAGCCTTAGTTTTGTTGATACAGGTACAAGAGAAGTGCTTAAAATGTTGCAAAACACTATTATTGAGATTTTACTTTTAAAGTACAAAGTTTAAAAGTAAATAAAATGCACGACTGGGTAGCACGAACTTGCTCTTTTAGTTCAAAGTATCTTTATCTTAAATATCTATTGGAAATTTGACATTTTGCTTAGCCCCGAGAAACAAAAATTAAAAAAAATCAAAAGTTAAAAAATTAAATTTTCAAATTTTTTTTTCAAAATTTTATTTTTTTTTTAATTTTACACTTCAAAATAGTACTAAATATATCGTCGCCCTAGTATTAAAGTGCCGTATACGCCATTTTTACATTTTTGGGAAATCGCATTTAAATGTTCGGAAGATAATTGCGAAAGAACTAACCGCTGGTATTTTTTGATATTTTAGTATGATGTATAATTAAAATATGTCTTTTATATAAATGTTATTGGACATCTGCAATTCGTTTAGTTTTCAAAATATTTAAATTTTTGTCCAAAATGAGTTTGCCGTATACGCCATGAAAATCAGAAGTTTCTTTTATTCATATACACGTTCGTCAAAAAAAAAACATAACGTACCTACGTCAAAACAATTCTCAAAATTTTCTTGCATTGCATGAAAAATTTGACGTAAATGCCAATATTTCTTTTTTTTTGTCAAAACAATAGTGAATATCTCAGCAACGAAAAAAGATAGAAAAAAAACGGATAGCAGATTTGAAAAGAGCAACTTCGAAAACATACGACTGCATACCTAGTTCAAAATCATGCAATTTGGCGTATACGGCACTCCAATACTAGGGCGACGATATGTCTGTAAATTTTGAATAAAATTGGCTTTTGATTTGATAAAATATATGAACCTAAAAAATATGTCAATTTTTGAAAAACTAAAATCGGAGTTTTGTTAGAATATATAAGACTATTACGTAAACTAAATTTAATTAAATACTCCCTTATTTCGTGACCTTTCTTTTTAAATAAAGTTAATTTACTTCGTTGGCTATAGACCTATTATAGCCAACGAAGAAGATTAACTTTATAAACATATAATAAAACGGCGAACGCGAATTTTGTGGTACAAAATACGCGGCCCACAAAAACCGAAGGGGCATAAATTATATACCGACCGATAGCAAATGTTCCCTAGATGTGCAGAATGCATAATTTTTAAAGTTTTTATTAACCGAAATAGGTAAATTGATTAAAATAAAATTCGATATTTTAGTAAAAAAAAAAACAACAAAGCAAAACAAAAACAACTGGAAATATCTGTTGGAAAACTTCCAATGGACTGGAATGAAATGTCATTCATGACTGAATGAATGAATGAAAGCATTCAGCGAAAATCAAAAAACATTAGGGTGGGTTCACATTGGTGCGTTGTTTTAAGATCGCATGTAAACTATGGTTAACTTTCATTGTTTTAGTTATCTAAGTTTAGAAGTAAATGTTTGTTTTATTACCATGAATTTTTTTTGTTAAAATCGAATTCTATTAAAATCGAGTCTATTACTAAGGTCCAATCTTTTGTAAACACTTTTGATACCAATGAAATCTATTTTCGTCCTTTTCTCTCTTGAAAGAACATAAGAATTTGTCAGCAATTACATGAAGCCTCAAGAGGCGCGACTCTTTTTAACATAATGAGTGCAAAAGAGAAAAAAGATGAAAGAAAAAATTATCCGACCGGAGAGTCGTGGGTCGTGAGTCCGAGACTCTTTTTTGACGTTTCTTTTTCCACTTTTTCTTTTTTTCAACATTCCCTCACATTTCTTTTTGCTTCTTGGTGCAATACAACAACAACAAATTTTAATTCAAAAGATAAATGTCAAATTTGAGTCCTTGACTCAAGAGGCATCGTGTAATAGTACGCGCCTTACAGAATGATTACACACCCGACAAACAATTTTGGTTCTATAAAGCTTTACAGATGCAATTGTTGCTTCTTTAAAGCATTATAGAAGCAAAATTGTTAGTAGGGCAGCCACACAAAAATATATAAAAGTTCTGACCTGGGATTGCGACTACATTTTTCATATAGTTTTTGGGTCGCTGAAACCGAATCCGAAGTCTATTTTGGAGTATCACGTCAGGTTTTTGAAATATCTTAAAAAAATGTCTAAACTCAAAAAAAGGTCAAAATTGACTTCGAATCTGGATTCAGCGATCCAAAAACTATATGAATAACATATTCGCACATCCAGATCAGAGAAATTTTTTTTTGTTTTCGTGACATTTTTTGAGGTTATCTCGAAAACCTGACGTGATGGGGCAAAACGGACTCCGGATTCGGATTCAGCGACCCAAAAACTGAAAAACTATATGAAAAACTTAGTCGCAACCCCAGGTCAGAACTTTTATTTTTTTTTGTGTGGCTGTGTATCAAAAGAAAATTCGAAAAAAGAGTCAAGATTCTTGAGGCTTCATGTAATAGCTGACTTTGACAGCTCCTTTACCATTTTACCAAGTTTTCACTTTTAGACGTTTACATTTTTGAATAAAAGTCACTAATATTTTATCGCCGCATGGCAAAGTGTTTTTCTTATGAGGTTCAGGAAAAACTAACAAAAACGTCATTTTTCTTTCTTATACCTTCCAGCAGAAAGCTTATTTTTTGATTTAAAAAACAATTTTTGTAGTTTTTCCAAAAAAAAAAAATAGCGCTGGAAACAAATAAAAATTTTTAACTTTTGTAAATTTCCCACTTTTTCACTTTTTAGGCCATTGTGGTTATACCTTTAACAAATTGTTTTTATACAAAAAAAATATAGTTTCCGTTTTTGTTTTAATTTTCTAGCCCGAAAAACCATACAAAAATGCGTTTGAAAATGTTCACTTTTGTACTTTTTCACTTTTTGAGCCAATGTAGTTAAAAGCCACTTTATGCAAAAAGTCAATGAGTCAACATTTTCAAACTCATTTTGTGATAGTTATTTCGACCAAAAAATTAAAAATAATGATGCAGAAAGCTTGAAAAACAATTTTTGTAGTTTTTTTCAAAAACAAAATATGGAGTTTGAAAGAAATACATTTTTTTAACTTTTGTAAATTTCCCACTTTTTCACTTTTTAGGTCATTGTAGTTAAGCCTTAAGGCTTTAAAAGTATAACTACAACGGCAACTTTTTGCGAAAAGTCAAAAAGTGATAGATTTCAAACTCATTTTATGACAGTTTTTACGACGACAAAATAAAATAAATAATGATGCAAAAAGCTTATTTTTTGGTTTCTAAAAAAGTTTTTGGTAGTTTTTTCCAAAATTTTTTACAAAAACAAATATTGCTAGAAAGAAATAAAAAAATTTAATTTTGTAAATTTCCCACTTTTTAGGTCATTGTAGTTATGGCTTTAACATGAAAAAAACGTTGTTGCGCGACGTTGTTGTGAACGCACCTTTAATAAATGTGAACCTGTCTTTAATCATTAATAAGTATCTGAACGCATTCATTAAAATTTTAATGGAAACCTTACCACAAATATCATTCCAAACTACAAAGTATACAGTGATGTGAATGACAAGTTTGAGTGAAGTTGGTGGAAGTTGAATGATTGAATGATGGAATTTGAATGAATTGAACATGAAACAGGTTGAATTGAATCGCAAAATGCAAGGTGCAAACACAATGCATTAAGGCGCTTACACTTTGCATTTTCTTTTTTTACGTAGTTGAGTGCAGTTAAAACGTACTTCAACAATATCTAAATCAGGTTTAAAAAATATCAAAAAGTAGGTATATTATATATACCTGTGTATTTTGTCTTCAAAAAGTGTAGTTAATCGCAACAACAAATACCTACTATACAAAATAATGAAACTATTTTGGTATAATTGTGTTTAAAGTTGTTGCAAATAAAAAAAATTAAAGAAATTGGCGCTCGAATTTTGAGTGCGGGGTCGGCTAGTTTAATTAAAATCGTTAGAGATGTTTTCGAAAAAATTGCAATATCTCGAAAACGGTATATGGGAGATATGCGTTAAAACTGAGATATTTAAAAAATAAAAAAAAAAAACAGACCTAGGAAATTACTCAAAAATCATCTTTTCCAAGTTTCAAGCAAATCCATCCATCCGTTTAGGCCCTAGCTAGATGTACAGATGGAAGCACACACACACACACATGAACAGACCGACGGACGGCATGACGAAAAGCAGTTTTTTGGTCTTCTCCATTTATCGAAATGTTGGTTTTGATTAAAACCTCGATTTTTTTTTTCTACACGAAACACGAAAAGTAAAAAATACAAAAAGTTTAAAAATCTTTGCCTTCGATTTTTTTTTTACAAATAAAAAAATAATAAAAGTACACGCACTAAATTGAAAGTTTTATTGCTGAAACGTTTCTTCCATATTTAACCCCGAAGCAAAACACTTCTTGTTCGAAACCGCACCAAACTAAACAATTCTATCATCTTGGTATTTAAACATTAATCCCTTTACAAGGTTCTATGTGTTACAAAACAAATTATTATTCTATTCCAGTCGAATTGCTATGCGATGTTGAAATAAAACGAGAAAAGCAAGTAAATTGTTAAAACTTTAGCCAAAAACATCACGAAGTATATACAAAATAAGGACAAGGAAGGACGAATGTTATTGTGTTTGGTCCTTTAGGCATATGATTTTCCTCTTGTTTGGCTTGCCTGGCGTGTTCTCTCGGAAGAATATCAATACAATAGGAGGCTTGATTTATTTTCTTCTTCTTTTGATGGAGAGAAAGAGAGAGAGAGTGAAAATATTATTAATGATAATTCGAAATATAACTTTGGGCGCAAATTCTTGGGCCAGATGTTTGATTTGATTTGAAATTGATTGGTTTCTCAAATTAAGTTTTCAATATGATTCGACAAGAATATAAGTTGTTGGAGAATATTGATTGGATTTAACAACTAAACTAATGTCCTTGGATATAGCTTTGGCTTAGGGATATAAAAGTTGTGTTGTGGAAAGTCAATTGGATTGTTTAAGGGATTTGATTTTTCAGGGGGGAGGAGAATTAATTGTAAATGAATTAAATTTTCGTGTTTAAAGATGATTTAGCAATTAAGATTATTAAAATTGGAATGAATATCATTGGTTTTTTGTCTCACTGGTTGAAGCTAGATTGTGGTTAAGGCTATAAGACTTTTTGCAACTCAAACAGGATTAAAATTTCAATCTAATGAAATCTAAATATAGACCGAATGTCTCTAGCAAAGTTTATATTCTTGGTGATAGTTTTTTTTTTTTTACAAAAAATCCAATCAATTTTTTGAATTATTCAAAAAACTCCCATCCATTTTTGCAAAAACTAATGACATTAATAGCTTTTCTCTAATTAAAACAAACTTTATGATTTGTATCGAAAGTTTTTTTTTTATATCCGGTCATTAGGAAAACACATCCTTATCAATTATTCGTTTGAGAAGAAAGAAAACAAAAAACTTTTGTGAGAAAGTTTGCATGATGCAGGCAAATAATTAACAGAATAACTTATTTGTGCCTTTTATTCAGGATATAACTTGTAAAGTTGACCTTTAAATGTTAAGAGATTACATTTAAGGTATCCAACAAAAATAAATTATTAATGAATCCTTTTTATTAATTGAATACAATCGATTTTTATCTCTCAATCTTTCTTAGTATTCTCATTATACCCATTTTTCAATGTCACTTTGTAACCTTTGAAGAGTTTTAGGTGATTTTATCTCGCAATTTTCTATCAAGTTGAATACCTAGAAAATAAGGATTATAAAATAATATATGTAAAACACAAAGAACACATCATCATCATCGGTTTAAACCAAAAACCATATTATACTCACTTGATTAAATCAAATCATTAAAGTGCCAAAGGGTTTTGTGGTGACAAAGTGAAAATTCTGTGTGACATTAGTAAATTGAATATTATTATCCTTAATGGATTAAATGCCGTTAGGCTTCTGGTTTTTTCTTGGAATAAATTATTCTGTGCAAATTGACCTTTCATCAAATTTTGGTCAAATTACAATGAAGTCATACATTTTTATCTGATTTCAAAAGATAGAATACAGTCAACTATACGTTTTTAAAATGGGCTACACTTACTTAATGACTTAATGAATGTCACTTTATTGAAATCATTAAATGCACAAAAGAGAATATAGTCAGCCCTAACTGATATCACTCTGGATAATCGAAAGATAATGCAAGATGAAGTTAGATCTGATTTACGTATGTAACTTCTCCTATCTCCTTTAGGATATATGTAGAAACGGATTAATTTTATTGGCAACCTCTCCCCACTTCTTTTTCAAACAGAAAGGGGAGTGACTTCCATTATTAATAATTACATATTAGAAAATGTGCAATAATGGAAAAAGAAAAAAAAAGGACAAAAAATTAAAGTGAAGATTTTTAAATGCAATCATTTATCATTTTTTCCTAAGAAATGCAAACCTGAAAGTCGTCAAGAAATTTATCAATTTTTCGCATTGTGCATTTTACAATTCTCTACTATGTTCTAACATTTTTATCTCCAACTGAACGTTTGGAACATATTGGGCGCAGGGAACTAACTTCACTTGTGCTACCTTCACTTGGAAAACAGCTTCACCGCTAGTGGAAATTAGCTTCACATTTTCCTGATTAAATAAGTTCCTGGTGAGAAGTTAATTAATAAAAAAATTGTGTGTAGATATTTCCCAACGACAATTATTTGATTTGAAGAGCCTTAAAAGTTTGAGCATAGTGCATCTTTTTACATACCATTTTTACTTGCGATATAGGTACTATAGTTATAGTAAAATTTAAGATTCGAAAATAAAAAATCGGACTTAAGATAACAATCAGACATAACATTACGATGATAGAGAAGGCTAAAAAATGGGTCTAGTAATTCTGTCTGTCTGTCCTTCTGTAAGTACCCTGAGCTACAGCCCAAACTACTGGAGCAATTTTCTTCAAACTTGGCAGTTTTGGGTGATTCCCTGGAAGACGAATTGAATTTTTTTTTTAGGACCAACAGTACCTACCTGTCATAGTAAAATAGAAAAGTTAATTTTTTTCAAAAACGGCTCTAACGATTTTGTTTAAAATTGTTGTGTGTAGTTTTACATATAAAAGATTCCTTTGGTAATAAAAAAAAATTGTTTGTACCATTTTAACGGTACCTACCATAGAACGGTTTTTTTGATTTATGAATTTCTCGTAACGACAAAGCAGATTTCAACCAACCGTAACGTTAAAAAAATCATTACAAACATTTTTTTAAATTTTTCAAAAACACATTTTTGGGTTTTTAAAAAATACTTCAAAATTTTTTTTTTTTGAAAAATCAATTTTTTTTTTTTGAAAAATGTTTGTAAATTAAAAACAAAAACGGGTCTAACGACTTTCTATTTTTTTTTTCTAAAAATCCTTTTTATATATGTACCTACAAGAAATCAAATGGCATACTTGGTTTTGTGTAAATGATCATTTAAGGCGGTGTGATTAAATAATAATTAAACCAGATTTTATTTTTTTTACACTATGAAATTCCTTAAAAATATCAAATTTTAAAATTTCCCTAATTTTGATCAGTAAAAAGTTTTAACAAAAGAGTTACTTTTACCATAAGATCAAGTACATGTGATTGCAGTGGTGAATTTCATTTTTTGTGCATCTTAAAAAATCTAGGGCTTTTGCTTCAATTTTAAGTGATTTAAAGCTTAATCAACGATTGATCTGTTCCCTCAAAAAGCAGACTAGTAAAACCTGAATTAAGTTACCTAAGATAGAATCTTATATGCAACATTCCCCAGCAATATGTCTTTCTATTTGAATTTTGAACACAAGTTTATCGTGTATGTGGCCGTGTTACTGGACATTTATAGCATTTTCCAAAACTTGATTAATGATCTGTTGGTTGAATTCTGCCAATCAATCACTTTCAAGAGTTCTTCTACCCAGGGTTACCTTCGTAGATTTTCAAAAAGAAGCCAAAAAAGAGGATTTTGTAAAAAAAGGAGGCCCCAACCAAAAAATATGTGAAAATAAAATAAGCTAAGTACGACAGTCACACGATGATTTGCGATTTCTCGAAACGCAACACAAACCTTTTAACACAAATTCTTAAAAGAGGGATTTTTTGTCAATTTTAAAAAAGGGAAAGTGGATTGGGTGAAAAAAAGAGGAAAAACACCTCTTTAGAGGCGCAAAGGTAGCCCTGCTTCTACGAGTGTATTGCGATCTATACTTTTTATGGTATGCCTATGACATACTGGACACGACAGTATTTGTATTTTTTTTTTATTTCTTTATTTTTGAATTTGTTTCATTGTAAATTTTGTTTCAATTACGTAAGTCAAGTTCACCGTTAATGTGATTGAAACATACAAAAATTAACTTTATCTTTGTCCAATTTTATTTAATCTAATAGTACCTAGTAAATGGGCTTTCTACTAACACCGTTGAGGCTTTTCATATAGAATTTTGTATAAAAACCTTAATAAAAGGCTCTGCTGTGCACTCATAATTAGGGTTGAACTACGGCAAAGAAAATTGGGAAAAAAATTCTAAATTGGATCGAAATGTTTTAATTTTTTTTGTTTTTAATCTATAGAACTCTATTTTCGGTCTTTTCCTTTATACCTTCTAAAAGGCCTGACTGATTACTACGTTATTTTTGTTTTGTACAGTAAAACTTCTTTGAAGTTAAGCTTTGAAGCAATTGTAAAGAGTTAGAACAATTTCTTATTTTATTTTACTTTTTTTTTGTTTAATTTTTCCTTTATTTTACTTTTTTTTTTAAACAGGATTAGGGAAATAAAGCAAAAACTAGAGCATTTATTTTTACTGTCACAAAAAATATGGATCACCCTAATCTACATATATGTATGTATCTTTATTAAATATAATATAAAAGCCCTTACAGATTGCATTAATAAATTAATTTTCTGTGGAATTTTAATTAACACTGTCAACAATCCAATTCACCTTTAACCCTAACCCAGAAAACACACAGCAACAGTTACACAGCAACAAAAAATTTCAAAAGATTAAATGTCTCTAGTTGAATATTCATATCCTAGTTCCCAGATCTGTTCGAGTTCAGAGTTGGTTTATCAAATAAAATGGGACTCCAGACAGCACCTATATTTTATTTGTAAATTAAAATGAAAAAAGTAAAAAAAAACATCATCATCTTTGCAAAACATACAAAAACCATATCCGGATACTCTCTCTCTGTTGGTAGTAGAAACACACTTTAGGGTTTGTTTGTACTAATTATAAAAGGAAAAGGGTATTCGACAAGGCCCACATTCCTGCATAGTCCCAATTCAAGAACTAATTAGCATTTCCCAGCTATACACTCGCATACATATACCTCTTCGTGTAGTGAGTCACACAAACAAAAAGAAAGGATCTGTATTTGTGTATTTTCCCAACTTGTTGGTTGCTTTCCCTTCCCATCCATGGGGGTAAGCCTTGTCGTGGCGGATGGGCTTACGGTGACTACTACTATGAAGCTAAGAGCTATGCGATCGCGAAACTTGTTTTCGCAGAAGGGCCTCCCATGGTCGACAGGTCGAAGCGGAGTAGGCTGTTGCTACTAATTACCCCCCCCAACGAAGGAGTGTTCCCACCAAGGCACTCCCAACAATTGACGGTAGCGGAAGAATTCATTTACAGAATCAACGGTAGCGTCACCAGTTCCAGTTAGGCCGAACTACTTGGTGAACCCCTTATATGAGCTACTCCGACATATTCAGAGCACAGGTCTATAAGGAGCAAATCACATCTAGGCAAAATAACATCAAGGTGAGCCTAGCGACACACACCAACATCTAAGAGCTTTCCATTAAGCGTGCATGCAATTTCTTGGGTTAGGCGACTGGAGATCACCGGCGTAGTAAAAGACGATCACATTACAAAAACAGGAGCATGCCAGTGTCGACAATTTGCGAAAAACGTTTCGCGAAATTTTCCGAAAAATTTCGAGCATTATGGAAGTACTTGCTAACACGAACAGCACTACCCCGCCAGGCAGTACCGCTGCTACACACGGTACTGATCCTGGACCGATTAGAAATAATCGGGTCAGAGCTATACGGATTCCGGGGGCTAGCAAAGTAATGCACGAGGTTAGAAGAAAATTAAGAGTCGCGAGTTGGAACGTGGGTAGTATGAACGGCCGAAGCTGTGAATTAGAAGAGATGATGAAGAGGAGGCGAGTGGACATCTTGTGCGTCCAAGAAACCAAGTGGCGAAACACTGGAAACAGAGCCCGTTTCTTAGACGTCAAGACAAAACAATACAAGATGTTCTACTACGGAACAGAGCAAGGTAGAAACGGAATCGGTGTCATCCTTGCGGAAAAGCTTCTTGGAAGCGTTTTGGCCATTTCGAAGTCCAGTGACCGATTGATGTCTCTTAAACTGGTGATGGAAGGAAAGGTGTGGAATATAGTCAGTGCATATGCTCCCCAAATTGGATGTGAGCAGGTGGAAAAAGATGCATTCTGGCTAGACTTCCACAACCTCATTAAAGACATCCCAAAGGAAGAGCTTTTGTTTGTGGGTGGAGATTTAAATGGACATGTAGGGAACGGCAACGAAGACTATGAGGACTGCCATGGTGGCCTTGGATTCGGAGCTAGAAACCCTCCTGGCGAAGAAATTCTAAGCATGTGCAGGTCACATGGTCTTATAGTGTTGAATACCATGTTCATTAAACAAAGCCGACACCTTATCACTTATAGCAGCGGTGGAAATGAAACACAGATCGACTACCATCTGGTATCTAGTTTCATGAAGCCGCTAGTGAAAGACTGCAAAGTGATATTAGGAGAAGCGATCGCCCAGCAACACCGTCTCCTACTGACAGAATTTTTTATGGAGACGAAGGCGGCAAACAAACAAAGAGAGGCTACCGGAGGTATCAAGTGGTACAACCTGGAGAAGGAAAAAGGCGATGCATTCATCTCTGTTATGAGAAATTATCTGTGCGAGACCACCAGCAGATTACAAAACGAAGAGTGCAGAGTACAAAATATGTGGGACTCTCTGCAAAGAACTTGCTTGGTGAAGGCGAGGTCACTGCTAGGAACATCTAAAGGAAACTACCAACGGGAAAAAGAAACATGGTGGTGGAGCGATGAAGTCAAAGCAGTGATATCAAGGAAAAAGACCGCTTTCCAAGCTTCCCAAGTAACAATTTCAAACCTCGGTTACAAAATAACCAAAGTTATAAAATAACTGCAAATAACCGCGGTCAAAAAGCGGCTATAAACGGGTTGTTAAAAGTCTGTGGTTAATTTTAGGTTAGAAAAAAAACCCAGTATTTTCGAAGGTTTGTTTTGGGTTAAAATTATACGTAAAATAAACTTTTTAGTCATAAATTAGTTTAAAAAATTCCATTTTTAAACTAAGGAAATATTTTGGCTATTTATTTACTTTTATTAAACCCAGGTTACATTCTTGTTATTTTTTCAACCCAATTTTTTTGGTTAAATTATAACCTCAGTTTGAAGTTGGTTTTAAAATAACCAAATTTCTTCAAAAGTTTCGGAAAAGTATTTAAATAACTCGTTTTTGACACAAAGTCATAAATAAGTTTTTAAATAACTTCTAGTTTTGTGTTTTAAGGGTTAAAAAATAACCAAATTTTGGCTCCAAGTTTGAAGTAAGTATTTTAATAACTTTTTTTTTCGCACAAAAAGTTTTTTTTTAAGTTAGAATTTAACCAAATCTGATCCCAAAGTTTTAAGTAAGTATTTTAATAACTCTTTTTTTACCCAAAAAGTTATTTATAGGTTATAAATTAACCAAATTTTATCTATAGTTTGAAACGAGTTTTTAAATTACTCACTTTAAGATGGAAGTTGTTTATTGGTTTAAAATTAACCCATTATAGAACCTAAGTTTAAGGTGAGTTTCTAATTAACTTCTTTATTTTTGTCTTTTATGGGCTAAAAAATAACCAAATTTTCATTACAAGTTTCAAGTAAGTATTTAAATAACTCCTTTTTTACACAAAAAGCTATTTATAGACTAGAAATTAACCAAATTTGACCTTAAGTTTGAAACGAGATTTTAAATTACTGACTTTTTACCATTAAAGTTGTTTATTGGTTTAAAATTAACCCATTATAAATCTTAAGTTCAAGGTGAGTTTCTAATTAACTTCTTTATTTTTGTCTTTTATGGGCTAAAAAATAACCAAATTTTCATTACAAGTTTCAAGTAAGTATTTAAATAACTCCTTTTTTACGCAAAAAGCTATTTATAGACTAGAAATTAACCAAATTTGACCTTAAGTTTGAAACGAGATTTTAAATTACTGACTTTTTACAATGAAAGTTGTTTATTGGTTTAAAATTAATCCATTATAAATCCTAAGCTTAAAGTAAGATTTTAAATAACTACTATAAGTACGTATAAGTTTTTAATCAACTCGTTATTTACCTTTTAACAACCCTGGCAATTTTTCAACTAAGTTCCAACCCAATTTCAACTAACCAACAACTCTCCACACATACACATTCACCATACTCGAGCGTCGCGCGTCGCCCATCATATTTTTGTCTCTCATTTTTCTCAGATCTCTCAGTATTCTTTTGTGGCTGGTGGTAGCAAGTTATTGTGCGAGAAAGTTTTTGTGAAAAAATATAAATTAAATAAAAAAAAATATCTGTCTGTGAAAAATTATTAAGAGGTAAGTTATTTGTTTATAATTTATTTTAAATATTGTTATTTGTTTATAATTTATTTTAACCCTTTGCTTCCTAGTGGTTTCAGCATGATACCACCTATTAATTACTTTGTTAGTTTTTTTTACTACAAAATGGACTTTTCCTTTTGTACTCTCAGCTCAAAACATTCCTTATACAATGTTATTACTAGTACAATCATTATTTTTTTCATTTTAGTGTGTTGTTAGAAAATATCAAAACTTTTTTTCAAGATATTTGTATTTTTTTCCGGGAGCGAAGGGTTAAATATTAAATATTGTTTAATAAATAACTTCAGAGTATAAAAAATAACTTCTGAGTTTGAAAAATATCTTCTGAGTTTGGAAAATAACTTCTGAGTTTGAAAAATATCTTTTGAGTTTGGAAAATAACTTCTGAGTTTGAAAAATATCTTCTGAGTTTAGAAAATAACTTCTGAGTTTGAAAAATATCTTCTGAGTTTAGAAAATAACTTCTGAGTTTGAAAAATATCTTCTGAGTTTAGAAAATAACTTCTGAGTTTGAAAAATATCTTCTGAGTTTGGAAAATAACTTCTGAGTTTGAAAAATAACTTGAGAGTAGGCATACAGATAACTTAGCGCGTCTTTTCATTTGTCTTTCTCATTCCGCGTTATTATTCCAAGCTTGACTGTTGATAAAATCACTATAATAAAAATGTATTCTATCATTAAAAATAAAATTTGTAGTAGAACTACTTTTAAAAGAAAAGTTAAAAAAATAATATTAGAAATGCGTGAAAAAGAAAGAATTAAAAATCTTGAACAAGTTTTTCTTAGCAAGAGGTTATTTGAAGTGCAGCAACACCTTTCGGAAAATGAAATAAGTGCTAATTGTGAACAAGGTTTTTCTAACACGAAATTTGAAGAGTTGCAACACCTATCGAATATTATTTCTGAACATGAAAGTGACAGTGAAAATTCTGGAAACAATTGTGTCGCTGTCTCAACTAATTTTGAAGCTATTCCAGAAAATTTAAAAAAAAACTTAGTATTATGGGCTATTCAGCATAACATATCGAATATTTGCTTGCGTGATTTGCTTAACATTTTGCATAATTCTCATCCTTATTTGCCATTAGACCCTCGAACATTATTACAAACTCGCGTTTCCCTTGAGAAAATTTTTATCGAAGTTCCACCTGGTAGATACTGGCATTTCGGTTTGGTTCGCGCTCTTACTAAGGTTTTTGAAAGTGTTCAGACATGTCAAACAGTAATATTCTTGGACTTTAATATTGATGGGATTCCTGTTAGCAAAAGTTCAAAGGGCCAATTTTGGCCTATTTTGTGTTCACCAGATGGTTTTCGTGTGCCGCCGCTAGTAATAGGTGTTTACTACGGAATGGCAAAACCTTCAAGTGTTAATGAATTTCTGCGATTATTTCTTGAGGAGGCTGTTAACATTGATGATTTGAACATTGGTTCCAAAAAAATAAGTTTTAAAATCAGGAATTTCATCTGTGACGCCCCCGCTCGTTCTTATTTAAAAGGAATCAAAGGGCATAATGGTTATTTTGCTTGTGAAAGATGTAATGTAGAAGGGGATTATAATTACAAATCTCACCAAATGTGTTTTCCAAACCTATCAAAATCACTTCGCACGAATGATTCTTTCCGGGCTGGGATACACGAAGATCATCATACGCAACCATCTCCATTAGAAAAACTTCCAATAGATATTATTATGAATTTTCCTCTAGATTACATGCACTTGTTGTGCTTAGGTGTCATGAAAAAATTGTTGGTTACATGGATTAAGAATAGAACCCTTAAAACAAAATTCTCGGCAAAAAACATTGAGAGAATCTCTAAGACCTTAGTATCACTACGAAAATATGTTCCATGCGACTTCAATAGAACACCTCGTGGACTTGATGTGATAAGCTTTTGGAAGGCCACTGAATTTCGTATGTTTTTGTTGTACTTAGGTCCGGTTGTTTTGCAAAATGAAACTCATGAAGAAGTATATGCCAATTTTATGGAACTACACTGTGCTGTTTCAATATGTTTGAGTAAAAATAAACAAGTTTTTGTTGATGTCGCACAGAGTCTGTTCAAATCATTCATATATAACTTTTCTAGTATCTATGGAGCTGAAAACATAAGTTATAACGTTCACAATTTATATCATGTCGTAGATGATGTTAAATACCATGGACCTTTAGATAATATAAGTGCTTTCAAATATGAAAATCGTTTACAATATTTAAAACGTCGAATAAGATCTGGAAACAGACCCCTGGAACAAATTGCAAATAGGATTATCGAAGATTTTGAGAATGTAGATCTAATTGATGTAGATGAAAACAAAACTCCTATGCTTTATATGAAAGATAGGAATAAAATATGCAAAATTAAACACTGTGTTGGAATCTATAGAGCAATTCAGCTTCAACATTTTGTTTTGAAGTCGTCACTTGCAGATAGTTACTTCTTAACAAACTCAGAAGAAATTGTTAGAATGGAGTTTGCAACATATCGACATGGCATCCCAGTTATCTATGGTTCAAGCTTAAAACAAAAACAAAATTTTTACGAAAAACCGTTCTATTCTAAATTTTTAAGCGTTTATAAATCAAATGAAGAAGAAAATTTGCCTAATTTTTATAACATAGAAAATATTTCCTCTAAATTTTTCAAAATAACTTTACCAAACACTGAATCTGTTTTTTTTCCATTAGTACATTGTTAATCAAAATGTATTGTGTTGTGGAGACGCTCGAAGATGAAGGGAAGTTCGTGACGGCAGTTCCCAAAAATTGGGTCATCGATGGAACGAAGCTATTATGGCCAAAGTCCAAGAAAGATTCCATTTGCGGTCGGAAAAATTGCATCACAGCATCGGATGATTGGCAAAGCATAGCATGCAAATTAATATTTGATGACATCGGTAAGATACAAGTTTAACTACATCTTTTTTATTTTATTTTTATTAAGTTCACTTAGACCACTTTTCTCCAAGTAAAATTTTATTCGTATCTAAACTTAAAGCAGTTTATCCTGGGGGCCTATTTTTGACAGCTTAGTTACGTTAATTTTGATACACTTTAGGTCCCCTTTCATATGCTTAAAGTAATCGCGGTTATGGCCTTTCAATATTTTTATATTTGAATAACGCTTCATAATATTCTACACAATGAGATTTATTACAGAAATTAAAGTTTTTTAGACCGGTCTTTCTTATATAAACACATTACATTGTCATCGAGTGCAATTCAGCATCAGCCAATTTGCAAAACAATATCGCAAATTTCGCGAAGAACAATGGCGCCTTAAAACACGACTAGCAGGTGTTTTTGCGAGCGGGTGCAATAGCAAAACTCACAGCAACCCTTTTTCTCTTCGTTCACGACAGCGTGCGTGAACGAAAAGGCGTCACGGCGCGGCGCCCACGACTACAATCGACATGTTGATCTTGTGTGATCGATACAAGAGCAATAAAACAATAAAACATCGACCTTTTTTCACTTCACTTCGTTGACAAAATCAATAAGTGTACTGTACAACAATAAAACAATAAAACCGCGACCTTTTTTTTACGTCGTCCAAGACAGCGCGCTTGAACAAAGCGCCACCCGCGACCGACGGTCGACTTGTTGTTCTTGTGTGTTCGATACAAGATCAATAAGTGTACAGCGATAAAACAATAAAACAGCGACCTTTTTTTCGCGAAGAACAATGGCGCCTTAAAAAAAAATTTTCGACCAGCAGGTGTTTTTGCGAGCGGGTGCAATAACAAAACTCACAGCAACCCTTTTTCGCTTCGTTCACGAGAGCGCGCGTGAACGAAAAGGCGCCACCTACAACATTTAAATATACATTTTTAAAAAGCTAGAAACTTAGTCATATTTGTAAAATTAAAATTAAGTTAATTGAATTAAGAGCTTTTGAAAGAATGGTATCTGAACTCAGATTTTTGAAAAAAAAAAATTATTGAAGAAATTTTAAGATGTCGTTTTTTAAACTTTTTCGTAATATAAAATGCATTTATTTTCAAATTTTTCTGACCACATTTATTACGATTTGAAATTATAAAAGAAAATGTCAATATGTATTACGGTTTATGAAAAAAATTAAAAAGTATTTCATTTTCGAAGAACTTTTTTTAATAGAAGTTTTGAAAAAAAATTTTACTTATTTGTTTTTTAAAGTTCAACATCTAAATATAAAGTCATTTTTTCTTCAGTCAATAGCCCTTATTGTTGAAAGTTAAATAGCAAAAATTTAAAGTTCTTATTTACCAAAGTCTTTGAGAAAATTAATTATTTCAAAGCAAAAATTCAGTTTTTATAAAAAAAACCCATTGAAATTGAAATTTTTTTCAAAAACTCTTGATTAAATTTAGTGGATTTAAATTTAGGAGATAAGAATGAGCTTCTGGCTTTTTAAAAATGTATTTTAAAATATTGTAGGTGTTGCCGTTGTTTTCAAAATATTTTTTTTGTGTTTAAAGTCAGATTATGAGAAAATTGCATTTATCTCTTAAACGATGGAAGATTGTCCCTTACTCCCTTATATTTTTTTTCCTTAAATAACCTAGAGAATCTTTTGCTATCATTTGTTTTATGAAATTTAAGAAAAAAAATGGTTGTGTTCAAAAAAAATTTAATTGTAATTTTAAAAAACAATACGGTAACATCGGCAATTTTTAATCTATAGACTTTAAAGCATTTTTAATTGCCTACGTTTGAAAAAAAATCGTCAAAATCTGAGCTGTTCGGCCGGTCTTAAGCCGCTTCACCTTTTGAACAAATATTTTCTTGTATCCCTTTCATGCCACTTATATTTACGACAAAACATGTATTTCCTTTTAAGGTTCCTGGGAGGAAGCAGTTCAGAAGGAAAAGGATGCCGAGTATTTGTCTTCTTCTGAAGAAAATACGGAAGAAGTGACCATCGACACCAATTCTTCGGAATACATGACAGATATGAACAAATTGATGTCAACTTTGATTCCTAATTCTGGTAAGTTTAAAATGTATAAACATGGGAACAAAGTTACTAATTTTGTCATACTTACTTCTCATTTTCAAGACGTTTCCTCGTTCACCCCCCCAAATGAAGATGTTACCATCACTAATATGTCATTTCCGACTTATACACGTTTGAAGGTAAAAAATGTATTTTAGCACTAGTACAATTTTCAAAGTCGTTTTTAAACTCCAGCTTATCTTAGACTGGGGTTTATCCAATGTTATTTGAATAGGATAAACCCCAGTCCCTCTTAGTAACAGCTGAGATAGCATATTAGTTCTTTCACTAACCGTATTACTTTTTTTTGTATATTACTATAACTCTTATTTTTAATTGTTTATAGGCCCCAGCACCAGTACCCAATTCAAGGAACTGTCGTCCAAAATAGACGAAATTTTGGAAAGACAGCGTTCCACTGAGGTGAAGGTGCAGGCCATGCAAGGAATGCTGGAGGCATTCATGGCGAAGTCCGAAGTTTCGGTCAATTTGTTGGCGTCCAAAATTGCAAAAGAGAATGCAGAGGAAGTGGATGAGGAACTGCAACTGGATGAAATTTTCCCACTTACCTCTGTCCAACAAATTGAGGAAATCGAGGAAAAACTCCATCAAAATGCAGCATTCAAAAAAAAATTGGTAAGTACCAAAATATACGAAATATGCAATTTTCTCACAATCCGACTTCAAACACAAAAAAAATATTTATAAAACAACGGCAACACCTACAATATTTTAAAATACATTTTTACAAAGCCAGAAGCTTATCTTAAATTTAAATTCACTAAATTTAATTAAGAGTTTTTGAAAAAATGGTCCTCAAACTCAGAATTAAAAAAAAAATTTATTAAAAAAATTAAAAATGACTTTTTTCCAAACTTTTTCTAATAAATATTATCAGTTGAATTCCGAAGCAGAAAAGGTAATATATATCACACTTTTGAAAAAACAATTAAAAATAACTTCAATTTCAATTGGTTTTTTTTTTTGATAAAAACTGAATTTTTGCATCCAAATAATTAATTTTCTAAAAGACTTTGGTAAATAAGAACTTTAAATTTTTGCTATTTAACTTTCAACAGTAAGGGTTATTAAATAAATAAAAAATAATTTTATGTTTAGATGTTGAACTTTGAAAAAAAATAAGATACATTTTTTTTCAAAACTTTTATTAAAAAAAGTTCTTCGAAAATGAAATTCTTTTTAATTTTTTTCATAAACCGTAATACATATTGACATTTTCTTTTATAATTTCAAATCATAATAAATGCGGCCAAAAATATTTGAAAATAAATGCATTTTATATTACGAAAAAGTTTAAAAAACGACATCTTAAAACATATTTTTGTTTTCTTTCAGGTCCGTAAGTTGAGCTCCTATGGGGGGGCCAACGGAATGAAAACGATCCGCACTATTTGCAAGTGCATTTTTACGGATCCACTACTGGCAGAACATTCTTGGCTGGGGACTAATGCCAAAAAAAGTTTCAGCCAATACAAATTCCTGTATAAAACTATATTGGAAGCGGTCCGATCAAGGTACCCCACTTATAGTGAAGCTGAGGGTGCTTCATTTTTTAAAGGCTTTTTGAAGCAAGCCCCATTTCGAATGGGAAAACCGTCCACGTAAGTTAAAAAATAAAATTATAATCAACATTTAAGTTAACATTTTTCTCATTACAGAAATACCAGTTCCAACACCAGCTCCTCTGCCTCTGACGGGCAATCCACAACATAATTAAGTTAAGCTATTTTTTATTTTTAGTTTTAGTTTTACTTTTACTTTAAGTTTTAGTTTTAGTTTTACTTCATTAAATAATGTTTCACTAAACTTAAATTTCAGCGTTCTTATTTCAAATATTAAATTTTCAGCTGGGAAGAATCTTATGGTTTGCAGCATGTTGGTAAGCAAACATTTTATAGGTTTTTTAAAATCTGTAAATAACCGGTTATAAAAAAGCTGTGAAGTAACGTTTATTACAGGTTTTATAAGAACCTGTACGAAGTTATTTACAGGTTTTATAGAAACCTATAGGTAAGCGGTTATAAAAAAAACCGTCAAATAACGTTTGTTATAGGTTTTATAAAAACCTGTACAACGTTTATTACAGGTTTTAAAAAAACTGGAAGAAAACGGTTATAAAAAAAACCGTTAAATAACGTTTATTACAGGTTTTATAGAAACCTATAGGTAAGCGGTTATAAAAAAAACCGTCAAATAACGTTTGTTATAGGTTTTATAAAAACCTGTACAACGTTTATTACAGGTTTTAAAAAAAACGGGAAGAAAACGGTTATAAAAAAACCGTCAAATAACGTTTATTAGAGGTTTTATAAAAACCTATAGGTAAGAGGTTATAAAAAAAACCGTAAATTAACGTTTAATACAGGTTTTAAAAGAACTTGTTATATTACAGGTTTCAAAAAAACCTGTAATAACGTTAATTACAGGTTTTATAATAACCGTAGTAAAACGGTTATAAAAAAAACCGTCAAACAACTCAGTACAGGTTTTTTTTAAACTGTATAATAACGGTTTGTAAACGGTTATAAAATAGCCGTAAATGGTTTATTTCAAGTTTTTCTTTGACTAAAAATAAACAGTTATTTAATAACCGTGAAAATTAGGTTTTTAAAAACCCAGTATTTGTAGAAAAAAGTGGGTTTTTTAAAAACCCGATTTAGACGAAGTTAAAAAATAACTGACCATTTTCGGTTGTGGAGACGTTTCTGGAACGTCTTAAATACGTTTATTTAACGAGTTTAGTAACTTATCCGTTAAATAACCAGAGTAAATATCCGGTTTATTTTCCGCTTTCTAACCACAAAATGTTATTTGGGTTGGTCCAAATGCCCCTCTCATAATAGAGATGAAAAAGCACGACTCGAAGTGGACTACAAGCGCTACAAGAAGGAAGCAAAGAAGAAATGCGCCCAGCATAAGGCAGAGAGTACGGAAAGCATGTATCGCGAGCTTGGGGAAATATCTGATCCAGCTGCTGATGCAAACCAGGCTCTCCAGGAACTGCGACATGCCAAGATGAACAAGGGTGCAGCTATCTTCAAAATTGCAGCTCAAAGGAGAAGGAATGCTCAGGAAATACGTTCACCAAAGTTCATTAACGATGCTCAAGGCCTACTACTTGTGAATGACGACAAAATTCTCCACAGGTGGCGACAGTATTGTGACGAACTCCTAAATGAGCAATTTCCCAGGATTTACTTTCCAACAGCCGAACCTAATTTAGAAGAAGTACCCGACCTTACAGTCGAAGAAGTTAGCGTGGCGGTGAAAAACTCCAAGAAAGGAAAGGCGATTGGTCCAGACGAAATACCCTCTGAGTTCTGGAAGAAGATGGGAGACATTGGGTGTAAATGGCTCACGATTCTCATCTCCAAACTCATTAGCGGTGACCAAATGCCAAATCAGTGGAGAGAAAGTTTCCTTCTCCCAATCTACAAAGGAAAGGGGGACACACGAAACTGTGATAACTACCGATCGATTAAGCTGATGTCACACACCATGAAGATCGTTGAGCGGATTTTGGACGGCCGACTACGAAAAATAATACGGCTGTCTGATGACCAGTGCGGGTTTGTCTCGGGTAAATCAACCACAGATGCCATACAGAGTTTAAGAATCCGAATGGAAAAACACCGTGATTCCTCGAAGGATTTGCATATTGTGCTGGTTGATTTCGAAAAGGCATTCGATAGACAACCACGAGATCTGATATGGGTGTCCCTGAGACAGCGAGGGGTTCCGGAAATCTACGTGCGGATGATCAAGGACATGTACGAGGAAGTAAAAACGAAGGTAAAATGCCCCGCAGGAGTCACCGAAGAGTTCCCAATTAAAGTCGGTGTGCACCAGGGAAGCGTCCTGAGTCCTTTGCTCTTTATTACCGTCCTTGACTTTCTGCTTGAAGAAAAAGTGACGGATCCGAAAGTGAGTCAGTTATTCTTTGCTGATGATGGCGCCATCATAAGTGAAGATCCAACATCCCTGCAACGAGCACTTGATGTATGGGTGGATGTTCTGGAGGGAAGTGGGTACCGGATAAGCGCGAAAAAGACAGAATATCTCTGCTGTCCATTTTCTGACCCAGACGGCCCTATTCCGGACATTTACCTGAATGGCACAATACTTCCCAAGTGCGAAAAGTTCAAATACCTTGGATCTATGATCAACAACCAAGCTTCTTGTGATGACGACATCAACCACCGAATAAGTGTAGGGTGGATGAAGTGGCGCGAAAACTCTGCCATCTTCTGTGACCGAAAAATGCCCCCTAAACTAAAAGGAAAGCTCTATACTGCAGTTGTTCGCCCAGCACTTACATACGGTTCACAATGTTGGACAATGTACAAAACGTATGAGAGTAAACTGACAGCAGCAGAGATGAAGATGCTTCGTATGACAGCAGGAGTAACAAAGCTTGATCGAATAAGAAGCAAGAAAATCCGAGGAAGTCTTCACGTCAAAAATACCGTCTTGGATAAAATACAGCATGACCGTTTAAGCTGGTACTGTCATGTACAAAGAAGAAACCCTGAGAACCCAGTTCAAAAGGCGATCGCATACGACGTTCCAACGCAATCGCGAAGAAGAGGCAGGCCTAAGAACTCATGGAGAAGACAAATGCAACGACAACTGCATTCAGTTGGCCTTAGACATGGAACAATTCAAAATCGAGAAGCCTGCCGACGTTTCCTGAGGTCAACCCGGCGAACCCCACATGCGGAGCCGTAGTGTGAAGCAGTAGAGTGGGAGAGTTGTGACTCCATCCGAGATCATGACTATCGTCGATAATGGAGAAGAAGAAGAAGAAGTTGGTTGCTTTCCCTTCAATTTCTATAAGATCTAAGCGTATTCCGGGGGGGAGTGGGGATGAAAAGCATGCGAATGGTATTTTTATTTATTTTTTTTAGTTCAACATTTTCGAGATTGAACCCAAAGCGCTACGTTTCTGGGAGGATTTTTTTTAAAGAAAGGTAAGGGAAAAAATTGTAAATTAGTGACACAGGCTCATGTTGATTTTGGAGAGGAAGTTTACAATTTTTTTTCTCTTTACTTTTCTATTTGGGCTGGTGCTGTGGGAATTACCATACCAAAAAATGAGGGTCATGATGAAATTATTAAACCTTTTGAATTGAAAGTTTGTTTTTTATTGAGTTGACCGAAAAAAAAATAGACAGTAGTTCTTGGTAGAAAAAAAAAAAAAAAACAAATAAAAGGGAAAACAAAATTGAAGGAAGAAGGTCAACTAACAAGGGTTTCGAAAGTTTTAAATTAGACTAAAAAAAAAATAAATAAAAAATTTAAACTTGAATAGCTTTTTATTATTTGTTTAACTAATTTTGCACAATTAGAAGAATATTGAAAACTTTGTCGTTGTTCTTCTTCTTTTTTAACAATATTAATAAGGGAGATGGATATTCTCAGAGATTGATTTTTGATGAAATCTTTTCTTATTATTTTTTGATTTTAATAGATTTGGTTGATCAAGACTGCCAATTTTCGTGGTTTTCTTAGTTTAAAGCATTTACTCTTACTCTTACTCTTACTCTTACTCTTACTCTTACTCTTACTCTTACTCTTACTCTTACTCTTACTCTTACTCTTACTCTTACTCTTACTCTTACTCTTACTCTTACTCTTACTCTTACTCTTACTCTTACTCTTACTCTTACTCTTACTCTTACTCTTACTCTTACTCTTACTCTTACTCTTACTCTTACTCTTACTCTTACTCTTACTCTTACTCTTACTCTTACTCTTACTCTTACTCTTACTCTTACTCTTACTCTTACTCTTACTCTTACTCTTACTCTTACTCTTACTCTTACTCTTACTCTTACTCTTACTCTTACTCTTACTCTTACTCTTACTCTTACTCTTACTCTTACTCTTACTCTTACTCTTACTCTTACTCTTACTCTTACTCTTACTCTTACTCTTACTCTTACTCTTACTCTTACTCTTACTCTTACTCTTACTCTTACTCTTACTCTTACTCTTACTCTTACTCTTACTCTTACTCTTACTCTTACTCTTACTCTTACTCTTACTCTTACTCTTACTCTTACTCTTACTCTTACTCTTACTCTTACTCTTACTCTTACTCTTACTCTTACTCTTACTCTTACTCTTACTCTTACTCTTACTCTTACTCTTACTCTTACTCTTACTCTTACTCTTACTCTTACTCTTACTCTTACTCTTACTCTTACTCTTACTCTTACTCTTACTCTTACTCTTACTCTTACTCTTACTCTTACTCTTACTCTTACTCTTACTCTTACTCTTACTCTTACTCTTACTCTTACTCTTACTCTTACTCTTACTCTTACTCTTACTCTTACTCTTACTCTTACTCTTACTCTTACTCTTACTCTTACTCTTACTCTTACTCTTACTCTTACTCTTACTCTTACTCTTACTCTTACTCTTACTCTTACTCTTACTCTTACTCTTACTCTTACTCTTACTCTTACTCTTACTCTTACTCTTACTCTTACTCTTACTCTTACTCTTACTCTTACTCTTACTCTTACTCTTACTCTTACTCTTACTCTTACTCTTACTCTTACTCTTACTCTTACTCTTACTCTTACTCTTACTCTTACTCTTACTCTTACTCTTACTTCGTTACTCATTGACGGGTCTGGTTGATCAAAGGATACGAAAAAACCCAACTAAAATCGATATAGAAACTGTAAATACTGCTGTTGTAGTGATAAAGTTTAATCACACACACAAATAGTATTTAATTACAACATTCTATCAAATTAATTCTTAGTTTTAGGAAGGGATAATTACCTTTCATAGATTAAATTCCCCTAAAGTTTAATGTGCTGAACCTTTTCTAAGGGAATCCTTTTTTAATTCCTTGGGTCTCATTATGACACAATAAATACACTTGATTTCATCACCAAAACTGAGTCTCTTATTCCCTCCATATACAAACACCCACTCATCTTCATGAATCCTTCCCAAATGAAGAGCTCATGCTGTGTTTAAATGGTTAAGATACACAACTTTATGACTTCGTTTTGTACCCAGAAAAACGGGTTTTTAGAGAAAGAAAAACAAAAAAACAGAAAAACATTTACAACATCCTCTCACGAAATGGGATACACAAAACTATACCGCAGGGATAATGCGCTCGGTAATGAATAATAAATAAATGTTTTAGGAATAAGCACCGTTAGGTAAAGCAAAGGTAGGTTAGCTATACAACATACCAAAATACCACCCATCATCTTCGTAACGGGTTTTCTTTTGTTTGTAATGCGGTAAAAGATCAGATAGGATAAAAAATATTGTTCCTGTTTCAACTACCAGTAATGGCGCATGGAGACAGACAAGGACTCTGTAATTTGGAATTCGTTTTCGCATATCCCCGGATACATTTCTCTCTCTTGTTTTCGTGGTTATTGAGTGCGGGTAAGAGAATGTAATCCTTGTGTATCCTTTGGCAACAAGAGAAACCCAGAGACCAACCGTCATCGGATATCCTTCTGGGGAACAAGAGATTTACCAAATTGCCATTGGATTTGGTTTGGCGCTTTGATGTGGAATGATACAACAACATTGTGGTCATTTCCACAAGCACAACATCATCTCATCATGACTGCAGAAATACATTTAAATTAGTCTGTGGAAATACTTGAATTCGAACGAAATTCAAAGGATATAATAAACAAATTGAAGATATTGGGTATTTATGGGTGAAGAAGGATCTTGATGTGTTGCTTTGGAAGTAAAGATTGTTTTTTTTCTTTTTGTTTTTTGAATTTTTTTTTTAACGCAATCACGTTTAAGATAATCGACTTTAAATGTTAAAGACCAAAGCACGTAATTTTAATAAAATCTAATTTTAATATTTTTCCGAGTACGAGAAGCTAATGAAGTGAAGGACTGAAAGGTAGACTTGTACAATATTCAATGGGGAAAATGAAACAAGAAAAAAAGATTAGCTTAATTCTAAAGAAGGATAATGTTTTGGTCTTAATGAGGATAATTGTGATTTAATCGTCCTTTAAGTGCCACAAATTAAGAGGAAATCTTTTTTTGATGTTTTTTTTTTTTGATAACAGACAAACAGATTGGAAAAATAATTTCAAACCAAAACTTTTTAGTAATACATTATGAAGCCAAAATGCATACAATAGTTTCTTAATAAGAAGTACATTATAGTGCGATTAGTGCGCTGGAAAATTACGACAGAGGTCTGGGTTCGAGTCCCAATCTTCACTTCCTAAAAAAAATCATTTTTTCCAAGGTAGGAGTTGAGAAGTAATTCGCAACTGCAATTTGGGCTCAAAACATGAAAGAACATTAGCACAGAAACGAAACCTTCTATTTTTCCACAAAAATGAACTTTGGCCGCCATTTTGTTTTGAACCGTTTTATGACTTGCGCTTGTAGTTCAGCTAGTTTTGTGGTTATAGAAAAATGCTATGAAACAAAGTTGTAGTAAATTTTATTCCCCATAAAATATATTCAGTAACTTTTTTTTCTAAAACATACCATTTAGGAAATATAATGAATTTCGTAAGATTCTATTATCACTTTTTTCTTATACAACTCTTTTTTTTAACTTTAATCAAAAAATTGTAGTTGTAAATGTTAAAGAACTTTCAATCATCTATGTTTGCTTCATATCAAGTTTATTTTTGTCCGTGTTACCGTTCAAAGAGTTTTTTTTTTTGGACAAGTTTTACCTTACCCCTCGATTTTTCTTGAAAAATTAGAAAAAAAAAAAATAAATTTGTGATTACTAATAAACTTAAAGCTGTTAATAAACACTTGTTTCGTGACATAGGTCACAGATCTACTAATCTGCCTCCAAATGTAAGAAAGAAAAATGTTTGGATAGTAATAAATCAGCAACTAGACCTCCAAAAATATTTTGGTTTTTAGTTATGAATGAATGAAGATACCTTTATTTTGATGTATCACTCGATAGATTTAGAGGACTTTTATGAAAATGCATTATTTTAGGCAATGGGTTAATCTTGATTTTTTCTCGAAAACCCTAAAAAAATAAATTTGTGATTTTGTTTAATAATTGGGTAGGCTTATTCCTTGTGAGTACATATCTGTAAACCAAATCTTGATCCGAAATTATCTGCTTCCGAATGTAAGAAAAAAAAAAAAATTCGATTGCAAATAATTCAGCAACCAGACGTCCAAGAAACTTTTGGTTTTCAGTAACGAGAGGAACTTTAAAAAACCTTTCTTTTGATGTATTACTCGATAGATTTGGAGGACTTTTTTGAAAATGCAATCTTGATTTTTTCTCGAAAACCCTAAAAAAATAAATTTGTAATTTTTTTGCATAATTGGACAGATATATTCTGTTTGGATGCAAATACCTAACTCAGCAGCCAGACCTCCAAGAAACTTTTGGTCGCTACATGGAGAAAAAAGACTTGTTTTTAAACAAATGGATGTTTGTTGGACAAGAAAACTTCCGTCTTAAAATAAGTGCACAAAACTTCTTGATGTCTCAAACAAAGCTCCTAAATGTTTGCCAAAAGAAAAAAACCTTTTTATATTAAAGTGGACATCATTTTATTTTTGTTACTGTAAAAATGCACAAAAATTCAATGAAAAATCGATGCATTCTGAGCAGATACATTTAAATTTGCTCAAGAAGGAAAATTCCGTTCACTTTGATTTTAACAGAGTTTAAACGGGTGTCATTTATTTTCATAAGACATCTTATTATTTTAATAAGATACATTTAAGATGAACATCAGTGCCTTATTTTTCTCTGTGTAAAAAGTAACTAGATACAGTCTAAATTAAAAGAGTAAAATATCAAAGGTTATTCATACAGTAAAAGTTAAGAATGAGAAGGTTTTTTGTTAAAATAAACTGTTACTGTAATAAGAACAATTCATTCGAAAAAAATCTCTATTATTCCCTGAATTTACTTCTACTTCTACCCTTAGTTCAAACTAACCTCTTTTATACGATTACTAACGGGACGCTCATATATCACTCAACTTAAGCAGATATTTCATGCATAACAATTTTACCTCATATCTTTCCACACAAAGACCAAGTCGCATCCCGTGTGGTAAAAAAAGGACTCTTCTCGCATTTTGTTCTTCCATCATCTCGGCTAGGTATTGTTTGCAATTTTCCAAGTGATGCCTCATCAGACACAATGAATGACTCCATTATGCGACTTTGTCTTTACCATGTCACGCTGTTACAATATTTCACCTCAACTATAACTCGAGTGTCTCTACTCTACACTACACACATATAGAGGGCGTTGCAAAAGTATACAAAACATCCTTACAACTAACTATAAGCTGGCGAGAGAGCTGGTTAGGTGGCGGCAACTTATATAATGATGTCATCACACCAATATATTCACACAAAAACCACCTCTAGTCGCATACGAAATGTGTATGATATATGTGTGTCATCATATAAAGTGAAAATTAGTTGCAATCTATGTGGCGACACTCGTTGAGCATAAACAATCACTTTTGTTATCACAACATCGCACTTTGTCCTGATAGCGCAAAGCAACAAGGATTCGACATTTTGATCAATAGATGCGAAGTATATAGTGATGATGATGATGAGATGACACGTTATTACCAGCAACCACCCGCAGGTTATAGCTAAACAGGTGAACTTAGTGTTTATGTTTATCTCCGCAAATCGATGATGGTTTTGTTACATACACCTTCATCTTCTGGTCAACGACGTTATTGATGCTCGTAATAATTCAATTCAAATAGGTAGATGCTTATTATGCATGATTAACTTTTGCCCGAGTCAAAGCATCACCTCTTGTCACTGTGAAAATCTATTAATGTGGCTTTCGGGTTAGGATTGATAAGTGGAGCATGTGTAGACAATAGAACTGTGGTTTAATTTCGTAATTGAATTAAATTTTCAAGGATTTCTTTGAATTCTTATATTCCAATCAATCGAAAAAGTAGATACTTTCCAATCATTTTTTCTACGTAAAGGAGTATCCAATCCTGTATTTCTAAGCTCAACCGTCATCATTAGAAGCTTCATTGAACTTTTTGAAACTATTCAATTTTGAAACTACGCGTCAGTCGTGTTGCTTCGTGAGAATTTACTAAATACCAAAAAAAAAGGAGGAAAAATAATTCCTTTCAAGGACATCATGATTCATCATTCCATCATTCCCACCCACCATCTATTATATAAATAAAACATGGAATTCTCTTGTCACCCTCAAACCATTTTTAATTGGGGGACACATCCTTTCTTCAGAGTTAAATTGAAGGAATATTTGAACGATAGAAAATATAATATAGGAATTTCAATGCTAAATTCCTTTCGAGGACCATCATAATAATTCACCATACTCCGATCCCTGATGTATTTTATATAACCATAAGGCACCAGTATACAGAACATTACCCTACCCATCCAATTCAATGAACCAATGAGTGCTAATGGAATTTTTTCAATTTATGGAATGTCAAGATCGTAATAAAAGGACTTATACACAATACACCAAAGAGAGTCGTCGTCGTCGTTGTCGTTGTCGTCCTTTGAGAGTATAGGAAGCTTTGTATTCAAAATATTTCTGCAACCATGCGGAATAACATACTGTGAGTGAATAACAAAATCAAACTCTTCTCTCTTTTTGTATTTTCTAAATCGTCACAAATCTTGAATGTCGAAAGTGTTGTAATTTTTTAAAGTAAGAAGGATAGAATTGGAGTTTTGCTTTTTAGGCAAAGGATTTTTGTTTCTTTTAAAATCATTTAAAATATGAATTTATAAGGAAATGTTGTTTGAACTCCATTTTCATCAAATGCAGAGCTTACTAAATTTGTTCGTTGAATGTTAACGAAGTATGGCCATTTTGAAGCTACCTTTTTATAGCATTTTTAGTTCTACTCAAGTAAAAAAGAAACATTTGAGTAGCAAGAGTTGATATGGGTTTTTTGTAGAGGTGTTCAGGGTCGGACTGGGGCAAAGGGGCCCGGTGGCAAAATGGTAAAAGGGCCCCGCCTCTGCTGATTCCTCTACGGCACTTAAAAAAAAGTTACCAAAAAAATTTTAATTTTTGTTTTGGCTCAACGAACCCCACATGTGGAGCCGTACTGTGAAGCAGTACAATGGGAGAGCTATAATCCCATTCGAGATCATGACTATCGTCGATAATAAAGAAGAAGTATACTTTTATTTATTTTTTATGCTTCGAAACCGAAATTTTGTTCCTCACAAACAGTTGAAAATTTTATTAAAAAGCGGAATAACTTTCTGTATAATGATTTTCAAATTTTTGAACTTGTAACTGCAAATAGGCAATAGCAAGGGCGTAGACACCATTGGGTCAGCAGATATTCAACAAAAACAAACAACAAAAACATTACTGTTAAAAAAAGAGCCAAGTTCTCCTATGTTGAAATTATGCTAGCACAAAAAGTACTGAAATGTAAAAGTGTACAAAGTTCTAAAGCTTGGCTTTAAATTTGTATAAATAAAATTTTTTTTGTTGACTTGGCAATTTAACTTTAAATTACCGATTTTTAAAGTTATTTGAAAAATTGCCAAGTAAACAACCAAAATTTTATTTATACAAATTTAAAGCCAAGCTTTAGAACTTTGTACACTTTTACATTTCAGTACTTTTTGTGCTAGCATAATTTCAACATAGGAGAACTTGGCTCTTTTTTTAACAGTAATGTTTTTGTTGTGATTTCACTTCTTTTTGCAAGGTTTTGCTGTAGAAATTAAAATCTCTATAATTGATGAAAATTCAGATAAAATGGGCGGTTACCACGCCCCTTGTCTAAAATTCTCAAATTTAAAATTTTTTCTTTTGTAATAACTACTAGATCTACCATTTTACCAAGTTTCAAGATTCTACGATAATCAGAAGTGCTCTAAAATATTTGATGTAAATTAAGCGAAAATGGGCGGTTACCACGACGCCCCCTGGCGAAAATTCTCAAATTTTAAATTTTTTCCTTTGTATAAACTACCAACTCTACCATTCTACTAAATTTCAAGATTCTACGATAATCAGAAGTGCTCTATAATATTTGATGAAAATTCAGCGGAAATGGGCGGTTGCCACGCCCCCTGGTTGAAATTCTCAGATTTTAAATTTTTTCCTTAATAAAAACTACCAGCTCTACCATTCTACTAAATTTCAAGATTCTACGATAGTGAGAAGTGCTCTATAATAATTGATGAAAACTCGGCGAAAATGGGCGGTTACCATGCCCCCTGAATTGAAAATCTCAAATTTTCGATTTTTTCCTTTGTATACACCACAAGTCCTATCACCATGTAAAATTTCAAGTTTCTACGATAGCGGAAAGTTCTCCATAATTTTGATGATCTGTCAGTGAGTCAGTGAGTCAATGAGTCAGTTACGGTTTTCGCGATTTTTGAAGTCCTATATCTCAGAAACTACTCATCGTAAGAAGCTGAAATTTGGTTCGTCCAGATCAACAAATGTAGCGAGTTTGAAATGTCTGGCATATTTTTTGTGGATGTTAGAGGGGGGTCGAAAATGGCCTGAGTTGTTTCCTGTAAATAAGGGTGTAGTGCCAAAGTTGCTAGAGAACTTGGCTGGGCACTACCGTGCCCCTTGATTTGGTGAAAATAAAGAAACGGAATGCACATCATAGGTCTGTTTGTTTCGTTTTTTATTTATTACGTCCTGTTTCTTCCCTAAATACAATCTAGCGTGGGGCCCTACTATATGAACGTGGGCGCCCTGGGGCACTGCCCCGGTACAAGGGTAGGCACAATTGTACACCCCTGGGGCCCCAAACCTTTCCACTTCTTATATAATTATAAATATAACTTTCAAATAGTAAGAGTAAGGGAATGCATTTTTAAACGGGCCCCTTTTCTTTGTTTAAATTTGTATTTGTACTTGTTTTTTACATATTCCTTATGTATTTTTATTTTGTAACTAGGGAAAAGCTTAGGGCTCGGGTGGTAATCGCAATGTCAGTTATATGGCCAATCCGACCCTGGAGGTGTTTAATCCAATCATTGTTTTCTATGGAAGACAATGTTTTTAAAAGTTCAAAATTCGATATTTAAAAAAACTTAGCACTTTAGAGCCATTCTAATGCTAGATTCAAATTCATGAGATGAAAGCCATTAGAAAAGAATAATTAGGTTCCTAGAGAAAAATATTTCTTGCCAATATTACTGTCATTATCTTAAAAAGGTTTTTGTTTTTATTTCAATTTTTTTCAATAATTTCTGAAATAAGAGTATAGCTTTTCTACATAGTCTTAAATAAAAGGTTTTAATCTAAATAGCAGCATTCCAAACTTTTGAAAAATCACAAAAATTTTCGGTAACTTTTTTGATTGAAAAATACTCTATTTTTTCAAATTAAATTCGTCAAAAATCCAAAAATTAATATTTTTCTAAAAAATTATTTTAAATAAGACATAACAAAGTAAATTTTGTTAAAATCCAACAATTTTTGTAAAAGATTAAAATAAAAAAACCAAAAAAGTGAACTTGTGCATTTTTCTTAATATTTTTGAGGTTGTATAAAAAAACGGTTTGAGTAAAAGCTGTAGACCTTTTTACTACCTATAACTTTTGTATTCAACTTTTTTCGATAGAAGGTCTATTTTTGAGAGAAACCCTAAAGAAACACGAATTTTGGCACCCACCCCACTTTTTTGCCACCCGCCCCCTTTCCCCCAATTTATTTGATGGCAATTTATTTTTCCTCTTTCACATACCATTTATCCTAAATTTTCCCACCACCCTTATGCTGCTAATAATTTTTTCAACTTTTGTCCTATGAAAACCGGATTGTCACTGGTTAAACTGACAAAATTTGCATTAAAAAATAAAATTTTCATTGAACCTGAAATATTTGCATTGAAAATAAATTTTATATTTCAAATAAAAAAAGAGCATTCAAAAAAAATGATTGCAAACACAAATTTTTAAGATTAAAAAAAATTCGATGCAAAATTAAATTTAATAAATAAATTAAATATTTTTTTATATTGAAAAAATTTTGTAAAAATTTTATTTTCAATGCAAACATTTTTCAGTTGCAATAACATTTTTTTATGCAAAATATTTTTAGTTGCAGTAAATATTTTTCAGTTGCAATACAAATTTTTTTAATGCAATTTTTTCAGTTGCAATAATTATTTGTTTTTTTTTTCAATAGTATGTTAATTTGTAATGGAAAAAGAAATGCATTAAAATAAAATGAATTTTTACAACCTTGGTTCGATAGCTTTTTATCCAAAAACCGAATATTTCGAATATACATATGTATTTACCTTCTGCCTTCTATCATAAAAAAAAGAAATTGCATCAATTTAAGTTTCTTCACTTATCTAAGATTTGTATAGGTATCACAGCTCATTACCGCTAAGAAAGGGTTTTTGCTATAAATGAGAAACTCAGTCAACGAATTAAAAATAATCGCTACTGAGTAAGAACTTCTATAGATGATGGGATTTAAATATTTGTTGAAAAAATATCTTAAAGTTCATAATTCCTTAAAAGACTTTCCAGCTCATTCCTTTAATAAAGAACAAGAACACAAGAACATGAAAGTGACAATAAACGACACAGGATTTGAAATATATATTTTTTTGTTATCAAAGTGAGCTATAACACTCTTCAAAGAAGTCCTTTTAACATTTTAACATTTGCACATTTTTACTCTTATAAGCACCTTGAGAGCTCTACGTACATGAAAAATGTTTCTTTATCTAACTCATACCGTTTACAACAACGAGCAAAAAGCTAAAAAAATTACACTCAACTGAACAAGAAAAGAAAAAAAAAAAAAAGAGTTCCGTTTCGTATCGTTGCCAGTACAAAAGCAGCAAATTCGCTTCTGACAAATTTACCTCCCCTCCTTTTGACCTTATGCTCTGTTGAACTTTCAAGAAGTGAAAGGGACTGAGGACAAATAAATTCAATTCTCATGTGCGACAAAGTTTATTTTCAAAATTTATCATGCTGACTTATTTTCACTACGCAAGCCATTTCTTTTATTCAATTTTTTTTTCTTTTCTCCACTCAAAGAAAAAAATGTAAAAAAAATCTCATCCTTTCAATTTGAAGTAAAATAAATAAACAGGGAAAAAAAAGAAACCAAAACTCACAAAAAAAAAAATTAAAGTAAAACTTATTATAAAAATGTTTCAACTTTTCTCATGAAGATGGCGCGCATCAGCTTAGCCGTCAGGTAAAAGCAACTACTACACAAACGAGTAAATCTGAGCTCCTTTTTTTTACTCACTGAGAAGATAAACTTCAATTTGACTGCAGGTCCTTTTTGAAGATTTTTTTGTTTGTATAAGTTTTTTGGTTTTTGGGTTTCCCGTTGTCGTCGTTGTCTTTGTAAGTCCAATATTTTATGTCTGCATTTGGCATAAGAAAATGAAAATTCAAAGTTTTTGTTTTTTTTTTTGTTCGGAAGACAAAAAATAAATTCACAAAAAAGCCTCAAGCGGTGCAGCTAAAGTGTCTTTTTTATATGACATTATCCTCTTCTATCCTTGACTCAGCATTTGACTTACCACCCCCGCCGAGTCGAGTGGCGTCGCTAGCATTTACCTTCTAAATCAAGGACATAAAAGAGTAATTGCATAGTATAAATTGCATTTACAAGGTGCTGCTGGGTTTCCACTATGCAGTCACAGTTCTTGTGGATTATTCAGAAGTGGGCGTAGTAAATCGTTTTTCAAGTTTCACCATGAGACTAAGCGACGCGACACGGTGTGGTGCTTTTAGCGTCGCTGCTCGCTAGGCCAGTGATAACTCGAATGAAAAATATTTATTGTGAATGTCCGTGTCCGTGTCCACTGTGGTTGAATTCAAATGAAAAATTTATATGACTTCAAAGTTTGCCCAGTGGAAATGACTTTTGTTTGGTTAAGTTTTGAAAAAAAAAAGAGAAAATATTTTTGAACTGACCTTGCAAAACTGATGACCTTGGGGACAAAAACTTTTTTAAAAGCTCTTCAATTATTACTTACGTATATAATTTTATAATTTTAGTTTTCGTTTGTTTTTTGATAGTTTTTGCAACTGCACAAATTTTTGAAAAAAAAAAGAATTGTATTAAATATTGATTTTTAATTAGAAAAGTAGATAAAAGTGAAAAATACTTAATAGACTAAATATTATAACCTATTAGGTCAAATTTCATAAGTTTGAGAGTACACAGAGAAAAATATGACCCGCTAAAAACTAACAGATTACCATATTGTTTTACCGTCCATACATTTCATAAGGACATCTTATTAAAACCAACGATTAATAAGGTTTTTTTAAGGAGATTTCTTATTATTTTTATAGAGAAAATCTTATTAAAATTTGACTGAAAAGTTGATTTTTTATGCAACTTAGCACTAGAACAAAAATCGCAATCAATATTTTAATGGCAGGTTGGTTCAGGTGGTGGTGATGATTTGAAGTCCCCAGTTCGATTCCCGGCCTGGTCGTCTTTTTTTTTTTTTTTTTTTTTTTCAAAACCCTACAAGTGCAGATTTTAAAACAATAAGGAAAACCCGATTGTTTTAATAAGGTTTCCTTCTTGGATGAAAACCATAGAGAAATCTTATTGTTTTTGTTCTATTTTATGTGGTCTATTTTTCTCTGTGTATGTATGTTTCTAAGCCACTTACTATAACCCGAGGGCAAATAAGACGCTTCTAACGAAATTTTGTTTTTGAAGTTGTGACAAGTAGTTTCGAAGTTATAAGGAAACATGCATACACACATTCTTTTTTTTAATCAGGAAGCAATGGGCAGCCGAATGCTTATTATTTCAAGTGGTTTTTCTCAAGCCTTGTCTTTTGAAAAAGAACACGATTTTTTTCTTGTCTGTCAGATGTTTGGGTGCGGGTAAAATGTCTGGGATTTGTATTTTAAATAGGGAAATAAAAGCTAATGTTTTTTAAAGCCAAGTCGTCACGTAAAAGAACGCGTTTTTTAGACTCGTCTGGCGGTCGTTTGGACGCGGGTAAAATGTCTGTCATGGTTTTTTTTGCTTACGGGGAGACAAGAGGAACAGGATGTGATTTATTTGCAGTGGTTATCCCAGGTCCTTGTTTTCGTGTAAAAAGAATGTATTTTTGGGCATGTCTATCAGGTGTTTAAACACGGGTAAAATGATTGTCATGGGTATTTTTTTAACCGGGGAGACAAAGGGCCACAGGATGCGACTTATTTGAAGTTATTTACCCAAATCCTTACCTTCCTGAAAAAGAACGTGTTTTTGAGTGTATCTGTCAGTTTTTGGGTGTGGGCAAAATGCTAAGTTTGAGTTGTTACCCCAGCCCGCTTCTAGGCTATAGATGGTTTATTAAAAATTTCATTGATGCCACAAAAAATTTTCATTTGGCACAGTTCCAAATTTAAAAATAAAAATTGCTTTAAACGTAATTTTTACTCTAAACAAAAAAGTGTAAACCCTTCAAATTCACATTTATTCATCGATTTAATGGCAGATACTAAGAAAACAAAACAGAAAAAAAAAAAAAATCGAAACTGAAACTTCTAGTCAAGCATTTTTCTTGCTAAGCAAACAAAAAAAAATACTCTGAGCAATGAACGTTTCGAATGCCAACAATTTGAAGTATCACCACAAGTACCTACTTGAAAGGACATCAGGACAAAAAAACATTCTGATGAACAATGTGAAGAGTTCATTTTCAACCATTGACAGTTCCAGATCCCCAAACTTCCGCTACTACAAATTCAATTGTTTGTGCACACACAAACACACATAGGTACAAAGATTCACAACCATATAAATATATGTATATACTACACAGCAGTGTGTTGTATACTTGTTTATATGGTGATGTAAGGATGCAATAACGGTATTCAGGTCATGTTAAATAGAATATCCGGCGACGACGACGACGACAACAACAACAGCAATGAATCGAGCAGTTTTCGACATCTAATATGTAATATGCGAATTATTTTCTACTCGACAAGGATGTCGGTAGGATGATACTGCATGTTAGTATGAGGACGAGTCACAAAAAAAAAACAGTTTTATTTTAGTTAAAAAATGAACTAGGTATGTAGGTACTTTAATCAATTGTTAGTCTTTCTTGTGCGGGGTAATAATCCAACATGCGGTGAATAATTGTGATTGTACAACTGCATTCAGCAATTTTTTGTTTTGAAAAGGATGTGGGAGGATAATTTAAAATGGAAGAAAACGCCAGGTAATTAAGATCTTAAATCTAAAAAAAAAATTAAAACTCCCTTCCATCCGGCTTAAATGGCTAAGTCTGAATAATTCAACCCATTTCCTTATTTCCTCTTTTCTCTCAAGCTTTAATTAAATTCACATAAAAACATCGTTATAGGGTTGTTTGTTGTTTTTTATTTTTTTTTCTTTCATTTTATTTTCTTCTTTTGTATTCCCTTATACTAGTTTTTGTAGTGCAAAGCGCATAAGTTTCCTTTCGTAATTGTGACAGTGAATACCTTGAAGGTTTTATGCTGCATTTAAATGAGGAAAGTTATAGTTTTAAAGAAAAATTAATAGTTGGGAAATTTATTATCTGAGAAAAACAGTAATAATAATAAATTGACAGGGAACATCATTTTTTAATTGAAAAGTAAAATGCCAAATGTTGTGTTTGCAAATTGTAAAATTTATCAGCTTTTTGTAACAACTAGTTTTGTAAAAACTTTAATGAGAAATAAAATCACTCATTGAATTAAATCTTATTTTTAACTTGTAAGCTACAATTCATGGAAAATATGCCAAATTAAGCACTATTCTATCGCGTATAGTGCTCTTATTACATTGGCAAATTCAGATTTTTTGAAATATGCTCGTATGTACCTACCTACTTTAAACGGTCAAAGACTTAAGTTATTTTGAATTTAAATGAACCTCACTAAAAGTACTTGAAAGAAGCGGTTGAAATTAAACTCGAAAAGTAACGAAACGAACATGAAGAATTTACTGAAGTATTTGAAGAATCAGTAGAAAAATATTTAAAAGTAAGTAAACGTAGCTCAGCTTTCTGCAATCTATGCTAGAAAAGTTTATTTAAACAAAAATTCGAAAAAGTATTGAACTTCAAACCTCAACCAGCCTCAAACACAAAATCTAGGGATTGAATTCATTGAGCGGTAGAAGATCCCGTCAAAAAAAAATTCGTCAATGAATCGATTTATACGAGTTCCTCAAGGTTCCACCCTTGGTGCTCTCTTATTTTTCTTATTTTCAGTGCCGATCTTCTTATAACTCTTTTTTTTTTTTGCATGTAAGTATGTATTTTCAAAAATGTTTCAACGAAAAAATTGATTTACCGAAATTTTCAAAATAAGAAAAAATTAAGAAAATTCATTAATCATTTTAATTAATTAATATTTATTAATATTTAAAATTAACTAATATTTAAAAAAAAACATTATTTTTTTTTATCTAAAGTTTTCATTGAAATCGATTGAACGGAAAAAAACATTTCAATTAGCCAATGGCAATGGTTAATAACGGTTCAAAAATTCGTTAAAATAATTTTCGGGAAGAACTAATTATTCATCTTGGTTGCATGGTCTCCTACCAAATATTGTAAGAAAATTATTAAGTTAAAAAGATTTTGAATTTTTTCGGAGTAAAAAATATTAAAGTTTAATTCTTTTTAACCAACCGACTTTTTGACACAAAGTATTCTAGTGTTTCTAGCTTTAGTTTCTCATACCTTTGCTCAGATTGGTAATTTTTATTTTGCTCAAAAAATTTGCCGAATACTGAGTAAGCTTGGAAAATAACGACAGAAACATTGAAAAATAATATCACGAAAACGTATCCATTTTATTTTTTTTTTTTTTAATTAGTCTCTGGGGTGAAAATACGTCCCTATTGGCTGTAAGCCAGTGTAATTTTAAAACAACTTGAAATAGAAAATACCTATCTCAATTTATAAAATATGTACATAAATATATCAAGAACAAAATTTAAATCATATTATTTCAATATGTTTATGTACCTATATAAAACATATACTATTTGAACCAACATTGACTTAAATGATCGTAAAAACTTTCACCCCAATTATAATTATTGAATACATGAACATCCCCTAGGACTAAAGTTTTTATTTTTGTTAATTTGGAGGTGTGGGTGTTTATTGTTTTAATTACACTTAATAAATTATTTGTTTTGAGTCAAATAAGAACTTTTGCATTTAATGTCCTCATATTATTAAGTAATTTATTTTATAATTACATTTCATATCCACACGTATTCGAATTTAGTTTCTGCTTCAATTTTCAATATAAAATATTCGTTCCCATAATTAATTGTGACCTTTACATAAAATTGACTTTTCATCCATTGAAAATACCAACATGTTCATAAATAACAAAATAAAATAAAATTAAAAATAAGCTTAATTTATGTTGATAAATAAATAAACTCGCATCAACATGCAAACTTTAAATTTCACCGAACAATTTATTACCAAAATTCTTATAGCAACCATATAACAATTATTTAAACAAACATTAATTTTAAATTAAATTATTTCATTCTATTTTCAGAAATCCATTTGGCCTTAAAATATTTTGGTTTACAAGACCATAAAAACCACACATATAGAAGATCTTCAAGCTTGAAAATCTACCAACTCGAAGCATTTTAGTCATTTCTTGCTAGAACCATAATTTAACCACAGGACTGTTGAGGACAAGAAGAAATTTTTTAAATCTACCAACCTACTAAACAAATAACCAAATGCATACAACCACACTGACAAATGCAAATCATTGCATATATAAATGTGCATTAGAAAAGCAACCCATGGCAGTGATGGTGACAAACCCCAATGTGAAGAGACTACGTTCATAAAGTAATTTGAATAAATTTCCCAACAAGGACCTTAGTCTGAAGAATAAAAATACCCACTTCATAGTTGGATAGAGATCTAAGCAAAAACACACACACACATAAACATACTAAAGGAGAAAAAATAGGACATGGTCTTTATTTCCGTGGAAAGAATGACTCTTGTACACATATATTTTTTTTCAAAAAAAATGAACTCTACAAAAGGAATAAAAGTGGCATAAGCTTTGACACAGAGTAACGGTTGCTGAGCAAAAAGGACATTCAGACAGCTCGGCCTTTGCGTTGGCCATTTAATTTGTGATGATGATGACAGCCATGTGATGGATAGTTGTGCTCTTGCTGCGCTTTACCGCAAATAGAATTGTGTTTTTTTTTCTTTTTTTGTTTAAATGAATCGAAACTCCCATTCGGTTGCATAACATTTGCATCACACACGTGCATCGTGATCCCTGCTCAGTGGAAACCGAGTGCCAATTTGAATATATTACACCTACTACTGGATTTGTTAGGATTGCGTAGAGAGTGAATACTTGATTTTTCAACGTCCTGTCTAGTGTGAGTGAGGAGAAGAAAAATTCACAGTCAACATGTTGCCGACAAACGTGATGTCATTTATGAAGAAGGTAAGTTATGGTGGCGATCATTTATACACACACCTGAGCTGGACGATATATTTTTTTTTTTTTTACTTTTGTCCTTATAAATGTTTATATATTCATTCACACACACTCATATTTCCATGTTTAAGCAATTTATTAAATTTTCTTAACCAGATTTTTGTCAGTTTAAAAGTTTTTGTACTCAAATTTTTTGTCTCCTCATATTTAATTAACTTTTATTTATTTTCAAGGAATACACCTACTTTGTACACATTGGAAGTTATTCCTTTGCTAATGTGTGTGTGTATGTATTTTGTATTTTGTTGAAGAAATATTTTTGTATGTATGTGGTGGAGAAAGTATTTTTATTATGTAGGAACTAAATGTTGCAAATTCAAGTCCACATATTATGTATGTGTGTAACCCTGTTGGATAGGCCAAGTGTAATTAAATAAATTACACGCTTCATTAAAATTTACGTGAGAAGCTACAATCACTGGGAAATTACACGGTGACAAATTTTTTCAGAAAATCATTTGGTACTAAAAACGAACGAAAAATAATTACGTATACGCCATAGTGTACCGGTGGACATATAAAAAATCAATAATAAATTATCATATGTGTTATAATAGAGTATATAGCATTTTGAAGAGTGATTCATATCAAATGCGACAGGCTTTATTTAGTGGAAAGTCCTGAAGTGTAAAGATATTTGAAGGCGATTTTTATTCAATTATTATGCAAAACAATTAGGTATATTTCATTAAAAAAAGAGTAGAAATTACTAACGCTTCATTATATTAAATTATAAAATAAAAGTATCATCCATATCAGAGATTATATTTTTTGATTAAAGTGATTTAATAGCATAATTGGTCTCAGAAAAAAAAAAAAAAAAAAAACACTTGGAAGGGTGTTTAAGAAGGGGAATTAAGTTTGGTTGTTTAAATCGAAAACTTACTTCAGACTCAAAATAAGTGTACAGTTGTCTTTTATACTAGAGGATCAATTAGTTACATAAAAACATCTCCGGTTATGTTAGGTTTTGTTAGGTTTCGCAAGTAATGTGGTTTAGTCAGCCTAAAGTGCAATGTAGCCTACCCCTCAGGTCTAACATCTACTCGTACTTGTCAACCTATGAAACACCATCCTACATTATTACCAACCTAAACAGCATTATGGCGTTTAGCCACATACTCATTCTTTAACCTCAACTCATTGCGAATTGTACACGTGCCTAAAGCAGAACATTTTGTAATGTACAAAAAAATATGCTACATATTAGGGTCGATTGATTTTATTTCTGTTTTTTATTTTCGAATAAAAATAGTAATAAAAAGTTGCGCTATTTATAAACGAACAAAACTGTTAAATTTAAAATTTTTAAATAATTTCATTTGGAGGTTCCCCAAGCCATCTGAATCCTTAAAAAGTGGACTTTTTGACCTTTAAATTAAATGGGGAAAAATAAAGTTCAATATAAATTTTTTGTAAATTCATAGTTTGAATCATCTAAAAAACTACATTTCACTTCACTTTTAATTGAAATTTCAATCAAAAATCTTAACAAAGGCGCGGTTAATTGAAAATCTAGAATTCTTAAGTTTCTATGTTCATACTTTTCGTAAGACTTAAAAAAAAAATATATATATTAAAAAGTCAAGTAACTTATTTTTTTGATGTTTCGAACTCAGTGAAACATGAATCAAAAAAGAAATATGTTGAACTTTATTTTTTCCCACTTAATTTAAAGGCCAAATAGTCCACTTTTTAAGCAATCAGAAAACATGGGGCACCTCAAAATGAAATTATTTAAAAACTTTAAGTATACAGTTTTGTTCGTTTATAAATAGCGCAACTTTTTTTTTACTATGCCAATTCGAAAATAAAAAACAAAAATTAAATCGCTCCAAATTACTTATCTTATTAAGATATTTCCAATTTTAAAATTTATGAACATAAAAAAAATATTGTACTCATTTAAGGTCACACTTTTTTTGTGTAAGTTTTACAAGTTTTTCTGTAAAATATTTAAAAAAAAATACGTCACTTGCACGAAATAAAATGAATAATATTGAAATTAAGGAAGTAAAACAATCAACTTTCATCCCACTACTTTTGCCCCCAAAACTTTTAGTTGGTATTCACAAAAATTCCACATTAAAAGAGCTAATTTCTTTTCTTTTTTAATTAATGGTTACCCTACAAATTTTTTCCAAAAATACCAGTCTTAACCACAAATTTAACTACTCGACAATATTTAAACACAACCGAAATTGCATACTTTTATCTGTTCATGTTACAAATGAAAGTGCTTCATTTATATAAATAGTATAGTAGAAAATAAATAAAAAAAAAAACAAATCAAACAAATTGCCAAGTGTTGCGTGCAAAAATTACGTCATTTTCATAGAAAACACTGAAACTGAAGCATCGTTTACCCCCTTAAGTGTTGGCCATTTCATTTAATTCACTTAAATGTCAACCCGCAAAATGCTTAAAATACAATATTTTGTTCTATCTCACAATGGGAGTATATAGTAGTAGCCAAATTGCTGACCATAGTGTTACCAGAGGCTCACAAAAAAAATATTTATAAAAATAATGTTATTTGAAATTAATTAAAATCCTTATTGTGAGTATGATGGTATCAAGTTCAAGATTTATTCAACTATACAAAAATTAGAGATAAGGATCAAAGTCTTGCTCCTAAAAATTTCAGGACTTTCCATAGAATTACAAAAAAAAAAAAAAACTCTCAGCAGTGCTTGAAAGAAAACAATCTCTGGTAACTCTGATTGTGACCATCAGTACCAGCCTCAAAATCAGCATACAATCTATACGATAAGAACTCGATGAATGTGAAGTGAAAGAGTCCTTGCATTAGTCTGCTTACCCAAGGAGGCGGACATACCTAATATAATTCCACACTTAAACACTAGAACTTTCGACTTTTTCTCCCCCCTAAAAATGTCCATTTGATATATTTTGTTGTGGCTTCTGTTGCTTAAATTTGAATTTCGTGCTGGAATTCTTGTCTCCTGGGCTATTTTGGCAAAATTCTATTAAAGGACAACACAAACACAACCAGTCGAAGCATAACAAAAAAAAAAGTAAAAGGATTCTTTTATTGTGTCAAAACTACATTTGGTTGTGCGGATGAGAGAACAATAACACAAAGGCACTTCATTGAATAAAATTTTGGCAACACGAAATCAGTTTGGGTTATTTTTCTTTTTTTTTCGTTTCTCCTCTTTAACACGACACAGCCCACGCCCAAAGGATCAACCTTTCCAATCGGAAGCCTGTAGGGCAATCAAATCAGGGAAGATATTTATTTTTTTTTTTTTTTTCACTTTAGTTATTTTTTTTTCTGCTTCTCCAACGTTCGATAGGAAAAAGAGAAAAATGAGATAAAATTGTTGTATAGTTTTTTTTGTTGTTGTTGTTATTTTGTTCATTCGTCTGTTTTTGTAGCATGTGCGTTTTGTGATTGCACAGCACAGGAAGCAAAAGGATCTAACACTCCCACACATTTATATACATTGAACTATACAAAAAATATAGGTACCTACCTCAGAACACTCTCTGTGTGTTATGTTGTGTATATGTGGTGTATATGTGTATTTGATAAATCGATGATTTTTCGTTTGGCACATCTGACAGCAAATAATTGAAAATACATCTTGATTTTCAAAAGAAAAATCTCGGAAGCATATCGGAACCGGGATCGGCAACGGGATTATTAACTGATGGCATCGTTATCGTTTTGCAGCTTCGGGTGTTAAAAAATAAATTCGATTACCATATGTTGTTTTCTGTTCTGTGCGAGCGAGTGATACTTTAAGCTTGAGCATCAAGATGTGTTTTCATTGTGAATGAATCTGTTGCAAAACATTTTTATGTTGTACTAATACACCAAAGAGTATTAGTAAGCTGCAATGAACATTCAAAAATGAAAAAAAAAAAAAATATCAAGGGCAAACACAAACAAGTAATATATTTTGATGGATATGAATCATGTAGGCTAGCTGTGGAAATTATGCTAGGCTTTCAAATATCGACTTCCGAAAATAACTTTTTTTTAAATTGAAATAACATACCGTCAGTTTGAAGGTCTTCTATTATACTGAATTTAAATATTACACAGTTGCCTAAAATCTATCTACTAAAAACGAATGCTTAAAGCATCTTCCGAGAAAGACAATTCCATCTTATTCCAGGGAAAATGTAGGAACCTCCCACTGATACTATCTCACTATAATTTTCTGCAAAATAATTAAAAATTCAAAAATTCTTCAGAATAAAAAAACCAAAAAATACTGAAGATTTGCTAAATAAATGGAGTTAATTTAAGGTCCGTCAAGATAGCACCCACACCCCCAAATTTCCAAAATCTGAGTATGCAATAATTTGTTGCTAATTTGTTGCTAATTAGTTGCTCTAATCCCGAATTTGTTGCTCCACCCCTTCCCCCTCAAAATTGATGTGGAAGGTGTGGGTGCTATCTTGACGTCAAGATAGCACCCACACCCATTAAAAACTCAACATTCAAAAAAACTGAGTATGCAATAATTTGTTGCTAATTTGTTGGTAATTAGTTGCTCTAATCCCGAATTTGTTGCTCCAAGATTTGACCTTGAAATGCACTTTAACAGTTTTCTCAAAAAAGCTAAATTCCCTAAAAATGAACGCACAGCAACAAAAATGGTGTCAAATTAAAGGGCTTCTCAACACCTTTTCAAAAAGGTCTCATTCGACTTTTAAATCCATCTCCTTCATGTCCAAAATGCATTGTGGAACTTGTGGAACATATCAAAACGTCAAGATAGCACCCACACCAAGAAAAACTTACAAATTTAAAAAAATGAGTATGCAATAATTTGTTGCTAATTTGTTGCTAATTAGTTGCTCTAATATCGAATTTGTTGCTCCACCCCTTCCCCCTTAAAATTGATAGAAAGGGTGTGGGTGCTATCTTGACGTCAAGATAGCACCCACACCCCCCTATTTCCAAAATCTGAGTATGCAGGATTTTAGTAATAATTTGTTGCTAATTAGTTGCTCTAATCTAGAATTTGTTGCTCCATGATTTGACCATAAAATCGGCTGCAACAGATGCATTTTTTTGGAGACTTTTTATCTATAATTTTTTTCAAAAAACTAAAAATGCCAAATTAAAAACATGATTTCATGCTCTGCAAAAAGTAACATACAAATTTTCCATCACTTTCCATTCCAGTCTTATAGTCCAAAAACTAGTCAACTCTCGCCCCTAAAAACTATAAAAAACGGTGTGGGTGCTATCTTGACGTCAAGATAGCACCCACACCCCCCTATTTCCAAAATCTGAGTATGCAGGATTTTAGTGATAATTTGTTGCTAATTAGTTGCTCTAATATTGAATTTGTTGCTCCACGATTTGACCTTCAAATCGACTGCAACAGATGCAATATTTTGGAGACTTTTTATCCATACGCTTTTTCAAAAAACTAAAAACGCCAAATTGTAGACAGAAGTTGTTGCTCTGCAAAAAGCTATTTTTAAATTTTCTATCACTACCCAATCCTCTCTTACAGGAGAAAAAATTTTGCGATAACGTCATCTATCAAGCTGAGTACGCCACAACGAAAAATTGAAAATTTAAGTACGCATTAATTTGAAGATATTTTGTTGCTAATTTATTACCCTAATCTAGAATTTGTTGCTCCACGGTTTGACCTTTAAATCGGCTGCAACAGTTGCAATATATAGGTATATATAGCTTTATATAGGTATATTTTCAAAAATTAATGCTTTTTAAAAAGTTACATTTCCAATACTCAAGTATTCTTGCCCTTTCATAAGCCCTTAAAACGAGTACCTACCTATAGGTACAGAAGACGTTAAGTAAAACTCAACAGCAAAAACAAAGTTTATAAAGGTACCTACTAATGCCATTTAATTTCTCTATATTATATAGACAGCTTTTCCGTTCCTATTTTACCATTAGGTACCTTACCTCAATTTCAAAAAATTAATTTGATTTAACGTATAAACATCTACCTACCTTTTTCAAAGATATCTTACAACAACGAACATCTATTAAAAGAAAAAATGTCTCCCATGTCCTAGCCTAGAAGAAACCTAGACATCTCTTGAAAACGATGCCTACCCCCAACATTTTTTTGTAATTCTTTTCATCGCTTTTTTACACTTTAAGTCTATCACTCTAGTTTTGGAGAGATGCATTTTACTAACTACCACTAAAGCAACCGAAAAACACAACTCAATGCTATTCAACCAATCAGGTTGCGATGCGACTATTTTTATTATAAAAACAAACCAAATACATAAATGTGTTCATAGTTAATAGGAATAATCGAGTGTGTATGCGTTGATTTAAATTTTGACTCCGCCCCCCACAGTCTGCTTTGATGAAAATAATACAAACGCACACCTTGAAATGTTTTTTCCTTAGTTGGTTTCAGACCTCTATGAAGGTATGATGTACGGTCTCTCGCTCGATTTAATAATTTTATGACTTAGGTACCTACATAATTTATTATAGACACACCAAAAGGTAAGTTAGGTACGTATGTTTGTAGGGCCTTCCAGTTTATCTGGATTTATGCAATTTTTTGTGTTATGGTACCTATGTCGCTATGGGTCTTATGAAAAATGTTGCATATTTTTAGGGGAAAACTTTAAATTCAAAACCACTGAAAACCCGAATTGAAAATTTCTTCAATTTGTTGCTTCACAATTTGAACATTAAATGCACTTCAACACTACAAAAAACCTTAGGTAATTGCCTAAAAGGAAAAACTTTAAAATTTAAGAAAATATGTAAGCAGGTGTGCAGGAATTTGTTGATAATAATTAATTGCTCCAACAGATGCATTAGGTAGGTATTTTAAAGACTTTTTATCTATACCTACCTAATTTTAATTCAAAAAAACTAAAAATGCCAAATTATAGACATGAATTGAATTGATAGTTAGCACCTTCCTTCTTATGCAATAACTTCATTCCCCTTAGGGTGAAGGCCTCAATCCCACATTACCGAACGTTTTCAAAATTGAAATTGAACTTAAAAATCTTTGGCACCGGGTACAAAGGTGTTAAGTCAGAAAAGGTAATTTTGAGGAAAATGAAATTGAAGTTTCAATTTTTGTTTGTAAATCTGAATAATATTATTTTGAAAAAGTAATGATGCAGAAACATTATCTATAAGATCTTTTTTAATATCCATATGCTGTTGACCGGAAAATGACCGTTCTTAAAAAAAAATTGTGTTGACTTAACACTCTAGAGCCATTTACCTAGTCTTCATAAATAAACTTGGTCCAAAGGTGTTAAGTCAAGAAAAATCTTTGTTTATATTGATAACAAAGCTTAATTTATAAAAGAAACTGGGAAATATCAATGTGATTAATTACCAATGTGAAAATTCTTTTTTAAAAAATATGTACCTAATATAATTCTGTAGAAAAATTGCTTTTCGTTTTCTGTCTTCCTCTTGACTTAACTCCTTATGATCAATTTATAAGAAAAATGATTTATTAAGGTATCACTTCTACCACGTTTGAATTACAAACATGTTTTTTTTTTAAAGATTTTGTCAAGCTAAATTATGTACTGTGTTACCCCCAAAAACTAAGTTACATAATAGTCCAAGAGCTAGTGGCACATTTGACTAAGGTAGCTCTTGTAAGGCTTAAAATTCTTTCAGTGGTAATTTTTAACATGATTAGTAAAATAATTTTGGTCTGGCAGACCTCAGCTGTGCATATCATGTATATACATATATGACCTTGAAAGTGTAACTTTCAACTTTTTATTCTCAAAATTTGACTTTGTTTAATATTCTGCCTTTTGAAAAATGTATCGTTCATTACTGTAGGTGTTGCCGTCGTTTTTAAATATTTTTTTTTTAGTTATTTTTTTAGAAAACTGCCCCTCCCTCCTAAACGGGGGGAGATAGACCCCTCCCACCTATATTAAAAAAAACTCTTCTACAAGAATTCGTTACTAATTTTCCCGCATTTTTTACTATAGGTGGGAGGGGTCTATCTCCCCCCGTTTAGGAGGGAGGGGCAGTTTTCTAAAAAAATAACTAAAAAAAAAATATTTAAAAACGACGGCAACACCTACAGTAATGAACGATACATTTTTCAAAAGGCAGAATATTAAACAAAGTCAAATTTTGAGAATAAAAAGTTGAAAGTTACACTTTCAAGGTCATATATGTATATACATGATATGCACAGCTGAGGTCTGCCAGACCAAAATTATTTTACTAATCATGTTAAAAATTACCACTGAAAGAATTTTAAGCCTTACAAGAGCTACCTTAGTCAAATGTGCCACTAGCTCTTGGACTATTATGTAACTTAGTTTTTGGGGTAACACAGTACATAATTTAGCTTGACAAAATCTTTAAAAAAAAAACATGTTTGTAATTCAAACGTGGTAGAAGTGATACCTTAATAAATCATTTTTCTTATAAATTGATCATAAGGAGTTAAGTCAAGAGGAAGACAGAAAACGAAAAGCAATTTTTCTACAGAATTATATTAGGTACATATTTTTTAAAAAAGAATTTTCACATTGGTAATTAATCACATTGATATTTCCCAGTTTCTTTTATAAATTAAGCTTTGTTATCAATATAAACAAAGATTTTTCTTGACTTAACACCTTTGGACCAAGTTTATTTATGAAGACTAGGTAAATGGCTCTAGAGTGTTAAGTCAACACAATTTTTTTTTAAGAACGGTCATTTTCCGGTCAACAGCATATGGATATTAAAAAAGATCTTATAGATAATGTTTCTGCATCATTACTTTTTCAAAATAATATTATTCAGATTTACAAACAAAAATTGAAACTTCAATTTCATTTTCCTCAAAATTACCTTTTCTGACTTAACACCTTTGTACCCGGTGCCAAAGATTTTTAAGTTCAATTTCAATTTTGAAAACGTTCGGTAATGTGGGATTGAGGCCTTCACCCTAAGGGGAATGAAGTTATTGCATAAGAAGGAAGGTGCTAACTATCAATTCAATTCATGTCTATAATTTGGCATTTTTAGTTTTTTTGAATTAAAATTAGGTAGGTATAGATAAAAAGTCTTTAAAATACCTACCTAATGCATCTGTTGGAGCAATTAATTATTATCAACAAATTCCTGCACACCTGCTTACATATTTTCTTAAATTTTAAAGTTTTTCCTTTTAGGCAATTACCTAAGGTTTTTTGTAGTGTTGAAGTGCATTTAATGTTCAAATTGTGAAGCAACAAATTGAAGAAATTTTCAATTCGGGTTTTCAGTGGTTTTGAATTTAAAGTTTTCCCCTAAAAATATGCAACATTTTTCATAAGACCCATAGCGACATAGGTACCATAACACAAAAAATTGCATAAATCCAGATAAACTGGAAGGCCCTACAAACATACGTACCTAACTTACCTTTTGGTGTGTCTATAATAAATTATGTAGGTACCTAAGTCATAAAATTATTAAATCGAGCGAGAGACCGTACATCATACCTTCATAGAGGTCTGAAACCAACTAAGGAAAAAACATTTCAAGGTGTGCGTTTGTATTATTTTCATCAAAGCAGACTGTGGGGGGCGGAGTCAAAATTTAAATCAACGCATACACACTCGATTATTCCTATTAACTATGAACACATTTATGTATTTGGTTTGTTTTTATAATAAAAATAGTCGCATCGCAACCTGATTGGTTGAATAGCATTGAGTTGTGTTTTTCGGTTGCTTTAGTGGTAGTTAGTAAAATGCATCTCTCCAAAACTAGAGTGATAGACTTAAAGTGTAAAAAAGCGATGAAAAGAATTACAAAAAAATGTTGGGGGTAGGCATCGTTTTCAAGAGATGTCTAGGTTTCTTCTAGGCTAGGACATGGGAGACATTTTTTCTTTTAATAGATGTTCGTTGTTGTAAGATATCTTTGAAAAAGGTAGGTAGATGTTTATACGTTAAATCAAATTAATTTTTTGAAATTGAGGTAAGGTACCTAATGGTAAAATAGGAACGGAAAAGCTGTCTATATAATATAGAGAAATTAAATGGCATTAGTAGGTACCTTTATAAACTTTGTTTTTGCTGTTGAGTTTTACTTAACGTCTTCTGTACCTATAGGTAGGTACTCGTTTTAAGGGCTTATGAAAGGGCAAGAATACTTGAGTATTGGAAATGTAACTTTTTAAAAAGCATTAATTTTTGAAAATATACCTATATAAAGCTATATATACCTATATATTGCAACTGTTGCAGCCGATTTAAAGGTCAAACCGTGGAGCAACAAATTCTAGATTAGGGTAATAAATTAGCAACAAAATATCTTCAAATTAATGCGTACTTAAATTTTCAATTTTTCGTTGTGGCGTACTCAGCTTGATAGATGACGTTATCGCAAAATTTTTTCTCCTGTAAGAGAGGATTGGGTAGTGATAGAAAATTTAAAAATAGCTTTTTGCAGAGCAACAACTTCTGTCTACAATTTGGCGTTTTTAGTTTTTTGAAAAAGCGTATGGATAAAAAGTCTCCAAAATATTGCATCTGTTGCAGTCGATTTGAAGGTCAAATCGTGGAGCAACAAATTCAATATTAGAGCAACTAATTAGCAACAAATTATCACTAAAATCCTGCATACTCAGATTTTGGAAATAGGGGGGTGTGGGTGCTATCTTGACGTCAAGATAGCACCCACACCGTTTTTTATAGTTTTTAGGGGCGAGAGTTGACTAGTTTTTGGACTATAAGACTGGAATGGAAAGTGATGGAAAATTTGTATGTTACTTTTTGCAGAGCATGAAATCATGTTTTTAATTTGGCATTTTTAGTTTTTTGAAAAAAATTATAGATAAAAAGTCTCCAAAAAAATGCATCTGTTGCAGCCGATTTTATGGTCAAATCATGGAGCAACAAATTCTAGATTAGAGCAACTAATTAGCAACAAATTATTACTAAAATCCTGCATACTCAGATTTTGGAAATAGGGGGGTGTGGGTGCTATCTTGACGTCAAGATAGCACCCACACCCTTTCTATCAATTTTAAGGGGGAAGGGGTGGAGCAACAAATTCGATATTAGAGCAACTAATTAGCAACAAATTAGCAACAAATTATTGCATACTCATTTTTTTAAATTTGTAAGTTTTTCTTGGTGTGGGTGCTATCTTGACGTTTTGATATGTTCCACAAGTTCCACAATGCATTTTGGACATGAAGGAGATGGATTTAAAAGTCGAATGAGACCTTTTTGAAAAGGTGTTGAGAAGCCCTTTAATTTGACACCATTTTTGTTGCTGTGCGTTCATTTTTAGGGAATTTAGCTTTTTTGAGAAAACTGTTAAAGTGCATTTCAAGGTCAAATCTTGGAGCAACAAATTCGGGATTAGAGCAACTAATTAGCAACAAATTAGCAACAAATTATTGCATACTCAGTTTTTTTGAATGTTGAGTTTTTAATGGGTGTGGGTGCTATCTTGACGTCAAGATAGCACCCACACCTTCCACATCAATTTTGAGGGGGAAGGGGTGGAGCAACAAATTCGGGATTAGAGCAACTAATTAGCAACAAATTAGCAACAAATTATTGCATACTCAGATTTTGGAAATTTGGGGGTGTGGGTGCTATCTTGACGGACCTGTTAATTTAAACAAAAGAGCTGAGGTTCAAACTTTATATATATATTTTTTTTTAATTAATGATAAAATTTGTTCAGAAGTAGAAGAACAATTTGCATGCAACAGACACAGGTTTAAGAATACCACGTTCTTTAATAACAAAAAATATACAGATCTAAATCAGTCAATTTTTACCAGAAGGTATTTTAAGATATGATAAGATCATAAATCTTTTAGTTGAATCGCGAATCAACAAATTTCCATTAAGAAATATTTATATTTTAATGTCAAAATCTTAGACTTCTTGATTAAAACATCGGGTTTGGGTCAAAATTCTGCAAGTGTCAAAATTCTACTTTTCAAAATTCTGCTTTTTAAAAATTCTGCTTTTCAAAATTCTGTTTTACAAAATTCTGAAAAAAATAACATTTTCCAAACCCTTTTTTAATTTTTTTTTCAGAATTTTGTAAAATAATCATTTCGCATTTGCTGCTTATTTGAGATTACTTACTTACGAGTAGGTTGGTACTATGTCAATATTTGTAATATTATTTTTTTTTTGATAAATCAATAAATTTAAAAATGAGAAAAGGGGTTTAATGATAAATATCTTCGAAAATAATAATTGATAATAACACTGGTTTACAAGGGTTTTGTTGCCGAAACAAAAATATACTTTTCTGGTGTGCTGAACTCGAATCCGAAGTCAGAAACAACTAATCAGCTCCCGTTTTTGAGATATTACCCATAGAAAATGCAAAAATAAGTTTTTTTGAATTCTTCGGACCTTATTCTTTTGTATAAAGAAAATTGTTTGAGCATATTTAGTAACGGTTTCTATAAGAACTGTTTTCCATCTTTCGACACCTGTTTAAATCTTTTCAATATCTTTTATATTGCCCGAGATATCTCAAACTGAAGTAAGTGGGTTTGGCTTCATATATCATAAAAAAGATAATGACGTTATAAAATTTATAAAAATACCAAACAACTTAGGATATCTCGGGCAGTAAAAAAGATATCGGAAAGATTTAAACAGATTTAAAAAGGTGGTAATTAGTACTTATGAAAACCGTTACTAAATATGCTCAAACAATTTTCCTTACATAAAAGAATAAGGTCCGAAGTACTGCATTTTCTAACGGTAATATTTCAAAAAAGGGGGCTGATTAATTTTTTTTGACTTCAGATTCGAGTTCAGCACACTGAAAACCTTCAGAAAAGTATATTTTTGTTTCGGCAACAAAAAAAAAAGTTTAATTTTGTTAACCAGTGTAATTTAACTAATCAAATAAAAATTAATATTCAAAAAATTGAATAAGTAAAGGAGTATTCTTCATCGTTTCTAATTAGTTTTCAACGGTATATAGATGTGAGTTATAAAAAAGTCAGTCTTCTAGGCAGTAAGGAAAGTATAAAACTTAAATTACATTAATGAGGTGTATTTTTGTTAAGTAAACGCATATGCTATGAAAAAAAAAAAAACAGAATTAGAATAATTTTTTGTTCAAAAAAAATGCTGGCAGAATTTTGAAAAGCAGAATTTTAAAAATCAGAATTTTGAAAACAGAATATAAAAAAAGCAAAATTTTGAAAAACAGAATTTTCTTGAAAAAAACAGAATTTTGTAAATCATGCTTTTGTTTATATAAATTTTTAATTCACAAATAATATTTTTGATCCTTAGGGGATATGGTCAAAATGGAGATAGACAAAAAAAAACATGCTTCTGCAATATAAATAAATATTTAATGAATATATTATAAATTGATATTTCCAACTTTTTCCAATGAATTCAACTTTATTACCCATGTAAATAAAGAATTTTACTGACTTAAGTCTTTACAATGAAAAGTCAACAGATTTTTTTAAGAACTTCCATTTTCTGCCCAACTTTATTGACGATGTTTTTGCATCATTACTTTTTCGAAATAATAGTATCCAAATCCAGTTTCGAGGGACCAGTGCTAACTTAGTGGTACACAAGGAAAAAGCCGCGAAATTTTCGGAATTTTTCCAGTTTTTAGCATATACATTTTAAGAAATACCGAAGATACAATTTGCTATAATTTTAATAAAACAGCAGCTCTGAAGGTCAAAAGCTTTATAAAATGCATAAATATAAAAGTTTGAAATTTTCGCAAAAGATACGGCGAAATTTAATGGCACTTGGGTCCAAGGCCTACATGCATGAACTGGGTATCAAATCAAAGTATTACCATGTGATGTTCACCTTATGTTACAGTTTGGAGAAAGCATAATTAAACATCTAGAAACCAAATTTCAAAAAACGCTCCCAGAACTGTTTTCGAAAAATTGTTGTGCATCTTATTATTTAATGTATCAGAAGCTTTTTTTGTCAGTTTTCCTCCTCAAAATAGCCAAAGAAGTTTAGCTTGTAATTGAGTCCTTAAATTACATTTGCTCATTCATTTTCTCATTCCTTGGTTGCTCTAAATTTTCTCTAAAAAAGACTCTTTAAAAGTGATAGTATTGTGATAAAATTTGTCAAAAATATTTCATTAGTAATTTAAGACAAAAGTTGAAATATAGTCTGAAGAAATCTGTTACACCTTTTAGAAAATATCAATGTGTGTAATGTGTATGTATTATTATCACATACAATGGGCCTTACCAATAATGAATCGCTAAACACACGTTTAAGTATCGTCGGGTTAAATTTTACCGTCGCGTTAAATTGGGTGTATACTAATAATCAAAATAAACACGCGTTTAACTAATTGTGCTTCTATTACCAGATCTATTACATTTGTTGTCAAAATGACATCATTGAAGTGACTTTTTTTGCATGTAATGTAATAATGAACAAAAACATAACTACAAAATACCTACATACCTTCATATATTTTTATTTTGATTGTAAAAGTTAAAAAATGGAGCCCAAGAAGGCCAAAAGTACGTAAAAAAAAGTTCATTTATGGTGAAGTACGACGATGAATATGTGCAGATCTATTTCTTTTTAAGTTTTCTTTTTCAGCCTATTCTGAAAGTAATGAATATTTATTAATAAAAAAGAGAAATATTTATAAACAAATTAATGTTTCCATTTACTTATTTAATAATTTGACGCCAATACTTTTAATTTTTCTCAACAACTTGTTTGCTTGACAAATGTTTTTTTTTGCTGTCAAATGACAGTGCAAATCGTGCGTTTTAATTTAACCGTGCGTTTATAGTTCAGTTTCCCAACTATAAAATTAACGTGGCGTTAACCCTTAACCTGACTATTAAATTGGTTATTGGTATGGAGAAATATTTAAAGCTCAGTTAAATATTTAACTGAGCTTTAAATTTGATTATTAGTAAGGCCCAATGTCTTCTCTATAACATCATTATGTACCAGTACCTACCTAAAACTTTTAGGTCGTAAGTCATGACAGACTTTAATGAACCTCTTTGTCCAAATATTTCTTACAAAAAGCATTTCAATTAAAATTCCTGGTATTTGGTTTTGCTATCACGTCGTATCAAGCTAAGAAGAAAATGAGTCTTGACATCAAAAGTTGGGCATTTCATTTCATTATCAAGATGTGTTTCACAAAAAAAAAAAAAAAAAACCAGGACCATTTTGGACAATATTCGATCCATCAGAATTCACAAGCTCAGGTATTCATCTGAAAAACCATTTTTCAGAAAATAAGAGAAGATGTAGGAAAAAAATGATCAATAAAAATTCCCCATAACGGAAACCTGAAACCTTTCAGATCCTTGTCGTTATTAAATCGAGAAAAGCCTTTTTTTTCTCCACAAACCATCTTCAGTGAGTGTGTGTGGGTTTATTTTTTTTCCCAAATCGAAAGGATGTTTGTGACCTGAAGGCTCTCTTTGAAGTGTGCCTTCATGTTGGTAGGTTTAGTAAGGTATATTATATTCAGAACACATATTCGCAAGTCCTTTTTTTGATAATTTTCATTGAAATTTTTTGTTCCATAGTATTTGTTGTTTTTTTAATTTTTTTTTATTCTTCCATTTCTGAAAATGTTCCTATATGGTAGCAAATATGTTGGCAAAAAAAGTTTCGAAACAGGTCTTGTCTTTCTCTTTTATGAGGTTAATGGAAAGTTGATTATACTTTGCCCATCATAATAGCAAAACTGTAGGAGTGAGTGGGAGAAGGAGGAAAGAGAGAAAATGTGAAGATGAGTTTGATACGATAACGACTTTGATTATGGTTAATTGAAATTCAATGTTGCACCAGTTAATATAGATATTGGATGGAAGTTGGATGAAGGATGAAAATTTTATAACGGCAGGTAGGCAGGTAATTGAAATTGACTTAAGAAACTTTTTTGGATATGAAGGTGAAAATTACTTTCATATATCACAAAAACTAAAAAATAAAAAACAAAATATATTATAGAATACGACGTAACCATTACTTATGAAATACCGGAATTTCATAAATTGTGTATTAATATCAATTAAGGATGAATATTGAGTACGTATTCGCCATGATTTATAGAAGCAGAAAATGTTTCCCATAGTGCTCTTGACTTAAACTTTCAGGTCAGTGCTGGAAAGTTTTTGTATTTCTTCATCCTATTTCAACATATTTCTTCACCATATGGTTTATCATCAACTAATTGTTAGATAGATTTTTTTCATAGATTTTATTAAAATCTATCTATGTATTTCTGCAAAAGATAAAATAAACAAAAAAATAGTTTTTGAAATTTTTCTCCATATTATTCGATTTTGAGGAAATTTTTAAAAATGGAATTTTTTTGGCAAGGAGTAAACCTTGATTTTATCTCAAAAAATTAAATTTGTAACTTTTTCACCTTAAAGCATAGGCCTGTTCACTGTGAACTCATATCTGTAAACCAAAACTTTATCGAGACTTTTGGTCAAAAGATATCGGCTTCGGAGTGTAAGAAAATGGAAGAAAAAAATATGTTTTGTGGCAAATATATCCGGAACTAGGCCTCTTAGCTTTCAGCAATGAATAGACCTTAATTTTGATGTCTCATTCGATGGATTTGGAGAAAATTTTTAAAAATGAAATTTTTTTTCTCAAGGGAACCTTGATTTTTTCTGAAAAATCTGAAAAAAAAAATTAAGTTTGTAACTTTTTCACCGGAATGTATAAGCCTGATCACTGTGAACTCATATCTGTAAACCAAAACTTGTTTTGAGACTTTGGTCATAAAATATCGGCTTCGGAGTGTAAGAAAAAGAAATTAAAAAAAAAAATATATAATTGGTTTGAAATATCTCAGGAACCAGGCCTCCAAGGTTTGCAGTTATCAATACAGCTTAAAGAGACCTTTCTTTTGATGTAACACTTAATTAAGAGAAAAAATTCGCTTGCCATGGAGCCACGGCAGCTCAAAACTCGCCTCGGTTAGCAACGATAGATGCGTTTTCGATTTTAAATCAAGTTTGTAGGTCAGCTCTTTCGTTTCCATCATATTCTTAAAACCAATGAACAAATGTGTAGAACTGACCAAAATTAAAGCTAGGAGACGCTTTGAAAAAAGGTTATCTTTCATAATATTGTTATTATTCTCATGCACGGGCTTCTCTAAATTTATTATCCATCTGCACATACGCGTTTAAGATTCTTGATTTTTGTGTCTATTTTTTTTAATAATGGTAGCTATTTTATTAGGTTTTAAGCATGTGGGAGTTTTTTTTTAACCAAACCGATTTATAAACATGATATAAATTATAAATCAAATTCACGAGAACGAGCTACAACGCCAACGCCAACGGTTGGGTCGATCTATGTTCTCTGCCTTCAAGTAGTGCATGACAATAATTTTCAAACTAACAATTTACAATATTTCAGTTCAATCGAATGAATAGTTCTCAACATGCATTCGTCAATTAAAAATAGAATTGATTATACCATAAGCCCGTGCCAAAGTGCAAAAAGCATGACAATCAATGGTGTGTATATTTGTATGCATATAAATGATTTTCATGGACTTTTGTCCAATTACTATTTTTGTAAGAATTTCTAAAAACAAAACCCAAACTTAAATTCTTGCTTTGTTTTTCAAATGCATGAATGACATAATGGGCTGCATCAAATGTTCTAAAATCAAGAGATATTTTTTTATTTAAAATCAATTTTTAGCACCACTCTATCCAACGAAACCTTTTTTTTTTAAGTAAATCTTTTTTAAAAGCCAAAAAGCACATACCTCTTTTCAAAAGCATTTCACATTCAAATATTTTTTTTTTCCTATCCCAAATTTTAATGAATATTGGTTTTTGTCCAGGAAAATCCATTAGCTTTTGAATTCCTTTTCAATAGATTAGGTGGGGGAGAGTCCTTTAGTGTTTTTTTTTTTTTTTTTTTTGTAGTAAAAGGGTGAAAATATTTTAGTTGAATTTTTTTTTAACACACACAAGAATGATGAATAACAGAAATTCTCATAATAAAAACATGTCCTTTAACCTCTTTGAAGGCAATGTGGAGATGGCAGATATCAGTAATAGCTCCAAAAATTACATTGTTGATATTATATTTAAGGCTGCTATTTTAATATGATTAAAAATTGAATTTTTATTGATTGGAAGAATCAGAACAAACAAACAGATTTTCAAATTTGAAGGAAAATAAAAATAAATGAAAAATATTCGTTGTTTCTAACAAGGATGTGATTTTTCATCGACAAAAAAAAACTGAGAAAAAAAGTAGAGAAAAAAGTTTTTAATTAAAATCAATTCATCGTCCCTTCTGGCAAAATCGAATCCTTCCTTAAAAAAAGTTGAAAAAAAAAAACAATCCAAATTGTGTTTCTTTCTTTTCCTATTTTTTGAGATTTTTTCAATCAAATTATTTGTCGTCTAGTCTGACAGTGAAGTAATTTTTTACCTTCAGGTTTTCATATGATAGTTATTTATAATTCCTTCAACTTTGATATAGAGACAAATATTTTCATGCAAAAAGCAATAAATAAAAAAAATTAAGGTGGGAATATGACTTCAAATTTGACAGTACTGATAATATTTTTGAAAAAAAAAAAAACGAGTTCGATAAATTCCTTTGAAAAACTCTTCCAAAAATTATGCGTTTCAAACAACCACTTTCAATTTTCTTCTGTTTTATCAAACTTAACACTTCTCGTCCGACTTTGAAAAAGAAAATTTACAATTAGTAGCGTGTATATATATTTGTCAGGACTTCAAATCCCGTAGCACTTGTACACATTACTTTCAACCACTCTCGATATGTCAACAATTTTTTAATTTTTGTGTTTTTATTTAAAAAATAATGTTTAGTAAATCGATTTCCACCCAGCAATTTTCAATATTCCTAACTTATTACCATGAAATATGTGATTGACATACTATGTCTATGTACTCAACTATTTCCGTTGACATCCTTTATCAGGACTATAAGATGACAAAATGAATTGTAATTTCCTCTCTTAAAGGAGAAGACTCCTTTCGTTTAAGAACCTTTCTTGTGACTTATATATTATTAAAAAATAAAAGAAGTGAAAAGAGATTTTCTGCAAGAGCTTGGCAAACTACACTATTATTACTTCAAGGATGTTGTTGATGGCACACAAAAAAAATGAAACTACTATACTAACATAATTATTACTATGTTATATCATAATCCTCTCGGAGACATCCAATAAAACAGTGGGAATAAAGTGTTTTGAAAAGTGGGAAAAAATCATCTTAGTAAAAATCAAAATCTTATAATGTTGATTTTTATTAAAAATTAATTAATTTTTTGTTTGGATAAAATAAAGCTGAAAATGTTCAGACAAATTAAAAAGCTTTTAACCTATAGTCTAATCGCACAAAAGTTATTCTTTATAAACTTGATACAAAAGTTAATATTAAGGAAAATTGAACTATTTCCGGGGAAACATATTTTAACACTTTTTTTTTATTTATTTCTATGGATTTATTCCCATAATACCTGACCTACTATATGAAAGTTATTCATCTCATGTTCACATGCTTAAATGCTTAATACTTATTTAATGAACTTATTCACAGTACACAAGCCTTTCTTATATTTTTTCTGCCAAGAAGGTAGTAATAAAAATGAAAATAGTGACATAAAGAAAGGAATTTATTGTTTCCTGAGAAAAGTTAACTATTAACTTTCTTACAGGTTAGACGTTAGAGTTTTTTATTTTAAATTATGTTTAGGTTTCTTATAAAGTAAGGAAGGATTGTAAAATGTAATGAAAAAGGATGTTTGCGTTGTCATTTTTTGATCAAAATTACTGCATGAACTTTAAAGCTGAATTGTAGAGTAGCGGAGGGAAGGGACAAGCTAACCGATTCTCACAACCATACATCCTTAAAACTGTCATGGACGAATTTTCGGGCTTTCATTTTATCGGAATCTTCTATGGGTTTTAACTAGTGATGGGAACTATCCAATGATTTGAACTATCTATAGTTAGTAACTGAATGATTTGAACTATCGATAGTTCATTCATTCATTCATTTATTAATTCGAATAAAAACTATCGAACAAACTATCGAATAAACTATCGAATAAAAACTATCGTCTAAGAAAACTATTTGAATGAAAAAACTATCGTTTAAGAAAATTATTTGAATGAAAAAACTATCGTACAAAAAAAAATCTATTCGAATGAGAAAACTATCGTATAGAAAAGCTATTCGAATGAAAAATTTATCGAATAAAAATAATGTTCAAAATAAAAAATCGGGAACGGGTCGTTATTCTGTATTCAAAAATTCTGTATGAGCAAAATTCTGTACCTGAAGAAAAAATTCTGTATGAACATAATTCTGTATTCCATTATTCTGCTTTTCTATTATTCTGTATTTCAAAATTCTGTTAATCCAAAATTCTGTTTTTCAAAATTCTGCAAATCCATTATTCTGCTTTTAAAAATTCTGTAATTCTAAATCTCTACATGAAAACATGTCCCTCAAGTAAGCAGAGCAAGTAGGTACCCCAAAATTATATCAAGTGCTTTTTTTCTGTGATCGTCGAAAATTTTTTTTTTTTGAAATTATCTTGAATAATTAAGTGCTTTGAGTTAAGTACCCAATTTTCGAAAAAATTTTACATTAAAAAAAATATTTTCATTTTCCTTACAAATTCATGTTCTACCAACTTGAATTCGTTTTTTTTTTTTTTTCAAAAAATTCCACTTTTTCGAAAAAATTTTACATAAATAATTGAATGTTCTTATTTAAATTAAGCGCTTCATTTTCCGATAAGTTTTCCGAGATTTTCATGTTCTGCTGTCTTGAATTTCATTTTTCTCAAAAAATTCAATTTTTTTCGACAAAATTCGAATGGAGTTGTCATGCACTTTTTTTTTGTAAATTGTTCTTTCTTCGTTATTAAACATAAAACCATCGACACACAATTTATCCTTTCCTTTATTAGGTTTTAATAATTTAATATTTTCCATTTTTCTGAATTCATTTTATATCACGATTAACTCATAATACTTTGCTTAAGCTGTCGAACGCAAACTGATTCAAGGTTCTGCATATAAAATATGAAAAAATCTGTACTCCAAAATTCTGTAAATGATAAAAGAAAAATTGTTTTGATAATGAAAAAAGTGCGCACTTTTTTCATTATCAAAACAATTTTTCTTTTATCATTTACAGAATTTTGGAGTACAGAATTTTGGAATACAGAATTTTGAAATCCAGAATTTTGTGTTTACAGAATTTTAGAATACAGAATTTTGAATTTACAGAATTTTGGAGTACAGAATTTTGAATTTACAGAATTTTAAAATACAGAATTTTGGAATACAGAATTTTGGAATCCGAATTTTGGCCCATACAGAATTTCGACCCCAACCCTAAAAAATCAAATAAAAAAAAAAAAAAACTATTTTAATGACAAAACTATTCGAATGAAAATAGTAACCAAACTATCGAATGAAAAAACTATTCGAATGAAAGTAGTAACTAAACAATCGAATGAAAAAAACTATTCGAATAAAAACAGTAACTAAATGAATGAATTAATGATTTCAAACTATCGAATGAATGAATATTTTGCAACTATCGATAGTTTGATAGTTTTTATTCGATAGTTCCCATCACTAGTTTTGACCACAAAAATCAGGAACTCAGTTCAATTTTTTGCGCTTACGGTATATTGGCGGTTATGGCTCGATATGACCGTTTTTGTTAAATTAAATTGTTTAATTCTTCAATCGCATTGATATTGTTTTTTTTTTATATAGAAAGTTCGTGGTTTAGTCAGTGCTTGTTTTCGGGGTATATATTTTAGATTTCCTTCCAATTGGCATTTGATTTTCAACACAAAAAATTATCTTTGTAACTACTTGACCTTTGTGAGGTAAAATCTATAAACGTTTTATATACCATTAATGTCAGTTCTCTAACATATACATAGGTTTTGAATAAGTAAAAAAGGGCTTGAATTCCTTGGAATATTTTGTTTTTGTTTTTGAAGGTTCATTTTAACGAATTCCTCCTTTTTGCCTTATTTGCCAAACAAACTCCAAACATAACTCCCACAGAGGAAGGTAAATACATACATACATACATACATATAGTAAGTGTGTGAATTTTGGTCACAAAAATAAACATCTAACCTAACCTTACCTATATGTATTTTTGTTTCTTATATAAAATTGACTAAACTAAAAGAGAACTTTTACAACCATATAGGTGTATAGTGTATACGTATAGTGTATTCATTTACATATTGATTAAGTTTGGTCTCCTTTACTTGTCTGAAAGTTTGATCTATAGCACCTGCTATTTCACAACAGGATAAACATAAAAATTTCTAGAATCACATTATATGAGTCCTTGTTTCAATTACATAAGGAAGTTATAAAAAAAAACTACAACACAACCTTTTTCTATTCCTATACCTTAGGACAGCTTTATTTGAACGATATCCTTTAACTCTTTGATGTGCGTGATGTAGAAGTTAAGAACAAAGAACAACTGAAGCAAAGAAACACCTATATGTAGGGACCTTAAAGGCTAAAGTGCATCAGTTGCAAACATTTAAATTAAATTCTTAACGACAGTATAATTCAATGAAATTTAATTTATTAAAAACAATTATAAGATTGACATGAAAGGAAATTAAGTTAAATAAATATGAGCACGCATTTTAATGTTACCACAGAATGTCATATTGCTAGGTAGTAGGTACCTACATAATTTTGTACTTTCATTTCCACCAACAATCACAAATCAAATTCAAATTTTCTCAATTTTCAAATTACTATTTATCACACAATTCGCTCAAATTTCTCCCAGACTATCATCTGATTAGGAATTTTTTTAATCTTAAAGTTTTTAAAGGTCACTTTTAATGCAATGTTTCAAAGATGAACATTTTTAATAATGTAAGCCGCTTTTCGTTTAATTTCTGTTGCCCAAAGGGTGACGTGTCTACCTAGGCAACAAACATTAAACTGGATTGTTGATTAAGTTGCAAAGTAAAAAATTTGTTGCTCTAAAACTTGATGACATAAAATTATGTAACTTTTTCAGGGACTGATCAAAAACTAAACAAGTAAAATAAAGGACATAACCTCAAAAGTAATGTTCAAAAAAAAAAAAAAAAAAAAACAAATTATATATGAAAGAAAATCGAAAGATAAATTTTCTACAACAACTTTTTCGACTAAATTTTATTGTTTCCGACATAAAGACCAAATTGCGTTTTCGGAAATGTCAGATTTGACAGAATGATGAATGGCAATGGCATCCCGAAAACCAGGACTTAAGATTTTCTAACACCCTTCTTTCAGATCTGAAAAAATCAGCTTTCCTTTATTCCGTTCAGTTAAACGTTAGATTTACCAAAATTAACGGCACTTGTCATTATGACAAAAATGGAAAAGTTTATTTTTCTCTAAAACTAACCATTTTCATTAGCAAATATTTTTTTTTTGAAAAACTATTTATATCAATTTTAATATTAAAATTCAAAAAAACTTTGAAAAAAATCATTTTGGGATTTTTAAAAATAGGTACATATGTTGAAATTTTTTTAAATGACAGTTCTTCTGACAAATTTCGGAAAATAAAAATCACAAATTTTAAATCGCTATCCGGTTTTCTGTTTTTGTTAAAAAAAATAAGAGCAATGAAATTTAAAAATAAAATAAGTACTAACCTACATAATTACATAAAATTACATACGATTTTTTTCTTGTCTAAACTCAACCTACACGTTTTAACTTTTAATCTCATTTTATGAAAATCACCCTCAAATATCAAAACTAGTCGAATTACAGGCGAAAGCCGCAAAACGGTTAAAAACAAAATGGCGGCCAAAGTCGTACCGATATTTTTGTGGAAAATGGGGGGTTTAGTTTCTGAACTAATGTTCTTTTATACTTTGAGTCCCAATTGCAGTTGCGAATTATTTCTCAGAACCAAATCTAATTGGACTAAACTAACAGGGTCTTCAAAAAGACAACATGTGAAATTTGAAAATTTGTGCCAAAGTCACCCACTTGTGCTGGATAACCATGAACCAAGAATAACAAAAATGAAATTATTCCAAAAAAAATTGGAAAAGCGGAAAGGTGCTTAGATTTCGGCGTAGCCGAAAGGTAGACGGTAAGTTATAGAAAGTCAATTTAATACCTACTGAAATTGAAAAAATAGGGTTGTCACTTTGAAAATGGAACCTCTGACAAGGTGACAACCCTATTTTAATGGAAATATTACCATATGACTGAATTAGTCATATCTTTGTAGTTTGGTCAAATAAAGAAATGTAAAACAAAACCGTAAGCTGTGACAAAAATTAATAAAATAATTTATGAAATGTAAACCTGCAAATTTGGTAAACCTATTCAAATGAGTTAAAAAAAAGACCAAAAATGTTTAAAACAAAAAGTATGATTTTTTGTTCCCTTAAAGGTTCAAATATACACTTAACTTTAGCTGACGGTTGAAATTTCTAAAAACAAAGAAGCACTTGGCAATCCTACTCAAATTTAGCGGTTTTTAGAATAAACTTGCCGTGGATAATAATACGGGGTAGTTATCACCAAAAACACTGCTTCCGTATCTCAGACGAAAAGATAAATCATTCTTTACAGATAAAACATTCTTCTTAATTTAGAATTTTCTAGACTCCATATGAGCTGGAAAAATGAGTGACGCAAAGTGGTTTTTCTTATTGGAAAAAGTAACCAGGGTCATCAAAATTGAACTTTTTCAAATGAGAAAAACCACTTTGCGTCACTCATTTTTTCAGCTCATATGGAGTCTAGAAAATTCTAAATGAATACCTTTTTGTTGCTTGTTTAAAGGTGATTTCTTTTGGACTTTTAATGGGTTAAAATGATCTGTGCTGTTTATTACTCCGCGGAGTGTTGAAACACTTACAATAACACCAGCTTTTTGTTTGATTTTTGCCCCAGAGTCAAATGAATTGGAGGCAGATCTCAAAATTTCTCGTCGATTAACTGCTATTTTTGCCGTTTTTTACCTCAATTCATATTTTGTCTGTACGAACTTTCATTTTTGAGGTACGAATAGGCAACACACTAAAACTCCGATCAATTTTGGTAGCTATAGCAGACCCGGTCAGTACTTGTTCTTTTAACAAATTAATTTTAGCTCTGTCGACAGTATTCAAAGCTTTTAATCTACTACTTTTTTTTTTTAATTTTAATTAAATGACAAAATCTCACTAAGAACATTTCAACCTTTCATTTGGTATGTCAATCACCTCAAAACTCTCATAAACAACGAAGATATTGACCTTGAAAGACCGTGTGTCTATTCAGTTGACGCAAAAAAAAACTGCATTTTTCCATATGGGACGCTTTGTAACAGAACACGAAAAAAAATAGCGGTACTTTGTGAATTATTCTTTCCGATTTGTTTTCTCAACATCACAAGCTAACGGTAAACATGACACATTTAAGCTCAATCCTAGGAAAAAATACACAAAATACCTTTGAAAATTTGTGTGCTTATTCAGTTGAAGCGGAGTGTAGGTCACTATGATACAAAGTTGTAAACTCTGCAAATGGACTTCAAATTTAAACTCATCACTAGTTCTTGGAAGGAATTTTTTTTTTCGAGTTTTAAACTCTTCATGGTTTGGTCATTTTTTCTTAAAATAAGTAGGTACCTGAAAAGATAACGTTCTTACATTAAATATTCTATTCTGTATAATAGGTTAATAGTTTAAACATTTTAGTTTAAAAAAAAAAGATTTGAATCTCTAAATTCTTTTCTCAAAAAAACTTTTCTGCAATGCAATTAACGTCAGATTAGACACAACACGGTGAATTTTTTTTTTTTGCTAGAATTTTAATTTTTTCTTTTTTTTCCCACTTTCATCTGCATCTCCATTTTTAATCGTTCTATTTCATTCTTCTGTAACAGGTACAGAGTGTCGTTATATCTAACCCGCAATTTTCATTAAATTATCTTACTTTCAGATGGTTGCACAGGACGAAGCACAAACACAAAATGCTCCTGACACAGGAGGAACTTTTGGGAAATTAAAACAAACTTTATCGTCATCCCTGCTAACTGCACAAGACAAAGGTAGGAAATGAAAACAAAAATATTATTTTTTATCTACTTGAAATTTTTCGTTAGGTAGGCAACATCACAAAACTAGAAAGCTATTACCAAATTAAAATACATGAAAAAATTCAAAGCTAAAAATAATAGTGATGGTGGACATTTTTTTAGAGTTGAAAACCAAATATTTTGCATGAGTAAACTTTTTTTGTTTTTTTTTTTCATGATAAACGGTTCTCCAACATTTGTTTGAATTTTTATTTGCAATCATTCACTGAAATTAATTGTCAGAGAGATTTGCAATTTTTTTTTTGCGAACATGCAAGTTTGTTCAGTTGGAACTTTGATTAAATTGGCGTTTAATTTTTCTTTTATTTGGAAAAAACAATAATGGTAGGTAAATGCTTTAACAATGTCCTAAATATTGAGGAGGCAAATGAAAAACAAAAAAAAAAAAAAACATGAAAATACCCTATAGGACAGATTTGTTATAAAGGAAATTGTGTAGAAAAAAACTAACAATAAATAATATTAAATTCGTAGAAAATGTCTACTAGTCATAATGTATATAAAAATGTCAAAAACAGCAAAACCTGATTTCGAATCTATAAAGGAACAGGAAAAGTCATACTGTGACAGAAAATTATATCCCTTTTTCTAGGAAAATGTTTGTTTTTTTTTTTTTAAGATTTACATAGGTACACATAAAAAAAATATACCTACTTATAGAATAGCATTCAAAAACATATTTTATCATAAATACATATGTATATATGTCATTCGTGTAAATATTTGATTTTATTACTCATCAAAAATGTCATTTGCAATCAAATTTAAATATTCGTGTTGAGTTTGCTTGATTGATTTATTATAATTTACGGAAAAATAAATTCTTTATTAGATTCAAATACAAAAAAAAAAAAAAACAAAAAGGTTTTCATCATAATGTCCAACAATTACGGTTGGTGTCGAATTGAAACCAAAAATCCAATAAAAATTCGAGTAATAATACAAAACCATACAATACAGCCTAAACGGTATGGACCGATAAACTTCAAACTTGGTGTTTAGCGTTTTTGGGAGAGCAAGTTCGTACGACCCAGTCGTGTATTTTATTTTTTTTTATTTCATACAAAAAAAAAATTAAAAACATAAAATTCGTTTTTCAAAGGAAATAACAAGACCTCAAATGAATTTGAGCTCTTAAACAAATACATATGCAATTCCATTTATTTTACTATGATGCATTTAAAAAAAAAGGGGTTTTTATATTTATTTCTTGGACCAAAAATAAAGGTTCCTGTCATGAATCAATTTCTGAAAAGTTTAATTTTCTCATAAACAGCTCCAATGATTTTGTTGAAAAAATTCAAAGCACGAACAAATTTTTTCGAAAATCATTAAATTAACGGCATATTAAATCTGAATTCCTCCTAAACGAATTATTCAATTTAAACAAAACATTTTTTTTACAAAAAAACATTTATACAATTTAAATTTGAATTAAAAATAAAATTTTGAAAGTCTTAATTTTTTTATTAAAAAAAAATGAAAAATTTTGAAAAATCAAATTTTTGAAAATTGGACAAAAAATTATTTTAAAATAATCAGTTTTTTTTTTTTAAACGGCTCTAACGATTTTGATTTTTTTTTTCTAAAAATGCATCATAGTAAAAGAAATGCAATTGCATATGTATTTGTTTTAGAGCTCAAATTCATTTGAGATCTTGTTATTTCCTTTGAAAAACGAATTTTATGATTTTAAATTTTTTTTGGTATGAAATATTTATTTATTTATTTAATCTGAAATCAGTTGATTTAAGGGACTATTTAAACCATAATTTGTTCTGCTAAATATTGGACATAAGATAATTTGTCTACGTAAATTAGCTAGAAATAGAAAAAAATAGAATGCACGACTGGGTCGTACGAACTTGCTCTTAGAGTTCAAGTTGCTTAAATTTTAAATTTGGGAAATGTAGGTACTATACATATAAAGACAAAAAAAAAAATTAAATTCGTTTTTTAAAAAAATAAAACAAAATCTAAAATCAAATTGCCCTCCAAAACAAGTATGCAGTTTTGATTGATATATTTTATTAAGATTAGAAAAAAAAAGTTAAAAATCGTTAGAGCCTTTTTAAAAAAAAAATATTTTTTATATGTAAATAATTTCTTGGAAAAAAAGTATACCATTTTGTAGAAATCACTAATCAACATCTAAAACCAAAATTTCAAAAAAATACAATGTCCCGTTTTCGAAAATTTGATTTTTCAAAAAAAATTTTTAAAAAATTATTCTTTTCGAAATTTTATTTTTGGCTTATATTAAAATTATATAAATGCTTCTTCAAAAAAAGTTTCGTTGAAAATGAATAAGCCGTTTCGGAGAATATATGATTTTAAAAAAAAAAACGGTTCTATTGCAGGTACCGTTAATAATGATTTTCAAAAAAAAAAATTCATTAAAAGATAGACATTGTTTTAAAACTAACATTTGAATCGTTGGATCGGTTTTTGAGCTATTTCAACTTTACTTAAATCGTTGTATGACAAGTACCGTTATTTTTGGTCCAAAAAAATTAATTCCAAAAACCCCTCTGGAAAGTCTCCAAAAAATGTCACACACCAAGTTTGAAGTCTATAGGTACATCTGTTTAGGCTGTAGCTCCTTATACAGACAGACAGACAGACGGACTTCCGGGACCCACTTTTTTGGCATTCTCTATCTCAAGTAGCACACTGGTGTATAAATTGGTGTAAATTCATTAATTTTGGTGTAAAATTGAGGAAATTGAAACAATATGGTGTATTTCTCAAAATTAGTGGTATAAAAATTATACCACTGTCTTTTCTGTGAAAAATTTCAACATTTTTTTAAGATTCTGTGCAAAAAATACACCGATATTCAGTTGTTTTTATAATATACCATTAATGGTGCATAAAATTATTCGATTCTGAAATCAACCAAAACGGTATATTTTGTACACTCTCTTTGGTGTAGGAAGCACACCCTGTGGACATAAAATTCACCAGAATGCATAAATGGGAGACGCCATATTTTTCAATGGCAGCCATTTAAAAAAAGAAGACAGCAATTAATTTTTTTACTATAATAGTATATTTATTGACCTAATTATCCCGTATTCTTGTTTTTTCCATTCGGTATATTATATTATAAAAAAACTCTTCTAAAAAAATGTAAAAACAACAACAAAATTATAATTTTTGAAAAAACTGATTTTTAAAATCGAACAAAAAAATCATTAATTCAGTGACATTTTTGAGGCGCTTGATTTTTAGAGGGGGTAGTATCTAAAATTAGTAGACAGAATGTGTTTCGTTTTTAAATTAGGCAAACAAATTCATATTTAACCATTATAGTCCAGTAATTTTAGGTTTTATCTGCGGAAAAATTCCTACTGGGCTGAATTTTGGTATACAGCTTAATGACGGCTTTGTTATGAAGATGTGAAAAATCGACATTGATATCGTGTCCGCGTTAAGAGTTATAGGGGTCAAAAGGTCACAAAAACTGGTTTTTCACGATTTTCAGCAAAACGGTAAGTCTTATCAAAAAATTTTCAATGCAAGAATTGTAGACCAGATTATTATATATAAAAAGTGTCATGACACTTTTTTTCCTAAGACCCACCGTTTCTTAGGTATAACGATTCAAAAAGTTGAAGTTTAGTTGTAATCGTCATAATCCTATTCCTGAAAAAAAAACTCCTAACTGAAAAGTTCCTGAAATTTCATTATTTTTTTAGCTTGAATTTCGTTCCTCAACTGTTAAGGATATGGGGAAACCAAAAAAAAATGGAAATTTTCGCCATTTTTCCGATTGGGGCCCTTCTCCCGAAACCATTTCCCTGGGAATTTTTGTTTAGAATATGTCTGAAAATATACAGGGTGTGCAATAGAGAATGGACAACCCTAAAACGGCTTATAGCTACACTTATGATTGTTCTAAAAACAGATAGAAAAAAGTTCTATCGCAACCAGTTCATAAAATATGGACTTTTTTTCGTTCAGTGTATTTTAAATTTTATCATCTTATGTTTTCGTTCACTACAACCACGAATGAATGAATTTTATTTATTTCTTTTTTTTATAATTTTCTACAATAATTGGATGAGTACATAAACACTTTAAAAATTTCATAGCTATTGCACATTTTCGTAAAAAAAATTTTGAAATCTGTTTTTCGATGCAAAATGTAAAAAAAGTATTTTATGAAAAATTTTAAACACCTGTGGTATAAAATAAATCTATAGAAACCTAGGTAGCCATCTTTCTTAAAAATATTCTCCTTATACCAGAATATTTTTAAGAAAGATGGCCAGCTCTATTGCACACCCTGTATATTTTCAGACATATTCTAAACAAAAATTCCCAGGGAAATGGTTTCGGGAGAAGGGCCCCAATCGGAAAAATGGCGAAAATTTCCATTTTTTTTTGGTTTCCCCATATCCTTAACAGTTGAGGAACGAAATTCAAGCTAAAAAAATAATGAAATTTCAGGAACTTTTCAGTTAGGAGTTTTTTTTTCAGGAATAGGATTATGACGATTACAACTAAACTTCAACTTTTTGAATCGTTATACCTAAGAAACGGTGGGTCTTAGGAAAAAAAGTGTCATGACACTTTTTATATATAATAATCTGGTCTACAATTCTTGCATTGAAAATTTTTTGATAAGACTTACCGTTTTGCTGAAAATCGTGAAAAACCAGTTTTTGTGACCTTTTGACCCCTATAACTCTTAACGCGGACACGATATCAATGTCGATTTTTCACATCTTCATAACAAAGCCGTCATTAAGCTGTATACCAAAATTCAGCCCAGTAGGAATTTTTCCGCAGATTGGGCTTAAAAATGACTAAAATGACTGGGCTATTAGTTTCTTATGGCAATATTATGAAAGTGAATAAAAGTTCATTTTCATTTATTTCATAAGAAATGGTGTGAATTAGAATTCATCAAACTGTTTGAGGTAAAAAATAAACTTTGGTTCAAATTTTAAATCAGAATAATTTAAATTGTGTATTTTATCCATAGATTTATTGTGTATTTTTTCAATTTCAAAGGGATAATTTTCACCAAAAACGAGATCATTTAATATACCACTAGCGCCTTTTATACACCAAAATCGGTATATTTTTTTAAACACCGGAGTTTATTATATACGAGAAAATGGTGTATTTTTTATATTCAAAATGCATATCACGAAAGTGCAAAAAATACACCAAATATTTTGGTGTATTTTAGACTTTTGTGCTACTTGAGATATCGTAATATAATGGAAAAATGTTATCTCAACTTTTTTTTTTTTGTACGAATGCATAACTTGATATAAATAGTAGATACCTATATCGCAAGTAAAAAAGAGGTTTCTTGGAAAAAAGTAGTTTTTTGTTAATTTTTCGAAAACGAAAAGATATGTGGGTACATATTTTTGTATATAGTTTTCTGTTTTTGTTTAAAAACAAATAAGAGTATAGAATTTTAAAAACAAATAAAATAAAAAAAAAAATTGTTCGAAATGTTTGTTTTCAATTTTTTTTTTTTCAAAATTTTGATTTTGAGAATTAGTTTCATTTAAAATTTTAATAAAAAAACCATTTTTTTGGCTTAACAAAATAGGCACTCGTTATTGTAGGTGTAACCGCTGATTTTTTATTTTTTTCCAAATTAAGTCAATTTTTTTTTTAATTGCCCCTCCTCGCTAAACGAGACGAACGACTTTTGGAAAACTTCATCAACCGTTAACTAATAAATTATTTTTGTTTTAATGAAATTCATATATTTTTAAACTACATATATAAAAATAATTTGTTTAAAAAATGTATTGTTTATCCGGCAGGTGACAGAAAAATTAAAAAAATAAAGAATCTTAATTATAACAATTTAGATACAAATATGTGTATGTGCTGAACTCGAATCTGAAGTCAGCTCCCGTTTTTGAAATATTACCGTTAGAAATTTATAGCTCTAAATATTTCAACATATTATTGAAAAATTGGGAAACTTCAAACTAAAAATTACAAATAAAAAGCATATCAAATTTTAGGGATATATATTCCTCAATATTCTTTTCCATTACATTTCCTTACATATTTTTAATACAAAAAAATATGAGAAGACTTAAACTATTCAAAAAACCCAACAGCACGAAATGCTTACCTTATGCAACAACACATGATGTAAATATTTTAACTTCCCTTGGAAAAAAAAATTTAAGCATATAGGTAAGCTTTAAGTCTTATTCTAAGAGCTCTATAGGTATCTAATATCTTCCCACACAAAAGACTTACAATACTCAAATTTTACATCCTTTCTAAAGATAAGTTTTCTTTACAAAGCAACCAAAGTCCCATATCCATTTCCTCTTCCTTCCTTCACTCTCTCTTGTTCGTTTTATGTGTTAAGAGAAACCAACTCGTACACCATAGTGATAATAATGCATTTCCGCATGCTTAATGCAGAAGAACTTTATAAATTCGCTTTCCTTTACGATGGAGCCATAAAAAAAACTATCTCTCTTTCTCCAACTCCAACAACAACATGTTTCACATCCATGCGAGAATGTTAAAATCGATAATGTCTATCTTGAGAGAATAGAAGAACGAACAAAAAAAAAAAAAAAAAAACAAGATGATTACGGTGGCTATGGGAACTATAAATTTATACTTCAAGTCTTTATACTCTGTGGCAAACCACCTACAACATCTCTCGCTTTCTAGGTCTTCATATTCAGTTGCAGTTGCAAAATCACCAACAGCAGCAGCAACACGAAGAAATGTAAAAGAGGTTATTAATAAAATATGAAGAAGAACCAATGGAGTGGCAGGCAACGGTCCTTGGTGAAACTGGAAGATGGGGACTGAGCTCTGTGGAAACGAAGGGCCAAGTTATAGTTGCCACATGAACACTCACATACGTATACCTTTGCTTGCCACATCGTATATAGCTGGTGTCTTTTGAAGAATAAATTGGTCTTCGTGGTGAAGACATATGCTCGAATAGCTATGGGGCGCTGCTTCCAGTAGTTTCACAATTCAAGGATATTATCCCACATGCAGGTGCAGTCATAAAAACCGTGCACTGGGGCGTATGAGTATTTCATCAATTTTCCTTTTATTTTTTTTTTATTTTTTGTTCGTCCTTACACCGACTAAGCTTCTCGTGCCAAGTCCATTTAGCGTCAATAAATTGTTCAACTGTTGCAATATGCTCGTTGAACTAGTTTTACGTTTTTCGTTCGTGAAAAAATTGATTTACCATGCAGCAAAAGGTTGGGAATAATATTTTCATTTTTTCCCAGGAAACACACACAAAGTTTTTTTTTATATACATTTTTGTTGATTTTTCCAGAGAAAAAAAAAATTAAAATTAATGCTTCATGTCGAAGGGACGACTGTTTGTTTAATTTTTCTTGTGAAATTGACGATGTCCTTATATTTTTTTCTCACTGAGTCCTTTATTTTTTTTGTAATTTATTTTCAGTAAATAAAATGTCACCTCGTCCATCACTAGTGCCAATGGACACAGATGCCTTGAGCTCATTTCAAGAATCAACTAGTGGGAGTCCTTCGCAACAGCAACAACAACAATCGACAAATCAACTCAATAACAATAACAACAATAATAACATCAACAAAGCGGAGCCGGGCAAGCCGCCAAGTCGTGCTGGTGCGTGCCGCGTCTGTTTGAAGTCCTTTAAGCCGGAAGACTACAGCAAAACATGCTACGAGTGCCAACAACGAGTCTGTGAGGATTGTGCCAGTTACAGTAAGCTGGACGAGAGTGAGGATCCGGTAAGTCGAAATGGAAAGAGGGAAAAATAGAATTATTTTACAATAGAACGTTTGCAAAGAGTTTAAATTAAGTCCTCGATTGGTTGGTCTGTTACTTACGTAATCGACTTTTTTTTCTGTCCTGGCGTTACATAAGTGTGACTGGGTGGGGTATGGGAGTTTATTGGGGTTGACCATCCACATTCAATTGGATTTTATCTTAGTTTTCTTTTCAATTTCGCCAGAGGGTTTCAAAAAGGGCGGGCGTATAAAAACTGGACAGAGAAGTATTGTTTTGTAATAGATCTCTCTCCCTTTGGAAGGATATCTACCCTTTATAGTGATGCTCTTTGATGGTTTTTTTTTTATGTATCAAAGCATCGTTTTATAGAGCAACTACCCTAAAGTGATATGGAATTGTTTGGCAGCTTTTGGGTGAATTTATCCTCAGTCAAAATCATTGTAATCACACTGACATACATGCCTTTGAGCGTGCAGTAACAAGAGTTAATTGAATTTTTGTTTGTTGAGGTCTTGTACAACTTGCAAATTAGATTGGTTGATTTGTTTGAACAAACAATGAACGATTTGGGTTCTCACCATTGAATACATTGGATTTTGCTAAAATTGTATGTGGAATTCCAGTTTAAAATTAGGAAATTACAAGTTCCGATAACATTTTAGTTTGCTCGAGTATTTTGTGTTAAAGAATTTCAAAAATATCGATTTTCTCACCATAGTTAAAATATCTGTGAATTTCCCGCAAGTGTGTAATATGGTTTTAACCAATTTATCATTACGTTTCGTAGGGTTATTTAAGTTTGAAAACTGTTTGTGATTTTTTTTAATGGTTTTTAAGGTCTGAAATAACATTCAGCACCTCGTAACTTTACACATTGCAAATGTGCATTACTCTACCTATCAGTTTCAATGAATAGCTGTAATTTAAAAAATTTATAAAATTTAAAAAATATAGGAAAGAAACAATTTTTGGATTTTCTTTTAAATATTAAATTTTCTTGGGAAAATCAGTTTTTTGAAAAACAGCCAATGATTGTGCTTTGAATTTTTTTTTGTATGTGTTGAATTTTTTGAAAATTTTTATTTTTAAGAAAATAAAAAACTATTTAAAAATAATATGGCTTCAATAACTGTCGAAGAAAAATTCTAAAATTATATATTTTTTTTATTTTATTTCAATCTTAGCTTCAAGTTTTGGGAAACGAAACGTATTTTTTTCTAACTTTGTTTAATGGTTAGAGATTAGAGTTGCTTAGAATGTTGAAGATTCTTCAAGCATTCATATAATTTTAATTAAATTTTTATTAAAAAAAAGATATATTAAAAACAGTTTTTAAAATAATAAATATTTTTAAAATTGAATGCTTTTTAGTTTCTTTTATAACAAAGAATTTTATTATATTTTTCTTTTCGAAAACTGTAGGAACTGTTTTTTAAAAATTAAAAAATTCAAAAAAATTGGCATGCTATTCTGAAGAAATTATCATTCGACACATAAAAACAATACAATTGTATATAGGTACACCCGTTTTCAAAAAAATTATTTTTCATAAAAAAAGGGTTTTTATTTAAATCGAAAAATTATTGTTTTTAAATTTTTTAGACACTTTAATATTACTTCTTATGAGACGCTTCTACGTAAAATTTTCAAATCGCCTTAATTGGCTTATGAAAAAGTCAGAAATCAAGAAAACGGTTCTAGGTAGATACCATTAATAAAGGTTAAAAAAATATTTATTTTTTAAATTTAAAAGTAGGAATTTATGAGTTCAAGTAGGTACACTTATTTTTTTAATCAAAATTTTTAGAGTTGTTTTTGAGAAAAATAACCTTTCCCATTTTAGTCATATGCCAAAAACCTTTAATTTTGGTAAAAAAATAATTTTTATTTCCTCCCTAAAAAATTATTACAAACTGAGAGTGACGCCGCTTTTTGATCCTTCGATGTCGGCTCTTCCTATCATTGTAAAGCAAAATTCACCAAGTGTTTTATTGTTCAAACATGCAAGGGACCGTGAGCTTGGTTTAGACCTTCGTGAGACAGGTTAATTTCACCCTACTGATGACAAAAATTGTAGACAAAATAGAATAGAATAGAATGTTGACAAACAGAATTTCGGGACACTTTATGTGTTAGTTCTGATGGTGATTTTAATGGTTTCATTTCATTCTCTCCATCATTTCCAAATAAAAGTTATACTTTCGGAGCTCATATTTAAACAAACATCCGACGCTATCCACTTAAAAAGTAAACCTCTTTCAAGAAAATGACTATTTTCAAAATTACGGTTTTTTCAATATGGTGGACGCGCTAAAAGACCGCTGAAACAATCCTAGGCTTTTTGAAAAACATGGATCCTGATTGGATTGAGTAAGTAGGGAAGCTTCTACCAGGGCCCTATTTCACCAACTTACAAATTTGTAATTACAAGTAATTTTCACAATATTTGTGAAAAAATCGAGAAATTCTGTTTCACCAGTTTCTTGTGATCACAAAATTGTACTTGTAATCTACAATTTTAAATTTGTGAAAAAATCCATTTTCTGTTTCACCGAAACTTGTATTTTACAAGTAACAAACTTGTGAGCTTTCAAGTTTCTTGTGGGTTTCTGTTTCACCAAAAAAAAAAAAGTTACAAGTTTCTATTTATTTGTGAAAATTTTCTACAAGAGTCAAGACGTATGTCATTTTTGTTACAAGTTTGTAAAAACCGTATTTAGCGTGATTAAAGTGTTTAAAATGGCTTTACGCCGAAGGCCATTATTATTATTTTAATAAAAGCTATATATTATTATTATTCAAGGTTGTAAAAATACATTTGAGATTTAAAAAAAAATCATTTATTGCAAGTAAAAAAATTTCATAGTGAAAAAAAAAAATTGCATTAAAAAAATTTTTATATATTTTTCAGTTGCAATTACATTTTTTTTAATGCAAATTTTTTTGTTTGCAATAAATATTTTTTAAGGCGATTTTTTATTGCAATAAATATTTTTTTTTTTAATTTGTAATGGAAAACAAATGCTTTAAAAATTGGTATAGCATTTGTGTTTTAAATCGAATGAAAACATCACAAAATATCTGTTTAAAAAATTTTCCTGATTCCGCTATAACCTGCCTCTTAAGTGTATGTAAAAATTCGTTCTCTTTTGATCAAAGAGGCTTGTTTTTTTCTCATATTTGTAGTTCTTAATTCCTTAAATTATTTTATTAATTTTCCTCACTCTTTACAATTTTATTATTTTACCCTTTGTTTTACTTCTATAAATCCATGAATGTCATTCTAAATTAATAAATATAAAAATAATCCAGCAATACAAAAATCTTAATATTTATTTACAGTTTTGTTTGGCATTTAAAAAAATTTCTTATTTGATTTAATTACTAAGATATGACAGTATAAGTTATTTGACAATTTTTCGATTAAAATAGGGTTGCTTAAGTTTTAAAAATGGCAATCCTATTTTTTCATATTCAATATCAACTTAGTTTTCATTTGAAACAAATTTTAACCTCTGTCGTTACGAGTTAAGTAACTCAACGGTCACCGCTTTGACTTTAAAGAGCTTTACAAGTTTGTGAGATAAACTTGTTGCTTACAAGAAAAAAATATATTTGGTGAAACGGTAATTCTACAAACTTGTGGTTTTCAAAAGTTAGTTGTAATTTTTTTTCTCGATAATCACAAATTTGTGAATTACTTATTTGTACTTTGTGAAACAGAATTCCATTGTACAAATTTGTACTTGTGATCTACAAGTTACAAATTTGTGCTTGTAACTTGTAGTTGGTGAAATAGGGCCCAGAATGTGGTTATGGCCATCACCTTTACTTTTCAAATTCATTAGTTTATATTTAACTTATGATTTTATTAGCCTATCTGAGGAAAAATAGCTGATTAAATCAGCTTTGCAATTCCTGAACTTAGCGTTGATTTGTTTACAGCTATTATAAGCAGTGTTTTATTGATAACTAAATACTAAGATAATGTGTTAACAATAAAACACGGCTATTGTCATGTCTAAGAGACTAAAAATCAAAACTAACTTTTAAATCAAACTTATTACCAATGAATTCATTAAATAGCAAATACATTTTTTGACGATGTAATTTTTTCGTTATTAAGACTTTTATTTCCAAGATGTCGATCGCGATAACTTCCAAAAAAAAAAAAAAAACACTATCATACCTCCCAGTCACACCATCAAAAGTAAACCCCTATATACAACCCTTAGACATATAAGATAACAAACTTAAATACAGCCAATTAATCGATTATTTTACGAATAAAATTATATGAAATTAGCATCGAATATTCTTTTATATTATTATTGATCCCCTCTAACCCTCTCATCATATAACCAACACCGTACAGCACAAAAGTGATAGCCACGTCCGACGGATGATTGTGGCCTTCTTCATTCATTTCCACAGGACTTGAGGAAACTTTCCAAAATATTCCAATTATGTTTCACAAATTGTGTTTGCTCCACGGGTTAGAAACTTTCGGCGAAAGGCGCATTCATGTCCTGTCTATACCTCTATTACTCCTTCTCATTCTATTCTACACGTATCTAGATATTGAACAGCACTTTAGTGTGTTCATTAAGCTCATGTATTATGCACGAAGTAGTGCTCTTCAAGTCCACCCCAACCCTCTTCCACCATTTTTCGGTAATTGATGCCTGGGCCTAGAGTCAAGATATTAATTACTCGACCCCAGCATACTACCACCACCATCCCCCCCGCATACAATCTAGTCGCCCATTTGAACAGGCTTGGCATTTTCTATGCTCTATGCGGGGTATTGGTTGGCTGAATAAGGCTAACTGTTGCTTGGCACATAGCTAGTCCGGTTGTTAAAATTAATGGACGCACCGCCATATTGCTTGTTTGCAAGAAAGCTCAGCCCGTAATTGAAAATGCCCCAGTCTATTCATCATTATTGTTGGTAGAGAGAAGGCTTTTTTCTCTATAAAAGGCTGTTTTTTGTAAAGGCGGAATCTTATAGCTGTGTATAATGTGGGCTATAACATTGAGCCTACTATTTGCATGTTGATTATTGTTCCACAGAATGTTCACATTCATTTCCGATTTGTGCGCTTTCCAGAACATGTGGCGCTGCAGTGTTTGTCGTCGAAAAATGGCATCACGAGTATGCATACCACAGGATTCAACGGATTCAATGCTAGACGTTCCCGTTCTAGAAGCACTTCAACGACGGCATTCCGATGCGAAATTAGGTTCGAGTACACAAACATTGGCACCGAGTAATGGCGCCGCCCTCGCACCACCACGTAGTCCGGAATTGCGAAGGCATTCCGATGTTTCACCAGCATCGTTAAAAGAATTGGAAAAGGTTAGTTTTTTGTATGGTTAATTGGGTTTTTAAAGTTCATAAGTTTTTCTGAATGCCATTTTTGTGTGTGTTTTTCAGCTCAAAGGTGCCAAAACTCCTGGTGGAGATGGGGATTGGCGAAAGGGTGGTCGGAGTGTAGCGCCGAGCCGATCGTCAAGTCCTCCACGACAAGGTGACATGGAAGTGGCTCTTGGGCCACCTATGACTCGAATGGCATCGAGGAGAGGTTCCCGTATCGCAAGGCAACATAGTTATGACGATGATATGAAAGACGGTCTGGGCGGTAGTGCTGGTGGCTTAGCTGGGGCTGGAGCTGCCGACTTGGGACTTGGTCTACCTGCTTCCATGCCACGAAGGTACTTCACTTAAACCTTCTAAAACCCCTTTTAACTATTTTTTAAACTTTGACATATAGAAAATCAGCCTATGACGTATTTGCTCCTGGAATTCTCCAAGCAGCTGCTCAATCAGCCCTCGCCAGATCTCCAGCGGAGGGTGTAGTTCCACACATCCCTCAACCAGGATCAAGACGACCATCTTTCCGAGTGCCACATCCATCTGAAATGGATATACCAACAAATGACGATTCACCCGGCAGCCCAGATAAGGGCTCTCCAACACTAGGAATTGATGATGACAGACGAATGCGACGAAGGGGATCCCAATTGTACGTGTTTTGTGAACAGAAAATATAATAAAAGAACACCTTAAGTCCTTATTGGAATCATTGTTGTAACTTTTTTTTTCTTTCGTTTTATTTCAATTTATCGTTTTCACGTATAGACCGGATTTGGCAGCGTTACGTGACCGTGGCGCCCTTCCACCAAGTCTGGCAGCTGCTATTCCACCGCCAATGGCATCATTTACTGGACCAAACCTTGAAGACCTGGAAGCACCACGAAGGCAAACATCGATGGACGGAGAGGCAATTAAGATTGTTATTCATGATGTGGACTCGGGACCAATATGCTCATCGAAGCGACGCATTGTCCTCCGCAAGGATCCCACAGACAAGGCACATAGAAGTGAGTTTTTAGCTCTTATTGTTGTTGTTGTTATTTGAACTATAAATAGACACCAAATAGAAGTCTTAATTTTATATATATATTATTCCCTATAGCCTTTAGAAGTTGGGGTTTTTGTAATGCCCAACTAAATCCAAACTTCATTAATTTATGTATTAGGAGGCTTTTTGTGTTAGTTGATGCTTACTTTTGTTGAAGGTTAAAATAGGGATTTAGGTTTTTGGCAAAGCTAATCGTATTTTTTTGCTCACCACATTTGTAGGGAATGAACGTTTGAATGAACATATGGAATAGAAAAAGGTCAACTTTTTTATTTCTGATATTTAATTAAATGTTCAATTATATTTGAAGTTAGCAGGGGCGGATCCAGGATTTTTTTCTGGGGGGACGGGTTGGCAAAAAAACAGCAATAACAGTTAGAAATAAAGCGAAGTACCATACGACTGACTAACAAGCAGAAAATTTTAACGACCCACAGTGGTCTAAAACCTGGCCAAAAATATTTAGGCACATTTCCCACATCAAATAGGTACCAAGTTATTCGGAAGGAAAAATTTTCATTTTCTTGTTACAGTAAAAGCCACTTAAGTGCTAACCCTCTTACTCCTGAATTAGCCGGAAGAAAAAAAATATAAAAAATCAGAAAATGCACGTACAATTCTTTATTTAATTTTTTGACTTAAGTTGTTTCACCAAATAGTTTTTGAGAAATTAAGTTTTAAAGATGAAATTTTGAAAAAAAAATGTTTACGTTTTTTAATTGATTTTGTATAAAATTTTGCAATATTATGGACATAATTATACCATTAGTTAATGACCTAGTAGTTTTTAGTCAAATACTAAAGACTTCATTCTAATAAATATTAAAGTTCCTAAGAATAACAAAAAAAACTGAATCATACTTTTTTGCCGGGAAACCCATTTTTGTTTTTTTCTATTTGCATTAACCTTTTGTAACCCAAGGTCGTAAATTTAAAAATTAATAAGTCAATCAATTGGCCTTTATCTTTAATAAAACACGTATTTTTTAAAAATTCAATAAAGTCATTATTTACTTAGTTATTTCGATATTTTGGGAGTAAAACAAAAGTTTAAATAATTTATTTTTATATAAAAATGCAAAAATTCAAGCAAAAAACTATCTAATATTAATTTTTAGGCACTTTCCTAAAATCCAAAAATAAAACCCCGTGGGGTTTACTAACAAAAACTATTTTTTTTCTTAATTTCGTAGTTTTTACACAAATTTGCTTATTTTCAAAAAAAGCCCAACTTTCAACATTAACTGTCAATTAAAAACTATTGGTGCTATTTATTAGAAATTTGAAGTACTATTTCGATAAAGCAATACTTAAAGATTATAATATTAGAAGCTTCAAAAGAAAAAAAAAATAGTTTGTAGAGCTTTTATGGAATCTTTTTCGGTTTATTACAGAAATGTCACATGGGGCTACAAGGGGTTAAATTGTTTTATACCTCAAGAATATTGTGTTCAAATTGTAGGTCTCTTGGAGCCAAATTGACCAAGTTATGAGTATTTTAATACTTCCCTTAGGAACGTTTTAGTCTTTTAGTCCAGAGTTCAAAACTTTAAATCGTTATCCCCACAACTAATGTTTTCAACGCCGGTGCTCCTCATAACTTCAAAACTACTGCACCGATTTTTTTGAAATTTGGAACACTATTTTTTTTACATATTTTTAGAGGTATCCCTGGAGAAATTTTCTCAATAAAATAATATTTATAAAAATCTATAAGTAAGGGTCGCTTTTGAGGAGTTTTTTTTTCAAGGGGTCTTTATTTTCGGGGTGCAAACTTGGGCAAACTTCTGAAATGCAAGTTTGTTCTACATATCCAGCAGTTCTATAATATATAGTTTATGCAATTTTGTGACGTGTTCCGCTATTTTAAAAACACTAATGTTAAAAAAAAACAACGAAAAAAGTGCAAATTTTTTGACCCCTCTGTATGAAAAAATAGAGTTGCATATACAATTATTTTTTTTATATCATTCAATGTCATTCGATGTCCATATCAAAATTTTTTCACCAAAATCACTTTGAAAATTCACTTTTCTTTAAATCGAAAAAAAAAAATTCGTGTGTACCCAACAAATAGCCGTTTATTTATTTGTGAGGTGGAGCTATTCATGGGAAAGGGATGCAACAATCAACAAAATTCGCATTTTCAGCCAGAAATAGACAAGAGTTTCACTAAAGTTCTTTCTGTTATTATTCATATATTTTAAAAACTCTTATAGTTTGATTTCCTTTAATTATGAACTTTAAGTTCTGGGGGGGACACGTGCCCCCGGGCCCCCCCCTGGATCCGCCTATGGAAGTTAGCGTAGGAATACTTTATATGTATGTTTCTTAAGAAGATATCAATACGACTTCAATATAAGGAAGAATTATGATACTTTATGATCTTAAGCCGAAAACCTTGACCATAACAAGCTGATTTCAATTGGTCTAATTTTTTTTTTGAAAAATTATTCCATCACTTAGTAGCCCTTAAACTATAGGAAAATAGGTATGGTTTTCTGTATCGAGTAGCGCGTAATAAAATATTTTGTCTTTTCAACTCTATCAAGTGTCAAAATATCAAAATACCTAGGTCGCCATTTTTCGAGTTTTTAAACCACGTTTCAAATTAAACGAAAATTTTTCAGTGGCAAGATCACGGGGAGTAAATTAAAAAAAAAGTTGTACTGGTGGTTTAAAATTTTGTATGATTTTATTTCTTAATTATTTATTTATTTATTTAGTTTTTTAGGTCCTCTTTCTGAATTTACATTCTCCATCTCGTACCTTCCCACACATGCTACGAGTTAATACAATCTACCTAGTCGCTCAGAAACGGGTTTTCGTTTCGGAGATTTCTTAGTTTGAGAAAATAAAGTTTACAGTAATTACTTTCTTTGAACAGGCGTAGAAGAATGGTGTTCGGAGCTAAGTTATGCTATCTGAAGAATAAATCTTTTTAAAATCTAAAAATAAAATTACAACCAAAACTCTTTGTTAAAAACTCAAGTGAAGTAGGTACTTTATTTGTCCTTCATTCAAATACAGAGGTTCTTTCTTCAGCCGCACTTCCCGAATGTGGAACGCGTTACCCGCCTCTGTTTTTTCTTCCCATTTCTTCACTCAGAAAATACAAAACTAATATTCATCGGCATCTCCTTTCAAACCCTTCCCTATTTTCCTAATGCTCGTACTGTGTTCATCATGTAAAGGGCCCATTAAAAGCGTTTGAAAAAAGTTAAAAATGCGTTTATAATTTTTTTTAACTTTAACCTCTCGAATATCTTTCCAATGGTAAGATTAATGAAAAAAGTATTGAAGACCTCTTTTGTAGCACAATCTGTTTCCTATAAGAATATTGCCATGTCCCTTTGATTTACTATAATTTAATTGTTTAATTTTTTACAAAATTAAGAATATCAAAACCAATTTTTAATAACTTTTTCAAACATTAGATCTCGAATATCTTTTCAACGGTAAGGTACACAAAATTGGGATATTAAATTAAACGTTTAATAATACCTGTGTTTTATTTTCCTCGTGATCCAGATCAGATCATTGTATTTATTTGCGAAACAATAACAAGAAAATTCTGCTTTTATTTTAAAGCTAATAAAAACAATGATCTGATCTGGATCTGTTTGAAAAGTTTGCGTATAGGAATAATAGATAATTTAATTTCTTAAATATTAGAGGAGAGTGGGGCACTTTTGAACACGGGGCACATTTGAACACTGCATATAAAATTTTAGTGTATCAATCTTTTTTAGAAGTCATTCAATATTTGAACCCGTCAACACCATATCTATAAACGTCAATGACTTTCCTTGGTTATCTCAGATGGCTTTCAGATGATTCAGCTGATTCTTATAGTGGTTTTGCATTATTTCAGTTTTTTAGTTGTAAGAGTTTAAAAAAATTTGGTGTGTGATTTCAAAACGCAATACAATTTTTGTTAATGTTTAGTAAATTTTAAACAAAATCACGGTGAATCTTTGAATGAATTTATTAATGTTAAATATTTATTTTACATTTAATGTCATTGACATAGTTCTTATAAAAAAAAAATAATGAAACTACCAATTCGGGGAAGATTAAAGAAAAAATGGAAATATGTACAACATTATTGAAGATTTAAAAAAAAAAAACATGACTGAATTCTTCAAGTTCTACGAGTACTAGACTGATCTCGATGAGAACTCGCTTATACAGGGTGTCCCAAAAGTTAACGTCGAAACGAAAACGGTAGATAGGGTAGGTGATGACAGTTATCAGAAAAATAATAAAAAAAATCGCAGCCATATATTTTGTGAGTTATGGGCATTCGAAAAAAAATCGAAAAAATGGTCACCCTGTGACGGTTTTTCATGTGCCGTGACTACAAATCTTAGTTTTTCTCATTTTTTTCTTTTGTTACGGAACCGTGAATAACCCTGCTACCGAATGCATTCAAAAATGTTTACTCAGCTGCATCAGTTTTAATGCAAATATTACTTTTTTGCCCAACTAGGTACTAAAAAATTTTACATGACTCTAATTCAATGAACCGTAGTGTAAAAAAAATGCACTAAGATGTTTCGGCAAGTTACCTAAAAAATTGGTATGTTCAATTCTCTTTTCAAAATGGTATAACATTGTTGAGAATATTCCATAAATAACCGAGATAAAATTTTTTTTTCTTAAGAAATCCGTCTTTTTTATTAGAAATTTTTAAATTTTTCTTTTTATTTAAGTTTTGTACCCTTTCAGAACCTTTCAGAATACCAGAACTTAAATAATAAGTTCAAAGTTCAATTTTACAGACCAAGAAAACGAACACATTTCGTTCAGCAGCTGCGAAAGTAAAAAGTGTTCAAATGTTCCCCACTCTCCCCTATATAATATTATCACTATTCCACTTCAACTTTAATAAAAAGAAAAATTAATCCTAATTTAAAATTTTTTTTTGTGAAAAACATCGACGCTAAAAAGCTGATTGCAATCAGCCTCAATTTTCGATAACTCTCCTTATCCCTATATTTTTTTTTTTTCAAAGCAGTTATTTGTGTTTTATCGTCCTTCGTGTCCATTTTTCTAATGCAAGTATTATTTATTTTTGAGGGCGTTTTATTGGCGTTTGTACTTTTTGACTAGTATGTCGAATTGATCTATTGATCTTAGCACTATCTGGTATACATTAGGGTGGGTCAAAAATCGATTGCTAGACAATTAGGCAATTACAAAATTATAATAGTCAAACGGGCGAGACATATTCTTATAGGAAACAGATTTCTCCATAATACTTTTTTCATTAATCTAACCATTTGAAAGATATTCGAGGTCAAATTAAAAAAAAAAATTATAAAAACAAATTCTGTTTTTCATAACTTCGGATTTTCATAACTTTGACGCGTATACATCTGTAGCCCATTACTCTGGTATTCATAACTCCGTTACTATTTCCTGCCCTTTTAAGATTTATGACATTCAATAATTTCCTGGTGTTCCACAAAACAAAACTAAATGAATTATATAAACTTAAAAAAAAAATAGTTTAAAATACTCTTAAAAACTCATAAAGGTAAGTGTTCTTAAAGGGATCTTGGAATCAAAGAACCGAGTTAAATTATTTGTTTAAAAAAGAAATAATGATGTCGTCGAGAAAATATTTGTTTCCTATTAAATCCAAGCTCTAGTCATTTCTAAAGGCAACACAAAAAATTTAAGTTATAAAGGAAAAAAACTGTTTTCCACTTCAATCGATATGGCTTTTCGTTTCTTTGGTAGGAGCGAGGGAGCAAAATGTTGTTACCTAATTTCTGCTTGCCTCCTGATATGACTTAACAATGAAATCTTTTGAAAGTCGTTTTATTTTCTGTTGTGGGTCTTCCTCCTCAATTTATATATTTTTTTTTTGCACAGGAAATGAAACGTTTTTATCTGAGCTCACCTGATGGAAAGAGCGTTAGCAAAAACCCTAACTTTTATTTGGGTAAGCTAATACCTCAATTGTTCAATCGATTTTTGTTTTCTTTCCTTCTTATTTTTTATTTTTTTCTTCCTGTCTTTTTGTTGTTATAGTCGTTTACTCTTGAAACAATGCCGTGTGTCCTGTCAGCGATTTCTAAAAAGATTTTTTTTTTATTAAAAGCAAAACAAAGGACGCATTTATATTAGGTAGGATATTTGAAGTGTAAGACTCTAAGAGTGAGTGGTGGGTTGAAATTGCTTCCAATAGCAAAATTCTCTGAGTAATTTCAAAAAAAAAAAAAAAGAATACATTTTTGTTACTTTTTTTTTTGTGTTATTTTTGTGTTGTCGTCTACCTAAGTCTTTTCTACGTCAACGATGACAAAGACTTCCTTTGAAAGATTCGCCATCATAGAGAGAGGTTTATTGAGGACAAAACAAAGAACATAAAAAAAAAAAACAAACTTAAAGAACAAAAAAATATTACAGAGGGAAAACCTTCAAAACTTTTAAGAGTATTTAAGATTTTTGTTTCATGGGAAGCTTTTGAGAAGAGGTGAGTAAGCGGTTTTGCAATGAAGCGATAAATGACGTCTAGAATAAGTTTAAGGAAGTTTATTTTTTTCTCTTTTTTTCTTTTTCGTTGAAGGAAAAGAAAACTCATGGAGTAATTAAAGAGAAGAACGAGTCATTTGAAGAAAGGAAAAATCGAAAGTTTTTAAGCTATTAAGCTACCTGAGGGTTTCAATTGGGACACTTATTCTTAATTAAAGGATACCCTGCTGCCTTACTACTAATTTGTTACCCTATAATTTAGGGTCTTTTTTTCGTATATTGGAGAACAAAAGGTACCTAGGTTCTCATTTTCAATATTAAGGATGACTACGTTACCTAATTTTATTTAGGATTTAGGAAAAATTGTTTAAATTTCTATTTTTAATAAAGTCTTTAGATAAAAATTAAAATGAAGCCTCAACATCTGACTAAACATATGCAAGAATTATTAATGTCTTGTTAATCAAAGATTGTCATGTACCTTATGTTTTTTGTATGAACCTATTTAATTTGAAAGTGCAGGAAGTTAATAATGAAACCTCATTCAATCAAAACCAAGCTTGTTTTGTGGCTATGGCCGTCATTCAAATCAGCATATTTTGACATTTTACATAAATAAACTCTCAATGATAACGTACTTTGACCTCATCTACTCGGAAATTACATTGCATACGTTTTCGAGATATGATTTTTGGCATTCGGGTTATATCTTGAGTAATAAATGACCAATCTGAACAAAACAAAAAACAGTACTTGAAAGCTGAACAAATAAGCAAGAAACACTTGAATAACTTTTTTGTGTCACTTCAGATTTTTAAGTGCAATGTATCAAAACATTTTTAAAAAATCGAAATTTTAAAGAAAATTTTTGAAAAAAAAAATTTTCTTGGTTATAGAAAAATTCAAAATCTATCGAGTCCTCGCAGTTTTAAATTTTGTATGTGTGGTAAACTATCTAGCAAAGATAACAAGATATTTTTTTTTTTCATAATCTATCGATAATTCTAAAGATTATGATCATTTTCATAACGATCGAAATTTTTGACTAGATATTATTGTTGCTTTCCGAGTTTTTGTCTATAGGTAACTTGAAAAGCAAGTCAAATTTGAAAATTTTTTATTAAGTAACTTTTTGTAGATAATTAAATTTCCTATCGATATAAATCCTCTTAATTTTTTTTTTTAATTAAAATATTGTAAAAGATTTTCAAAAGCCACTGTTTTTTTTAACCATTTTTCTTCCATCGAGGCTGACTCAGGAAACGGACACAAATCCGAAATTTTGAATTCCAAAAACCCATAATCTAAGCAATCCAGAATCCCGAAAACCAATAATCCCGAAAATCAAAAATACCAAAACCTCCCAATCCTGAAAACCTAAAATTCGGAAGTCAAAAATACTGAAAAGAAAACGCAAAAAAACTATTCAAAATCGTCTGTTAATTTCTTTAATTATTTAAAACATTATTATTTGGTTTGTTTTTGTCGAATATTCAACAATATTAGTTTAGGAACTTTTTACTCTGAAGGGGTATTGTGGCGTAAACGTAACAATTTTGTATTAATAAATGTTCAAATGTAATATGAAATTTTACTATCGCTTACCAAAGAATCAAATTAATTTGACCTTTGTTTCCATTAAGACAAAGTTTATACTAATATAAATGTTGAAAAAATAAAGAATACACCTACGAGTTCCTATGTTGTTAAAATGATCACTAACACTTATATGTTGTACTGAATGGCTAAATGGCACCTAACAAAAAAAAAAGTAAATTAAACCAAATTTGAAAAATTAATAAATTGTTCATTGATTTTTTTTAATAACTCAAATCTTTTAGCCATAATCCTTAAAAATTTTCTAATAAATCCTTGCATTTGCCAATATCGTAATATCGTGCGTTAAGTAAAATCCCTTAATCACTTCTTACTCCTACATAATGCATATTCAGTAAATCCTTTTGCACACATATCCGCACATGTATATGGAGGTGAAGATACACACCACTGACTGCATTTCAGTGCAGAATTATGCATAATGTATTCAATCCTCTTTCATTTGTATTCAACAAAAGATAATTTTGTGCGGCAATGCATTTTTCTGATATGCTTTTGCCTTCTATATTTCTACTTTCTGCAATCGGATTTGCTTCGTTAACTCTAAGCACTTGAAGGCAAAACGAGCTAACTCCATCGAAAAAAAAAAAACATCTCTAGACCAACACTCTTAGTGCTCTCTCTCAGCAGCCCAGTCAAGCTCCATCGACGGGAATGTTATTCCTTTTCTATCTATACGACGACGTTGTGTCCTATCTACTATGCATGATACAAGAAAACCTTCACTTTGAATCTGGTAAAAGTGGAATAATATCTGTGTGGAGTGCTTCAGCGTAATTTTATTCATTTTAAGAGCTAGAAAAGCTATAGAGCTGTGATGTGGGACGGCCTAAAAAGGGTGGATTGCTGCTCAGACCAATTTAATCCTTGTGCACTTTAACTACACCTCATGACGCCATGCCAGTTATAATTGTGGGCTAAATAATGTGCTGTGATAGAATTTTGTTTTAAAATTTTCTAGAAAGTATACAGAATACTGATATCCTTGAAGGAGATTATTGTTGGCGATGCAGAAAGAAAGTATACCTTGTTTTCATAAAAATTGTGTTGGTATGAGTGTTTTGTCACATTTTAATTTCACTTAATTCAATTTGAATTTCTTATTAAGAACTGAGAGGATTAAAAATGATAACAGGAATAACGATGGCATTTCAGTTTGCTTAAATATCAATTTTAATATCTTTTCGCTTCTAAAAACAAAGAAAAAACAATCACTTTCATTGTTCAATTTTAAACACATTGAAAAGTCTATTTTCAAAATTATGACATTTTCCCACAAAGCTCTTAAAATAAACAAGTATACAAGTTGTAAATTGAGGATCTCAAAAATTGTTGATTAAAATGTTAATTACTTAAAAATTCCACCATATAAAATACTGCAAAACATCAGTTAACGCCACAGTATCAAAACAGGAACTTTTGTAAGTCATAAAACACTTTAACTGTCTCATATAATTCCTCCTGTTTTATGTATTATCTACGAGTGTCTGGCAATTAATTTTCTGTTACTTTACTTCTGTACCTACTAATTAAATTATTTGCAGAATAAAATCATTTATACCTTCTAGAAATTAATCCCACAATAGTACTTTATTATATCAACGCAAATTACAACAGAATATTATTTTCCATTTGTAGGGGATATTCTAAGAAAAATATAGAAAATTATTATCAAGATTTTCTAGAAATTGTGTAAGAAATTCTATTTGAAAAAAAAAGTGTAAATAAAGTAATGACAATTTCTAACGAATTTAATTATGCACACAGAACAAATCTTCCAGAAGTGTTTCTACTTGCAGGCACAAGGATCTTATTATTTAAGAAAAAGAAAAAACATAATTTTATATCATATTTTATTTGAGTAATTCGGTTAGAAGAGGGAGGTTGGCTTGAAACAACCTTTTACAGAATACTAAGAAAATGTCCCTTAGAGTAACAATCAAATGTAGGTACAGGAGTAAAGTTTACATTCAATAAACTAAATGAACGCATTCGTTAAAGCAGTAATCTACAGGAATGCAGGGTGTGAGGATAACAAGCACGCTCTTGAGCCGTATGCAACTTTGTTAGTAGGGTTTAGCATTTATTTTAGTGATAAAAATAAATAAAAAATTTAATTAAATGCACGACTGGGCTCCACGTACGAGGGCGGTTTGAAAAGTTCTCGGTCTGACCAATAAAATGCAATAATTTTTTTTTTTTTTTCAATTTTCGTTACTAGCAAAAGATAAGTTCAAACAAAAAATTGCACTGATAAAAATTCGTGACCAATTTTAATGAAACTTAACATACAATCATGATATATATTAGGCTATTTGGGTAATTAAAATTAATTTGTTTAAACAACGACATCTATGTTAGGCCGAGAACTTTTCAAACCGCCCTCGTACTTGAAATTCCTATAAGAATGCTTACAATTTTATTTTATTAGAAATTTGGGAAAAAAAAAAATAACAAAGACATTTTTTTTAATTACAAAAAACGACAAAAATAAACCTTAAAACCAAGTAAGCAATTTAATTTTTTGAATGAAAAATAATTGTCAGAATTTTTACTTGCGATATAGGTATGTACTATATATCAAGTTATGCATTCGTACAAAAAAAAAAAGTTGAGATAACATTTTTCCATGACATTACGATGGTAGACAATGCCAACAAAGTGGGTCCCGGAAGTCCGTCTGTCCGTCTGTCTGTCAGTCTGTCAGTCTGTCAGTCTGTCAGTCTGTCAGTCTGTCAGTCTGTCAGTCTGTCAGTCTGTCAGTCTGTCAGTCTGTCAGTCTGTCAGTCTGTCAGTCTGTCAGTCTGTCAGTCTGTCAGTCTGTCAGTCTGTCAGTCTGTCAGTCTGTCAGTCTGTCAGTCTGTCAGTCTGTCAGTCTGTCAGTCTGTCAGTCTGTCAGTCTGTCAGTCTGTCAGTCTGTCAGTCTGTCAGTCTGTCAGTCTGTCAGTCTGTCAGTCTGTCAGTCTGTCAGTCTGTCAGTCTGTCAGTCTGTCAGTCTGTCAGTCTGTCAGTCTGTCAGTCTGTCTGTCTGTCTGTCTGTATAAGGAGCTACAGCCTAAACGGATGGACCGATAAATGTCAAACTGGGTATGTAGCGTAATTTGGCGACTCTCCAGAGGGGTTTTTGGAATTAATTTTTTTGGACCAAAAATAACGGTACTTGTCATATACCGATTTTAGTAAAATTGAAATATCTCGAAAACGGCTAAAACGATTTTGTTTAAAAAATTCAAGTGTTAGTTTTAAGCTAAGGTCTATTTTCTAATGAAAAAATTTTTTTTTGAAAATCATTATTAACGGTACCTGTCATAGAACCGTTTTTTTCAAATCCGATTATCTCCGAAAGTGCTTATTCGATATCAACGAAACTTTTTGTGAAGAAGCATTTATGTAATTTGAATATAAACCAAAAATAAAATTTAAAAAAAAAATATTTTTGGATTTTTAAAAAAATTTGAAATTTTTTTTTTGAAAAATCAAATTTTCGAAAACGGGACATTGAATTTTTTTGAAATTTTGTTTTTAGATGTTGATTAGTGATTTCTACAAAATGGCATACCAATTTTATTTTAAAACTTTTTTTCCAAAAAATTATTTATAAAAAATTAGTTTTTTAAAAAACGGCTCTAACGATTTTGAAAATTTTTTTTCTAAAAATGCACCTTAATATATCAATCAAAACTGCATACTTGTTTTGGAGGGCAATTTAATTTCAGATTTTATTTTATTTTTTTAAAAAACGAATTTTATTTTTTTTACAAATTTCTATATAAAAAGTCTTAAAAATTTAAGCAACTTTAACTCTAAGAGCAAGTTCGTGCGACCCAGTCGTGCATTTTATTTTCTTATTGTTGCAACCGTTTAAAAAAAATGTTTTTGTATGCCTTTAATTTTCGAAAAAATTTCAAAAACATTTAAATTGGAACATAAATCACATTAAAGCGAAATCAAGAAAATTAATTGTTTCGTTGAATTTTCCAAAATAATTTTTTTGAAAATTTTTTAAATTACTAAATTGTTTTTTGCAGTTTTTTTGTTTAAGCGGCTAAATTAGTAAATATCATACCTGAATACTTCCTTTCAGGATCAAAACCATTTTGAAATATGTTTTCATAATTTACTATAGAATTTATTGTCTTTTGTTACGCATTAGAAAAAATATTTGGGCGAATTTGAATTAGTAATCCAGACTTTTTTAATTAATTTTTTTTATTGCAAATCGAAAATGTTCTGCATTAAAAAAAAATAAAAATGCAAAATATATGCATTAAAATTTTTTTCCATGATCTTAGCTGACTTTTTTATGCAAAAAATTTAATTTGAAAAATATGAAAATATTTTTTTTTATACAAAAAAAAATCGATTAGGTACAATAATATTTTTCTTAATGCAAAACATTTCAAATATGCAATAACACGGTGTAACACTCAATATACATATACACGAGCGGAGACCTATTACGTTTTGTAGAGCTAGTTACACTGATTACGAAATGGTATTTAAAAAGTCCCTAACACCCCCAAAATCTAGAGTTAGGGGCAAAATACGGTTTTTTTGACCTTCACCCATTGAAAAAAATCTAACTTCGTCAAGTTTTCACCCATTTTCGAATTTTTAACAGTTTCTGATAGGAGATAAATATACCTTTTTAACAATGTATAAAACATGTAACTCGGTTAAACCACCTAGAATTTATAAGCTGTCAAATTTCAAAAGTTCCATTTTTTTCGTCATTTACCCAACTTCGACATCAAATTAAAGTATATATTTTCACAAAAACATGCTGTTTTAAAAATATATTCTAAAATAATATTTATTTCCAAATCAAACGAGGTATTTTTTATGAAAATCAGTTTAAAATTGGCTTAGAAAAAAAAATTTACGATTTCAACCCAGATACAGAAATTCGAACTTTTAGGTATAGAACAAAAATATTGTTTTGGCACTTAGTTAGGCACGTTGACGAAGTTAGATTTTTTTTCAATGGGTGAAGGTAAAAAAAACCGTTTTTTGTCCCTAACTCTAGATTTTGGGGGTGTTAGGGACTTTTTAAATACCGTTTCGTAATCAGTGCGACTAGCTCTACAAAACGTGATAGGTCTCCGTCCGCGTATATTTTAAAACCTCTTTTTTGTAACACCGTGTAATTATTGTTTTTTAATTCAAATGTATTTTTTAATTGATAGGGTATCTGTTCAGCACAAGTCTTTTTCTAAATTCACCTTTTAGTCCCGTAAGAAAAGATTTTTTTCAATTAACCAGATTTTTAGCAGGGTGATTTGATATACAGGTGGGTTATTGGGATGGTTTACCATCTGTGAACCTGAACATTTCTGAAGTATTCTACGTCCACTAGGCCCTTTATATGAGGACAAAGGTCACAAAAACTTTTTTAATATTGTTATTTAATTAAAATGAAATGGAAAAATTTGAAATGTTGTAATTTCTAAACGATGAGTGATACAAAATAATTTTAAAATTTCACCCTATTGAACGGAAACAGGAAACTTCAGAAATTTAAACAGAAGTAAACCACCTTAATAACAATCTTAATATCAAAAATCAGCTTTTAACAAGTTTATCTTATCTTTGACTTTTTTCGTCTATGTCGGGGTTGATTTGTTACCCTATTCAAATTTTAACATTCAAATTTCTAAAAATCCTGAATTGAATATTCAAAATTAAATTTTCTCTGGCATACCTAATATTTTTATTACAACTTTAAGAATAAACTAGAAAAATTAATGCATTTCGAACTGACATGCAGCTCATAATCTGCAAAACCTCGATCGACACTCGAGACTATGGTCCGCAATTATCTTGAATTTGGTTCCAAAAATTACGCAAGTTGATTTCTTTAATGAAAATGGATTTTTTGAGAAAAAAAAAATCAAAAGCGTCAAAAAGTTTTTACCTAAATAAAAATATTGTTCTTTATAAATATTTTTGGATAAAAATTTGTTAATCAACACCTAAAAGAAAAATTAAGAAAAAAATCAATTATTTCTTAGAAATCCGAAAATTTAGTTTTTGAACATTTTATTTTTAGATACATAAAGAAATTTTTTCTTAATTCAACTAGCCGTATGAACCACAGCCAGGAATTTAAAAAAACAGGTTCTATGGGTAATCTGAGCTCGTTTTCAAAAGTGATGTCATGTTTTCCCTTAGAAGCACTTTTTTCAATACTTCATTAATAAAAATATAATCATTAATCTCCTTACTATAATCGTAATCTCATTTATTTTTGTTTTTTAATTTGTAAGCACTTATACCACATAGGTATAATTAATAAATTTTCCTATAGTTCCGTGTTTATCTGTCTTTCCACGAATTTGGTGTGCAAACTTTTAAGACAATCATCAAAAAATAGGTATTTACTTTCCTTCTTTTGTACACATTCATCAGCGAATTTATCGGTAAACCTCCATATCAAAACGATTGTCTTCCTCTCTCTCATATCCTTGCTGGAAATTCTTATTCAAAAGAAATTTCAATTTCCGCTTTGTAATTTTAATGAGAATCAGCAACTCACATCTGTAGCAGCAGTTCCATGAAATTATTTTAAATATGTTTAGATGTGTGTGTGGGTGAATGAATATATTTATCAAGAATCCTTAAAGATTGAAATCATCGAAAAGTTGTCATCGAATTTCGAATTATCCTTCCATTCTATACATCAACAAGATATAGGATAGGATGGAATTATTAGCTTCATTGATTTTAGACACCAAATGTGCTTTTGAGGAAATTTGGGCACTGATTGGGTATTTCTTTCAGCACCGCTTTGTATCTCTGGTACCTTAGGTATGTTCAATTACATCTTCACATCACTACATCATCTGCACATCGGGCATAAAGAAAGCAAAGAAAAACCCTTGAGAAATACGAAATAAGAATTCCTCCGGCAAGGATATACTACTCTTGAATCTTTTCCCACAATCAACAGGTCGTCTTCGGCGTCTGTCTTCAGCTTAATCGAAAGAGGTTTTCACATATAGCTGATGGCAGGCGGCATCCTTGAAATAAATTGCTTTCCAGTTCTTATTTCCTTGTCAGGGTTCTTGTGATAGTATCGTGCATTCTGTGTGTGCAAAGACGACTCCCTCCAAGGCACAAGAATGTCTACAACTTTTATCCCCATGATATATCTCCGTGATTCAGATTTTAATATCCAGAATAAGGAAACGTGGCGCTGCGCGCATCAAACCCACACACACACTCATGCTGCACACAAATTCGCGAATAAAAATGTGGAAAACAAAAGAGGAAACAACCGATAGAAAAAAAAGGGAAGAATGGAAAAGTGTGTGGTAGCTTTATTTTGAGACTTGAAAAGAATTCGCACATATTCCAGTTCAGTCAGCTCTAACAATTTCAAGGAAAATGCCCTGGGATCCTTAAAAAGAACATAATTCCGAGAATTTACATATATTTTACATACACATATATAGAATTCATTTTAAGCAAAAACTTTATGGGGGAGCTTGACATTTCACTTGAACATGAAAATGAGTGTATATGAGCCAGAACGAACCTTACTTACTTGTTGCTTTGCTGCGCTACTGCTGCTGATGATGATGAACGACCTCATTTTCCAGCATCATTTTATACCTACTATAAATTCTTGTATGTTTTCTTGCCTCTAGTGGGTTGATAATATTTTGATGGCATCAACATAATCCCGAGTAGACACCATCAAATAGCCTTTATCCTTGTTGATTCTCATAATTTACTGATGCTTCAATTAGTTGCATGAGTGCCTTTAGAATGAGATCATAGCATGATGCAGTTGGATAATGATGAGATAACGATGACGATGACGCTGAGATGAGATGCAAATACGTTTTTTTTTTTTTTTAAAGGCCTTATTAATGAATGATGGACTTTAATGTTTTCGTCGCAGTTTAGTAAATTTCATAAAGGAACTTTCTGTACAAAAAAGTTTAAGACAATTAACAGATTTCATGGAGTGTGAGATTTAATTTTTAACAAACAGTTCATTAATAGGTGGCAAAGAGACGTTGAAAACGTAAAACACATATTTGTTGAATACATCAAAGGCTTTGAAAGCTTGCTTATCTATTAGCAAACATTGGAAACAAAAATCAGTTAAAGAAATTAATTCCTGAGTTAATTTTTGGAATTGACTGGGGCACTAAAATAATGTATTCGTGTTTTTTTTATTGTTTAAATAGTGTTAAAATAACAAAATTGCATTCTATATGAAAAATTCATAAAATTCGCTTTTCATAGGAAGACAACGAAATTTTAAATCAAATTGAGCCGGTTTTTAATAAACTAATTTTTTATAAATAATAAAAAAAAAAAAAAATAAAATTAGTATGCGATTTTGTAGTAATTAAAAAAAATTTTAAAAATATTTAAAGTATTTCAACAGTCATACATTCACAGTCTGGACAAAAATAGAAATTAATGAGTTTTTTAAAATTTTTTTCTACTATTTTTAACTTTGAAATCGATTATTTCAAAAACTATTGGTTGAAATATATTTATTTTAAAATTACCTTTCGGAAATGGTATCACTTATAAATCTAAGTGTTGCCGTTGTTTTTTTAATAAATTTTTTTTATTTTAATAAATTTTTTTTTTTAAATGATTGTATTGAACTCCTCTACAAAAACCGTTATCAAATCCTGGCGGCCAAGTTATCGTACTACGTGCCAAAATAACATTTTTGTTCGGTGCCTAAACGTTCGAATTTCTATATCTGGGTTGAAATCGTAAATTTTTTTTTTTTCAAATCCAATTTTGAACTCATTTTCATAAAAAATACCTCGTTTGATTTGAAAATAAATATTATTTTAGAATATATTTTTAAAAAAGCATGTTGTTGTGAAAATATATACTTTAATTTGATGTCGAAGTTGGGTAAATGACGAAAAAAAATGGAATTTTTGAACTTTGACAGCTTATAAATTCTAGGTGATTTAACGGAGTTACATGTTTTATACATTGTTGAAAAGGTATATTTATCTTCTATCTGTAAAAAAATCGAAAATAAGTAAAAGTTTGACGAAGCTAGATTTTTTTCAATGGGTGAAGGTCAAAAAAACCGTTTTTTGCCCGTAATTCCAGGTTTTGGGGGTGTTTAAATACCGTTTCGTACACAGTCCGACTAGCTCTACAAAACGTGATAGGTCTCCGCCCGCGTATATTTTAAAACCTCATTTTTGTAACACCGCAAAATCAGTTGAACGAATTAATTCCTGAGTAAATTTTTTGAATTGACTGCGGCACCAAAATAATGTAATCGTGTTTATTATTTGTAATAGTGTTAAAATAACAAAACTGCATTCTATATGAAAAATAAATAAAATTCGCTTTTCAAAGGAAGAAAACGAAATCTAAAATCAAATTGAGTCGTTTTTTTTTTAAAACTTATTTTTTTTTATAAATAATTAAAAAAAAAATAAAATTAGTATACCATTTTGCAGTAATCAAACAAAATTTCAAAAATATTTAAAATATTTATCGAAAATTTGATTTTTCAAAAAAAAAAAAAAATTTCAAAATTTTTTAAAAATCCAAATTTTTTTTTAAATTTTATTTTGAATTTTTATTTAAATAATACAAATGATCTAAGAAGTAGTTTGGATGAAAAAAATCAGATTTAAATAAAAAAAAAAGGTTCTATGACAACTACCGTTAATTATGATTTTCGAAAAAAACCTTTCTTGTTGAAAAACTTAGAAAAAACTTATAAATTTTGATACCCAAATCGTTGGAGCCTTTGTCGAGAAAATAAAACATTTCCAAAATTGGTATATGATGAGTAGGTACCGTTTATTTTTGGTCCAAAAAATCTATTCCTATTTTCATGTATAAAGTCAGTGTTTTTGAAAAAGTACATTCTTAAAAATCTCCTGCACACCCATGGAGTGAGACATCACAAGAAAAGTATAAGCAAAGCACTGTTCATAATTCAAAGTTCAAACCTTCTTGGAGGTCTGGTTGCTGAATTATTTGCATGTAAATATTTTTTTTCTCAGTTTCGGTGGCAGATAACTTGGATTCAAAGTTCCAAAATAAGTTTATGACATATGAGTTTACAGTGAACAGACCAGTGATTTTTGCATTTTTGGTAAAAAACAAATTCATTTTTTTTCAGATTTTCGACAAAAAAAAATCAAAAGGTACCCATGTCCCAAAAAAAAAATGCAGTTTCAAAATTTTCTTCAAACCCATCGAGTGAGATATCAATGAAAATATCTTTAAGCTCTAGTCATAACTGAAAACCAAAAGTTCCTTGAAGATTTGTTTGCTGAATTATTTTCATCCAAATATTTTTTGCTTTTCTATTTGAAATCATTTCCATAGACAATTTAGCCTTCTGCCTAAACTAAGAGAGAAATACTGACTACCTGCTGTACGATATCATCATAATTCACCCAAACCTATCGTTTTTTGTCTCATCTAACGCAAATCTCTTTGTAGAACATGTTAACGAAGTGGGTCACTGTGGCGTATGAGTGATATTTTTTTAATAATTTAATACAATTTAAAGACTTTTAACTTTCTGTTACCGGTTGCTACAAATATTGCATAAGGTTGATAGATTCATCAGTTTTTGCATTATTTGGTTATTTTAATGAACATTGGTGAATTCTATTGAAACAAACTGACAACTGATAACAACAAAATTTTAGAAACAAAAGTTTGAATTTTCTGAAATCTATTAAAGTTACGAAATTTAAAAAATAAAAGTGGCTATTTTGATGTATTTAAAGTAAGTAATGAATGATATTATAAGTATATTATACATTTAACTGACAATAGATAATGGAACACGATGAAATATTATACAATTTATTCTTGACATAAATATATCTTCAACCCTATCCTTGACCCAGACTTTACATAATTGCCAGACTTAACTTTCAAAAATACAACATGTAGCTTAGTTAAAATTTATGACAAAAACAAATTATCGTTTTTCATCTCCTTAAATCGTTTTCCAACATAAAACTTTTCACGTAGCTTGAGGTTTTCAAAAGAAAAAAAAGGTACCCATAAGTAATAAGTATAAAAATAAACATAATTTTTCCATTTCAGATTCTGTTCTCCGTAAAGAATGTGTCCTTGAACGACCTTCTTTTATCTTCGAAAATACACCTTCATAAAAATATTTATTGATCTGAAATCACCATCACTTCCGGTAAATCCATTTTCATCTTCCCTGCATATCATCACAAAATGTAAAAAAGAAAATATTATCCCTTTGGAATATCATGCACCAAAAGAGAGCTAATAGCATTAAAAAAGAAATCGAATTCCTTTCCACATTGTCATCTCCTTTCCATATCCTTGCCAGCATAAAACCCTTAGCCAAACCATTCATTTCATAATATCATTTCTTGAGCTGGGCGGAAAGTATCTCAATAAAATGGAGATGAAAACCATAACTTTTTGCACGACTACTTAATACATTTTCAAACATGCTTACACTAGCCGGTGTGTCTTTTTTCTGTATATATACACAAATACATACATAAGTATTATGTGTGTACATGAAGTGAAAAACCCTTTAAGTTGATAGCCCTCACGTTTACACAGAATATAGCAATGGCCACTTCTTATGGTACTTCAATGTTCTCAACGCCTCGTCACCGTTAGGATAAATGAGTTTAAATGTGTTTTCTTATTTCTTTCTTTGTTTGTTCTTGTTTGTCCTTTGCAGCGCGGGGCTTTGGAATGCGAGTTGTTGGTGGCAAGACTGGTGCTGATGGAAGACTCTTTGCTTACATTGTTTGGACAGTGCCTGGAGGACCTGCTGAAAAGAATGGATTACAACAGGGTGATAAGGTAATATTTGTTTGAATTGAATACACCCAACCTATCACTTAAACGTGTTCGCTCAGAAATATGTACACAGTTCTTATAAAGAAAAAAATGTGATAAGTTTCAACAAGGTGAATAACTTTTTTAAGAACGTTGTTAGGGCCGATCATCAAACTCTCTTTAAAGTTCAGTTCGGTGGGACATAAAAGTAAAAACCTTAGTCAATTTTGCATTATTTGGTACAGATGATACTGTTATTTTATTTACAAAGTATAGCTGATGATACCCGGGTAACCGGTTACCCGGGTAGTACCCGAGTACTCGAGTAAATCGGGTAATGCCCGGGTACCAAGTAGCACAAAAGTAGCACAAAAGTCTAAAATACACCAAAATATTTGGAGTATTTTATGCACTTTCGTGATATTCATTTTGAATATAAAAAATATACCATTTTCTCGTATATAATAAACTCCTCTGGTTAAAAAATTAAACCAATTTTTGGTATATAAATAGAGCTAGTTGTATAAAAAATGAACTGGTTTTAAGTTAAAAATTATTCCTTTGAAATTGAAAAATACACAATAAATCTATGGTAAAATACACCATTTAAATTATTCTGATTTATAATTTGAACTAAAGTTTATTTTTTTACCTTAAATAGTTTGATGAATTAAAATTTACACTATTTCTTATGAAATAAATGAAAATTAATAATTCTCTATCACAATACTGCCATGAGAAACTAATGATTAAATATGAATTTGACTGCCTAATTTAAGAACGAAACAAATTCTATCTACTAATTTTAGATACTACCCCGTCTAAAAATCGAGCGCCTCAAAAATTTCAATGAATTAATGATTTTTTTTTTTCGATTTTTAAAATCAGTTTTTCAAAAATAATAATTTTTTTGTTGTTTTTACATTTTTTTAGAAGCGTTCTCTTATTATAATATAAACGAATCGAAAAAAAGAAAAAATGCGGGATAATTAGTCCGATATAGTACTATTATAGTAAAATAATTAATCGCTGTCTTCATTATTTAAATGGCGGCCATGGAAAAATATGACGTCTCCTACTTATGCAGTCTGGTGAATTTTATGTCCACAGGGTGTACTTCCTACACCAAAGAGAGGGTACAAAATATACCGTTTCGGTTCATTTGAGAATCGAATAATTTTATACACCATGGTGTATTATAAAAATAATTGAATATCGGCGTATTTTTTGCTCGGAATCTTAAAAGAAATGTTGAAATTTTGCACAGAAAAGATGATGGTATAATTTTTATACCATCTTTTTTGATAAATACACCATTTTATCGAAATTTGTCAATTTTATACCAAAATTAATGAATTTACACCAATTTATACACCAGTGTGCTACTTGAGTACCCGAGTACCCGAAACTAACCGATTTCAAAAACAAAATTTGGGAAAAAACGTTTAAAAATCACATTGAATACAATCTTCACACAATCTGTGGTATTCAATACGAAATTGATTGACAAAGTAAACTGCCTTAATTGATTTCTTATCAAATCATGAAAATCATATGTTCATATGTGCCTTCTACTTTTTGATAAAATTGAAAAATAGAAAAACTACTTTCTTTATCTGACTCACTCGTTTTTTTTGAAAAAACAATTAATTAAAAAAACTTCATTTTAAAATTATTATTAAGTGTATAATCTTAGCTTTTGAAAAAAGTATCAATCATAACTGTAAGTGTTGCCGTTGTTTTTTAATAATTTTTTTTTATTTTAGTTATTTTTTTTAGAAAATGTCCCCTCCCGCCAAAACGGGGGGAGATAGACCCCCCTGCCATAGTCAACAATGATTGTATTTAACCCCTCTACAAAATCTCATTATCAGTTTTCGGTTCTTAGGTACTTTCCTATCAAAATGTTTCTGTTTTACTTGAGTAAAACTAAAAATGCGATAAAAAAGTTAGATTCAAATGGCCTTACTTCGGTTAATTTTCAATGAAAAAATTTAGTGAGCACAGCATTTTGAAGGAAATTCATTCTTCTTTTTTTCTTTAGAGCTATGTTTATTTCTATCTCAACCCAAAAAAAATGTTCCACTAAAAAAGAAAAAAAATCAAAAAATCAAATTTTTTGATATTTTTTTTATGATTGTTTCGACTGTTTTGGTATGGAAACTTTTGTTTTCAATTTTTAAAAAAACATTATTCTAATAGGAAATTCAATTCTCTACAAAAAGTTTTGAGTGCAATATATCAAAATTTTGCTCGGTTTACGAGATATATTGAAAAAACCAAAAAGGGGGCTATTGCACCCCTATCTTCAATTTCCACCCTCTCATTTAATAGCACTCAGCGACTTTATCTACTCTTATAACCCATTGAACGATTCCTGCAATAAAAACCAGTGAACGTCTTAGTTCCTTTCTAAATGACATAATCAATAGCCTACTAGTTTCAAAATCATTTATCGAAAACAAAATCATTTATCGAAAACAAATTGAATAACATAATTTTTGTTTATAGGCTGATAGTAATTAACTAAAGTTACTTGGGCCAAGCTCTTAGAATCTACATCCTAATTTATACCAAGATTCGAAGCATTTTTGAACCATAAGAACCTACAACCTTTGTTTTCTGCAATGCAAACATAACGCTTTTAAGATCCATTTCATATTATCATCTTGTGGTTGACCATGTCAAACGCTTTTTTAATGGATATAAATAAGCCTTATTTAAACTTTTTTTTTCTTCAAAATTAGGCTAAACACGAGAAAGGGATCGTATCAAAATTCTGGCTTCAAAATTCTGCTTTTCAAAATTCTGCTTTCTTAACGAAAATTCTGTTTTGCAAAATTCAGCTTTTTTTCTATTCTGCTTTCCAAAATTCTGCTTTTTAAAATTCTGTCAGCATTATACTTGAACAAAAAAATTCTTCCAATTCTTTTTTTTTTATAGCATATGCGCTGACTAAAGAAAAATACACCTCATCAATGTAATTCAACATTGGTACTTTCCTAAATTTTTTTGTTTAAGTGTCGCAAATATTTTTTAAAATGCATAGACTGACTTTCTTTCAAATAAAATCTATAACTTATTGGAACCGATGTTGTTTGATACAAGATTTATTCCTTTTCTTATTAAAATGTTTGAATATTCATCTTTATTTGACAAATTAAAAAATTTTAAATTATTTTCGGAAATGTTTAGTATTAAAAACCTTTTCTTAATATTTTCAAATTTATTCATTTATAAAACAAAACTTAATATGCATTCAAAGAATGACAAATTATTAAGGTAAGTAATCAAATAAGCAGATAATTTTTCAAGAAGATGATTTTACAGAATTTTGCAAAAAATTAAGGGTTTGCAAAATGTTAAAAAGTGGGCGCTTTTTAACATTTTCCAAACTATGTTTTAATTTTTTGCAGAATTTTGAAAAACAGAATTTTGAAAAATAGAATTTTGAAAAGCAGAATTTTGAAAGCAGAATTTTGTAAAGCAGAATTTTGAAAGCAGAATTTTGACAAAAGAATTTTGACCCCGGCAGAATTTTGACCCCAACCCCATTCGGGATCGGGTCAAATTTCTGGCTTCAAAATTCTGCTTTTTTTTACAAATTTCTTCTTTTTTCTATTCTGTCTTTCAAAATTCTGCTTTTTGAAATTCTGATTTTCAAAATTCTACCAGGATATTTTTGAACAAAAAAATTCTGCTAATTCTGTTTTTTTTTTTTTATAGCATATGCGCTTACATCTCATTAATAGTTGTTCAAAACTTTACTACTTTCGTTACTGTTTTTGTGTAACTGTCCCAAACATTTGTTATAATGCATAGACTGACTTTCTTATAATTCACATTTATAAACCGTTGAAAACTATTGGAAACTAAAAATAAAGACACAAAATATTCCTTTCTTAATAAAATTTTTGACGGTCACTTTTATTTGATAAATTAATAAATTTCTAATTATTTTTCGAAATTATTTAACATTAAAAATCTTTTCTTAATATTTTTGAATTTATTGATTTATTTTTATTGAACATACAATAAAACATAACATAAAAAAAACTGACAAAGTGAGTAAGTAATCAAACATGCAGCGAGGAGATAATTTTACAGAATTCTGCAAAAAATTAAAAAAGCGCGCGCTTTTAAACATTTTCCAAACCATTTTTTTTTTTTAAATTTTATTGCAGAATTTTGTAAATCAGAATTATGAAAAGCAGAATTTTGAAAAGCAGGATTTTGAAAAACAGAATTTTGTAAAGCTGAATTTTGAAAAAAGAATTTTGTCCCCGGCAGAATTTTCAGCCCAACCCGTTACATTCAGAAAAGTTTCCAATAAAAAATAGATATTGTTTTATCAATTTTAATATAAATTGATACTAAAAAATACTGGGCATGAATGTGCAGGCTTTTAAAAATTACAAAAAAAAAAAACTGCTCAAAAGAATATCCCTTAAAATTAGTTGCTTTTCAAAAGTTTATATTTCAAAATACAGGGATTATGAAAATTCCGTATGAGACACCTACATTTTTTTTAATTTCTTTTTAATAGTGTAACTCATATTTCTGTAAAAAAAATGTCCCTACTTGTAAAAAGCCTTTCGTCGAAGGTCTACCACAAGTATTCATTTCAAAAAACCCTACACAACTTGGTTTTGAAATTTTGTTGAATTTTTTCAATACCTTTTATAACCTAACAATAAATTTATCTATCAATTAAAAAAAAAATCAACTCTCTAAACCTTACCGTTTAGAAAATAGCCTCTTTTTTCAATGTCGTGATAGCTCTATTCACTCTATTTCTACTCTTATTCCTCTTTGGCTGAGAAAAAAAATTAAGAAAATCGGTCATTGGTTAGCAAACGTACACAAAACCAAACTTCTGTTTTTATGAAACAAAATTAGTCAGAAATTTATGATTTGTTTTTTTTTTTTTAAGGAATTTCATTTTTTTATAATTGTCATTTGTTTAAAAATATCTTAAGATAAAAAAAGAAAGAATTAAGAAAATATTATTCAACACATAAAACGATACATATTTGGATAAAATTCATCACCCGATTTAAAAAAATTGATTTTTCAAAAAAAAAAAAAAAAAAAAATTGAAAATTTTTTTAAATCCAAAAATTACTGTTTTTTTTTTTTAATTTGGTCGTGGTTTACGTTCTACCGTTCTATGTTAAGTACCATTTATAACGGTACAGAAAATGATTTTTTTATTTCAACAAAAATGTTCAACACACAAAAATTTTAATCAAAATGATGAGCGTTGTTTTTGGAAAAAAGTAACTTTCCTATTCCATTTATATGAAAGGTACCCTTAATATTGGTCCAAAAAAATTTAATTTGTCTTTAACCCTCTACTGCATGAATTAATATTAGCGGACGAAAAAATTAAAAAATGCTTTACATGGGTTCTTTGGGTTATTTCAAAACGGTTTTCATTAAAAAAATTTGTTTAAATTAATTTGTTTAAAAAATTTGTTTATAAGCCAAATTTGGCTTCGTATGCATTAAGGGGTAAGAAATCTTACAAATTTTATTTATTCAGATTATGTAAAAAATACAATTAAAAACATCAAAAGATAAATATTTATCATTTAAAAACAAAATAAAGTAAAAAAAATACATTGTATTACAAAAGGTTACGAATTAATTCAAATTTGGCTCATTTTAAGACATGGAACCGAGAAAAGCAATTTGTTTTCGTCCGTTTTAAACATTTCTTCTGGTTCACATTCTTTCCACTGTCGAAGTTAGTCTTGCTCCAACATTTTCACCCACTCCCAGATCTTACAAAAACTATAAAGTAATAAAATTATTGAAAAATATTATTGGTGAGCCCCCCTCCCCCTAAAATTTTAAAGGTTACGCCGCTGGAAATATGGTTAACATGAGAAAAATGTCTCTAAAGGCGAAGGGGCTCCATTTCTGAAGCAAAACATAACTTCCAAGCAAAATAACAATGTAAAGAAACAAAATTTTCCAACAAAAAAATTTAACAAATTGTGTAGATTTACAACCCCTTAATGCATACGAAGCCAAATATGGCTTCCGTACTTTTTGCCCTCCCAAGACCAGGCCAATAATTTTTTTTCAACAAAAATTGGTTCATAGCATACACAATTAGACAATCGATCAAAAATAAATTTTTAATTCCACTTTACTTTCCAAACAAACGCAATAATTAACACTTAAAGTATGGATATATTCTACATTTTCGATTTCAATGCACACGACTGATCGACTCACCTGTGATCATAAAATACACATTTATTTTGTGTCGGACACACGAAAAAACTATCTCTATGGGTTCTCAGAAACTTAAAGAAGAGGATTGTATTTAATCTTTACCATTTTTTTGTGACAGAGAAGAGAAAAGTGCATACAAACAGACAAAACCATATTTGGCTTCGTATGCAGTAGAGGGTTAACTAATAGAAATATTTTTTTTTGTAAATAAATTAATATATTGAACCGACTTCCAGATACTTGAATGGAACAGCATGTCGCTCATCGATCGCAGCTTTGAAGAGGTTTGCTCTATAATGGACCGCACTGGAGACATTGTCGAATTACTGGTTGAGCATGCAACAGACTTCCGTATGTGTGATCTTTTTGATGAAAATCTGCCGCCAGGCAACAGTGGTGGCCATCAGAGTGGACCACGTAAATCTGGTGATGGACCCATTGGTTTGGGTCTTGTTGCAGGTGAGTTTTTTTTACTATTTTATTATTATTTTTTTTTATTTTTAATTGTTTTAATTTTTAACTAAATGTTGTTTTTATTTTTATGTGTCTTTATGTTTAATTTTTTCTCAAATTAAAATAGACCCTGAAACTACTGACAAATCACCGGCATCGCCAACAAGACGGAAACTACCCAAAACTCCGGTATAAATAAAACTAAAAATCTTTAAAAATAACAAAGTTTTGTTTTGTTTTATTTTTTTAAACAAACAAAAATCACAATATTGTTGCATAACTCGTTAATTATTTTTTTTTAAATTAAAACAAACAAAAAAAAAAATCAGGAAACAGTGGAGTTTATGTTTTTGTTCTCTGCTTATTTTTAGTTTATATTTTTTTTTATTTATTTTTTTATTTTGTTGGTAGTTTTAATGTCGGTATTCTTATTTTCTACTACATACTACTTCTTCTTCTACTTCTACTTTCGACAAAAAAAAAAAAACACCTTCTTTCAGCGATTAAGAATTTTTTATAATATGTAGCCTGAAAACTATATAATTTGGAATTTAACTTATATCGTGTAATTTTAATCGCTTTAATTGTTTAATTAAACATTTTAAATGTCAACACTTTCTTTCTTCAAAAAAAAAAAATAATAAAACTAAAATGTATCAAAATATTTATCTGAAATTTTTTTAACTGTGTAGTTAATTTTTATATGTATTTCTTCTTTTTAACAAAACAACAACAAAAAAAAAAAAACTAAAACAAGAATAATATAAAAAAAAATATATATATCGGAGAGAACTATATGACTGTACTATATATTCTTTTACTTCTTTGTATCTTCGATGAAAAAAAAAATGGCTTAATTTTTACAGAGCGCTGTTTTTATTTTTTTTTTTTTTTTTGATAAATTATTTTGCCAAAATATTTATAAAATATAAAATAGGTACTTCAAACTGAAGAAAAAAGTCTTCTCATGGGATAATCATTTTGAATAGTACTGTACTATGGACCTGGATTAAAAAATAGAATGAAAAATAGAACAAAAAATCTAATATAAGAAATAATTTATTTTAACTTAGAATCGGTCCTGTTTGTATACAAATTCCACCAACTTTTAAAAATTAAACTTAATACGTCAATATCTATAAAAATTAAAAAAAAAAAAATTAAATTTAGAAAAGTTTATAATTTTACTTAAAAATATACTAAATTTTATTAATTAATAAAAATATTTATTTAATTTTTTTAATTATTACTTTTTTATTTTCGTTAGTTTATAATTTAATTAGATTTGATAAAAATAAAAAGAAATGATAAATATCGAAGTTTTTAAATTGTTATTTACATTTATAAATAGAATATTTTTGCAAAAGTCATAGGCAATTTTAACAGTTAAACATTTAGAAAAATTGCAATGACCCATAACCTTAATTAATAAACTATTTTCTTAGTTTTTTTTTTTTTAATAAAAAACCTGTTAATTATTTTTCGATCATTTTTTAGACACAATTGAGTATTTTGCTTAAAAATAAAATTTAATTGGCCTTGAAACTCGTATTTCTCCAATTAACTTGTGCGCTAAAGTTGAGTTTTCTTTCATATTGAGCGTTGTTTTCTTATTATTATTCTTATCTGTAGTTTAACAAATGCTATGTATCTCCACAGTTCGATACTTTGATGGTAAGAATTTCAGTGAGGTGAAGTGAAAATCAATTTCAAAAATGTATTAAATTAGCGGAAAAAATTAAAAATAAAAAAAAAAAAATTTCTAAAATGTTTGATGTTTTTCAAGTGACTTAAAAATTGCCGAATTGATTTTTAATCTCGAACTTCCTAGTTTTGAGATCTTATAATGAATTTCAAGATACATATATGAAAATTTTGACGCTGAGATATCGAACTTTTTGTCTTTAAACATCAATATCTCGGAAACCACTAAATGCACAGGAAAATTAAGGAGTGTTTTGTAATCTTGAATTAATTTTTCATACAAGTCAGGTATTGTTTTTGGGAAAAGTATTTTTTTTTTATTTTTTGCATTAATTTGAAAAATCAAGTAAAAATGAACTTTTGGACATATCGAGAAAATCAGTAATGTTGATTATGTGTTTTGTAGTTCAATATGCCCACAAAAACCCTAAAAGTATTCCAATCTATAGAGCGAAAAATGTCAGACATAATATACCTTTGGGGTTGATTAGGCACAAGCTCATTACAAACAACGTCATTACAAGTGGTAGTTGCTATGCCTTAAGATTATTTAAGTTATTCCCTTAATAACTATAAAACTCAAATAACCTCTAAAAACTTTTGAGTTTGCCTACTAATTCAAATTTTCCAAAGACTTAAATTCATGGGAAATTCTGTTGAATTTTCTCAAAAGCAAACAATTTAATTACTTTAATATGCATTATATGCACTTGAATTATAAGAAAATTTCTTAAACCATTAAAAACTTCTGTATCGTCCGCAACAAGAGTAGTAGGTACTTTTCGTTAAATTTGTTTCATATACATTTTATTGTAAAGTATAAGCAACAGAAACATTCCTGAACTTGACACTCTCTATTCTTTGATTTATGAAAGTTTCTTCATTCTGTGGTCGAAAAGTTGAATTGCATTTGTTTTACCGCATTAATTGGAGCAGCATAAGAAAATTTTAAAATACAATACGATTGTCAGAAACTTACAGAACATTTTTATGAAAATGAGGTTTAGCGAAGTTGAGCAAAATTATATTCTTAAAAGTATTTTCTGAACTTATAACTTTACTAATTTAGTTTAGATTTTTTGTTTTTTTTTTTTATTTCTTTTCGAATTTATTTTTCTTTAAGTTTTTTATACTATATCTCTGTAAATATATAAATTAACATTTCAAACACAGTAAGAGCCAAACACCAGAATCAGTTTTAAGAAAATTTAAATGTCTAGGAAAATATCTTTATCTTAAAACAAAAAATTATATAATATCTAATAACAAAATACCTACTTTGAAAGCACTTTTTAAGAACATGATTGAAATGATAAAAAGTTGATTTTTTTGGAATTGTTAACTAATATTTTTTTTCGAAATTGTGATGTAATGCCATGGCACATCTAAGGTCACTACAAAACATTTTAAAAAGTAAAAAAAAACAACTGAACTGTTCCTGACACAAAAAGTTAGTAGGTCTAAACCATTTAATTTTCGATGTAGTTGATGTAGACTTGGCGAGGAATAAGAAATAATTGAGTTAAGTTGAATTGAGTTGAGTTGAGTAGACTTGAGTTGAGTTGAGTTGAATTGAATTGAATTGAATTGAATTGAATTGAATTGAATTGAATTGAATTGAATTGAATTGAATTGAATTGAATTGAATTGAATTGAATTGAATTGAATTGAATTGAATTGAATTGAATTGAATTGAATTGAATTGAATTGAATTGAATTGAATTGAATTGAATTGAATTGAATTGAATTGAATTGAATTGAATTGAATTGAATTGAATTGAATTGAATTGAATTGAATTGAATTGAATTGAATTGAATTGAATTGAATTGAATTGAATTGAATTGAATTGAATTGAATTGAATTGAATTGAATTGAATTGAATTGAATTGAATTGAATTGAATTGAATTGAATTGAATTGAATTGAATTGAATTGAATTGAATTGAATTGAATTGAATTGAATTGAATTGAATTGAATTGAATTGAATTGAATTGAATTGAATTGAATTGAATTGAATTGAATTGAATTGAATTGAATTGAATTGAATTGAATTGAATTGAATTGAATTGAATTGAATTGAATTGAATTGAATTGAATTGAATTGAATTGAATTGAATTGAATTGAATTGAATTGAATTGAATTGAATTGAATTGAATTGAATTGAATTGAATTGAATTGAATTGAATTGAATTGAATTGAATTGAATTGAATTGAATTGAATTGAATTGAATTGAATTGAATTGAATTGAATTGAATTGAATTGAATTGAATTGAATTGAATTGAATTGAATTGAATTGAATTGAATTGAATTGAATTGAATTGAATTGAATTGAATTGAATTGAATTGAATTGAATTGAATTGAATTGAATTGAATTGAATTGAATTGAATTGAATTGAATTGAATTGAATTGAATTGAATTGAATTAAATTGAATTGAATTGAATTGAATTGAGCTGAGTTGGGCTGAGGGGAGTTGAGTTGAGGGGAGTCGATTTGTGTTTAGTTGATTGGATCGAGTTGAGTTGAGTGAGATGAGATTATGTATGATCGTATGATGATACGAGTTGTGATCAGTTACGCTTAGATAACTCTTTGGAGAAAGTGTGGTATTAAACTCCAAAGTAGATGGTTCATTTCTGGAACTTATTGGGACAGTTATAAAAAAAAGCTGAATGTAAGTAGTAAATTGACATTATGAAACTTCATAAATGAATCGTTTATTTCAGAAACAGCATAAGTCCATTTTTCCCAAATTTTTTTTTTTGAAATTTCTCATTTATGATAGTTATTCATCTTCTGGAAAAAAATTAAGTATGTCAGACCCCCCCCCCCCCCCAAATACGAAAACTGAAAGAAAAGGGTTCAAAATATATGGAAATATTTCACCCGGTGACAACATTTTTGACTGCTAAATACTCGACTTTTGTTTTTAGCAGTTTTAAGTTATTATGGAAGCAATCTTGACACGCACACCCTTTTGTTATACATCTTTAAAAAGGTAAGGAATATATTTAATTCATTTAAATTGAACTCAGGGTTCAAAAGTTATAGCCAGATTTCCTCGCGGTGGCAGCGTGTTTTACTCTTGAATATATGACATTTTACCAGTTTTTATTTTGCCAGCCATCAAGACACGCAAGCTTTAAAATTATACATCAATGAAGAGGTAAAGATTTAATCTATCTACTGCTATTTTATTCATTAAAATCAGAAGCAGGGTTCAAAAGCTATAGCTAGATGAAAAAAAAAGTTTTACCAACAAAAAGTCGTTTTGAGCAGAAACGACATAAGTCCAGTGACTTTAAAGGCTTAAAAACCCGCTAAGACTTCAAAAAAGGTTTATATTTTAAAGGTTTTTAAATTTGTCTTTAGCTAGATTATAACTCGGCATACTCTTAATTTGAAATGTTGTGGAGTTTTAACATAAAAAACAGTTTTTTGTTGCTCCTGAAAAGTTAGTGCTCATGGACTTATGCTGTTTCCGAAATAAACGATTCAAATGCAAACCTATGCGAAATTTTTAAGATAATCCTGAAAAGTGTAAGAGTACCTATCATTTTTGGGGTATCAGATGAGGCGTTATTTTTAGATAAGGCTAGAAAAGACTTGCATAACCAACGTTAATTTTGCTGGGTACAGTTTTTTGATAACCAAAATTAAGTTTGGCCGATGAACTACTTAACTTCTACGAAAATGCAGTCAGTTTACTGCAGGGTTGTTAAAAATCATTTTATTTTTGGTGCATTTGCTTTTGATTCCATATTGAAAAAAAAAATATTTATTGCAAAACTGAAAAATATTTGGATAAAAAAAATATGTTATTGCAATTAAAAAAAATTTTACTGCAATAAAAAATATTTTGCATTAAAATAAGAAATTACCTACAAATGAAAATAATTTGCATTGAAGATAAAATTGTTATTGCCATTAAGAAAATTAATTTGCATTAAAAAAAGTGTCTGCACTAAAAATTCAATGCTAAATGATATTCGATTTTGGAATCATGTATGGTCAAGTAGTCAAAATTGTAATAAGATCGACGAATATTAAAAAAAAAATATTAAATGCGAACATTTTGCGTTGAATTTTGTTTTTTTCTGAATGAATACAATTTTTTTATAAATTTTGTTTACCCAAAATAATTTTATTTACAAATAAAAACATATTGCATGCAGGGACTCATTTACTTTGTACCACACTAAATATTTTGAAAAACAATTAGCTTCATCAACTTTTTATCATTCCACCATCGTTATGCATAACTTTCGATTGAATTTGTTTTTGCGCAATCGATTTTTTAAAGCGCAAATACTAATACTAAACTAAAATTAAATGGTAGACTATATAAAACTATATATTTTCAACTAAATCATGTCTTCGAATTTAGTACAATAATAAAATTATATTTAATTTTAATAACAAATTTATTTAAGTAAATTAAAAAAAATAGTAAAAAAAAAATATTAATTATATAGGCTAAGCCAAATAACGTTGTTACAGAGAAATTTATTAGAAATAAAAAAATAAAAAATCAAAAAAAAAAAAAAAAAATAGAATAAATGTTCTCTTCATAAAAATAAAAAAAAAAAAAAAAATACCATCGTAGTTCTAAATAATATACCCACCAATTTCATATACATTAAATAAGATACATTAATAAATCTATTAAATTGAAACCAAAACAAAAAAATATTATAAACTAAATGCATAACATATAAATATACATTAAAAAATATAAAAAAAAATAATATATTTTCATAACTCCTGTCAGATGGGTGATCTATATTTTTGTTTTAATTTTTATTTTCTTAGTTTTAATTTCTATTTAAATTTTATTTCTTAAAGAAACAAAAAAACTAAAAATCTTCTTTTAACTAAATGGGGACAAATTTTACGCTAGAACAATTTAAAACACTAAACTGAAACATATATTGAAAAAAAAAAAAAAATCAAAATACAAAAAAAAGTTGTCTATTTACATTAAAACCTACTCTTTATAATATACTACACTATATACATTAAATTATATACAAAAAAAGAATATATTGTATCTAGACTAAAAAAAAACAAATAATAATATGCGACCAAATTTGATGATCAAAAAACATAAAAAAAAAACAATATTTTAAAATTATATTTAAAAATAAAAAAAAAGTGTTACACAAATGTGAAAGTTAAAAATATAAATAAAAATAATATTCGAAGTAACAGTTGTAAAAAAAAAAACAAACTTGAGTGTGTCTTTTTATTTCTTTTGTTTTGTTTATTTTTATTTTTGTTATATATATTTTTTGTTTTGTTTTTTTTTTTTTTTCAAATCATGCAATTCAATAAGGAAAAATATCATTGCATAAATCATTGGGGTGCTATAAGAGTGTGGGGGTGTGTGTATGTGGACAACAATGCAGCTTTCAAAAAATGGTAAACACTTCTTTTATTTTTCCTTTAAATTCAAAGTCTATCTATAGATATCCTTTTACTATACACACCAAACAAAAATAAAACAAAAAAAGCTAAAAAATAAATAGTTTTGGAATGGGAATGTTTAAAGGATACAATTTGTTTTGAGCCTTTGTCATTTTTATTTTTCTTTTAACATAAACATAAAAAACCAACAAATTCGTTTGCGTCTAAATGCATTTTTAATATTTTAGTTTGTTCATAAATTCTTAACCTAGTTTGCATTTATTTTTTAATTCATTTCAATTTTTACTGTCTATTCTGTAAACTGTACATAATATTAAGCTTATTTAATTGTTTATCTATTTTGTTCCTTTCTTTTTTGATATCACATTTTGTTTTCTTTTTAGATACAAATATTCTTACAATAATTTAATTCCCACAATTCTTTAACAGAAACTAAACTTTATTATTGACTTATGTAATTGTTCTCTATTTGAGTTGAAGTCACGTTAATTGTCATCATGACTTAAAAACTCAGCTTTTTGGATATTTGACTCAATGTAAAAAAGACTTACACTCATATAATTCCCCATAACTGAAATCCTTTAGTTAATTTTTTAATTACTTTGCCAATTAAGAAAGAAAAAAAAATAAACAAAACAAACGTCATAGTTTTGGTTATCATTTTAAATTGTTTGAAAATATTGAGAGGGATTTTATTTTAAAGTTCCGTATCTTTGGTTTAAAAAATCGCATTATTTTCAAAAGTATACCAAATTAATGGAACTTTGATGTTCTACAACATTTATGATGATAAAAAAATTATGTTCCTATAATACGTGCTGAGAAAAATTAAAAAAAAAAACCGAAAAAATAACAAATAAAACGACAAAACCTCAAAAGTGTTGTTTTTGCAGAAAAACAGTAAATGCACAAGAAAAGATATTTCTATTACCTTCAACTTTGGTTGAGTAACCAATTCGTTCAAGCCATTAGTTTGGGAGATATAACCGATTCGCGTTTTTCAAAATGGCGGCTCCTTTCTCATAATTTGAAGATCTGTATACAATTTTAGTAAATCCGCCTGATTTTGAATATTAACACGCATTTACTATACAAGTAAAATATCTGTATTTTTAAAACATCTCAAATACAAAAACCTCCGTCAATGATTTACTTTGTTTTTTTTTTTTTATTTCATTAACATAATTTTTTTCCTATTATTTTTCACAATAGCCCTCTGCTTTATGAAATTTTAGTTAATTTTAATTTTCAAAAAAAAAGTATTACAGAAAAAATAAAAAAAACAAAATAAAGTAATCCCAGCCGGCACGAGTTATGCTATGAAATTATAATATTTTTTGCATATTTGAATTTAGTTCTGTGATGAAATGAAAATGTAATATACGTTAAAAAAATAGTTGCCATATACTTAAAAAAAAAAAAAAAAAACATAAAAACCGAAACATAAAATAATGCATAATATACCTATGTAGCTAAGCATAAATAAATTGCAATTTATATATTTTTTTTTAACAATATTGTTTAGGAATCTAACACTTTAATAATATTTTGTATATATCTTAACTTTTTTTAACTATATAATTTTTATTTTTCTATAAAATATCAAGGAATGTGATCGAATATTTGAAAATCTGTGAATAATATTTTAATTAATATTTTATACATATATTTTGTAATTTTTATTTTTTATTTTGATTTTTTGTTTTCCTTTTTTTATTATTTTTTTTTATGTTTGCATTGCGAATGAAATGCGAATGCCTGCAGCGATGTAATCAATGTTGTATTTTACACTTGAACAAAAAACAGTAGTTTTTTTTTGTATAGATAAAAAGAAAGTAATCAGCCAATGTAAATGTTTGTTTGATTTGTTTTCAATGTAAACATTAGGTAATACTCAGCTATTTATATTTTCTTTTGTTTCAAGTCCTAATTTGCAAACTGCACGCAACTACAAAGGCGTTATATTTTTTCTAAGAAGTTTTGATTTGTTGTATAAGTGTTATTAGTTTTATAATGAAAATGTGAAATTATTGAGTTTTTGATTAAACTCTGAAAGAAATTTTTACACAGTCCCTGGATAATTAAAAAAAAAGTGCATTGAAATTAATATTTCAATACGAAATAAAATCAAAAAACAAGAACACATTAAATGTTTTCTTGTTTTTTTTTTTTTTGCAAATTGAACTTTAAAAATGGTCTTACAGTTTGTTCCGTATTTGTCTTAAAAAGTAGGTACAATAAAGTTATAACAAAAATTTTTCTTTTTCAGTGGCAACTTTTCGAAAAAAAATCCCGTTTTTTTAACTATATTGAAAAATCTTATCTTGTTTCGTTATTATTTTTGTTGATTTCGAGTAGCAGTTGTTAAGCTTGTTATAATACATACAAAAAAAATTAAATTAGTTCCTGAAACATTTAAAACAAACTCCTCAAAGTTAAATTAAACAAAAACACGATCTTTTTTAGCTATTTAACAAAAAAAAAAGTACGTATACGCCACAGTGTACGTGGAAAACGTGCAAATAACGTGAATTCAAACTTTGGCCAGTTTTGGTTGTGAAAAAAATTTTTCGATTAAGACGTAGTTTGGCAAAGATAAAGCCAGTTAAGGGAAAAGAGAGCAAAAATCATAAAAACCGTCATAACTCGAAAACGAGAAAATCACACCTTTAGTTTATCGACTTAAAATGACCTCAGGAACTATGGTTTTCGTTTGGGGCGATGACTGTGCGACACCCTGTATGGACAAACAACATTAATTACTAGAATTTTAATTATAGTTTTGGTTAATTAGTGACCAAAAAGTCCTTTTCAGGATTTGTGTTACTACCGAATGTACAATCCCTTTGATTGACTGTGGGTCTAATCCTCATTCATTAGCGAACTTTTTTTTCCTGTGTCAGTTCTATTTATATTCAATGCCAAAATTATGGACTGTCTTTTTAAAAAATATATTTTGTTCTTATATTAAAAAAAAAAAATTTGAGATTGAACCCTTAACAAAAGCAATCAAACAACCAATTAATAAAACAATCTTAGGCGTAAGTTTTGCACTACCCCCAACCTTCTAGATGTTTACCCTCAGAACAAAGATTACGCCGCCGTGTTGTTTTTTTTTTCGATTTCTCTTAAATCTCCATGGTATTTTCGTACGTCCTCAGGGACAAAAATAACACGAGCACAATATCCGCAAGCTTTTCTTTTATTTCGTCTTATCCATTAATTTCGTAATGTAATAATATCCCTTTTCCTCCAGAGTCCTGATAGTATGTCCGAGTTGAGAAAAAAAAACTTATTGTCGAAGGCCGAAAATTAAAGTTTTTTTTTTCTTCTCCTCTTAAACTTTGTGTCCATATAACCACACAATATAAATAAAAATATATCCTGTCGGATTGCCACCTGAATGAAAGTCTTTTGATAATTTTTTTTCTTACTATTTTCCTTTAACCTCTGTTTTTAGTTGAAGAAGCTTAATTTTGTATATTTTTTTCTCCTTTTCATTCTGATATAAAAATGCTATTTTGTTAAAAAAAAAAAAAAAACAAGAAAAAAAGAAATACATAAGAGATGTGGGTTGTTAGTTGAATTGGTTGCTCATGGAAACGGTCAAGGTGGTGTTGGAAAGGTGAATATAAAAATAAACTGGATAGATTCCTGTCTTTCTTTGCTGATGATAACATGGCTTATAAAAAGTTAAGAACTATTTTTATGGCTTGGTTATAAAAAAAAGATGGTAGATTTTTGTCAGTGTTATTCCTTTTTATGCGGAAATTACTTAAACACTAATGAATTGTGAAAAAATAAGTTGCTTCTTTGGAAAGTTTTGTGATCTTAAAAAAAAAAACACACACATCAAACACCCACATAAAGGTTTATAAATATTTATCAGTATGTCAAAAGGTAAGAAAAGGACAAATTATTAGGGAAACTATAAAAGTAACTCGTAAAAAAAACTTGTATGAAAAGAAAATATCACACAAAGGACTAAAAAGAACGAATAATAAGTTTGTCAAAAAGTTAAAGGAAACTATTTTGTTTAAAAGCTTAAAGACCTTAGAAGTAATATTTCCTTTGGTTGGAACTTGTAAACAGAGATTCAAAGGACTTAGATTTTATATGTCCTTTGAACTTACTTATAACTTTTGTAAGAAAGTTTTTATTTTATTTAGTTTTTTTCTTAAAAAGGGCAAAGATTAAGCTGATGATATTACAATTTCTCTCTCTTTGATACTAAGACTTATGAACTGATTTTTAATGTTCCCCCTAAAGCTTCCAGACTTGAAAAATGAGTACCATTTACCTACATATGTATTTATTATTGATATTTACAGATATGTATTTTTATCCATCCAACTACTACGCAAATATTTGTGTTAATTAGGCAAAAACATGTCATTTATGTTTAATTTCACAAATTATTCAATAACACCAGCTGCCAAATTGCCAAACACAAGTGATTAGAAAAGTCTCTCATTGAAAAATAAAGAAATTAAATATTAACTTTGCAGAATTACATTAGGGTGGGTCAAAAAAATCGAAAATTTTTTTTTTGATTTGGTACTCCGAAAAATCGATTGCTAGACCCCTCTAGAATATACACACCAAATATGAGCTCTTTATATTAATGGGAAGGTCCTCCGCTTTGCAATTTTCCATTTTTACATCAAGCTTCTACTAAAAAAAAATAATTTTTTTATTAATTGACTTTTTAGCAAATTTCTTTTCATATTCTTGTAGGAAATTGAACGCTCTACAAAAAAGGCCTTGTACACTTTTTTCGTTTATCTAACCGTTGAATAGATATTTGAGGTCCAAAAATCGAGAAAATCTTTAAAAATTCGTTTTTTGTTCTTAATTTTGTAACAAATTGAAAAATTATAATGATCAAACGCGCAAGACATATTCTTGTTGAAAATTGATTGCTCCACAAAAAAGATCTTATTAACTTTTTTCATTAATCTAACCATTCTTAAGATATTCGAGGTCAAAGTTAAAAAAAAATATAAAAACATTTTATATTTTTAAAAAATTTCTAATTCACTGAAACTTCATTATTTTCAAATTAGCAAGATATATTCTTGTAGGGGCTTAAACGTTCTACAAAAAATTCCTTGGAATGAAATTGATTGCTTTAACCGTTTAGAAGATATTCGTATCCAAATCGCAATGCATACGGGTCATAAGAAAACTATTGAAATCAGTGAGCATTGGTTTGGATACGAATATCTTCTAAACGGTTAAAGCAATCAATTTCATTCCAAGGAATTTTTTGTAGAACGTTTAAGCCCCTACAAGAATATATCTTGCTAATTTGAAAATAATGAAGTTTCAGTGAATTAGAAATTTTTTAAAAATATAAAATGTTTTTATATTTTTTTTTAACTTTGACCTCGAATATCTTTAGAATGGTTAGATTAATGAAAAAAGTTAATAAGATCTTTTTTGTGGAGCAATCAATTTTCAACAAGAATATGTCTTGCGCGTTTGATCATTATAATTTTTCAATTTGTTACAAAATTAAGAACAAAAAACGAATTTTTAAAGATTTTCTCGATTTTTGGACCTCAAATATCTATTCAACGGTTAGATAAACGAAAAAAGTGTACAAGGCCTTTTTTGTAGAGCGTTCAATTTCCTACAAGAATATGAAAAGAAATTTGCTAAAAAGTCAATTAATAAAAAAATTATTTTTTTTTAGTAGAAGCTTGATGTAAAAATGGAAAATTGCAAAGCGGAGGACCTTCCCATTAATATAAAGAGCTCATATTTGGTGTGTATATTCTAGAGGGGTCTAGCAATCGATTTTTCGGAGTACCAATTCAAAAAAAAGAATTTCGATTTTTTTGACCCACCCTAGAATTACATACTTCCTACACACCATTCCTATATAAAATCGTTGTCGTCAATAAACTTACTTTTGAAAACAATCAAGAAAGTTAAATCAAAAGCAGTTAGGTACCTATAAAGTTTTGTATACCTGTCCTTGCAGTTGACGTAGTCTACGTAGGTAGGTATTAGGTATATTTCAAAAGGCTGTCATGATGGAAAAAGTTTTGTTAACAGATTAACTTCTTTAAAAATTACTTTCATTGCCATTTGACCATTATAGCATCAAAACATCAACCACGAATATATACAAAAATAAAAAAGTACATAGCTACCAAAAATTTTGAAAGAGATAAGATCCTTCTTTAGAAGCCATCATAATGTGAAGTCTTATGACTTTTTTTCAATTATTAAGGTAAATCTTTTGAATTTATAAGAAAAATTTACATTTTAATTGCAAAAAAGCCTAGAGAATAAATTAAATGACAAAGATTCTCAACTTCGAGTTTCGCACAGTTTTTTTTTTTACAATAAAATAAAATGTGAGAAATGTTGCCATTTTTTCCACCTTAAACGACTTGGCATAATTGGATGATAAGGTTACAAATAAAATGTGGCCCGAATGTTCAAATTATTATAAATAATTCCTAGTGGTAAATGGATGTATTTTTAGACAAAAAAAAATTTAATTTTCCAAAATTATGACCAAAGCTTACGATTTGCCATTTGACCAAAATAAAAAGCTTTTTTTTTACAAAAATCACTTTAACTATTTTGATAAAACAAACAACGTAAATTGTGGCAAACATGGTCCTTCATATTGATATATAAAAAATATTTTTGAATGATTTATTAACGGTACTAGCCAGAGAGTCACGTTGAGCTGAATGCCAGAATCCCGGATTTGTTTATCTGGACCAAGTGAGACATCAAAAGAAAGGTCTAGTTGCTAAGTTATTTGTATCCTAACATTTTTGTTCGTACGTTCGAAGATAAATATCTGCACACCAAAGTCTCGAAACAAGTTTTGGTTTACAGTTATGAGTTCACAGTGAACAAAAGGCCTATGAATTTAGGTGAAAAAATTTTAACAACTTTACTGTCGAATAAATCACATATGACTCAAAATATATGTTTGTCAAAAGTCTACAGAGTCCCACGTATCATATATGATTCATATACATATTTTTCTAAAAATAACTTCACTGTCATCATACAATTTGATTCAATAATCTCTCTACTTTCAATATTTTTGTTTTCTTTAAAGGATTCATCACTGCACGTCCCATGAAGCATATTTGATTCATAGAATATTTTCTGTATCGTGTTTCCGGAGTCCATGAGTCATATATGATTCATAAAGATGTGTTTCTAAAAACGTGCTTGCTATATGAAAATATTGCTAAAAAACATAATTTATTCATGAATGTAAAGGAAAAGAAAAAATACTTAACCAAACTGCAAAAAAAATCTTTGATTTTTTTTGAAGATTTTTTTTTTTATTTTGATGAAAATTATAGGTAAATATTATGGAAGAATATTTTTTGAGTACGATACCTACACAATTTTTATATACCTAGAAAAAAAACTAAACACAATTAATTAATTGACATCTTCCGTATATATTTTCATAAAATATTGACTATTTTGGCGTTATATAATTAAATTACCAACTATGCTTTAAACCTTAAAGTAGAGGTTAATAAAAATGAAAGATGGAAAAATTGTGCTAACATAAACAAAAGATCGAAAAATAGCATTGAACTTTGTTTTAAAAATTTTTTATTTTTTTCATTGAACCAGTTGTATGTAAACCAAAAGTCGAACATATTTTTAACATCAATTTTTTTTAAACTTTAAGCTTTCGAAAAATAAGATTCTATAAACGCTTATTCTTTCCTCCGTTTTGGAACCCATATTTTGAATTAAAAAAGGTTGGAAGCCATTTCGTATGCTAATATGCTTCACTGTACGAAATTTCATGACTTTACTTCAAGAAATGGCCGTGCAAATGATTTTTGACGCCAAAAAGCATCAAAAGCACCACTGACTGTGCATCAAAGAGAATGATAAATACTCAAAGACCGGAAGATATGAACCGGTTTTCATTATTTTTTAAACTCTTCTTAGTCTTCACCGTTCGTAACTTTTCCGCGCTATTATTGAAATTCGAAAAAAAAGTTTTTCGGTCCACTCTACGGTCCATACATACATAATATACGAATAAAAAAATATTTCGTTCAAGTTCCTAGTTAGAAAATGTTATTAGGTATGCTCATTTTTTTACAACGAAATGCAATTTATTGAAAGGTCAACTTCATAAGTAAATTTTTTATCTTTTATAAAATATTTGCATTGTCAAAATCAAGATGGATAACATAGGATGTGATCCTGATCATATCATAATAGCATATCATATCACATTTTTCTTTCTATGAATGATATATGATTCATTTGTCTTGTGACGATGAAAATAAAATATCATAGGTCTATGAATCATACATATATGTGCACAAAAAAAAAATTGAAAAAAAAAAATTAAAATAATAATGTATTTATGCTACCCTCATACAAAAATCCATTTTTGACGAATTTTAAAAATACTAGAAAAAATTATCAAAAATGACTAAGATTTGGTCAAGCTTTCTGGTGAAAGAATACCTATAACTTACCAAGAGCTAACATCGTAGTTTTGCCTTTTATGATTTCTAAGAATCCGTTTTCATTAAAATATTGTGTTTCTAGTAGAGTAACTAAAGCAAATTATTAGGGAACCCGGCCGAACAGCTCTGATTTTGACGATTTTTTTTCGAACGCAGGTAATTAAAAATACTTTAAAGTCTATAGATTAAAAATTGCCGATGTTGCCGTATTGTTTTTTTAAATTAAAATTAATTTTTTTTGAATAAAATCATAAAACAAATGAGAGCAAAAGATTCTCTAGGTAATTTAAGGAAAAAAAGTATGGGGGAGTAAGGGACAATCCTCCATCGTTTAAGCGATAAATGCAATTTTCTCACAATCTGATTTTAACACAAAAAAATATTTTGAAAACAACGGCAACACCTACAATATTTTAAAATACATTTTTAAAAAGCCAGAAGCTCATTCTTATCTCTTAAATTTAAATCCACTAAATTTAATGAAGAGTTTTTGAAAAAATGGTTCTCAAACTCAGAATTTAAGAAAAAAATGTTTTAAAAAAAATTTTTAATGACTTTTCCAAACTTTTTCTAATGAAATATATATTTATTATAAAAAAATTTTTGGCCATAAATATTATCAGTTGAATTCCGAAGAGGAAAAGGTAATATATATTACACTATTGAAAAAAAAATTAAAAATTACTTCAATTTTAATGGGTTTTTTTTATAAAAACTGAATTTTTGGATTGAAATAATTGATTTTCTCAAAGACTTTGGTAAATAAGAACTTTAAATTTTTGCTATTTAACTTTCAACAGTAAGGATTATTAAATTAGTAAAAAATTATTTTATATTTAGATGTTGAACTTTAAAAAAAAAAATAAGTTAAATTTTTTTCAAAACTTCTATTCAAAAAAGCTCTTCGAAAATTAAATACTTTTTAATTTTTTTCATAAACCGTAATACATATTGACATTTCTTTTTTTTATTTAAAATCATAAAAAATGTGGCCAAAAAAATTTGAAAAAAAAAATGCATCTTATATTACGAAAAAGTTTTAAAAACGACATGTTAAAATTTTTTCAATAATTTTTTTTTTTCAAAAATCTGAGTTCAGTTACCATTCTTTCAACAGCCCTTAATTCAATTAACTTAATTTTAATTTTACAAATATGACTAAGCTTCTAGCTTTTTAAAAATGTATATTTGAATATTGTAGGTGTTGCCGTTGTGTTCAAATATTTTTTTTTGTGTTTGAAGTCAATTAATAAGAAAATTGCATCTATCGCTTGAACTATGGAAGATTGTCCCTCACTCCCATATATTTTTTTTTCCTTGAATTTCCTAGACAATCTTTTGGTATCAATTAATTTATGAAATTTAAGAAAAATTTTTGAAAAAAATTTGTTTTTGTTCACAAAAATCTTCAATTAAATTTAAAAAATCAGAACGGCAACACCGGCAATTTTAAATCTATAGACTTTAAAGTATTTTTAATTACCGACGTTTGAAAAAAAAGATCATCAAAATCTAAGCTGTTCGGCCGGGTTCCCTAATATTGCCAATTTTTGAGCTTTAGTTACTCCACTATTCTTTCCATATTATAAACAGATTTCACTCGTAGAATTAAGGAATCAATTTTCAAAAACTTTTGAGCACCACATTTTTTTAAAATAAATAAACACACATCACTTTTTTTAAATGCTACTAAACGGTCATAATATATCTAAACCATGTTACAACTTACTTTAAACGAATAAATTATCAAATACTGACACATTTTTTAGGTTTTTCAGGTAGGTATTTGGTGTAACATACATACATATAGTATGTACTAGTTAGTTACACCCCACCCTCTCCCTTTGTATTTCCACCACTTGAAAAGTATTTTAACTTTTGAATTTTATAATTTTCAATAAAAGCTATTGTATCAGATTCATTAGGTTTTTCTGTATAAAAACTTATCAACTCATTAATCAAAATGGTTTTTCGAAAATTGTCAATATGTCAAAGTATTTGTAAAAAAAATCCTACCCACATTTACAAGAGCGCCAAAATCCGATTGGATTAAAAGACTAACCTTAAACAAAAACAAAAATCGTCATTATCCTTTAACGACCATAGATATAAAAAAAAAATTAAACCCTCATTAAAATTCCACACTCATTGTTTCAAAATAAAATAATTTGTCTATTCCTATTTGACATTTAATTTAACCCCTGAAAAAAGGTTTGTTTTAAATAGAGTTTTAATAATTACCATCATAAATAGACAATAATTTCACAAAAAGTGTTAAAAATAAAATTAAATAAGTTTTTTGCATGCTCGCTTAAACACATTTAATTGTGTGCACACCGCCACCACCCACACACACATAACTCACCACTAAATCAACCAAACAAAAGAAAATCCGAATATCCCTTGTTAATCCAATCAAAATGACATCACCAACCCCTATTTTGTCCACCCCATTTTTTTGTGTACAAATAGGAACAAATTGCCCGTGAGAAGCAGGTTAGTGGTCGGGTACAGCTTCAGGTGTGGTATCATGCTGAACGAACAGAACTTGTGGTTTCTTTAATGGCAGCCGATGATCTAGCACTTAGAGATGAAGCATACGGGCACGGAGTTCTTCCAGAAGCTTATGCCAAAGTTAGGATTCTACCAAAGACGTAAGAAAATTAATTTATTTTTAAGATGAAAGAAATAATAAAGAATACAAATTAATTGCAGTGGAGATGGTTGTGTCCAACAAACAGAAGTTAGTCGACCATCACAAAATCCCATTTGGAATGCAACACTCACTTTTGGTCATGTCAAGGCTGAGAATCTTATGGATCGTTATGTTGAAATACAACTATGGGACTTGGTCCCTCACACAGAGTCTATTTTTTTAGGCGAATGTAATATTGAAATGCAACAAGCCTTCCTTGAAGACCGAGCTTTATGGTGTCGATTAGACGATCCAAAGGGCTTGAGAGGTATAAGTATGTCAAAGTCTCCTAGTGTTTCACCTCGCGGATCAATTGCTGGGGGGAATTTGTCGGGATTAATTCGCCGTGATTACAATATTCAGCGTTCCATGTCCGATGACGTTGATTCTATTGGCGATGGAACTTCCCTGCTACATCCTGATCATGCATGGGTTGCTGGATCACGACGTGGTTCATCACAATCAGAAACCTTAGAAGTTGAGGTCTATCAATTGGGAAAAGATTTCTCAAGATCTTTGCCTGGTTCTCGAAGATCATCATTCCAAGATCGTGAGAATAAGGAAGAGGAGATGGTTCCACCTTCACCATCGTACATGACCGGAAGACGAAGATCATCGGTAGCTCGACGAGATCCGGATGAGATATTAAAATCCCTCAAAGCTGTTAGGGGTGAACTTGGCAGAGCTATGAGTTTGAATACTGAACCACCAAAGCGAATTGGCTCTAGACGTAAGTTTTATTTGTTTTTATATTTAAATCAAAAATATTTCTCTTCTTTCTCTCTCTCTCTGTCTCTATTTCTGTCTCCCTTTTGCTATTGCTTTAAAAATAATCTTTTTTCTATATATTCTTTTTTATTTAATCTTTCTTTTGAATGTTTTTTTTTTTTTCTGTTTTAAAATTAAAATCAACACAAATACTAACTTGAAAACCTCAAGCACCGATCTATGTGTCACAAAATCAAAGCTTAGACCTATCCCACCCCTGGATGTCAAAAAAATTTGAAGCACTTAATTACAGAAATAATTTTACATCATAAATACAATTTGTAAATAAAAAAAAATATATAAATCAAAATTAATTTAAAAATTAAAAAAAAAAAAAAAAATACGCACAAACCATAATATTCCATCACAATCAGACAAAAAAATTCAAATTCAAAAACTCACGGTAAGATTTATTTCTACAATTTTTTTTTTCGTTCCGTTCGATTTTACAAGTTCATTTTGTTCATTCTTTTTTATTTAAATAAAAGTTATTTTTTATATAATTCGAGTTTTACTAATTGGAAAGTTAAAGTAATAATAATTTTTCTTTTAAATTTAATGTTACTGTACTGCATTTGTGCATGTACTGGTTGCAGGTGCAGTTTTATTTGGATTTTGTTTTTTTTTTTTTGTCGCAAGGAGTTTCTTATTAAAAATAATGTAGATTAAAAATGTTCCGTTCTTAAAAAAAAAAACTTTTACATTTTTTCAAGTTAACTTTATTAATAAAAACCAAAGTTGGAATTTGTAATTTGTCCGCATAATTGAAAAATTTCTAACTTACAAGATTGATAAGGATTAACAAGAAAACGGAAAGATTCTACCATGTATTCTGCGAAAAAAAGACGATGCAAACATTCAATTTTGTGAGTTTTCATGAAGTAAATATGGGATATGCTAACTCCGAGAAATTTAAATTTTAATTTCTTGGAAGACTTTAAGTGAATGTTATCCAAATTTTAGAAAAGGAATATGTCACAATGATTTCATCCTTTCATTGTGTATTTTTCACATAAAAAAATACATGTGAAAATGAACGACCAACTTCTAAATAATAGTTTCTTTTTTACACTCCTTAAGACAAAAATTGTTTTTTTTTTTTTTTTTTTTTAATTAAAATTTATTAAATATTTTCTTAATTAATTAGTTATTTTTAATGTTTAATTTTTTTCAATACAAAACCGTGTTACACATTATAAAGTAGACAAATTTAAAATATTTAATTCCTTTTATTTTAATATTAAAAGTCAAGTTCTATTACACACTTTTGATGTTTTAAATAATTTTTAAGTAATTGGTTTACAAATGTTTTTTTTTACTTAGTTGTTCCAATATTGTTTGTGTTTATTGTTAAATGTATTAAAAAAGTTATTGTTGGTAAGACATGTTAAAAAAAATAATTTTTTTTCTTGAAAATTACATGTGTATTTAAAATATATTTTTATAAACAATTTTACAATGCAAAGAACATTTTCGGCATTTGAGAAAAAAAAATATATAACATGATGTGTAAGATAGTCAGTAATTCTTATGATATCTACAAACTTCTAAATTTTCGTGACCACATTAATGGAAAATTGAAAAAGTGTACATTTGTTGTCGCTATTTCGCCATGACACCATGTCGCCATGTCACTATGTGTCGCCATGTCGAAATGTTGTCATGTGGTCATGTCGCTATGTCGCAATGTCGCCATGTTGATACGTCGCCATGTCCCTATGTCATCAAGTTGCTATGTCGCCGTGTTGCAATGATGCCATTTCACAATGTAGCTATGGCCATATCACCATGAAGCCAAGTTGCAAGGTCGCTATGTCACTATGTCGCCATGTCGAAATTTACCATTAGTTGATTAGACCAGTGCTAACAATTTTTGAAAATAAAAAAAAAATAACTTTTTGACTAATGAAATCGAACAGGGCAGAAAAATCATAGGGTAGGATGGTATTAACTACGATTTGATAGGGAATATAAGACTGAACGCACTTATTTTGGAGAGATCTAAGTGAGTTTGATCTGCTGTCAAAATTTCATATAAATGTGTTTGTAAACAGAGGTGCTAGCTAAGTTTAAGTTTATTAGCTCTTTTTTTCGAATTTTTCTTGCCAAACAAATTAAATTTTCCGCTAAACAACAAAAAATAACAATAAACAAAAGTATGGGATATTGAAAAGTCGACAAAATGAAAACATTTGGGGAACACGTAAGATTGGTCATAAAGTGCATTGTGAAATAAATGTCTGAACGTGTAAAAGTGCACACCATGATGAAGTATAAGAGTACGCGGGTTATAAGAGCAGTAAGGCTTCAAAATAACTGCCATTTGAACATATAGCAGTAGAGCTGTAGCAAATCGTATGTATTCGTTACTTAAATGCGGGTATTCACTTCAGTAACGAGTAACGAAACGTTACTTTCTAAACAGTATCGTTACTCGTATGTTTCGTTACTGGGTACTGAAGTAACGAAACATACGAAACGTACGAGATACGAAACATACGAGTAACGACGCGATTCCAGTTTCAATACTAAATCCGATGTTTAAGAGATACGAAATGAAGTGATACACTCAATTTGTCGCATTTCGCATCTCGTGTCGGTATCGTAACCATAGTCAGAATGCTAACTGCAGATAATTATGTGGAGTTTACTTTTGTCTCGATTAAAACAGTAGTGCCAAGGTTCAATAATCATTGTGTTATCGATAATTTATACAGAAATATCAAAAGAGACGTTTTTGTATTTTCTCTATTTGGCCGAAATATGTATATCCACGACGCAACCAATCTGTTTATGGCCTTGATGTTAATATTATTGATATTTAGCTTAAGAATGTACAAAAGTTTTTTGGTTTTTCAAAAAATTAGTTTAGATCTGCGCGTTGTACTTTTGAAATAAAGGTCTCTAAAGAATTGTGATAAGATTACTGAACGAATATAAACAAAAAATTACCAAAGTTTTGTCTAAAAATTTGGAAAAAAATCAAAAAAGTTTCCACGTTTGATTAAAAAAAAACGAAAAAAATTCCATATAGCTACCTTTAAACTCTTATTACATGAGAATGCCGCAACTAATTTTAATGTTTATGACCTTAAAATGTAGCTTAGATTATAGAAATTGTTTTTGGTTTTTTTCAAAAAAAAAATTTTTACACCCTTATACCAATGTACGAAACATACTTAAAATACCAAACATACGAAACGTATAAAATACATGAAATATACGAAATATACGAAACACACGAAGCATGCGAAAGTAACGAAAGTAACGAAACATGCGAAACACACGAAACATACGAAATATGCGAAAAATGCGAAACATACGGAAGTAACGAGTAACGATATTATTGATGCGGGTACTAGTATCAAAAGTAACGTACTCATTTTGTCGTTACTTTTACAGCCCTATATAGCAGCAATTAGCAGCTAAAACAAGCAATTCTTATCAAAAACTAACCAATTACAACTTTAAAAAAATCGAATGGAAATAACTAGGATATTTTGAAATTTTCTCGGAACCATTAGTAGAAGACTAAACAGAATTTTCCTCATGCAAAGAGTGATGGGTCGAAAAAAAACTCTATTTATTTAAAGATAGGCAGTTTTATTTGCGACTTTTGTGCGAACTTAACCCTGCGCGCACTCTTAAAAACTAAATTGCGTACTCTTACACAATAATATGTATAAGAGTGCGTGAATTAATGTGGTGTTTCGTTTATAACTAATGAATTAATACTTTTTTGTTACCAGTTTTAAGTTTTTTTCGTTGCTGTTATTGTTTTATTTGGTGTTTTGTCTAAAGTGCGCACTCTTGTACCACCTTACCCTATGCCCTGTTCGATTTCACTAGTCAAAAAGATATTTTTTAAAGAAATCAAAGTATATTTTTGCAATGGTTTTTTGACCGCTAAGCTGGAATCCGAAGTCAGAAAAACTTTATCACATCACGTTTTTGAGATATTACCATGCCAAAACATCACAAAAATAGTGTTCAAAATTCAATATCTTAAAAACTTTGAACATTCGACCTATTCTAATGCTAGATTCAAATTAAGAAAGCCAAAGGCCATTAGAAAAGTACAATTTGGTTTCTATGAAAAATAATTTCTCGCCAATATTAATGTCATTTACGGAAAAATCGATCTTAAAAATCATTTTTTTGGTTTTTTTTTTTTTTAATTTTTCTCAATATTTTCAAAAACAAAAGTATAGTTTATCCACAAAATCTTATCTTAATATCTGCGTTTAAAGCTTTTCAAAAATCAAAAAAAATTTTCGGTTACTTTTTTGATTGAAAATTAAAATTAAATTCGTCAAAAATCCAAAAATTAACTTTTTGCTCAAAAAACATTTTAAATAGATAGGAAATATAACAAAGTAATTTTTAACTAAGTTTTGTTAAAATCCAAAAATATTTGTAAAAGATAAAGAAAAAATCCAAAAATCGTATTTTTTTTATTTTTTTTTTTTTTCAATATTGTTGAGGTTATTATAAGAAAATGGTTTGAGTGAATGTTGTAGACACTTTTTTCGAAAAGAAGGTCGACTTTTGACAGAAAACGTAAAAAACCACGATTTTTTACACCCACCCGACTTTTTCGCCCACCCACTCACTTTCTCCCAATTTGTTTGTGGGAAATTTATTTTTCCCCTTTCATATGCCATTTATCCTAAATTTTCCCACCACCCTTATGCTGCTAATATTTTTTTCAACTTTTGCCCCCGAAAAACCGGATTGGCACTGGTCTATTTGTACTTTATCTAATTCATACCTTGAGTTAAAAAAATTGTCATTTGTTGAATTGGTAGATTATTTGAACCACTGATGATTTGCTATACTTTGATCGATTGCCTAACTCATCTTCTTAATTCCTCATATCTACTCTCTTTTATCAATTTTATCAGGAAATAGAAACTTCCATACTACAACAACACATCATCAATTATAATTTATTATTATTGAATGATTATTTCAAAAGTGTGTGAGAAATGGAACCCTAATTGAAGTTATCGACGAAACCAACCATTAATTTCGATTAATTAATTCTGTCAGCAAAGGCGTATACCGGATATTTTGTATCGTTGGCAGAAATAAAAATAAATAACAACAAACTTTCAACACGCAATAATATTTTTCTTTTCTTTTCAAAAACCACAAAAAGGCAAACATTCGTATACCTTAACACATAGATTGTACATCATGTTTTTTTGCACAAAAACACAAAGAAAAAATTATGTGTTGCGTGCTTTGGTTAGTGATAAAAATTGTGTTGAAGTAGGTTTCAACAGAGTTTTTTTTCGCCATTTTGTTGTAACGGTTAAAGGAACATTTCAAGAAATAATAGCAATCAACAATCATGTCGTTGCCATATAAGATTGCAGACTTATGCCCTAGCTATAAAACATTTTTCTCATAATAACGATTTTCCTTTATATTATGTAGGTATTCTGTGGTAAAACGAGTTCATCATTGTTTATGAAGTGCTGTTTCACCAAAAGTTTATTTTATTCTTTATGAAAACACTGGATTTCAGAGTTTCGTATTTTACGAGTAGAGTAAATGGTGGTGTTAGGATTGATTACGTGTCAATTTATCAATTTTAGCCTTTCTTAAAATAGGGGTAATTCATAGTCAACTTGGTTCTGATAGTGATAATATGTAGGATTGTAGGTGCTTCGCGACATTATTAAGGACTAAAAGTGATATTATTTGAAATTAAAATTTTTTTGGTATTCCCAATTAATAAAGGATTTTAGTATTTACACTATCAAAAAAGATAAAATTAGAGAATACCTTCTACACATTTATAAAAATGAATTTTTAAACGACTCTTTGTTACCACAATTACTCAACTAAAAGTCACAAAAAATAATTTATATAGACTAGGTACATTTTTGTTTCAATGTGAATAAGGTTTTCCCACAGATGCAAGGACGGAAACAAAAGGAATTAAAATCAAACAGACATGACAAAGTGGTGTATAAGATAGAGGATAATGCTCTTATGAAGCTTAAATGGTTTTTTAATTTAAAAAATAAAGACATTGAGATAAAAAATTTTAAAACTTTCCTAAGTGGAAAGTTTTTATTTTTTTTTAATTATGAATAACTAAAAAGGATTTTCTGGGGATTTGCTAATTAAATATAATAAAGAGAAGACCTACAAACACGATATGGCTAAAAAGATTAATTAAAATACTAAATATTTGTAAGTAGATATAATTCATGTAGAAGTTTAAGTTGGTGAATTATGTACCTGTATTTGAAGAGAAAATATAAAATATTTCGCATAAAGTTTTAATGTCCATTAATTCTGCTTATGTAGGAATAATTGAATTGTAAAAATTTGAATCAAAGGACGGATTTGAATGATTTTTTCACTATTTTATTTTCAGAACGTCAAGGATTTGATTTAATAGAAAGTATCTTCTTTTTTTTGTCGGTGGGTAGATGTTGAAATCTTCAAAAAATTCTATGAGGACTGGAAAACGCGTGCTCATATATATGTTGGACCCTTACCGCACTAACATTGTGCAATTGGTATGTTCGACTAACCATTTTCTATGTTTTTGGGCAAAAGTTTTTATTTTTTCTCGAACCGTGAGAGTTCAAGATCCCTGTGAAGATCTTCGTTTCTTATACAGGGTGTCCCAAAAGTTAACGTCGAAACGAAAACGGTAGATAGGGTAGGTGGTGGCAGTTATCAGAAAAATAATAAAAAAAATCGCAGCCATAAATTTTGTGAGTTATATGGGCAATTGAAAAAAAGTCGAAAAAATGGTTACCCTGTGACGGTTTTTCACGTGCCGTGACTACAAATCTTAATTTTACTCATTTTTTTCTTCTGTTACAGAATCTTGAATAACCCTGCTACTAAACGCATTCAAAAATTTTAACTCAGCTGCATCAGTTTTAAAGCAAATATTACTTTTTTGCCCAACTAAATACTAAACAAAGGAGAATGGGCATTTTGGACGTTGAGCGGCCATTAATAAAATTGGTATCAAATGAAAGGACTATAACTTAGGAATGACTTTTACTATGGACGTTTCGCAGTATTGCGTTAACAATGTAAGAAAATGCAGTATTAGTATCGTTAATGCATTATTCAATATATGAACGACAAATTGGTTTATATTTTTATTTGGAACATAAAATATGATGCTCTGTCATTTTCCCTGAGTTTGAAGTCATTACTCTTGAAAATCCGACCAATAGAACTCATAATATAAGATTTTTAAGACAACCACTTCAAGATTTTGTTCGAAAGTTTTCAAACAATTCAAACTAACAAAAAATTGAATAACGAAACTCTCAAAATAGTCTTGAAACTGTTGTTTTAAAATGCTTATAGTTTGGGTTCTAGTGGTTGGATATTCAAGATAAAGGTCTTCAGATTTAGGGAAAATGAGAGAGTATCGTATTTTGCATTTAAAATACACACATAAGATACAACTTTGAGACAATCTGCATAAAGTGTTACATGCAAAATGCATTTTATCCGTTTTTGGAGTACGTCACAAGGATAAAACTTCTCCACAATATATGTAAACCTTAATTACATCAAAAAATAACAAATTCATTCCTGGCCGCGCAACGTCCACATTCCATACAAACTTGCCCATTCTCCTTTGTTTAGTATTTAGTTGGGCAAAAAAGTAATATTTGCTTTAAAACTGATGAAGCTGAGTTAAAATTTTTGAATGAATTTAGTAGCAGGGTTATTTAAGGTTCTGTAACAGAAGAAAAAAATGAGAAAAATTAAGATTTGTAGTCACGGCACATGAAAAACCGTCACAGGGTGACCATTTTTTCGACTTTTTTTCAAATGCCCATGACTCACAAAATATATGGCTGCGATTTTTTTGTATTATTTTTCTGATAACTGCCACCACCTACCCTATCTACCGTTTTCGTTTCGACGTTAACTTTTGGGACACACTGTATACCATAGCGCATTGGTTGAATACCTTATGAAGGGTACAGGGGAAAACAGCATACCTCCATACAACTTAGTACTTAAAGCACAAATTTTATTTATTTTTTCAGAAAGGGTTAAATTTGTTTTATTAAAGTAAGAATCCTATTAGATAGTGCTCAGTAAATACTACAAGACCTCATCATTAGTTTATTTTTGACAAAAAGTGGACATGTGCCGTTTTTTCCCTGGGCCCTTCATATGTTTTCGATACAAAGCTCAGAATTCCTACTGCAAGTATTGCGGTATCGTCAGCAAAAGTAGATACAATTGTGCTTTCTATTTAAGGTATAACTCGTGTATTTACACCAGGTTCAAATGGGACAAAGAATACTACCTTGAGGTACCCCGGTCATTGTTTCCCTTAAGTCTGAATAATCGTTTCCGTGCCTAACGCAGAAAATACTGAGGTCTAGATATTCTCTAAAAATGGTAAAAAGTCCTTCAAGTAGGACTTGTCTTGATTTGAATCTGAGGCCTTGGGCCATACTTTGTCAACAGCTTGAGACACATCTATAAAAACCACTGAACAAATTTTTTTTTTTTTCAAGAGCTTTCTCAATGACATCAATACAAACAAATATAAATATTTTATTTTGAAAATCTTTTTAAAATATTAGTTCAAATTAGAGTTTAATGATAAGTTGTGCTTCAGAAAAAAAAAAAACAATTTAGAATGCCTCCCTCTTTCCATATTATAAATATATTTCATTAGAAATGCTGAATTTTCAAAAAAAAAAAAAAATAGCACTCGTTGGCTTAATTCCTTTATTGACAAATTTCAAAACTATTTTTATAACAAAACATGTTTTGTGACTGCTTAAATTTGAAATACCTCGACCAATTGACAGTTAAACTTTAAGCGTCTTAAAATATAAACGAAAACAAAAACGTTCTTTTTCGATCTTGCTATATTTAATAATATTTTTATTTTTTCAAAACATACATATATAATGTACATATATTTCAAACAATACCAAAAAAATATATAAATATTTTCGTTAAGTATAAAGTTAAATAATTACAAAGTACTGCTACAAAACCAAAATTTGATTTAAGATTTTTGGCCCAACTAATAATCAAATTTAAAGCTTTCTTTAATATTTAACTAAATTCTACATATTTCACGATACCAACTTCTAACATTGACTAAACATGTTCTGAGATAAAACTTGTTTTGAAATTAGTGAATAATATAGCTGTTAGTATCTCAGTCTTATTGTATAAGAATTAGTCACTCTGGCGTATGCGTAATATTTTTTGTCTATGGAAAAACATAAACAGTTAATATAAATTCTGTATCATTGAGCAGGTATTCATCCATCAAATTGATATTTTGTTCTATTTACTGATCAATTTATTATTCCTATTACTGATCGGTTAAAAAATGATACAAAAAAACTGCATAGAATTTGTTTTGTATGGAACATTCACCATTGTTTTAACATATTATGAGTGGGTTATATGAATTTTCAACACGTCAAAACACTTTTTAATATTCTTTACAAAATCAGTTATGTCGTTTTCGATTGGAATCACTCAAGGATTCACTCATTCTGAAATCCAATAAAACAGTTTGAATCACTTCCACTCAATTTTGTTTTTTGTGTTTGTGTTAGTTATTCTGTGAAATTTTGAATGTCAAATATAAATTAATTTTTTTTTCCTTCAAATGAAATATTACAAATTAATTTTCAAAAACGGTAATATTCAGCTAATAAATCTGACAGTTGGTTTGCAGAATATTTAAAGTAAGTATATAATGCGTTTATTTGTTTAATTACAGAAAAAAATAACATTTTGAATGAAAAACCAAAAAAATTTGTGATTGAGTGAAATTTTTGACTTTTAAATATTCATGTATTAGTGCTTCTGGATTTGATTCTGATTTTAAATCGAGAAGAGAATTTCTCTTCTGAGAAGCGTTCTTGCTGTCATTTTTAATTCAATAAAACGGTTTCAGAAGACTTCCAAACGCTTCCGGACGCTTCTGGACGTCCAATCGAAAACGACATTATTTATTCTTATTTAGAAACATCTGAAAAAAAAAAAAATATCGTCGCTATTCTTTCTCAACCTCGTATCTGCAAAATTTTGATTTTTTGTTTTTTTTTTTCGGATTTGGCATCGTTTCTTTCCGTCTCATAAGTGTAACAAACCCATATCTAAATAGCTATCTCAAGCTATTCAGAAATGACCATGCAAGTTCCTTACATCTTACTTCCTTTGTACTTGTTTACTGCAAGATCCTCGTAACTCGAAGTTACGAGGTTTTCAAAAATACCTCGTTACTTAAACTCGAAGATACGAGGTTGTTGCACTTCATATATTGCAAGAGCGACCAATGTTATTATTGTTGTTTTGTTTTCAAATGCAGATTATAATGAAGACGAACTTTTCTTGAAATTCTTATGGGTAACCTTCAAATTTACCGTAATTAGAGTGAGAACTTAACTAGTACAAGTTTGGTTGATTTTCGTTAGTCGTGTAGTCATCAAAATCGCGGTGATAAAAGTGTTTTGTGAAAATAATGTAATTTTCTTTATCGTATTTCCAAAGGTATAATATTATGGGCTATTTTTACTTTTTAGTATTAAAATTTTATACTGGAAAAATGCGTAGATAGTGATATTTTTAAGTCGAAAAGGTGGAGCAGGGGTGCAGAGTTGGTGGATTTGGCAATGGGTAATGGTGATGATAACGAAGCTCTACATCGAAAAAAACACACCTGGGCCCTATTGCACCAACTACTTTGCATTTTGCATCTTTGCACTTTAATTTTGCAACTTCTGTTGCACCAAACTCCAATTTACGGAGAGGAAATTAGTTTTTGAAAAGTAGAACAAAAATTCCTTATTTGCAAATTTTGTTGCACCAACCTCAAATTTGCAAAGCACAAAGTACTTTTCTGAAAAGCGCAAAGTTTTGCGAATTTGCAAAGAATTCTTTGATTTTGTTGCACCAAACAAAAAAACTTTGCACTTTCCATTTCAAACCCTGCAAAGTTTTGGAATAATATGCAAAGACAAAATTTGATTTCCGGATGGCCATTTCTCGTGTAAAGTTCATTTTAAATTATCATTTAATAGATATGATAATTTAAAATGATTCGCTTTGAACGACTTTTTGAAGAAGTTACGTGAGTGATGTAAAATTAAGAATAAATTTTGAAATTAGGAATAATTAACGATTGGAAATATTTAACTATGGTTAGTATGTGAAAACAAGTTGAAGTGACATTGTTAGAATTTGTTGTGTTCTTTTAACAAATCATTTAGGAATGTTGAATGTTGTTAGATAATGTTAAACGAGTAATTTTTTTTTATAGTAATGTCAATTCCATTATTATAACCGAAAATCATGTTTTTATTCAAAATTTGAATTTAATTTTTCCGCTGATTAATAAAACAAATAAAAATGCTTGAATTGTCTTGAAAACCAAACGTCTAGCTATTTAATAGATCAACACACTAAAATCATACCATGGAAGTGATTTGGAAATAGTTACGATTCCTGACTATTTCACACTTCAATTAGAATTTAGGAACTTAGTAATAACTTTGGTAAAATAAAGAAGGCACCTCTGCCCTCTGCTTCATGGCTCTAGAAGTGCAAACCACCTTATTCAAAATGTGCATCATTCAAAGAATGATTTCAATTTAAAGTTAAAATAATGATATAAAAATTCTATTATTTTCTTCTTTAAACAAAGTGCAGCAAAACAATAGTCTAAGAAGTAACTACAACCAAAAAAATAACAAATGATAAATAGAGCAAGATCCCAGGGCCGCCAGACATTACTTATTTTCTCAAGAAAAAAATGTATGGAATTACGTAGTGCTAGGACATACTATTAGTGTATGGATACTGGCTATCTTGTGCCGACGGCCATTTTACCACTAACAGGTGCTAAAGGTACGAAAAATACGTAGTTACTTTTCTTATTTTCTCAAGGCTGATTTTTATATATGATACTCAGGGAACTAATACACTAATTTTTGTAAGCTGCCAGATCCGTCGGATGGGCCTAACACCTTGCCAGACACGCATTTTAGTATACGGGAAAGTTAGATTTTGTTATATGGAGGTCTGGGAAAAAATTTATAACACATTTTGACTTCAGGACTCGAAAGATTATCAAGACACGAGTCGAAAACCACATTTTAAACAATCGCATCTAGAGTCATTTGGCCGCCATTTCGTTTTTTTTAATAAAAATTTCAATTTTTCACATAACTCATGTATTTTTGAATCTACAGAAAAAAAATGTATCGCAAACTTGAAGATAATTTAATTTACTACAATATATGTTAAATTACTTTTTTCGATTATACCTTCGGTTTAAGAGTTAGGGTGGTTTTTTTTTTAAACCATATTTTCGTCATATCTCTTTTATTTGAGCTTTTTTGAAAATTAACTTGAAGTAAAAGTTGTAGATCTTTTTATTACCTTCAATTATTACATTAACGGTTTTTCGATTTGACAGTCCGTTTTTGATCTGTAGGAAAAAAACTTCAAAAAGGTTGCAATTTTTTAATATAGGCAAAATATTCTAGTACAGGGTAATTTGCATTAGATGTAACAACAACCTAGGCGTGTAGGTTGCACTCAGACAAGAACAAAATCGTATAACTAACACTGCCAGACCCATTCCGACAGCCATTTTTTTGCCAGACACCTTAAAGCTTTGAAAAAAATAGTTTAACTTTACTTATTTTCTCAAGCTTCATTTTTATATATGACACTCAGGGAACTAATTCAATAAATGTTTGCAAGCTACCAGACCCGTCGGATGGGCATGACACCTTGCCAGACACGCTTTGTTATAAAACTCCTTTACAAACATGCTCACGCTGCGCTGGCGCTGATACACATAGCTAGCATTAATTGTGCGTGTAAGGTGTCTGGCAAAAAAAAATGGCTGTCGGAATGGGTCTGGCAGTGTTAGTTATACGATTTTGTTCTTGTCTGAGTGCAACCTACACGCCTAGGTTGTTGTTACATCTAATGCAAATTACCCTGTACTAGAATATTTTGCCTATATTAAAAAATTGCAACCTTTTTGAAGTTTTTTTCCTACAGATCAAAAACGGACTGTCAAATCGAAAAACCGTTAATGTAATAATTGAAGGTAATAAAAAGATCTACAACTTTTACTTCAAGTTAATTTTCAAAAAAGCTCAAATAAAAGAGATATGACGAAAATATGGTTTCAAAAAAAAACCACCCTAACTCTTAAACCGAAGGTATAATCGAAAAAAGTAATTTAACATATATTGTAGTAAATTAAATTATCTTCAAGTTTGCGATACATTTTTTTTCTGTAGATTCAAAAATACATGAGTTATGTGAAAAATTGAAATTTTTATTAAAAAAAACGAAATGGCGGCCAAATGACTCTAGATGCGATTGTTCAAAATGTGGTTTTCGACTCGTGTCTTGATAATCTTTCGAGTCCTGAAGTCAAAATGTGTTATAAATTTTTTCCCAGACCTCCATATAACAAAATCTAACTTTCCCGTATACTAAAATGCGTGTCTGGCAAGGTGTTAGGCCCATCCGACGGATCTGGCAGCTTACAAAAATTAGTGTATTAGTTCCCTGAGTATCATATATAAAAATCAGCCTTGAGAAAATAAGAAAAGTAACTACGTATTTTTCGTACCTTTAGCACCTGTTAGTGGTAAAATGGCCGTCGGCACAAGATAGCCAGTATCCATACACTAATAGTATGTCCTAGCACTACGTAATTCCATACATTTTTTTCTTGAGAAAATAAGTAATGTCTGGCGGCCCTGGGATCTTGGACTAAAAGTAAAGTACAAAAAGATTTCAAAATACATATATCGTTGTTTAAGTAAAAAACGAAGATTTTAACCTTTTTTAACAACGAAAAGAAGTTAAATAATCTCATTCCTTATATATTTTACTAATGGCATAAAATACATATGTTGTATATAGTTTTGTCATCTTCAGTGCATTCGTTAAAAACTACAAAAGTTCTTGGTTCTTTAATGATTAGTTTTAATACAGCAACCTCGTATCTAAAATTTTCGGTAAATCGATTGCACTGGAACTCTTTATGCTGTAACCTCGCATCTGAAAATGCTTCTCTCATCTGGAGAGCGTAATTTAATACAGGATTGAAACACGTGAAAACTATTCGTGTTGTAATTTCAAATGAAATGACATTTAAAAATTTGACTTGAAAAAATTATAGTACGAAATAATAAGTTTTTTCTTCCTACTGAAAACCTATTGAAAGAGAGATACGAGGTTGAGAAAAAAAGACGACGATATAATAAAATGGTAAAAAAATTACTTAAAAGTACTTATCAATGTCAATTATTGCTCATTGAATTTAATTTGTTTTTGATTTATTATTGTGTAAGTTACAATACAATATTATTTGACATTTATTTCTTGAAGTCAATCTACTATGTCATTATAAAACCAAAAAGTTGCAAAAATGTGGCATTTTTATTATTTTATGGAAAAAGTTATGAAAATGTTCAGTCAATTTAACAAGAGACGTAGGTGTATCAATAACTTTTTCTATGTTTAGACTTATGAAAAACAGCGTATGGGGAAATCTCCAAGAAATAAAATTAACGCACGTGTTTTATCTTCATTGATAGTTAACGACAAATAAAAATTGTTTTTTTTTAAACATAAAGCTCCTTATTTGTTTATTTTACTTTTGTTGCTCCTTTCAAATAAAATACAAAATAACATGGTAATCACGTCCTTCTCGTTTTATATCTTTTTTATACGAATGTGCAAATTGTGCTTGAATTGTTTATTGTTCTTCTTTTTTATGTCTGTTCTTTTTTTTTTGTATTCTCGTTTTGTTACAAAAGCAGTTTTGTTTCATTCAATTTGTAAATGAATAAAAAATATAAAAATAAAAAACAAAAATAGCAAACCCACTCAATCAGCAACAAGTGTCAACCCTGCATTTATAAAAATTTACAGTCAATTTGTCTATTGACTACACGAGTGCTCTGTTGTCCATTGTGAAATATCCTTTGTATTCTCTTTTATTTCGTATATATGCTAATTTCCATTTTTTTTTTGTTTCCTTTGAATTCCATTATACTGCGCGCCCACACACCAATTCAACAAAATTTCAGGAGCAAGCCGAACTAGAAAGGACAGCGTCATGGAAATTCCTGAGATTTTACCCATCGGCATTGGTACAAATGCAACAAGTCCCCCATCGGATGATGAAAGTAAAAAGATAACAGTACCCCGTTGGAAGGGTTCGGGTGGTTTCACACCTATACGCAAACAATCAGTATCCATACTTAAACCAGCATCGTCTGTTTCGAATGTAAATAAAATTGGTCCAGAAAAGACGTCAATACTGACGTCAGCTGCAATCAGTCAATCGGATCCCTATGTTAAACTTGGACCTGGCCAAATACATCCTAAGGGATATCGATTGACGGCAGGCAGGTATGGTGAATTGAAGATGGGATTTTTGAAAATAAAAGGAACTGTTGAAGTTGAGGTAAGTAAAATTATCATAATTATTGAAATTTATATTGATTTATGGATGTTATATAAAATGATTGATGCATCTTATTTTTGTAGGTAATTTGTGCCAGAAATATTGTACCAGTTGATTGTGAAACTCCACCAGATACTTATGTTAAGTGCTACATCAAAGACGGTGACAGATTGCGACATAAGAAGAAGACTCGAGTAGTTCGACATTCTGCTGAGCCAATTTATAAACAAACAATTAAATATCAGGTAATAATCATTAATTCTATAAAATCATTAATTCTTTAAAAAAAATTAAAAAAAATAAATTTTAAGTTGTTTTTATAAACTAGGAAAACAATATTTTATTGAATTATTTCAATCTCAAAATGAAGTATGATATTTAATTTCTTGTAGGTATAAGAGAGATTTTTTGAATTTTTTTTTGAATTTTTTTTTTTTAAATAATTTTTATATATAAAAATTTTCGAAAATTTTTCATATTTGAACTAAATTTTAAAAAAATTTGAATTTTTTTTTAACCAAAATTTGTATTTTCGAAAATTTTTCTTGATCTTTAAATTAGACGTACTAAAAAAATTTTCGTTGAAATTGGTTGAGGTTTACGAGAAAGCCAGAGATCATAAATAACGGTTAAAAAAAAATTAATTTTTATTTCAAAGTTAGAACCTTATGCGCTTTACATTATATTTTTCTTTAGAGCCGTTTTAAAGAAAAACTACTTTTTCATTTAGTTCATATGGAAAGTACCGTTACTTTTGGATTGAAAAAAATATTCAATTTCCCCTCTAGGGAATCATCCAAAACTACCAAGTTTGAAGCAAATCTCTTGAGTGGTTTAGACTGTAGCCGGAGATAGAGACCGACAGACAGAATTGCGGGACCCAATTTTTCCGCATTCTCCATCATTGTTATGCCTCATTTTTATCTCCAGTACGAGTACCTATTTCGCAATTCAATGAAAGTGGTTTGAATCTTCTTTAACAGAAGTGAATGTATGACAAACAACAGTTTTCGCGAAAGTTGAACTTTAGGAAAAAAAAGTAGTTATATTGAAGGCTAGTATACAGAACAGCTTTATTAATTCGACACCCAAAAGGATATGATTTTTCTTAAAAGATGTCCATTTTAGTGGCCAGTTCATTTTGGCATATAAAAATAATCTTTCAAACAAAATTTAGGTAGGTAATATGGACTAGTTTTCAAAACTGTGGGTTTTTCAAAAAAATTTAATTTTTTTCCAAAATGGAAATAAACATTCAAAAGTTATTAAAATGTAAATGACTCTCCTGACTTTAATAAGGAATTAAAAAAATAAAAACAAATTTTTTTTTTTTTTAGAGTTCTGATGTTTTTGGTCGAAACATTGTCATAATGGTATGGCAACGTTGTGTCGGTTTTGAGCACAATCAAGGACTCGGTGGCACAGAAGTTAATTTGGATAAAATAAATTTACAACAACATATTGGCGGATGGTATCCACTATTTCCAATGCATTCATTTGGTAATTCTGATTCGGATAATTCTCCTTGACCGATCACGGATGCATCGCTCAAAATTTCATCGAATTATATGGAATCTTATAATAATGAAAAGCATAATAAACTATTTGGCTTAATACATAATGAAACAATTATTGTACAACAAATTCCTGTTTATTAAATTATAAATGGAATTATAATAGAAACTCTGATTTATGTAATGAAAGTAAAGTATGTATTAAACAACCAACGTAACAAAATTGTAAAAAAAAAAATATATACCTAGTATAATTTTCTATAAAACTATTAATGAAAGTTCAGCATGAAGTCACTATAAAGTTTATGATGTATTCCGTGTTTAAGAATTATGACAATTTTGTATTGATTTTTTTTTTGTAATTTTTCATAGTTAAGTTTATTTACAAAAAAAAATATTTGATAATAAAATTTATATTTATTGTTTTTATTAAATAAAAATATGACACGAGAAAAACTCCTGTACATTTTAAATACTGTCTTACGATATTTTAATTTTAAGTTTTTTGTTCTATAAATATTATACCAAAATCAATAATTAAAAATAATGTTGTATACAAAAAAATTATATAAATTAAAATGTCAAAAATATAATAACAGATAAGTGAAATTTTCTATTTGGTCCCTAAGCGAATAAAAGGGGCTCAACAAATTGAATCAAACCATGATTTTCTTTTTATTTAATCTGACTGTTAAAATGTTGAGTAAAAACTTAAAATTATTAAACTGAAAGTCCTTTTTGATTCAATTTGAATTTATTCGCTTAGGGGCCATAATAGGCAATATAAATTTATAACACTAAGCAAAACAGTTCAAAATTTCACATTTGAAACTATTGAATTTTTGTAGATACTTTCTTATAACTTACTATTATTTTTGAATTATGCAGCATTTTTAATTAATTTTAGTTATATTTTGAAAGTAATGTGAAAATTGTTTTTATTAAGATAAATATCAGCCAAAAATAAGAAAGCACGCCAACAAAACCTACACACAATCTGCGCTTGCGCATAAAAGCTAAACGCTGATTATTTCCTTAGATTTTTAAAATGACTCACTTTAAGTGTCAAAAAAATAATTAATTGAAGATACTCTCAACTCTCATCCTTTTGTTGGTTAAGGCATTTTTCTGAAGATTTAATTAAAAATATGTCTGAAATAGTTTTTAATTTTTATAAATATAAAATATACATTTTTCACCTATATAACACATATTTTTTTCAAGTAGAGGCAAAGTTCCACTTTAATTAAAAAAAAAATATTTATTGCAAAACAAAAAACAATTGTATAAAAAATAAATGTATTGCAACTGAAAAAAATTTCCACTAAAAAAAATTTGTTTTGCAACTGAAAAATATTTGCATTAAAAAAAATATTTATTGCATATAAAAAAAATTTGCATTAAAAAAAAAATTTTATCGCAAACTGAAAAATATTTCCATTGAAATTAAAATTTGTATTGCAAATAAAAATATTTTGTATTAAAAAAAATTTTCATTGCAAATAAATTTCCTACAATTTTGGCTATTTGGCCATATATTCACCATTACAGTTTAAATAGCCTATGTAGGTATGGTCAAATAGTCAAAAATGTAAGAAATTCGACGAATATTAAAAAAATGCACACATTTTGCATTGAATTTTTTCTTCAATGCAGAAAATTTTTTGTTTGCAATAATTTTTTTTTCAAGCAAAATATTTTTTTTGCAATAAAACTTTTATTTTCAATGCAAATATTTTTCAGTTGCAATAAAAATTTTTTTTTATGCAAATTTATTTTTTATTTTCAATAAATATTGTTGTTTTAGTAAAATTTGTTTTTATTTGCAATAAATATTTTTTTTTAATTTGTAATGGAAAACAAATAATGCATTAAAAAAAAAAAAATATTTTTACAACCGATTTTAAGAAAATCGACCAACAAAATGTCGACAGAAAAATGTTGATTTGGAAAAAGTAAAGTAAGGTTTTATGGCTTAAAGTTTCTTTGGTAAATTAATCTTGTTTACCTATATTGGCCTCCTTATCATTTTTTTGTTTTAATGTATTCCATTTGATTTTATCTTTAATTAAAGTCGGAAAATCCCACTATCCAGAGATCGGTGAAGTTATCCTTTGAGGCTTTGAGAGTTCTACAAATAAGTTTTTATACAGAAACAGGAGGTCTTTAAATCTGAGTTTTAGTTGCATTTTAAAAAGCTGGGTTAGCTAAAAAGTGCATACACTACTTTTTATATTTTTTTAACTATACTTATTCTAAGGATATAAAATAATAATTCAAAAATAATCATGAACCTCTGAATCTTTGTTGTGAAAAATATATAAACCCTAAATAATATGACAATCTTCAAAAAAAACTGAAATTAAGTAAAAAAAGCACTTTATAATGGATTAATGCAAATTCAGCAAGCATAATTAAACAAAAAAAAAATACTTTAAAATGATAAATTCACTAACGCAGCACTGCAAGCTTGTATAAGAAAAATAATATTATACCTAATAAAACAATATTAACATTTACAATGATTAAAAGAAGTAGATATATCACATTATCTATGCACTATTAGTAGAAAATTTAGGGATTCTACCATTTGGAATGACTGAAAAATAAATTATTTTAATTGACAAAAAAAAATAAAAAATGAATAAATAAAACTTACATGAAAATTTTGCTATCTTCTACTTATAAATATTTTAAAAATATTTTCTTACTTCTAAAACAAAAATTAAAAAAAAAAAAAATAGATAGTTCTAACTTTCTTAAAAAAATAATAATATGTATTTCAAATTTCTTTTCCGTATTGAAAAATGGTTTCAATTGAAACAATTCTATTGAAAAAAAAAAACAGAAAGTCTTAAAAATAAAATGCGCAGTAAAATGTAATAATAAAAATTAAAATAAAATTGTATACCTTAGTGTAAGGTAAAAGGAATTTTTAAATATTACCAGCATTATAATTTCAATTTCATAATTTAAATTGAAAAACTAAATAAATGAAATAAAAAAATCTTGCACTCATCTTTGAAGACAATCTACTTAAAAAAAAAATTAAAAAAAAAAAAAAAACAGAATATATATTAAATGTTAAAAATTTAAATATTTATTAACAACAATGAACATTTTTCTATTGGAAAATATTACGCTTTGAGTTCAAACACTCAATTAATTCTCTTGCTAACATCTATCAGAACGTTTAAAATGATACATCTTTATTTAAATTAAAAAAAAAAAAAAAAAAAACAAAAAAAAAATAAATTAAATATAAAATATAAAAATAAAATTAAAATAGTTGTGATTACTAGATACTTACATAATATAAATAAAATATATAAATAAATTATGTAACTTTGTATATCATTATAATATTCATACAAAAAAAAACTATAACTAAGTTGTTTATATATCTGCAAAACAGCAACTATAAGGACACACTTTTTAGAGAAGAGCCGAATTACGGGGTATGGTCGGTGAATTAATATCACCACAAATTAAATTAAAACCAAAAATAAATTTACAAAAAATATGTTACTAATTGAAAATAAATAAAATAAAAATGGTTGTGCAAATTGTTGGATAAATGTCCGTTATGTTAAAAAAGAAAATTTGATATACCTAAAAGATTTTTGTATTCGTCTTAAAATATTGTTTTTTTTTTTTTTTTAATTTCCATTAAGTTACTTCCAATTTTTTTGTAAAAAAAAAAATGAATCTGAATACAAAATAGGGACTTTTAGTGCCTAATCTTTTCAATGTTATTTCATAAAGGGAGAGAATGATATCTAATTATTTTTAGCTTGAATATTATTTTGATTTTTCCCTTTCATAAAAATATTATACCAAAACCTTTAAACAAATATTGGCTATGAACAAACAAAAAATTATAAGAAAAACTGTCAACAAATTGCTACTCTACTAGCAAAAACAGTATACAATACACAATATATTTAAAATAATTATTATATAATAAAAATTATTAAAATAAAAATTTAAAAAAAAAGTATATTATATTGAAGCTCTGGTAGTTTGTATAGTTTTACTACCGTGCTATTGCATCTGAAACTGTAAAAAAACACCATATCATTTTTTTTTTTGTTAAAACAATAATAATGTTTAACAACATAAATAATAAAAATGTTAAACAGAAAGAAAAAAAAAAACAGAGAAATAAAATTATTTTAATGATAAATATTAATAAATAATAAAAATAAATTAAATATATTTCAATGTGGACCAAGTGTTTTATTGATAATAAAAAATTAAATTAACAGGTAGAATTTGAATTTTATAGACCAAGATACCACAGAAATTTTTGGGACTGGAGAGATGTATAACTAAGTTGGACAAATTTTGTAAAAAGAACTGTGCGAAGTCTATTACCTACATTTAAAGTGGGGAATAAAAGGTGTGTTTTTTTGGAAACAGTATCTGCAGTAGGATTTCTCAAATATTAACATTGAACAAAGACTTAGATATATGCACGCTAAAAGATCCTTAATTTCAATGTTATATTACTTTGTAAATTAAAAAGTGATATCTAAAAAGTGAATCTAAATAAATAAATTAAACGTAAATATAATTTTCTGTCTGTGTTTGAAAGTAGATAAGTTGTACTATTACACAATATTATTTGAAAAAATTAAATGCTTAATAAAGGTTAAACTCTTATCTAATGGAATCTGTAAGAGAAAATTGAACTATTAGAATCTGTAAGAGAAAATTGAACTATTAGAAAATTGAACTATTAATTTATGAAAAATGCTTTCGTTGCTTTCATACATCCATACTTTAAGTTTTTTTTAACGTTCAACTTCTTGAATTTTAGAACCAAATTTTTCCTAAATTTAAAGACCTTTATATGGGCGATATAATTAACCCTTTCGGACTCAGCGTTACTCTCGTGTAACATTTTTTTTTTAAATTCGTAAAAAATATTAAATTAAACAATTTTTTAGGTAACGATGGCTTAATTGAATGATAATAATGAATAGTTACTGGATTATTACAAAAAGTTAGTCAAATATCATACCTTTATTTTTTTTTTTATCGAGAAAGGGACTGAAATTCATATTTTTTTTTTTTTGCAAAAAAAAAATTTTTTATATACGGTCATAATTTTGAAAAAGATAAGATTTTCATAGCTTGGTTTCGAAAGGGTTAATAGAACTCCATTTTCAAGCGTTTTTATGTAACAAACCATTTTGATACATTTTTGAGACTTTTTTGTTTGATCAAAAATTGGTCTTTTAAGAAAAATGTTTTCTTTGAATTTTACAGTTAAAATACTTAATTCCAGTATTAATTACAAGCATTTACCTTGTCGGTGAATGAAAACCAGACAAATAATTTTGTCCGCGTAAAACTTACAAACACCCCTATGTGGGTAAAACCTATGTATTTTTTTAGGTATAAATAAATTTTGAAAAAAAAGTACTCAAATTTGTAAGTGCCATTTTGTTGGAATTACTAATAAACACCTAAAACCGAAAATTAAGAAATTACTCAATGTATTGTTTTCGGAAATTTGATTACAAAAAAAAAATAAAATTAAAGTTTTTAAAGAAATCCAAAAAAAAAAATGATGTGTGCAATTCACACGTGGTAGAAGTGAAACCTTAAAAAATCATTTTTCTTGCAAAAAAAAAAAAATCTACCTATTTTTATTCTATCACCTTCAAATCCATGTTTTTTATATGACAACCTATATAAATTTTATATCATTTTTATCTTCTCACGCTATTAAATCCATTTTCTTCCCTATCAGGGGCGTACACTCCCTTGGGGCAAGCGGGGCGGTGCCCCGGGGCCCCCGACCGACCCCAGGGCCCCCACTGGAGACAATGCAGAGAAGGAAACTGTTAGCATAAATTGAGTTACGAAGTAACCAGGGAGACAAATTATGTCATTCAGTGTAATGTATAATGCATTTTTAGCCACACAATATATGTATATTGATTTTAAAAAAAGGTTACCCCAGGGGCCCCACAAAAAATAAACTGCTTTTTTAAAAGAAAAATTATAATTTTATCTTAGGGCCCCAAAAAATATTACTTGAAAAATCTTTGCCACCACAAATAATACATTAGGGGCCCCAAAAAAGCAAAACAATATTATTTGAGGATCCTCAAAATGGTTCAAAACAATCAAATGGAAAATTAAATATAAATTCAGGGGCCCCAATATAAATACATCAGGGCCCAAAATAAAAACATTACGTTATTGGTGGCATTCCGAATATTACTTAAGAACAGAGGCCCCAATACCTATTAATTCTTGGCTCCAAAAAAATTATATTATATTCTGGGGGCCTCTAAGCACTTAATTTTGAGGCTCTAAAAATAATTTTTCAGAGACCCCAAAATAAAAAAAAATTATGTCTGATGATAAAAAATAAAATATGTATTTATTACGTCAGAACAGAGGCCCCAAGAACTATCAATTCTTAGCTAAAAAATTTTTATTTTAGGGGTCTCTAAATATTTAATTTTGAAGGCCCCTAGTACAAGTGTTTACTACTTTTATGAGAGACATTTTAGGTAAGTATAGCAAAGTGCATTACGACCATATTAAAACATTAAAATAAACCTAAAAATAAATAAGCCATACAAAAAAAAAACGTATGGCGTATACGTAATTTTTTTTTGTAACTAAGGGGTCCCCAAATATCAAAGGGGCCCCAAAATTTAGTCTTACCCCGGGGCCCCGGTGACTCAACGTACGCCACTGTTCCCTAACAACCTACACCATCTGAAAGCTTATTGTCTTAGCTCAAAATATATATGTATCGATCAAGTCTATGAGACATCTACAAAAAGAGGTAGAATTTTTTAAACTCGATGAAATTTCATCAAAAAAAGCAAAAAAAAAACATTTATTTTTATGTTCTCACATGCTATTAATTCAATTTTTTTGTTTGACAATCTATACAAAATTTTATACCATGTGAAAGCTTATTGTTTCACCTTGCATATAATGATGTATAAATTTTATTTCAAAGATGTCTACAAGAGAAGTTAGAATTTTTTAAAGTCAACCATGTCGAATTTCCAGACTGAGATTACGGTACGGTTTTGAGGTATTTTTCAATTAAAGATTGTGTAACTTGTAGAGCACGTACCCTTATGTGTGATATATCAAATAAAAGGTTATGTTATCAGCATGCGTATTAAAGTTAAATCAAATTTGTATGTGCACTAGATCAAAAGATATAACGTGTGTTCGAAAAGAACATCTTTTTACCGTTATCTCCGAATTTTTAATATGAAATTAATTGAAATTTTGTACAATTATAATTTATTTAATTACCTATCTACAGTACAAATTTCATTCATTTATCTATTAAAAAAAAAGTTATAACAAGTTGAAGTCGTGTCGCGTTTTCGTTTCATCTTGTTTCAAATCACTACGATACTAAAGAAGTTTTCACTTCAAAATATTTTTTTTTTTTTCAAAATTTTATTTTTTATTGTAAGTATGCTTTTGTTTTTTGTATACAATACACATTCAGTAAAAAAAAAAAAACGATTATTACAGGTGCCGTTTAATTGTTTTAAAACTCTTCCTTTTTCCGTGACATTTCATTATTAAGATAATTTGATCTTCTTTATCGGCTATAGGTATGATTTGAATAATTATTATTTTACTTCTCTGTCGACTTTTCTTCAGGACTCTAAGAAAAATAGTTTTAATAAAATGCTAATATGAATTAAAATAATAGGTACTTATCTTTAAGGTTTTATAGGTTTAATACAGGTTTTCAGTTTCGCTTTAATATTACAAAACTCAATAACAAAGTGTCTTGAAAAAGTCGTATAATAATTGAAATTTCAATTAAAAAAAAAAAGTTAATCAGATCAACAACAGGCAACTCTTGAAATAGTATTTGTTTACTATCAACATAATTATATTTATTTTCTGGGGCAAATGAAAAAAATATGACAGAATATTGTTTGCTAGTCCTATAAATATGTCTGTTTGTCTAAAAAATCTGTCTCGGGAAATCTTCGGGACGTCTTCGGGAGATGTTCGGGATATAATCGGGTCATGCTAAGGACAACTTGGGAACTTGGTCGGGACATGCTCGGGACATGCTCGGAACATCTTCGGGACACCTTCGGGACATGCTCGGGACATCTTCGGGACATCTTCGGGACATCTTCGGGACATCTTCGGGACATCTTCGGGACATGCTCGGGACATCTTCGGGACATCTTTGGGACATGCTCTGGACATCTTCGGGACATCTTCGGGACATGCTTGGGACATCTTCGGGACATCTTCGGGACATGCTCGGGACATCTTCGGGACATCTTCGGGACATCTTCGGGACATCTTCGGGACATCTTCGGGACACCTTCAGGAAATCTTCAGGACATGCTCGGGACATGCTCGGGACATGCTCGAAACATGCTCGGGATATCTTCGGGACATCTTTGGGACATGCTCTGGACATGCTCGGGACATGTTCGGGACATGCTTGGGACATCTTCGGGACATCTTTGGGACATCTTCGGGACATCTTCGGGACATGCTCGGGACATCTTTGGGACATCTTCGGGACATCTTCGGGACATCTTCGGGACATCCTCGGGACATGCTCGGGACATGCTCGGGACATCTTCGGGACATCTTCGGGACATGCTCGGGACATACTCGGGACATCTTCAGGACATCTTCGGGACATGCTCGGGACACCTTCAGGAAATCTTCAGGACATGCTCGGGACATCTTCGGGACATGCTCCAAACATGCTCGGGACATCTTTGGGACATGCTCTGGACATGCTCGGGACATGCTCGGGACATCTTCGGGACATCTTTGGGACATGCTCTGGACATGCTCGGGACATGTTCGGGACATGCTTGGGACATCTTCGGGACATCTTCGGGACATGCTCGGGACATCTTCGGGACATCTTCGGGACATCTTCGGGACATCTTCGGGACATCTTCTGGACATCTTCGGGACATCTTCGGGACATCTTCGGGACATGCTCGGGACATCTTTGGGACATCTTTGGGACATCTTCGGGACATCTTCGGGACATCTTCGGGACATGCTCGGGACATCTTCGGGACATCTTTGGGACATGCTCTGGACATCTTCGGGACATCTTCGGGACATGCTTGGGACATCTTCGGGACATCTTCGGGACATGCTCGGGACATCTTCGGGACATCTTCGGGACATCTTCGGGACATCTTCGGGACACCTTCAGGAAATCTTCAGGACATGCTCGGGACATGCTCGGGACATGCTCGAAACATGCTCGGGACATCTTGGGGACATCTTTGGGACATGCTCTGGACATGCTGGGGACATGTTCGGGACATGCTTGGGACATCTTCGGGACATCTTCGGGACATGCTCGGGACATCTTCGGAACATCTTCGGGACATCTTCGGGACATCTTCGGGACATCTTCGGGACATCTTCGGGACATCTTCGGGACATGCTCGGGACATCTTCGGGACATGCTCGGGACATCTTCGGGACATCTTCGGGACATCTTCGGGACATGCTCGGGACATCTTCGGGACATCTTTGGGACATGCTCTGGACATGCTCGGGACATCTTCGGGACATCTTCGGGACATGCTTGGGACATCTTCGGGACATCTTTGGGACATGCTCTGGACATGCTCGGGACATCTTCGGGACATCTTCGGCACATGCTTGGGACATCTTCGGGACATCTTCGGGACATGCTCGGGACATCTTCGGGACATCTTCGGGACATCTTCGGGACATCTTCGGGACATCTTCGGGACACCTTCAGGAAATCTTCAGGACATGCTCGGGACATGCTCGGGACATGCTCGAAACATGCTCGGGATATCTTCGGGACATCTTTGGGACATGCTCTGGACATGCTCGGGACATGTTCGGGACATGCTTGGGACATCTTCGGGACATCTTTGGGACATCTTCGGGACATCTTCGGGACATGCTCGGGACATCTTTGGGACATCTTCGGGACATCTTCGGGACATCTTCGGGACATCCTCGGGACATGCTATGGACATGCTCGGGACATCTTCGGGACATCTTCGGGACATGCTCGGGACATACTCGGGACATCTTCAGGACATCTTCGGGACATGCTCGGGACACCTTCAGGAAATCTTCAGGACATGCTCGGGACATCTTCGGGACATGCTCCAAACATGCTCGGGACATCTTTGGGACATGCTCTGGACATGCTCGGGACATCTTCGGGACATCTTCGGGACATCTTCGGGACATCTTCGGGACATCTTCGGGACATCTTTGGGACATGCTCGGGACATCTTTGGGACATCTTCGGGACATCTTCCTGACATGCTCGGGACATCTTCGGGACATGCTCGGGACATCTTCGGGACATCTTCGGGACATGCTCGGGACATCTTCGGGACATCTTCGGGACATCTTCGGGACATCTTCGGGACATCTTCGGGACATGATCGGGACATGCTCGGGACATCTTCGGGACATGCTCTGGACATGCTCGGGACATCTTCGGGACATCTTCGGGACATCTTCGGGACATCTTCGGGACATCTTCGGGACATGCTCGGGACATCCTCGGGACATGCTCGGGACATCTTTGGGACATGCTCGGGACATCTTTGGGACATCTTCGGGACATCTTTGGGACATGCTCGGGACATCTTCGGGACATCTTCGGGACATGCTCGGGACATCTTCCTGACATCTTCGGGATATGCTCGGGACATGCTCGGGACATCTTCGGGACATCTTCGGGACATGCTAAGGACATCTTCGGGACATGCTAAGGACATCTTCGGGACATTTTCGGGACATGCTCGGGACATCTTCGGGACATGCTCGGGACATCTTCGGGACATGCTCGGGACAACTTCGGGACACGCTCGGGACATGCTCGGGACACCTTCGGGACATCTTCGGGACATCTTCGGGACATATTCGGGACATCTTCGGGACATCTTCGGGACATATTCGGGACATCTTCGGGACATCTTCGGGACATATTCGGGACATCTTCGGGACATCTTTGGGACATGCTCGGGACATCTTCGGGACATCTTCGGGACATGCTCGGGACATCTTCCTGACATCTTCGGGACATGCTCGGGACATGCTCGGGACATCTTCGGGACATCTTCGGGACATGCTCGGGACATCTTCGGGACATTTTCGGGACATGCTCGGGACATCTTCGGGACATGCTCGGGACATCTTCGGGACATGCTCGGGACAACTTCGGGACACGCTCGGGACATGCTCGGGACATCTTCGGGACATACTCGCGACATCTTCGGGACATGCTCGGGACATGCTCGAAACATGCTCGGGACATCTTCGGGACATCTTCGGGACATGCTCGGGACATGCTCGGGACATCTTCGGGACATCTTCGGGACATGCTCGGGACATCTTCGGGACATTTTCGGGACATGCTCGGGACATCTTCGGGACATGCTCGGGACATCTTCGGGACATGCTCGGGACAACTTCGGGACACGCTCGGGACATGCTCGGGACATCTTCGGGACATCTTCGGGACATCTTCGGGACATGCTCTGGACATCTTTGGGACATCTTCGGGACATGCTCGGGAGATCCTCGGGACATGCTCGGGACATGCTCGAAACATGCTCGGGACATCTTCGGGACATCTTCGGGACATGCTAGGGACATCTTCGGGACATCTTCGGGACATGCTCGGGACATCTTCGGGACATCTTCGGGACATCTTCGGGACATGCTCGGGACATCTTCGGGACATCTTCGGGACATCTTCGGGACATGGTCGGGACATCTTCGGGACATCTTCGGGACATGGTCGGGACATGCTCGGGACATCTTCGGGACATCTTCGGGACATGCCCGGGACATCTTCGGGACATCTTCGGGACATGCTCGGGACATCTTCGGGACATCTTCGGGACATCTTCGGGACATGCTCGGGACATCTTCGGGACATCTTCGGGACATCTTCGGGACATGGTCGGGACATGCTCGGGACATCTTCGGGACATGCTCGGGACATCTTCGTTAAATCTTTGGGACATGCTCGGGACATTTTCGGGACATGCTCGGGACATCTTCGTGACATCTTCGGGACATCTTCGGGACATCTTCGGGACATGCTCGGGACATCTTCGGGACATCTTCGGGACATGGTCGGGACATGCTCGGGACATCTTCGGGACATCTTCGGGACATGCCCGGGACATCTTCGGGACATCTTCGGGACATGCTCGGGACATCTTCGGGACATCTTCGGGACATCTTCAGGACATCTTCGGGACATCTTCGGGACATCTTCGGGACATGCTCGGGACATCTTCGGGACATCTTCGGGACATGCTCGGGACATGCTCGAGACATCTTCGGGACATCTTCGGGACATCATCGGGACATCTTCGGGACATCTTCGGGACATGCTCTGGACATCTTTGGGACATCTTCGGGACATGCTCGGGACATCCTCGGGACATGCTCGGGACACCTTCGAGACATCTTCGGGACATGCTCGGGACATCTTCGGGACATCTTCGGGACATCTTCGGGACATCTTCGGGACATGCTCGGGACATCTTCGGAACATGCTCGGGACATCTTCGGGACATCTTCGGGACATGCTCGGGACATCTTCGGGACATCTTCGGGACATCTTCAGGACATCTTCGGGACATCTTTGGGACATGCTCGGGACATATTCGGGACATCTTCGGGACATCTTCGGGACATCTTCGTGACATCTTCGGGACATCTTCGGGACATCTTCGGGACATCTTCGGGACATGCTCGGGACATCTTCGGGACATTTTCGGGACATGCTCGGGACATCTTCGGGACATGCTCGGGACATCTTCGGGACATGCTCGGGACAACTTCGGGACATGCTCGGGACATGCTCGGGACATCTTCGGGACATACTCGGGACATCTTCGGGACATCTTCGGGACATGCTCGGGACATCTTCGGGACATCTTCGGGACATCTTCGGGACATCTTCGGGACATGCTCGGGACATCCTCGGGACATGCTCGGGACATCTTTGGGACATGCTCGGGACATCTATGGGACATCTTCGGGACATCTTTGGGACATGCTCGGGACATCTTCGGGACATCTTCGGGACATGCTCGGGACATCTTCCTGACATCTTCGGGACATGCTCGGGACATGCTCGGGACATCTTCGGGACATCTTCGGGACATGCTAAGGACATCTTCGGGACATGCTAAGGACATCTTCGGGACATTTTCGGGACATGCTCGGGACATCTTCGGGACATGCTCGGGACATCTTCGGGACATGCTCGGGACAACTTCGGGACACGCTCGGGACATGCTCGGGACATCTTCGGGACATCTTCGGGACATCTTCGGGACATATTCGGGACATCTTCGGGACATCTTCGGGACATCTTCGGGACATCTTCGGGACATATTCGGGACATCTTCGGGACATCTTCGGGACATATTCGGGACATTTTCGGGACATCTTTGGGACATGCTCGGGACATCTTCGGGACATCTTCGGGACATCTTCGGGACATGCTCGGGACATCTTCCTGACATCTTCGGGACATGCTCGGGACATGCTCGGGACATCTTCGGGACATCTTCGGGACATGCTCGGGACATCTTCGGGACATTTTCGGGACATGCTCGGGACATCTTCGGGACATGCTCGGGACATCTTCGGGACATGCTCGGGACAACTTCGGGACACGCTCGGGACATGCTCGGGACATCTTCGGGACATACTCGCGACATCTTCGGGACATGCTCGGGACATGCTCGAAACATGCTCGGGACATCTTCGGGACATCTTCGGGACATGCTCGGGACATCTTCGGGACATCTTCGGGACATGCTAGGGACATCTTCGGGACATCTTCGGGACATGCTCGGGACATCTTCGGGACATCTTCGGGACATCTTCGGGACATGCTCGGGACATGCTCGGGACATCTTCGGGACATCTTCGGGACATCTTCGGGACATGGTCGGGACATGCTCGGGACATCTTCGGGACATGCTCGGGATATCTTCGTTAAATCTTTGGGACATGCTCGGGACATTTTCGGGACATGCTCGGGACATCTTCGTGACATCTTCGGGACATCTTCGGGACATCTTCGGGACATGCTCGGGACATCTTCGGGACATCTTCGGGACATGGTCGGGACATGCTCGGGACATCTTCGGGACATCTTCGGGACATGCCCGGGACATCTTCGGGACATCTTCGGGACATGCTCGGGACATCTTCAGGACATGCTCGGGACATCTTCAGGACATCTTCGGGACATCTTCGGGACATCTTTGGGACATGCTCGGGACATCTTCGGGACATCTTCGGGACATGCTCGGGACATGCTCGAGACATCTTCGGGACATCTTCGGGACATCATCGGGACATCTTCGGGACATCTTCGGGACATGCTCTGGACATCTTTGGGACATCTTCGGGACATGCTCGGGAGATCCTCGGGACATGCTCGGGACATGCTCGAAACATGCTCGGGACATCTTCGGGACATCTTCGGGACATGCTAGGGACATCTTCGGGACATCTTCGGGACATGCTCGGGACATCTTCGGGACATCTTCGGGACATCTTCGGGACATGCTCGGGACATCTTCGGGACATCTTCGGGACATCTTCGGGACATGGTCGGGACATCTTCGGGACATCTTCGGGACATGGTCGGGACATGCTCGGGACATCTTCGGGACATCTTCGGGACATCTTCGGGACATCTTCGGGACATCTTCGGGACATGCTCGGGACATCTTCGGGACATCTTCGGGACATCTTCGGGACATGCTCGGGACATCTTCGGGACATCTTCGGGACATCTTCGGGACATGGTCGGGACATGCTCGGGACATCTTCGGGACATGCTCGGGACATCTTCGTTAAATCTTTGGGACATGCTCGGGACATTTTCGGGACATGCTCGGGACATCTTCGTGACATCTTCGGGACATCTTCGGGACATCTTCGGGACATGCTCGGGACATCTTCGGGACATCTTCGGGACATGCTCGGGACATGCTCGGGACATCTTCGGGACATGCCCGGGACATCTTCGGGACATCTTCGGGACATGCTCGGGACATCTTCGGGACATCTTCGGGACATCTTCAGGACATCTTCGGGACATCTTCGGGACATCTTCGGGACATCTTCGGGACATCTTCGGGACATCTTCGGGACATGCTCGGGACATGCTCGAGACATCTTCGGGACATCTTCGGGACATCATCGGGACATCTTCGGGACATCTTCGGGACATGCTCTGGACATCTTTGGGACATCTTCGGGACATGCTCGGGACATCCTCGGGACATGCTCGGGACACCTTCGAGACATCTTCGGGACATGCTCGGGACATCTTCGTAACATCTTCGGGACATCTTCGGGACATCTTCGGGACATGCTCGGGACATCTTCGGAACATGCTCGGGACATCTTCGGGACATCTTCGGGACATGCTCGGGACATCTTCGGGACATCTTCGGGACATCTTCAGGACATCTTCGGGACATCTTTGGGACATGCTCGGGACATATTCGGGACATCTTCGGGACATCTTCGGGACATCTTCGGGACATCTTCGTGACATCTTCGGGACATCTTCGGGACATCTTCGGGACATCTTCGGGACATCTTCGGGACATGCTCGGGACATCTTCGGGACATTTTCGGGACATGCTCGGGACATCTTCGGGACATGCTCGGGACATCTTCGGGACATGCTCGGGACAACTTCGGGACATGCTCGGGACATGCTCGGGACATCTTCGGGACATACTCGGGACATCTTCGGGACATCTTCGGGACATGCTCGGGACATCTTCGGGACATCTTCGGGACATCTTCGGGACATCTTCGGGACATGCTCGGGACATCCTCGGGACATGCTCGGGACATCTTTGGGACATGCTCGGGACATCTTTGGGACATCTTCGGGACATCCTTGGGACATGCTCGGGACATCTTCGGGACATCTTCGGGACATGCTCGGGACATCTTCCTGACATCTTCGGGACATGCTCGGGACATGCTCGGGACATCTTCGGGACATCTTCGGGACATGCTAAGGACATCTTCGGGACATGCTAAGGACATCTTCGGGACATTTTCGGGACATGCTCGGGACATCTTCGGGACATGCTCGGGACATCTTCGGGACATGCTCGGGACAACTTGGGGACACGCTCGGGACATGCTCGGGACATCTTCGGGACATCTTCGGGACATCTTCGGGACATATTCGGGACATCTTCGGGACATCTTCGGGACATCTTCGGGACATGCTCGGGACATGCTCTGGACATCTTCGGGACATGCTCGGGACATCTTCGGGACATCTTCGGGACATCTTCGGGACATCTTCGGGACATGGTCGGGACATGCTCGGGACATCTTCGGGACATCTTCGGGACATGCCCGGGACATCTTCGGGACATCTTCGGGACATGCTCGGGACATCTTCGGGACATCTTCGGGACATCTTCGGGACATCTTCGGGACATCTTCGGGACATCTTCGGGACATGCTCGGGACATCCTCGGGACATGCTCGGGACATCTTTGGGACATGCTCGGGACATCTTTGGGACATCTTCGGGACATCTTTGGGACATGCTCGGGACATCTTCGTGACATCTTCGGGACATCTTCGGGACATCTTCGGGACATGCTCGGGACATCTTCGGGACATCTTCGGGACATGGTCGGGACATGCTCGGGACATCTTCGGGACATCTTCGGGACATGCCCGGGACATCTTCGGGACATCTTCGGGACATGCTCGGGACATCTTCGGGACATCTTCGGGACATCTTCAGGACATCTTCGGGACATCTTCGGGACACCTTCGGGACATGCTCGGGACATCTTCGGGACATCTTCGGGACATGCTCGGGACATGCTCGAGACATCTTCGGGACATCATCGGGACATCTTCGGGACATCTTCGGGACATGCTCTGGACATCTTTGGGACATCTTCGGGACATGCTCGGGACATCCTCGGGACATGCTCGGGACACCTTCGAGACATCTTCGGGACATGCTCGGGACATCTTCGGGACATCTTCGGGACATCTTCGGGACATCTTCGGGACATGCTCGGGACATCTTCGGAACATGCTCGGGACATCTTCGGGACATCTTCGGGACATGCTCGGGACATCTTCGGGACATCTTCGGGACATCTTTGGGACATGCTCGGGACATATTCGGGACATCTTCGGGACATCTTCGGGACATCTTCGGGACATCTTCGTGACATCTTCGGGACATCTTCGGGACATCTTCGGGACATCTTCGGGACATCTTCGGGACATGCTCGGGACATCTTCGGGACATTTTCGGGACATGCTCGGGACATCTTCGGGACATGCTCGGGACATCTTCGGGACATGCTCGGGACAACTTCGGGACATGCTCGGGACATGCTCGGGACATCTTCGGGACATACTCGGGACATCTTCGGGACATCTTCGGGACATGCTCGGGACATCTTCGGGACATCTTCGGGACATCTTCGGGACATCTTCGGGACATGCTCGGGACATCCTCGGGACATGCTCGGGACATCTTTGGGACATGCTCGGGACATCTTTGGGACATCTTCGGGACATCTTTGGGACATGCTCGGGACATCTTCGGGACATCTTCGGGACATGCTCGGGACATCTTCCTGACATCTTCGGGACATGCTCGGGACATGCTCGGGACATCTTCGGGACATCTTCGGGACATGCTAAGGACATCTTCGGGACATGCTAAGGACATCTTCGGGACATTTTCGGGACATGCTCGGGACATCTTCGGGACATGCTCGGGACATCTTCGGGACATGCTCGGGACAACTTCGGGACACGCTCGGGACATGCTCGGGACATCTTCGGGACATCTTCGGGACATCTTCGGGACATATTCGGGACATATTCGGGACATCTTCGGGACATCTTCGGGACATCTTCGGGACATGCTCGGGACATGCTCTGGACATCTTCGGGACATGCTCGGGACATCTTCGGGACATGCTCGGGACATCTTCGGGACATCTTCGGGACATCTTCGGGACATCTTCGGGACATGCTCTGGACATCTTCGGGACATCTTCGGGACATGCTCGGGACATCTTTGGGACATCTTCGGGACATGCTCGGGACATCCTCGGGACATGCTCGGGACACCTTCGGGACATCTTCAGGACATGCTCGGGACATCTTCGGGACATCTTCGGGACATCTTCGGGACATCTTCGGGACATCTTCGGGACATCTTCGGGACATCTTCGGGACATGCTCGGGACATGCTCGGGACATCTTCGGGACATGCTCGGGACATCTTCGGGACATGCTCGGGACATCTTCGGGACATCTTTGGGACATGCTCGGGACATCTTCGGGACATGCTCGGGACATCTTCGGGACATCTTCGGGACATCTTCAGGACATCTTCGGGACATCTTTGGGACATGCTCGAGACATATTCGGGACATCTTCGGGACATCTTCGGGACATGCTCGGGACATCTTCGGGACATCTTCGGGACATACTCGGGACATCTCCGGGACATGCTCGGGACATCTTCGGGACATCTTTGGGACATGCTCGGGACATCTTCGGGACATGCTCGGGACATCTTCGGGACATCTTCGGGACATGCACGGGACATCTTCGGGACATCTTCGGGACATCTACGAGACATCTTCGGGACATCTTCGGGACATCTTCGGGACATCTTCGGGACATGCTCGGGACATCTTCGGGACATCTTCGGGACATCTTCGGGACATCTTCGGGACATCTTCGGGACATCTTCGGGACATCTTCGGGACATGCTCGGGACATGCTCGGGACATCTTCGGGACATGCTCGGGACATCTTCGGGACATCTTCGGGACATCTTCGGGACATCTTCGGGACATCTTCGGGACATCTTCGGGACATCTTCGGGACATCTTCGGGACATCTTCGGGACATGCTCGGGACATGCTCTGGACATCTTCGGGACATGCTCGGGACATCTTCGGGACATGCTCGGGACATCTTCGGGACATCTTCGGGACATGCTCGGGACATCTTCGGGACATGCTCGGGACATCTTCGGGACATCTTTGGGACATGCTCGGGACATCTTCGGGACATGCTCGGGACATCTTCGGGACATCTTCGGGACATCTTCGGGACATCTTCGGGGCATCTTCGGGACATCTTCGGGACATGCTCGGGACATCTTCGGGACATCTTCGGGACATGCTCGGGACATCTTCGGGACAAGCTCGGGACATCTTCGGGACATCTTTGGGACATGCTCGGGACATCTTCGGGACATGCTCGGGACATCTTCGGGACATCTTCGGGACATCTTCAGGACATCTTCGGGACATCTTTGGGACATGCTCGGGACATCTTCGGGACATCTTCGGGACATGCTCGGGACACCTTCGGGACATCTTCGGGACATGCTCGGGACATCTTCGGGACATCTTCGGGACATCTTCGGGACATCTTCGGGACATCTTCGGGACATCTTCGGGACATCTTCGGGACATCTTCGGGACATCTTCGGGACATGCTCGGGACATGCTCTGGACATCTTCGGGACATGCTCGGGACATCTTCGGGACATGCTCGGGACATCTTCGGGACATCTTCGGGACATCTTCAGGACATCTTCGGGACATCTTTGGGACATGCTCGGGACATATTCGGGACATCTTCGGGACATCTTCGGGACATCTTCGGGACATCTTCGGGACATCTTCGTGACATCTTCGGGACATCTTTGGGACATGCTCGGGACATCTTCGGGACATCTTTGGGACATGCTCGGGACATCTTCGGGACATCTTCAGGACATGCTCGGGACATCTTCGGGACTACTTCGGGACATGGTCGGGAAATGCTCGGGACATCTTCGGGACACCTTCGGGACATGCTCGGGACATCTTCGGGACATCTTCGGGACATCTTCAGGACATCTTCGGGACATCTTTGGGACATGCTCGGGACATCTTCGGGACATGCTCGGGACATCTTCGGGACATCTTCGGGACATCTTCGGGACATCTTCGGGACATCTTCGGGACATCTTCGGGACATCTTCGGGACATCTTCGGGACATGGTCGGGAAATTCTCGGGACATCTTCGGGACATCTTCGGGACATGCTCGGGACATCTTCGGGACATCTTCGGGACATCTTCAGGACATCTTCGGGACATCTTTGGGACATGCTCTGGACATCTTCGGGACATCTTCGGGACATGCTAGGGACATCTTCGGGACATCTTCGGGACATGCTCGGGACATCTTCGGGACATCTTCGGGACATCTTCAGGACATCTTCGGGACATCTTTGGGACATGCTCTGGACATCTTCGGGACATCTTCGGGACATGCTAGGGACATCTTCGGGACATCTTCGGGACATCTTCGGGACATCTTCGGGACATCTTCGGGACATGCTCGGGACATCTTCGGGACATCTTCGGGACATCTTCGGGACATCTTCGGGACATCTTCGGGACATCTTCGGGACATGCTCGGGACATGCTCGGGACATCTTCGGGACATGCTCGGGACATCTTCGGGACATGCTCGGGACATCTTCGGGACATGCTCGGGACATCTTCGGGACATCTTTGGGACATGCTCGGGACATCTTCGGGACATCTTCGGGACATGCTCGGGACATCTTCGGGACATGCTCGGGACATCTTCGGGACATGCTCGGGACATCTTCGGGACATCTTCGGGACATCTTCAGGACATCTTCGGGACATCTTTGGGACATGCTCGGGACATCTTCGGGACATCTTCGGGACATGCTCGGGACACCTTCGGGACATCTTCGGGACATGCTCGGGACATCTTCGGGACATCTTCGGGACATCTTCGGGACATCTTCGGGACATCTTCGGGACATCTTCGGGACATCTTCGGGACATCTTCGGGACATGCTCGGGAAATTCTCGGGACATCTTCGGGACATCTTCGGGACATGCTCGGGACATCTTCGGGACATCTTCGGGACATCTTCAGGACATCTTCGGGACATCTTTGGGACATGCTCTGGACATCTTCGGGACATCTTCGGGACATGCTAGGGACATCTTCGGGACATCTTCGGGACATCTTCGGGACATCTTCGGGACATCTTCGGGACATGCTCGGGACATCTTCGGGACATCTTCGGGACATCTTCGGGACATCTTCGGGACATCTTCGGGACATGCTCGGGACATGCTCGGGACATCTTCGGGACATGCTCGGGACATCTTCGGGACATGCTCGGGACATCTTCGGGACATGCTCGGGACATCTTCGGGACATCTTTGGGACATGCTCGGGACATCTTCGGGACATGCTCGGGACATGCTCGGGACATCTTCGGGACATGCTCGGGACATCTTCGGGACATGCTCGGGACATCTTCGGGACATCTTTGGGACATGCTCGGGACATCTTCGGGACATGCTCGGGACATCTTCGGGACATCTTCGGGACATCTTCAGGACATCTTCGGGACATCTTTGGGACATGCTCGGGACATCTTCGGGACATCTTCGGGACATGCTCGGGACACCTTCGGGACATCTTCGGGACATGCTCGGGACATCTTCGGGACATCTTCGGGACATCTTCGGGACATCTTCGGGACATCTTCGGGACATCTTCAGGACATCTTCGGGACATCTTTGGGACATGCTCGGGACATCTTCGGGACATCTTCGGGACATCTTCGGGACATGCTCGGGACATATTCGGGACATCTTCGGGACATCTTCGGGACATCTTCGGGACATCTTCGGGACATCTTCGGGACATCTTCGGGACATCTTCGGGACATCTTCGGGACATGCTCGGGACATCTTCGGGACATCTTCGGGACATCTTCGGGACATGCTCGGGACATCTTCGGGACATGCTCGGAACATCTTCGGGACATCTTCGGGACATCTTCGGGACATGCTCGGGACATCTTCGGGACATCTTCGGGACATCTTCGGGACATGCTCGGGACATCTTCGGGACATCTTCGGGACATGCTCGGGACATCTTCGGGACATGCTCGGGACATCTTCGGGACATGCTCGGGACATCTTCGGGACATGCTCGGGACATCTTCGGGACTACTTCGGGACATATTCGGGAAATGCTCGGGACATCTTCGGGACATCTTCGGGACATGCTCGGGACATCTTCCTGACATCTTCGGGACATGCTCGGGACATCTTCTGGACATGCTCTGGACATCTTCGGGACATCTTCGGGACATCTTCAGGACATCTTCGGGACATCTTTGGGACATGCTCGGGACATATTCGGGACATCTTCGGGACATCTTCGGGACATCTTCGGGACATCTTCGGGACATCTTCGGGACATCTTCGGGACATGATCGGGACATCTTCGGGACATCTTCGGGACATGCTCGGAACATCTTCGGGACATCTTTGGGACATCTTCGGGACATGCTCGGGACATCTTCGGGACATCTTCGGGACATCTTCGGGACATGCTCGGGACATCTTCGGGACATCTTCGGGACATGCTCGGGACATCTTCGGGACATGCTCGGGACATCTTCGGGACATGCTCGGGACATCTTCGGGACATGCTCGGGACATCTTCGGGACTACTTCGGGACATATTCGGGAAATGCTCGGGACATCTTCGGGACATGCTCGGGACATCTTCCTGACATCTTCGGGACATGCTCGGGACATGCTCGGGACATCTTCAGGACATCTTCGGGACATGCTCGGGACATCTTCCTGACATCTTCGGGACATGCTCTGGACATGCTGGGGACATGTTCGGGACATGCTTGGGACATCTTCGGGACATCTTCGGGACATGCTCGGGACATCTTCGGGACATCTTCGGGACATCTTCGGGACATCTTCGGGGCATCTTCGGGACATCTTCGGGACATGCTCGGGACATCTTCGGGACATCTTCGGGACATGCTCGGGACATCTTCGGGACAAGCTCGGGACATCTTCGGGACATCTTTGGGACATGCTCGGGACATCTTCGGGACATGCTCGGGACATCTTCGGGACATCTTCGGGACATCTTCAGGACATCTTCGGGACATCTTTGGGACATGCTCGGGACATCTTCGGGACATCTTCGGGACATGCTCGGGACACCTTCGGGACATCTTCGGGACATGCTCGGGACATCTTCGGGACATCTTCGGGACATCTTCGGGACATCTTCGGGACATCTTCGGGACATCTTCGGGACATCTTCGGGACATCTTCGGGACATGCTCGGGAAATTCTCGGGACATCTTCGGGACATCTTCGGGACATGCTCGGGACATCTTCGGGACATCTTCGGGACATCTTCAGGACATCTTCGGGACATCTTTGGGACATGCTCTGGACATCTTCGGGACATCTTCGGGACATGCTAGGGACATCTTCGGGACATCTTCGGGACATCTTCGGGACATCTTCGGGACATCTTCGGGACATGCTCGGGACATCTTCGGGACATCTTCGGGACATCTTCGGGACATCTTCGGGACATCTTCGGGACATGCTCGGGACATGCTCGGGACATCTTCGGGACATGCTCGGGACATCTTCGGGACATGCTCGGGACATCTTCGGGACATGCTCGGGACATCTTCGGGACATCTTTGGGACATGCTCGGGACATCTTCGGGACATGCTCGGGACATGCTCGGGACATCTTCGGGACATGCTCGGGACATCTTCGGGACATGCTCGGGACATCTTCGGGACATCTTTGGGACATGCTCGGGACATCTTCGGGACATGCTCGGGACATCTTCGGGACATCTTCGGGACATCTTCAGGACATCTTCGGGACATCTTTGGGACATGCTCGGGACATCTTCGGGACATCTTCGGGACATGCTCGGGACACCTTCGGGACATCTTCGGGACATGCTCGGGACATCTTCGGGACATCTTCGGGACATCTTCGGGACATCTTCGGGACATCTTCGGGACATCTTCAGGACATCTTCGGGACATCTTTGGGACATGCTCGGGACATCTTCGGGACATCTTCGGGACATCTTCGGGACATGCTCGGGACATATTCGGGACATCTTCGGGACATCTTCGGGACATCTTCGGGACATCTTCGGGACATCTTCGGGACATCTTCGGGACATCTTCGGGACATCTTCGGGACATGCTCGGGACATCTTCGGGACATCTTCGGGACATCTTCGGGACATGCTCGGGACATCTTCGGGACATGCTCGGAACATCTTCGGGACATCTTCGGGACATCTTCGGGACATGCTCGGGACATCTTCGGGACATCTTCGGGACATCTTCGGGACATGCTCGGGACATCTTCGGGACATCTTCGGGACATGCTCGGGACATCTTCGGGACATGCTCGGGACATCTTCGGGACATGCTCGGGACATCTTCGGGACATGCTCGGGACATCTTCGGGACTACTTCGGGACATATTCGGGAAATGCTCGGGACATCTTCGGGACATCTTCGGGACATGCTCGGGACATCTTCCTGACATCTTCGGGACATGCTCGGGACATCTTCTGGACATGCTCTGGACATCTTCGGGACATCTTCGGGACATCTTCAGGACATCTTCGGGACATCTTTGGGACATGCTCGGGACATATTCGGGACATCTTCGGGACATCTTCGGGACATCTTCGGGACATCTTCGGGACATCTTCGGGACATGATCGGGACATCTTCGGGACATCTTCGGGACATGCTCGGAACATCTTCGGGACATCTTTGGGACATCTTCGGGACATGCTCGGGACATCTTCGGGACATCTTCGGGACATCTTCGGGACATGCTCGGGACATCTTTGGGACATCTTCGGGACATGCTCGGGACATCTTCGGGACATGCTCGGGACATCTTCGGGACATGCTCGGGACATCTTCGGGACATGCTCGGGACATCTTCGGGACTACTTCGGGACATATTCGGGAAATGCTCGGGACATCTTCGGGACATGCTCGGGACATCTTCCTGACATCTTCGGGACATGCTCGGGACATGCTCGGGACATCTTCGGGACATCTTCGGGACATGCTCGGGACATCTTCCTGACATCTTCGGGACATGCTCTGGACATGCTGGGGACATGTTCGGGACATGCTTGGGACATCTTCGGGACATCTTCGGGACATGCTCGGGACATCTTCGGGACATCTTCGGGACATCTTCGGGACATCTTCGGGGCATCTTCGGGACATCTTCGGGACATGCTCGGGACATCTTCGGGACATCTTCGGGACATGCTCGGGACATCTTCGGGACAAGCTCGGGACATCTTCGGGACATCTTTGGGACATGCTCGGGACATCTTCGGGACATGCTCGGGACATCTTCGGGACATCTTCGGGACATCTTCAGGACATCTTCGGGACATGCTCGGGACATCTTCGGGACAAGCTCGGGACATCTTCGGGACATCTTCGGGACATCTTCGGGACATCTTCGGGACATCTTCGGGACATCTTCGGGACATCTTCGGGACATCTTCGGGACATCTTCGGGACATCTTTGGGACATGCTCGGGACATCTTCGGGACATCTTCGGGACATGCTCGGGACATCTTCGGGACATCTTCGGGACATGCTCGGGACATCTTCGGGACATGCTCGGGACATCTTCGGGACATGCTCGGGACATCTTCGGGACATGCTAGGGACATCTTCGGGACTACTTCGGGACATGGTCGGGAAATGCTCGGGACATCTTCGGGACATCTTCGGGACATGCTCGGGACATCTTCGGGACATCTTCGGGACATCTTCAGGACATCTTCGGGACATCTTTGGGACATGCTCGGGACATATTCGGGACATCTTCGGAACATCTTCGGGACATCTTCGGGACATCTTCGGGACATCTTCGGGACATCTTCGGGACATCTTCGGGACATCTTTGGGACATGCTCGGGACATATTCGGGACATCTTCGGGACATCTTCGGGACATCTTCGGGACATCTTCGGGACATCTTCGGGACATCTTCGGGACATCTTCGGGACATCTTCGGGACATCTTTGGGACATGCTCGGGACATCTTCGGGACATCTTCGGGACATGCTCGGGACATCTTCGGGACATCTTCGGGACATGCTCGGGACATCTTCGGGACATGCTCGGGACATCTTCGGGACATGCTCGGGACATCTTCGGGACATGCTCGGGACATCTTCGGGACTACTTCGGGACATCTTCGGGACATGCTCGGGACATCTTCGGGACATCTTCGGGACATACTCGGGACATCTCCGGGACATCTTCGGGACATCTTCGGGACATCTTCGGGACATGCTCGGGACATCTTCGGGACATCTTCGGGACATGCTCGGGACATCTTCGGGACATCTTCGGGACATCTACGAGACATCTTCGGGACATCTTCGGGACATCTTCGGGACATGCTCGGGACATCTTCGGGACATGCTCGGGACATCTTCGGGACATCTTAGGGACATCTTCGGGACATCTTCGGGACATGCTCGGGACATCTTCGGGACATGCTCGGGACAACTTCGGGACATGCTCGGGACATGCTCGGGACATCATCGGGACATACTCGGGACATCTTCGGGACATCTTCGGGACATCTTCGGGACATCTTCGGGACATCTTCGGGACATCTTCGGGACATCTTCGGGACATCTTCGGGACATCTTCGGGACATCTTCGGGACATCTTCGGGACATCTTCGGGACATCTTCGGGACATCTTCGGGACATCTTCGGGACATGCTCGGGACATGCTCGGGACATCTTCGGGACATGCTCGGGACATCTTCGGGACATGCTCGGGACATCTTCGGGACATCTTTGGGACATGCTCGGGACATCTTCGGGACATGCTCGGGACATGCTCGGGACATCTTCGGGACATGCTCGGGACATCTTCGGGACATGCTCGGGACATCTTCGGGACATCTTTGGGACATGCTCGGGACATCTTCGGGACATGCTCGGGACATCTTCGGGACATCTTCGGGACATCTTCAGGACATCTTCGGGACATCTTTGGGACATGCTCGGGACATCTTCGGGACATCTTCGAAACATGATCGGGACATCTTCGTTACATCTTCGGGACATGCTTGGGACATCTTCGGGACATCTTCGGGACATGCTCGGGACATCTTCGGGACATCATCGGGTCATCTTCGGGACATGCTCGGGACATCTTCGGGACACCTTCGGGACATGCTCGGGACATCTTCGGGACATCTTCGGGTCATCTTCGGGACATGCTCGGGACATCTTCGGGACATCTTCGGGACATCTTCGGGACATGCTCGGGACATCTTCGGGACATCTTCGGGACATCTTCGGGACATGCTCGGGACATCTTCGGGACATCTTCGGGACATGCTCGGGACATCTTCGGGACATGCTCGGGACATCTTCGGGACATGCTCGGGACATCTTCGGGACATGCTCGGGACATCTTCGGGACTACTTCGGGACATATTCGGGAAATGCTCGGGACATCTTCGGGACATGCTCGGGACATCTTCCTGACATCTTCGGGACATGCTCGGGACATGCTCGGGACATCTTCGGGACATCTTCGGGACATGCTCGGGACATCTTCGGGACATGCTCGGGACATCTTCGGGACATCTTAGGGACATCTTCGGGACATCTTCGGGACATGCTCGGGACATCTTCGGGACATGCTCGGAACATCTTCGGGACATCTTCGGGACATCTTCGGGACATGCTCGGGACATCTTCGGGACATCTTCGGGACATCTTCGGGACATGCTCGGGACATCTTCGGGACATCTTCGGGACATCTTCGGGACATGCTCGGGACATGCTCGGGACATCTTCGGGACATCTTCGGGACATGCTCGGGACATCTTCGGGACATCTTCGGGACATCTTCGGGACATGCTCGGGACATCTTCGGGACATGCTCGGAACATCTTCGTGACATCTTCGGGACATCTTCGGGACATGCTCGGGACATCTTCGGGACATGCTCGGGACATCTTCGGGACATCTTCGGGACATCTTCGGGACATGCTCGGGACATCTTCGGGACATCTTCGGGACATCTTCGGGACATGCTCGGGACATCTTCGGGACATGTTCCGAACATCTTCGGGACATGCTCGGGACATCTTCGGGACATCTTTGGGACATGCTCGGGACATCTTCGGGACATGCTCGGGACATGCTCGGGACATCTTCGGGACATGCTCGGGACATCTTCGGGACATGCTCGGGACATCTTCGGGACATCTTTGGGACATGCTCGGGACATCTTCGGGACATGCTCGGGACATCTTCGGGACATCTTCGGGACATCTTCAGGACATCTTCGGGACATCTTTGGGACATGCTCGGGACATCTTCGGGACATCTTCGAAACATGATCGGGACATCTTCGTTACATCTTCGGGACATGCTTGGGACATCTTCGGGACATCTTCGGGACATGCTCGGGACATCTTCGGGACATCATCGGGTCATCTTCGGGACATGCTCGGGACATCTTCGGGACACCTTCGGGACATGCTCGGGACATCTTCGGGACATCTTCGGGTCATCTTCGGGACATGCTCGGGACATCTTCGGGACATCTTCGGGACATGCTCGGGACATCTTCGGGACATGCTCGGGACATCTTCGGGACATCTTCGGGACATGCTCGGGACATCTTCGGGACATCTTCGGGACATCTTCGTGACATGCTCGGGACATCTTCGGGACATCTTCGGGACATGATCGGGACATCTTCGGGACATCTTCGGGACATCCTCGGGACATCTTCGGGACATCTTTGGGACATGCTCGGGACATCTTCGGGACATCTTCGGGACATGCTCGGGACATCTTCGGGACATCTTCGGGACATGCTCGGGACATCTTCGGGACATCTTCGGGACATCTTCGGGACATGCTCGGGACATCTTCGGGACATGCTCGGAACATCTTCGGGACATCTTCGGGACATCTTCGGGACATCTTCGGGACATGCTCGGGACATCTTCGGGACATCTTCGGGACATCTTCGGGACATGCTCGGGACATCTTCGGGACATGCTCGGAACATCTTCGGGACATCTTCGGGACGTCTTCGGGACATGCTCGGGACATCTTCGGGACATCTTCGGGACATGCTCGGGACATCTTCGGGGCATCTTCGGGACATGCTCGGGACATCTTCGGGACATCTTCGGGACATCTTCGGGACATGCTCGGGACATCTTCGGGACATCTTCGGGACATGCTCGGGACATCTTCGGGACATTTTCGGGACATCTTCGGGACATCTTCGGGACATGCTCGGGACATCTTCGGGACATCTTCGGGTCATCTTCGGGACATGCTCGGGACATCTTCGGGAAATCTTCGGGACATGATCGGGCCATCTTCGGGACATGCTCGGGACATCTTCGGGACATCTTCGGGACATCTTCGGGACATGCTCGGGACTACTTCGGGACATCTTCGGGACATGCTCGGGACATCTTCGGGACATCTTCGGGACATCTTCGGGACATGCTCGGGACATCTTCGGGACATCTTCGGGTCATCTTCGGGACATGCTCGGGACATCTTCATGACATCTTCGGGACATGCTCGGGACATCTTCTTGACATCTTCGGGTCATCTTCGGGACATGCTCGGGACATCTTCGGGACATGCTCGGGACATCTTCGGGACATGCTCGGGACATGCTCGGGACATCTTCGGGACATCTTCGGGACATCTTCGGGACATCTTCGGGACATCTTCGTGACATCTTCGGGACATCTTCGGGACATGCTCGGGACATCTTCGGGACATCTTCGGGACATCTTCGGGACATGCTCGGGACATCTTCGGGACATCTTCGGGTCATCTTCGGGACATGCTCGGGACATCTTCGGGAAATCTTCGGGACATGATCGGGACATCTTCGGGACATCTTCGGGACATGCTCGGGACATCTTCGGGACATCTTCGGGACATCTTCGGGACATGCTCGGGACATCTTCGGGACATCTTAGGGACATGCTCGGGACATCTTCGGGACATCTTCGGGACATCTTCGGGACATCTTCGGGACATGCTCGGGACATCTTCGGGACATCTTCGGGTCATCTTCGGGACATGCTCGGGACATCTTCGGGACATCTTCGGGACATGCTCGGGACATCTTCTTGACATCTTCGGGTCATCTTCGGGACATGCTCGGGACATCTTCGGGACATCTTCGGGACATGATCGGGACATCTTCGGGACATCTTCGGGACATGCTCGGGACATCTTCGGGACATGCTCGGGACATCTTCGGGACATCCTCGGGACATGCTAGGGACATCTTCGGGACATGCTCGGGACATCTTCGGGACATGCTCGGGACATCTTCGGGACATCTTCGGGACATCTTCGGGACATCTTCGGGACATCTTCGGGACACGCTCGGGACATGCTCGGGACATCTTCGGGAGATCTTCGGGACATCTTCGGGACATCTTCGGGACATGCTCGGGACATCTTCGGGACATGCTCGGGACATCTTCGGGACATCTTCGGGTCATCTTCGGGACATGCTTGGGACATCTTCGGGACATCTTCGGGACATGCTCGGGACATCTTCGGGACATCTTCGGGACATCTTCGGGACATCTTCGGGACATCTTCGGGACATCTTCGGGACATGCTCGGGACATCTTCGGGACATCTTCGGGACATGCTCGGGACATCTTCGGGACATCTTCGGGTCATCTTCGGGACATGCTCGGGACATCTTCGGGACATCTTCGGGACATCTTCGGGACATCTTCGGGACATCTTCGGGACATCTTCGGGACATGATCGGGACATGCTCGGGACATCTTCGGGACATCTTCGGGACATCTTCGGGACATCTTCGGGACATGCTCGGGACAACTTCCTGACATCTTCGGGACATTCTCGGGACATGCTCGGGACATCTTCGGGAAATCTTCGGGACACCTTCGGGACATGCTCGGGACATCTTCGGGACATCTTCGGGACATCTTCGGGACATCTTCGGGACATGCTCGGAACATGCTCGGAACGTGTTCGGGACATCTTCGGGACATCTTCGGGACATGCTCGGGACATCTTCGGGACATCTTCGGGACATGCTCGGGACATCTTCGGGACATCTTCGGGACATGCTCGGGACATATTCGGGACATCTTCGGGACATCTTCGGGACATCTTCGGGACATCTTCGGGACATCTTCGGGACATCTTCGGGACATCTTCGGGACATCTTCGGGACATGTTCGGGACATGCTCGATATGACGATTTAAAGATTTTGAAATGTCATTTTCTTCAAAGGTGAATTTTTCAACTCCAATTGAATTGTATGCGATGGATATCGACTCACAGAGCACAAAAATGTATTTTCTATAAGTTTTGGACTTGTAGTTTTGTTTTTAGAGAATTTTGAATTTTGCAAGTCTTGGCCTGTTTAGACGCTCGGTTAAGGAGATATGACGATTTAAAGATTTTGTAATGTTATTTTCTTCAAACGTGAATTTTTCAACTCCAATTGAATTGTATGCGAAGTATATCGACTCACAGAGCACAAAAATGTATTTTCTATAAGTTTTGGCTTGTAGTTTTGTTTTTAGAGAATTTTGAATTTTGCAAGTTTTGACCTGTTTAGACGCTCGGTTAAGGAGATATGACGATTTAAAGATTTTGAAATGTGATTTTCTTCAAACGTGAATTTTTCAACTCCAATTGAATTGTAGGCGATGGATATCGACTCACAGAGCACAAAAATGTATTTTCTATAAGTTTTGGACTTGTAGTTTTGTTTTTAGAGAATTTTGAATTTTGCAAGTTTTGACCTGTTTAGACGCTCGGTTAAGGAGATATGACGATTTAAAGATTTTGAAATGTGATTTTCTTCAAACGTGAATTTTTCAACTCCAATTGAATTGTATGCGATGGATATCGACTCACAGAGCACAAAAATTTATTTTCTATAAGTTTTGGACTTGTAGTTTTGTTTTTAGAGAATTTTGAATTTTGCAAGTTTTGACCTGTTTAGACGCTCGGTTAAGGAGATATGACGATTTAAAGATTTTGAAATGTGATTTTCTTCAAACGTGAATTTTTCAACTCCAATTGAATTGTATGCGATGGATATCGACTCACAGAGCACAAAAATGTATTTTCTATAAGTTTTGGACTTGTAGTTTTGTTTTTAGAGAATTTTGAATTTTGCAAGTTTTGACCTGTTTAGACGCTCGGTTAAGGAGATATGACGATTTAAAGATTTTGAAATGTGATTTTCTTCAAACGTGAATTTTTCAACTCCAATTGAATTGTATGCGATGGATATCGACTCACAGAGCACAAAAATGTATTTTCTATAAGTTTTGGACTTGTAGTTTTGTTTTTAGAGAATTTTGAATTTTGCAAGTTTTGACCTGTTTAGACGCTCGGTTAAGGAGATATGACGATTTAAAGATTTTGAAATGTGATTTTCTTCAAACGTGAATTTTTCAACTCCAATTGAATTGTATGCGATGGTTATCGACTCACAGAGCACAAAAATGTATTTTCTATAAGTTTTGAACTTGTAGTTTTGTTTTTAGAGAATTTTGAATTTTGCAAGTTTTGACCTGTTTAGACGCTCGGTTAAGGAGATATGACGATTTAAAGATTTTGAAATGTGATTTTCTTCAAACGTGAATTTTTCAACTCCAATTGAATTGTATGCGATGGATATCGACTCACAGAGCACAAAAATGTATTTTCTATAAGTTTTGGACTTGTAGTTTTGTTTTTAGAGAATTTTGAATTTTGCAAGTTTTGACCTGTTTAGACGCTCGGTTAAGGAGATATGACGATTTAAAGATTTTGAAATGTGATTTTCTTCAAACGTGAATTTTTCAACTCCAATTGAATTGTATGCGATGGTTATCGACTCACAGAGCACAAAAATGTATTTTCTATAAGTTTTGGACTTGTAGTTTTGTTTTTAGAGAATTTTGAATTTTGCAAGTTTTGACCTGTTTAGACGCTCGGTTAAGGAGATATGACGATTTAAAGATTTTGAAATGTGATTTTCTTCAAACGTGAATTTTTCAACTCCAATTGAATTGTATGCGATGGATATCGACTCACAGAGCACAAAAATGTATTTTCTATAAGTTTTGGACTTGTAGTTTTGTTTTTAGAGAATTTTGAATTTTGCAAGTTTTGACCTGTTTAGACGCTCGGTTAAGGAGATATGACGATTTAAAGATTTTGAAATGTGATTTTCTTCAAACGTGAATTTTTCAACTCCAATTGAATTGTATGCGACGGATATCGACTCACAGAGCACAAAAATGTATTTTCTATAAGTTTTGGACTTGTAGTTTTGTTTTTAGAGAATTTTGAATTTTGCAAGTTTTGACCTGTTTAGACGCTCGGTTAAGGAGATATGACGATTTAAAGATTTTGAAATGTGATTTTCTTCAAACGTGAATTTTTCAACTCCAATTGAATTGTATGCGATGGATATCGACTCACAGAGCACAAAAATGTATTTTCTATAAGTTTTGGACTTGTAGTTTTGTTTTTAGAGAATTTTGAATTTTGCAAGTTTTGACCTGTTTAGACGCTCGGTTAAGGAGATATGACGATTTAAAGATTTTGAAATGTGATTTTCTTCAAACGTGAATTTTTCAACTCCAATTGAATTGTATGCGATGGATATCGACTCACAGAGCACAAAAATGTATTTTCTATAAGTTTTGGACTTGTAGTTTTGTTTTTAGAGAATTTTGAATTTTGCTAGTTTTGACCTGTTTAGACGCTCGGTTAAGGAGATATGACGATTTAAAGATTTTGAAATGTGATTTTCTTCAAACGTGAATTTTTCAACTCCAATTGAATTGTATGCGATGGATATCGACTCACAGAGCACAAAAATGTATTTTCTATAAGTTTTGGACTTGTAGTTTTGTTTTTAGAGAATTTTGAATTTTGCAAGTTTTGACCTGTTTAGACGCTCGGTTAAGGAGATATGACGATTTAAAGATTTTGAAATGTGATTTTCTTCAAACGTGAATTTTTCAACTCCAATTGAATTGTATGCGATGGATATCGACTCACAGAGCACAAAAATGTATTTTCTATAAGTTTTGGACTTGTAGTTTTGTTTTTAGAGAATTTTGAATTTTGCAAGTTTTGACCTGTTTAGACGCTCGGTTAAGGAGATATGACGATTTAAAGATTTTGAAATGTGATTTTCTTCAAACGTGAATTTTTCAACTCCAATTGAATTGTATGCGATGGATATCGACTCACAGAGCACAAAAATGTATTTTCTATAAGTTTTGGACTTGTAGTTTTGTTTTTAGAGAATTTTGAATTTTGCAAGTTTTGACCTGTTTAGACGCTCGGTTAAGGAGATATGACGATTTAAAGATTTTGAAATGTGATTTTCTTCAAACGTGAATTTTTCAACTCCAATTGAATTGTATGCGATGGATATCGACTCACAGAGCACAAAAATGTATTTTCTATAAGTTTTGGACTTGTAGTTTTGTTTTTAGAGAATTTTGAATTTTGCAAGTTTTGACCTGTTTAGACGCTCGGTTAAGGAGATATGACGATTTAAAGATTTTGAAATGTGATTTTCTTCAAACGTGAATTTTTCAACTCCAATTGAATTGTATGCGATGGATATCGACTCACAGAGCACAAAAATGTATTTTCTATAAGTTTTGGACTTGTAGTTTTGTTTTTAGAGAATTTTGAATTTTGCAAGTTTTGACCTGTTTAGACGCTCGGTTAAGGAGATAGCTATGACGATTTAAAGATTTTGAAATGTGATTTTCTTCAAACGTGAATTTTTCAACTCCAATTGAATTGTATGCGATGGATATCGACTCACAGAGCACAAAAATGTATTTTCTATAAGTTTTGGACTTGTAGTTTTGTTTTTAGAGAATTTTGAATTTTGCAAGTTTTGACCTGTTTAGACGCTCGGTTAAGGAGATAGCTATGACGATTTAAAGATTTTGAAATGTGATTTTCTTCAAACGTGAATTTTTCAACTCCAATTGAATTGTATGCGATGCATATCGACTCACAGAGCACAAAAATGTATTTTCTATAAGTTTTGGACTTGTAGTTTTGTTTTTAGAGAATTTTGAATTTTGCAAGTTTTGACCTGTTTAGACGCTCGGTTAAGGAGATATGACGATTTAAAGATTTTGAAATGTGATTTTCTTCAAACGTGAATTTTTCAACTCCAATTGAATTGTATGCGATGGATATCGACTCACAGAGCACAAAACTGTATTTTCTATAAGTTTTGGACTTGTAGTTTTGTTTTTAGAGGATTTTGAATTTTGCAAGTTTTGACTTGTTTAGACGCTCGGTTAAGGAGATAGCTATGACGATTTAAAGATTTTGAAATGTGATTTTCTTCAAACGTGAATTTTTCAACTCCAATTGAATTGTATGCGATGCATATCGACTCACAGAGCACAAAAATGTATTTTCTATAAGTTTTGGACTTGTAGTTTTGTTTTTAGAGAATTTTGAATTGAATTTTGCAAGTTTTGACCTGTTTAGACGCTCGGTTAAGGAGATAGCTATGACGATTTAAAGATTTTGAAATGTGATTTTCTTCAAACGTGAATTTTTCAACTCCAATTGAATTGTATGCGATGGATATCGACTCACAGAGCACAAAAATGTATTTTCTATAAGTTTTGGACTTGTAGTTTTGTTTTTAGAGAATTTTGCAAGTTTTGACCTGTTTAGACGCTCGGTTAAGGAGATATGACGATTTAAAGATTTTGAAATGTGATTTTCTTCAAACGTGAATTTTTCAACTCCAATTGAATTGTATGCGATGGATATCGACTCACAGAGCACAAAAATGTATTTTCTATAAGTTTTGGACTTGTAGTTTTGTTTTTAGAGAATTTTGAATTTTGCAAGTTTTGACCTGTTTAGACGATCGGTTAAGGAGATATGACGATTTAAAGATTTTGAAATGTGATTTTCTTCAAACGTGAATTTTTCAACTCCAATTGAATTGTATGCGATGGATATCGACTCACAGAGCACAAAAATGTATTTTCTATAAGTTTTGGACTTGTAGTTTTGTTTTTAGAGAATTTTGAATTTTGCAAGTTTTGACCTGTTTAGACGCTCGGTTAAGGAGATATGACGATTTAAAGATTTTGAAATGTGATTATCTTCAAACGTGAATTTTTCAACTCCAATTGAATTGTATGCGATGGATATCGACTCACAGAGCACAAAAATGTATTTTCTATAAGTTTTGGACTTGTAGTTTTGTTTTTAGAGAATTTTGAATTTTGCAAGTTTTGACCTGTTTAGACGCTCGGTTAAGGAGATATGACGATTTAAAGATTTTGAAATGTGATTTTCTTCAAACGTGAATTTTTCAACTCCAATTGAATTGTATGCGATGGATATCGACTCACAGAGCACAAAAATGTATTTTCTATAAGTTTTGGACTTGTAGTTTTGTTTTTAGAGAATTTTGAATTTTGCAAGTTTTGACCTGTTTAGACGCTCGGTTAAGGAGATATGACGATTTAAAGATTTTGAAATGTGATTTTGAAATGTGATTTTCTTCAAACGTGAATTTTTCAACTCCAATTGAATTGTATGCGATGGATATCGACTCACAGAGCACAAAAATGTATTTTCTATAAGTTTTGGACTTGTAGTTTTGTTTTTAGAGAATTTTGAATTTTGCAAGTTTTGACCTGTTTAGACGCTCGGTTAAGGAGATATGACGATTTAAAGATTTTGAAATGTGATTTTCTTCAAACGTGAATTTTTCAACTCCAATTGAATTGTATGCGATGGATATCGACTCACAGAGCACAAAAATGTATTTTCTATAAGTTTTGGACTTGTAGTTTTGTTTTTAGAGAATTTTGAATTTTGCAAGTTTTGACCTGTTTAGACGCTCGGTTAAGGAGATATGACGATTTAAAGATTTTGAAATGTGATTTTCTTCAAACGTGAATTTTTCAACTCCAATTGAATTGTATGCGATGGATGTCGACTCACAGAGCACAAAAATGTATTTTCTATAAGTTTTGGACTTGTAGTTTTGTTTTTAGAGAATTTTGAATTTTGCAAGTTTTGACCTGTTTAGACGCTCGGTTAAGGAGATATGACGATTTAAAGATTTTGAAATGTGATTTTCTTCAAACGTGAATTTTTCAACTCCAATTGAATTGTATGCGATGGATATCGACTCACAGAGCACAAAAATGTATTTTCTATAAGTTTTGGACTTGTAGTTTTGTTTTTAGAGAATTTTGAATTTTGCAAGTTTTGACCTGTTTAGACGCTCGGTTAAGGAGATATGACGATTTAAAGATTTTGAAATGTGATTTTCTTCAAACGTGAATTTTTCAACTCCAATTGAATTGTATGCGATGGATATCGACTCACAGAGCACAAAAATGTATTTTCTATAAGTTTTGGACTTGTAGTTTTGTTTTTAGAGAATTTTGAATTTTGCAAGTTTTGACCTGTTTAGACGCTCGGTTAAGGAGATATGACGATTTAAAGATTTTGAAATGTGATTTTCTTCAAACGTGAATTTTTCAACTCCAATTGAATTGTATGCGATGGATATCGACTCACAGAGCACAAAAATGTATTTTCTATAAGTTTTGGACTTGTAGTTTTGTTTTTAGAGAATTTTGAATTTTGCAAGTTTTGACCTGTTTAGACGCTCGGTTAAGGAGATATGACGATTTAAAGATTTTGAAATGTGATTTTCTTCAAACGTGAATTTTTCAACTCCAATTGAATTGTATGCGATGGATATCGACTCACAGAGCACAAAAATGTATTTTCTATAAGTTTTGGACTTGTAGTTTTGTTTTTAGAGAATTTTGAATTTTGCAAGTTTTGACCTGTTTAGACGCTCGGTTAAGGAGATATGACGATTTAAAGATTTTGAAATGTGATTTTCTTCAAACGTGAATTTTTCGACTCCAATTGAATTGTATGCGATGGATATCGACTCACAGAGCACAAAAATGTATTTTCTATAAGTTTTGGACTTGTAGTTTTGTTTTTAGAGAATTTTGAATTTTGCAAGTTTTGACCTGTTTAGACGCTCGGTTAAGGAGATATGACGATTTAAAGATTTTGAAATGTGATTTTCTTCAAACGTGAATTTTTCAACTCCAATTGAATTGTATGCGATGGATATCGACTCACAGAGCACAAAAATGTATTTTCTATAAGTTTTGGACTTGTAGTTTTGTTTTTAGAGAATTTTGAATTTTGCAAGATTTTGAAATGTGATTTTCTTCAAACGTGAATTTTTCAACTCCAATTGATTTGTATGCGATGGATATCGACTCACAGAGCACAAAAATATATTTTCTATAAGTTTTGGACTTGTAGTTTTGTTTTTAGAGAATTTTGAATTTTGCAAGTTTTGACCTGTTTAGACGCTCGGTTAAGGAGATATGACGATTTAAAGATTTTGAAATGTGATTTTCTTCAAACGTGAATTTTTCAACTCCAATTGAATTGTATGCGATGGATATCGACTCACAGAGCACAAAAATGTATTTTCTATAAGTTTTGGACTTGTAGTTTTGTTTTTAGAGAATTTTGAATTTTGCAAGTTTTGACCTGTTTAGACGCTCGGTTAAGGAGATATGACGATTTAAAGATTTTGAAATGTGATTTTCTTCAAACGTGAATTTTTCAACTCCAATTGAATTGTATGCGATGGATATCGACTCACAGAGCACAAAAATGTATTTTCTATAAGTTTTGGACTTGTAGTTTTGTTTTTAGAGAATTTTGAATTTTGCAAGTTTTGACCTGTTTAGACGCTCGGTTAAGGAGATATGACGATTTAAAGATTTTGAAATGTGATTTTCTTCAAACGTGAATTTTTCAACTCCAATTGATTTGTATGCGATGGATATCGACTCACAGAGCACAAAAATATATTTTCTATAAGTTTTGGACTTGTAGTTTTGTTTTTAGAGAATTTTGAATTTTGCAAGTTTTGACCTGTTTAGACGCTCGGTTAAGGAGATATGACGATTTAAAGATTTTGAAATGTGATTTTCTTCAAACGTGAATTTTTCAACTCCAATTGAATTGTATGCGATGGATATCGACTCACAGAGCACAAAAATGTATTTTCTATAAGTTTTGGACTTGTAGTTTTGTTTTTAGAGAATTTTGAATTTTGCAAGTTTTGACCTGTTTAGACGCTCGGTTAAGGAGATATGACGATTTAAAGATTTTGAAATGTGATTTTCTTCAAACGTGAATTTTTCAACTCCAATTGAATTGTATGCGATGGATATCGACTCACAGAGCACAAAAATGTATTTTCTATAAGTTTTGGACTTGTAGTTTTGTTTTTAGAGAATTTTGAATTTTGCAAGTTTTGACCTGTTTAGACGCTCGGTTAAGGAGATATGACGATTTAAAGATTTTGAAATGTGATTTTCTTCAAACGTGAATTTTTCAACTCCAATTGAATTGTATGCGATGGATATCGACTCACAGAGCACAAAAATGTATTTTCTATAAGTTTTGGACTTGTAGTTTTGTTTTTAGAGAATTTTGAATTTTGCAAGTTTTGACCTGTTTAGACGCTCGGTTAAGGAGATATGACGATTTAAAGATTTTGAAATGTGATTTTCTTCAAACGTGAATTTTTCAACTCCAATTGAATTGTATGCGATGGATATCGACTCACAGAGCACAAAAATGTATTTTCTATAAGTTTTGGACTTGTAGTTTTGTTTTTAGAGAATTTTGAATTTTGCAAGTTTTGACCTGTTTAGACGCTCGGTTAAGGAGATATGACGATTTAAAGATTTTGAAATGTGATTTTCTTCAAACGTGAATTTTTCAACTCCAATTGAATTGTATGCGATGGATATCGACTCACAGAGCACAAAAATGTATTTTCTATAAGTTTTGGACTTGTAGTTTTGTTTTTAGAGAATTTTGAATTTTGCAAGTTTTGACCTGTTTAGACGCTCGGTTAAGGAGATATGACGATTTAAAGATTTTGAAATGTGATTTTCTTCAAACGTGAATTTTTCAACTCCAATTGAATTGTATGCGATGGATATCGACTCACAGAGCACAAAAATGTATTTTCTATAAGTTTTGGACTTGTAGTTTTGTTTTTAGAGAATTTTGAATTTTGCAAGTTTTGACCTGTTTAGACGCTCGGTTAAGGAGATATGACGATTTAAAGATTTTGAAATGTGATTTTCTTCAAACGTGAATTTTTCAACTCCAATTGAATTGTATGCGATGGATATCGACTCACAGAGCACAAAAATGTATTTTCTATAAGTTTTGGACTTGTAGTTTTGTTTTTAGAGAATTTTGAATTTTGCAAGTTTTGACCTGTTTAGACGCTCGGTTAAGGAGATAGCTATGACGATTTAAAGATTTTGAAATGTGATTTTCTTCAAACGTGAATTTTTCAACTCCAATTGAATTGTATGCGATGGATATCGACTCACAGAGCACAAAAATGTATTTTCTATAAGTTTTGGACTTGTAGTTTTGTTTTTAGAGAATTTTGAATTTTGCAAGTTTTGACCTGTTTAGACGCTCGGTTAAGGAGATATGACGATTTAAAGATTTTGAAATGTGATTTTCTTCAAACGTGAATTTTTCAACTCCAATTGAATTGTATGCGATGGATATCGACTCACAGAGCACAAAAATGTATTTTCTATAAGTTTTGGACTTGTAGTTTTGTTTTTAGAGAATTTTGAATTTTGCAAGTTTTGACCTGTTTAGACGCTCGGTTAAGGAGATATGACGATTTAAAGATTTTGAAATGTGATTTTCTTCAAACGTGAATTTTTCAACTCCAATTGAATTGTATGCGATGGATATCGACTCACAGAGCACAAAAATGTATTTTCTATAAGTTTTGGACTTGTAGTTTTGTTTTTAGAGAATTTTGAATTTTGCAAGTTTTGACCTGTTTAGACGCTCGGTTAAGGAGATATGACGATTTAAAGATTTTGAAATGTGATTTTCTTCAAACGTGAATTTTTCAACTCCAATTGAATTGTATGCGATGGATATCGACTCACAGAGCACAAAAATGTATTTTCTATAAGTTTTGGACTTGTAGTTTTGTTTTTAGAGAATTTTGAATTTTGCAAGTTTTGACCTGTTTAGACGCTCGGTTAAGGAGATAGCTATGACGATTTAAAGATTTTGAAATGTGATTTTCTTCAAACGTGAATTTTTCAACTCCAATTGAATTGTATGCGATGGATATCGACTCACAGAGCACAAAAATGTATTTTCTATAAGTTTTGGTCTTGTAGTTTTGTTTTTAGAGAATTTTGAATTTTGCAAGTTTTGACCTGTTTAGACGCTCGGTTAAGGAGATATGACGATTTAAAGATTTTGAAATGTGATTTTCTTCAAACGTGAATTTTTCAACTCCAATTGAATTGTATGCGATGGATATCGACTCACAGAGCACAAAAATGTATTTTCTATAAGTTTTGGACTTGTAGTTTTGTTTTTAGAGAATTTTGAATTTTGCAAGTTTTGACCTGTTTAGACGCTCGGTTAAGGAGATATGACGATTTAAAGATTTTGAAATGTGATTTTCTTCAAACGTGAATTTTTCAACTCCAATTGAATTGTATGCGATGGATATCGACTCACAGGGCACAAAAATGTATTTTCTATAAGTTTTGGACTTGTAGTTTTGTTTTTAGAGAATTTTGAATTTTGCAAGTTTTGACCTGTTTAGACGCTCGGTTAAGGAGATATGACGATTTAAAGATTTTGAAATGTGATTTTCTTCAAACGTGAATTTTTCAACTCCAATTGAATTGTATGCGATGGATATCGACTCACAGAGCACAAAAATGTATTTTCTATAAGTTTTGGATTTGTAGTTTTGTTTTTAGAGAATTTTGAATTTTGCAAGTTTTGACCTGTTTAGACGCTCGGTTAAGGAGATATGACGATTTAAAGATTTTGAAATGTGATTTTCTTCAAACGTGAATTTTTCAACTCCAATTGAATTGTATGCGATGGATATCGACTCACAGAGCACAAAAATGTATTTTCTATAAGTTTTGGACTTGTAGTTTTGTTTTTAGAGAATTTTGAATTTTGCAAGTTTTGACCTGTTTAGACGCTCGGTTAAGGAGAAAGCTATGACGATTTAAAGATTTTGAAATGTGATTTTCTTCAAACGTGAATTTTTCAACTCCAATTGAATTGTATGCGATGCATATCGACTCACAGAGCACAAAAATGTATTTTCTATAAGTTTTGGACTTGTAGTTTTGTTTTTAGAGAATTTTGAATTTTGCAAGTTTTGACCTGTTTAGACGCTCGGTTAAGGAGATAGCTATGACGATTTAAAGATTTTGAAATGTGATTTTCTTCAAACGTGAATTTTTCAACTCCAATTGAATTGTATGCGATGGATATCGACTCACAGAGCACAAAAATGTATTTTCTATAAGTTTTGGACTTGTAGTTTTGTTTTTAGAGAATTTTGCAAGTTTTGACCTGTTTAGACGCTCGGTTAAGGAGATATGACGATTTAAAGATTTTGAAATGTGATTTTCTTCAAACGTGAATTTTTCAACTCCAATTGAATTGTATGCGATGGATATCGACTCACAGAGCACAAAAATGTATTTTCTATAAGTTTTGGACTTGTAGTTTTGTTTTTAGAGAATTTTGAATTTTGCAAGTTTTGACCTGTTTAGACGATCGGTTAAGGAGATATGACGATTTAAAGATTTTGAAATGTGATTTTCTTCAAACGTGAATTTTTCAACTCCAATTGAATTGTATGCGATGGATATCGACTCACAGAGCACAAAAATGTATTTTCTATAAGTTTTGGACTTGTAGTTTTGTGTTTAGAGAATTTTGAATTTTGCAAGTTTTGACCTGTTTAGACGCTCGGTTAAGGAGATATGACGATTTAAAGATTTTGAAATGTGATTATCTTCAAACGTGAATTTTTCAACTCCAATTGAATTGTATGCGATGGATATCGACTCACAGAGCACAAAAATGTATTTTCTATAAGTTTTGGACTTGTAGTTTTGTTTTTAGAGAATTTTGAATTTTGCAAGTTTTGACCTGTTTAGACGCTCGGTTAAGGAGATATGACGATTTAAAGATTTTGAAATGTGATTTTCTTCAAACGTGAATTTTTCAACTCCAATTGAATTGTATGCGATGGATATCGACTCACAGAGCACAAAAATGTATTTTCTATAAGTTTTGGACTTGTAGTTTTGTTTTTAGAGAATTTTGAATTTTGCAAGTTTTGACCTGTTTAGACGCTCGGTTAAGGAGATAGCTATGACGATTTAAAGATTTTGAAATGTGATTTTCTTCAAACGTGAATTTTTCAACTCCAATTGAATTGTATGCGATGGATATCGACTCACAGAGCACAAAAATGTATTTTCTATAAGTTTTGGACTTGTAGTTTTGTTTTTAGAGAATTTTGAATTTTGCAAGTTTTGACCTGTTTAGACGCTCGGTTAAGGAGATATGACGATTTAAAGATTTTGAAATGTGATTTTCTTCAAACGTGAATTTTTCAACTCCAATTGAATTGTATGCGATGGATATCGACTCACAGAGCACAAAAATGTATTTTCTATAAGTTTTGGACTTGTAGTTTTGTTTTTAGAGAATTTTGAATTTTGCAAGTTTTGACCTGTTTAGACGCTCGGTTAAGGAGATATGACGATTTAAAGATTTTGAAATGTGATTTTCTTCAAACGTGAGTTTTTCAACTCCAATTGAATTGTATGCGATGGATATCGACTCACAGAGCACAAAAATGTATTTTCTATAAGTTTTGGACTTGTAGTTTTGTTTTTAGAGAATTTTGAATTTTGCAAGTTTTGACCTGTTTAGACGCTCGGTTAAGGAGATATGACGATTTAAAGATTTTGAAATGTGATTTTCTTCAAACGTGAATTTTTCAACTCCAATTGAATTGTATGCGATGGATATCGACTCACAGAGCACAAAAATGTATTTTCTATAAGTTTTGGACTTGTAGTTTTGTTTTTAGAGAATTTTGAATTTTGCAAGTTTTGACCTGTTTAGACGCTCGGTTAAGGAGATAGCTATGACGATTTAAAGATTTTGAAATGTGATTTTCTTCAAACGTGAATTTTTCAACTCCAATTGAATTGTATGCGATGGATATCGACTCACAGAGCACAAAAATGTATTTTCTATAAGTTTTGGACTTGTAGTTTTGTTTTAGAGAATTTTGAATTTTGCAAGTTTTGACCTGTTTAGACGCTCGGTTAAGGAGATATGACGATTTAAAGATTTTGAAATGTGATTTTCTTCAAACGTGAATTTTTCAACTCCAATTGAATTGTATGCGATGGATATCGACTCACAGAGCACAAAAATGTATTTTCTATAAGTTTTGGACTTGTAGTTTTGTTTTTAGAGAATTTTGAATTTTGCAAGTTTTGACCTGTTTAGACGCTCGGTTAAGGAGATATGACGATTTAAAGATTTTGAAATGTGATTTTCTTCAAACGTGAATTTTTCAACTCCAATTGAATTGTATGCGATGGATATCGACTCACAGAGCACAAAAATGTATTTTCTATAAGTTTTGGACTTGTAGTTTTGTTTTTAGAGAATTTTGAATTTTGCAAGTTTTGACCTGTTTAGACGCTCGGTTAAGGAGATATGACGATTTAAAGATTTTGAAATGTGATTTTCTTCAAACGTGAATTTTTCAACTCCAATTGAATTGTATGCGATGGATATCGACTCACAGAGCACAAAAATGTATTTTCTATAAGTTTTGGATTTGTAGTTTTGTTTTTAGAGAATTTTGAATTTTGCAAGTTTTGACCTGTTTAGACGCTCGGTTAAGGAGATATGACGATTTAAAGATTTTGAAATGTGATTTTCTTCAAACGTGAATTTTTCAACTCCAATTGAATTGTATGCGATGGATATCGACTCACAGAGCACAAAAATGTATTTTCTATAAGTTTTGGACTTGTAGTTTTGTTTTTAGAGAATTTTGAATTTTGCAAGTTTTTGACCTGTTTAGACGCTCGGTTAAGGAGATAGCTATGACGATTTAAAGATTTTGAAATGTGATTTTCTTCAAACGTGAATTTTTCAACTCCAATTGAATTGTATGCGATGCATATCGACTCACAGAGCACAAAAATGTATTTTCTATAAGTTTTGGACTTGTAGTTTTGTTTTTAGAGAATTTTGAATTTTGCAAGTTTTGACCTGTTTAGACGCTCGGTTAAGGAGATAGCTATGACGATTTAAAGATTTTGAAATGTGATTTTCTTCAAACGTGAATTTTTCAACTCCAATTGAATTGTATGCGATGGATATCGACTCACAGAGCACAAAAATGTATTTTCTATAAGTTTTGGACTTGTAGTTTTGTTTTTAGAGAATTTTGCAAGTTTTGACCTGTTTAGACGCTCGGTTAAGGAGATATGACGATTTAAAGATTTTGAAATGTGATTTTCTTCAAACGTGAATTTTTCAACTCCAATTGAATTGTATGCGATGGATATCGACTCACAGAGCACAAAAATGTATTTTCTATAAGTTTTGGACTTGTAGTTTTGTTTTTAGAGAATTTTGAATTTTGCAAGTTTTGACCTGTTTAGACGCTCGGTTAAGGAGATATGACGATTTAAAGATTTTGAAATGTGATTTTCTTCAAACGTGAATTTTTCAACTCCAATTGAATTGTATGCGATGGATATCGACTCACAGAGCACAAAAATGTATTTTCTATAAGTTTTGGACTTGTAGTTTTGTTTTTAGAGAATTTTGAATTTTGCAAGTTTTGACCTGTTTAGACGCTCGGTTAAGGAGATATGACGATTTAAAGATTTTGAAATGTGATTTTCTTCAAACGTGAATTTTTTCAACTCCAATTGAATTGTATGCGATGGATATCGACTCACAGAGCACAAAAATGTATTTTCTATAAGTTTTGGACTTGTAGTTTTGTTTTTAGAGAATTTTGAATTTTGCAAGTTTTGACCTGTTTAGACGCTCGGTTAAGGAGATATGACGATTTAAAGATTTTGAAATGTGATTTTCTTCAAACGTGAATTTTTCAACTCCAATTGAATTGTATGCGATGGATATCGACTCACAGAGCACAAAAATGTATTTTCTATAAGTTTTGGACTTGTAGTTTTGTTTTTAGAGAATTTTGAATTTTGCAAGTTTTGACCTGTTTAGACGCTCGGTTAAGGAGATAGCTATGACGATTTAAAGATTTTGAAATGTGATTTTCTTCAAACGTGAATTTTTCAACTCCAATTGAATTGTATGCGATGCATATCGACTCACAGAGCACAAAAATGTATTTTCTATAAGTTTTGGACTTGTAGTTTTGTTTTTAGAGAATTTTGAATTTTGCAAGTTTTGACCTGTTTAGACGCTCGGTTAAGGAGATATGACGATTTAAAGATTTTGAAATGTGATTTTCTTCAAACGTGAATTTTTCAACTCCAATTGAATTGTATGCGATGGATATCGACTCACAGAGCACAAAAATGTATTTTCTATAAGTTTTGGACTTGTAGTTTTGTTTTTAGAGAATTTTGAATTTTGCAAGTTTTGACCTGTTTAGACGCTCGGTTAAGGAGATATGACGATTTAAAGATTTTGAAATGTGATTTTCTTCAAACGTGAATTTTTCAACTCCAATTGAATTGTATGCGATGGATATCGACTCACAGAGCACAAAAATTTATTTTCTATAAGTTTTGGACTTGTAGTTTTGTTTTTAGAGAATTTTGAATTTTGCAAGTTTTGACCTGTTTAGACGCTCGGTTAAGGAGATATGACGATTTAAAGATTTTGAAATGTGATTTTCTTCAAACGTGAATTTTTCAACTCCAATTGAATTGTATGCGATGGATATCGACTCACAGAGCACAAAAATGTATTTTCTATAAGTTTTGGACTTGTAGTTTTGTTTTTAGAGAATTTTGAATTTTGCAAGTTTTGACCTGTTTAGACGCTCGGTTAAGGAGATAGCTATGACGATTTAAAGATTTTGAAATGTGATTTTCTTCAAACGTGAATTTTTCAACTCCAATTGAATTGTATGCGATGGATATCGACTCACAGAGCACAAAAATGTATTTTCTATAAGTTTTGGTCTTGTAGTTTTGTTTTTAGAGAATTTTGAATTTTGCAAGTTTTGACCTGTTTAGACGCTCGGTTAAGGAGATATGACGATTTAAAGATTTTGAAATGTGATTTTCTTCAAACGTGAATTTTTCAACTCCAATTGAATTGTATGCGATGGATATCGACTCACAGAGCACAAAAATGTATTTTCTATAAGTTTTGGACTTGTAGTTTTGTTTTTAGAGAATTTTGAATTTTGCAAGTTTTGACCTGTTTAGACGCTCGGTTAAGGAGATATGACGATTTAAAGATTTTGAAATGTGATTTTCTTCAAACGTGAATTTTTCAACTCCAATTGAATTGTATGCGATGGATATCGACTCACAGAGCACAAAAATGTATTTTCTATAAGTTTTGGACTTGTAGTTTTGTTTTTAGAGAATTTTGAATTTTGCAAGTTTTGACCTGTTTAGACGCTCGGTTAAGGAGATATGACGATTTAAAGATTTTGAAATGTGATTTTCTTCAAACGTGAATTTTTCAACTCCAATTGAATTGTATGCGATGGATATCGACTCACAGAGCACAAAAATGTATTTTCTATAAGTTTTGGACTTGTAGTTTTGTTTTTAGAGAATTTTGAATTTTGCAAGTTTTGACCTGTTTAGACGCTCGGTTAAGGAGATAGCTATGACGATTTAAAGATTTTGAAATGTGATTTTCTTCAAACGTGAATTTTTCAACTCCAATTGAATTGTATGCGATGGATATCGACTCACAGAGCACAAAAATGTATTTTCTATAAGTTTTGGACTTGTAGTTTTGTTTTTAGAGAATTTTGAATTTTGCAAGTTTTGACCTGTTTAGACGCTCGGTTAAGGAGATATGACGATTTAAAGATTTTGAAATGTGATTTTCTTCAAACGTGAATTTTTCAACTCCAATTGAATTGTATGCGATGGATATCGACTCACAGAGCACAAAAATGTATTTTCTATAAGTTTTGGACTTGTAGTTTTGTTTTTAGAGAATTTTGAATTTTGCAAGTTTTGACCTGTTTAGACGCTCGGTTAAGGAGATATGACGATTTAAAGATTTTGAAATGTGATTTTCTTCAAACGTGAATTTTTCAACTCCAATTGAATTGTATGCGATGGATATCGACTCACAGAGCACAAAAATGTATTTTCTATAAGTTTTGGACTTGTAGTTTTGTTTTTAGAGAATTTTGAATTTTGCAAGTTTTGACCTGTTTAGACGCTCGGTTAAGGAGATAGCTATGACGATTTAAAGATTTTGAAATGTGATTTTCTTCAAACGTGAATTTTTCAACTCCAATTGAATTGTATGCGATGCATATCGACTCACAGAGCACAAAAATGTATTTTCTATAAGTTTTGGACTTGTAGTTTTGTTTTTAGAGAATTTTGAATTTTGCAAGTTTTGACCTGTTTAGACGCTCGGTTAAGGAGATAGCTATGACGATTTAAAGATTTTGAAATGTGATTTTCTTCAAACGTGAATTTTTCAACTCCAATTGAATTGTATGCGATGGATATCGACTCACAGAGCACAAAAATGTATTTTCTATAAGTTTTGGACTTGTAGTTTTGTTTTTAGAGAATTTTGCAAGTTTTGACCTGTTTAGACGCTCGGTTAAGGAGATATGACGATTTAAAGATTTTGAAATGTGATTTTCTTCAAACGTGAATTTTTCAACTCCAATTGAATTGTATGCGATGGATATCGACTCACAGAGCACAAAAATGTATTTTCTATAAGTTTTGGACTTGTAGTTTTGTTTTTAGAGAATTTTGAATTTTGCAAGTTTTGACCTGTTTAGACGATCGGTTAAGGAGATATGACGATTTAAAGATTTTGAAATGTGATTTTCTTCAAACGTGAATTTTTCAACTCCAATTGAATTGTATGCGATGGATATCGACTCACAGAGCACAAAAATGTATTTTCTATAAGTTTTGGACTTGTAGTTTTGTGTTTAGAGAATTTTGAATTTTGCAAGTTTTGACCTGTTTAGACGCTCGGTTAAGGAGATATGACGATTTAAAGATTTTGAAATGTGATTATCTTCAAACGTGAATTTTTCAACTCCAATTGAATTGTATGCGATGGATATCGACTCACAGAGCACAAAAATGTATTTTCTATAAGTTTTGGACTTGTAGTTTTGTTTTTAGAGAATTTTGAATTTTGCAAGTTTTGACCTGTTTAGACGCTCGGTTAAGGAGATATGACGATTTAAAGATTTTGAAATGTGATTTTCTTCAAACGTGAATTTTTCAACTCCAATTGAATTGTATGCGATGGATATCGACTCACAGAGCACAAAAATGTATTTTCTATAAGTTTTGGACTTGTAGTTTTGTTTTTAGAGAATTTTGAATTTTGCAAGTTTTGACCTGTTTAGACGCTCGGTTAAGGAGATATGACGATTTAAAGATTTTGAAATGTGATTTTGAAATGTGATTTTCTTCAAACGTGAATTTTTCAACTCCAATTGAATTGTATGCGATGGATATCGACTCACAGAGCACAAAAATGTATTTTCTATAAGTTTTGGACTTGTAGTTTTGTTTTTAGAGAATTTTGAATTTTGCAAGTTTTGACCTGTTTAGACGCTCGGTTAAGGAGATATGACGATTTAAAGATTTTGAAATGTGATTTTCTTCAAACGTGAATTTTTCAACTCCAATTGAATTGTATGCGATGGATATCGACTCACAGAGCACAAAAATGTATTTTCTATAAGTTTTGGACTTGTAGTTTTGTTTTTAGAGTATTTTGAATTTTGCAAGTTTTGACCTGTTTAGACGCTCGGTTAAGGAGATATGACGATTTAAAGATTTTGAAATGTGATTTTCTTCAAACGTGAATTTTTCAACTCCAATTGAATTGTATGCGATGGATATCGACTCACAGAGCACAAAAATGTATTTTGGACTTGTAGTTTTGTTTTTAGAGAATTTTGAATTTTGCAAGTTTTGACCTGTTTAGACGCTCGGTTAAGGAGATATGACGATTTAAAGATTTTGAAATGTGATTTTCTTCAAACGTGAATTTTTCAACTCCAATTGAATTGTATGCGATGGATATCGACTCACAGAGCACAAAAATGTATTTTCTATAAGTTTTGGACTTGTAGTTTTGTTTTTAGAGAATTTTGAATTTTGCAAGTTTTGACCTGTTTAGACGCTCGGTTAAGGAGATATGACGATTTAAAGATTTTGAAATGTGATTTTCTTCAAACGTGAATTTTTCAACTCCAATTGAATTGTATGCGATGGATATCGACTCACAGAGCACAAAAATGTATTTTCTATAAGTTTTGGACTTGTAGTTTTGTTTTTAGAGAATTTTGAATTTTGCAAGTTTTGACCTGTTTAGACGCTCGGTTAAGGAGATATGACGATTTAAAGATTTTGAAATGTGATTTTCTTCAAACGTGAATTTTTCAACTCCAATTGAATTGTATGCGATGGATATCGACTCACAGAGCACAAAAATGTATTTTCTATAAGTTTTGGACTTGTAGTTTTGTTTTTAGAGAATTTTGAATTTTGCAAGTTTTGACCTGTTTAGACGCTCGGTTAAGGAGATATGACGATTTAAAGATTTTGAAATGTGATTTTATTCAAACGTGAATTTTTCAACTCCAATTGAATTGTATGCGATGGATATCGACTCACAGAGCACAAAAATGTATTTTCTATAAGTTTTGGACTTGTAGTTTTGTTTTTAGAGAATTTTGAATTTTGCAAGTTTTGACCTGTTTAGACGCTCGGTTAAGGAGATAGCTATGACGATTTAAAGATTTTGAAATGTGATTTTCTTCAAACGTGAATTTTTCAACTCCAATTGAATTGTATGCGATGAATATCGACTCACAGAGCACAAAAATGTATTTTCTATAAGTTTTGGACTTGTAGTTTTGTTTTTAGAGAATTTTGAATTTTGCAAGTTTTGACCTGTTTAGACGCTCGGTTAAGGAGATATGACGATTTAAAGATTTTGAAATGTGATTTTATTCAAACGTGAATTTTTCAACTCCAATTGAATTGTATGCGATGGATATCGACTCACAGAGCACAAAAATGTATTTTCTATAAGTTTTGGACTTGTAGTTTTGTTTTTAGAGAATTTTGAATTTTGCAAGTTTTGACCTGTTTAGACGCTCGGTTAAGGAGATAGCTATGACGATTTAAAGATTTTGAAATGTGATTTTCTTCAAACGTGAATTTTTCAACTCCAATTGAATTGTATGCGATGAATATCGACTCACAGAGCACAAAAATGTATTTTCTATAAGTTTTGGACTTGTAGTTTTGTTTTTAGAGAATTTTGAATTTTGCAAGTTTTGACCTGTTTAGACGCTCGGTTAAGGAGATAGCTATGACGATTTAAAGATTTTGAAATGTGATTTTCTTCAAACGTGAATTTTTCAACTCCAATTGAATTGTATGCGATGGATATCGACTCACAGAGCACAAAAATGTATTTTCTATAAGTTTTGGTCTTGTAGTTTTGTTTTTAGAGAATTTTGAATTTTGCAAGTTTTGACCTGTTTAGACGCTCGGTTAAGGAGATATGACGATTTAAAGATTTTGAAATGTGATTTTCTTCAAACGTGAATTTTTCAACTCCAATTGAATTGTATGCGATGGATATCGACTCACAGAGCACAAAAATGTATTTTCTATAAGTTTTGGACTTGTAGTTTTGTTTTTAGAGAATTTTGAATTTTGCAAGTTTTGACCTGTTTAGACGCTCGGTTAAGGAGATATGACGATTTAAAGATTTTGAAATGTGATTTTCTTCAAACGTGAATTTTTCAACTCCAATTGAATTGTATGCGATGGATATCGACTCACAGAGCACAAAAATGTATTTTCTATAAGTTTTGGACTTGTAGTTTTGTTTTTAGAGAATTTTGAATTTTGCAAGTTTTGACCTGTTTAGACGCTCGGTTAAGGAGATATGACGATTTAAAGATTTTGAAATGTGATTTTCTTCAAACGTGAATTTTTCAACTCCAATTGAATTGTATGCGATGGATATCGACTCACAGAGCACAAAAATGTATTTTCTATAAGTTTTGGACTTGTAGTTTTGTTTTTAGAGAATTTTGAATTTTGCAAGTTTTGACCTGTTTAGACGCTCGGTTAAGGAGATATGACGATTTAAAGATTTTGAAATGTGATTTTCTTCAAACGTGAATTTTTCAACTCCAATTGAATTGTATGCGATGGATATCGACTCACAGAGCACAAAAATGTATTTTCTATAAGTTTTGGACTTGTAGTTTTGTTTTTAGAGAATTTTGAATTTTGCAAGTTTTGACCTGTTTAGACGCTCGGTTAAGGAGATATGACGATTTAAAGATTTTGAAATGTGATTTTCTTCAAACGTGAATTTTTCAACTCCAATTGAATTGTATGCGATGGATATCGACTCACAGAGCACAAAAATGTATTTTCTATAAGTTTTGGACTTGTAGTTTTGTTTTTAGAGAATTTTGAATTTTGCAAGTTTTGACCTGTTTAGACGCTCGGTTAAGGAGATATGACGATTTAAAGATTTTGAAATGTGATTTTCTTCAAACGTGAATTTTTCAACTCCAATTGAATTGTATGCGATGGATATCGACTCACAGAGCACAAAAATGTATTTTCTATAAGTTTTGGACTTGTAGTTTTGTTTTTAGAGAATTTTGAATTTTGCAAGTTTTGACCTGTTTAGACGCTCGGTTAAGGAGATATGACGATTTAAAGATTTTGAAATGTGATTTTCTTCAAACGTGAATTTTTCAACTCCAATTGAATTGTATGCGATGGATATCGACTCACAGAGCACAAAAATGTATTTTCTATAAGTTTTGGACTTGTAGTTTTGTTTTTAGAGAATTTTGAATTTTGCAAGTTTTGACCTGTTTAGACGCTCGGTTAAGGAGATATGACGATTTAAAGATTTTGAAATGTGATTTTCTTCAAACGTGAATTTTTCAACTCCAATTGAATTGTATGCGATGGATATCGACTCACAGAGCACAAAAATGTATTTTCTATAAGTTTTGGACTTGTAGTTTTGTTTTTAGAGAATTTTGAATTTTGCAAGTTTTGACCTGTTTAGACGCTCGGTTAAGGAGATAGCTATGACGATTTAAAGATTTTGAAATGTGATTTTCTTCAAACGTGAATTTTTCAACTCCAATTGAATTGTATGCGATGGATATCGACTCACAGAGCACAAAAATGTATTTTCTATAAGTTTTGGACTTGTAGTTTTGTTTTTAGAGAATTTTGAATTTTGCAAGTTTTGACCTGTTTAGACGCTCGGTTAAGGAGATATGACGATTTAAAGATTTTGAAATGTGATTTTCTTCAAACGTGAATTTTTCAACTCCAATTGAATTGTATGCGATGGATATCGACTCACAGAGCACAAAAATGTATTTTCTATAAGTTTTGGACTTGTAGTTTTGTTTTTAGAGAATTTTGAATTTTGCAAGTTTTGACCTGTTTAGACGCTCGGTTAAGGAGATATGACGATTTTAAGATTTTGAAATGTGATTTTCTTCAAACGTGAATTTTTCAACTCCAATTGAATTGTATGCGATGGATATCGACTCACAGAGCACAAAAATGTATTTTCTATAAGTTTTGGACTTGTAGTTTTGTTTTTAGAGAATTTTGAATTTTGCAAGTTTTGACCTGTTTAGACGCTCGGTTAAGGAGATATGACGATTTAAAGATTTTGAAATGTGATTTTCTTCAAACGTGAATTTTTCAACTCCAATTGAATTGTATGCGATGGATATCGACTCATAGAGCACAAAAATGTATTTTCTATAAGTTTTGGACTTGTAGTTTTGTTTTTAGAGAATTTTGAATTTTGCAAGTTTTGACCTGTTTAGACGCTCGGTTAAGGAGATATGACGATTTAAAGATTTTGAAATGTGATTTTCTTCAAACGTGAATTTTTCAACTCCAATTGAATTGTATGCGATGGATATCGACTCACAGAGCACAAAAATGTATTTTCTATAAGTTTTGGTCTTGTAGTTTTGTTTTTAGAGAATTTTGAATTTTGCAAGTTTTGACCTGTTTAGACGCTCGGTTAAGGAGATATGACGATTTAAAGATTTTGAAATGTGATTTTCTTCAAACGTGAATTTTTCAACTCCAATTGAATTGTATGCGATGGATATCGACTCACAGAGCACAAAAATGTATTTTCTATAAGTTTTGGACTTGTAGTTTTGTTTTTAGAGAATTTTGAATTTTGCAAGTTTTGACCTGTTTAGACGCTCGGTTAAGGAGATATGACGATTTAAAGATTTTGAAATGTGATTTTCTTCAAACGTGAATTTTTCAACTCCAATTGAATTGTATGCGATGGATATCGACTCACAGAGCACAAAAATGTATTTTCTATAAGTTTTGGACTTATAGTTTTGTTTTTAGAGAATTTTGAATTTTGCAAGTTTTGACCTGTTTAGACGCTCGGTTAAGGAGATAGCTATGACGATTTAAAGATTTTGAAATGTGATTTTCTTCAAACGTGAATCTTTCAACTCCAATTGAATTGTATGCGATGGATATCGACTCACAGAGCACAAAAATGTATTTTCTATAAGTTTTGGTCTTGTAGTTTTGTTTTTAGAGAATTTTGAATTTTGCAAGTTTTGACCTGTTTAGACGCTCGGTTAAGGAGATATGACGATTTAAAGATTTTGAAATGTGATTTTCTTCAAACGTGAATTTTTCAACTCCAATTGAATTGTATGCGATGGATATCGACTCACAGAGCACAAAAATGTATTTTCTATAAGTTTTGGACTTGTAGTTTTGTTTTTAGAGAATTTTGAATTTTGCAAGTTTTGACCTGTTTAGACGCTCGGTTAAGGAGATATGACGATTTAAAGATTTTGAAATGTGATTTTCTTCAAACGTGAATTTTTCAACTCCAATTGAATTGTATGCGATGGATATCGACTCACAGAGCACAAAAATGTATTTTCTATAAGTTTTGGACTTGTAGTTTTGTTTTTAGAGAATTTTGAATTTTGCAAGTTTTGACCTGTTTAGACGCTCGGTTAAGGAGATATGACGATTTAAAGATTTTGAAATGTGATTTTCTTCAAACGTGAATTTTTCAACTCCAATTGAATTGTATGCGATGGATATCGACTCACAGAGCACAAAAATGTATTTTCTATAAGTTTTGGATTTGTAGTTTTGTTTTTAGAGAATTTTGAATTTTGCAAGTTTTGACCTGTTTAGACGCTCGGTTAAGGAGATATGAAGATTTAAAGATTTTGAAATGTGATTTTCTTCAAACGTGAATTTTTCAACTCCAATTGAATTGTATGCGATGGATATCGACTCACAGAGCACAAAAATGTATTTTCTATAAGTTTTGGATTTGTAGTTTTGTTTTTAGAGAATTTTGAATTTTGCAAGTTTTGACCTGTTTAGACGCTCGGTTAAGGAGATATGACGATTTAAAGATTTTGAAATGTGATTTTCTTCAAACGTGAATTTTTCAACTCCAATTGAATTGTATGCGATGGATATCGACTCACAGAGCACAAAAATGTATTTTCTATAAGTTTTGGACTTGTAGTTTTGTTTTTAGAGAATTTTGAATTTTGCAAGTTTTGACCTGTTTAGACGCTCGGTTAAGGAGATAGCTATGACGATTTAAAGATTTTGAAATGTGATTTTCTTCAAACGTGAATTTTTCAACTCCAATTGAATTGTATGCGATGGATATCAACTCACAGAACACAAAAATGTATTTTCTATAAGTTTTGGACTTGTAGTTTTGTTTTTAGAGAATTTTGAATTTTGCAAGTTTTGACCTGTTTAGACGCTCGGTTAAGGAGATATGACGATTTAAAGATTTTGAAATGTGATTTTCTTCAAACGTGAATTTTTCAACTCCAATTGAATTGTATGCGATGGATATCGACTCACAGAGCACAAAAATGTATTTTCTATAAGTTTTGGACTTGTAGTTTTGTTTTTAGAGAATTTTGAATTTTGCAAGTTTTGACCTGTTTAGACGCTCGGTTAAGGAGATATGACGATTTAAAGATTTTGAAATGTGATTTTCTTCAAACGTGAATTTTTCAACTCCAATTGAATTGTATGCGATGGATATCAACTCACAGAACACAAAAATGTATTTTCTATAAGTTTTGGACTTGTAGTTTTGTTTTTAGAGAATTTTGAATTTTGCAAGTTTTGACCTGTTTAGACGCTCGGTTAAGGAGATATGACGATTTAAAGATTTTGAAATGTGATTTTCTTCAAACGTGAATTTTTCAACTCCAATTGAATTGTATGCGATGGATATCGACTCACAGAACACAAAAATGTATTTTCTATAAGTTTTGGACTTGTAGTTTTGTTTTTAGAGAATTTTGAATTTTGCAAGTTTTGACCTGTTTAGACGCTCGGTTAAGGAGATATGACGATTTAAAGATTTTGAAATGTGATTTTCTTCAAACGTGAATTTTTCAACTCCAATTGAATTGTATGCGATGGATATCGACTCACAGAGCACAAAAATGTATTTTCTATAAGTTTTGGACTTGTAGTTTTGTTTTTACAGAATTTTGAATTTTGCAAGTTTTGACCTGTTTAGACGCTCGGTTAAGGAGATATGACGATTTAAAGATTTTGAAATGTGATTTTCTTCAAACGTGAATTTTTCAACTCCAATTGAATTGTATGCGATGGATATCGACTCACAGAGCACAAAAATGTATTTTCTATAAGTTTTGGACTTGTAGTTTTGTTTTTAGAGAATTTTGAATTTTGCAAGTTTTGACCTGTTTAGACACTCGGTTAAGGAGATATGACGATTTAAACATTTTTAAAAGTGATTTTCTCCAAACGTGAATCTTTCAACTCCAATTGAATTGTATGCGATGGATATCGACTCACAGAGCACAAAAATGTATTTTCTATAAGTTTTGGACTTGTAGTTTTGTTTTTAGAGAATTTTGAATTTTGCAAGTTTTGACCTGTTTAGACGCTCGGTTAAGGAGATATGACGATTTAAAGATTTTGAAATGTGATTTTCTTCAAACGTGAATTTTTCAACTCCAATTGAATTGTATGCGATGGATATCAACTCACAGAGCACAAAAATGTATTTTCTATAAGTTTTGGACTTGTAGTTTTGTTTTTAGAGAATTTTGAATTTTGCAAGTTTTGACCTGTTTAGACGCTCGGTTAAGGAGATATGACGATTTAAAGATTTTGAAATGTGATTTTCTTCAAACGTGAATTTTTCAACTCCAATTGAATTGTATGCGATGGATATCGACTCACAGTTTTGTTTTTACAGAATTTTGAATTTTGCAAGTTTTGACCTGTTTAGACGCTCGGTTAAGGAGATATGACGATTTAAAGATTTTGAAATGTGATTTTTTTCAAACGTGAATTTTTTAACTCCAATTGAATTGTATGCGATGGATATCGACTCACAGCGCACAAAAATGTATTTTCTATAAGTTTTGGACTTGTAGTTTTGTTTTTAGAGAATTTTGAATTTTGCAAGTTTTGACCTGTTTAGACGCTCGGTTAAGGAGATATGACGATTTAAAGATTTTGAAATGTGATTTATTTCAAACGTGAATTTTTCAACTCCAATTGAATTGTATGCGATGGATATCGACTCACAGAGCACAAAAATGTATTTTCTATAAGTTTTGGACTTGTAGTTTTGTTTTTAGAGAATTTTGAATTTTGCAAGTTTTGACCTGTTTAGACGCTCGGTTAAGGAGATATGACGATTTAAAGATTTTGAAATGTGATTTTCTTCAAACGTGAATTTTTCAACTCCAATTGAATTGTATGCGATGGATATCGACTCACAGAGCACAAAAATGTATTTTCTATAAGTTTTGGACTTGTAGTTTTGTTTTTAGAGAATTTTGAATTTTTCAAGTTTTGACCTGTTTAGACGCTCGGTTAAGGAGATATGACGATTTAAAGATTTTGAAATGTGATTTTCTTCAAACGTGAATTTTTCAACTCCAATTGAATTGTATGCGATGGATATCGACTCACAGAGCACAAAAATGTATTTTCTATAAGTTTTGGACTTGTAGTTTTGTTTTTAGAGAATTTTGAATTTTGCAAGTTTTGACCTGTTTAGACGCTCGGTTAAGGAGATATGACGATTTAAAGATTTTGAAATGTGATTTTCTTCAAACGTGAATTTTTCAACTCCAATTGAATTGTATGCGATGGATATCGACTCACAGAGCACAAAAATGTATTTTCTATAAGTTTTGGACTTGTAGTTTTGTTTTTAGAGAATTTTGAATTTTGCAAGTTTTGACCTGTTTAGACGCTCGGTTAAGGAGATATGACGATTTAAAGATTTTGAAATTTGATTTTCTTCAAACGTGAATTTTTCAACTCCAATTGAATTGTATGCGATGGATATCGACTCACAGAGCACAAAAATGTATTTTCTATAAGTTTTGGACTTGTAGTTTTGTTTTTAGAGAATTTTGAATTTTGCAAGTTTTGACCTGTTTAGACGCTCGGTTAAGGAGATATGACGATTTAAAGATTTCGAAATGTGATTTTCTTCAAACGTGAATTTTTCAACTCCAATTGAATTGTATGCGATGGATATCGACTCACAGAGCACAAAAATGTATTTTCTATAAGTTTTGGACTTGTAGTTTTGTTTTTAGAGAATTTTGAATTTTGCAAGTTTTGACCTGTTTAGACGCTCGGTTAAGGAGATATGACGATTTAAAGATTTTGAAATGTGATTTTCTTCAAACGTGAATTTTTCAACTCCAATTGAATTGTATGCGATGGATATCGACTCACAGAGCACAAAAATGTATTTTCTATAAGTTTTGGACTTGTAGTTTTGTTTTTAGAGAATTTTGAATTTTTCAAGTTTTGACCTGTTTAGACGCTCGGTTAAGGAGATATGACGATTTAAAGATTTTGAAATGTGATTTTCTTCAAACGTGAATTTTTCAACTCCAATTGAATTGTATGCGATGGATATCGACTCACAGAGCACAAAAAATGTATTTTCTATAAGTTTTGGACTTGTAGTTTTGTTTTTAGAGAATTTTGAATTTTGCAAGTTTTGACCTGTTTAGACGCTCGGTTAAGGAGATATGACGATTTAAAGATTTTGAAATGTGATTTTCTTCAAACGTGAATTTTTCAACTCCAATTGAATTGTATGTGATGGATATCGACTCACAGAGCACAAAAATGTATTTTCTATAAGTTTTGGACTTGTAGTTTTGTTTTTAGAGAATTTTGAATTTTGCAAGTTTTGACCTGTTTAGACGCTCGGTTAAGGAGATATGACGATTTAAAGATTTTGAAATGTGATTTTTTTCAAACGTGAATTTTTTAACTCCGATTGAATTGTATGCGATGGATATCGACTCACAGAGCACAAAAATGTATTTTCTATAAGTTTTGGACTTGTAGTTTTGTTTTTAGAGAATTTTGAATTTTGCAAGTTTTGACCTGTTTAGACGCTCGGTTAAGGAGATATGACGATTTAAAGATTTTGAAATGTGATTTTCTTCAAACGTGAATTTTTCAACTCCAATTGAATTGTATGCGATGGATATCGACTCACAGAGCACAAAAATGTATTTTCTATAAGTTTTGGACTTGTAGTTTTGTTTTTAGAGAATTTTGAATTTTGCAAGTTTTGACCTGTTTAGACGCTCGGTTAAGGAGATATGACGATTTAAAGATTTTGAAATGTGATTTTCTTCAAACGTGAATTTTTCAACTCCAATTGAATTGTATGCGATGGATATCGACTCACAGAGCACAAAAATGTAGGTATTTTCTATAAGTTTTGGATTTGTAGTTTTGTTTTTAGAGAATTTTGAATTTTGCAAGTTTTGACCTGTTTAGACGCTCGGTTAAGGAGATATGACGATTTAAAGATTTTGAAATGTGATTTTCTTCAAACGTGAATTTTTCAACTCCAATTGAATTGTATGCGATGGATATCGACTCACAGAGCACAAAAATGTATTTTCTATAAGTTTTGGACTTGTAGTTTTGTTTTTAGAGAATTTTGAATTTTGCAAGTTTTGACCTGTTTAGACGCTCGGTTAAGGAGATATGACGATTTAAAGATTTTGAAATGTGATTTTCTTCAAACGTGAAATTTTCAACTCCAATTGAATTGTATGCAATGGATATCAACTCACAGAGCACAAAAATGTATTTTCTATAAGTTTTGGACTTGTAGTTTTGTTTTTAGAGAATTTTGAATTTTGCAAGTTTTGACCTGTTTAGACGCTCGGTTAAGGAGATATGACGATTTAAAGATTTTGAAATGTGATTTTCTTCAAACGTGAATTTTTCAACTCCAATTGAATTGTATGCGATGGATATCGACTCACAGAGCACAAAAATGTATTTTCTATAAGTTTTGGACTTGTAGTTTTGTTTTTAGAGAATTTTGAATTTTGCAAGTTTTGACCTGTTTAGACGCTCGGTTAAGGAGATATGACGATTTAAAGATTTTGAAATGTGATTTTCTTCAAACGTGAATTTTTCAACTCCAATTGAATTGTATGCGATGGATATCGACTCACAGAGCACAAAAATGTATTTTCTATAAGTTTTGGACTTGTAGTTTTGTTTTTAGAGAATTTTGAATTTTGCAAGTTTTGACCTGTTTAGACGCTCGGTTAAGGAGATATGACGATTTAAAGATTTTGAAATGTGATTTTCTTCAAACGTGAATTTTTCAACTCCAATTGAATTGTATGCGATGGATATCGACTCACAGAGCACAAAAATGTATTTTCTATAAGTTTTGGACTTGTAGTTTTGTTTTTAGAGAATTTTGAATTTTGCAAGTTTTGACCTGTTTAGACGCTCGGTTAAGGAGATATGACGATTTAAAGATTTTGAAATGTGATTTTCTTCAAACGTGAATTTTTCAACTCCAATTGAATTGTATGCGATGGATATCGACTCACAGAGCACAAAAATGTATTTTCTATAAGTTTTGGACTTGTAGTTTTGTTTTTAGAGAATTTTGAATTTTGCAAGTTTTGACCTGTTTAGACGCTCGGTTAAGGAGATATGACGATTTAAATATTTTGAAATGTGATTTTCTTAAAACGTGAATTTTTCAACTCCAATTGAATTGTATGCGATGGATATCGACTCACAGAGCACAAAAATGTATTTTCTACAAGTTTTGGACTTGTAGTTTTGTTTTTAGAGAATTTTGAATTTTGAATTTTGCAAGTTTTGACCTGTTTAGACGCTCGGTTAAGGAGATATGACGATTTAAAGATTTTGAAATGTGATTTTCTTCAAACGTGAATTTTTCAACTCCAATTGAATTGTATGCGATGGATATCGACTCACAGAGCACAAAAATGTATTTTCTATAAGTTTTGGACTTGTAGTTTTGTTTTTAGAGAATTTTGAATTTTGCAAGTTTTGACCTGTTTAGACGCTCGGTTAAGGAGATATGACGATTTAAATATTTTGAAATGTGATTTTCTTAAAACGTGAATTTTTCAACTCCAATTGAATTGTATGCGATGGATATCGACTCACAGAGCACAAAAATGTATTTTCTATAAGTTTTGGACTTGTAGTTTTGTTTTTAGAGAATTTTGAATTTTGCAAGTTTTGACCTGTTTAGACGCTCGGTTAAGGAGATATGACGATTTAAAGATTTTGAAATGTGATTTTCTTCAAACGTGAATTTTTCAACTCCAATTGAATTGTATGCGATGGATATCGACTCACAGAGCACAAAAATGTATTTTCTATAAGTTTTGGACTTGTAGTTTTGTTTTTAGAGAATTTTGAATTTTGCAAGTTTTGACCTGTTTAGACGCTCGGTTAAGGAGATATGACGATTTAAAGATTTTGAAATGTGATTTTCTTCAAACGTGAATTTTTCAACTCCAATTGAATTGTATGCGATGGATATCGACTCACAGAGCACAAAAATGTATTTTCTATAAGTTTTGGACTTGTAGTTTTGTTTTTAGAGAATTTTGAATTTTGCAAGTTTTGACCTGTTTAGACGCTCGGTTAAGGAGATATGACGATTTAAAGATTTTGAAATGTGATTTTCTTCAAACGTGAATTTTTCAACTCCAATTGAATTGTATGCGATGGATATCGACTCACAGAGCACAAAAATGTATTTTCTATAAGTTTTGGACTTGTAGTTTTGTTTTTAGAGAATTTTGAATTTTGCAAGTTTTGACCTGTTTAGACGCTCGGTTAAGGAGATATGACGATTTAAAGATTTTGAAATGTGATTTTTTTCAAACGTGAATTTTTTAACTCCAATTGAATTGTATGCGATGGATATCGACTCACAGAGCACAAAAATGTATTTTCTATAAGTTTTGGACTTGTAGTTTTGTTTTTAGAGAATTTTGAATTTTGCAAGTTTTGACCTGTTTAGACGCTCGGTTAAGGAGATATGACGATTTAAAGATTTTGAAATGTGATTTTCTTCAAACGTGAATTTTTCAACTCCAATTGAATTGTATGCGATGGATATCGACTCACAGAGCACAAAAATGTATTTTCTATAAGTTTTGGACTTGTAGTTTTGTTTTTAGAGAATTTTGAATTTTGCAAGTTTTGACCTGTTTAGACGCTCGGTTAAGGAGATATGACGATTTAAAGATTTTGAAATGTGATTTTCTTCAAACGTGAATTTTTCAACTCCAATTGAATTGTATGCGATGGATATCGACTCACAGAGCACAAAAATGTATTTTCTATAAGTTTTGGACTTGTAGTTTTGTTTTTAGAGAATTTTGAATTTTGCAAGTTTTGACCTGTTTAGACGCTCGGTTAAGGAGATATGACGATTTAAAGATTTTGAAATGTGATTTTCTTCAAACGTGAATTTTTCAACTCCAATTGAATTGTATGCGATGGATATCGACTCACAGAGCACAAAAATGTATTTTCTATAAGTTTTGGACTTGTAGTTTTGTTTTTAGAGAATTTTGAATTTTGCAAGTTTTGACCTGTTTAGACGCTCGGTTAAGGAGATATGACGATTTAAAGATTTTGAAATGTGATTTTCTTCAAACGTGAATTTTTCAACTCCAATTGAATTGTATGCGATGGATATCGACTCACAGAGCACAAAAATGTATTTTCTATAAGTTTTGGACTTGTAGTTTTGTTTTTAGAGAATTTTGAATTTTGCAAGTTTTGACCTGTTTAGACGCTCGGTTAAGGAGATATGACGATTTAAATATTTTGAAATGTGATTTTCTTAAAACGTGAATTTTTCAACTCCAATTGAATTGTATGCGATGGATATCGACTCACAGAGCACAAAAATGTATTTTCTACAAGTTTTGGACTTGTAGTTTTGTTTTTAGAGAATTTTGAATTTTGCAAGTTTTGACCTGTTTAGACGCTCGGTTAAGGAGATATGACGATTTAAAGATTTTGAAATGTGATTTTCTTCAAACGTGAATTTTTCAACTCCAATTGAATTGTATGCGATGGATATCGACTCACAGAGCACAAAAATGTAGGTATTTTCTATAAGTTTTGGATTTGTAGTTTTGTTTTTAGAGAATTTTGAATTTTGCAAGTTTTGACCTGTTTAGACGCTCGGTTAAGGAGATATGACGATTTAAAGATTTTGAAATGTGATTTTCTTCAAACGTGAATTTTTCAACTCCAATTGAATTGTATGCGATGGATATCGACTCACAGAGCACAAAAATGTATTTTCTATAAGTTTTGGACTTGTAGTTTTGTTTTTAGAGAATTTTGAATTTTGCAAGTTTTGACCTGTTTAGACGCTCGGTTAAGGAGATATGACGATTTAAAGATTTCGAAATGTGATTTTCTTCAAACGTGAATTTTTCAACTCCAATTGAATTGTATGCGATGGATATCGACTCACAGAGCACAAAAATGTATTTTCTATAAGTTTTGGACTTGTAGTTTTGTTTTTAGAGAATTTTGAATTTTGCAAGTTTTGACCTGTTTAGACGCTCGGTTAAGGAGATATGACGATTTAAAGATTTTGAAATGTGATTTTCTTCAAACGTGAATTTTTCAACTCCAATTGAATTGTATGCGATGGATATCGACTCACAGAGCACAAAAATGTATTTTCTATAAGTTTTGGACTTGTAGTTTTGTTTTTAGAGAATTTTGAATTTTGCAAGTTTTGACCTGTTTAGACGCTCGGTTAAGGAGATATGACGATTTAAATATTTTGAAATGTGATTTTCTTAAAACGTGAATTTTTCAACTCCAATTGAATTGTATGCGATGGATATCGACTCACAGAGCACAAAAATGTATTTTCTACAAGTTTTGGACTTGTAGTTTTGTTTTTAGAGAATTTTGAATTTTGAATTTTGCAAGTTTTGACCTGTTTAGACGCTCGGTTAAGGAGATATGACGATTTAAAGATTTTGAAATGTGATTTTCTTCAAACGTGAATTTTTCAACTCCAATTGAATTGTATGCGATGGATATCGACTCACAGAGCACAAAAATGTATTTTCTATAAGTTTTGGACTTGTGGTTTTGTTTTTAGAGAATTTTGAATTTTGCAAGTTTTGACCTGTTTAGACGCTCGGTTAAGGAGATATGACGATTTAAATATTTTGAAATGTGATTTTCTTAAAACGTGAATTTTTCAACTCCAATTGAATTGTATGCGATGGATATCGACTCACAGAGCACAAAAATGTATTTTCTACAAGTTTTGGACTTGTAGTTTTGTTTTTAGAGAATTTTGAATTTTGCAAGTTTTGACCTGTTTAGACGCTCGGTTAAGGAGATATGACGATTTAAAGATTTTGAAATTTGATTTTCTTCAAACGTGAATTTTTCAACTCCAATTGAATTGTATGCGATGGATATCGACTCACAGAGCACAAAAATGTATTTTCTATAAGTTTTGGACTTGTAGTTTTGTTTTTAGAGAATTTTGAATTTTGCAAGTTTTGACCTGTTTAGACGCTCGGTTAAGGAGATATGACGATTTAAAGATTTCGAAATGTGATTTTCTTCAAACGTGAATTTTTCAACTCCAATTGAATTGTATGCGATGGATATCGACTCACAGAGCACAAAAATGTATTTTCTATAAGTTTTGGACTTGTAGTTTTGTTTTTAGAGAATTTTGAATTTTGCAAGTTTTGACCTGTTTAGACGCTCGGTTAAGGAGATATGACGATTTAAAGATTTTGAAATGTGATTTTCTTCAAACGTGAATTTTTCAACTCCAATTGAATTGTATGCGATGGATATCGACTCACAGAGCACAAAAATGTATTTTCTATAAGTTTTGGACTTGTAGTTTTGTTTTTAGAGAATTTTGAATTTTTCAAGTTTTGACCTGTTTAGACGCTCGGTTAAGGAGATATGACGATTTAAAGATTTTGAAATGTGATTTTCTTCAAACGTGAATTTTTCAACTCCAATTGAATTGTATGCGATGGATATCGACTCACAGAGCACAAAAATGTATTTTCTATAAGTTTTGGACTTGTAGTTTTGTTTTTAGAGAATTTTGAATTTTGCAAGTTTTGACCTGTTTAGACGCTCGGTTAAGGAGATATGACGATTTAAAGATTTTGAAATGTGATTTTCTTCAAACGTGAATTTTTCAACTCCAATTGAATTGTATGTGATGGATATCGACTCACAGAGCACAAAAATGTATTTTCTATAAGTTTTGGACTTGTAGTTTTGTTTTTAGAGAATTTTGAATTTTGCAAGTTTTGACCTGTTTAGACGCTCGGTTAAGGAGATATGACGATTTAAAGATTTTGAAATGTGATTTTTTTCAAACGTGAATTTTTTAACTCCAATTGAATTGTATGCGATGGATATCGACTCACAGAGCACAAAAATGTATTTTCTATAAGTTTTGGACTTGTAGTTTTGTTTTTAGAGAATTTTGAATTTTGCAAGTTTTGACCTGTTTAGACGCTCGGTTAAGGAGATATGACGATTTAAAGATTTTGAAATGTGATTTTCTTCAAACGTGAATTTTTCAACTCCAATTGAATTGTATGCGATGGATATCGACTCACAGAGCACAAAAATGTATTTTCTATAAGTTTTGGACTTGTAGTTTTGTTTTTAGAGAATTTTGAATTTTGCAAGTTTTGACCTGTTTAGACGCTCGGTTAAGGAGATATGACGATTTAAAGATTTTGAAATGTGATTTTCTTCAAACGTGAAATTTTCAACTCCAATTGAATTGTATGCAATGGATATCAACTCACAGAGCACAAAAATGTATTTTCTATAAGTTTTGGACTTGTAGTTTTGTTTTTAGAGAATTTTGAATTTTGCAAGTTTTGACCTGTTTAGACGCTCGGTTAAGGAGATATGACGATTTAAAGATTTTGAAATGTGATTTTTTTCAAACGTGAATTTTTCAACTCCAATTGAATTGTATGCGATGGATATCGACTCACAGAGCACAAAAATGTATTTTCTATAAGTTTTGGACTTGTAGTTTTGTTTTTAGAGAATTTTGAATTTTGCAAGTTTTGACCTGTTTAGACGCTCGGTTAAGGAGATATGACGATTTAAAGATTTTGAAATGTGATTTTCTTCAAACGTGAATTTTTCAACTCCAATTGAATTGTATGCGATGGATATCGACTCACAGAGCACAAAAATGTAGGTATTTTCTATAAGTTTTGGATTTGTAGTTTTGTTTTTAGAGAATTTTGAATTTTGCAAGTTTTGACCTGTTTAGACGCTCGGTTAAGGAGATATGACGATTTAAAGATTTTGAAATGTGATTTTCTTCAAACGTGAATTTTTCAACTCCAATTGAATTGTATGCGATGGATATCGACTCACAGAGCACAAAAATGTATTTTCTATAAGTTTTGGACTTGTAGTTTTGTTTTTAGAGAATTTTGAATTTTGCAAGTTTTGACCTGTTTAGACGCTCGGTTAAGGAGATATGACGATTTAAAGATTTTGAAATGTGATTTTCTTCAAACGTGAATTTTTCAACTCCAATTGAATTGTATGCGATGGATATCGACTCACAGAGCACAAAAATGTATTTTCTATAAGTTTTGGACTTGTAGTTTTGTTTTTAGAGAATTTTGAATTTTGCAAGTTTTGACCTGTTTAGACGCTCGGTTAAGGAGATATGACGATTTAAAGATTTTGAAATGTGATTTTCTTCAAACGTGAATTTTTCAACTCCAATTGAATTGTATGCGATGGATATCGACTCACAGAGCACAAAAATGTATTTTCTATAAGTTTTGGACTTGTAGTTTTGTTTTTAGAGAATTTTGAATTTTGCAAGTTTTGACCTGTTTAGACGCTCGGTTAAGGAGATATGACGATTTAAATATTTTGAAATGTGATTTTCTTAAAACGTGAATTTTTCAACTCCAATTGAATTGTATGCGATGGATATCGACTCACAGAGCACAAAAATGTAGGTATTTTCTATAAGTTTTGGATTTGTAGTTTTGTTTTTAGAGAATTTTGAATTTTGCAAGTTTTGACCTGTTTAGACGCTCGGTTAAGGAGATATGACGATTTAAAGATTTTGAAATGTGATTTTCTTCAAACGTGAATTTTTCAACTCCAATTGAATTGTATGCGATGGATATCGACTCACAGAGCACAAAAATGTATTTTCTATAAGTTTTGGACTTGTAGTTTTGTTTTTAGAGAATTTTGAATTTTGCAAGTTTTGACCTGTTTAGACGCTCGGTTAAGGAGATATGACGATTTAAAGATTTTGAAATGTGATTTTCTTCAAACGTGAATTTTTCAACTCCAATTGAATTGTATGCGATGGATATCGACTCACAGAGCACAAAAATGTATTTTCTATAAGTTTTGGACTTGTAGTTTTGTTTTTAGAGAATTTTGAATTTTGCAAGTTTTGACCTGTTTAGACGCTCGGTTAAGGAGATATGACGATTTAAAGATTTTGAAATGTGATTTTCTTCAAACGTGAATTTTTCAACTCCAATTGAATTGTATGCGATGGATATCGACTCACAGAGCACAAAAATGTATTTTCTATAAGTTTTGGACTTGTAGTTTTGTTTTTAGAGAATTTTGAATTTTGCAAGTTTTGACCTGTTTAGACGCTCGGTTAAGGAGATATGACGATTTAAATATTTTGAAATGTGATTTTCTTAAAACGTGAATTTTTCAACTCCAATTGAATTGTATGCGATGGATATCGACTCACAGAGCACAAAAATGTATTTTCTACAAGTTTTGGACTTGTAGTTTTGTTTTTAGAGAATTTTGAATTTTGAATTTTGCAAGTTTTGACCTGTTTAGACGCTCGGTTAAGGAGATATGACGATTTAAAGATTTTGAAATGTGATTTTCTTCAAACGTGAATTTTTCAACTCCAATTGAATTGTATGCGATGGATATCGACTCACAGAGCACAAAAATGTATTTTCTATAAGTTTTGGACTTGTAGTTTTGTTTTTAGAGAATTTTGAATTTTGCAAGTTTTGACCTGTTTAGACGCTCGGTTAAGGAGATATGACGATTTAAATATTTTGAAATGTGATTTTCTTAAAACGTGAATTTTTCAACTCCAATTGAATTGTATGCGATGGATATCGACTCACAGAGCACAAAAATGTATTTTCTATAAGTTTTGGACTTGTAGTTTTGTTTTTAGAGAATTTTGAATTTTGCAAGTTTTGACCTGTTTAGACGCTCGGTTAAGGAGATATGACGATTTAAAGATTTTGAAATGTGATTTTCTTCAAACGGGAATTTTTCAACTCCAATTGAATTGTATGCGATGGATATCGACTCACAGAGCACAAAAATGTATTTTCTATAAGTTTTGGACTTGTAGTTTTGTTTTTAGAGAATTTTGAATTTTGCAAGTTTTGACCTGTTTAGACGCTCGGTTAAGGAGATATGACGATTTAAAGATTTTGAAATGTGATTTTCTTCAAACGTGAATTTTTCAACTCCAATTGAATTGTATGCGATGGATATCGACTCACAGAGCACAAAAATGTATTTTCTATAAGTTTTGGACTTGTAGTTTTGTTTTTAGAGAATTTTGAATTTTGCAAGTTTTGACCTGTTTAGACGCTCGGTTAAGGAGATATGACGATTTAAAGATTTTGAAATGTGATTTTCTTCAAACGTGAATTTTTCAACTCCAATTGAATTGTATGCGATGGATATCGACTCACAGAGCACAAAAATGTATTTTCTATAAGTTTTGGACTTGTAGTTTTGTTTTTAGAGAATTTTGAATTTTGCAAGTTTTGACCTGTTTAGACGCTCGGTTAAGGAGATATGACGATTTAAAGATTTTGAAATGTGATTTTTTTCAAACGTGAATTTTTTAACTCCAATTGAATTGTATGCGATGGATATCGACTCACAGAGCACAAAAATGTATTTTCTATAAGTTTTGGACTTGTAGTTTTGTTTTTAGAGAATTTTGAATTTTGCAAGTTTTGACCTGTTTAGACGCTCGGTTAAGGAGATATGACGATTTAAAGATTTTGAAATGTGATTTTCTTCAAACGTGAATTTTTCAACTCCAATTGAATTGTATGCGATGGATATCGACTCACAGAGCACAAAAATGTATTTTCTATAAGTTTTGGACTTGTAGTTTTGTTTTTAGAGAATTTTGAATTTTGCAAGTTTTGACCTGTTTAGACGCTCGGTTAAGGAGATATGACGATTTAAAGATTTTGAAATGTGATTTTCTTCAAACGTGAATTTTTCAACTCCAATTGAATTGTATGCGATGGATATCGACTCACAGAGCACAAAAATGTATTTTCTATAAGTTTTGGACTTGTAGTTTTGTTTTTAGAGAATTTTGAATTTTGCAAGTTTTGACCTGTTTAGACGCTCGGTTAAGGAGATATGACGATTTAAAGATTTTGAAATGTGATTTTTTTCAAACGTGAATTTTTTAACTCCAATTGAATTGTATGCGATGGATATCGACTCACAGAGCACAAAAATGTATTTTCTATAAGTTTTGGACTTGTAGTTTTGTTTTTAGAGAATTTTGAATTTTGCAAGTTTTGACCTGTTTAGACGCTCGGTTAAGGAGATATGACGATTTAAAGATTTTGAAATGTGATTTTCTTCAAACGTGAATTTTTCAACTCCAATTGAATTGTATGCGATGGATATCGACTCACAGAGCACAAAAATGTAGGTATTTTCTATAAGTTTTGGATTTGTAGTTTTGTTTTTAGAGAATTTTGAATTTTGCAAGTTTTGACCTGTTTAGACGCTCGGTTAAGGAGATATGACGATTTAAAGATTTTGAAATGTGATTTTCTTCAAACGTGAATTTTTCAACTCCAATTGAATTGTATGCGATGGATATCGACTCACAGAGCACAAAAATGTATTTTCTATAAGTTTTGGACTTGTAGTTTTGTTTTTAGAGAATTTTGAATTTTGCAAGTTTTGACCTGTTTAGACGCTCGGTTAAGGAGATATGACGATTTAAATATTTTGAAATGTGATTTTCTTAAAACGTGAATTTTTCAACTCCAATTGAATTGTATGCGACTCACAGAGCACAAAAATGTATTTTCTACAAGTTTTGGACTTGTAGTTTTGTTTTTAGAGAATTTTGAATTTTGCAAGTTTTGACCTGTTTAGACGCTCGGTTAAGGAGATATGACGATTTAAAGATTTTGAAATGTGATTTTCTTAAAACGTGAATTTTTCAACTCCAATTGAATTGTATGCGATGGATATCGACTCACAGAGCACAAAAATGTATTTTCTATAAGTTTTGGACTTGTAGTTTTAATTTCAAGATTAGATTCAAGATTAAGATTCATTTATTTAACACAGTTTTGACATTTTGTTTTGTTACAATTTTTAAATGAATGAAATGACAATGGCGAAATTTGCCGTCTGTCGGAGGGACCTATATAATAGTATCTAATAGGTTCATATATGTAACTTAAATATTCTAAATAAATTCCGTAATAATTAGTCTTCTATAATTAAGAGCTTCATTGCAGTATTTATATATTGCTTCCCAATTCGGTCCATTAAGTAGTTCCTTGAGTTCATCTAGGGTTAAAGATGGTTTTTGGAAATACTGCATCCTCCAGTTTCTCAATATTGGACAAATACCCATGAAATGAAACGTGTCTTCTCTAGCATGTTGATTACATAGTGTGCAGTAATTGGTTTCGCTATTGTTAAAAGACGTTCCATTCAAGTTGAGGAGTTCCCCTCTCGTTCTAAACAACAACGATATTTTTCTGCAGCTATTTGAGTCTTTGAAATAATTATTTTCGTTGAGGTTATGGACTAGAGTTGGGTATATGAGTCGCTTTTCTGATTCTAGTGCTTTTTTCGTGTAGTTTTCTCTGTGTTTTATATCTAATTCTCTTATTATAACATACATTTGATTTCTGAGTTCTAATGGTCTTTCAATGTCTACATCCAAAGGTGAGTCGACTGATTCAGCTAGTTCTTTCCATTTTTGTATAAAGGGATGATTCCTTCTGATAGCATACAATCCTAGAACGTGTTGCAGCCTTTCTTGACTATACGTCGAGATAACTTTTATGATGTAGTCAACATGTAGTTTCAGAGTGAATATATAAAGAGTGGCTAGTCCCGTTTCGAGATGAAGCATATAATTTGGAGTATTTTTAGGAAGCTGAAATACTTTTTTGATGAAGAATCTTTGTAGTTTTTCGACTTCCTCGAATTCTTGAAAGCCCCACACCTGAGCTCCATAGCACATCATTGAACGTAGAACCCCTTCATATACCTTGTATTTAGCTGAATTCGGTACCTCTTTCTTTCTCAATAGGAGATTCCAACTAATATTAATGGCATTTTTCGTTGTGATAAGTTTTGAAGAGAGATGTTGTTTCATATTGAAGGTTGGAGTTACATCGATTCCAAGGTACTTGTAGGTTTTGACTACTTCAATATTCTCTCTACCGCAATACCATTTCTCTCTTTGTGAGCATCGTCCTCTCGAACAGCCTGCTACCATAATTTTAGATTTATCAAGGTTGATGATAAGGTTCCAGGAATTACAATATTCGTTTAGCTTATTAATCATCAGCTGTAAACTTTCAGGTGATTCAGCTAGTAAAATCAGGTCATCAGCATAAAGGAGACATTTTATAACTTTGTTAGCTATGTTTATTCCGGCAGGTAAACAAGATGTTACATCGTCTATGAAAAGGACAAACAGCATGGCACTTAGTAAACATCCTTGTTTTAAACCAGTTTTGGTTTCAAACCATTCCGATGCTTTTGTTCCATCCCATACTGCTGATTTTGATCCGTTGTACAGTTCCTTTATTATGCTTAGCATTTTTGTCGACATTCCCAGTTGATTTAATTTAAAATATAGCGATTTTCTATCTATAGTGTCGAAGGCTGCCTTGAAGTCTACAAAGAAAATATATAATTTACGTTGACGGAGTTGGAAGTCCTGGATAATTGTATTTATCACAAAGATATTATCAATAGTCGAAAAACCAGAGCGGAAACCTGATTGATATACACTGAGATGGCTGTTTTCATCTACCCAATTTGTTATACGAGAAAGTAACACTCCTGTAAATATTTTTGCTATAGCATTTGTAAACGAGATACCTCTATAATTTGTTGGATCATTTGGGTCTCCTTTTTTGTATATGGGAAATACTAGAGCTTCTTTGAAAGAGTTAGGTACCTGGGCCGTATTAAAAATGTAGTTAAAACTTTCACACATTTTCTGGAGAAATTGTATTGGTGCATTTTTATAAAATTCAGTTGAAACACGATCTGGTCCTGGGATTTTTTTGTTTGGAGAATCTTTTGTTTTTGTTCGTAGCTTTTGAATGTAAGACGAATTGGTCTCGTTTTTTCTTGTGTAGTTTTTCCTAAACGGTAGCAGTTTTCAATGTCATTTATTGTTATTCGAAAGTCTTCGTTGCTATTGTTTATGATGTTAATAACAAGTACTTTGAGCTCATCTGCATTTGATTCAGTTTCTTCTACTTTAAATATTATTAAATTATTTTTTCTCAGACCTACTTCTAGCTGCGCTATTCTTTTTTCTTGTTTATAACACATAATTTCTTGTTTTTCTATTATATTTCCCTGTGTTTCTACGATTTTCTCCAGCTTATCCACTCTTTCTGAAATGATTCCTACTTTCTCATCCGTATTTTTAATCACTCTGTCGGTGGCTTCATTAATGTTTTGAAGAATTTCCTCTTTTTGTTGTTTTAAAAGGGATTTAAGATCTTCCAGAGTAATAGTTGCCATTTTTTACTTCAGCAGTACTTTTTTTTTATACTTGATGCCGGCCCTGGATTAGTTTCTATTGGCTCGTTAAGCTAATGGGTAAGAGATTTATTTCTACTGTCAGATGTCAGATAGCTCGGATGTCAAATGCTATTAAATCAGAGTTCAGTGTGGTTTTTGTTTTGATTAATTTTTTTGTTTGTTCTTTTTTCCCTTTCCAAAACGTATTTAAATAATTGTTTAATTAATCAGTTCGAGATTTAAATAATTTGATTAATTGGATTTGTTGTGAGTTCTCTATTTAATAAATGTTATGATAGTTCTAGTTTTTGATGTTTTGTTTCTGTGTATAAGAGAGGATGTAGCGGATGTACTCACCGTAAAGGATGAGTTTCTGGAAGTGTCCCGTATAGTCTGGGAGTTTAAATATAAATTAATTGATTTGAAGATTATATATTTAATTTCTTTTTCAAAAAAATACACGTGAAATATCTTCAATTTCAATCAAACTTCACAATTTTCAAGCCAATACTTAGGCACACTTCTTAAGTCCAAATTTTGATCAATCCAATCACTTTTATCTCGAAAATTTTGTTCGTATCTCTGGAGCCAAATCAAACACGTCTTTCTTGAACCACAACCACCAACTGTATAACTGTATATAGAATTGTAGTTTTGTTTTTAGAGAATTTTGAATTTTGCAAGTTTTGACCTGTTTAGACGCTCGGTTAAGGAGATATGACGATTTAAATATTTTGAAATGTGATTTTCTTAAAACGTGAATTTTTCAACTCCAATTGAATTGTATGCGATGGATATCGACTCACAGAGCACAAAAATGTATTTTCTACAAGTTTTGGACTTGTAGTTTTGTTTTTAGAGAATTTTGAATTTTGCAAGTTTTGACCTGTTTAGACGCTCGGTTAAGGAGATATGACGATTTAAAGATTTTGAAATGTGATTTTCTTCAAACGTGAATTTTTCAACTCCAATTGAATTGTATGCGATGGATATCCACTCACAGAGCACAAAAATGTATTTTCTATAAGTTTTGGACTTGTAGTTTTGTTTTTAGAGAATTTTGAATTTTGCAAGTTTTGACCTGTTTAGACGCTCGGTTAAGGAGATATGACGATTTAAATATTTTGAAATGTGATTTTCTTAAAACGTGAATTTTTCAACTCCAATTGAATTGTATGCGATGGATATCGACTCACAGAGCACAAAAATGTATTTTCTACAAGTTTTGGACTTGTAGTTTTGTTTTTAGAGAATTTTGAATTTTGCAAGTTTTGACCTGTTTAGACGCTCGGTTAAGGAGATATGACGATTTAAAGATTTTGAAATGTGATTTTCTTCAAACGTGAATTTTTCAACTCCAATTGAATTGTATGCGATGGATATCGACTCACAGAGCACAAAAATGTATTTTCTATAAGTTTTGGACTTGTAGTTTTGTTTTTAGAGAATTTTGAATTTTGCAAGTTTTGACCTGTTTAGACGCTCGGTTAAGGAGATATGACGATTTAAAGATTTTGAAATGTGATTTTCTTCAAACGTGAATTTTTCAACTCCAATTGAATTGTATGCGATGGATATCGACTCACAGAGCACAAAAATGTATTTTCTATAAGTTTTGGACTTGTAGTTTTGTTTTTAGAGAATTTTGAATTTTGCAAGTTTTGACCTGTTTAGACGCTCGGTTAAGGAGATATGACGATTTAAAGATTTTGAAATGTGATTTTCTTCAAACGTGAATTTTTCAACTCCAATTGAATTGTATGCGATGGATATCGACTCACAGAGCACAAAAATGTATTTTCTATAAGTTTTGGACTTGTAGTTTTGTTTTTAGAGAATTTTGAATTTTGCAAGTTTTGACCTGTTTAGACGCTCGGTTAAGGAGATATGACGATTTAAATATTTTGAAATGTGATTTTCTTAAAACGTGAATTTTTCAACTCCAATTGAATTGTATGCGATGGATATCGACTCACAGAGCACAAAAATGTATTTTCTATAAGTTTTGGACTTGTAGTTTTGTTTTTAGAGAATTTTGAATTTTGCAAGTTTTGACCTGTTTAGACGCTCGGTTAAGGAGATATGACGATTTAAAGATTTTGAAATGTGATTTTCTTCAAACGTGAATTTTTCAACTCCAATTGAATTGTATGCGATGGATATCGACTCACAGAGCACAAAAATGTATTTTCTATAAGTTTTGGATTTGTAGTTTTGTTTTTAGAGAATTTTGAATTTTGCAAGTTTTGACCTGTTTAGACGCTCGGTTAAGGAGATATGACGATTTAAAGATTTTGAAATGTGATTTTCTTCAAACGTGAATTTTTCAACTCCAATTGAATTGTATGCGATGGATATCGACTCACAGAGCACAAAAATGTATTTTCTATAAGTTTTGGACTTGTAGTTTTGTTTTTAGAGAATTTTGAATTTTGCAAGTTTTGACCTGTTTAGACGCTCGGTTAAGGAGATATGACGATTTAAATATTTTGAAATGTGATTTTCTTAAAACGTGAATTTTTCAACTCCAATTGAATTGTATGCGATGGATATCGACTCACAGAGCACAAAAATGTATTTTCTACAAGTTTTGGACTTGTAGTTTTGTTTTTAGAGAATTTTGAATTTTGCAAGTTTTGACCTGTTTAGACGCTCGGTTAAGGAGATATGACGATTTAAAGATTTTGAAATGTGATTTTCTTCAAACGTGAATTTTTCAACTCCAATTGAATTGTATGCGATGGATATCCACTCACAGAGCACAAAAATGTATTTTCTATAAGTTTTGGACTTGTAGTTTTGTTTTTAGAGAATTTTGAATTTTGCAAGTTTTGACCTGTTTAGACGCTCGGTTAAGGAGATATGACGATTTAAATATTTTGAAATGTGATTTTCTTAAAACGTGAATTTTTCAACTCCAATTGAATTGTATGCGATGGATATCGACTCACAGAGCACAAAAATGTATTTTCTACAAGTTTTGGACTTGTAGTTTTGTTTTTAGAGAATTTTGAATTTTGCAAGTTTTGACCTGTTTAGACGCTCGGTTAAGGAGATATGACGATTTAAAGATTTTGAAATGTGATTTTCTTCAAACGTGAATTTTTCAACTCCAATTGAATTGTATGCGATGGATATCGACTCACAGAGCACAAAAATGTATTTTCTATAAGTTTTGGACTTGTAGTTTTGTTTTTAGAGAATTTTGAATTTTGCAAGTTTTGACCTGTTTAGACGCTCGGTTAAGGAGATATGACGATTTAAAGATTTTGAAATGTGATTTTCTTCAAACGTGAATTTTTCAACTCCAATTGAATTGTATGCGATGGATATCGACTCACAGAGCACAAAAATGTATTTTCTATAAGTTTTGGACTTGTAGTTTTGTTTTTAGAGAATTTTGAATTTTGCAAGTTTTGACCTGTTTAGACGCTCGGTTAAGGAGATATGACGATTTAAAGATTTTGAAATGTGATTTTCTTCAAACGTGAATTCTCCAATTGAATTGTATGCGATGGATATCGACTCACAGAGCACAAAAATGTATTTTCTATAAGTTTTGGACTTGTAGTTTTGTTTTTAGAGAATTTTGAATTTTGCAAGTTTCGACCTGTTTAGACGCTCGGTTAAGGAGATATGACGATTTAAAGATTTTGAAATGTGATTTTCTTCAAACGTAAATTTTTCAACTCCAATTGAATTGTATGCGATGGATATCGACTCACAGAGCACAAAAATGTATTTTCTATAAGTTTTGGACTTGTAGTTTTGTTTTTAGAGAATTTTGAATTTTGCAAGTTTTGACCTGTTTAGACGCTCGGTTAAGGAGATATGACGATTTAAAGATTTTGAAATGTGATTTTATTCAAACGTGAATTTTTCAACTCCAATTGAATTGTATGCGATGGATATCGACTCACAGAGCACAAAAATGTATTTTCTATAAGTTTTGGACTTGTAGTTTTGTTTTTAGAGAATTTCGAATTTTGCAAGTTTTGACCTGTTTAGACGCTCGGTTAAGGAGACATGACGATTTAAAGATTTTGAAATGTGATTTTCTTCAAACGTGAATTTTTCAACTCCAATTGAATTGTATGCGATGGATATCGACTCACAGAGCACAAAAATGTATTTTCTATAAGTTTTGGACTTGTAGTTTTGTTTTTAGAGAATTTTGAATTTTGCAAGTTTTGACCTGTTTAGACGCTCGGTGAAGGAGATATGACGATTTAAAGATTTTGAAATGTGATTTTCTTCAAACGTGAATTTTTCAACTCCAATTGAATTGTATGCGATGGATATCGACTCACAGAGCACAAAAATGTATTTTCTATAAGTTTTGGACTTGTAGTTTTGTTTTTAGAGAATTTTGAATTTTGCAAGTTTTGACCTGTTTAGACGCTCGGTTAAGGAGATATGACGATTTAAAGATTTTGAAATATGATTTTCTTCAAACGTGAATTTTTAAACTTCAATTGAATTGTATTCGATGGATATCGACTCACAGAGCACAAAAATGTATTTTCTATAAGTTTTGGACTTGTAGTTTTGTTTTTAGAGAATTTTGAATTTTGCAAGTTTTGACCTGTTTAGACGCTCGGTTAAGGAGATATGACGATTTAAAGATTTTGAAATGTGATTTTCTTCAAACGTGAATTTTTCAACTCCAATTGAATTGTATGCGATGGATATCGACTCACAGAGCACAAAAATGTATTTTCTATAAGTTTTGGACTTGTAGTTTTGTTTTTAGAGAATTTTGAATTTTGCAAGTTTTGACCTGTTTAGACGCTCGGTGAAGGAGATATGACGATTTAAAGATTTTGAAATGTGATTTTCTTCAAACGTGAATTTTTCAACTCCAATTGAATTGTATGCGATGGATATCGACTCACAGAGCACAAAAATGTATTTTCTATAAGTTTTGGACTTGTAGTTTTGTTTTTAGAGAATTTTGAATTTTGCAAGTTTTGACCTGTTAAGACGCTCGGTTAAGGAGATATGACGATTTAAAGATTTTGAAATGTGATTTTCTTCAAACGTGAATTTTTCAACTCCAATTGAATTGTATGCGATGGATATCGACTCACAGAGCACAAAAATGTATTTTCTATAAGTTTTGGACTTGTAGTTTTGTTCTTAGAGAATTTTGAATTTTGCAAGTTTTGACCTGTTTAGACGCTCGGTGAAGGAGATATGACGATTTAAAGATTTTGAAATGTGATTTTCTTCAAACGTGAATTTTTCAACTCCAATTGAATTGTATGCGATGGATATCGACTCACAGAGCACAAAAATGTATTTTCTATAAGTTTTGGACTTGTAGTTTTGTTTTTAGAGAATTTTGAATTTTGCAAGTTTTGACCTGTTTAGACGCTCGGTTAAGGAGATATGACGATTTAAAGATTTTGAAATGTGATTTTCTTCAAACGTGAATTTTTCAACTCCAATTGAATTGTATGCGATGGATATCGACTCACAGAGCACAAAAATGTATTTTCTATAAGTTTTGGACTTGTAGTTTTGTTTTTAGAGAATTTTGAATTTTGCAAGTTTTGACCTGTTTAGACGCTCGGTTAAGGAGACATGACGATTTAAAGATTTTGAAATGTGATTTTCTTCAAACGTGAATTTTTCAACTCCAATTGAATTGTATGCGATGGATATCGACTCACAGAGCACAAAAATGTATTTTCTATAAGTTTTGGACTTGTAGTTTTGTTTTTAGAGAATTTTGAATTTTGCAAGTTTTGACCTGTTTAGACCTGTTTAGACGCTCGGTTAAGGAGATATGACGATTTAAAGATTTTGAAATGTGATTTTCTTCAAACGTGAATTTTTCAACGCCAATTGAATTGTATGCGATGGATATCGACTCACAGAGCACAAAAATGTATTTTCTATAAGTTTTGGACTTGTAGTTTTGTTTTTAGAGAATTTTGAATTTTGCAAGTTTTGACCTGTTTAGACGCTCGGTTAAGGAGATATGACGATTTAAAGATTTTGAAATGTGATTTTCTTCAAACGTGAATTTTTCAACTCCAATTGAATTGTATGCGATGGATATCGACTCACAGAGCACAAAAATGTATTTTCTATAAGTTTTGGACTTGTAGTTTTGTTTTTAGAGAATTTTGAATTTTGCAAGTTTTGACCTGTTTAGACGCTCGGTTAAGGAGATATGACGATTTAAAGATTTTGAAATGTGATTTTCTTCAAACGTGAATTTTTCAACTCCAATTGAATTGTATGCGATGGATATCGACTCACAGAGCACAAAAATGTATTTTCTATAAGTTTTGGACTTGTAGTTTTGTTTTTAGAGAATTTTGAATTTTGCAAGTTTTGACATGTTTAGACGCTCGGTGAAGGAGATATGAAGATTTAAAGATTTTGAAATGTGATTTTCTTCAAACGTGAATTTTTCAACTCCAATTGAATTGTATGCGATGGATATTGACTCACAGAACACAAAAATGTATTTTCTATAAGTTTTGGACTTGTAGTTTTGTTTTTAGAGAATTTTGAATTTTGCAAGTTTTGACCTGTTTAGACGCTCGGTTAAGGAGATATGACGATTTAAAGATTTTGAAATGTGATTTTCTTCAAACGTGAATTTTTCAACTCCAATTGAATTGTATGCGATGGATATCGACTCACAGAGCACAAAAATGTATTTTCTATAAGTTTTGGACTTGTAGTTTTGTTTTGAGAGAATTTTGAATTTTGCAAGTTTTGACCTGTTTAGACGCTCGGTTAAGGAGATATGACGATTTAAAGATTTTGAAATGTGATTTTCTTCAAACGTGAATTTTTCAACTCCAATTGAATTGTATGCGATGGATATCGACTCACAGAGCACAAAAATGTATTTTCTATAAGTTTTGGACTTGTAGTTTTGTTTTTAGAGAATTTTGAATTTTGCAAGTTTTGACGTGTTTAGACGCTCGGTTAAGGAGATATGACGATTTAAAGATTTTGAAATGTGATTTTCTTCAAACGTGAATTTTTCAACTCCAATTGAATTGTATGCGATGGATATCGACTCACAGAGCACAAAAATGTATTTTCTATAAGTTTTTGACTTGTAGTTTTGTTTTTAGAGAATTTTGAATTTTGCAAGTTTTGACCTGTTTAGACGCTCGGTTAAGGAGATATGACGATTTAAAGATTTTGAAATGTGATTTTCTTCAAACGTGAATTTTTCAACTCCAATTGAATTGTATGCGATGGATATCGACTCACAGAGCACAAAACTGTATTTTCTATAAGTTTTGGACTTGTAGTTTTGTTTTTAAAGAATTTTTAATTTTGCAAGTTTTGACCTGTTTAGACGCTCGGTTAAGGAGATATGACGATTTAAAGATTTTGAAATGTGATTTTCTTCAAACGTGAATTTTTCAACTCCAATTGAATTGTATGCGATGGATATCGACTCACAGATCACAAAAATGTATTTTCTATAAGTTTTGGACTTGTAGTTTTGTTTTTAGAGAATTTTGCAAGTTTTGACCTGTTTAGACTCACAGAGCACAAAACTGTATTTTCTATAAGTTTTGGACTTGTAGTTTTGTTTTTAAAGAATTTTTAATTTTGCAAGTTTTGACCTGTTTAGACGCTCGGTTAAGGAGATATGACGATTTAAAGATTTTGAAATGTGATTTTCTTCAAACGTGAATTTTTCAACTCCAATTGAATTGTATGCGATGGATATCGACTCACAGAGCACAAAAATGTATTTTCTATAAGTTTTGGACTTGTAGTTTTGTTTTTAGAGAATTTTGAATTTTGCAAGTTTTGACCTGTTTAGACGCTCGGTTAAGGAGACATGACGATTTAAAGATTTTGAAATGTGATTTTCTTCAAACGTGAATTTTTCAACTCCAATTGAATTGTATGCGATGGATATCGACTCACAGAGCACAAAAATGTATTTTCTATAAGTTTTGGACTTGTAGTTTTGTTTTGAGAGAATTTTGAATTTTGCAAGTTTTGACCTGTTTAGACGCTCGGTTAAGGAGATATGACGATTTAAAGATTTTGAAATGTGATTTTCTTCAAACGTGAATCTTTCAACTCCAATTGAATTGTATGCGATGGATATCGACTCACAGAGCACAAAAATGCATTTTCTATAAGTTTTGGACTTGTAGTTTTGTTTTTAGAGAATTTTGAATTTTGCAAGTTTTGACGTGTTTAGACGCTCGGTTAAGGAGATATGACGATTTAAAGATTTTGAAATGTGATTTTCTTCAAACGTGAATTTTTCAACTCCAATTGAATTGTATGCGATGGATATCGACTCACAGAGCACAAAAATGTATTTTCTATAAGTTTTGGACTTGTAGTTTTGTTTTTAGAGAATTTTGAATTTTGCAAGTTTTGACCTGTTTAGACGCTCGGTTAAGGAGATATGACGATTTAAAGATTTTGAAATGTGATTTTCTTCAAACGTGAATTTTTCAACTCCAATTGAATTGTATGCGATGGATATCGACTCACAGAGCACAAAAATGTATTTTCTATAAGTTTTTGACTTGTAGTTTTGTTTTTAGAGAATTTTGAATTTTGCAAGTTTTGACCTGTTTAGACGCTCGGTTAAGGAGATATGACGATTTAAAGATTTTGAAATGTGATTTTCTTCAAACGTGAATTTTTCAACTCCAATTGAATTGTATGCGATGGATATCGACTCACAGAGCACAAAACTGTATTTTCTATAAGTTTTGGACTTGTAGTTTTGTTTTTAAAGAATTTTTAATTTTGCAAGTTTTGACCTGTTTAGACGCTCGGTTAAGGAGATATGACGATTTAAAGATTTTGAAATGTGATTTTCTTCAAACGTGAATTTTTCAACTCCAATTGAATTGTATGCGATGGATATCGACTCACAGAGCACAAAACTGTATTTTCTATAAGTTTTGGACTTGTAGTTTTGTTTTTAAAGAATTTTTAATTTTGCAAGTTTTGACCTGTTTAGACGCTCGGTTAAGGAGATATGACGATTTAAAGATTTTGAAATGTGATTTTCTTCAAACGTGAATTTTTCAACTCCAATTGAATTGTATGCGATGGATATCGACTCACAGAGCACAAAACTGTATTTTCTATAAGTTTTGGACTTGTAGTTTTGTTTTTAAAGAATTTTTAATTTTGCAAGTTTTGACCTGTTTAGACGCTCGGTTAAGGAGATATGACGATTTAAAGATTTTGAAATGTGATTTTCTTCAAACGTGAATTTTTCAACTCCAATTGAATTGTATGCGATGGATATCGACTCACAGAGCACAAAAATGTATTTTCTATAACTTTTGGACTTGTAGTTTTGTTTTTAGAGAATTTTGAATTTTGCAAGTTTTGACCTGTTTAGACGCTCGGTTAAGGAGATATGACGATTTAATGATTTTGAAATGTGATTTTCTTCAAACGTGAATTTTTCAACTCCAATTGAATTGTATGCGATGGATATCGACTCACAGAGCACAAAAATGTATTTTCTATAAGTTTTGGACTTGTAGTTTTGTTTTTAGAGAATTTTGAATTTTGCAAGTTTTGACCTGTTTAGACGCTCGGTTAAGGAGATATGACGATTTAAAGATTTTGAAATGTGATTTTCTTCAAACGTGAATTTTTCAACTCCAATTGAATTGTATTCGATGGATATCGACTCACAGAGCACAAAAATGTATTTTCTATAAGTTTTGGACTTGTAGTTTTGTTTTTAGAGAATTTTGAATTTTGCAAGTTTTGACCTGTTTAGACGCTCGGTTAAGGAGATATGACGATTTAAAGATTTTGAAATGTGATTTTCTTCAAACGTGAATTTTTCAACTCCAATTGAATTGTATTCGACGGATATCGACTCACAGAGCACAAAAATGTATTTTCTATAAGTTTTGGACTTGTAGTTTTGTTTTTAGAGAATTTTGAATTTTGCAAGTTTTGACCTGTTTAGACGCTCGGTTAAGGAGATATGACGATTTAAAGATTTTGAAATGTGATTTTCTTCAAACGTGAATTTTTCAACTCCAATTGAATTGTATGCGATGGATATCGACTCACAGAGCACAAAAATGTATTTTCTATAAGTTTTGGACTTGTAGTTTTGTTTTTAGAGAATTTTGAATTTTGCAAGTTTTGACCTGTTTAGACCTGTTTAGACGCTCGGTTAAGGAGATATGACGATTTAAAGATTTTGAAATGTGATTTTCTTCAAACGTGAATTTTTCAACTCCAATTGAATTGTATGCGATGGATATCGACTCACAGAGCACAAAAATGTATTTTCTATAAGTTTTGGACTTGTAGTTTTGTTTTTAGAGAATTTTGAATTTTGCAAGTTTTGACCTGTTTAGACGCTCGGTTAAGGAGATATGACGATTTAAAGATTTTGAAATGTGATTTTCTTCAAACGTGAATTTTTCAACTCCAATTGAATTGTATGCGATGGATATCGACTCACAGAGCACAAAAATGTATTTTCTATAAGTTTTGGACTTGTAGTTTTGTTTTTAGAGAATTTTGAATTTTGCAAGTTTTGACCTGTTTAGACGCTCGGTTAAGGAGATATGACGATTTAAAGATTTTGAAATGTGATTTTCTTCAAGCGTGAATTTTTCAACTCCAATTGAATTGTATGCGATGGATATCGACTCACAGAGCACAAAAATGTATTTTCTATAAGTTTTGGACTTGTAGTTTTGTTTTTAGAGAATTTTGAATTTTGCAAGTTTTGACCTGTTTAGACGCTCGGTTAAGGAGATATGACGATTTAAAGATTTTGAAATGTGATTTTCTTCAAACGTGAATTTTTCAACTCCAATTGAATTGTATTCGATGGATATCGACTCACAGAGCACAAAAATGTATTTTCTATAAGTTTTGGACTTGTAGTTTTGTTTTTAGAGAATTTTGAATTTTGCAAGTTTTGACCTGTTTAGACGCTCGGTTAAGGAGATATGACGATTTAAAGATTTTGAAATGTGATTTTCTTCAAACGTGAATTTTTCAACTCCAATTGAATTGTATGCGATGGATATCGACTCACAGAGCACAAAAATGTATTTTCTATAAGTTTTGGACTTGTAGTTTTGTTTTTAGAGAATTTTGAATTTTGCAAGTTTTGACCTGTTTAGACGCTCGGTTAAGGAGATATGACAATTTAAAGATTTTGAAATGTGATTTTCTTCAAACGTGAATTTCTCAACTCCAATTGAATTGTATGCGATGGATATCGACTCACAGAGCACAAAAATGTATTTTCTATAAGTTTTGGACTTGTAGTTTTGTTTTTAGAGAATTTTGAATTTTGCAAGTTTTGACCTGTTTAGACCTGTTTAGACGCTCGGTTAAGGAGATATGACGATTTAAAGATTTTGAAATGTGATTTTCTTCAAACGTGAATTTTTCAACGCCAATTGAATTGTATGCGATGGATATCGACTCACAGAGCACAAAAATGTATTTTCTATAAGTTTTGGACTTGTAGTTTTGTTTTTAGATAATTTTGAATTTTGCAAGTTTTGACCTGTTTAGACGCTCGGTTAAGGAGATATGACGATTTAAAGATTTTGAAATGTGATTTTCTTCAAACGTGAATTTTTCAACTCCAATTGAATTGTATGCGATGGATATCGACTCACAGAGCACAAAAATGTATTTTCTATAAGTTTTGGACTTGTAGTTTTGTTTTTAGAGAATTTTGAATTTTGCAAGTTTTGACCTGTTTAGACGCTCGGTTAAGGAGATATGACGATTTAAAGATTTTGAAATGTGATTTTCTTCAAACGTGAATTTTTCAACTCCAATTGAATTGTATGCGATGGATATCGACTCACAGAGCACAAAAATGTATTTTCTATAAGTTTTGGACTTGTAGTTTTGTTTTTAGAGAATTTTGAATTTTGCAAGTTTTGACCTGTTTAGACCTGTTTAGACGCTCGGTTAAGGAGATATGACGATTTAAAGATTTTGAAATGTGATTTTCTTCAAACGTGAATTTTTCAACGCCAATTGAATTGTATGCGATGGATATCGACTCACAGAGCACAAAAATGTATTTTCTATAAGTTTTGGACTTGTAGTTTTGTTTTTAGAGAATTTTGAATTTTGCAAGTTTTGACCTGTTTAGACGCTCGGTTAAGGAGATATGACGATTTAAAGATTTTGAAATGTGATTTTCTTCAAACGTGAATTTTTCAACTCCAATTGAATTGTATGCGATGGATATCGACTCACAGAGCACAAAAATGTATTTTCTATAAGTTTTGGACTTGTAGTTTTGTTTTTAGAGAATTTTGCAAGTTTTGACCTGTTTAGACGCTCGGTTAAGGAGATATGACGATTTAAAGATTTTGAAATGTGATTTTCTTCAAACGTGAATTTTTCAACTCCAATTGAATTGTATGCGATGGATATCGACTCACAGAGCACAAAAATGTATTTTCTATAAGTTTTGGACTTGTAGTTTTGTTTTTAGAGAATTTTGAATTTTGCAAGTTTTGACCTGTTTAGACGCTCGGTTAAGGAGATATGACAATTTAAAGATTTTGAAATGTGATTTTCTTCAAACGTGAATTTCTCAACTCCAATTGAATTGTATGCGATGGATATCGACTCACAGAGCACAAAAATGTATTTTCTATAAGTTTTGGACTTGTAGTTTTGTTTTTAGAGAATTTTGAATTTTGCAAGTTTTGACCTGTTTAGACCTGTTTAGACGCTCGGTTAAGGAGATATGACGATTTAAAGATTTTGAAATGTGATTTTCTTCAAACGTGAATTTTTCAACTCCAATTGAATTGTATGCGATGGATATCGACTCACAGAGCACAAAAATGTATTTTCTATAAGTTTTGGACTTGTAGTTTTGTTTTTAGATAATTTTGAATTTTGCAAGTTTTGACCTGTTTAGACGCTCGGTTAAGGAGATATGACGATTTAAAGATTTTGAAATGTGATTTTCTTCAAACGTGAATTTTTCAACTCCAATTGAATTGTATGCGATGGATATCGACTCACAGAGCACAAAAATGTATTTTCTATAAGTTTTGGACTTGTAGTTTTGTTTTTAGAGAATTTTGAATTTTGCAAGTTTTGACCTGTTTAGACGCTCGGTTAAGGAGATATGACGATTTAAAGATTTTGAAATGTGATTTTCTTCAAACGTGAATTTTTCAACTCCAATTGAATTGTATGCGATGGATATCGACTCACAGAGCACAAAAATGTATTTTTTATAAGTTTTGGACTTGTAGTTTTGTTTTTTAGAGAATTTTGAATTTTGCAAGTTTTGACCTGTTTAGACGCTCGGTTAAGGAGATATGACAATTTAAAGATTTTGAAATGTGATTTTCTTCAAACGTGAATTTTTCAACTCCAATTGAATTGTATGCGATGGATATCGACTCACAGAGCACAAAAATGTATTTTCTATAAGTTTTGGACTTGTAGTTTTGTTTTTAGAGAATTTTGAATTTTGCAAGTTTTGACCTGTTTAGACGCTCGGTTAAGGAGATATGACGATTTAAAGATTTTGAAATGTGATTTTCTTCAAACGTGAATTTTTCAACTCCAATTGAATTGTATGCGATGGATATCGACTCACAGAGCACAAAAATGTATTTTCTATAAGTTTTGGACTTGTAGTTTTGTTTTTAGAGAATTTTGAATTTTGCAAGTTTTGACCTGTTTAGACGCTCGGTTAAGGAGATATGACGATTTAAAGATTTTGAAATGTGATTTTCTTCAAACGTGAATTTCTCAACTCCAATTGAATTGTATGCGATGGATATCGACTCACAGAGCACAAAAATGTATTTTCTATAAGTTTTGGACTTGTAGTTTTGTTTTTAGAGAATTTTGAATTTTGCAAGTTTTGACCTGTTTAGACGCTCGGTTAAGGAGATATGACGATTTAAAGATTTTGAAATGTGATTTTCTTCAAACGTGAATTTTTCAACTCCAATTGAATTGTATGCGATGGATATCGACTCACAGAGCACAAAAATGTATTTTCTATAAGTTTTGGACTTGTAGTTTTGTTTTTAGAGAATTTTGAATTTTGCAAGTTTTGACCTGTTTAGACGCTCGGTTAAGGAGATATGACGATTTAAAGATTTTGAAATGTGATTTTCTTCAAACGTGAATTTTTCAACTCCAATTGAATTGTATGCGATGGATATCGACTCACAGAGCACAAAAATGTATTTTCTATAAGTTTTGGACTTGTAGTTTTGTTTTTAGAGAATTTTGAATTTTGCAAGTTTTGACCTGTTTAGACCTGTTTAGACGCTCGGTTAAGGAGATATGACGATTTAAAGATTTTGAAATGTGATTTTCTTCAAACGTGAATTTTTCAACTCCAATTGAATTGTATGCGATGGATATCGACTCACAGAGCACAAAAATGTATTTTCTATAAGTTTTGGACTTGTAGTTTTGTTTTTAGATAATTTTGAATTTTGCAAGTTTTGACCTGTTTAGACGCTCGGTTAAGGAGATATGACGATTTAAAGATTTTGAAATGTGATTTTCTTCAAACGTGAATTTTTCAACTCCAATTGAATTGTATGCGATGGATATCGACTCACAGAGCACAAAAATGTATTTTCTATAAGTTTTGGACTTGTAGTTTTGTTTTTAGAGAATTTTGAATTTTGCAAGTTTTGACCTGTTTAGACACTCGGTTAAGGAGATATGACGATTTAAAGATTTTGAAATGTGATTTTATTGAAACGTGAATTTTTCAACTCCAATTGAATTGTATGCGATGGATATCGACTCACAGAGCACAAAAATGTATTTTCTATAAGTTTTGGACTTGTAGTTTTGTTTTTAGAGAATTTTGAATTTTGCAAGTTTTGACCTGTTTAGACGCTCGGTTAAGGAGATATGACGATTTAAAGATTTTGAAATGTGATTTTCTTCAAACGTGAATTTTTCAACTCCAATTGAATTGTATGCGATGAATATCGACTCACAGAGCACAAAAATGTATTTTCTATAAGTTTTAGACTTGTAGTTTTGTTTTTAGAGAATTTTGAATTTTGCAAGTTTTGACCTGTTTAGACGCTCGGTTAAGGAGATATGACGATTTAAAGATTTTGAAATGTGATTTACTTCAAACGTGAATTTTTCAACTCCAATTGAATTGTATTCGATGGATATCGACTCACAGAGCACAAAAATGTATTTTCTATAAGTTTTGGACTTGTAGTTTTGTTTTTAGAGAATTTTGAATTTTGCAAGTTTTGACCTGTTTAGACGCTCGGTTAAGGAGATATGACGATTTAAAGATTTTGAAATGTGATTTTCTTCAAACGTGAATTTTTCAACTCCAATTGAATTGTATGCGATGGATATCGACTCACAGAGCACAAAAATGTATTTTCTATAAGTTTTGGACTTGTAGTTTTGTTTTTAGAGAATTTTGAATTTTGCAAGTTTTGACCTGTTTAGACCTGTTTAGACGCTCGGTTAAGGAGATATGACGATTTAAAGATTTTGAAATGTGATTTTCTTCAAACGTGAATTTTTCAACTCCAATTGAATTGTATGCGATGGATATCGACTCACAGAGCACAAAAATGTATTTTCTATAAGTTTTGGACTTGTAGTTTTGTTTTTAGAGAATTTTGAATTTTGCAAGTTTTGACCTGTTTAGACCTGTTTAGACGCTCGGTTAAGGAGATATGACGATTTAAAGATTTTGAAATGTGATTTTCTTCAAACGTGAATTTTTCAACTCCAATTGAATTGTATGCGATGGATATCGACTCACAGAGCACAAAAATGTATTTTCTATAAGTTTTGGACTTGTAGTTTTGTTTTTAGATAATTTTGAATTTTGCAAGTTTTGACCTGTTTAGACGCTCGGTTAAGGAGATATGACGATTTAAAGATTTTGAAATGTGATTTTCTTCAAACGTGAATTTTTCAACTCCAATTGAATTGTATGCGATGGATATCGACTCACAGAGCACAAAAATGTATTTTCTATAAGTTTTGGACTTGTAGTTTTGTTTTTAGAGAATTTTGAATTTTGCAAGTTTTGACCTGTTTAGACGCTCGGTTAAGGAGATATGACGATTTAAAGATTTTGAAATGTGATTTTCTTCAAACGTGAATTTTTCAACTCCAATTGAATTGTATGCGATGAATATCGACTCACAGAGCACAAAAATGTATTTTCTATAAGTTTTAGACTTGTAGTTTTGTTTTTAGAGAATTTTGAATTTTGCAAGTTTTGACCTGTTTAGACGCTCGGTTAAGGAGATATGACGATTTAAAGATTTTGAAATGTGATTTACTTCAAACGTGAATTTTTCAACTCCAATTGAATTGTATTCGATGGATATCGACTCACAGAGCACAAAAATGTATTTTCTATAAGTTTTGGACTTGTAGTTTTGTTTTTAGAGAATTTTGAATTTTGCAAGTTTTGACCTGTTTAGACGCTCGGTTAAGGAGATATGACGATTTAATGATTTTGAAATGTGATTTTCTTCAAACGTGAATTTTTCAACTCCAATTGAATTGTATGCGATGGATATCGACTCACAGAGCACAAAAATGTATTTTCTATAAGTTTTGGACTTGTAGTTTTGTTTTTAGAGAATTTTGAATTTTGCAAGTTTTGACCTGTTTAGACACTCGGTTAAGGAGATATGACGATTTAAAGATTTTGAAATGTGATTTTCTTCAAACGTGAATTTTTCAACTCCAATTGAATTGTATGCGATGGATATCGACTCACAGAGCACAAAAATGTATTTTCTATAAGTTTTGGACTTGTAGTTTTGTTTTTAGAGAATTTTGAATTTTGCAAGTTTTGACCTGTTTAGACGCTCGGTTAAGAAGATATGACGATTTAAAGATTTTGAAATGTGATTTTCTTCAAACGTGAATTTTTCAACTCCAATTGAATTGTATGCGATGGATATCGACTCACAGAGCACAAAAATGTATTTTCTATAAGTTTTGGACTTGTAGTTTTGTTTTTAGAGAATTTTGAATTTTGCAAGTTTTGACCTGTTTAGACGCTCGGTTAAGGAGATATGACGATTTAAAGATTTTGAAATGTGATTTTCTTCAAACGTGAATTTTTCAACTCCAATTGAATTGTATGCGATGGATATCGACTCACAGAGCACAAAAATGTATTTTCTATAAGTTTTGGACTTGTAGTTTTGTTTTTAGAGAATTTTGAATTTTGCAAGTTTTGACCTGTTTAGACGCTCGGTTAAGGAGATATGACGATTTAAAGATTTTGAAATGTGATTTTCTTCAAACGTGAATTTTTCAACTCCAATTGAATTGTATTCGATGGATATCGACTCACAGAGCACAAAAATGTATTTTCTATAAGTTTTGGACTTGTAGTTTTGTTTTTAGAGAATTTTGAATTTTGCAAGTTTTGACCTGTTTAGACGCTCGGTTAAGGAGATATGACAATTTAAAGATTTTGAAATGTGATTTTCTTCAAACGTGAATTTTTCAACTCCAATTGAATTGTATGCGATGGATATCGACTCACAGAGCACAAAAATGTATTTTCTATAAGTTTTGGACTTGTAGCTTTGTTTTTAGAGAATTTTGAATTTTGCAAGTTTTGACCTGTTTAGACGCTCGGTTAAGGAGATATGACAATTTAAAGATTTTGAAATGTGATTTTCTTCAAACGTGAATTTTTCAACTCCAATTGAATTGTATGCGATGGATATCGACTCACAGAGCACAAAAATGTATTTTCTATAAGTTTTGGACTTGTAGTTTTGTTTTTAGAGAATTTTGAATTTTGCAAGTTTTGACCTGTTTAGACGCTCGGTTAAGGAGATATGACGATTTAAAGATTTTGAAATGTGATTTTCTTCAAACGTGAATTTTTCAACTCCAATTGAATTGTATGCGATGGATATCGACTCACAGAGCACAAAAATGTATTTTCTATAAGTTTTGGACTTGTAGTTTTGTTTTTAGAGAATTTTGAATTTTGCAAGTTTTGACCTGTTTAGACGCTCGGTTAAGGAGATATGACAATTTAAATATTTTGAAATGTGATTTTCTTCAAACGTGAATTTTTCAACTCCAATTGAATTGTATGCGATGGATATCGACTCACAGAGCACAAAAATGTATTTTCTATAAGTTTTGGACTTGTAGTTTTGTTTTTAGAGAATTTTGAATTTTGCAAGTTTTGACCTGTTTAGACACTCGGTTAAGGAGATATGACGATTTAAAGATTTTGAAATGTGATTTTCTTCAAACGTGAATTTTTCAACTCCAATTGAATTGTATGCGATGGATATCGACTCACAGAGCACAAAAATGTATTTTCTATAAGTTTTGGACTTGTAGTTTTGTTTTTAAAGAATTTTTAATTTTGCAAGTTTTAACCTGTTTAGACGCTCGGTTAAGGAGATATGACGATTTAAAGATTTTGAAATGTGATTTTCTTCAAACGTGAATTTTTCAACTCCAATTGAATTGTATTCGATGGATATCGACTCACAGAGCACAAAAATGTATTTTCTATAAGTTTTGGACTTGTAGTTTTGTTTTTAGAGAATTTTGAATTTTGCAAGTTTTGACCTGTTTAGACACTCGGTTAAGGAGATATGACGATTTAAAGATTTTGAAATGTGATTTTCTTCAAACGTGAATTTTTCAACTCCAATTGAATTGTATGCGATGGATATCGACTCACAGAGCACAAAAATGTATTTTCTATAAGTTTTGGACTTGTAGTTTTGTTTTTAAAGAATTTTTAATTTTGCAAGTTTTAACCTGTTTAGACGCTCGGTTAAGGAGATATGACGATTTAAAGATTTTGAAATGTGATTTTCTTCAAACGTGAATTTTTCAACTCCAATTGAATTGTATTCGATGGATATCGACTCACAGAGCACAAAAATGTATTTTCTATAAGTTTTGGACTTGTAGTTTTGTTTTTAGAGAATTTTGAATTTTGCAAGTTTTGACCTGTTTAGACACTCGGTTAAGGAGATATGACGATTTAAAGATTTTGAAATGTGATTTTCTTCAAACGTGAATTTTTCAACTCCAATTGAATTGTATGCGATGGATATCGACTCACAGAGCACAAAAATGTATTTTCTATAAGTTTTGGACTTGTAGTTTTGTTTTTAGAGAATTTTGAATTTTGCAAGTTTTGACCTGTTTAGACGCTCGGTTAAGGAGATATGACGATTTAAAGATTTTGAAATGTGATTTTCTTCAAACGTGAATTTTTCAACTCCAATTGAATTGTATGCGATGGATATCGACTCACAGAGCACAAAAATGTATTTTCTATAAGTTTTGGACTTGTAGTTTTGTTTTTAGAGAATTTTGAATTTTGCAAGTTTTGACCTGTTTAGACGCTCGGTTAAGGAGATATGACGATTTAAAGATTTTGAAATGTGATTTTCTTCAAACGTGAATTTTTCAACTCCAATTGAATTGTATTCGATGGATATCGACTCACAGAGCACAAAAATGTATTTTCTATAAGTTTTGGACTTGTAGTTTTGTTTTTAGAGAATTTTGAATTTTGCAAGTTTTGACCTGTTTAGACGCTCGGTTAAGGAGATATGACGATTTAAAGATTTTGAAATGTGATTTTCTTCAAACGTGAATTTTTCAACTCCAATTGAATTGTATGCGATGGATATCGACTCACAGAGCACAAAAATGTATTTTCTATAAGTTTTGGACTTGTAGTTTTGTTTTTAGAGAATTTTGAATTTTGCAAGTTTTGACCTGTTTAGACGCTCGGTTAAGGAGATATGACGATTTAAAGATTTTGAAATGTGATTTTCTTCAAACGTGAATTTTTCAACTCCAATTGAATTGTATGCGATGGATATCGACTCACAGAGCACAAAAATGTATTTTCTATAAGTTTTGGACTTGTAGTTTTGTTTTTAGAGAATTTTGAATTTTGCAAGTTTTGACCTGTTTAGACGCTCGGTTAAGGAGATATGACGATTTAAAGATTTTGAAATGTGATTTTCTTCAAACGTGAATTTTTCAACTCCAATTGAATTGTATGCGATGGATATCGACTCACAGAGCACAAAAATGTATTTTCTATAAGTTTTGGACTTGTAGTTTTGTTTTTAAAGAATTTTTAATTTTGCAAGTTTTGACCTGTTTAGACGCTCGGTTAAGGAGATATGACGATTTAAAGATTTTGAAATGTGATTTTCTTCGAACGTGAATTTTTCAACTCCAATTGAATTGTATGCGATGGATATCGACTCACAAAGCACAAAAATGTATTTTCTATAAGTTTTGGACTTGTAGTTTTGTTTTTAGAGAATTTTGAATTTTGCAAGTTTTGACCTGTTTAGACGCTCGGTTAAGGAGATATGACGATTTAAAGATTTTGAAATGTGATTTTCTTCAAACGTGAATTTTTCAACTCCAATTGAATTGTATTCGACGGATATCGACTCACAGAGCACAAAAATGTATTTTCTATAAGTTTTGGACTTGTAGTTTTGTTTTTAGAGAATTTTGAATTTTGCAAGTTTTGACCTGTTTAGACGCTCGGTTAAGGAGATATGACGATTTAAAGATTTTGAAATGTGATTTTCTTCAAACGTGAATTTTTCAACTCCAATTGAATTGTATGCGATGGATATCGACTCACAGAGCACAAAAATGTATTTTCTATAAGTTTTGGACTTGTAGTTTTGTTTTTATATAATTTTGAATTTTGCAAGTTTTGACCTGTTTAGACGCTCGGTTAAGGAGATATGACGATTTAAAGATTTTGAAATGTGATTTTCTTCAAACGTGAATTTTTCAACTCCAATTGAATTGTATGCGATGGATATCGACTCACAGAGCACAAAAATGTATTTTCTATAAGTTTTGGACTTGTAGTTTTGTTTTTAGAGAATTTTGAATTTTGCAAGTTTTGACCTGTTTAGACGCTCGGTTAAGGAGATATGACGATTTAAAGATTTTGAAATGTGATTTTCTTCAAACGTGAATTTTTCAACTCCAATTGAATTGTATTCGACGGATATCGACTCACAGAGCACAAAAATGTATTTTCTATAAGTTTTGGACTTGTAGTTTTGTTTTTAGAGAATTTTGAATTTTGCAAGTTTTGACCTGTTTAGACGCTCGGTTAAGGAGATATGACGATTTAAAGATTTTGAAATGTGATTTTCTTCAAACGTGAATTTTTCAACTCCAATTGAATTGTATGCGATGGATATCGACTCACAGAGCACAAAAATGTATTTTCTATAAGTTTTGGACTTGTAGTTTTGTTTTTATATAATTTTGAATTTTGCAAGTTTTGACCTGTTTAGACGCTCGGTTAAGGAGATATGACGATTTAAAGATTTTGAAATGTGATTTTCTTCAAACTTATAGAAATTTCAAACTCCAATTGAATTGTATTCGATGGATATCGACTCACAGAGCACAAAAATGTATTTTCTATAAGTTTTGGACTTGTAGTTTTGTTTTTAGAGAATTTTGAATTTTGCAAGTTTTGACCTGTTAAGACGCTCGGTTAAGGAGATATGACGATTTAAAGATTTTGAAATGTGATTTTCTTCAAACGTGAATTTTTCAACTCCAATTGAATTGTATGCGATGGATATCGACTCACAGAGCACAAAAATGTATTTTCTATAAGTTTTGGACTTGTAGTTTTGTTTTTAGAGAATTTTGAATTTTGCAAGTTTTGACCTGTTTAGACGCTCGGTTAAGGAGATATGACGATTTAAAGATTTTGAAATGTGATTTTCTTCAAACGTGAATTTTTCAACTCCAATTGAATTGTATTCGACGGATATCGACTCACAGAGCACAAAAATGTATTTTCTATAAGTTTTGGACTTGTAGTTTTGTTTTTAGAGAATTTTGAATTTTGCAAGTTTTGACCTGTTTAGACGCTCGGTTAAGGAGATATGACGATTTAAAGATTTTGAAATGTGATTTTCTTCAAACGTGAATTTTTCAACTCCAATTGAATTGTATGCGATGGATATCGACTCACAGAGCACAAAAATGTATTTTCTATAAGTTTTGGACTTGTAGTTTTGTTTTTATATAATTTTGAATTTTGCAAGTTTTGACCTGTTTAGACGCTCGGTTAAGGAGATATGACGATTTAAAGATTTTGAAATGTGATTTTCTTCAAACTTATAGAAATTTCAAACTCCAATTGAATTGTATTCGATGGATATCGACTCACAGAGCACAAAAATGTATTTTCTATAAGTTTTGGACTTGTAGTTTTGTTTTCAGAGAATTTTGAATTTTGCAAGTTTTGACCTGTTTAGACCTGTTTAGACGCTCGGTTAAGGAGATATGACGATTTAAAGATTTTGAAATGTGATTTTCTTCAAACGTGAATTTTTCAACTCCAATTGAATTGTATTCGATGGATATCGACTCACAGAGCACAAAAATGTATTTTCTATAAGTTTTGGGCTTGTAGTTTTGTTTTCAGAGAATTTTGAATTTTGCAAGTTTTGACCTGTTTAGACCTGTTTAGACGCTCGGTTAAGGAGATATGACGATTTAAAGATTTTGAAATGTGATTTTATACAAACGTGAATTTTTCAACTCCAATTGAATTGTATGCGATGGATATCGACTCACAGAGCACAAAAATGTATTTTCTATAAGTTTTGGACTTGTAGTTTTGTTTTTATATAATTTTGAATTTTGCAAGTTTTGACCTGTTTAGACGCTCGGTTAAGGAGATATGACGATTTAAAGATTTTGAAATGTGATTTTCTTCAAACGTGAATTTTTCAACTCCAATTGAATTGTATGCGATGGATATCGACTCACAGAGCACAAAAATGTATTTTCTATAAGTTTTGGACTTGTAGTTTTGTTTTTAGAGAATTTTGAATTTTGCAAGTTTTGACCTGTTTAGACGCTCGGTTAAGGAGATATGACGATTTAAAGATTTTGAAATGTGATTTTCTTCAAACGTGAATTTTTCAACTCCAATTGAATTGTATTCGATGGATATCGACTCACAGAGCACAAAAATGTATTTTCTATAAGTTTTGGACTTGTAGTTTTGTTTTTAGAGAATTTTGAATTTTGCAAGTTTTGACCTGTTTAGACGCTCGGTTAAGGAGATATGACGATTTAAAGATTTTGAAATGTGATTTTCTTCAAACGTGAATTTTTCAACTCCAATTGAATTGTATGCGATGGATATCGACTCACAGAGCACAAAAATGTATTTTCTATAAGTTTTGGACTTGTAGTTTTGTTTTTAGAGAATTTTGAATTTTGCAAGTTTTGACCTGTTTAGACGCTCGGTTAAGGAGATATGACGATTTAAAGATTTTGAAATGTGATTTTCTTCAAACGTGAATTTTTCAACTCCAATTGAATTGTATGCGATGGATATCGACTCACAGAGCACAAAAATGTATTTTCTATAAGTTTTGGACTTGTAGTTTTGTTTTTAAAGAATTTTTAATTTTGCAAGTTTTGACCTGTTTAGACGCTCGGTTAAGGAGATATGACGATTTAAAGATTTTGAAATGTGATTTTCTTCAAACGTGAATTTTTCAACTCCAATTGAATTGTATGCGATGGATATCGACTCACAGAGCACAAAAATGTATTTTCTATAAGTTTTGGACTTGTAGTTTTGTTTTTAGAGAATTTTGAATTTTGCAAGTTTTGACCTGTTTAGACGCTCGGTTAAGGAGATATGACGATTTAAAGATTTTGAAATGTGATTTTCTTCAAACGTGAATTTTTCAACTCCAATTGAATTGTATGCGATGGATATCGACTCACAGAGCACAAAAATGTATTTTCTATAAGTTTTGGACTTGTAGTTTTGTTTTTAAAGAATTTTTAATTTTGCAAGTTTTGACCTGTTTAGACGCTCGGTTAAGGAGATATGACGATTTAAAGATTTTGAAATGTGATTTTCTTCGAACGTGAATTTTTCAACTCCAATTGAATTGTATGCGATGGATATCGACTCACAGAGCACAAAAATGTATTTTCTATAAGTTTTGGACTTGTAGTTTTGTTTTTAGAGAATTTTGAATTTTGCAAGTTTTGACCTGTTTAGACGCTCGGTTAAGGAGATATGACGATTTAAAGATTTTGAAATGTGATTTTCTTCAAACGTGAATTTTTCAACTCCAATTGAATTGTATGCGATGGATATCGACTCACAGAGCACAAAAATGTATTTTCTATAAGTTTTGGACTTGTAGTTTTGTTTTTAGAGAATTTTGAATTTTGCAAGTTTTGACCTGTTTAGACGCTCGGTTAAGGAGATATGACGATTTAAAGATTTTGAAATGTGATTTTCTTCAAACGTGAATTTTTCAACTCCAATTGAATTGTATTCGACGGATATCGACTCACAGAGCACAAAAATGTATTTTCTATAAGTTTTGGACTTGTAGTTTTGTTTTTAGAGAATTTTGAATTTTGCAAGTTTTGACCTGTTTAGACGCTCGGTTAAGGAGATATGACGATTTAAAGATTTTGAAATGTGATTTTCTTCAAACGTGAATTTTTCAACTCCAATTGAATTGTATGCGATGGATATCGACTCACAGAGCACAAAAATGTATTTTCTATAAGTTTTGGACTTGTAGTTTTGTTTTTAGAGAATTTTGCAAGTTTTGACCTGTTTAGACGCTCGGTTAAGGAGATATGACGATTTAAAGATTTTGAAATGTGATTTTCTTCAAACGTGAATTTTTCAACTCCAATTGAATTGTATGCGATGGATATCGACTCACAGAGCACAAAAATGTATTTTCTATAAGTTTTGGACTTGTAGTTTTGTTTTTAGAGAATTTTGAATTTTGCAAGTTTTGACCTGTTTAGACGCTCGGTTAAGGAGATATGACGATTTAAAGATTTTGAAATGTGATTTTCTTCAAACGTGAATTTTTCAACTCCAATTGAATTGTATGCGATGGATATCGACTCACAGAGCACAAAAATGTATTTTCTATAAGTTTTGGACTTGTAGTTTTGTTTTTAGAGAATTTTGAATTTTGCAAGTTTTGACCTGTTTAGACGCTCGGTTAAGGAGATATGACGATTTAAAGATTTTGAAATGTGATTTTCTTCAAACGTGAATTTTTCAACTCCAATTGAATTGTATGCGATGGATATCGACTCACAGAGCACAAAAATGTATTTTCTATAAGTTTTGGACTTGTAGTTTTGTTTTTAGAGAATTTTGAATTTTGCAAGTTTTGACCTGTTTAGACCTGTTTAGACGCTCGGTTAAGGAGATATGACGATTTAAAGATTTTGAAATGTGATTTTCTTCAAACGTGAATTTTTCAACTCCAATTGAATTGTATGCGATGGATATCGACTCACAGAGCACAAAAATGTATTTTCTATAGGGTAAAACCATACAATACGCCCCAGTTTACAAAACGCCCCACCAGTCTCGTACGCACACAGGTGTTGTTAAGCAAACAAAACGAAAACTGTTCAAACTAATTTAAGTTGCTCGTCAATTGTGTTATTGAGTTGTAGTATTCTGTGTACCCTGAAAAGAAAAAAACTGCAAAACAAAAATTTGGCACCAAAACATATTGCGGAGGGCGCAGGCAAAATTTCATTTTTTCAAAAAGTATAAAGACCATATCAAATTGGTATATATATTTAGAAAGTTCAAAAAATGGGCTTCTTAGTTCTTTTTTGGTAATTCCTTGAAATCAGTTTTTGTTGCTATATTTTTGCATGCGCGTATTGCACTTCGAAATTTACAAAACGCCCCAGTACAGTGAGTGTAATACGCCCCAGTAGATTATGAGGTAAAATACTGATCAATATTTTTTTTTTATTTGCTATATGCTTAAGAATTGCATTAAATTACAAAAAGACGACACTGCGGCCATTATGGTCAAAAACGAAAATTATTACAGGACAGTTTTAAAGAAGTTTAGTATTCAGCGCATATCTTGCCATATGGCGTTGAACGAGTTTTTTTTACCATGTATACATACCAGATTGCAACATTTGCGGCCGCAAAGCATCGCAAAATTCTATATTCCAAAATCAAATAATTTATTTTTTCTAATTTAATACATTTGTACGTACTTTTTCCTTAGGGGCGTTTTGTCACTGGTGTGGGGCGTTTTACCCAGCAAATGAGTTACAAAACGCCCCACTTGAACTTTTTTTAAACAATTTATATATAATACATGCTAACATATTTTAGTACATATGAATATGCAAAAAGTAAGAAAAAAGACTATACTTTTTATATTTACCAAAAAAAACATTATTTTCCTTCATTTTTTTTGTTTTATTGAAGATTCAAAAAAAGTGGGGCGTATTGTATAGTTTTACCCTAAGTTTTGGACTTGTAGTTTTGTTTTTAGATAATTTTGAATTTTGCAAGTTTTGACCTGTTTAGACGCTCGGTTAAGGAGATATGACGATTTAAAGATTTTGAAATGTGATTTTCTTCAAACGTGAATTTTTCAACTCCAATTGAATTGTATGCGATGGATATCGACTCACAGAGCACAAAAATGTATTTTCTATAAGTTTTGGACTTGTAGTTTTGTTTTTAGAGAATTTTGCAAGTTTTGACCTGTTTAGACGATCGGTTAAGGAGATATGACGATTTAAAGATTTTGAAATGTGATTTTCTTCAAACGTGAATTTTTCAACTCCAATTGAATTGTATGCGATGGATATCGACTCACAGAGCACAAAAATGTATTTTCTATAAGTTTTGGACTTGTAGTTTTGTTTTTAGAGAATTTTGAATTTTGCAAGTTTTGACCTGTTTAGACGCTCGGTTAAGGAGATATGACGATTTAAAGATTTTGAAATGTGATTTTCTTCAAACGTGAATTTTTTAACTCCAATTGAATTGTATGCGATGGATATCGACTCACAGAGCACAAAAATGTATTTTCTATAAGTTTTGGACTTGTAGTTTTGTTTTTAGAGAATTTTGAATTTTGCAAGTTTTGACCTGTTTAGACGCTCGGTTAAGGAGATATGACGATTTAAAGATTTTGAAATGTGATTTTCTTCGAACGTGAATTTTTCAACTCCAATTGAATTGTATGCGATGGATATCGACTCACAGAGCACAAAAATGTATTTTCTATAAGTTTTGGACTTGTAGTTTTGTTTTTAGAGAATTTTGAATTTTGCAAGTTTTGACCTGTTTAGACGCTCGGTTAAGGAGATATGACGATTTAAAGATTTTGAAATGTGATTTTCTTCAAACGTGAATTTTTCAACTCCAATTGAATTGTATGCGATGGATATCGACTCACAGAGCACAAAAATGTATTTTCTATAAGTTTTGGACTTGTAGTTTTGTTTTTAGAGAATTTTGAATTTTGCAAGTTTTGACCTGTTTAGACGCTCGGTTAAGGAGATATGACGATTTAAAGATTTTGAAATGTGATTTTCTTCAAACGTGAATTTTTCAACTCCAATTGAATTGTATGCGATGGATATCGACTCACAGAGCACAAAAATGTATTTTCTATAAGTTTTGGACTTGTAGTTTTGTTTTTAGAGAATTTTGAATTTTGCAAGTTTTGACCTGTTTAGACGCTCGGTTAAGGAGATATGACGATTTAAAGATTTTGAAATGTGATTTTCTTCAAACGTGAATTTTTCAACTCCAAATTGAATTGTATGCGATGGATATCGACTCACAGAGCACAAAAATGTATTTTCTATAAGTTTTGGACTTGTAGTTTTGTTTTTAGAGAATTTTGAATTTTGCAAGTTTTGACCTGTTTAGACGCTCGGTTAAGGAGATATGACGATTTAAAGATTTTGAAATGTGATTTTCTTCAAACGTGAATTTTTCAACTCCAATTGAATTGTATGCGATGGATATCGACTCACAGAGCACAAAAATGTATTTTCTATAAGTTTTGGACTTGTAGTTTTGTTTTTAGAGAATTTTGAATTTTGCAAGTTTTGACCTGTTTAGACGCTCGGTTAAGGAGATATGACGATTTAAAGATTTTGAAATGTGATTTTCTTCAAACGTGAATTTTTCAACTCCAATTGAATTGTATGCGATGGATATCGACTCACAGAGCACAAAAATGTATTTTCTATAAGTTTTGGACTTGTAGTTTTGTTTTTAGAGAATTTTGCAAGTTTTGACCTGTTTAGACGATCGGTTAAGGAGATATGACGATTTAAAGATTTTGAAATGTGATTTTCTTCAAACGTGAATTTTTCAACTCCAATTGAATTGTATGCGATGGATATCGACTCACAGAGCACAAAAATGTATTTTCTATAAGTTTTGGACTTGTAGTTTTGTTTTTAGAGAATTTTGAATTTTGCAAGTTTTGACCTGTTTAGACGCTCGGTTAAGGAGATATGACGATTTAAAGATTTTGAAATGTGATTTTCTTCAAACGTGAATTTTTCAACTCCAATTGAATTGTATGCGATGGATATCGACTCACAGAGCACAAAAATGTATTTTCTATAAGTTTTGGACTTGTAGTTTTGTTTTTAAAGAATTTTTAATTTTGCAAGTTTTGACCTGTTTAGACGCTCGGTTAAGGAGATATGACGATTTAAAGATTTTGAAATGTGATTTTCTTCGAACGTGAATTTTTCAACTCCAATTGAATTGTATGCGATGGATATCGACTCACAGAGCACAAAAATGTATTTTCTATAAGTTTTGGACTTGTAGTTTTGTTTTTAGAGAATTTTGAATTTTGCAAGTTTTGACCTGTTAAGACGCTCGGTTAAGGAGATATGACGATTTAAAGATTTTGAAATGTGATTTTCTTCAAACGTGAATTTTTCAACTCCAATTGAATTGTATGCGATGGATATCGACTCACAGAGCACAAAAATGTATTTTCTATAAGTTTTGGACTTGTAGTTTTGTTTTTAGAGAATTTTGAATTTTGCAAGTTTTGACCTGTTTAGACGCTCGGTTAAGGAGATATGACGATTTAAAGATTTTGAAATGTGATTTTCTTCAAACGTGAATTTTTCAACTCCAATTGAATTGTATGCGATGGATATCGACTCACAGAGCACAAAAATGTATTTTCTATAAGTTTTGGACTTGTAGTTTTGTTTTTAGAGAATTTTGAATTTTGCAAGTTTTGACCTGTTTAGACGCTCGGTTAAGGAGATATGACGATTTAAAGATTTTGAAATGTGATTTTCTTCGAACGTGAATTTTTCAACTCCAATTGAATTGTATGCGATGGATATCGACTCACAGAGCACAAAAATGTATTTTCTATAAGTTTTGGACTTGTAGTTTTGTTTTTAGAGAATTTTGAATTTTGCAAGTTTTGACCTGTTTAGACGCTCGGTTAAGGAGATATGACGATTTAAAGATTTTGAAATGTGATTTTCTTCAAACGTGAATTTTTCAACTCCAATTGAATTGTATGCGATGGATATCGACTCACAGAGCACAAAAATGTATTTTCTATAAGTTTTGGACTTGTAGTTTTGTTTTTAGAGAATTTTGAATTTTGCAAGTTTTGACCTGTTTAGACGCTCGGTTAAGGAGATATGACGATTTAAAGATTTTGAAATGTGATTTTCTTCAAACGTGAATTTTTCAACTCCAATTGAATTGTATGCGATGGATATCGACTCACAGAGCACAAAAATGTATTTTCTATAAGTTTTGGACTTGTAGTTTTGTTTTTAGAGAATTTTGAATTTTGCAAGTTTTGACCTGTTTAGACGCTCGGTTAAGGAGATATGACGATTTAAAGATTTTGAAATGTGATTTTCTTCAAACGTGAATTTTTCAACTCCAAATTGAATTGTATGCGATGGATATCGACTCACAGAGCACAAAAATGTATTTTCTATAAGTTTTGGACTTGTAGTTTTGTTTTTAGAGAATTTTGAATTTTGCAAGTTTTGACCTGTTTAGACGCTCGGTTAAGGAGATATGACGATTTAAAGATTTTGAAATGTGATTTTCTTCAAACGTGAATTTTTCAACTCCAATTGAATTGTATGCGATGGATATCGACTCACAGAGCACAAAAATGTATTTTCTATAAGTTTTGGACTTGTAGTTTTGTTTTTAGAGAATTTTGAATTTTGCAAGTTTTGACCTGTTTAGACGCTCGGTTAAGGAGATATGACGATTTAATGATTTTGAAATGTGATTTTCTTCAAACTTGAATTTTTCAACTCCAATTGAATTGTATGCGATGGATATCGACTCACAGAGCACAAAAATGTATTTTCTATAAGTTTTGGACTTGTAGTTTTGTTTTTAGAGAATTTTGAATTTTGCAAGTTTTGACCTGTTTAGACGCTCGGTTAAGGAGATATGACGATTTAAAGATTTTGAAATGTGATTTTCTTCAAACGTGAATTTTTCAACTCCAATTGAATAGTATGCGATGGATATCGACTCACAGAGCACAAAAATGTATTTTCTATAAGTTTTGGACTTGTAGTTTTGTTTTTAGAGAATTTTGAATTTTGCAAGTTTTGACCTGTTTAGACGCTCGGTTAAGGAGATATCGTCGGTGAAACCAGAAAAGTGTGTAACTCCAAATTTTCTGAAAATAAGATTTGAATGCCATCTGTTAGACAAACCTAATATCTACTGTTCCTTAAACTCAGAATCCCTTTAAAGTTCATAGTTTTTATTTTATAAGCAAATTATAAAATGAAAACTCATACAAATGCCTTCAAAACGATTTTGTTTTTTTGCTTTCCTATAAAATTTGCTGAAATGGAGTTACACACTTTTCTGGTTTCACCGACGATATGACGATTTAAAGATTTTGAAATGTGATTTTCTTCAAACGTGAATTTTTCAACTCCAATTGAATTGTATGCGATGGATATCGACTCACAGAGCACAAAAATGTATTTTCTATAAGTTTTGGACTTGTAGTTTTGTTTTTAGAGAATTTTGAATTTTGCAAGTTTTGACCTGTTTAGACGCTCGGTTAAGGAGATATGACGATTTAAAGATTTTGAAATGTGATTTTCTTCGAACGTGAATTTTTCAACTCCAATTGAATTGTATGCGATGGATATCGACTCACAGAGCACAAAAATGTATTTTCTATAAGTTTTGGACTTGTAGTTTTGTTTTTAGAGAATTTTGAATTTTGCAAGTTTTGACCTGTTTAGACGCTCGGTTAAGGAGATATGACGATTTAAAGATTTTGAAATGTGATTTTCTTCAAACGTGAATTTTTCAACTCCAATTGAATTGTATGCGATGGATATCGACTCACAGAGCACAAAAATGTATTTTCTATAAGTTTTGGACTTGTAGTTTTGTTTTTAGAGAATTTTGAATTTTGCAAGTTTTGACCTGTTTAGACGCTCGGTTAAGGAGATATGACGATTTAAAGATTTTGAAATGTGATTTTCTTCAAACGTGAATTTTTCAACTCCAATTGAATTGTATGCGATGGATATCGACTCACAGAGCACAAAAATGTATTTTCTATAAGTTTTGGACTTGTAGTTTTGTTTTTAGAGAATTTTGAATTTTGCAAGTTTTGACCTGTTTAGACGCTCGGTTAAGGAGATATGACGATTTAAAGATTTTGAAATGTGATTTTCTTCAAACGTGAATTTTTCAACTCCAATTGAATTGTATTCGACGGATATCGACTCACAGAGCACAAAAATGTATTTTCTATAAGTTTTGGACTTGTAGTTTTGTTTTTAGAGAATTTTGAATTTTGCAAGTTTTGACCTGTTTAGACGCTCGGTTAAGGAGATATGACGATTTAAAGATTTTGAAATGTGATTTTCTTCAAACGTGAATTTTTCAACTCCAATTGAATTGTATGCGATGGATATCGACTCACAGAGCACAAAAATGTATTTTCTATAAGTTTTGGACTTGTAGTTTTGTTTTTAGAGAATTTTGAATTTTGCAAGTTTTGACCTGTTTAGACGCTCGGTTAAGGAGATATGACGATTTAAAGATTTTAAAATGTGATTTTCTTCAAACGTGAATTTTTCAACTCCAATTGAATTGTATGCGATGGATATCGACTCACAGAGCACAAAAATGTATTTTCTATAAGTTTTGGACTTGTAGTTTTGTTTTCAGAGAATTTTGAATTTTGCAAGTTTTGACCTGTTTAGACGCTCGGTTAAGGAGATATGACGATTTAAAGATTTTGAAATGTGATTTTCTTCAAACATGAATTTTTCAACTCCAATTGAATTGTATTCGATGGATATCGACTCACAGAGCACAAAAATGTATTTTCTATAAGTCTTGGACTTGTAGTTTTGTTTTCAGAGAATTTTGAATTTTGCAAGTTTTGACCTGTTTAGACCTGTTTAGACGCTCGGTTAAGGAGATATGACGATTTAAAGATTTTGAAATGTGATTTTGTACAAACGTGAATTTTTCAACTCCAATTGAATTGTATGCGATGGATATCGACTCACAGAGCACAAAAATGTATTTTCTATAAGTCTTGGACTTGTAGTTTTGTTTTCAGAGAATTTTGAATTTTGCAAGTTTTGACCTGTTTAGACCTGTTTAGACGCTCGGTTAAGGAGATATGACGATTTAAAGATTTTGAAATGTGATTTTCTTCAAACGTGAATTAATTGAATTGTATGCGATGGATATCGACTCACAGAGCACAAAAATGTATTTTCTATAAGTTTTGGACTTGTAGTTTTGTTTTTATATAATTTTGAATTTTGCAAGTTTTGACCTGTTTAGACGCTCGGTTAAGGAGATATGACGATTTAAAGATTTTGAAATGTGATTTTCTTCAAACTTATAGAAATTTTAAACTCCAATTGAATTGTATTCGATGGATATCGACTCACAGAGCACAAAAATGTATTTTCTATAAGTTTTGGACTTGTAGTTTTGTTTTCAGAGAATTTTGAATTTTGCAAGTTTTGACCTGTTTAGACGCTCGGTTAAGGAGATATGACGATTTAAAGATTTTGAAATGTGATTTTCTTCAAACATGAATTTTTCAACTCCAATTGAATTGTATTCGATGGATATCGACTCACAGAGCACAAAAATGTATTTTCTATAAGTCTTGGACTTGTAGTTTTGTTTTCAGAGAATTTTGAATTTTGCAAGTTTTGACCTGTTTAGACCTGTTTAGACGCTCGGTTAAGGAGATATGACGATTTAAAGATTTTGAAATGTGATTTTGTACAAACGTGAATTTTTCAACTCCAATTGAATTGTATGCGATGGATATCGACTCACAGAGCACAAAAATGTATTTTCTATAAGTTTTGGACTTGTAGTTTTGTTTTTATATAATTTTGAATTTTGCAAGTTTTGACCTGTTTAGACGCTCGGTTAAGGAGATATGACGATTTAAAGATTTTGAAATGTGATTTTCTTCAAACTTATAGAAATTTTAAACTCCAATTGAATTGTATTCGATGGATATCGACTCACAGAGCACAAAAATGTATTTTCTATAAGTTTTGGACTTGTAGTTTTGTTTTCAGAGAATTTTGAATTTTGCAAGTTTTGACCTGTTTAGACCTGTTTAGACGCTCGGTTAAGGAGATATGACGATTTAAAGATTTTAAAATGTGATTTTCTTCAAACGTGAATTTTTCAACTCCAATTGAATTGTATGCGATGGATATCGACTCACAGAGCACAAAAATGTATTTTCTATAAGTTTTGGACTTGTAGTTTTGTTTTTATATAATTTTGAATTTTGCAAGTTTTGACCTGTTTAGACGCTCGGTTAAGGAGATATGACGATTTAAAGATTTTGAAATGTGATTTTCTTCAAACTTATAGAAATTTTAAACTCCAATTGAATTGTATTCGATGGATATCGACTCACAGAGCACAAAAATGTATTTTCTATAAGTTTTGGACTTGTAGTTTTGTTTTCAGAGAATTTTGAATTTTGCAAGTTTTGACCTGTTTAGACCTGTTTAGACGCTCGGTTAAGGAGATATGACGATTTAAAGATTTTGAAATGTGATTTTCTTCAAACGTGAATTTTTCAACTCCAATTGAATTGTATGCGATGGATATCGACTCACAGAGCACAAAAATGTATTTTCTATAAGTCTTGGACTTGTAGTTTTGTTTTCAGAGAATTTTGAATTTTGCAAGTTTTGACCTGTTTAGACCTGTTTAGACGCTCGGTTAAGGAGATATGACGATTTAAAGATTTTGAAATGTGATTTTGTACAAACGTGAATTTTTCAACTCCAATTGAATTGTATGCGATGGATATCGACTCACAGAGCACAAAAATGTATTTTCTATAAGTTTTGGACTTGTAGTTTTGTTTTTATATAATTTTGAATTTTGCAAGTTTTGACCTGTTTAGACGCTCGGTTAAGGAGATATGACGATTTAAAGATTTTGAAATGTGATTTTCTTCAAACTTATAGAAATTTTAAACTCCAATTGAATTGTATTCGATGGATATCGACTCACAGAGCACAAAAATGTATTTTCTATAAGTTTTGGACTTGTAGTTTTGTTTTCAGAGAATTTTGAATTTTGCAAGTTTTGACCTGTTTAGACCTGTTTAGACGCTCGGTTAAGGAGATATGACGATTTAAAGATTTTAAAATGTGATTTTCTTCAAACGTGAATTTTTCAACTCCAATTGAATTGTATGCGATGGATATCGACTCACAGAGCACAAAAATGTATTTTCTATAAGTTTTGGACTTGTAGTTTTGTTTTTAGAGAATTTTGAATTTTGCAAGTTTTGACCTGTTTAGACGCTCGGTTAAGGAGATATGACGATTTAAAGATTTTGAAATGTGATTTTCTTCAAACGTGAATTTTTCAACTCCAATTGAATTGTATGCGATGGATATCGACTCACAGAGCACAAAAATGTATTTTCTATAAGTTTTGGACTTGTAGTTTTGTTTTCAGAGAATTTTGAATTTTGCAAGTTTTGACCTGTTTAGACCTGTTTAGACGCTCGGTTAAGGAGATATGACGATTTAAAGATTTTGAAATGTGATTTTCTTCAAACGTGAATTAATTGAATTGTATGCGATGGATATCGACTCACAGAGCACAAAAATGTATTTTCTATAAGTTTTGGACTTGTAGTTTTGTTTTTATATAATTTTGAATTTTGCAAGTTTTGACCTGTTTAGACGCTCGGTTAAGGAGATATGACGATTTAAAGATTTTGAAATGTGATTTTCTTCAAACTTATAGAAATTTTAAACTCCAATTGAATTGTATTCGATGGATATCGACTCACAGAGCACAAAAATGTATTTTCTATAAGTTTTGGACTTGTAGTTTTGTTTTCAGAGAATTTTGAATTTTGCAAGTTTTGACCTGTTTAGACCTGTTTAGACGCTCGGTTAAGGAGATATGACGATTTAAAGATTTTAAAATGTGATTTTCTTCAAACGTGAATTTTTCAACTCCAATTGAATTGTATGCGATGGATATCGACTCACAGAGCACAAAAATGTATTTTCTATAAGTTTTGGACTTGTAGTTTTGTTTTTAGAGAATTTTGAATTTTGCAAGTTTTGACCTGTTTAGACGCTCGGTTAAGGAGATATGACGATTTAAAGATTTTGAAATGTGATTTTCTTCAAACTTATAGAAATTTTAAACTCCAATTGAATTGTATTCGATGGATATCGACTCACAGAGCACAAAAATGTATTTTCTATAAGTTTTGGACTTGTAGTTTTGTTTTCAGAGAATTTTGAATTTTGCAAGTTTTGACCTGTTTAGACCTGTTTAGACGCTCGGTTAAGGAGATATGACGATTTAAAGATTTTGAAATGTGATTTTCTTCAAACGTGAATTTTTCAACTCCAATTGAATTGTATGCGATGGATATCGACTCACAGAGCACAAAAATGTATTTTCTATAAGTCTTGGACTTGTAGTTTTGTTTTCAGAGAATTTTGAATTTTGCAAGTTTTGACCTGTTTAGACCTGTTTAGACGCTCGGTTAAGGAGATATGACGATTTAAAGATTTTGAAATGTGATTTTGTACAAACGTGAATTTTTCAACTCCAATTGAATTGTATGCGATGGATATCGACTCACAGAGCACAAAAATGTATTTTCTATAAGTTTTGGACTTGTAGTTTTGTTTTTATATAATTTTGAATTTTGCAAGTTTTGACCTGTTTAGACGCTCGGTTAAGGAGATATGACGATTTAAAGATTTTGAAATGTGATTTTCTTCAAACTTATAGAAATTTTAAACTCCAATTGAATTGTATTCGATGGATATCGACTCACAGAGCACAAAAATGTATTTTCTATAAGTTTTGGACTTGTAGTTTTGTTTTCAGAGAATTTTGAATTTTGCAAGTTTTGACCTGTTTAGACCTGTTTAGACGCTCGGTTAAGGAGATATGACGATTTAAAGATTTTAAAATGTGATTTTCTTCAAACGTGAATTTTTCAACTCCAATTGAATTGTATGCGATGGATATCGACTCACAGAGCACAAAAATGTATTTTCTATAAGTTTTGGACTTGTAGTTTTGTTTTTAGAGAATTTTGAATTTTGCAAGTTTTGACCTGTTTAGACGCTCGGTTAAGGAGATATGACGATTTAAAGATTTTGAAATGTGATTTTCTTCAAACGTGAATTTTTCAACTCCAATTGAATTGTATGCGATGGATATCGACTCACAGAGCACAAAAATGTATTTTCTATAAGTTTTGGACTTGTAGTTTTGTTTTCAGAGAATTTTGAATTTTGCAAGTTTTGACCTGTTTAGACCTGTTTAGACGCTCGGTTAAGGAGATATGACGATTTAAAGATTTTGAAATGTGATTTTCTTCAAACGTGAATTAATTGAATTGTATGCGATGGATATCGACTCACAGAGCACAAAAATGTATTTTCTATAAGTTTTGGACTTGTAGTTTTGTTTTTATATAATTTTGAATTTTGCAAGTTTTGACCTGTTTAGACGCTCGGTTAAGGAGATATGACGATTTAAAGATTTTGAAATGTGATTTTCTTCAAACTTATAGAAATTTTAAACTCCAATTGAATTGTATTCGATGGATATCGACTCACAGAGCACAAAAATGTATTTTCTATAAGTTTTGGACTTGTAGTTTTGTTTTTAGAGAATTTTGAATTTTGCAAGTTTTGACCTGTTTAGACGCTCGGTTAAGGAGATATGACGATTTAAAGATTTTGAAATGTGATTTTCTTCAAACATGAATTTTTCAACTCCAATTGAATTGTATTCGATGGATATCGACTCACAGAGCACAAAAATGTATTTTCTATAAGTCTTGGACTTGTAGTTTTGTTTTCAGAGAATTTTGAATTTTGCAAGTTTTGACCTGTTTAGACCTGTTTAGACGCTCGGTTAAGGAGATATGACGATTTAAAGATTTTGAAATGTGATTTTGTACAAACGTGAATTTTTCAACTCCAATTGAATTGTATGCGATGGATATCGACTCACAGAGCACAAAAATGTATTTTCTATAAGTTTTGGACTTGTAGTTTTGTTTTTATATAATTTTGAATTTTGCAAGTTTTGACCTGTTTAGACGCTCGGTTAAGGAGATATGACGATTTAAAGATTTTGAAATGTGATTTTCTTCAAACTTATAGAAATTTTAAACTCCAATTGAATTGTATTCGATGGATATCGACTCACAGAGCACAAAAATGTATTTTCTATAAGTTTTGGACTTGTAGTTTTGTTTTCAGAGAATTTTGAATTTTGCAAGTTTTGACCTGTTTAGACCTGTTTAGACGCTCGGTTAAGGAGATATGACGATTTAAAGATTTTGAAATGTGATTTTCTTCAAACTTATAGAAATTTTAAACTCCAATTGAATTGTATTCGATGGATATCGACTCACAGAGCACAAAAATGTATTTTCTATAAGTTTTGGACTTGTAGTTTTGTTTTCAGAGAATTTTGAATTTTGCAAGTTTTGACCTGTTTAGACGCTCGGTTAAGGAGATATGACGATTTAAAGATTTTGAAATGTGATTTTCTTCAAACATGAATTTTTCAACTCCAATTGAATTGTATTCGATGGATATCGACTCACAGAGCACAAAAATGTATTTTCTATAAGTCTTGGACTTGTAGTTTTGTTTTCAGAGAATTTTGAATTTTGCAAGTTTTGACCTGTTTAGACCTGTTTAGACGCTCGGTTAAGGAGATATGACGATTTAAAGATTTTGAAATGTGATTTTGTACAAACGTGAATTTTTCAACTCCAATTGAATTGTATGCGATGGATATCGACTCACAGAGCACAAAAATGTATTTTCTATAAGTTTTGGACTTGTAGTTTTGTTTTTATATAATTTTGAATTTTGCAAGTTTTGACCTGTTTAGACGCTCGGTTAAGGAGATATGACGATTTAAAGATTTTGAAATGTGATTTTCTTCAAACTTATAGAAATTTTAAACTCCAATTGAATTGTATTCGATGGATATCGACTCACAGAGCACAAAAATGTATTTTCTATAAGTTTTGGACTTGTAGTTTTGTTTTTATATAATTTTGAATTTTGCAAGTTTTGACCTGTTTAGACGCTCGGTTAAGGAGATATGACGATTTAAAGATTTTGAAATGTGATTTTCTTCAAACTTATAGAAATTTTAAACTCCAATTGAATTGTATTCGATGGATATCGACTCACAGAGCACAAAAATGTATTTTCTATAAGTTTTGGACTTGTAGTTTTGTTTTCAGAGAATTTTGAATTTTGCAAGTTTTGACCTGTTTAGACGCTCGGTTAAGGAGATATGACGATTTAAAGATTTTGAAATGTGATTTTCTTCAAACATGAATTTTTCAACTCCAATTGAATTGTATTCGATGGATATCGACTCACAGAGCACAAAAATGTATTTTCTATAAGTTTTGGACTTGTAGTTTTGTTTTCAGAGAATTTTGAATTTTGCAAGTTTTGACCTGTTTAGACGCTCGGTTAAGGAGATATGACGATTTAAAGATTTTGAAATGTGATTTTCTTCAAACGTGAATTTTTCAACTCCAATTGAATTGTATGCGATGGATATCGACTCACAGAGCACAAAAATGTATTTTCTATAAGTTTTGGACTTGTAGTTTTGTTTTCAGAGAATTTTGAATTTTGCAAGTTTTGACCTGTTTAGACCTGTTTAGACGCTCGGTTAAGGAGATATGACGATTTAAAGATTTTGAAATGTGATTTTCTTCAAACGTGAATTAATTGAATTGTATGCGATGGATATCGACTCACAGAGCACAAAAATGTATTTTCTATAAGTTTTGGACTTGTAGTTTTGTTTTTATATAATTTTGAATTTTGCAAGTTTTGACCTGTTTAGACGCTCGGTTAAGGAGATATGACGATTTAAAGATTTTGAAATGTGATTTTCTTCAAACTTATAGAAATTTTAAACTCCAATTGAATTGTATTCGATGGATATCGACTCACAGAGCACAAAAATGTATTTTCTATAAGTTTTGGACTTGTAGTTTTGTTTTTATATAATTTTGAATTTTGCAAGTTTTGACCTGTTTAGACGCTCGGTTAAGGAGATATGACGATTTAAAGATTTTGAAATGTGATTTTCTTCAAACTTATAGAAATTTTAAACTCCAATTGAATTGTATTCGATGGATATCGACTCACAGAGCACAAAAATGTATTTTCTATAAGTTTTGGACTTGTAGTTTTGTTTTCAGAGAATTTTGAATTTTGCAAGTTTTGACCTGTTTAGACGCTCGGTTAAGGAGATATGACGATTTAAAGATTTTGAAATGTGATTTTCTTCAAACATGAATTTTTCAACTCCAATTGAATTGTATTCGATGGATATCGACTCACAGAGCACAAAAATGTATTTTCTATAAGTCTTGGACTTGTAGTTTTGTTTTCAGAGAATTTTGAATTTTGCAAGTTTTGACCTGTTTAGACCTGTTTAGACGCTCGGTTAAGGAGATATGACGATTTAAAGATTTTGAAATGTGATTTTGTACAAACGTGAATTTTTCAACTCCAATTGAATTGTATGCGATGGATATCGACTCACAGAGCACAAAAATGTATTTTCTATAAGTTTTGGACTTGTAGTTTTGTTTTTATATAATTTTGAATTTTGCAAGTTTTGACCTGTTTAGACGCTCGGTTAAGGAGATATGACGATTTAAAGATTTTGAAATGTGATTTTCTTCAAACTTATAGAAATTTTAAACTCCAATTGAATTGTATTCGATGGATATCGACTCACAGAGCACAAAAATGTATTTTCTATAAGTTTTGGACTTGTAGTTTTGTTTTCAGAGAATTTTGAATTTTGCAAGTTTTGACCTGTTTAGACCTGTTTAGACGCTCGGTTAAGGAGATATGACGATTTAAAGATTTTGAAATGTGATTTTCTTCAAACGTGAATTTTTCAACTCCAATTGAATTGTATGCGATGGATATCGACTCACAGAGCACAAAAATGTATTTTCTATAAGTCTTGGACTTGTAGTTTTGTTTTCAGAGAATTTTGAATTTTGCAAGTTTTGACCTGTTTAGACCTGTTTAGACGCTCGGTTAAGGAGATATGACGATTTAAAGATTTTGAAATGTGATTTTGTACAAACGTGAATTTTTCAACTCCAATTGAATTGTATGCGATGGATATCGACTCACAGAGCACAAAAATGTATTTTCTATAAGTTTTGGACTTGTAGTTTTGTTTTTATATAATTTTGAATTTTGCAAGTTTTGACCTGTTTAGACGCTCGGTTAAGGAGATATGACGATTTAAAGATTTTGAAATGTGATTTTCTTCAAACTTATAGAAATTTTAAACTCCAATTGAATTGTATTCGATGGATATCGACTCACAGAGCACAAAAATGTATTTTCTATAAGTTTTGGACTTGTAGTTTTGTTTTCAGAGAATTTTGAATTTTGCAAGTTTTGACCTGTTTAGACCTGTTTAGACGCTCGGTTAAGGAGATATGACGATTTAAAGATTTTAAAATGTGATTTTCTTCAAACGTGAATTTTTCAACTCCAATTGAATTGTATTCGATGGATATCGACTCACAGAGCACAAAAATGTATTTTCTATAAGTTTTGGACTTGTAGTTTTGTTTTCAGAGAATTTTGAATTTTGCAAGTTTTGACCTGTTTAGACCTGTTTAGACGCTCGGTTAAGGAGATATGACGATTTAAAGATTTTGAAATGTGATTTTCTTCAAACGTGAATTTTTCAACTCCAATTGAATTGTATGCGATGGATATCGACTCACAGAGCACAAAAATGTATTTTCTATAAGTCTTGGACTTGTAGTTTTGTTTTCAGAGAATTTTGAATTTTGCAAGTTTTGACCTGTTTAGACCTGTTTAGACGCTCGGTTAAGGAGATATGACGATTTAAAGATTTTGAAATGTGATTTTGTACAAACGTGAATTTTTCAACTCCAATTGAATTGTATGCGATGGATATCGACTCACAGAGCACAAAAATGTATTTTCTATAAGTTTTGGACTTGTAGTTTTGTTTTTATATAATTTTGAATTTTGCAAGTTTTGACCTGTTTAGACGCTCGGTTAAGGAGATATGACGATTTAAAGATTTTGAAATGTGATTTTCTTCAAACTTATAGAAATTTTAAACTCCAATTGAATTGTATTCGATGGATATCGACTCACAGAGCACAAAAATGTATTTTCTATAAGTTTTGGACTTGTAGTTTTGTTTTCAGAGAATTTTGAATTTTGCAAGTTTTGACCTGTTTAGACCTGTTTAGACGCTCGGTTAAGGAGATATGACGATTTAAAGATTTTAAAATGTGATTTTCTTCAAACGTGAATTTTTCAACTCCAAATGAATTGTATGCGATGGATATCGACTCACAGAGCACAAAAATGTATTTTCTATAAGTTTTGGACTTGTAGTTTTGTTTTTAGAGAATTTTGAATTTTGCAAGTTTTGACCTGTTTAGACGCTCGGTTAAGGAGATATGACGATTTAAAGATTTTGAAATGTGATTTTCTTCAAACTTATAGAAATTTTAAACTCCAATTGAATTGTATTCGATGGATATCGACTCACAGAGCACAAAAATGTATTTTCTATAAGTTTTGGACTTGTAGTTTTGTTTTCAGAGAATTTTGAATTTTGCAAGTTTTGACCTGTTTAGACCTGTTTAGACGCTCGGTTAAGGAGATATGACGATTTAAAGATTTTAAAATGTGATTTTCTTCAAACGTGAATTTTTCAACTCCAATTGAATTGTATGCGATGGATATCGACTCACAGAGCACAAAAATGTATTTTCTATAAGTTTTGGACTTGTAGTTTTGTTTTTAGAGAATTTTGAATTTTGCAAGTTTTGACCTGTTTAGACGCTCGGTTAAGGAGATATGACGATTTAAAGATTTTGAAATGTGATTTTCTTCAAACTTATAGAAATTTTAAACTCCAATTGAATTGTATTCGATGGATATCGACTCACAGAGCACAAAAATGTATTTTCTATAAGTTTTGGACTTGTAGTTTTGTTTTCAGAGAATTTTGAATTTTGCAAGTTTTGACCTGTTTAGACCTGTTTAGACGCTCGGTTAAGGAGATATGACGATTTAAAGATTTTGAAATGTGATTTTCTTCAAACGTGAATTTTTCAACTCCAATTGAATTGTATGCGATGGATATCGACTCACAGAGCACAAAAATGTATTTTCTATAAGTTTTGGACTTGTAGTTTTGTTTTTAGAGAATTTTGAATTTTGCAAGTTTTGACCTGTTTAGACGCTCGGTTAAGGAGATATGACGATTTAAAGATTTTGAAATGTGATTTTCTTCAAACTTATAGAAATTTTAAACTCCAATTGAATTGTATTCGATGGATATCGACTCACAGAGCACAAAATGTATTTTCTATAAGTTTTGGACTTGTAGTTTTGTTTTTCAGAGAATTTTGAATTTTGCAAGTTTTGACCTGTTTAGACCTGTTTAGACGCTCGGTTAAGGAGATATGACGATTTAAAGATTTTGAAATGTGATTTTCTTCAAACGTGAATTTTTCAACTCCAATTGAATTGTATGCGATGGATATCGACTCACAGAGCACAAAAATGTATTTTCTATAAGTTTTGGACTTGTAGTTTTGTTTTTAGAGAATTTTGAATTTTGCAAGTTTTGACCTGTTTAGACGCTCGGTTAAGGAGATATGACGATTTAAAGATTTTGAAATGTGATTTTCTTCAAACGTGAATTTTTCAACTCCAATTGAATTGTATGCGATGGATATCGACTCACAGAGCACAAAAATGTATTTTCTATAAGTTTTGGACTTGTAGTTTTGTTTTTAGAGAATTTTGAATTTTGCAAGTTTTGACCTGTTTAGACGCTCGGTTAAGGAGATATGACGATTTAAAGATTTTGAAATGTGATTTTCTTCAAACGTGAATTTTTAAACTCCAATTGAATTGTATTCGATGGATATCGACTCACAGAGCACAAAAATGTATTTTCTACAAGTTTTGGACTTGTAGTTTTGTTTTTAGAGAATTTTGAATTTTGTAAGTTTTGACCTGTTTAGACGCTCGGTTAAGGAGATATGACGATTTAAAGATTTTGAAATGTGATTTTCTTCAAACGTGAATTTTTCAACTCCAATTGAATTGTATGCGATGGATATCGACTCACAGAGCACAAAAATGTATTTTCTATAAGTTTTGGACTTGCAGTTTTGTTTTTAGAGAATTTTGAATTTTGCAAGTTTTGACCTGTTTAGACGCTCGGTTAAGGAGATATGACGATTTAAAGATTTTGAAATGTGATTTTCTTCAAACGTGAATTTTTCAACTCCAATTGAATTGTATGCGATGGATATCGACTCACAGAGCACAAAAATGTATTTTCTATAAGTTTTGGACTTGTAGTTTTGTTTTTAGAGAATTTTGAATTTTGCAAGTTTTGACCTGTTTAGACGCTCGGTTAAGGAGATATGACGATTTAAAGATTTTGAAATGTGATTTTCTTCAAACGTGAATTTTTCAACTCCAATTGAATTGTATGCGATGGATATCGACTCACAGAGCACAAAAATGTATTTTCTATAAGTTTTGGACTTGTAGTTTTGTTTTTAGAGAATTTTGAATTTTGCAAGTTTTGACCTGTTTAGACGCTCGGTTAAGGAGATATGACGATTTAAAGATTTTGAAATGTGATTTTCTTCAAACGTGAATTTTTCAACTCCAATTGAATTGTATGCGATGGATATCGACTCACAGAGCACAAAAATGTATTTTCTATAAGTTTTGGACTTGTAGTTTTGTTTTTAGAGAATTTTGAATTTTGCAAGTTTTGACCTGTTTAGACGCTCGGTTAAGGAGATATGACGATTTAAAGATTTTGAAATGTGATTTTCTTCAAACGTGAATTTTTCAACTCCAATTGAATTGTATTCGATGGATATCGACTCACAGAGCACAAAAATGTATTTTCTATAAGTTTTGGACTTGTAGTTTTGTTTTTAGAGAATTTTGAATTTTGCAAGTTTTGACCTGTTTAGACGCTCGGTTAAGGAGATATGACGATTTAAAGATTTTGAAATGTGATTTTCTTCAAACATGAATTTTTCAACTCCAATTGAATTGTATGCGATGGATATCGACTCACAGAGCACAAAAATGTATTTTCTATAAGTTTTGGACTTGTAGTTTTGTTTTTAGAGAATTTTGAATTTTGCAAGTTTTGACCTGTTTAGACGCTCGGTTAAGGAGATATGACGATTTAAAGATTTTGAAATGTGATTTTCTTCAAACGTGAATTTTTCAACTCCAATTGAATTGTATGCGATGGATATCGACTCACAGAGCACAAAAATGTATTTTCTATAAGTTTTGGACTTGTAGTTTTGTTTTTAGAGAATTTTGAATTTTGCAAGTTTTGACCTGTTTAGACGCTCGGTTAAGGAGATATGACGATTTAAAGATTTTGAAATGTGATTTTCTTCAAACGTGAATTTTTCAACTCCAATTGAATTGTATGCGATGGATATCGACTCACAGAGCACAAAAATGTATTTTCTATAAGTTTTGGACTTGTAGTTTTGTTTTTAGAGAATTTTGAATTTTGCAAGTTTTGACCTGTTTAGACGCTCGGTTAAGGAGATATGACGATTTAAAGATTTTGAAATGTGATTTTCTTCAAACGTGAATTTTTCAACTCCAATTGAATTGTATGCGATGGATATCGACTCACAGAGCACAAAAATGTTTTTTCTATAAGTTTTGGACTTGTAGTTTTGTTTTTAGAGAATTTTGAATTTTGCAAGTTTTGACCTGTTTAGACGCTCGGTTAAGGAGATATGACGATTTAAAGATTTTGAAATGTGATTTTCTTCAAACGTGAATTTTTCAACTCCAATTGAATTGTATGCGATGGATATCGACTCACAGAGCACAAAAATGTATTTTCTATAAGTTTTGGACTTGTAGTTTTGTTTTTAGAGAATTTTGAATTTTGCAAGTTTTGACCTGTTTAGACGCTCGGTTAAGGAGATATGACGATTTAAAGATTTTGAAATGTGATTTTCTTCAAACGTGAATTTTTCAACTCCAATTGAATTGTATGCGATGGATATCGACTCACAGAGCACAAAAATGTATTTTCTATAAGTTTTGGACTTGTAGTTTTGTTTTTAGAGAATTTTGAATTTTGCAAGTTTTGACCTGTTTAGACGCTCGGTTAAGGAGATATGACGATTTAAAGATTTTGAAATGTGATTTTCTTCAAACGTGAATTTTTCAACTCCAATTGAATTGTATGCGATGGATATCGACTCACAGAGCACAAAAATGTATTTTCTATAAGTTTTGGACTTGTAGTTTTGTTTTTAGAGAATTTTGAATTTTGCAAGTTTTGACCTTTTTAGACGCTCGGTTAAGGAGATATGACGATTTAAAGATTTTGAAATGTGATTTTCTTCAAACGTGAATTTTTCAACTCCAATTGAATTGTATGCGATGGATATCGACTCACAGAGCACAAAAATGTATTTTCTATAAGTTTTGGACTTGTAGTTTTGTTTTTAGAGAATTTTGAATTTTGCAAGTTTTGACCTGTTTAGACGCTCGGTTAAGGAGATATGACGATTTAAAGATTTTGAAATGTGATTTTCTTCAAACGTGAATTTTTCAACTCCAATTGAATTGTATGCGATGGATATCGACTCACAGAGCACAAAAATGTATTTTCTATAAGTTTTGGACTTGTAGTTTTGTTTTTAGAGAATTTTGAATTTTGCAAGTTTTGACCTGTTTAGACGCTCGGTTAAGGAGATATGACGATTTAAAGATTTTGAAATGTGATTTTCTTCAAACGTGAATTTTTCAACTCCAATTGAATTGTATGCGATGGATATCGACTCACAGAGCACAAAAATGTATTTTCTATAAGTTTTGGACTTGTAGTTTTGTTTTTAGAGAATTTTGAATTTTGCAAGTTTTGACCTGTTTAGACGCTCGGTTAAGGAGATATGACGATTTAAAGATTTTGAAATGTGATTTTCTTCAAACGTGAATTTTTCAACTCCAATTGAATTGTATGCGATGGATATCGACTCACAGAGCACAAAAATGTATTTTCTATAAGTTTTGGACTTGTAGTTTTGTTTTTAGAGAATTTTGAATTTTGCAAGTTTTGACCTGTTTAGACGCTCGGTTAAGGAGATATGACGATTTAAAGATTTTGAAATGTGATTTTCTTCAAACGTGAATTTTTCAACTCCAATTGAAATGTATGCGATGGATATCGACTCACAGAGCACAAAAATGTATTTTCTATAAGTTTTGGACTTGTAGTTTTGTTTTTAGAGAATTTTGAATTTTGCAAGTTTTGACCTGTTTAGACGCTCTTTTAAGGAGATATGACGATTTAAAGATTTTGAAATGTGATTTTCTTCAAACATGAATTTTTCAACTCCAATTGAATTGTATGCGATGGATATCGAGTCACAGAGCAAAAAAATGTATTTTCTATAAGTTTTGGACTTTTAGTTTTGTTTTTAGAGAATTTTGAATTTTGCAAGTTTTGACCTGTTTAGACGCTCGGTTAAGGAGATATGACGATTTAAAGATTTTGAAATGTGATTTTCTTCAAACGTGAATTTTTCAACTCCAATTGAATTGTATGCGATGGATATCGACTCACAGAGCACAAGAATGTATTTTCTATAAGTTTTGGACTTGTAGTTTTGTTTTTAGAGAATTTTGAATTTTGCAAGTTTTGACCTGTTTAGACGCTCGGTTAAGGAGATATGACGATTTAAAGATTTTGAAATGTGATTTTCTTCAAACGTGAATTTTTCAACTCCAATTGAATTGTATGCGATGGATATCGACTCACAGAGCACAAAAATGTATTTTCTATAAGTTTTGGACTTGTAGTTTTGTTTTTAGAGAATTTTGAATTTTGCAAGTTTTGACCTGTTTAGACGCTCGGTTAAGGAGATATGACGATTTAAAGATTTTGAAATGTGATTTTCTTCAAACATGAATTTTTCAACTATAATTGAATTGTATGCGATGGATATCGAGTCACAGAGCACAAAAATGTATTTTCTATAAGTTTTGGACTTTTAGTTTTGTTTTTAGAGAATTTTGAATTTTGCAAGTTTTGACCTGTTTAGACGCTCGGTTAAGGAGATATGACGATTTAAAGATTTTGAAATGTGATTTTCTTCAAACGTGAATTTTTCAACTCCAATTGAATTGTATGCGATGGATATCGACTCACAGAGCACAAAAATGTATTTTCTATAAGTTTTGGACTTGTAGTTTTGTTTTTAAAGAATTTTTAATTTTGCAAGTTTTGACCTGTTTAGACGCTCGGTTAAGGAGATATGACGATTTAAAGATTTTGAAATGTGATTTTCTCCAAACGTGAATTTTTCAACTCCAATTGAATTGTATGCGATGGATATCGACTCACAGAGCACAAAAATGTATTTTCTATAAGTTTTGGACTTGTAGTTTTGTTTTTAGAGAATTTTGAATTTTGCAAGTTTTGACCTGTTTAGACGCTCGGTTAAGGAGATATGACGATTTAAAGATTTTGAAATGTGATTTTCTTCAAACGTGAATTTTTCAACTCCAAATTGAATTGTATGCGATGGATATCGACTCACAGAGCACAAAAATGTATTTTCTATAAGTTTTGGACTTGTAGTTTTGTTTTTAGAGAATTTTGAATTTTGCAAGTTTTGACCTGTTTAGACGCTCGGTTAAGGAGATATGACGATTTAAAGATTTTGAAATGTGATTTTCTTCAAACGTGAATTTTTCAACTCCAAATTGAATTGTATGCGATGGATATCGACTCACAGAGCACAAAAATGTATTTTCTATAAGTTTTGGACTTGTAGTTTTGTTTTTAGAGAATTTTGAATTTTGCAAGTTTTGACCTGTTTAGACGCTCGGTTAAGGAGATATGACGATTTAAAGATTTTGAAATGTGATTTTCTTCAAACTTATAGAAATTTTAAACTCCAATTGAATTGTATTCGATGGATATCGACTCACAGAGCACAAAAATGTATTTTCTATAAGTTTTGGACTTGTAGTTTTGTTTTTAGAGAATTTTGAATTTTGCAAGTTTTGACCTGTTTAGACGCTCGGTTAAGGAGATATAACGATTTAAAGATTTTGAAATGTGATTTTCTTCAAACGTGAATTTTTCAACTCCAATTGAATTGTATGCGATGGATATCGACTCACAGAGCACAAAAATGTATTTTCTATAAGTTTTGGACTTGTAGTTTTGTTTTTAGAGAATTTTGAATTTTGCAAGTTTTGACCTGTTTAGACGCTCGGTTAAGGAGATATGACGATTTAAAGATTTTGAAATGTGATTTTCTTCAAACGTGAATTTTTCAACTCCAATTGAATTGTATGCGATGGATATCGACTCACAGAGCACAAAAATGTATTTTCTATAAGTTTTGGACTTGTAGTTTTGTTTTTAGAGAATTTTGAATTTTGCAAGTTTTGACCTGTTTAGACGCTCGGTTAAGGAGGTATGACGATTTAAAGATTTTGAAATGTGATTTTCTTCAAACGTGAATTTTTCAACTCCAATTGAAATGTATGCGATGGATATCGACTCACAGAGCACAAAAATGTATTTTCTATAAGTTTTGGACTTGTAGTTTTGTTTTTAGAGAATTTTGAATTTTGCAAGTTTTGACCTGTTTAGACGCTCGGTTAAGGAGATATAACGATTTAAAGATTTTGAAATGTGATTTTCTTCAAACGTGAATTTTTCAACTCCAATTGAATTGTGCGATGGATATCGACTCACAGAGCACAAAAATGTATTTTCTATAAGTTTTGGACTTGTAGTTTTGTTTTTAGAGAATTTTGAATTTTGCAAGTTTTGACCTGTTTAGACGCTCGGTTAAGGAGATATGACGATTTAAAGATTTTGAAATGTGATTTTCTTCAAACGTGAATTTTTCAACTCCAATTGAATTGTATGCGATGGATATCGACTCACAGAGCACAAAAATGTATTTTCTATAAGTTTTGGACTTGTAGTTTTGTTTTTAGAGAATTTTGAATTTTGCAAGTTTTGACCTGTTTAGACGCTCGGTTAAGGAGATATGACGATTTAAAGATTTTGAAATGTGATTTTCTTCAAACGTGAATTTTTCAACTCCAATTGAATTGTATGCGATGGATATCGACTCACAGAGTACAAAAATGTATTTTCCATAAGTTTTGGACTTGTAGTTTTGTTTTTAGAGAATTTTGAATTTTGCAAGTTTTGACCTGTTTAGACGCTCGGTTAAGGAGATATGACGATTTAAAGATTTTGAAATGTGATTTTCTTCAAACGTGAATTTTTCAACTCCAATTGAATTGTATGCGATGGATATCGACTCACAGAGCACAAAAATGTATTTTCTATAAGTTTTGGACTTGTAGTTTTGTTTTTAGAGAATTTTGAATTTTGCAAGTTTTGACCTGTTTAGACGCTCGGTTAAGGAGATATGACGATTTAAAGATTTTGAAATGTGATTTTCTTCAAACGTGAATTTTTCAACTCCAATTGAATTGTATGCGATGGATATCGACTCACAGAGCACAAAAATGTATTTTCTATAAGTTTTGGACTTGTAGTTTTGTTTTTAAAGAATTTTGAATTTTGCAAGTTTTGACCTGTTTAGACGCTCGGTTAAGGAGATATGACGATTTAAAGATTTTGAAATGTGATTTTCTTCAAACGTGAATTTTTCAACTCCAATTGAATTGTATGCGATGGATATCGACTCACAGAGTACAAAAATGTATTTTCCATAAGTTTTGGACTTGTAGTTTTGTTTTTAGAGAATTTTGAATTTTGCAAGTTTTGACCTGTTTAGACGCTCGGTTAAGGAGATATGACGATTTAAAGATTTTGAAATGTGATTTTCTTCAAACGTGAATTTTTCAACTCCAATTGAATTGTATGCGATGGATATCGACTCACAGAGCACAAAAATGTATTTTCTATAAGTTTTGGACTTGTAGTTTTGTTTTTAGAGAATTTTGAATTTTGCAAGTTTTGACCTGTTTAGACGCTCGGTTAAGGAGATATGACGATTTAAAGATTTTGAAATGTGATTTTCTTCAAACGTGAATTACTCAACTCCAATTGAATTGTATGGGATGGATATCGACTCACAGAGCACAAAAATGTATTTTCTATAAGTTTTGGACTTGTAGTTTTGTTTTTAGAGAATTTTGAATTTGCAAGTTTTGACCTGTTTAGACGATCGGTTAAGGAGATATGACGATTTAAAGATTTTGAAATGTGATTTTCTCCAAACGTGAATTTTTCAACTCCAATTGAATTGTATGCGATGGATATAGACTCACAGAGCACAAAAATGTATTTTCTATAAGTTTTGGACTTGTAGTTTTGTTTTTAGAGAATTTTGAATTTTGCAAGTTTTGACCTGTTTAGACGCTCGGTTAAGGAGATATGACGATTTAAAGATTTTGAAATGTGATTTTCTTCAAACGTGAATTTTTCAACTCCAATTGAATTGTATGCGATGGATATCGACTCACAGAGCACAAAAATGTATTTTCTATAAGTTTTGGACTTGTAGTTTTGTTTTTAGAGAATTTTGAATTTTGCAAGTTTTGACCTGTTTAGACGCTCGGTTAAGGAGATATGACGATTTAAAGATTTTGAAATGTGATTTTCTTCAAACGTGAATTTTTCAACTCCAAATTGAATTGTATGCGATGGATATCGACTCACAGAGCACAAAAATGTATTTTCTATAAGTTTTGGACTTGTAGTTTTGTTTTTAGAGAATTTTGAATTTTGCAAGTTTTGACCTGTTTAGACGCTCGGTTAAGGAGATATGACGATTTAAAGATTTTGAAATGTGATTTTCTTCAAACGTGAATTTTTCAACTCCAATTGAATTGTATGCGATGGATATCGACTCACAGAGCACAAAAATGTATTTTCTATAAGTTTTGGACTTGTAGTTTTGTTTTTAGAGAATTTTGAATTTTGCAAGTTTTGACCTGTTTAGACGCTCGGTTAAGGAGATATGACGATTTAAAGATTTTGAAATGTGATTTTCTTCAAACGTGAATTTTTCAACTCCAATTGAATTGTATGCGATGGATATCGACTCACAGAGCACAAAAATGTATTTTCTATAAGTCTTGGACTTGTAGTTTTGTTTTTAGAGAATTTTGAATTTTGCAAGTTTTGACCTGTTTAGACGCTCGGTTAAGGAGATATGACGATTTAAAGATTTTGAAATGTGATTTTCTTCAAACGTGAATTTTTCAACTCCAAATTGAATTGTATGCGATGGATATCGACTCACAGAGCACAAAAATGTATTTTCTATAAGTTTTGGACTTGTAGTTTTGTTTTTAGAGAATTTTGAATTTTGCAAGTTTTGACCTGTTTAGACGCTCGGTTAAGGAGATATGACGATTTAAAGATTTTGAAATGTGATTTTCTTCAAACGTGAATTTTTCAACTCCAATTGAATTGTATGCGATGGATATCGACTCACAGAGCACAAAAATGTATTTTCTATAAGTCTTGGACTTGTAGTTTTGTTTTTAGAGAATTTTGAATTTTGCAAGTTTTGACCTGTTTAGACGCTCGGTTAAGGAGATATGACGATTTAAAGATTTTGAAATGTGATTTTCTTCAAACGTGAATTTTTCAACTCCAAATTGAATTGTATGCGATGGATATCGACTCACAGAGCACAAAAATGTATTTTCTATAAGTTTTGGACTTGTAGTTTTGTTTTTAGAGAATTTTGAATTTTGCAAGTTTTGACCTGTTTAGACGCTCGGTTAAGGAGATATGACGATTTAAAGATTTTGAAATGTGATTTTCTTCAAACGTGAATTTTTCAACTCCAATTGAATTGTATGCGATGGATATCGACTCACAGAGCACAAAAATGTATTTTCTATAAGTTTTGGACTTGTAGTTTTGTTTTTAGAGAATTTTGAATTTTGCAAGTTTTGACCTGTTTAGACGCTCGGTTAAGGAGGTATGACGATTTAAAGATTTTGAAATGTGATTTTCTTCAAACGTGAATTTTTCAACTCCAATTGAAATGTATGCGATGGATATCGACTCACAGAGCACAAAAATGTATTTTCTATAAGTTTTGGACTTGTAGTTTTGTTTTTAGAGAATTTTGAATTTTGCAAGTTTTGACCTGTTTAGACGCTCGGTTAAGGAGATATAACGATTTAAAGATTTTGAAATGTGATTTTCTTCAAACGTGAATTTTTCAACTCCAATTGAATTGTATGCGATGGATATCGACTCACAGAGCACAAAAATGTATTTTCTATAAGTTTTGGACTTGTAGTTTTGTTTTTAGAGAATTTTGAATTTTGCAAGTTTTGACCTGTTTAGACGCTCGGTTAAGGAGATATGACGATTTAAAGATTTTGAAATGTGATTTTCTTCAAACGTGAATTTTTCAACTCCAATTGAATTGTATGCGATGGATATCGACTCACAGAGCACAAAAATGTATTTTCTATAAGTTTTGGACTTGTAGTTTTGTTTTTAGAGAATTTTGAATTTTGCAAGTTTTGACCTGTTTAGACGCTCGGTTAAGGAGGTATGACGATTTAAAGATTTTGAAATGTGATTTTCTTCAAACGTGAATTTTTCAACTCCAATTGAAATGTATGCGATGGATATCGACTCACAAAGCACAAAAATGTATTTTTTATAAGTTTTGGACTTGTAGTTTTGTTTTTAGAGAATTTTGAATTTTGCAAGTTTTGACCTGTTTAGACGCTCGGTTAAGGAGATATAACGATTTAAAGATTTTGAAATGTGATTTTCTTCAAACGTGAATTTTTCAACTCCAATTGAATTGTATGCGATGGATATCGACTCACAGAGCACAAAAATGTATTTTCTATAAGTTTTGGACTTGTAGTTTTGTTTTTAGAGAATTTTGAATTTTGCAAGTTTTGACCTGTTTAGACGCTCGGTTAAGGAGATATGACGATTTAAAGATTTTGAAATGTGATTTTCTTCAAACGTGAATTTTTCAACTCCAATTGAATTGTATGCGATGGATATCGACTCACAGAGCACAAAAATGTATTTTCTATAAGTTTTGGACTTGTAGTTTTGTTTTTAGAGAATTTTGAATTTTGCAAGTTTTGACCTGTTTAGACGCTCGGTTAAGGAGATATGACGATTTAAAGATTTTGAAATGTGATTTTCTTCAAACGTGAATTTTTCAACTCCAATTGAATTGTATGCGATGGATATCGACTCACAGAGTACAAAAATGTATTTTCTATAAGTTTTGGACTTGTAGTTTTGTTTTTAGAGAATTTTGAATTTTGCAAGTTTTGACCTGTTTAGACGCTCGGTTAAGGAGATATGACGATTTAAAGATTTTGAAATGTGATTTTCTTCAAACGTGAATTTTTCAACTCCAATTGAATTGTATGCGATGGATATCGACTCACAGAGCACAAAAATGTATTTTCTACAAGTCTTGGACTTGTAGTTTTGTTTTTAGAGAATTTTGAATTTTGCAAGTTTTGACCTGTTTAGACGCTCGGTTAAGGAGATATGACGATTTAAAGATTTTGAAATGTGATTTTCTTCAAACGTGAATTTTTCAACTCCAATTGAATTGTATGCGATGGATATCGACTCACAGAGCACAAAAATGTATTTTCTATAAGTCTTGGACTTGTAGTTTTGTTTTTAGAGAATTTTGAATTTTGCAAGTTTTGACCTGTTTAGACGCTCGGTTAAGGAGATATGACGATTTAAAGATTTTGAAATGTGATTTTCTTCAAACGTGAATTTTTCAACTCCAATTGAATTGTATGCGATGGATATCGACTCACAGAGTACAAAAATGTATTTTCCATAAGTTTTGGACTTGTAGTTTTGTTTTTAGAGAATTTTGAATTTTGCAAGTTTTGACCTGTTTAGACGCTCGGTTAAGGAGATATGACGATTTAAAGATTTTGAAATGTGATTTTCTTCAAACGTGAATTTTTCAACTCCAATTGAATTGTATGCGATGGATATCGACTCACAGAGCACAAAAATGTATTTTCTATAAGTTTTGGACTTGTAGTTTTGTTTTTAGAGAATTTTGAATTTTGCAAGTTTTGACCTGTTTAGACGCTCGGTTAAGGAGATATGACGATTTAAAGATTTTGAAATGTGATTTTCTTCAAACGTGAATTTTTCAACTCCAATTGAATTGTATGCGATGGATATCGACTCACAGAGCACAAAAATGTATTTTCTATAAGTTTTGGACTTGTAGTTTTGTTTTTAGAGAATTTTGAATTTTGCAAGTTTTGACCTGTTTAGACGCTCGGTTAAGGAGATATGACGATTTAAAGATTTTGAAATGTGATTTTCTTCAAACGTGAATTTTTCAACTCCAATTGAATTGTATGCGATGGATATCGACTCACAGAGCACAAAACTGTATTTTCTATAAGTTTTGGACTTGTAGTTTTGTTTTTAGAGAATTTTGAATTTTGCAAGTTTTGACCTGTTTAGACGCTCGGTTAAGGAGATATGACGATTTAAAGATTTTGAAATGTGATTTTCTTCAAACGTGAATTTTTCAACTCCAATTGAATTGTATGCGATGGATATCGACTCACAGAGCACAAAAATGTAATTTCTATAAGTTTTGGACTTGTAGTTTTGTTTTTAGAGAATTTTGAATTTTGCAAGTTTTGACCTGTTTAGACGCTCGGTTAAGGAGATATGACGATTTAAAGATTTTGAAATGTGATTTTCTTCAAACGTGAATTTTTCAACTCCAATTGAATTGTATGCGATGGATATCGACTCACAGAGCACAAAAATGTATTTTCTATAAGTTTTGGACTTGTAGTTTTGTTTTTAGAGAATTTTGAATTTTGCAAGTTTTGACCTGTTTAGACGCTCGGTTAAGGAGATATGACGATTTAAAGATTTTGAAATGTGATTTTCTTCAAACGTGAATTTTTCAACTCCAATTGAATTGTATGCGATGGATATCGACTCACAGAGTACAAAAATGTATTTTCTATAAGTTTTGGACTTGTAGTTTTGTTTTTAGAGAATTTTGAATTTTGCAAGTTTTGACCTGTTTAGACGCTCGGTTAAGGAGATATGACGATTTAAAGATTTTGAAATGTGATTTTCTTCAAACGTGAATTTTTCAACTCCAATTGAATTGTATGCGATGGATATCGACTCACAGAGCACAAAAATGTATTTTCTATAAGTTTTGGACTTGTAGTTTTGTTTTTAGAGAATTTTGAATTTTGCAAGTTTTGACCTGTTTAGACGCTCGGTTAAGGAGATATGACGATTTAAAGATTTTGAAATGTGATTTTCTTCAAACGTGAATTTTTCAACTCCAATTGAATTGTATGCGATGGATATCGACTCACAGAGCACAAAAATGTATTTTCTATAAGTTTTGGACTTGTAGTTTTGTTTTTAGAGAATTTTGAATTTTGCAAGTTTTGACCTGTTTAGACGCTCGGTTAAGGAGATATGACGATTTAAAGATTTTGAAATGTGATTTTCTTCAAACGTGAATTTTTCAACTCCAATTGAATTGTATGCGATGGATATCGACTCACAGAGCACAAAACTGTATTTTCTATAAGTTTTGGACTTGTAGTTTTGTTTTTAGAGAATTTTGAATTTTGCAAGTTTTGACTTGTTTAGACGCTCGGTTAAGGAGATATGACGATTTAAAGATTTTGAAATGTGATTTTCTTCAAACGTGAATTTTTCAACTCCAATTGAATTGTATGCGATGGATATCGACTCACAGAGCACAAAAATGTAATTTCTATAAGTTTTGGACTTGTAGTTTTGTTTTTAGAGAATTTTGAATTTTGCAAGTTTTGACCTGTTTAGACGCTCGGTTAAGGAGATATGACGATTTAAAGATTTTGAAATGTGATTTTCTTCAAACGTGAATTTTTCAACTCCAATTGAATTGTATGCGATGGATATCGACTCACAGAGCACAAAAATGTATTTTCTATAAGTTTTGGACTTGTAGTTTTGTTTTTAGAGAATTTTGAATTTTGCAAGTTTTGACCTGTTTAGACGCTCGGTTAAGGAGATATGACGATTTAAAGATTTTGAAATGTGATTTTCTTCAAACGTGAATTTTTCAACTCCAATTGAATTGTATGCGATGGATATCGACTCACAGAGCACAAAAATGTATTTTCTATAAGTTTTGGACTTGTAGTTTTGTTTTTAGAGAATTTTGAATTTTGCAAGTTTTGACCTGTTTAGACGCTCGGTTAAGGAGACATGACGATTTAAAGATTTTGAAATGTGATTTTCTTCAAACGTGAATTTTTCAACTCCAATTGAATTGTATGCGATGGATATCGACTCACAGAGCACAAAAATGTATTTTCTATAAGTTTTGGACTTGTAGTTTTGTTTTTAGAGAATTTTGAATTTTGCAAGTTTTGACCTGTTTAGACGCTCGGTTAAGGAGATATGACGATTTAAAGATTTTGAAATGTGATTTTCTTCAAACGTGAATTTTTCAACTCCAATTGAATTGTATGCGATGGATATCGACTCACAGAGCACAAAAATGTATTTTCTATAAGTTTGGACTTGTAGTTTTGTTTTTAGAGAATTTTGAATTTTGCAAGTTTTGACCTGTTTAGACGCTCGGTTAAGGAGATATGAAGATTTAAAGATTTTGAAATGTGATTTTCTTCAAACGTGAATTTTTCAACTCCAATTGAATTGTATGCGATGGATATCGACTCACAGAGCACAAAAATGTATTTTCTATAAGTTTTGGACTTGTAGTTTTGTTTTTAGAGAATTTTGAATTTTGCAAGTTTTGACCTGTTTAGACGCTCGGTTAAGGAGATATGACGATTTAAAGATTTTGAAATGTGATTTTCTTCAAACGTGAATTTTTCAACTCCAATTGAATTGTATGCGATGGATATCGACTCACAGAGCACAAAAATGTATTTTCTATAAGTTTTGGACTTGTAGTTTTGTTTTTAGAGAATTTTGAATTTTGCAAGTTTTGACCTGTTTAGACGCTCGGTTAAGGAGATATGACGATTTAAAGATTTTGAAATGTGATTTTCTTCAAACGTGAATTTTTCAACTCCAATTGAATTGTATGCGATGGATATCGACTCACAGAGCACAAAAATGTATTTTCTATAAGTTTTGGACTTGTAGTTTTGTTTTTAGAGAATTTTGAATTTTGCAAGTTTTGACCTGTTTAGACGCTCGGTTAAGGAGATATGACGATTTAAAGATTTTGAAATGTGATTTTCTTCAAACGTGAATTTTTCAACTCCAATTAAATTGTATGCGATGGATATCGACTCACAGAGCACAAAAATGTATTTTCTATAAGTTTTGGACTTGTAGTTTTGTTTTTAGAGAATTTTGAATTTTGCAAGTTTTGACCTGTTTAGACGCTCGGTTAAGGAGATATGACGATTTAAAGATTTTGAAATGTGATTTTCTTCAAACGTGAATTTTTCAACTCCAATTGAATTGTATGCGATGGATATCGACTCACAGAGTACAAAAATGTATTTTCTATAAGTTTTGGACTTGTAGTTTTGTTTTTAGAGAATTTTGAATTTTGCAAGTTTTGACCTGTTTAGACGCTCGGTTAAGGAGATATGACGATTTAAAGATTTTGAAATGTGATTTTCTTCAAACGTGAATTTTTCAACTCCAATTGAATTGTATGCGATGGATATCGACTCACAGAGCACAAAAATGTATTTTCTATAAGTTTTGGACTTGTAGTTTTGTTTTTAGAGAATTTTGAATTTTGCATGTTTTGACCTGTTTAGACGCTCGGTTAAGGAGATATGACGATTTAAAGATTTTGAAATGTGATTTTCTTCAAACGTGAATTTTTCAACCCCAATTGAATTGTATGCGATGGATATTGACTCACAGAGCACAAAAATGTATTTTCTATAAGTTTTGGACTTGTAGTTTTGTTTTTAAAGAATTTTGAATTTTGCAAGTTTTGACCTGTTTAGACGCTCGGTTAAGGAGATATGACGATTTAAAGATTTTGAAATGTGATTTTCTTCAAACGTGAATTTTTCAACTCCAATTGAATTGTATGCGATGGATATCGACTCACAGAGCACAAAAATGTATTTTCTATAAGTTTTGGACTTGTAGTTTTGTTTTTAGAGAATTTTGAATTTTGCAAGTTTTGACCTGTTTAGACGCTCGGTTAAGGAGATATGACGATTTAAAGATTTTGAAATGTGATTTTCTTCAAACGTGAATTTTTCAACTCCAATTGAATTGTATGCGATGGATATCGACTCACAGAGTACAAAAATGTATTTTCTATAAGTTTTGGACTTGTAGTTTTGTTTTTAGAGAATTTTGAATTTTGCAAGTTTTGACCTGTTTAGACGCTCGGTTAAGGAGATATGACGATTTAAAGATTTTGAAATGTGATTTTCTTCAAACGTGAATTTTTCAACTCCAATTGAATTGTATGCGATGGATATCGACTCACAGAGCACAAAAATGTATTTTCTATAAGTTTTGGACTTGTAGTTTTGTTTTTAGAGAATTTTGAATTTTGCAAGTTTTGACCTGTTTAGACGCTCGGTTAAGGAGATATGACGATTTAAAGATTTTGAAATGTGATTTTCTTCAAACGTGAATTTTTCAACTCCAATTGAATTGTATGCGATGGATATCGACTCACAGAGTACAAAAATGTATTTTCTATAAGTTTTGGACTTGTAGTTTTGTTTTTAGAGAATTTTGAATTTTGCAAGTTTTGACCTGTTTAGACGCTCGGTTAAGGAGATATGACGATTTAAAGATTTTGAAATGTGATTTTCTTCAAACGTGAATTTTTCAACTCCAATTGAATTGTATGCGATGGATATCGACTCACAGAGCACAAAAATGTATTTTCTATAAGTTTTGGACTTGTAGTTTTGTTTTTAGAGAATTTTGAATTTTGCAAGTTTTGACCTGTTTAGACGCTCGGTTAAGGAGATATGACGATTTAAAGATTTTGAAATGTGATTTTCTTCAAACGTGAATTTTTCAACTCCAATTGAATTGTATGCGATGGATATCGACTCACAGAGCACAAAAATGTATTTTCTATAAGTTTTGGACTTGTAGTTTTGTTTTTAGAGAATTTTGAATTTTGCAAGTTTTGACCTGTTTAGACGCTCGGTTAAGGAGATATGACGATTTAAAGATTTTGAAATGTGATTTTCTTCAAACGTGAATTTTTCAACTCCAATTGAATTGTATGCGATGGATATCGACTCACAGAGTACAAAAATGTATTTTCTATAAGTTTTGGACTTGTAGTTTTGTTTTTAGAGAATTTTGAATTTTGCAAGTTTTGACCTGTTTAGACGCTCGGTTAAGGAGATATGACGATTTAAAGATTTTGAAATGTGATTTTCTTCAAACGTGAATTTTTCAACTCCAATTGAATTGTATGCGATGGATATCGACTCACAGAGCACAAAAATGTATTTTCTATAAGTTTTGGACTTGTAGTTTTGTTTTTAGAGAATTTTGAATTTTGCAAGTTTTGACCTGTTTAGACGCTCGGTTAAGGAGATATGACGATTTAAAGATTTTGAAATGTGATTTTCTTCAAACGTGAATTTTTCAACTCCAATTGAATTGTATGCGATGGATATCGACTCACAGAGCACAAAAATGTATTTTCTATAAGTTTTGGACTTGTAGTTTTGTTTTTAGAGAATTTTGAATTTTGCAAGTTTTGACCTGCTTAGACGCTCGGTTAAGGAGATATGACGATTTAAAGATTTTGAAATGTGATTTTCTTCAAACGTGAATTATTCAACTCCAATTGAATTGTATGCGATGGATATCGACTCACAGAGTACAAAAATGTATTTTCTATAAGTTTTGGACTTGTAGTTTTGTTTTTAGAGAATTTTGAATTTTGCAAGCTTTGACCTGTTTAGACGCTCGGTTAAGGAGATATGACGATTTAAAGATTTTGAAATGTGATTTTCTTCAAACGTGAATTTTTCAACTCCAATTGAATTGTATGCGATGGATATCGACTCACAGAGCACAAAAATGTATTTTCTATAAGTTTTGGACTTGTAGTTTTGTTTTTAGAGAATTTTGAATTTTGCAAGTTTTGACCTGTTTAGACGCTCGGTTAAGGAGATATGACGATTTAAAGATTTTGAAATGTGATTTTCTTCAAACGTGAATTTTTCAACTCCAATTGAATTGTATGCGATGGATATCGACTCACAGAGCACAAAAATGTATTTTCTATAAGTTTTGGACTTGTAGTTTTGTTTTTAGAGAATTTTGAATTTTGCAAGTTTTGACCTGTTTAGACGCTCGGTTAAGGAGATATGACGATTTAAAGATTTTGAAATGTGATTTTCTTCAAACGTGAATTTTTCAACTCCAATTGAATTGTATGCGATGGATATCGACTCACAGAGCACAAAAATGTATTTTCTATAAGTTTTGGACTTGTAGTTTTGTTTTTAGAGAATTTTGAATTTTGCAAGTTTTGACCTGTTTAGACGCTCGGTTAAGGAGATATGACGATTTAAAGATTTTGAAATGTGATTTTCTTCAAACGTGAATTTTTCACCTCCAATTGAATTGTATGCGATGGATATCGACTCACAGAGTACAAAAATGTATTTTCTATAAGTTTTGGACTTGTAGTTTTGTTTTTAGAGAATTTTGAATTTTGCAAGCTTTGACCTGTTTAGACGCTCGGTTAAGGAGATATGACGATTTAAAGATTTTGAAATGTGATTTTCTTCAAACGTGAATTTTTCAACTCCAATTGAATTGTATGCGATGGATATCGACTCACAGAGCACAAAAATGTATTTTCTATAAGTTTTGGACTTGTAGTTTTGTTTTTAGAGAATTTTGAATTTTGCAAGTTTTGACCTGTTTAGACGCTCGGTTAAGGAGATAGCTATGACGATTTAAAGATTTTGAAATGTGATTTTCTTCAAACGTGAATTTTTCAACTCCAATTGAATTGTATGCGATGGATATCGACTCACAGAGCACAAAAATGTATTTTCTATAAGTTTTGGACTTGTAGTTTTGTTTTTAGAGAATTTTGAATTTTGCAAGTTTTGACCTGTTTAGACGCTCGGTTAAGGAGATATGACGATTTAAAGATTTTGAAATGTGATTTTCTTCAAACGTGAATTTTTCAACTCCAATTGAATTGTATGCGATGGATATCGACTCACAGAGCACAAAAATGTATTTTCTATAAGTTTTGGACTTGTAGTTTTGTTTTTAGAGAATTTTGAATTTTGCAAGTTTTGACCTGTTTAGACGCTCGGTTAAAGAGATATGACGATTTAAAGATTTTGAAATGTGATTTTCTTCAAACGTGAATTTTTCAACTCCAATTGAATTGTATGCGATGGATATCGACTCACAGAGTACAAAAATGTATTTTCTATAAGTTTTGGACTTGTAGTTTTGTTTTTAGAGAATTTTGAATTTTGCAAGTTTTGACCTGTTTAGACGCTCGGTTAAGGAGATATGACGATTTAAAGATTTTGAAATGTGATTTTCTTCAAACGTGAATTTTTCAACTCCAATTGAATTGTATGCGATGGATATCGACTCACAGAGTACAAAAATGTATTTTCTATAAGTTTTGGACTTGTAGTTTTGTTTTTAGAGAATTTTGAATTTTGCAAGTTTTGACCTGTTTAGACGCTCGGTTAAGGAGATATGACGATTTAAAGATTTTGAAATGTGATTTTGGACTTGTAGTTTTGTTTTTAGAGAATTTTGAATTTTGCAAGTTTTGACCTGTTTAGACGCTCGGTTAAGGAGATACGACGATTTAAAGATTTTGAAATGTGATTTTCTTCAAACGTGAATTTTTCAACTCCAATTGAATTGTATGCGATGGATATCGACTCACAGAGTACAAAAATGTATTTTCTATAAGTTTTGGACTTGTAGTTTTGTTTTTAGAGAATTTTGAATTTTGCAAGTTTTGACCTGTTTAGACGCTCGGTTAAGGAGATATGACGATTTAAAGATTTTGAAATGTGATTTTCTTCAAACGTGAATTTTTCAACTCCAATTGAATTGTATGCGATGGATATCGACTCACAGAGTACAAAAATGTATTTTCTATAAGTTTTGGACTTGTAGTTTTGTTTTTAGAGAATTTTGAATTTTGCAAGTTTTGACCTGTTTAGACGCTCGGTTAAGGAGATATGACGATTTAAAGATTTTGAAATGTGATTTTCTTCAAACGTGAATTTTTCAACTCCAATTGAATTGTATGCGAGGGATATCGACTCACAGAGCACAAAAATGTATTTTCTATAAGTTTTGGACTTGTAGTTTTGTTTTTAGAGAATTTTGAATTTTGCAAGTTTTGACCTGTTTAGACGCTCGGTTAAGGAGATATGACGATTTAAAGATTTTGAAATGTGATTTTCTTCAAACGTGAATTTTTCAACTCCAATTGAATTGTATGCGATGGATATCGACTCACAGAGTACAAAAATGTATTTTCTATAAGTTTTGGACTTGTAGTTTTGTTTTTAGAGAATTTTGAATTTTGCAAGTTTTGACCTGTTTAGACGCTCGGTTAAGGAGATATGACGATTTAAAGATTTTGAAATGTGATTTTCTTCAAACGTGAATTTTTCAACTCCAATTGAATTGTATGCGATGGATATCGACTCACAGAGTACAAAAATGTATTTTCTATAAGTTTTGGACTTGTAGTTTTGTTTTTAGAGAATTTTGAATTTTGCAAGTTTTGACCTGTTTAGACGCTCGGTTAAGGAGATATGACGATTTAAAGATTTTGAAATGTGATTTTCTTCAAACGTGAATTTTTCAACTCCAATTGAATTGTATGCGATGGATATCGACTCACAGAGCACAAAAATGTATTTTCTATAAGTTTTGGACTTGTAGTTTTGTTTTTAGAGAATTTTGAATTTTGCAAGTTTTGACCTGTTTAGACGCTCGGTTAAGGAGATATGACGATTTAAAGATTTTGAAATGTGATTTTCTTCAAACGTGAATTTTTCAACTCCAATTGAATTGTATGCGATGGATATCGACTCACAGAGTACAAAAATGTATTTTCTATAAGTTTTGGACTTGTAGTTTTGTTTTTAGAGAATTTTGAATTTTGCAAGTTTTGACCTGTTTAGACGCTCGGTTAAGGAGATATGACGATTTAAAGATTTTGAAATGTGATTTTCTTCAAACGTGAATTTTTCAACTCCAATTGAATTGTATGCGATGGATATCGACTCACAGAGCACAAAAATGTATTTTCTATAAGTTTTGGACTTGTAGTTTTGTTTTTAGAGAATTTTGAATTTTGCAAGTTTTGACCTGTTTAGACGCTCGGTTAAGGAGATATGACGATTTAAAGATTTTGAAATGTGATTTTCTTCAAACGTGAATTTTTCAACTCCAATTGAATTGTATGCGATGGATATCGACTCACAGAGCACAAAAATGTATTTTCTATAAGTTTTGGACTTGTAGTTTTGTTTTTAGAGAATTTTGAATTTTGCAAGTTTTGACCTGTTTAGACGCTCGGTTAAGGAGATATGACGATTTAAAGATTTTGAAATGTGATTTTCTTCAAACGTGAATTTTTCAACTCCAATTGAATTGTATGCGATGGATATCGACTCACAGAGCACAAAAATGTATTTTCTATAAGTTTTGGACTTGTAGTTTTGTTTTTAGAGAATTTTGAATTTTGCAAGTTTTGACCTGTTTAGACGCTCGGTTAAGGAGATATGACGATTTAAAGATTTTGAAATGTGATTTTCTTCAAACGTGAATTTTTCAACTCCAATTGAATTGTATGCGATGGATATCGACTCACAGAGCACAAAAATGTATTTTCTATAAGTTTTGGACTTGTAGTTTTGTTTTTAGAGAATTTTGAATTTTGCAAGTTTTCACCTGTTTAGACGCTCGGTTAAGGAGATATGACGACTTAAAGATTTTGAAATGTGATTTTCTTCAAACGTGAATTTTTCAACTCCAATTGAATTGTATGCGATGGATATCGACTCACAGAGCACAAAAATGTATTTTCTATAAGTTTTGGACTTGTAGTTTTGTTTTTAGAGAATTTTGAATTTTGCAAGTTTTGACCTGTTTAGACGCTCGGTTAAGGAGATATGACGATTTAAAGATTTTGAAATGTGATTTTCTTCAAACGTGAATTTTTCAACTCCAATTGAATTGTATGCGATGGATATCGACTCACAGAGTACAAAAATGTATTTTCTATAAGTTTTGGACTTGTAGTTTTGTTTTTAGAGAATTTTGAATTTTGCAAGTTTTGACCTGTTTAGACGCTCGGTTAAGGAGATATGACGATTTAAAGATTTTGAAATGTGATTTTCTTCAAACGTGAATTTTTCAACTCCAATTGAATTGTATGCGATGGATATCGACTCACAGAGCACAAAAATGTATTTTCTATAAGTTTTGGACTTGTAGTTTTGTTTTTAGAGAATTTTGAATTTTGCAAGTTTTGACCTGTTTAGACTCTCGGTTAAGGAGATATGACGATTTAAAGATTTTGAAATGTGATTTTCTTCAAACGTGAATTTTTCAACTCTAATTGAATTGTATGCGATGGATATCGACTCACAGAGTACAAAAATGTATTTTCTATAAGTTTTGGACTTGTAGTTTTGTTTTTAGAGAATTTTGAATTTTGCAAGTTTTGACCTGTTTGGACGCTCGGTTAAGGAGATATGACGATTTAAAGATTTTGAAATGTGATTTTCTTCAAACGTGAATTTTTCAACTCCAATTGAATTGTATGCGATGGATATCGACTCACAGAGCACAAAAATGTATTTTCTATAAGTTTTGGACTTGTAGTTTTGTTTTTAGAGAATTTTGAATTTTGCAAGTTTTGACCTGTTTAGACGCTCGGTTAAGGAGATATGACGATTTAAAGATTTTGAAATGTGATTTTCTTCAAACGTGAATTTTTCAACTCCAATTGAATTGTATGCGATGGATATCGACTCACAGAGCACAAAAATGTATTTTCTATAAGTTTTGGACTTGTAGTTTTGTTTTTAGAGAATTTTGAATTTTGCAAGTTTTGACCTGTTTAGACGCTCGGTTAAGGAGATATGACGATTTAAAGATTTTGAAATGTGATTTTCTTTAAACGTGAATTTTTCAACTCCAATTGAATTGTATGCGATGGATATCGACTCACCGAGCACAAAAATGTATTTTCTATAAGTTTTGGACTTGTAGTTTTGTTTTTAGAGAATTTTGAATTTTGCAAGTTTTGACCTGTTTAGACGCTCGGTGAAGGAGATATGACGATTTAAAGATTTTGAAATGTGATTTTCTTCAAACGTGAATTTTTCAACTCTAATTGAATTGTATGCGATGGATATCGACTCACAGAGTACAAAAATGTATTTTCTATAAGTTTTGGACTTGTAGTTTTGTTTTTAGAGAATTTTGAATTTTGCAAGTTTTGACCTGTTTGGACGCTCGGTTAAGGAGATATGACGATTTAAAGATTTTGAAATGTGATTTTCTTCAAACGTGAATTTTTCAACTCCAATTGAATTGTATGCGATGGATATCGACTCACAGAGCACAAAAATGTATTTTCTATAAGTTTTGGACTTGTAGTTTTGTTTTTAGAGAATTTTGAATTTTGCAAGTTTTGACCTGTTTAGACGCTCGGTTAAGGAGATATGACGATTTAAAGATTTTGAAATGTGATTTTCTTCAAACGTGAATTTTTCAACTCCAATTGAATTGTATGCGATGGATATCGACTCACAGAGCACAAAAATGTATTTTCTATAAGTTTTGGACTTGTAGTTTTGTTTTTAGAGAATTTTGAATTTTGCAAGTTTTGACCTGTTTAGACGCTCGGTTAAGGAGATATGACGATTTAAAGATTTTGAAATGTGATTTTCTTTAAACGTGAATTTTTCAACTCCAATTGAATTGTATGCGATGGATATCGACTCACCGAGCACAAAAATGTATTTTCTATAAGTTTTGGACTTGTAGTTTTGTTTTTAGAGAATTTTGAATTTTGCAAGTTTTGACCTGTTTAGACGCTCGGTGAAGGAGATATGACGATTTAAAGATTTTGAAATGTGATTTTCTTCAAACGTGAATTTTTCAACTCTAATTGAATTGTATGCGATGGATATCGACTCACAGAGTACAAAAATGTATTTTCTATAAGTTTTGGACTTGTAGTTTTGTTTTTAGAGAATTTTGAATTTTGCAAGTTTTGACCTGTTTGGACGCTCGGTTAAGGAGATATGACGATTTAAAGATTTTGAAATGTGATTTTCTTCAAACGTGAATTTTTCAACTCCAATTGAATTGTATGCGATGGATATCGACTCACAGAGCACAAAAATGTATTTTCTATAAGTTTTGGACTTGTAGTTTTGTTTTTAGAGAATTTTGAATTTTGCAAGTTTTGACCTGTTTAGACGCTCGGTTAAGGAGATATGACGATTTAAAGATTTTGAAATGTGATTTTCTTCAAACGTGAATTTTTCAACTCCAATTGAATTGTATGCGATGGATATCGACTCACAGAGCACAAAAATGTATTTTCTATAAGTTTTGGACTTGTAGTTTTGTTTTTAGAGAATTTTGAATTTTGCAAGTTTTGACCTGTTTAGACGCTCGGTTAAGGAGATACGACGATTTAAAGATTTTGAAATGTGATTTTCTTCAAACGTGAATTTTTCAACTCCAATTGAATTGTATGCGATGGATATCGACTCACAGAGCACAAAAATGTATTTTCTATAAGTTTTGGACTTGTAGTTTTGTTTTTAGAGAATTTTGAATTTTGCAAGTTTTGACCTGTTTAGACGCTCGGTTAAGGAGATATGACGATTTAAAGATTTTGAAATGTGATTTTCTTCAAACGTGAATTTTTCAACTCCAATTGAATTGTATGCGATGGATATCGACTCACAGAGTACAAAAATGTATTTTCTATAAGTTTTGGACTTGTAGTTTTGTTTTTAGAGAATTTTGAATTTTGCAAGTTTTGACCTGTTTAGACGCTCGGTTAAGGAGATATGACGATTTAAAGATTTTGAAATGTGATTTTCTTCAAACGTGAATTTTTCAACTATAATTGAATTGTATGCGATGGATATCGACTCACAGAGCACAAAAATGTATTTTCTATAAGTTTTGGACTTGTAGTTTTGTTTTTAGAGAATTTTGAATTTTGCAAGTTTTGACCTGTTTAGACGCTCGGTTAAGGAGATATGACGATTTAAAGATTTTGAAATGTGATTTTCTTCAAACGTGAATTTTTCAACTCCAATTGAATTGTATGCGATGGATATCGACTCACAGAGCACAAAAATGTATTTTCTATAAGTTTTGGACTTGTAGTTTTGTTTTTAGAGAATTTTGAATTTTGCAAGTTTTGACCTGTTTAGACGCTCGGTTAAGGAGATATGACGATTTAAAGATTTTAAAATGTGATTTTCTTCAAACGTAAATTTTTCAACTCCAATTGAATTGTATGCGATGGATATCGACTCACAGAACACAAAAATGTATTTTCTATAAGTTTTGGACTTGTAGTTTTGTTTTTAGAGAATTTTGAATTTTGCAAGTTTTGACCTGTTTAGACGCTCGGTTAAGGAGATATGACGATTTAAAGATTTTGAAATGTGATTTTCTTCAAACGTGAATTTTTCAACTCCAATTGAATTGTATGCGATGGATATCGACTCACAGAGCACAAAAATGTATTTTCTATAAGTTTTGGACTTGTAGTTTTGTTTTTAGAGAATTTTGAATTTTGCAAGTTTGATGGTGTTTAGACGCTTGGTTAAGGAGTTTTTTTTTTTTTTTTTTTTTAATTCCCACGCCTCTTTCCCCCCCAGATACCGCACGCGCTGGGGTCCATTTTCACCGAGTACGAAGTCATTTGCGGATGATTATCGTATCGGCACTTTTTAGTGTTTTTTGAAGGTAAAAACAAATTAAAAAGAACTAAATAAGTAAAGAGAATGGTGATACGAATATCAAAGGAAGGTCAAAGATTGGGACTGCTTAGTACAAGCATTTATTATATCTGTGCAGAATAAAAAAAATTTAAAATGAACAAAAAAATAAATTTAATATTTCATGTTTAATTTTCAGAAAGTGTCAAAATTTTAAAACAAAAATGTTTTAATAGTCAAGAGTGTTGATAAAAAAATAATTCAATATACATATGTACATACAATTAGGTATAAAGACATTAAATGAGAAAAGAATCAGTAAACATTGAACATAAATACAAAAAAAAAGTTTATGAGCGTGGTACACTGGTTTTTAGTATTTTTTTCAGACTAGTTTTATTAATATTAAAATCAAACAGATTAGTATTCAAATTTACAAGCTTACACATGCGAGTTAAGGGAACATGCATACCATAATTAGTACGGTGTTGGGGAAATTTTATTAAATCTAAGCTACGAAAGTTATAAGCACCTCTCCGGTAGTTAAAATTAATAGAATTAAGCAGATCCGGGCCATCAATTACACCCGTTATAAGTTGATGAATAAATACAAGGTCGTTATTTACTCTCCTTTGAGACAAGGTTTGGATCTGCAGTAGGTTGATTCAATGCTCGTAGGAAGGAAGGTTAAAAGGGTCCGTCCATGGTTAGCCTTTTAAGGCAAAACGAATAAAATTACGTTGGACTGATTCTATTCTTTCTATATTAATGCTGTAAAAAGGTGTCCAAACTTGAGATGCGTATTCTAAGTGGGGGCGAACTAAGCAGTTGTAAAGAGCTAATGTAACGTAAGGGTCCCTAAACTCTTTCGACCAACGCTTGACAAAACCTAACATAGAATTGGCCTTGTTTACAATCAGGTTTATGTGCTCTGAGAAATCGAGGTTGGAGTTAAAGTTAACACCAAGGTCTTTAAAGCTATGCACACTGCACACGGAGTAAAGTGTGATGAGATATCTTATAATCATACAGACTAGGAGTTTTTTTCTTTGAAAAGGTCATCGTCTGACACTTAGTCGGGTTGAGATTTAAACCGTTCTTTGTACACCAAATAGCAAATCTATCAAGATCATCTTGCAAGGATATGCGGTCATTCGCAGAGCTAACGGTACGTCATTAATAGCTAAAATAAAAAGAAGAGGTCCCAGGTGACTACCTTGCGGGACGCACGGTTTAAACATTTTTAAAAACATTTTCTCCAAACGTGAATTTTTCAACTCCAATTGAATTGTATGCGATGGATATCGACTCACAGAACACAAAAATGTATTTTCTATAAGTTTTGGACTTGTAGTTTTGTTTTTAGAGAATTTTGAATTTTGCAAGTTTTGACCTGTTTAGACGCTCGGTTAAGGAGATATGACGATTTAAAGATTTTGAAATGTGATTTTCTTCAAACGTGAATTTTTCAACTCCAATTGAATTGTATGCGATGGATATCGACTCACAGAGCACAAAAATGTATTTTCTATAAGTTTTGGACTTGTAGTTTTGTTTTTAGAGAATTTTGAATTTTGCAAGTTTGATGGTGTTTAGACGCTTGGTTAAGGAGTTTTTTTTTTTTTTTTTTTTTAATTCCCACGCCTCTTTCCCCCCCAGATACCGCACGCGCTGGGGTCCATTTTCACCGAGTACGAAGTCATTTGCGGATGATTATCGTATCGGCACTTTTTAGTGTTTTTTGAAGGTAAAAACAAATTAAAAAGAACTAAATAAGTAAAGAGAATGGTGATACGAATATCAAAGGAAGGTCAAAGATTGGGACTGCTTAGTACAAGCATTTATTATATCTGTGCAGAATAAAAAAAATTTAAAATGAACAAAAAAATAAATTTAATATTTCATGTTTAATTTTCAGAAAGTGTCAAAATTTTAAAACAAAAATGTTTTAATAGTCAAGAGTGTTGATAAAAAAATAATTCAATATACATATGTACATACAATTAGGTATAAAGACATTAAATGAGAAAAGAATCAGTAAACATTGAACATAAATACAAAAAAAAAGTTTATGAGCGTGGTACACTGGTTTTTAGTATTTTTTTCAGACTAGTTTTATTAATATTAAAATCAAACAGATTAGTATTCAAATTTACAAGCTTACACATGCGAGTTAAGGGAACATGCATACCATAATTAGTACGGTGTTGGGGAAATTTTATTAAATCTAAGCTACGAAAGTTATAAGCACCTCTCCGGTAGTTAAAATTAATAGAATTAAGCAGATCCGGGCCATCAATTACACCTGTTATAAGTTGATGAATAAATACAAGGTCGTTATTTACTCTCCTTTGAGACAAGGTTTGGATCTGCAGTAGGTTGATTCAATGCTCGTAGGAAGGAAGGTTAAAAGGGTCCGTCCATGGTTAGCCTTTTAAGGCAAAACGAATAAAATTACGTTGGACTGATTCTATTCTTTCTATATTAATGCTGTAAAAAGGTGTCCAAACTTGAGATGCGTATTCTAAGTGGGGGCGAACTAAGCAGTTGTAAAGAGCTAATGTAACGTAAGGGTCCCTAAACTCTTTCGACCAACGCTTGACAAAACCTAACATAGAATTGGCCTTGTTTACAATCAGGTTTATGTGCTCTGAGAAATCGAGGTTGGAGTTAAAGTTAACACCAAGGTCTTTAAAGCTATGCACACTGCACACGGAGTAAAGTGTGATGAGATATCTTATAATCATACAGACTAGGAGTTTTTTTCTTTGAAAAGGTCATCGTCTGACACTTAGTCGGGTTGAGATTTAAACCGTTCTTTGTACACCAAATAGCAAATCTATCAAGATCATCTTGCAAGGATATGCGGTCATTCGCAGAGCTAACGGTACGTCATTAATAGCTAAAATAAAAAGAAGAGGTCCCAGGTGACTACCTTGCGGGACGCACGGTTTAAACATTTTTAAAAACATTTTCTCCAAACGTGAATTTTTCAACTCCAATTGAATTGTATGCGAAGGATATCGACTCACAGAGCACAAAAATGTATTTTCTATAAGTTTTGGACTTGTAGTTTTGTTTTTAGAGAATTTTGAATTTTGCAAGTTTGATGGTGTTTAGACGCTTGGTTAAGGAGTTTTGACGATTTAAACATTTTTAAAAGTCATTTTCTCCAAACGTGAATTTTTCAACTCCAATTGAATTGTATGCGAAGGATATCGACTCACAGAACACAAAAATGTATTTTCTATAAGTTTTGGACTTGTAGTTTTGTTTTTAGAGAATTTTGAATTTTGCAAGTTTGATGGTGTTTAGACGCTTGGTTAAGGAGTTATGACGGTTTAAACATTTTTAAAAGTCATTTTCTCCAAACGTGAATTTTTCAACTCCAATTGAATTGTATGCGAAGGATATCGACTCACAGAACACAAAAATGTATTTTCTATAAGTTTTGGACTTGTAGTTTTGTTTTTAGAGAATTTTGAATTTTGCAAGTTTGATGGTGTTTAGACGCTTGGTTAAGGAGTTATGACGGTTTAAACATTTTTAAAAGTCATTTTCTCCAAACGTGAATTTTTCAACTCCAATTGAATTGTATGCGAAGGATATCGACTCACAGAGCACAAAAATGTATTTTCTATAAGTTTTGGACTTGTAGTTTTGTTTTTAGAGAATTTTGAATTTTGCAAGTTTGATGGTGTTTAGACGCTTGGTTAAGGAGTTTTGACGATTTAAACATTTTTAAAAGTCATTTTCTCCAAACGTGAATTTTTCAACTCCAATTGAATTGTATGCGAAGGATATCGATTAACAGAACACAAAAATGTATTTTCTATAAGTTTTGGACTTGTAGTTTTGTTTTTAGAGAATTTTGAATTTTGCAAGTTTGATGGTGTTTAGACGCTTGGTTAAGGAGTTATGACGGTTTAAACATTTTTAAAAGTCATTTTCTCCAAACGTGAATTTTTCAACTCCAATTGAATTGTATGCGAAGGATATCGACTCACAGAGCACAAAAATGTATTTTCTATAAGTTTTGGACTTGTAGTTTTGTTTTTAGAGAATTTTGAATTTTGCAAGTTTGATGGTGTTTAGACGCTTGGTTAAGGAGTTTTGACGATTTAAACATTTTTAAAAGTCATTTTCTCCAAACGTGAATTTTTCAACTCCAATTGAATTGTATGCGAAGGATATCGACTCACAGAACACAAAAATGTATTTTCTATAAGTTTTGGACTTGTAGTTTTGTTTTTAGAGAATTTTGAATTTTGCAAGTTTGATGGTGTTTAGACGCTTGGTTAAGGAGTTATGACGGTTTAAACATTTTTAAAAGTCATTTTCTCCAAACGTGAATTTTTCAACTCCAATTGAATTGTATGCGAAGGATATCGACTCACAGAGCACAAAAATGTATTTTCTATAAGTTTTGGACTTGTAGTTTTGTTTTTAGAGAATTTTGAATTTTGCAAGTTTGATGGTGTTTAGACGCTTGCTTAAGGAGTTATGACGGTTTAAACATTTTTAAAAGTCATTTTCTCCAAACGTGAATTTTTCAACTCCAATTGAATTGTATGCGAAGGATATCGACTCACAGAGCACAAAAATGTATTTTCTATAAGTTTTGGACTTATAGTTTTGTTTTTAGAGAATTTTGAATTTTGCAAGTTTGATGGTGTTTAGACGCTTGGTTAAGGAGTTATGACGGTTTAAACATTTTTAAAGTCATTTTCTCCAAACGTGAATTTTTCAACTCCAATTGAATTGTATGCGAAGGATATCGACTCACAGAGCACAAAAATGTATTTTCTATAAGTTTTGGACTTGTAGTTTTGTTTTTAGAGAATTTTGAATTTTGCAAGTTTGATGGTGTTTAGACGCTTGGTTAAGGAGTTATGACGGTTTAAACATTTTTAAAAGTCATTTTCTGCAAACGTGAATTTTTCAACTCCAATTGAATTGTATGCGAAGGATATCGACTCACAGAGCACAAAAATGTATTTTCTATAAGTTTTGGACTTGTAGTTTTGTTTTTAGAGAATTTTGAATTTTGCAAGTTTGATGGTGTTTAGACGCTTGGTTAAGGAGTTATGACGGTTTAAACATTTTTAAAAGTCATTTTCTCCAAACGTGAATTTTTCAACTCCAATTGAATTGTATGCGAAGGATATCGACTCACAGAACACAAAAATGTATTTTCTATAAGTTTTGGACTTATAGTTTTGTTTTTAGAGAATTTTGAATTTTGCAAGTTTGATGGTGTTTAGACGCTTGCTTAAGGAGTTATGACGGTTTAAACATTTTTAAAGTCATTTTCTCCAAACGTGAATTTTTCAACTCCAATTGAATTGTATGCGAAGGATATCGACTCACAGAGCACAAAAATGTATTTTCTATAAGTTTTGGACTTGTAGTTTTGTTTTTAGAGAATTTTGAATTTTGCAAGTTTGATGGTGTTTAGACGCTTGCTTAAGGAGTTATGACGGTTTAAACATTTTTAAAAGTCATTTTCTCCAAACGTGAATTTTTCAACTCCAATTGAATTGTATGCGAAGGATATCGACTCACAGAGCACAAAAATGTATTTTCTATAAGTTTTGGACTTATAGTTTTGTTTTTAGAGAATTTTGAATTTTGCAAGTTTGATGGTGTTTAGACGCTTGGTTAAGGAGTTATGACGGTTTAAACATTTTTAAAGTCATTTTCTCCAAACGTGAATTTTTCAACTCCAATTGAATTGTATGCGAAGGATATCGACTCACAGAGCACAAAAATGTATTTTCTATAAGTTTTGGACTTGTAGTTTTGTTTTTAGAGAATTTTGAATTTTGCAAGTTTGATGGTGTTTAGACGCTTGGTTAAGGAGTTATGACGGTTTAAACATTTTTAAAAGTCATTTTCTGCAAACGTGAATTTTTCAACTCCAATTGAATTGTATGCGAAGGATATCGACTCACAGAGCACAAAAATGTATTTTCTATAAGTTTTGGACTTGTAGTTTTGTTTTTAGAGAATTTTGAATTTTGCAAGTTTGATGGTGTTTAGACGCTTGGTTAAGGAGTTATGACGGTTTAAACATTTTTAAAAGTCATTTTCTCCAAACGTGAATTTTTCAACTCCAATTGAATTGTATGCGAAGGATATCGACTCACAGAACACAAAAATGTATTTTCTATAAGTTTTGGACTTGTAGTTTTGTTTTTAGAGAATTTTGAATTTTGCAAGTTTGATGGTGTTTAGACGCTTGGTTAAGGAGTTATGACGGTTTAAACATTTTTAAAAGTCATTTTCTCCAAACGTGAATTTTTCAACTCCAATTGAATTGTATGCGAAGGATATCGACTCACAGAGCACAAAAATGTATTTTCTATAAGTTTTGGACTTATAGTTTTGTTTTTAGAGAATTTTGAATTTTGCAAGTTTGATGGTGTTTAGACGCTTGGTTAAGGAGTTATGACGGTTTAAACATTTTTAAAGTCATTTTCTCCAAACGTGAATTTTTCAACTCCAATTGAATTGTATGCGAAGGATATCGACTCACAGAGCACAAAAATGTATTTTCTATAAGTTTTGGACTTGTAGTTTTGTTTTTAGAGAATTTTGAATTTTGCAAGTTTGATGGTGTTTAGACGCTTGGTTAAGGAGTTATGACGGTTTAAACATTTTTAAAAGTCATTTTCTCCAAACGTGAATTTTTCAACTCCAATTGAATTGTATGCGAAGGATATCGACTCACAGAGCACAAAAATGTATTTTCTATAAGTTTTGGACTTGTAGTTTTGTTTTTAGAGAATTTTGAATTTTGCAAGTTTGATGGTGTTTAGACGCTTGGTTAAGGAGTTATGACGGTTTAAACATTTTTAAAAGTCATTTTCTCCAAACGTGAATTTTTCAACTCCAATTGAATTGTATGCGAAGGATATCGACTCACAGAGCACAAAAATGTATTTTCTATAAGTTTTGGACTTGTAGTTTTGTTTTTAGAGAATTTTGAATTTTGCAAGTTTGATGGTGTTTAGACGCTTGGTTAAAGAGTTATGACGATTTAAACATTTTTTAAAGTGATTTTCTCCAAACGTAAATTTTTCAACTCCAATTGAATTGTATGCGAAGGATATCGACTCACAGAGCACAAAAATGTATTTTCTATAAGTTTTGGACTTGTAGTTTTGTTTTTAGAGAATTTTGAATTTTGCAAGTTTGATGGTGTTTAGACGCTTGGTTAAGGAGTTATGACGGTTTAAAAATTTTTAAAAGTCATTTTCTCCAAACGTGAATTTTTCAACTCCATTTGAATTGTATGCGAAGGATATCGACTCACAGAGCACAAAAATGTATTCTTCTGGTTGCTGAATTATTATTTGCAATTGAAATATTTTTTTTTTTATATTCCGAACAGATATTTTCGGATCAAGGTCTCGAAACAAGATTTCGTTTACAGTAAATATGCCTAGTTGTTGTTGTTTTTTTTTTTTTTCAATAAGTAGGTAGTTTCCTTAAAACAAATGTGTTACACTTAAATTAAAGAAAAACTAAGTTTGATTTTCAAAAATCAATTGTTTAAAATCCGATCGTGGAATTTGTTTTTTTAAATTAAAATGGTTATTATCTTTAACAGGGTCGGACTGGCCTTATAACTGACTTGGCGATTGCCACCCGGGCTATCAGCTATCCCATAGTTGCAAAATAAAAATACATAAAGAACATGGTAAAAAACAAGTACAAATACGAATTTCAAACAAAGAAAAGGCTCCCGTTTAACAAATGCAGGCCCTTACAAAAACTCTTTGAAAGTTATATTTATAATTATATAAAAAGTTAAAATGTTTGGGGCCCCAGGGGTGTACAAATGGAAATACCCTTGTACCGGGGTAGTGCCCTGGGGCCCCCATGTACATATGCCAGGGCCCCACGCTAGATTGTATTTATGGAAGAAACAGGATGTAAGATATAAACAACGAAACAAACAGAAATACTTATGATATGCACTCAGTTCCCTTATTTTCACCAGAAAAAGGATACAAATTAAATGGTTTTTCGCGTACCATACTTGTCCTCGGGTCATGCTTGTACCTGGCATTATTGGACCTCTGTACAAATTAAATTGGTTTTTTAAATTCCAAATACAAACTTAAATTATTTTTATTCCAAAATCACAGGCGATCTTTTGTGAGCTGTTCCACACATAGGCCCCAAAATAAATAAAAGGGTATCCTTTTGGATGTCTGCAACATGTTTTTTTTTTCACCAATAATATTCATACGGAAAATGAGAGCGAATGTTTTCAGTTTAAAAAAAAAAACTCTGAATTTCTGAATGAATGCAAACAATCTGAGCTAAAATTCAGAACTTTGGAAATAAAACAATTTTTTAAAAGGAAAGAACGAGTCTCATAAACCCTTTTTTTTTCTTAAATTAATAGGCTATTGATTATGTAGTTTAGAAAGGAACTAAGACGTTCACGGGTTTTTATTGCAGGAATCGTTCAATGGGTTATAAAAGAAGATAAAACCGCGGAGTGCTATTAAATGAGAGGGTGGAAACTGAAGATAGGGGTGCAAAAGCCCCCATTTTGGTTTTTTCAATATACCTCGTAAACCAATCAAAATTTTGATATATTGTATATGCAACTTTTTGTAGAGAATTAAATTTCCTATTGGAATAATGTTTTTTAAAAATTGAAAAAAAAAATTTCCATACCAAAATAGTCGAAACAATCATAAAAAAAATATCCAAAAAATCGATTTTTTGAGTTTTTTTGCTTTTTTACTTGTACATTTTTTTTGGGTTGAGATAGACACAAACGTTGCTCCAAAGAAAAAAAGAAGATTAAATTTCCTTCAAAATGTTGTACTCACTAAATTTTTTCATTGAAAATTAACCGAAGTATGGCGATTTTAATCTAGCTTTTTTTTTCGCATTTTTAGTTTTACTCAAGTAAAACAGAAACATTTGAGGGGAAAGTACGATAACTTAAGCACCAAGAACTGATAATGAGATTCTGTAGAGGGGTTCAATACAATCATTGTTTACTATGGGAGGGTGGGTCAATGTCCCCCCGTTTTGGTGGGAGGGGCAATTTTCTAAAAAAAATACTTTAAATAAAAAAAAATTATTAAAAAACAACGGCAACACTTACAGTTTTGATTGATACTTTTTTCAAAAGCTAGAATTATAAACTTAATATTAATTTTAAAATGAAGGTATTTTAATCAACTCAAAAAAAATGTACAAGTAAAAAAGCAAAAAACTCAAAAAATCGATTTTTTTGATATTTTTTTTATGATTGTTTCGACTATTTTGGTATGAAAATTTTTTTTTTTTTTCAATTTTTAAAAAACATTATTCCAATAGGAAATTTAATTCTCTACAAAAAGTTGTATATACAATATATCAAAATTTTGCTTGGTTTACGAGGTATATTGAAAAAACCAAAAAAGGGGGCCTTTGCACCCCTATCTTCAGTTTCCACCCTCTCATTCCCTCATTCCGATTCCTGCAATAAAAACCCGTGAACGTCTTAGTTCCTTATTACCCTGTTTTTTTCGACATAATCAATAGCCTATTATTTCATATCTATTTTCTTTTGCCCTTTGTGTTTTGGTTAGATTTTTCTATTTAACTGTCAATATATTAAAAAAAAAAACTGTATTTTTGATTCTATTTAAATCGATCATAGAACTGGATTGAAATTTCGATTCAGATTCAATCCGATCTTTAAATTGGACTTATAAACGGGCTACATTTAAGATTAGGTTCTCACAACTACCACTACTAAAATCGAAAAAATTGTTTTTTATTTTATTATTCCCGCTTTTCATGTTCCAAATGATAACCTATATAAATCATTGATCTTATTTTTATGAATTAATTACTGTCTTATATGAATAGTCCTTTATTTGGTATCGAAGATTATACATACATATTAATAGGATTTTAGAATTTCTTCTTTTTTATCCTGAAAAATCTCTAAAACTATTCCATTCCATTAAAACATTATTGCTTTCTGCGACTCTTATAAAAAATAATCCTTTATTCGACATACAAAATCTTAAAATTAGAAGCACTTTTGCATCACGAACTGCTCAAGCCATTTACATTTGCACTTAAATTCGGTTCATACGAATCTTCGAACGTAATCTCATGTAACGGTTCATTTAACATACTTTCAATTCTATTTTTGATATGTGTTTTAAGTGGATCTGCAATAGCTTCCAACTTGGGAACCATTTTCATAAGAAATAGAAAATCTGGTGATAGATTTACTGCATTGGTTTTAGATGTAGTTTTGGCAGGTGTTGGAGGTGTTGGTTTCGAAGTTGCAGCCGGATCTTGGGCAAGTGTCTCAACTCGTTTGATTTTGATTGGAAGCTCATTTATGACTTCTGTTTGTTCTGTTTGTTCCTTTTCTGTTGTTTGTAATTCTTCTTCATCTTCTATTTCCTCATCTGAATCAATCAGCAAAACTGTGTCCTTATTTGCAGTTGTTGCTGACCTAGCTTCAGCAGCACTTTGAATCTTCTCAATCAACTGTGGCAAAAGTTGCTCAATTTTCTCAGCTGTTTGAGCATCAGATTTGTCAGCTATAAGAGTGATTTTCTGATGTTTCTTTGTTTCGTCATTGTCATCCCCGTTTTCGAGAATCAAAAACATTTTACTTTTTTGTCCCGGCATTGCGTTGCCATCGCTGGGAGTGATAACAAAAAGCTTACGATTGCCACCGTTTATCATTTCGAGCGGAAGCTTTTTCAATGAATCATTGCTGCTGCGCTTCGACTTTGTTTCAGAATCTGATGTATAGTCACTGTGGACGGATGATGCTCTGCTGCTGGCTTCAGGTCCATTCCACCCACTTGTCGAACTATGTCTTGAGCGCTATTATACAACAACAATAAAAACAACTTTATTAAATGAGTCATTTACAAGAATTTGAATGTTTATACCTTTGTTCCTTTTGATGAATGATTTGAGTTAACACTGTCGGCCGACGGATGTCGGGTTACTTTGCCGTTAATCATGGTTACCTTTTCTTTGAAATGTTTCATACAAACACGCAGATTAACCAAACTATTATTGCGAATATGGTCTTCGCTGACTTGAAAGAAATCCACCCAGTCTTGGCATCTGTTTGAATAATAAAAAATGCGATATGTTATTTAGGTTGCTACAGAATAGAATAAATGAAGCAAAATTTTATATTAAACCAAAAAAGCTAAAAGGGGAAATATTGTCAAAAGCTATACTTAACTTAAATCGTAACAAAAAATATCTATTATAAAAAAAAGTCTTTCAAAAGGTAGCTTTTTAAATAAGTTTCTTCAAATCTATTTTAGTTTTTTTCCTCTATGCGTTTATTTGATAAAAAGAAAAAAAAAAAAAAAAAATTATGATGGTAAGTTAGTGCTTTACGAAATATAATAGAAAGCCATCTAATAGAAAACTCGGGGTGGTTGGTATGGGGGGCTTTGAAAAGCAGATTCCTATCCAACGACTGTCGAATAATAAGTTGCGCATTAATGATTTTTATTTAGAGGTAAGACATTAAAAACAACAATTCCCCGCGGGGAATTATTAAAACTTTGTTTTCCCCGGAGATAGAGAAATTTGATTGGATTCGCAAAATTTAAAAAGACAAAATTTTTTTAAACATTTGGCGAAATATGAAAAGCTTGAGGAGCTATGCTGAAGGAATGTCGATTAATTCTTAAATGTCGACTTAAAAGATGATATTGGTGTCGAATCTAAGGTAATAAATAAAACTTTCAAAATTCATGGGGTGTTCAAATTTGGGTTATCAGCAACTGGGTAGAATCGAGTTTATTCGATGCTGCCAATGGTCGATTGTTTCGTTGCTTTTTTCCAGATAATGCACAGGGTTTTTTTGGAATTAATGTTTAGTTTTCGATTTTCGATTCGATTTTTACTAAAAGTATTATTTTTTGAGAAAGGTCATTAGGCCAGTCACCTGTGACAAGAAATTGATATAAATAACAATATACCAAAAAATTAGTTTGGTGAAATTTTTGCGACCTAGGATGCTTTAAATCTTTTTACTTGCGATATAGGCACTATATATCAAGTTATGCATTCGTACAAAAAAAAAAAGTTGAGATAACATTTTTCTATGACATTACGATGGTAGACAATGCCAAAAAAGTGGGTCCCGGAAGTCCGTCTGTCTGTCAGTCTGTCTGTCTGTCTGTCTGTATAAGGAGCTACAGCCTAAACGGATAGACCGATTAATGTCAAACTTGGTATGTAGCGTTATTTGGCGACTTTCCAGAGGGGTTTTTGGAATTAATTTTTTTGGACCAAAAATAACGGTACTTGTCATATATCGATTTTAGTAAAATTGAAATATCTCGAAAACGGCTGCAACGATTTTGTTTAAAAAATTCAAATGTTAGTTTTAAGCTAAGGTCTATATTTCAATGAAAACAAAAATTTTTTGAAAATCATTATTAACGGTACCTGCCATAGAACCGTTTTTTTTCAAATCCGATTATCTCCGAAAGTGCTTCTTCGATTTCAACGAAACTTTTTGTGAAGAAGCATTTATATAATTTAAATATAAACCAAAAATAAAATTTCCAAAATAATTATTTTTGGATTTTTAAAACAATTTTGAAATTTTTTTTTTGAAAAATCAAATTTTCGAAAACGGGACATTGAATTTTTTTGAAATTTTGTTTTTAGATGTTGATTAGTAATTTCTACAAAATGGCATTACAATTTTATTTTAAAACTTTTTTTCCAAAAAATTATTTATAAAAAATTGTTTTTTTAAAAAACGGCTGTAACGATTTTGAAAATTTTTTCTAAAAATGCACGTTAATATATGAATCAAAACTGCATACAGTAGACTCTCGCTAAATTGAACATACGATAACTTGAACAATCCAATAACTTGAACATCCTATTTTCTTGAACTTTTTTATTGCTGACTCTATAAGTTGAATAATTAAAGTATTTGAAGCTCTGTAACTTGAACAAAAAATAAATGTATTTCAACAGAAGTTTGAATTTCTTCAATGTAGGTTACTACGTTCGTAATCATGTTTTGCGTCATTTACATTAATTTATAATAAATTGAATTCATACAAAAACCAAGACTTTTTTATATGTTCCAGTAACTTGAACAATCCAATAACTTGAACAGGCCTGGTTTTGTATGTGTTCAAGTTAGCGAGATTCCACTGTACTTGTTTTGGAGGGCAATTTAATTTCAGATTTTATTTTTTTTTTAAACGAATTTTTTTTTTTTTTTTTTTCCAAATTTCTATATAAAAAGTCTTAAAAATTTAAGCAACTTTAACTCCAAGAGCAAGTTCGTGCGACCCAGTCGTGCATTTTATTTTTTTTGGGCTCAAGCATCCCCCAAGCCTTCAAGATCATGTTATTATTTAGCTGATTTCATCATAATGTAGGTACATGATTAACTGAAACTTGTTCTTAAATCTTAGAGATTTAGAGGCATCACAGATGCTCGAGCCCCCTCTAAATTCTGAAACGGCTGTTTGTGTTTGTCTGAATAAGAGCCTTAGCTGAGGGTTGGGGTAATTTTTTTTTTTTCGGATTCCAATTCCGAATTCTTCATATCATTTTTTTTAGTATTTTGACGTCGAATTACATCACCGTTAAATTATGCAAAACATCTTGTGCAATCTCAAAACGCTGTATTTGATCGTCTTAAATATATTTATTTTTTTTTTTTAATAATGTTTTTCTCAAAGATATTGGGAATAGAAATTTTTGATATCTCAAAATCTAAGTGGTCAACAGGTTTCTTTAAGCAAATTCCAGTTTGCGTTTCTGATTTGGATCAAAAAAGCAACATTTTACGAAAAAAAACATAAATATTTCGTATTAACCCATTTCCGGCTAGCGTTGCGTTTTCGCAACGTCATGTTTGAAGACTTCTGGAACATAACTGATTATAAATTTAAATAGACTAAAATATAATTTGGAAAGATATTTAAATTATGTAATCGACCTGTTGTTGGATTTTTTTTGTAAAAAAATGTTTTCGTGCTTTTTTTGGGGCTATCAAAATTAGAGTTTTTGTAAATTTTGAGTTAAAATTTTTTGAACATTTGAAAAATATAGTCAAAATTATAATTTTTCTAAATAGTGTCAAGTACAGGTAAATAAAATTCAATATAAGTATAATATGGTAAATAAAATTGATTCAAAGTCCATGTAAACAAATTTTATTTTAAAAATTTTGATACCCCTTTCGGCGAGCGTTGCCAAAACGCAACGTGAATTTTCTGGAAAACCATAAGCTTTTTTTTCAGATTTCCTCTAATTAGACCAAAAACAGATAGTGTGTAAAATTTCAAGTTTCTAAGTCAACTGGAACTGGTTGCCGCCGGAAATGGGTTAGTAAACATCAAAAAGAATTTCATTCAAAATTTGTTTTTGAGAATTTCACGTTCTGAATATCACTTTTTGCGTATTCACTTGCCGAAAGTGAAATTAAGTGTTCTGCATTTTTTCACTCATTTAGATTTTCTGATCGAATTCAATTCACTATGTTACTGTTGTGAGTTTGGGGCCTTTTTCAATGAATCTGCAATTGAAAAAGCAGCAGTAATTTCACTTTAGAAACAAAATAAAAATGGAAGTTAAATCAGTTTTGACTGTTCGAAGCAATTTCGAAGTTTTCGAAATCAATCGAAATGAAGAATATTGATATTTCATTTCATGCGAAATTGAAAAGTGATTTGAATTCACTTTCGGTCAAATTGCGGAAAAAGTGTGAATATATCGAAAATAGTGATGAGTATAGCTCAAAAACTATAGGCGTGATAGGAATAAATCTGTAAACTGTTTTGGATTAAACACATGACAAAGTTTGAACGAAATAAAGTGTTTTTTTTTTTTTAGAATGATTCAACTACTTGCTGTTTGTGTAAAATGTTTGGGACACAGAAACTTTGAAAAAACACTAGGTAGATACTCTGAATGTGAAAGGAGGAGACAGTAGTACGAATCTGTCGAGAGCAGTAAAATGCAACTATACCACCGCAGTACAGCGCTTCATCCTCGATCAAAGATGTATAAAAAAAGAAAGAAAATATTTTCGCACTTTTACCTCTAAGAAATTTTTCAAAAATTTTCCAGCCCCCTCCAAAATTTTTTCTGGATACGCCACTGTTGTTCGGTGTTTTATATGCAATCTAACGTGGGGCCCTGGCATACGTGGGGGCCCCGGGGCACTACATCCTACAGCGCTGGGGCCAGAAACCTTTTCACTTCTTATACAATTATATATATATAACTTTCAAAAAGTTAGATTTAAGGGCTGCACCAATACAGGCTCCTTTTCTTTACACATGAAACTATTTAATATTTATATTTTTACTTGTTCTTTGTGTATTTTGATTTTGTAACTATGGGATAACTGATGAGGGTCCCAGAGGCAATAGCCACCTCGGTTATATGGCCAGTCCGAACCTGTAAGGTATCAACCTTCATATTTTTTTTTGACGTGATAACGTCTTATAAATCGATGAACCATGGCAGCCACCACAAAAAAGTGACGCCATTTTCTAACGTTACACTGCAAAAATTACAATTCAAAATTAAAAATAAACTTTTAGAGATACAAAAATCTTCTATAGCTTATTTGAAAGATAATAACCTAAAGCTTACTCCAAATGAAGCATTTTTAAAAATTTCATCATTTAATAGAGTAAACAGGGGTAAAACAGAAAGATGAAATTTGGGCTAAAATCTAAACGCAAAGTTGTAGAGAGTTGATTTTTTCTTTTTTTTTTTGCTATGGATAGATAAGACTAATTTAAGAATAACTGTATTTAAGAAAAATTCTATGTTGAAACTAAGCTATAACGTTTTGTTTGAACGTTGTACACTTGTTGGGGCTATGACAAAATGATGATTTTGGGTAGGGAAAATTTTTTTTGACAATTCTAAAGGTGCCAGGTAAAAGATGAGGGGAAAAAAAGGGGTTTAATACAGATTTTTTTCCAACACTCTGCGTTTCGAAATATGAATTTTTGAAAAACACCTTGTTTTTTAGGGGTAATTTTGGGTAGTTTTTGATCTTTAGCTTTTTTTGGAGCTTTCAAATAATCTCAAACTTATAGGACATGTAGGTTTTGGCTTTATTCATACATGTGCAAAAAATTCATATCGTTTAGTGAGTTTCGACTGAATAACGGAAGAAACAAGTTTTTTAAAAAAACACGTTTTTTTACCGTTTTTGACTGATTTTCATCGTTTTTTATTTTTATCTTTTTGTCTTGAATAGATACAGGAATCAAGTATAGCGAATAATGATAGACCATGACCACGACTAAATGTGTTTCAATCATTTTCGTAAACACAATTTTGAGATAACGGTAAAATAAAATTTTAGAATTCAACAGGTTATAACTTTTGACCAAGAGTAGATAGAAATTTTATTAAACTTTGCTTTTTTTGATGAAAATGATTGTTTTCAATAAATTATTTTTATACTTTTTGCGCATTGTAAAAATTAAAAAATGGTTTTATTCTTAAGAAGAAATATACTTGACTTTTAAATTGCATAATTTTTTTTGTAAGCTTTTAAAATAAAAAAATTAATATAATGAGAAAATAAAAAAGGTATTTTTTTTTAGCTTTTTCTTGTAAATTATGATTGTTTGAAATAAGTAAACGCTTCATTTGACTCATTTTAAACAAAAGCACACAACCTGTTTTCTGACGACGTTATCACGTTAAATCATCGTCCGTAGACCGGCTTTACAGACAACCTCTTTTTGTAAATTTTATCAAGCAAACCTGCCCCAACATTGATATAATTTGTATATAAGACGGACCTTATAATAACTTAACTTCCTATCTATCTTTTGTTTTTAACAAAATAAAATAATTAGGTTAATAGGTATGTATCAATGTAAATAACTCTTATAGGTAGTGAGCTTATTAAAAACAGCTTTATTTAAAAGCACAACATCGAAATCATTACCAAAGCCACACAGAACACAGATACCATAGCTCTTGATGCTTTAAAATTATAAAACCTATCTTTTACTTTTGTTGCAGATAATAAAAACTCACTAGGTAAACAAATTACCTAGATAGGTTATGTACGTTATGTATGTACCTACTTTAGAATATATGCAGATACATTCACAAGGTTATCGGGTGAATAAAACGTAAACAAAAACAAAGCATCAATTCCTACAAAAAAAAAAAAAAAGTCATTGAACCACTTATTTATTACCCATGCCATTGCCATTCTTACATAGAGGTAGATAAAAATGTATCTTTATACAAAATAACATGACGTCACTCATATGCTCAGAAAAATACATCTACCGCGCAAGATTGAAACGAAACATAAACAAAATAGGTATAATGTTAATTTGAATAGAATCCACACTGAGTCCATCTTTTGAATTAAGTTTCTCTTTCTTAAAAATTCAATATTATAAATTTAGAAAAAAAAACTAATTTGTTTACCTATTTAACACAGGATAATGCACTTAAATTCTATATTAATTTAGAACTTTAAATTCGTGTAGATAGGTACCTAACTAAAGTACAGACACCGCAACCAACCAAAAACCAAACAATAACCGAAGCGGAGAAAGAGAATAACTAAACTAACTTCCAATGATTGCACAAAGAAAAATATATTCATTCCTTTCCTCCACCAAAAGAAAAAAAAAAATAAACGAAAGACTAAACGTCGGAAAATGCATCTAAAAATACATTAAACAGAACAAAACAACAACAACAACAACAAAAAAAAAACACTCTTTTCCAATGCCCTTGCAAAGAAAGGTACCTAACCTAACCTAGGTTGTATCTTTTACATAAAAGGAAAACAAAACCATACAAACACACACTAATAAACAACATCAGATATTGCGACCGGCATTATTGTAAAAAAAAAAACATTGCATACACACCACATAGATACATCCATACACACAGCGACAGCATACTTTACCACTTTGAGTTTATTATAAAGAAACTCACTCACAACAATTTCAGGAGACTTATTTGGAACATAAATATAAAACATCCCTCGTCTCGTACATTTTTGGATTTTTGTTAATAAGGTTTTGTATATATGTTTGTTCTTTAGTTGTAGTGGTAGCAAAATCGCACGTGGATCGGTGGATGGTAAATGTATTGCCTACTAGCATTCAATTTTGAGAAACTAAACTCTTCCAGTCGTTCCCCTCATTTTTAACCCTCGAAATAGTTTCATTACAATTCACGACAAAAAAAAAAAAAAAAAAAAAATAAATGAACGTCGCATTAAATGGAATTTGTATTTTTCAAGAAATCTATCTGTCCGTTTGATATTAAGATCAAATAATGTCTAACTCAAGAAAAAATCTCAATTTTTTTTATGAAACCAATACTTTTCTTTTTGAGCAAACTATATTGCAAGTACAAACAAACTAACATTTTTTAGTTTACACCTCGATTTGAGTTGTTTTTTTTTTTTGTTCCTATCGCTGTGGATAGGGTTCAGTTACCCCGAGTGAAGTTTTATAAAGTAAAGTAGGGGAATTATCAAAAAGTTCAACAGCTGGTCAAAGTTGGAGTTAAAATCTAAACATAAACAAAAGCCAAATACACCACACATTTATACAGATTACACCATAGTCATAGAAAAGCTATATTTTATATTCTCAACAAAGTATTTTAAACTCTCCTCTCAAAAGCTACAAATACGAAAAATAGAAAAAAACAAAATACCTATGCTTTTTTTTTCAAAAACAAAAAAAAAAAGCTTTTACTCACCGCTGTGTATCATGTATAGGAAAGCGACAAAGCGTTGACGATCCATCTGTGCATCCAAACATGCAGCGTCGGTTGGTTTTTTTCGTGCTGCTACCATCGCAAACGGAGTCGGAGCTTTTTCCCATGCTGTTGGTATTGTTATCCATTTGTGGGTTGTCGCCACCACCACCATTGCTCTCACTCATTCTTGCTTTGAATTATTGTGAGATATTCAGAGTGAGAGAGATAAGTAAAGAGGATAGCTTTTTTTCTATAAGCTCAGCTTTTATTCTCCTTGCGTGTTTTTTTTTTTTTTTTCTCCTTAAGCTATTAATTTTGGTAGTTTGTAGCGTTATGGGCTACAAACTTTTTTTTTAAACTTTTAGCACAAATTCAGATAGAGTACAAAAATATATATAGGTATAAAGAAAAAAAGCTGAATAAAAAACTATAATTCTTCGATTAATTGAGCCCGTTTAAGATGTTTTGGAATAAATCACAATCGAATGAATTCAATAATGTTTATAAATAGTTTACACGTGTTTTGAATCAGTTAATATGAGTAAAATTGTTGTTTTGACAAGAACTGAATACAGAGCAAGCCGACACTTCCGAGGAAACAAACTAAATGAAAGCTATCCATTGTATGAGAGTCGTCTAAATAGGAGCAGCGAGAGAGAGCGACCCTAAATATTTTTTTCCTGGATGGGAAAAAAGTTCACTCAAAAAGCTGTGTTGTGCTTCACGATCTAAGCGTTTTTTGTTTTTTTTTTTTTTTTTTTTTATGCTTTGAAAAGAAAGTTCGATTTTTTTTTTCTTATTGGTTAAAGGGAAGGTGATTCAAAAGCTGTTTTTGAAGGAATATGTTTTTAAGTTATGATTTATTCATTCGTAGTTTTGATTTTTTTAAGAAGCGATCTTCTATAATTTGTTCAGGTTTTCATGGATAAATAAATGTTGAAGTTGATAAGTAGGCACTCCCTTTAGCAAGGTCCACATTAGTTTTTTTTTTTTTTTTAGCATTACTATCCAAATCCGCAGTTGGAGTTTACATGTATTACAAAAACAACACACAGCTGCCGATAAAAATAGAAGCTATATTCAATCCAACTGCGGAGAAAAAAATTAATACAAAATATTTGGAAATTCTACTGCGGAAAGCTTTAACAAAAAAACACAGCTAAATGCGGACGGAGCTTCATGGATTTGATCAAGGGGCACGGTAGTGCCCAGCCAAGTTATATAGCAACTTTGCCACTACACCCTTATTTACAGGAAACAACTCAGACCATTTTCGACCCCCCTCTAACTTATACACCAAAGTTGCCAGAAATTTCAAACTCGCTAAATTTATTGAACTTGTTAAAACCAAACTCCTCACAAAATTTCAGCCTTTTACGATGAGTAGTTTCTGAGATATAGGGCTTCAAAAATAGCAAAAACCGTAACTGACTGGCTGACTGACTCACTCACTCACTCACTGACAGATCATCAAAATTATGGAGAACTTCCCGTTAACGTAAAATCGAAAATTCGGGATTTTTAATTCAGGGGGCGTGGCATCCGCCTATTTCCGCTGAATTTTCATCAAATATTATAGAGCACTTCTGATTATCGTAGAATCTTGAAATTTGGTAGAATGGTAGAGATGGTAGTTTATACAAAGGAAAAAATTTAAAATTTGAGAATTTTAGCCAGGGGGCGCGCCCGGGCGTAGCAACCGCCCATTTTAACTGAATTTTCATCAAATATAGAGATTTTCAATTCTACAGCCATACCTTGCAAAAAGTAGTGAAATCACAACAAAAACATTACTGTTAAAAAAGGAGCCAAGTTCTCTCCTATGTTGAAATTATGCTGGCACAAAAAGTACTGAGATGTAAAAGTGTACCAAGTTCTGAAGTTTGGGTTCAAATTCGTATCAATAAAATTTTGATTGTTTACTTGGCAATTTTTGAAATAACTTTAAAAATCGGTAATTAAAAGAAAAAGAGAAGAGAACAATCAAAATTTTATTGATACGAATTTGAACCCAAACTTCAGAACTTGGTACACTTTTACATCTCAGTACTTTTTGTGCCAGCATAATTTCAACATAGGAGAACTTGGCTCCTTTTTTAACAGTAATGTTTTTGTTGTGATTTTATTTTAGAGGATCAATTTTTCGAGTTATTTTTAAATTTTGAAATTGAATAGTTTACTTGTCAACACGTGTTTACGATTAGCTGAGATTTTATATGAGATTAAAACAACACAAGGGTATCCGGATACCCTTAGATCGGTGCGTTCCATTCAAAATTGGTTTAAAAATAAGATTTATCTTCAAACTTAAGCTTTGAAAAGCTAGCGCATTTTTGAAGCAAGAACATTTTTATTTTAAGGTAGAGAATCGCCTCTTAATAACCTCCCTGGGCCCCTGTTCTGGTACTTTATCACTGGCGATGAACGTTTTTCAACGTCTCTAAAATCCATTTTCTTCCATAAGTAAACCAAAATTTCTTTCAAATTCAGAATTTATGAATTAATAAATTATGATCTGGAACAAATTTTTTTTATTTTGATGAGATTTAATGGATTTTAAAATCATTCAAATATTTGATCGCCAGTGATAAAAGTTACAGAACATAGGCACTGGTTACGGCCCTGTCCTGCCCTCAATCGATGTTTGTTTTTTCTACAATTTTTGAATTTATACTTTTTTCCAATGTCAAAATGACATTTACCTAACCCAGTGATTAAATCGAATTATTAAACGGATGGGCGTTCTTCGAACTTGGTATCTAGTTGGTTTTGGAAACTCTTTTGAAGGGATTTTCGAAACTAATTTGTTTGGTCCAAAAATGACTACACCTCTCATTATATTATATGTAATGTAGGGGAAGGTGGCCTAAAATGGCCCCCCTAAGGAAAATGTCCTATATCTCGAAAAACAGTAGCATTCAAACTTAAATGCTATATACTTTTCAAAGTTTAATATATTACTCTCACATTTTTTTCATTTGCGAGTTGAAAAAGTTCCAAAAAGTATTTAATTTTTTTAATTTTCAAGACGTCTACAAATTTCACTGATCAAATTTACCCGGGTAAAATGGCACACTGTCCAAACATACGTGATTTTAAATGCAAAATTGAGTCAAAGGTCTTCTTTTCCATTTTTTTGGAACAAGTGGTGCTTAATCCCAGCAGATCTTTCATCGAGTCATTCAAAACCCAGTTCATGTTGGTTGCTCGTCTCGTTTTTGTAGTTTTTGCAACTTTGAGTGTTTTGGATGCTTTTTTCCAGGTTTTTGACGGAATCAAGGGCTTTCCTCAGTCCAGGACTTCCTCTCTGTACATCTTTCATAAATAGCAACTATTTTCACTTAAAAAAATGAAAATGTGAAAAAATCATTTAAAATGACATGTGAAATAGGTATGCCATTTTACCCGAGCACTAAGTAGGCCATTTTGCCCATTTTGAGTTTTTTTCAATTTAATTTTTACACCAAAAAATTTAAAATCGTTTTAAACCAACTTATTTCATTAAATTAATAAGAAATACTTCATGCGTACACACATTAACTTCTTTTTCCAAAATACAATGTTTTTTATACTTTTTTTTTGCAAACAAAATTTCACAAAATTTTAACGAGTGTACTTTTTGATGTGGATAGAGACAGTTTGACCTGTCAAATTTCAAATAATGGCTTGAAGTTCCTGAAATTTCGTATATGTTGGTTTTGCCAGATAAACTAAAGAATCGCGTTCATAAAACTTTCTAATTATTTTCGATTCTACGATTTCTAGCAAGGGGGCCATTTTACCTTGGGGTGCCATTTTAGGCCACTTTCCCCTATGTTCAAATTTAGGAAGTTGAATTTTTCAAAAACACCTCCTACTTAGATCAAGTGTAAGTTTTTAGACAAGTTCAATCTTTTAATGAATTTTTTTTTTTTTTTTTTTTCAAAAATCATGTTTCTCATAGAACCGTTTTTTAAATTTCTGACTAGGTATCTCCTAAACGACTCGCTTAATTTTAATGATTTTGTATCCAAAAGCATTTATCTATATTTCCAATATAGGTAAATGCATAGCATATTGCCTCAATAAAAGTATAAACCAAGATACAAAATTTCAAATAATTATTTATTATATTATATTATAATAGATATATGAATAGGTACCTACCTAAAAAATTTTAAATAAAAAAAAAATCAAAGGACATTGGATCATATGCAAAAAGAATGAGCTTAAGCTCTTCTTGAGATAGATCTCAAGAAAATGTACTGAAAAGTAAGATATGAGCTTTAGCTCATTTTAATTGCATACGAGCCATTGTATCTTTTTTTTTTAATTTCGGTTTTAGAGGTTTACAGCCAAAATGGACACTCAATCCCACTATTTTTTCTTACGAACTTTGACCTCAGGGACTCGGAAATCACTTTGAAAAAAAAAAAATTACGATGAATACGAGATATGATTTTTCAAAGTTTTTTGTCGTTGTTTTTTCCAGCCTACTTAGTATCTGGAGTTACCCAGAAAAGTTGTTCTAGTGTTTGTTGCTTATTTACTCAGCTTTCAGTCACCTGCTTTTTTTTTCGATTAGTCGTTTATTACTCAAGATAGCTATAGCCCAAATACTAAGAAAGCTGGAAAAAAAACAACGACAAAAAACTTTGAAAAATCATATCTCGAAAAACTATCCATAAATATTTTTTTAGATTAGACTTTCGAGTTTTCTGGGCTCAAATCTATAAGAAAAGTATAACGGCACTTGGTGTCCACTAGTATTATTAAATTGCTACAAAACGGCCTACCAATTTTATTCATATTTATTATTTTTTTTTTTTTTTTTTTTTTCAAAAAATTATTTAGGTATGAAAAATTATATTTTTTACCTAACGATTTTGAAATTATTTTCTCCTAAAAAAGCATCTTTATAATAGGTAGGTACATATAACATAACAGATAATAAGATGGATTTTAAAAACATTTTTTTTTTTGTTCTGTAAATATTTTATTTTTTGTAAATGAGAACGAAAACATTTATTTAAAGCTTTTGATTTGTTTTAACTCATGAAATTGCATTCCTATTCCTAGGTACCTTCCTAAAAATACCTACCTACAACATATACGCATACAAAGATACATTATGTACCCATAGGTGTTTACATAAAACAAAAACAAATATTAAAACATTGTTTGGAGCTGAAAACTTTTAAAAAGTAGGTTTTTGAATATTATTTGTAGACCTATACCTACTTATATATATATTAATAATTTCTCTCTTTTATAATGAACTTCAAGGCTCTTCCTTGTCATACAAGTTTCAAATTTTAAAAGCTTATCGACTACAAATTGAATTTAACACGTAGAGATTATAGAGATTGAGGATGCATGTGTTTTGTGTATTTTTATGAATAGAAAAGGATCAAATAGGTTAACCTATGTATTATTCTTTGTGCTGCTTCAATGTTTAAATAATGGTAAAATAACTATTTTATAGGTTCTCAAAAATTTTGCTTAAAATTCTTGTTAAATTTATCCTTAAGTTCTTCTTAGCAAAACCTCAAACAATGATTACATAATATGCAGCTAAATTGCAAACAAAAATCATTGACCTGTTTACAAACCTATCAAAATCAGTCAACCAAAACAATAGGTAGGTACTTAGAAAGAGAAACCTTTTTATATCTTTACAAATCAATCAAAAGCAATCTTTATTTTTCAAAAGCTAACTTTAACCTAAATTATATATCTACGCAGTTGCATTTTGCTTTATAATACATAATAACTTTAAAGCGTTTCTTTGTTTTTGCATTTCCTTATACCTAGCTACCTACTTGTTTTATTTTTTAAGTTAATAAAAGATTTTTAAAGTTCTTATATTAAAGCTTTTTAGTGTTAATACAAAATGTGAATTAGAATTGTTCTAAACATAGCCTCGGTGGCGCAGTAGGCAGCGCGTAAGTCTCATAATCTTAAGGTCGTGAGTTCGAGCCTCACCCGGGGCATATCTTTTTTTATATTTGTTTGTTCATAAGTGACTGTTAGAAAATAAATACTGTTAACGTGCATCAGATGAGTATACAAAAAAGAATGTTCTGTATATTTGATGAACGTAATGTGTTTTAACGTAAAAGTATAAATCGTATTTTTCATTTTAAAGTAATAAAATTATATTTAAACTGTTTTCAAAGGCCAAAAGTTGGTAAGGTTATAAAGCAGAAAATGAAAAAAAGTTTTTTTTTGTTATAATTTTTGAACTAAGGGTGGGCTAACGAAAAAAAGATGATGTAGTTCGTTAGAATTAGCATGGTTAATTGAGAAAAAGTGAAAAAAAGAACAACTTTTACACAGAAGACATTTTTTGTTTTTGATTTTTAAGAGGTTGGTAATGCGAAAAAAGTTCTTTTGTCATAATTTTTTAACTAAGGGTGTACTAAGAAAAGAAAGTGATGTAATTTGTTAGAATTACCGAGGTTAGTTCAGAAAAGTTTAAAAAGTTCTATTCGTGTAGGTACTGAAAAAAAATCACCTCACACCATTTTATATTTATTGTTACTTTTGAAAAATGTTTAGATAGATTTTCCAAAGCATGTAGATTTTTTAGGTGCTTACATATATGGCAAACCAAAAAATCAATGATATTTACACTTGAAAAAATATTTGTACCTATGTTGTGGTTTTTAAGGTGAAATAAAACAAATCAACTTAAGCTTGTTAACAGGTATGTTATATGGACTATATTTCAATCAAGTAAAAATTCTAAGTCAAATAAATAACATTTGAGATGCAATGCAAACAACAGTGGATTTAATTTTTCTTAATTATATGTAAATTTAAAAAAAAGGTCACTGTGGTGTATGCGTACTTTTTTATGTGGTGAATAAAAACTAATTCTTCTTTAATTTTTAAACTAAACGTTGGATAGCGAAAATAAAAATTGGGCTATCCTGGGCTAACGTTGGGCAAACGAACCACAGTGCAAAACCAACAATTTTTACACTGAATACAAAAAAAAATATTTTTTGTGATTTTTGAGGTGAACAAATAATTCCGTTATAATTTTAGAACTAAGGGTGGGCTAGTGAAAAAAAAACTTTGGGCTTACTTTGGGCAATAGAACCAGGTAGGTTTGAAAAAAAAAAAATTGCATTTGGGGGTGCCAACTTCACATAGCCGATTTTTTTACAGATTACATTTTTGTATGGAAATTCATAACAGAATAAAAGATCTCACCGAATAGGCCCAAATATCGTATTGGTCATTTTAAATTAATCAATAGGTACCTACTTTATTAAATTTTAACCCCTTTCAGGGCCTTAAGTAGAAAAAGTTATAAGCAGAAAATGCTTGGTGAGGAAATTTTAGATTATAGTAAAGATAAGGGGCAATATCGATTGAATCTCAAGAAATGGCCGGGAAAGGGGTAGAGGAGGGAAAAAGGAGATGGTTTTTATCTATCAAAATGAAAAAAAAAAGTTTCTTGGCAAATAAGAAATAAATTTGGCTCATCTTGTTGTCCAGATGAAGAGGCTAAACACTTTTTTTGTCCGTTTTTAAAGAAGTTTGGGACTTCCTTTAATCTTTTTGTAATGAACATTATTTTCATTCACGCAATAATATATAAAATGCTTTTAAATAATGTATCATATGGCCAGATTGCATAAACTTAAATTTTCATCTTCTCCGCCACTACTCTTGCATAAACGGTTTAAAAAAAGCCAATAAAAAACTTCTCCAATTTATTTTCATTGCACAAAAGTGAAAAATTTAGATTAAAAGTATGATTTACAAATTAATTTTAAGAAAACAACAAATAAAAGTAAAAAAAAGTATTGGGCTGTCTCTGTATTTGAACTCTAGACCTCTGGACAAAGGACAAATAGTTGAAGGATTTAATACTCTGAGTGACAAGGTAGCCATAATCTAAAAAAAATTAACAAAATTTAATAAATAAAAACTCATTTTTTAATATTTAGTTTCTTGAAAACTAAATATTATTTTAAATTAAAATTTTTATTAAACTATTGTATAAGTAAGTTTTTATTGAACAAAAAATATGGAGAATTTATATCTACAAATATAACTTGTCTACTACTTGTGTCTTTTTTTTACATTATTTTTTTAAGTGTAGGTACCTATAAAGTCTTGATTTAAATAACATGAATCCTTAATGTGGCCTTATAAGTTACTTATACTTTATACATATGAAAATGTAATAGATCTTATAGTTCAAGGCTAAGAAACACAATCCATAAATTTACAATAAAAACTAAACTATCAATCATAAATTCAATTTTTGTTTCTATTTTTTTAAGTTTACGATCGTAAGGCACTAAAAAACAATCATAAAAATTTAACTTGCCATTTTAATGCACCTTAATCTATCAAACAAAAGGCAAGTAAGTTGCATTTACAGCAGAGCACTACATCAACAAGCTTAACAAGACAAGTTATTAAAAAAACAATAAAACGACAGCAGCCAAGCAATATAAAAATTTTTCCCTACAACCACACTTAAACAAGTGCGATTTATGTTCATTTATTGAGTCTGTAACAAACATAACAACTTAACAGCAATCCTTACATGGTATAAATTATGGTTAAACAACGAACAGAGACTATGTTTTTGGCCCACCCACAACCCACAAGAAGGCAACTGATCAGCAATTCACGCGACAACGTGACGGGAGGCCAACCAAATGAAGTTAATTGGTTGTTCCAATTTGTTTGTAAATTTATTATTATTTTTTTTGTTTTTTGTTGAAACCAATCCTCGATCGTTTTCATAATTCACTGGAAAATTTTGTCTTCCATTCGAACAATATGAAATAGAAAAAGAATTAAAGTTGTAAGCTATGCAAATTGTCTTTCGTTTTTTTCTTCTCTTCTTAATAAATCTGCATAAAGTAAAAGGAAGTTTTCTCGACTCGACAAATAATAATAATAATGATGACAAATTGTTTCAAATGAATCTCACGACCATGTTACTTTTTGACGGCGAGGCTTTAATTTGATAAAGAACAAAATTGGATTAGAATTTTTTTAAGAATATTTTGTTTCTGTCTTGATTAAGACTAAAATTGATTCTTAGCTCCCGAAACAAACCAGACAAATTAGTTTTTAAGATAAAAAAATAGACAATTAAATCGTTAAGAACACATAACGCTTAATTGAGTTATTCAAAGATTTAATTGACTTAATTAGGGGTGACTTTCTTTTACTTTTTACCGAAACAATTTATAACAATAAGTTGAGGTAGATAAAGATTGAAGAGTTATTTCGACACTCTTCTTGAAGTTTTTATCTAATTGAATTACTGGGTTTATCTTCTTAGACGATCTCATGTATTTTTGTGAAACTTCTCAACAAGGTAGAGTATTGTTTGCCGAAATCCACATTTATTAAAACAAAAAAAAAGTGTGTTTCCTTGGCTTTGTTATCCTCTTGTGCTGTTGTAATTTATATCCCCTAGATGTCCTGAAATAGCTCTATTAAAAAAAAAAACTGTACTTGTTGCCTTGGCCCTATTACATTAAGTGTCGGAAAAACGCAATTAAGGGGTTAGGTTTGATATTTCCTTGTTTGATCTTTCAAGCTCTACTCCTTAAGTATTAGACTGAATCAGAACGGAATCTGATGCATACTAAGTATCAGAAATTTTATGGCTAGAAGAGGTACTTCTAAAGCAATCTACTTTAACAATGGAACTAATTTTGTTGGGGCAGATAAGGAGCTAAGAAAAGCGTTAAAGTCTATCAATCTAAAAGAAATTGCGGAAAAATTCATCATGTCTCAGTCAAAGTAGTTCTTCAAAGCAACTGGTGCTCTTTCTGTTCGAATGTTTGACTGGATCTGTAAAAAAAAATTTTATACAGGGTGTCCCAAAAGTAATGGATCAAACGAAGTACGCTGATAGGGGATCTTAAGGGCTCTCAGAATTTGGTAACTTGTTCATCTCAAATCCTTACGGTTTTCGATTTAATGCAATTCTTGTGAAATTTCGAAAAATCCCTACTTTGCAACAGTATTTTGCTTCCTGCGCCCATTATTGATTTTTGTTTTTTACAATTATTTTACAAAAACATTGCCAAATAATTAGGAACAATTAATTGATCAAAATATTTTTTATTCCATACGCCATTTCGCTGCATATTAACTAACAGTTTCAAGTTTTATAAAAAATCAGTTTCTTACTTTTTTTTTGAGAGCAACACCGTTAAAAAAATTTGTACGGTGTGAGAATGGTTTATTATTTTAAAAAGTTGCCCTGTTATTGTAGTTTTCAAAAGAGTATAAAAGTTCCCAGAGTTGCAGTTAGATCGCAAAATATTACAATTTGAATTCAACAAAACAGGGTTTTTCAGAGCAAAAATACAAACAAAAATAGAGGCGTTTGTTCAAAGAAAAATAAACAAATAACAGGTAGAGAAAATGTGTTTATTTTTGGTTGTTTTTTGTTCCGAAAAACCTTGTTTTGTTGAATTAAAATTGTAATATTTTGCGATCTAACTGCAACTTTGGGAATTTTTATACTTTTTTGAAAACTACAATAACAGGTCAACTTTTTAAAATAATAAACCATTCTCACACCGTACAAATTTTTTTTGCGGTGTTGCTCTCAAATAAAAGTTAGAAATTGACTTTTTATAAAACTTTAAACTGTTAGCTGATTTGCAGCGAAATAGCGTATGAAATAAAAAATGTTTTGATTAATTAATTGTTCCTAATTATTTGGCAATGTTTTAGTAAAACAATTGTAAAAAACAAAAATCAATAATGGGCGCAAGAAGCAAAATACTATTGGAAAGTATGGATTTTTCAAAATTTCACAAGAATTGCATTAAATTGAAAACCGTAAGGATTTGGGATGAACAAGTTACCAAATACTGAGAGCCCTTAAGATCCCCTATCAGCATGCTTCGTTTGATCCATTACTTTTGGGACACCCTGTAGATGTTCTAAAGAACCAGAACCAAGATCCTTTATGAATTATTATACCAAAAATGAGTTCAAAAGTACCTGACAACGATTGAAATGGTTTGAGAAAGTAAAACAGTTTACAAAAGTCCAAAAGGATGATTCGAAAGACGGACAAGTTCGATGAGCATTTGTAAGAACTGCAAAATGAAATTATGAGAGGTTGGCGATACTTGATGTGGGAATTCAAATTAAAATTTACATACTTCGGATTTGAAAAAGTTGTGACGTCAGCAAAGTTTGAATTAAGTATAGAAGACGATAGTACGCCCTTATATTTTTTAACGTGGTGGAGGAGATTCTCGTCTAAGGTTTCGCACGTGTAAGCGAAAGCATTTGTACTAATTTCTGGAGTATGTAGGAAAATCATTTTTCTTATATTCGATTCGAAATTTTATAAGGTTTCATAATCTGAAAGAAAATTTTAGTGCAAATCATAAGAAAAAGTTATGGGCGTTCAACAGTTGCATGATATCATTTTTTTTTTACAATGGTATGATTAAACTGTGTGAAACTAAAAATATACGCACGCGAAAACCTATTACGTTTTGTAGATATTGCTACACCGATTACCAAACGGTATTTAAAAACTCCTCAACACCTCAAAAACTAGAACTTAGAGACAAAAAACGGTTTTTTAGACTTTCATCCATTGGAAAAAATCTAGCTTCTAGCAATTTAAGATTTCTTGACTGTTTTAGAAAGAACATATTATATAAGAATATAAAAAAAATGGTTTTCCTACATACCTACTCCAGAAGTTAGTAAAAATGCAATTGTATATAACAAAATCAATTATTTATAAATAATTTGTTGTTTTTTGAAGATTTTTGTTTTTGTTCAGTAAATTGTTGTGTGTACAATTGGTAATATGTGTACCAAATTTCATTAATTTCTATATTTTCATTACTGAGATACAGTCATTGTAACAAAAAGACGTACAAAATTTACTTTGTTTATAACTTTTTACAAAATTGAAATTTTTCAAAACTTTTTTGGAATATTATTTTTAACATATACATACCTATGTTAATATTCCAATACCTATATGCAAAAAAAGTATCAAATTCGAGAACTCGGTTTTAGGTGGCTCACTTGAGAAAGTTTGACTCTTTGGCGTGCGAAGCTGGAAGCAGCTGGGTTAGGAAAAAGCTGGCTGTAGAAGCTTGTAGCCTAAGGCTAAGATCTACAATCGATTGCAGCATCGCCGCTATAAAAATTGATATTGAACTTCCTTTATCTCATAGATCTTTTGACGTCATACATCTTTTGTTTTCTTTGGATTTAAAAGTTTTATTAAACATTGTAATTTTTCAGTAGATAAATCATGTTTTTGTAATATTTATTTTAAAACATAATTGGCAACCATAAAACCCCAAAATATTAAAAAAAAAAATAAACAAGAGCGATGTCAAAATTGTACTAGTAAAAAAGAAATCCATACTGTTATTAGAGGTGAAAAATTGTGTTGTACTAATTTGGCACTTTTTGTACCTACTTTATTTGCAAAATTTTTGATTTTTTTTTTCTCTTACATTATACTGTTTTGAAAAAGAAACTTCTATTAAAGTGCCTATTCTGTCCGCCATTTTGAATATAAAAAAACGTAAGCAGTTTGTTCGTATTTTCCATACCTACAAATAACCTTCAATGAACCAAATTTCATGACTTTTCCTTAAGAAATGGCATAGCAAATGATTTTTGACGCCAAAAATTACCAAAGGTCACCATAAGTATAAAAAATATTTTATCCACAACTTCAGTTCAATTTATTAATTTTTTTCTTTCCGTGTACTGAACAACTTTTTCATTTTCATTATGATTGATGTTATGGAATTAGAAAAAATTCTCACTTGTCTATCACGATTTTCCCTCTAGACTTTTTGTACCTAGTTATGATATTGTTGATATTGTTTGTGGAGATAAATGGTATACCTTAAATTGGGGTCGACACATGAAATTAGAACAAAATCTTAAAATCAGATAAGAAAAGAATTATGTGTTTCAGATAAATTGTTGACTTATTTATGTGCCTTTTTGCAGTAAATAGATCAAGGCCGGATAAAGACTGTTCTTAGCAATTTCTTAGGGTAGATGAAAATATTTATAAGAAATTATTAAAACTTATTATTTCTTCCCAAAGTTACGAATTTTTACCATAACCGAGCTTTAAGATCGGTTATTCTAAATTGTCCGGTAAATTTAAATTTTAAGCTGATATATATCTTTGATCGTGACAACAGGCATTTTCATCTCTCCTTAACCATTTAGTTGTTAAAAGATAGACAGTATTCTTCTGCATCCGGGCTCAAAAAATACGTTGAGTTATTTGATGGATTGGTATGAGGCACAAGCTAACTCAACACCTTTAAATTTATTAATTTATTGTTTTCCATCTTGTACCAGAAACGCGCAAGACTAACCCACTCTTTGCCTACTCTTTGAGCTTTAAGAATTGTATAAAAAAGTCAAGCTCAAAAAAAGATCATGAGCTTTGGGTGTCTTTTTAATCTTGTTGCTTTTGACATTGAGATAAATACATTTGTATGTTCCATTCCACCACAACAAAAACCATGTATCTTTTACTGTGCAAAAATAAAAAAATAAAAGAAGAAGTAATTGAACTTTACGAAGGCCAAGACCGTTTGTTCTCCTTTCGTATTATTGTTCTTGTTTTATGTTTTGTTTTCTGCTTCTATTAACCCTATTTCACGCTTTGAAGTTTTTGAAGAAAAACACAAGGTTAGATATATTCAATGTCAGACAAAACTTGGGTGAAATTAGCTTATTTTGACAGAAGATAAATTTATTAAAGTTCATAGATAAAATCACAGTCTGGTGCGAAATTTGTGACTCGACAGTTTTAAAGTTTGAATGTATTCTGAAGTCTATAATCTTACCTTGAGATTCGAGAAATTTGTGATGATGATGATGACTGATTAAGAATTTTTATTTATGTGGGTTGAAGTTGGCTGACTGTTACTTATGGCATCCAAGTTTAAATTAAAATGTCGTCACTATATGAGTCAAAACGGAAGTTTGAATAAAAGCTTTGTTTGTTTCAGTTTCAATTTTCATTTGCTAATATGGAATTAACGATTTATAACACTATTCTAATAGGTATAATTCTGAAAAACAGTCATACACATTCAGAATTTTGTAAATCAGAAATTCGAGGTATAGTATTTTGACCATGCACAATATTTTAATAAAAATATGAAATCTAGGTATTCAAACGGGTTGGGGTCGAAATTCTGTATGGGCCAAAATTCGGATTCCAAAATTCTGTATTCCAAAATTCTGTATTTTAATATTCTGTAAATTCAAAATTCTGTATTCTAAAATTCTGTAAATGCAAAATTCTGTATTCTAAAATTCTGTAAATGCAAAATTCTGGATTTCAAAATTCTGTATTCCAAAATTCTGTACTCCAAAATTCTGTAAATAATAAAAGAAAAATTGTTTTGATAATTAAAAAAAGTGCGCACTTTTTTTCACTATCAAAACAATTTTTCTTTTATCATTTACAGAATTTTGGAGTATAGATTTTTGAAATTTTCTATGCAGAGCGTTGAAGCATAGTTTACAATTCTAACATAACGGGCCTCTCTCCAACTAATTTGCATATGGTTTACATGAATCACACACCTTGATAACACATTTTGCGTTCGACAGCTTGAGTTAAATGTTATATAAAGTTAATCGTGATATAAAGTGAATTCAGAAAAAATGGTAAATATTAAACTATTAAAATCTAATACCTAAAGGATACATTTGTGTCGATATTTATATGTTCTACAACGAAAGAGCAAGTACGAAAAAAACATGGAAAATAAAAATATGTATTTTTTTTAAATGGAAAATCTAGGAAAATTCTTCGGAAAATGAGGTATTTAACTCAAATTAGTCTAGCACTTAATTATTTAAGTCTAATTTTTTCGAAAAAGTGGAAGTTAAATGTAGAGATTTGGAATTACAGAATTTCTAAGAGCAGAATAATGGATTTGCAGAATTATGAAAAACAGAATTTTGGATTTACAGAATTTTTTGAAATTCAGAATAATAGAAAAGCAGAATAATGGAATACAGAATTATGTTCATACAGAATTTTTTCTTCAGGTACAGAATTTTGGTCATACAGAATTTTGGAATACAGAATAACGACCCGTTCCCTATTCAAACTTATAAAATGGCAATGAACTGAACAAAAGGTATGTTCTCAGTATAAAATTATGTACATGTACAGTACACAGTAGGTACAGATTTATTGTACAGAGTAACTTAGTACAGATTTTAAGGTACCCAATACTAACTTTATGTAAGGCACTTAGTAAATTATGTACATTATGTAATATCTATGAAGTATGATTACAGGATCGTTTTTAGGAACTAAGCACTGACCATAGGCTTGTCCTCGTTCCAAAACGATAGCAGAAGCAAGCAAGAACTGTACATAGATTCGTTTGTACTGAGGATTAAAATGAATATACTGAGTACAGTGAGGATAGAGGCTGTCAGGTGCCCTCCGAAAGCAAAATAATAATAAATTTAAGTCTGCAAATTGGTAGTTACCATATCAACACTTGTAAATATAAAAAATTTGGTAAAGTAATAATATCGAAGGTGAGTAGAAAAAAGATGCCAACAGTCAAATAATAAAGTTGAGGAAATTAAAAAAAATTAAAAAAAAGAGAGAAAAAAAGAGAAAATTTGTTACAACATATAGTGGTGTAACTAAAGATCACAATTGGCAATATTAGGGAACCCGGCCGAACAGCTTAGATTTTGATGATCTTTTTTTTCAAAAGTCGGTAATTAAAAATACTTTAAAGTCTATAGATTAAAAATTGCCGATGTTGCCGTTTTGATTTTTTAAATTTGATTGAAGATTTTTGTGAACAAAAACAAATTTTTTTCAAAAATTTTTCTTAAATTTCATAAATTAATTGATGCCAAAAGATTGTCTAGGAAATTCAAGGAAAAAAAATATATGGGAGTGAGGGACAATCTTCCATAGTTCAAGCGATAGATGCAATTTTCTTATTAATTGACTTCAAACACAAAAAAAAATATTTGAACACAACGGCAACACCTACAATATTCAAATATACATTTTTTAAAAGCTAGAAGCTTAGTCATTTATATGTTAAATTAAAATTAAGTTCATTGAATGAACGGCTTTTGAAAGAATGGTAATTGAACTCAGATTTTTGAAAAAAAAAAAAAAATTATTGAAAAAATTTTAACATGTCGTTTTTTAAACTTGGTCGTAATATAAAATGCATTTATTTTCAAAATTTTTTGGCCCCATTTATTATGATTTCAAATTATAAAAGGAAATGTCAATATGTATTACGGTTTATGAAAAAAATTAAAAAGTATTTCATTTTCGAAGAACTTTTTTTAATAAAAGTTTTGAAAAACTTATTTTTTTTTTTAAAGTTCAACATCTAAACATAAAATTATTTTTTATTCATTTAATAACCCTTACTGTTGAAAGTTAAATAGCAAAAATTTAAAGTTCCTATTTACCACAGTCATTGAGAAAATTAATTATTTCAATGCAAAAATTCAGTTTTAATAAAAAAAAAACCATTGAAATTGAAGTAATTTTTCATTTTTTTTTTTCAAAAGTGTGATATATTTTACCTTTTTTGCTTCGAAATTCAACTGATAATATTTATGGCCAAAAATTTTTTTTAAATAAACTCATATTTTATTAGACAAAGTTTGGAAAAAAGTCATTAAAATTTTTTTTTTAAACATTTTTTTTTTTAATTCTGAGTTTGAGGACCATTTTTTCAAAAAGTCTTGTTTTAATTTAGTGGATTTAAATTTAAGAGATAAGAATGAGCTTCTGGCTTTTTAAAAATGTATTTTAAAATATTGTAGGTGTTGCCGTTGTTTTCAAAATATTTTTTTTTGTTTGAGGTCAGAATGTTAGAAAATTGCATTTATCGCTTAAACGATGGAAGATTGTCCCTTACTGCCTTTTATATATTTTCCTTAAATTACCTAGAGAATCTTTTGCTATCATTTGTTTTATGAAATTTAAGCAAAAAAATGGTTTTGTTAAAAAAAAATTTAATTTTAATTTAAAAAAAAACAATACGGCAACACCGGCAATTTTTAATCTATAGACTTTAAAGTATTTTTAATTACCTACGTTTGAAAAAAAAAAAATCGTCAAAATCAGAGCTGTTCGGCCGGGTTCCCTAATAATTTGCTTTAGTTACTCTACTAATAGCTCTTATTGATTTATTGAAGGCCTAAAATTGGCAGAAACGTAGGGAAATCCATAGGGTTGCCAAAATCTTCATATTCGAAATAAAAATATATATTATAAATAATACTGATACAGTACAGAGATAAACAGTACAAAGATGAGGTGCAACCATAGGGTTACCAGAGCACATTATACTTAAATCTTTAAAAATATTTTTACTAAAAAAATCTGATGCGATAGAAGGTGGAGGATAGGTCTAGTAAATATCACGTTGTAAGGAAATTGACAGTTTTTACGGAAAATCTTATTTTATACATTTTATCAGACCTATCATGTTTACAAAATTCAAATGTTTGTTTTTAGGAAAGGTCTATCTTTTCATATTATTTTTTTTTTCAAATAGAAATAGAACCGTTCTTTTTCTTATAAATCTGGTTTTCTGTCAAACTTCCTATCCAATTTCAACGATTTCTTTTATACAAAAAAATTTTAACATAAATCAAAAATAAAATTTAAAAACAAATAATTTTTTGATTTTTTTGAAAAATCAAATTTTCAAAAAGAGGACATTGAGTTTTCTTGAAATTTTATTTTATTTACAAAAAAAAAAAGTTTTTTTGAATTTTTTTTTCTAAAAATGCATCTTAATAAAAGAAATCAAATTGCATACTTGTTTTCAGATGTTGTTTTTGACCTTTGAAAAACGATTTTTTTTTTCATATAAATTTTCAAAATTTCTATTCAAAAACTCTTAAACATTTAAGCAACTTTAACCCTAAGAGCAAGTGCGTGCATTTTATTTTTTACAGCTGTCATTAATTTTTTTCAGTGTTGTTAAGTGCAACAGCATTGTTGAACAATAAGTTAGACTATCGATGTAATAAGAATTGCAATTTTCTACAGATCCAATTGACTCTTATGAGCCTCGAGCTTAAACATTTAATCAATTGTGTCTGGCGAAGTCAAACTGTTTTTGTTTTTTTTTTGTATAATAATACAAAACATTGTATTCTCAAAAAGTATAATATAGTTGAAAACTTTATTATTGCTGTCTTAGTAAAAAAATTTAGGTCACAGTCATCGATCACCATCATAACACTCTCTGGCTCAATGGTGTTCTATAGAATTCAGTTTCATAAATGTCATTTTCAAAGCGTCTGTCATAAATGCATGTACTATTTTCAATTTGACATTTATTACCATGATAGTAATATTCATTGACAACCGTCACACTGGCTAGCGGCATATTTTGAGCAAAACAATCGCAATGACCAATGCGAAGCACGCATTTTCTCATAACGCTCCCTCTAGGCTAGAATGTTTGTCTTCATTTACAATCCATTAATGGGCATCCAAATGTGCAAGATGGTCCCCGCACCATCATTTAAAGTCTCTTCTACGTACACCAGCAAGATTGCGCACAGTCATTCCTAAGCGTTTTTGTCCTAGATCGCACTGATCACTTGACAGTCAAGCCTGTGAAACGCAAAACTAATGATGGTGGTCCGCGATTGGTATTGTAATTGATGCAAGTCGCTCGCTGACCTACAACACTGCGAGCATAGAGAAAAGCTGTCAATGGCTAGCAGCGAACTGCAGCTCAACCTTAAGCATGCATCTTCTGATGGCATATCTTTGGTGAGCGAAAGATCACTATCTTAAGTGTTTAACACTGTTTTCAATTGACGCGACGCGGGCAGCATAGTTACGATACCGCGACTGACACGGTGCGGTGGCTATGCAAAGTGTGAATGTTGCCGCATGCTGTGTCTCAGTTGTCTGACAATTTATGTGCATTTATAGCTTAAAGCAATTGACAAAGTCACACTATAACGATTTGAGAGAAGAGTGAGAAGATGGCTCATTCGTCGTCGTCGTTGTCTGATGCGGTCTTGAGCTGGAAAATGCCACAGAAAAATTGATTTATTGACTGACAGACAGGCCGCGCAGATCAATTGCGCAAATTTGTGGTTTTTTAGTGCCCTAACGGTGGCGGCGGCAAGCATTATAGAAAAATTGTTTATGGTTTCTCTCTGTGTATAATAAGATTTTTGCTTGCGTGTGAACGAATGCCTTTGAGGTCTGTGAGGCAATGCATTCAGTTTTCAGTCAGATTATGCAGATAAGGTGTCATGTCTGTAGAAAAGCTGACTGTTGGATGCTGTCATTAGAGAAGTGTTCAGTTAAACAAGAAGTCATGTCTGTGGATATTAAATACATTTTAATTTTATTTTTTGTTTTTGTTTTGTTTTCTTCCTATATAGATAAGATTGTTGAACAATAGAATTTCGGAACTTAAATTTGTAAATTATGCAGATTAAACCACAAAATTATGTGTCAAAAGGCGACTTGTTGTAAATTAAAATTGATGTTTCCGGCGTTTAGAGGTGCTTCGTTGATGATTGATTAGGTGTAACAATCTGATAGATTGAATTTTAATTTCAATTTAAATGCAAATAATAATGAATGGGTTTAGGGAAGGTTTGTGTTTTTTTGTCTGTAAGTTGTTGTTGGTTGACTTCCGATAGATTTTGAATATCGAATACCTTTTTTAGGATTATATAAGTTAAGCTGATAAATTTCTGTTTGTATTCTATTGGCACAAACATTAATTAAAGGATTATACTTTGAAGATTAGTGAATAAAAAAAAAAACATGGAACTCCCATTTACAAGAGTAGACAAGCCCATACTTTGTGTTTGTTGTAAGGGCTTTAGTTCTTAGAAATTCAACTAATGTCTCAAAAAAAAATATTGAAAAAACATCCAACAACAATTCACAGAAAAAACGATACGCAAACTAATCATTATGGGGTACTTATTAAATAATATGTAAGTATGTGTAAAAAAAAAAAAACGTATACGCCACAGTGAACAAATGATTTTCTAAACTAATCGCATATATTGTGAACTTTAAAAAGTTTTTAAAGCATGTGTAGATTATATGCTCCTCTACGTTCAGTTCACTCAGTTTTTACTTGCGATATAGGTTCTATATATCAAGTTATGCATTCGTACAAAAAAAGTAGAGATAACAATTTTCCATGACATTACGATGATTGAGAATGCCCAATTCGGGTCATCCGATTTTCTCCGAAACTACTAATTCGATTTCATCGAAACTTTTTGTGAAAAGGCATATATATAATTTCAATATACATAAGCCAAAGATCAAATTTTGGATTTAAAAAAAAAATTTGAAATCAATTTTCGAAAACTGGACATTGCATTTTTTTCTTAAATTTTGGTTTTAAATGTTGATTAGTGATTTTTACAAAATTTATTTTAAGACTTTTTTTCCAAAAAGACATTTATAAAAAACTAGTTTTTAAAAAATTGCATCTTAATAAAAAAATGAAATTGCATACTTGTTTTGGGGGAAAATTTAATTTCACATGTTGTTTTTTATTTTTATTAATTCGAAAAACGATTTTTATGTTAAAAAAAAAAAAAAAATTTTTAATACCTACAATAATTTAGTAAATGTAATTATTAATTACATTTACTAAATTTCTATATACAAAGTCCTAAAAACTCTAGCAACTTGAACCTTAAGAGCAAGTTTGTGAATTTAATTTTTTTTTTGTTTTTTGGTAACTTTTTTGATAAAAGTGTATATTACAGCCATATTTAGATAGGATATTAATTTACAATGCAAAATTAGGAGTGTAAGATCACATTATTTATTCACATTCTAAGAGCGTTCCCGGAAATGACGTTTTTAAATTAATTTATTTTTATTTTTTATGTCACAAAGTAAAACAAAATATTTTTGAGATTATTATCATAAAAAAAATAAATTTTAGTCTTAGCGTTCCCGGAATGATGGTTAATTGATGTACGCTGCTTAAAAATGAAACTAAAACTAGCTTATAACATACATTTAATATATCAAAAAAAAAAAAAAAAATAGACGTGGAATGATAAATCTATATAATATCAACTTTAAAAACTTGAAGCACCATTTGTACGTTAGATGATTAAAATATTGACACTTTAGGAAATGTTGGTACGATGCGTCATTTTCCTTGGGACAACTTTTAGTAAGAGATGTACAAATTTATAAAGAGTTTTGTGTATAAGTGGTGTTAAGAAAAGAAATATTTAAAAATAATTGACTTTAATATTTTTTTAAGTCATTTTAATATCAGTTTTTGAGTTATGGACATGCTCGGAAACGCTGTTTTTGAGTATAAAAGAAATGGAAACTTTTATAACCGAAACATATATAATCCTAGATGCGTGCCTATTATTTTAATTGGTTAATGCGAAGAAAACTTTAATTAAATGTTTTTTTGATTTAAAAAATTCCTGGACATAAAATTATACACCTCCATGATATTGACCTGTACATTAAAAACAAAATACGTATACGCCAGAGCGACCGTATGATTTTTGATTTTCTGAAATAATGCTATTTTTGTGAGTTGAAAGAAACTTTATAAAAATTTTGAGAACTTTTAATAGTCTATTTAATAGACCCGAGCTCCAGAGCAAAAATAGAACAAATTCGTTCAAGACTTTTTATTGGCGATTATGATTCCTTGGCATACAAGAATACTCCAGCCAAAAGTGCTACTAAATCCGTTGGTGCATTTCTGAGAAAACGGCAACACTGGTCGGTTTTCAGTTTTTTTGATTTAACTCGAAAACCAAGCCTGACTTTGAAATGGTTCAAAGACACTTTTCATAGCAAATTAAATTTTCTGTCAAGTTAAGATGGTTAATAAATTTTAAAAATTATTTTTGACTAAAATTCTAACCTAAAATCAAAGAAAAAAAAGTTAAAAAATTGACAATTTTATTTTTTCTTACTAAATCAAGGGGCATTTTGTGTATGTAGCCGGGACGTCCAAACTTTGTACTAATGAAATAAAGTAGAGGTAAAATCCTTTGATAATATGCAATTTTAATTTTTTTTTGTCAAGAAACAACTTAAATGTACCTATTCAAAAATTAGCACTTTTTCTAAATTTCTGACTTTTTTAGTTAAAAGCAAGTTTTTAAAACTCGATAAAATCGTATTAATTGGTAACTTTTTGACTTTTAAAGTAAACATACTTCGAAGGATTGATTTAATATAAACTAAATATGGCAAACAAAAAAATTTATTTGCATCCTTATGGCCTTTTGTGCAATTTTGTGTATGTGCATTTTTATAAATACGGGTTGAATGGATGGACGGAGAGCCATTAGCTTTGGTCTATTGCATAGAAGAACATTTAAGACCAACTCTTTTACTGTTTTCAATGGCCTGAAAAACAATTCTTGAAAAATCTGCGACCAACGAAAAGTTTCTCTTGAAAAACGAAAACAATACTCTAATGAGTTTGAAACAAAATAGCTCAGGCAAATTAGTAAATCCAATTGCACTTTTCGCGGGATAAATTTTTTTCATGGAACGTGTTTAGGTGAATGTCCTTATAGTAAAAGTGAATTTTTTGGGATGATAAGATATCGGGAACAGCCGCCATCTTGGAAAAGAGGTCGGTGCCGTTTTTATTTTATAACTCCATTTTTACTCATTTAAACCAAAAATGTCCAAGGATAGACTTATTATAAATTAAATTATCTAAAAAATGATATACAAATGAATTCCGTGAACTAGTTAGATTCAATTTTATAGTCGGTCAAAGTCCATGTTCTTCTCGCAAGGTTAAGACAATATGACATTTTTTCAAATATCCGAAGAACTTTTTATTTGTTTGGGATTTTCTTAAAGAATGAATTATAGCACTTTTAAATATCTATAAAATGAGCCCTTTCTCGTAACTGTAACCAACATAATGTATGAGCCACCTAACGTCGAAGCTCACATTCTACTAGTCAAAAGTGAGAAAATAACAAGTTTTCTTCTATTAGATCGAGCAAATTTTTGAAATGGAGGCATAACCAAAATATAAGTAAACAGTTTTTTAACTATATTCGTCTAAATATTGAATTCAAAGTTTGAAATCTTTAATGTTAACCTTTATATGGTTTTCGAGGTTTTAAATGAAGTGAATTTTCCAATTAATGTGAATAAGCTAAAGTGACATTATTTATAATTCTAAATATAAGAACTGATGCCCTGTCATTTTTCCTAAACATGAACACCTCAATCTCAGCATTACGATAAGTATAACTCAAGATATGAGGCGTGTAAGCCGTTATGTTTTCGAGACTATTGTGTTTAATTTTTGATTGTTTATTTGAACTATTGAAATGTTCAGTTAAAAAATCGTATATCATGACTTCGACGTTTGGTTGCTTCTGCAATGTGATGGTTACAAAAACAATAAAGGGTTCATTTCATCGATAATTAAAAGTGCTATAATTCATTCTTTAAGAAAATCCCAAACAAATAAAAAGTTCTTCAGATATTTGGAAAAATGTCATATTGTCTTAACCTTGCGAGAAGAACCTGGACTTTGACCGACTATAAAATTGAATTTAACCAGTTCACGGAATTCACTTGTATATCATTTTTTAGATAATTTAATTTATAATAAGTCTATCCTTGGACATTTTTGGTTTAAATGAGTAAAAATGGAGTTATAAAATAAAAACGGCACCGACCTCTTTTCCAAGATGGCGGCTGTTCCCGATATCTTATCATCCCAAAAAATTCACTTTTACTATAAGGACATTCACCTAAATACGTTCCATGAAAAAAATTTATCCCGCGAAAAGTGCAATTGGATTTACTAATTTGCCTGAGCTATTTTGTTTCAAACTCATTAGAGTATTGTTTTCGTTTTTCAAGAGAAACTTTTCGTTGGTCGCAGATTTTTCAAGAATTGTTTTTCAGGCCATTGAAAACAGTAAAAGAGTTGGTCTTAAATGTTCTTCTATGCAATAGACCAAAGCTAATGGCTCTCCGTCCATCCATTCAACCCGTATTTATAAAAATGCACATACACAAAATTGCACAAAAGGCCATAAGGATGCAAATAAATTTTTTTGTTTGCCATATTTAGTTTATATTAAATCAATCCTTCGAAGTATGTTTACTTTAAAAGTCAAAAAGTTACCAATTAATACGATTTTATCGAGTTTTAAAAACTTGCTTTTAACTAAAAAAGTCAGAAATTTAGAAAAAGTGCTAATTTTTGAATAGGTACATTTAAGTTGTTTCTTGACAAAAAAAAATTAAAATTGCATATTATCAAAGGATTTTACCTCTACTTTATTTCATTAGTACAAAGTTTGGACGTCCCGGCTACATACACAAAATGCCCCTTGATTTAGTAAGAAAAAATAAAATTGTCAATTTTTTAACTTTTTTTTCTTTGATTTTAGGTTAGAATTTTAGTCAAAAATAATTTTTAAAATTTATTAACCATCTTAACTTGACAGAAAATTTAATTTGCTATGAAAAGTGTCTTTGAACCATTTCAAAGTCAGGCTTGGTTTTCGAGTTAAATCAAAAAAACTGAAAACCGACCAGTGTTGCCGTTTTCTCAGAAATGCACCAACGGATTTAGTAGCACTTTTGGCTGGAGTATTCTTGTATGGCAAGGAATCATAATCAGCAATAAAAACTCTTGAACGAATTTGTTCCATCCAAAAGGGTCTATTCAATAGACTATAATTGGGGCTTCGTTATTTAACTGGTATGTACGCATTTCATTGATGGTTTTAGTTTTTTAATGTGATTGTGAATTACACTGGCTTACAGCAGAAATGGATACTGAACTCAATTTTTTTTTATTATGTGTAGGTATATTTCTCAAAGTCGATAGTTATACTTTAAAAAATTTAAATGCGCATAGGTTTGGAGGGGTTGGGGTCAAAATTCTGCCGGGGTCAAAATTCTTTTTTTCAAAATTCTGCTTTCAGAATTCAGCAGAATTTTGAAAAACAGAATTTTCTTGAAAAAAGCAGAATTTTGTAAATCAGAATTTTAAAGTCAGAATTTTGACCCGCTCCCGTTTGGAGATATGACTTTTTAAAGTTTTATGTTAGTTGAAGGTTTTTATCCAAAAATCACCATGTTTTATGTTGTTTATATATTTTGTAAACCTTTGAAAAATTGACGAGGCTAGAATTATGATAATATAATATTTTTTTTAAATAGATATATTTTTTAAAATATTTTGTTTTTTATGAAAACTGTAAAACAATTTTTTTTCTTATAAGGCTTTTGCTTGTTTTGGAGTTGACCCTCGAGTTCCTTGGCTGAAAAGCTAAGAGGTTTAAATTGATGTCAAATGAAAAATAAGTTGATGGTGAAAAAGTAAAAATAGGGTTGCCAATTTATAAATGCGAACTTCTATGTGGCAACCCTATTCAATTGATTTTCGATATAATCTTTTGAAAAGTTTTGAGCCTTTCTTACTCAAAGACAAACTTAAATTCTTTTGAATGTTCAAGGTTTTACAAGAGCAACATGTGCAACAATTGCGTCAAGTGCAATCTAGAAAAAAACCAATTTGTGTTTTTACCCATATGAATTTTTTGTTCAAAAAATAAGCTTAAAAAATTAATTCAGCGTCTGAAACAAACACTCTTTAACACCTTATTGAAATAAATATAGCATATTTGCCATGTGTAAAGTCAACAAAAAAAAAATAATACAACAAAAAAATGTTATCTGATCGTCTTAATTGATTTATTCTGCGTGTCAACATAAATAATGTTAACAAATATGCATTTTCATTCTAATCGATACATGCAAATGATAGTAAACTTGCCGTCAACTGCTTTGCTATCCACCCAGCAGGTGTTACAAGTCAATTCATTCACATCTGATAGATACGAAAAAGACATCCACAATCTATTTAAAATGATCAATCCATTCTATTCGAAGCTTTTTTAGTTTTCTGATGTATGAAAAAAAAGCTCAACTCCCTCCAAAAAAATAAAAGCTCATAATTTGTCGAAAATATAAACAATCTCAATTCCAATTTGTTATAAATTTTTAACGATATTTCAATTCAAAAATTTTAAGAGAGAACAAACAAAAAATAAATAAATTTTAATATTGGAGAGGGCAAACAAATAAAACTTCTCATTCAAATGAACGATGGAAAAGAACCAAACCAAAGTATAATAATTTTTTTATTTTTTTTCAAGCTAAAACCATCGAAGCAAGACCAGAAGCCTTCACTTGGTTAACGTTGTTGTATAGAGCTCTTCAATGTTTTGGCACATCAGACCGCATTCAGTAAACATTGGAAATCGAAACGGTTCGGTTGAAAGTATCTTCATTTACTCGCAAGCAATTCAAAAAGATATTGTATCTATACATTTTGTTGAGGCTTTTTTGTTTTTGTAATTTTCGTTCGAAGTTTCTTCAGCAAGTAAAAAAGTTCATGTCACTGCGGGTCGATCGTGTCCGACTTTTTTAAAAGTGTTTCCATAAATAACCAAAAATTTGGTTGCGTGTGTATTTATTCTCATTTTTAGATACCTTTTGTATCTTTTGGCTTGTTTGTTTGTGTGTTTGATGTAAACCGACTAGTTCGGCAGTAGGTGTTTGAAATATCAAAAATATTAGTGGGTGGAAAGATGAGTGGTTGTTCGGAAAATTTTGAAACTAAATTCTTCAATATTTTAATGCAATATTGATGCATTGAATATCTTTTACGTCACTGTCATCAGTATCAACACGAAAAAAGTCGTAATTTCACGTTCTACCTATCAATATAATAAAAGTGAATAAGTCTCGTAAATACCGTGTATAACGGTTATTTATGTAAGAAATTTTGTTTATAATAAAATAGTTCTACAATATTTGTTTTATCCAGCTGAGAAGAATGTGAGAAAACTCAGCACGTTGTTTACGATTATATTTTTAAAGTGAAATAATATTTACATGAACTTCAATATTCATTTGGGTGGAAAAAAATGTATCTACAGTAAACAAGTACGAGAGATATAGAAAATAGAACCAACAGCTGACTTGTTAAGAGTGTTTCAGGGTTTTAAGGTAAGTTTGGTGTAGAAAAGTTTAATTTTTCTTTCAAAGACTTTCCAGAACTTTTTTGTTGACTTTTTTAAAAAAGATCTTTTTTTTTTAATGTGAAATAAACAAATTTATTGCAAGCCTTTTTTTTTGCTTTTTCTTTATCTTTCGCTCCGTTTGTTTTAAATTTATTATTATGTATCTTTTTTGTTTTATTTTTATTTTCGACCATATTTGGCACAATCAACAACAACCGGTCTTTTGTGGTTGATCTGAGTTTCCGTTGGTATTGTGTTTTAATGAATGTTTATCGTTTTTTTTTTTTTTTTGTTTTAATTTTTCCTTAATTTTTTTATTCAACATTTATATTTTTGTCTTTCATGTGAATTCACGTTGCTATGTGTAAGTAAATTTTTTTTCTGTAGCACGTTTTTAATGGCAAAACATTTCGTGCCATCAGGTAGTAAAAAGAGAGAAAAAATTGTTGTTAAGTGAAGATTTTACATGTATTTTGCATGTCGATGTGCAATTGTGAGAAATTAAGCTTGAAGGAATATTATTTTTATGATAGGGTAATGAATTATTTACAATAAATAATAAAGCATTGATTTTATTGCTTTAGTTGGAAAAATAAAATATACGCGATTGGGTTGAACGTATCTGTTTTCATAATTGCAGTTGGTTTTCAATAATAATTTGAATTTGAATATGAAATACAAAAAATCACAAACCAATTATCAAAATGATCAAAATATTTTGATCATTTTGTTCACTGTGAAATACTAACACTGAACATTGAAAAAACGTAGAAAAAACCTCAACATCATCTGTGATAGAAAATTGTCGGAAAATCGTTAGATGAACAAAGGAAAATTGGGCGATAATACCAAAAAACGAGAGCTGTCAGGTAAAAGAAAGAAAAACTTAATATTTTTCTTCTTTGTCTTAGAAATTGTTGTTGCTTTTGATTTTGACAAATCAAGCTTCATAAATTTTGCACAGATGTGCAGAAGAGAACGAAAATAAAAATGCTAATGGTATTACCTTGTGTTTTTATACCATGACTGCATTTATAGGTTCAAGTTCCTAAATGAAAAAAAAAACTGTTTCAAAATAATAAAAAAATATCCCTTTATTTTTAACCGAATTCCAAAAAGGAGGAGGTTATCAATCCGTCTATATTTTTTTTTTTTAAGTAAAAACTTTTTGTTTTAATAGATAGATTAGTGAAATTTATACTGTAAATAGGTAATTAAATAAGCAATATTTTTTCAAAATTTCAATTAATTCATATTCAAAATCCTGATAAACGGTAAAAAGATGTTCTTTTTCTAAACCATTATATATATTTTGATCTAGAGCACATACAAATTTTATTTAACTTTAATACGCATGCTGATAATATTACCTTTCATTTGATTTATCACACCATAACGGTACGAGGACGTACGTACAAGTTACGCATTCTCAAATTGAAAATTGGAGATCTGTTGCCGATAAAAATGATTATTGCAGATTTTTATTTTGACGCTAGATAGCGCCCCGCACGTCGTCGATTTAAGTTTTCTCATTTGAAATAGTTATATTGGCTCTATGAGGTCATTTTTTTAGATATAGCTTTACATTGAACACCGTTTTCAAAAAGGTATAAACTATCTTTCAAGGACCATGCATGTTTTATTGGGTTTATTAAAACATGTATGTTTTATTATAAAAAGCATTTCAAAAACCACAAAAAAAAACATACATTTCCAGCCTTAACCCCTTGGTCAGAGAAAGATGATTTATACCTTTTTGAAAAATATCACACCAACCGATGATATTGCACAAGAAAATTGAGGAGGATTTTGAAAAATTGAATAAATTTCCCAGATAGGATTTAAAAAAAAAATATTCTTTAGATTAATTTGAAAAATCAAGAAAAAAAAGGCTTTTGGGATAATCAGGTGGTAAGTTGGAAATATCCAGAAAAATCTATAAAAATTGATTTTTTACCCAAGGCGTACCGCTTGGAGGTCCAAACTCATGCTCCAAAGAGATTTCCGGTAGATTTGATTTATAGAAAAGTTTTTGGTCCTTCTGGTCCAATCTCGCGTTCCGAATATAAAAATATAGAAAAAAAAAATAATTATGAATTGCTTATTTGTTTCAAATGCAATTTTATAGATGTTTAGATTTAAAGAAATAAAGGAAATTAAAACATTTATAATCAGCTCATGTTGCATAATTATGCAATTTCACTTTGTGAAATTCTATATTTTGTATTTCTATTTTCTAAAGGGTGAGTGATTGAAGAACTTTTCAGAGGATAATTTAAAATTTAAATTAGCTCAGCTACATATTTTTTGTCTAAAATTTACTGTTTTTAAAATCCATTTTTTAGAACTTGGTCGGGCCTAGAGGACGGATGATACTTCAGGCCTTTACGCAGATTGTTAACGATCCCAATACCAACCTGTAAACCAAAAATAACCTTAACATCTATTTTTATTGGGCTTAAAATTGAGGAATTTAAAAAAAGAAGGGGTAAAAAAATGGTTTTTTTTTTAGAGTTTTTGGATTTGTCATAATGTTGCGTTCGAAACCCGGTTTCGAAAATTGATAATATTTATTTGGTCATAATGGCTGACAACAGAATTTGCAAGATTTTCCCCTTCATAGATTACTAGACTAATGGAAAGTTAAAGACTTCTATTGTTGATAGATTAAAAAGGCACCCAATAATGAGCATTTTTCTTCGACGTATCGGAGTATATTACTATAATTTTTTTTTAACTTTTCATACAACAAAATTATTCGCAATGGACAGTGTTGTTCCATATTTGTTAATTTTTTTTTTAACTATATTTCTTTTTTTTAATTTGATTTGGGCGTACAATGATAAATTGTAAATTGAAAAGCTTTGGCAGACAGATGATTGTTCATGTTTCAGAATATTATTTTGCACATGTTTTTTTCGTGTTATTGCCGATATATTTGTTTATATTTTTGTGAAAATTAAAATACAAATTGATTTGTTTTTCTTTGTGAAGAACATCAAAGAATGAATGAAAATAACTACTAAAATTTAAATGCATGGCTCTGGAAATGAGAAAATGTTTGTGCAATTTTAATTTTTGCAAAATAAAACAAGTATACAGCTTTAAGAATTTTTAAAAAGTGAATAAGAAGAATTTTTTTTTAAATAATAATAAAAAAACAATAAAATGTATTGTTCAAGGTGAAGTTGTGCAATAGCAACTTAAATTGTTTTGCTCCCACGCACGTAGTTAATAACACATTTAGGTATTATAAAATGTTAAAAAAAAGAGCTGCATAATGTACACACGTTTCAAATCAAGGCTGAAAAAATCATTTCAGTTTGAGAACCCTAATATGGACATGACAAAGGAAGCTGTCTTCCAGGCAATTGTCTTATGTAAAATCTTAAAAACTGAATGAAAAAGAGTTCTAAGCCCTAAGATGGTCAGTATAGTTTAGTTTTATTTATGGACGATTTATATCTAAAATGAGTTCTTTAAGCTGCTTAAGATAAAGACGCTAAACATAAACAGTTGCATTAAATTACAATTAATTAATATTAATAGTTGCATTACTGTTACAATTAATATTGTCTTTCATTATAGAAGTCGAGTCAGTCAAAAAATTGTTGCAAGACAATTAAAGGGATTCTTAAAAGCTATAATACATGCCCAAAAAAAGTTAAGATAAGATTAGAAGTTTAAAATATGCTATGTAGACTACCTTTTTGTATACAAAAAAAAGTCATTAGAAACAAATCAATGAAAAATATTTTAAATATGGCATGCATTTTTTGAAGCGGTTAAATGTATATTTTGGAGGGTGTGTTGTTTTTTTATTGCTATATTTGCACATTATTTTCATTGAAACGGTCATTTCACAAAATACGTTTTTTTTTATTAACTTTTCCATATCTATTAAACTTAGCGTGTTTTGCATGGTGGAAATTTTGGAGATAGATAGCACTATCTTTGTTTGAAAAAACGTGATTATATTTGAATAATACATTGTATATCATCTAATAAAATCTTCAACTTGATTAGATGGTTTTTTTATTTGTTATCAAGAGAAAGCGTGAGCGTGACTTTGGCAGATTTTTGGTTAACAGAAAAAAAAATAAATAAAAAATAATCAAAACAAAACCGATAAACTCGAGAACCACAAAATTATGTTCATATATATGACAGGGCCGCACGTATCTGGAGATGATTTCCTTGAGATTTGAGGTACCTTCTTCCAAAAGCTAAGGTATCAGATTTTGGTATTAATGCCAATGTTTCATACATTTTACTATCAAAAGCTAGTTCACATTTATTTTGGTGTTTTTCATTTCGGTCGATTCTATTTTCGTTGGTGAAGAAATGGGTTTTATTGCCATTTAACTAATATGAACATGCATTTTCCTGCCCTTATAGAATCTTTTTTGAATACCAACTCCTACCCACTGAAAAAATTTCTATATTCTGATCGAATTCAAACAACTAATTCTGTTTTTTTAAAACAGGTGTCTTTTGGAATTAAATTAATTTAGTACAAATTATTCGTGTATCCTTTAAGCTTTAACAATTTGTATTTTATTTTAAAAAGGAAAATAAGTCCATTTTATAATGTAGATGTATAAAAAAAATAAATTAGTTAGTTAGTTATTCACCAAATTGTTCTTTGACGTTTTGCAAGTTCCTATAACCCACTCACAATAGTGAAAACAAATCTAGTGAATGATCTTAGCGAAACAAATTGAATCCAGTTTTTTGTTTTGTCTGAATTTTATGAAATTGACTTATCTCCTTTTGAAAATAAATGATTCAACTACCAAACACCGAGATTGATTAAATAATGATATTGCTTAAAGCATGTTTAGAGTCCTACAATGGCAAGGTCCTTCATGGTTTGTACTGCAGGTACTATTAATTATAAATTTTTTTTCAATCCTGTAGAAAAAAGAAATAGCTTAATAAAAACATGCGACTAAAAGGAACATCACTATTTTTAAACACATTTAAAACAACTTCTCAAACACACTTTCCAGTTTGACATTTTGAAGCAATTCAGAAGTTTTCGATAACAACAAAGATGTAGAAGAAAGAAGCATTTCATTTCCATCGAAATCAATTTTTTTTTTCTTTTGAAAATCAAATTGTTTTTGGAAAATCAAAAATGTCCTTTGTTATTGTAGGTACTTTTTCTAGAAACGGGTGCCGATGAATGAAAACAGAATAAATGGACCTGCTTTCAAAATTGATAAGAATCGGTTACCTCTCACACAAGAAGTCTGGGGCCGAATAAATTACGGCATACGATTGCGATCATACGTTACGATGTGACTATTACTGTCTCTATTTTATCAAAAGAAAAATATAGAGACATATAGCGTGAATACGTGAACATATGATAAGTAAGTTTAAAATAGTTATTCGTTATTCCACAAGTTTTGATTTGTCCAAAGTGAATAGATTGTGAATTATTTTGACTTCGCCGTTTTACATGATTGAGATGTGTGGTCTTTCCAAAATTTTAAAACAAAATAATTACCTCTCTTATTCCTGTTCTCATAACTGATGTAGACTTTTTTACACGGATCAACTCAAAAGATCACAGCACATATCATCATAGGACAACTCATCATGGGCAACTTATCATAAAAAAGCCCTCACAGATTTGATTGGAATAAATTTACTTTAAATTCAGTTTGACCGTTTGTTTTGTCTTTTTACATCAGTTTAGCAGCTACGAGTATTACGGAAAAGAAAGTCAATCCCGGAAAAAAAAATTACATCAATTCAATATATCCAGTAGCTAAAACCTACAACCTTTTTGTTTCCATCTTATCAAGAACGCCTCTCATTCCATTGTTATTACAAAGCAAGATGCATTAATTGCCTATCGCTTTGTTTACAAAAATCTAAATACTTATCTCTGAAACAAATATCTTTAACTCAATTCCTCAATCCAAAAATGAAAAGACAGATGCAAATCATTCATTTTAATCAACTCAAAGTTGTTATGGTTTATATTTAAATAGAATAAACATTAAATATTCATTGAGTTACAATATAATGTCATTTAAATGCCAAATCCATCAACTTTTTCCCGGAGTCTTGTTTATAGCATTAAATCTGATTATTTAATGGCATTTTCATTTTTCTTTGTATGTATTTTTACATTTGTTTATTCTCAATCGTAAAAGAGCAATTGTTTATGCCAATTTATTAACGCAAATTATCTTAGAATTGAAAATAATTTCTACAGAAAAAAAAAGTAAATGAAAAATAAAAGTTCTTTGGCATAAACCAATTGCTAGCCCGTGTTGTCATAACTCAAACGAGTCGGCGGAGTCTATACACGAGTAAGCTTACAGAAGCTATTGACTATTAGGTGTTTCTTGCATCTGTTTTGTTTTTATTATTTTTCTTCCTAACGCCTGGGGGTGGGTAATGAAAGCGAGTACAGATATATTGGACATAAACACAGTCTTCCTCCGCATTAATTCCCTGGGAAGTTCTGTTTTATAGGAACAGCCAACGCTTATTTTAGGTAAATAAACCAATATTTTGAGGGTCACTGATCATTAAAAGGAGGACTATTTAACTTTATAACAAGATCAGAGAGTTTTGACCTTCTTTTGTGTTGTGCAAAAAAAAAAAACTCAAAAAAAACTTAATCGATTAATACCACAAACATAAGTTTTTTTTTAAACTAACAAAACATAACAAAACTTAGCGCATAAATAGAGCAAAACCAATGTAAAGCTAAATTTATATTAAAAGAATGTGTTGTTTGTACTTTAGGGAGCATTTTGGTGGTCTATTTTTGGAATTGAAAAATTATTTAGCCTACACGCCAAAATGTAAACTTTGGAAAATTTCATATATAAACAGAAAAAAAAACGACGCACGATGCAGGGCAAAGCAGGAAGAATGTAGATCAAAAAGCTATAAAAAGAAACAGTAGCAAGCGCGTTCGTTTGGAGCAGTTGTTGTTTTGACTTTTGAGAATCATTTTACGTTTGTTATTTTAGCTTGCAGTTGATTGCTTTCGCAATGAATTTTTTTGGACAATCAGATATTGGGTAAAATATATAAATATTTTTTATCTGTGGCATACAACGTGGTGGAATTTTTATTATTATAAATTTAATTCAAAAATATTCTGGAAAATTTTGCAAAAAAGAAAAGGTCAATGATATTTATTTTTAACTAAAAAAGCTAGTTGATTTAAAAAATTTCAACAAAAAATTACACATATAAATAAATAACGGCTTTTTCTTAGAAATTCTCAGAATAAGTTATAAGATTTTAACGATTTTCTTTTATTTTTTAAAATCAGAAATTTTTGGAAGCAGTCACCATTTTAAGATAAACTATTATTTCTCTCAATTCATTCATTAATTTGAAGCTAATACTTAAAGGCAGTCAAAAATAACAGAAATTGCTTTTAAAAAATGCGTTTATCCTTTATTTCTAGAATTCGTTGAAAAAATCAAACTCGAGAAAAAATCAGATAAACATTGACGATGTAACAAATACGAAAAAAAAGACCCAGAATTCTGTCTGTCTGTGTTTTTAGTACTAAATTATCGATACAAGCCATATAATCAAATTGTGAAAGCTTATTTTTCTCAACGACCATGATCTAACGACTATTCATCAAAAATTAAACTGACGACTGTGTCGTACCAACCTGCTAATAGAGTTATTGCAAATCTATATGTAGGTATATAAAAAAAAATTTATTAAACATTCAAACAAAAAAAGTATGATCTTAAATGAAATTAAGCACCATTCAAAGTTGATGCACTTTTGAGAACAAAATTTCAAAGTCCTAAGAGAATTAAAAAAAATATTATTTTCTCGTATTAATTTTTTTCTTAAATTATCAATAAAGTTGGTTTGACATTTTGTAGTTTTGATCTTCACCTTAAACAAAAATTTCAAAAAATTCAATGTTCCATTTACGAAAATTTGATTTTTCAAAAAAAAAAAAAATAAAATTTGTTTAAAAATCCAAAAAATTTTTTTTTTGAAAACATTATATTTGATTCATATTAAAGCTACACTGATACAAATGAAATGCACGATTGGGGTTGCGCACGTACTTGCTCTTATGCTAAAAGAAACTCTAATGTTAAAGCTTTTTATTCAAGAAAATTTTAAAATTTGATATTTTTCAATATACCTATTTCATAATAGTTACAGCCGTAAAAAAAAAAAAATATTTTTTATATGTATATTAGGTGTTCGTTATTTTTGAATCAAGTTCCTAAGTGGGAAAAATTTTTCTAAATAATAAAAAAAAAATTCTCTAATTTTTTCAGATTTTTATTTTGACACTCGATCCAATCCAAAAGGGTTTGGTTTTTAGTTTTTTTTTATCATTTGAAATAGAAATATGTTGACCTATGACGACATTTTTTTCAATTATAGACTTAAATCAAAATTTTTCGCCATTTTTTTCAGAAATAGGTAGACTTAAATCAAATTTTTTGATGAGGTTTTTTCTACATTAAACAACGTTTTCAAAAAGGTATAAATCATTTTTCTAGGACCAGGGGTTTTAGTCAGGACGTGCATGTTTTCTTAGGTTTATTAAAACAAGCATATGAAATAGCAGGGAAAATGAAATATAGCCCAAAAAAGAAATGCATGTCCTGACTAAACCCCTGGTCCTAGAAAAATTATTTATACCTTTTTGAAAACGTTGTTTAATGTAGAAAAGAACCTCATCAATTTTTGATTTAAGTTTATTTCTGAAAAAATGGCGTCATAAGTCAACACATTACTAATTCAAATGATACAAAACTTTAACCCTCTTGGGGCGCCATCGAGCTGCGAAATAAAAATCTGAAAAAATTAGAGTAGATTTTTTTTTTTTATTTAGAAACAGTTTTTCCACTTAGGAACTTGATTCTCGAAAAAAAACCTAAATAACGAACGCCCTAATGTATACATATGTAGGACCTACAAATTTTCTAACATTTTCACAAAAAAAAAAATGATATGCAAAATTTTAAAATTCTTCATTAACCCGTTTTCAAAAAATTGAATTTTCAAAAAAAAAAAAAATTTTGAAATATTTTTAAAAAATGCAAAAATGTGTTTTTTTTTGAAAATTACTTAAAAATTTTCGTTGAAATCGGGTAAGTTTTGTAGCAGATATTTCGAAAAACCAAAAAAAAAGGTTCTATGGCAGGTATCGTTAATAACGGTACAAAAAAATATTTGTTTTTATTTCAAAAGTTGGCTCTTATGTGACAAAAATTTTAATCAAAATCGTTAGAGCCGTTTTCGAAAGAAATTAGCTTTTCTATTTCCGTTATATGACAGGTACCGTTAGTTTTGGTCCTAAACAAAAATTTCAATTTCCCCTCTAGGGAATCGCCCAAGACTGTCAACTACCAAATTTGAAGAGAATCACTCTAGTAGTTTAGGACGGACAGACAGACAGAATTGCCAGACCCAATTCTTTGGTATTTTCCATCATCGTAATGCCATGTCTGATTGTTATCTCGAGTTCTGATTGTTATCTCGAGTTCGATTTTTTTTCGAATCCTAAACTTATTCAAAACGTTATTAATGAAATAGACAAGACACCATTTCTTGATATCTCACTTTTCGTTAAAGAACTAACCAGAGGTATTTCATTTCATTTCGTATCATTTGATTTAATTTTAAGGGTGCACTCGGGTGTATGCGTGTTTTTTTCTTTAAACTGTTAAACTCTGAAATGTGGAAAACACAGATAATTATTTTTTAAATATATTTCAAATATGCTGGAAATGTTCCCCCAATTGCTTTGCTATGGAATTCATGTTTCTCATGTCTCATGCGCTAATAGCACCTTTATAGCACCTTTATAAATATTACGGAAACTCTATAGGAAGTAAAAATAACCAACATTGCTCAGCACTTAATTAAAACTTGACCCACAAACCTTTCTTTTCGTCCCCTCGTGAAAACAAAGAATACTGACCCATTTCAAATATCAATTCAATTTCCCAAGCCAGAAAAAAAAATGTAAACAAACACCTGATTTGTTTTGGATTTAATAAAATAAAAAATTATTAATAATAAATTATTTTTATGTGTTACACCAGCTCGTTTTGCAATCTTCGAACTTTATGAAATAAATTCACAATAATCGTGTCACCTCTTTAACTTACCAGGCCAATTATAATTTGTTTTTATTTTTATTTTCATTACTTCTCGTTTTATGCTCCCATTTTTCAGTTTTATATAATTGAATCTGAATTTTATTATATTACATATTTGCCCGCTTGCAGCTGTAAGATATTATAAACAACAATCTCTTCCACGAAGTACATTTCAAGCCCGAAAATTGCTGACATCCAATTGCACTCTTGTTATGTATGCATGGCAGATGTCTCATGTCATCTCCATTTTGAGTGATTATTATAAAGAGCGATCGCATTTTGACTTCCATGATGAATCGAATTTATTATTATTTCATTTTGCTCCGATCTCGTTTGTGAAAGTATTTATGTACCTTTTCGGAAGAATTGTAATGACATCCCGCTTGATGCGATGCGATGCGCGACATTTCGTAAGAACTTTTTATGGTCACAAAAAAAGTTGTACTTGATTTTGTTGACGTCTTGACATCAGTGCGATTGTGTTTGGTCTTCGAATTATTTTCACCCACGCTGAATGCGTTGTTGTCGTCGGTCATCGTGCGGCAGCCGCTGCCGCCACCGCCGTCATAGCTGTTTACAAAAAAAAAAATGACTAAAAACCAGCTTGAGCGCCAAACAAAAGGTAATAACAATAAAAATAAATTAAAACTTGACAACTTTGCCCATATTTGACGGTCGTGTCTGCACGGGCAGACAAGTTAACAACACACAGACAAACCGCAAATTTGCAACTTTAATTCATTTTCGTGAAATTTCACTTTGGTCAGGGTCTCTCAGGGTTCCCCATACGGACTTTTTGAGTAATCCGATTTGTCCCCTTTGGTGCTGATTCTCCTTTTGCGCAAATCGCAAAAAAAAGATGAAAAAAAGAGTGATTCATTGTAAGTCTTCTTGCAGCGAGCGTGTGGACGATGACAGTTTAGTTGGGAATTATTTCGTAAGGTCCGATTTCGTGACCTCATTGAGAGTGTTGAGCGCGTTCGTTCTTTGAATTATACGTTTTTATTGGAGTTTAGCTGCCAATTTAAGAGAATCCAAGCTAAGTTGAATATTGCAATTTGGCGCTGTTGTTAAATCACATAATGCAAATACACACCTTTCGTGACACTGCGGGATTTCAATTGTTAATCGTGAGTAATTTCCCGCACTGTAGAGGTAACTTACTATACTTTGAAGTCATTGGAAGCCGAGTTTTGGTGCGTGATTTGATTGGATAAAAGATTTTTTGGATTTCGGGTATTAGAAACTTCAAACAGAAAGCGTGCACATGTAAAATTTTGATTGTAAGAATTGATTTGTTTGACCACAAAAAACATTACTGTGAATTGCATCACTTGACTGGACTGGATTCGTGATCTGAGCTTCTTCATTTGTTTCAAATTTGAATGCTACATAGAGATATTGCTTTTTTACTTATTTTTTTTAGGTGTTTTTGAGCAGCTATATTTGATTTCAGTGGGTTTTTAACTGACTAAGCTACCTCCACTTTGAAATATTTATGAAACGTCCATTTAAGTCGCCAATGGTACATAATTGGTCTTAAGTTAGTACTGGTCCGTCTGTTGGTCGTACTGTCGGTCTCTACAAGGAGCTACAGCCTAAACGGATGGGCCGATCTACTTCAAACAGAGGGGTTTTTTGGAATTAGTTTTTTTTTGACCAAAAATGTGGAAATGTTTAAAAGGCTTCTACGATTTTGATAAAAGAAATACCAGTATTAGTTCTTAGACAAGTTAGTTCTTTTCATGAGAAAGGTTCTGTTTTTCAAAAATCGTTATCAACGTTACTTCCCATAGAACATTTTTTTTTTTTAATCTGACTTTCTTTGAAAAGATTTGCTTAATTTCAACGAAATTTTTTATTCAAAAGCACTTTCATAGTTTTTATATAAATCAAAAATTAAATTTTGAAAAAAATTATTTTTGGATTTTTAAAAAATTTTTGAATTTTTTTTTTGAAAAATCGAATTGTCAAAAACGGGACATTGAATATTTTTGAAATTTTGGTTTTAGGTGTTGATTAATAGTTTCTACTAAATGGCATATCAACTTTATCTTAAAACATTTTTTCAAAAGATTATTAAAAAAAATTGTTTTTTTTTTTAAAACGGCTCTAACGAATTTTTTTTTCTCAAAATGCATCTTTATAAAAGAAATTAAACTGCATACTTCTTTTGTAGCTCGATTTTATTTAAAGAGTTTTTTCATTTGAAGAACGAATTTTATGTTTTTTAATTGCTTTATTTTCATATAAATTTACCAAATTTGTATAAATACCTACGTCTTTAAAATTAGCATTTTGAATTCCAAGAGCAAGTACGTGCGACCCAGTCGTGCATTTTATTTTTTGTTTTTTTTTTTTCAAACCGTACATTTTAACGTTGATCGAAGAAAGATAAATTCTCAGATGATAGTTTTTTAGCACTTTTTTGACGCTTTTTGGCCGACAAATTAGAACTAAAAAGATGGATTTTTATGGTGCTTTTCAAAATTCAGCAGTTGAAGTGTCTGCAAACTTCAGAGTCATGTTAAGTGTCAAATTAAAAGTAATAACATATTTAAAAATTCAGTGTTCAATGCCCCAAAGAACATTGACAAGATTTCAGAAACCAAAGTACTGATATCCTGCCTAAATGGGGCTAATGGGTCTTAGAATTTCTTTGACTACTGGTTTCTTAGGCTCAAATTTTGTATAAACATTCGACATTGTGAGCCGGTAGACTTTCAATATTCCAAAAAATAGCACAACCGAGTGGCTAGATTAATTAAAGTGCTATCCAGTTTAATGTAAAATCTTTTACGTTTTTAAAATATACAGTTGTCAATGGTGCGTAGCTAGCAAACCAGACCTAGGTTTAAGTGCCCACTGTCATCAAAAGGAAAGTCTAAAATTTAGTTCAAAACTATAATTGGCCTTATAACTTATCAATTAATTATTCTAATTTCTAAGCCTTAACAGTCAAAGAAACTCTGTGATACATATATGTTACTGTAGAATCAAATTACCAAATTGATGTACATAGTTCCCTTCTTTACGCAGATGAAGTTTACCATATAGCCCATGGCAAAATATTTGCTTCTTACGCAGTTGGCCGCATTACAAGTTTTAGTAATTTTTCATGAAAATTATTCACTTAATCAAATTTTTATGAACTCAATTAATTTTTATTCTACGCAGATAATTGCTAAGATCCGTGTTTTATGACTGTTTTTAATAGTAACCGTCTAAGAAAAATTCGAACCTTGAATAAATTGTATGCGTGTTGTGTTTGATACTGTGATATACCTGAAGGTATAGTTTATGTGATCTAAAAACAAATCACATTTTTAATGGTATTTAAATTTTATAGGCAATTTACCAACAAGTATTTTTTTTTTTCTTATCTCTGATCGATGTTATTAAAGATTCAAATCCAATTCTATGTATGTAGATTTTTTTTAGCCCCATATCAAATTATTCAAATCTTTTAAATGACAAAATTAGGTTCAACGTGGTCTTGCTTCATTAAGTAAAAAAGACTAATTGACAGTCATGTTTGGTAATTATTTTCAATTACATAAATGTTGCTTTAAAAAACTGTACAAACAAATGTGGACATTTGCTTTTTATTGACAAGTTAGAAGTTATAAATGTAATAGCTTAATCCTAAAAACAAATATTTAGTAATGAACAAGTTATGGTTAGATACATAGATATTGTAGACATGTAAATAAATTTTCTGTTTATATTTCGTACTTTGTACACCATTGAAAAATATTGAACCAGATGACAAAAACATTTCAAATAAAAATAACAATTAAAAAATAAACAATTTTTCTTGTGCGTTCGAAATCATAAATTTGACGTAGTAATATATTATCTATACAGGAAATAAATATTTATCCAGATTTTGTTGAACGAACTCAGCTGTGAATATAAAAACGCAAGTTTTGGTGTTTATTGTGATTTTTATTAATTTAAACATAAAATACCTACTTAATGTATATTAAACCAGCCATTGGATAATTAATTGCGATCTGCGAAGATACTTGTAGGAAATATCGCCAACCACCCCAATCAGCTGATGAGAAGAATGATAGCCCAACAACGACATCCGGAACCTAGGTACCTTTGCGCTTTGGATATACTGGATGAGCACATAATTTCAATGGACAACGAAGAAGCAGTTAACTTTTACGCCGACACCCAGTCGGCATACTATCGTGGCTAAACGCCAATCAAACCAACCCAACTCAACCAACCCCACAACTGGACATCCGGGTCTGAACACCCCGAGGACAACCTAGTCAGCAGACTTTTTAAATTAAGTTTATCCATGTATAATATTTATCTATATTTTATAACTTAGTCATTGTATAAGGTTAGGCCCCTTCTGTGCCAACAAAATTTTATATCAACCAATGTATCTTAGAAATAAGTTAATTTTAAGTCAATTGTAAATAACAAGTTCAATAAACTAAATTGAAAAAAATTGAATTGGATAAATAATTGTATAAAATAAATGTAGCATTTAGCATTTAAGAAGGGTTCCCGAGAACTTCAATAAAATTGTACCTACTCTGTCAAACTATAAAAATATTTAAATATTTAAGGTGAACATTTTTTCCTTTTGAATAGGATTGCCTCATTGAAGTCCCATTTTAAAAATGACATCCCTATTTTTTTCATTTTCAGCATCAAACAACTTATGGTTCATTTTGTGTCAATTTTAACCTCTAACCTTATGAGCTAAGTAGGGCGACGCACAGTGGGCCCATATGGCCTTAGGCGTCTCAAAAATCTGTAACTTTGTTGTCTTTTGTGATAATTGCTTCAAATTTGGAATATAATGCCTTTGATATGTAACAAATCATTCAACTTACTTTTTTTTTAAATTAAAATTGTTTTTAAGCTTTTAAAAATTAGTCAAAGTTCAAAAAGTACGATTTTTGCTTGATTTGGGTAGGTAGGTATTTAAAAATATCTGTAACTTTTTTGTCTCCTGAAATAATTAAACCAAATTTAGAACATATCATCTTTAATGTATCAGAAATCATTGAGCGTAGTTTTTTTTAAATGCAAATTAGTTTTGAGCTTTGAAAAGCTAGACAAAGTTCAAAAAGTACAATTTTGGCTAGAATATGGCGTTCCAAAAATCTGTCATTTCTTCGAGTCTGAAAATAATTAACTCAAATTAGGAATATATTACCTGAAATGTTTAATAAATTATTTGACACACTGTTTTTTTACCTAATATTTTTATTTAAGTATTAAACGTTTATTTAAAGCTAAAAAAATACGATTTTGACTAGGCTAGAACGTCTCAAAAATCTGTAACTTTTGTATCTTAAAATATTATTTTCTCAAATTTTTCAAAATAAGATAAAACTGGTTTCTTAATTTTATAAAGGCCTTCCCATTGTATATACATATATTCTTATAGTACTCTCATGAACTAGAATTTTCTGTTTTGCGTCGCCACCGCTCGGATCGCTAGTTTATTTTATGTTTAAACCTTATGCAGAAAATTGAAGTGCAGATCTACCAAAAGATGTCGCTAAAGTATTTTCATGGATTGATAGTACTATAGAAATATATATACAATGGCCTTCCTTTCGTGTCTTAAAATTACTTTATTATTTTTATGAGTATAAAATAAAGAAAAAATACATTTCAATGTAGTTTGTTTGTGTTACGTTATTTGAAATTAAAGCTATTTTATTGAAAAATTATAGGAAAAATATTGATTATACTCATTTTAAATAAAGTCGTTTGTAAGGCAAAGTGAAATAGTCGAAAAACTACGCTTTTCAGAAAAGCGCAAAAAAAGAAATCACAAAAAAAAAAAAACTGGTTGTCAATTTTCACGAAAATCCTTCATAATTAAATACTTTAAACATCTCTTTTGAAAATCTTCGAGTAAAATCAAAATCAGTAAATAAAATCTCTATGTAACTTTTTCCATAGATGAATTTTTTTTCAACAAATCCAATATTAAATTCTAACATTTTTCTGCTACCTTAGACTTTTTCTAATAGTACAAATATCTTCAATTTCGGGTGCATATACTAACTCTAAGAGCCCACAGCAAATTTTGGGAGTGGAGGTATAACCAAAATGTGAGTATTGCAGTTTTATAGCCTTATGCGTTTTAATAACGAATTCAAAAGTCTGGCAATATCACGAGTTTTCCAATTAATGTGAGTAGGCTAAATTAACACAAAATCACATTCTGAATATAAGGACTGATGCTCTGTCATTTCCTCAAAGCCTGAAGATATCAATCTTGACAGTGCGATCAATAGAACTAAAGATATGTATTGAAACAGGTCAAGATGCACCAAAATACGTTTTTTTGTACTATGTCTTTCGACAGATATATATGTCTTTCGACAGATATATCGTTCTCTATCAAAGAAAAGCAGATAAAAGCAGCCAATTCTTTTTGTATCTTTTAGTACATAAACCAAAGAACAAAATTGTGAAAAAAAGTAGACAGCGGAAGACAGCGGAAACATTAAAAACTCAATTCGAAATTAAAAAACTGCAAATAAAAGCTTATTGTATGAAAAAAATAATATTAATTATAAATATATTTTTAAAAATTTTTATTTTCAGCAATATAAATAGCAGTTAAAATAAGCTTTCCAACGACATACAACACTTATATAATTTATTCAAATATAGTTTTGAAAACGTATCGTGAAGATTTGCTTTATTTTGTTACTCAAACAAAGTATTTTCAAGTGGAGACTTCAGATACATTTTTGTAATAGAGAAACTCATTTTAAAAATCAATTTTCAATGAAAACATATAGATTGACTTTCCCTTGATTCATTTCCGTAAAGAAATTACCAAAAATTAAAATTTCATAAAACCATTTTTGAGACGCAAATGGTCCTTTGGGCCCATTGTGCGACGGTCTAGTATCCATTTCCATCGCAAAACATTCACATACACTGAGGGAAAAAAAACAACTTAAAATCAACAAAAACCACGTTGATTTAACTATTTTTCGGAATGATTTTGCGTTGAAGACGAAAATTTTAAAATCAAAGTAGAAAACATCGTTAGTTCAAAGTGATTTTCACTTACAAAACATACTTAAATCGAAGTTGTTTCAACTTTGAAAAAAGCATCAATTTAAATTAAAAAAGAAAAAATTGGCAGCCACTGGGGATTGAACCTACAACTCTAGGGTGCTATCTCACTGTTGAAAATTAAGGTGATAAAATGCAACAAAAGATAAAGTGCGACAAAAATCGAAAATTTTTTTACGTTGTTTCAAAGGAGAATGAGCATTTTGGACGTTGAGCGGCCATTAATGAAATTGGTATCAAATGAAAGAGCTATATCTTAGGAAAAACTTTTGCATTGGAAGTTTCGCGGTATAACTTTAAATGCAAGATATTGCAATATGAGTATTGTTAATGCATCGTTTAAAGTGTGAAGGAAAAATTGAATTATATTTTTATTTTAAATATATAATATAAGCTCTGTCATTTTCCCCGACCCTGAAGACATTGATCTTAAAAAATCCGACCAATAGAACTCATAATACAAGATTTTTAAGCCAACCACTTTTTTTTTTGTTCGACAAATTTTCAAACGATTCAAACTAACAAAAAATTGAACATGAAAACTCTCAAAATAGGCTTGAAATTGTTGTTTAAAAAAGTTAATAGTTTGGGTTCTAGTGGTTGGATATTCAATATTAAGATCTTCAAAGTTAGGGAAAATGACAGAGTATCATAATATGCACTTTAAATAAATATTAAAGTTACAACATAGAGACAATCTGCATAAAGTGTTAAGTGCAAAAGTGCATTTTATCCGTTTCTGAAGTACGTCACAAGGATACAACTTCTGCAAAACATATGTAAGACTTAATAACATCATAAAATAACAAATCCATCAATGGCCGCGCAGCGTCCACGTTCCATACAAATTTGCCCATTCTCCTTTAATTTTAAGATGTTTCATGTTTGTTTTCTCAACGTTAAATCAACGTGGACCATATTACATTTTACACTGTGCTTTTTCACTCAGTATATTCCAGAAGTTTTTGAAAGCAATCTGCCTGACTTTATAAGCTTCTGCTGCAAAATCCTTCATTTCCTCTAGTCGAAATAACTCTGTGAAAAGTACATAAGTCTAAAACCAATAAGATATTCGAAATTATATCCTAAACCTCCTCAGCCATAAAAAAAGAAAAAGTAGCCGACTTCTTGCCTTCTTGATATTAATATCTTCTTACCGGGAGAAACGCGATTAAAGAGTTCGTTTTCTATCTAGCTGGGGTTTCAAAAGGCAGTCACTTCGGTCCTCATCGTTTCATTCTCACAATAAACGACATCCCACTTAATATCCACAATAATTAGTTCTTCAACACCGATGGGAACTTCAACTATGTTCTCCGCTTTGTGAAAAGTAGTTCTAATGCATTCTACGTGACGCGATATTTGTATATAACTTTTGTTCTCCCTACTCTTTTTAAATACGCTTCTCAAGTCTTATCCACTTTACAAGGTTTTCTAGTATCTAGAATCGGGGATGTTAAAAGTCTTTTCCTCCGTTTCGTCCTTCGAAGGCTTCCTTGGGAAGATCTCTTTAATTTAACCTCCCTATCGAGACCACATTCTACTAATTTACCTGAATTCAAAAATGAATTCATTGAATTTCTTTGTTGACATGACCAAAAGCTGAGCAAATGACTACTCAAGAAACCCCTGCAACTTTAGTTTATTTCTCAAAAGAAGGCATTTTAGTCTAAAGCCTTATTAAAAATATTTTATTCAATTTTCAGCTCGATTTCAACTGATTTAGAATTTCTGTAGCACTGAGTCTGAAATAATCGTGTCCATCAAATCAAAAATTAATCTCTCAACACATAAATTCCAGTCTTATAGAAATATATCGTATATTAAAAAAAAAATTACTTCATAGTTTTTCCAAGAACAAGCAACATGAAACCTACTCAAATGCTAATTGGGCCCTCTAGTCAATTCTTCAATTTTATGTCACTGAGGACAAGCTTATTAAATAGAATATATTGAATAAATGAATATCTATTATATAAAAAATAATAATGTCATTTTTTAATTCTATTCATTTTATTTTTTTTTTTTTTTTGAATTTTTACGATATTTCAAAAGAACTTAACCGAAATAAACCGAAATTTCCTGCAATTAACATAATCACTTGAATCTAAATCATTTGATAATAATAGCCAGTGGCAACACTTATTTATGTATTACCACTTTGTGGTTGATTTATGTTCTACTTGTCACACGTGACACACTTTAATCTTTCCAAACCACTCAACCATCAAATACTGACAAACAGATAACTGTGTCAGCAATTTCTAAAAAAAACAAATCTAGTTAACTAGCTGTGTTTTATTGGTACACAAGCCTCCTTCCTACTCTTTTTGTTTGTCTATGATCTGATCATGTTCATGATCATGATTTAAAAAAAAATCTTTCAACCCACGAAAATTTATTACTACCTACGACCTTCACACTCACGCAAGCATGATGTCTGACTCTTTTTTTTTCCTTTAACTAATATTTTTTATTACCTTCCTGAAAGAAAAAATCATTGTGTTTACAACTTAACTAATTGCTCGTATTTTTTATTTCACTTTCATTCCAGGGCAGACAACATAACGCAACGATAACCTTCCGGTGTCATAGTTGGCCAATTAAACTTGTGGCGGCAGCTTTAATTATATGCTCATCTCAATCAACATCCACAGATGATCTCCCACGTTAAATCTGAAAAACAAAAACAACAACAAAGACAAGTAGAACCTACAAACAGACCGCAAATATGGGTCACAGCTGCTAGCACGCCATCTATACACAATTACAAAAATAAAAACGTCACTACAGCACACTGACATCTCTGATGATTGTTTCACTAACGCAACGCACTCATTGGTTGAATTTTAAATCGAAATTGTGAACGATTTCACATAAAAACAACAACAACAACAAAAAAACGAAATAATATTTATTTTCTCATTTCCCGCAGTCATAAATTACGTCTGATTCGGTGTCTGATTGCACAAAAGTTCGTGCTGTCTTTGTTATCATTATTGCTTCTATTTTTGAACTTCCCGATAGGAAATTAGAAAACCAACAACAACGAAAAAAAAGAAGCAAAAGATAATAATAATAAAATACCAAGACCTAAGTGAAGCGCATCATGTGCTGCCAGTGCGCACTCACCATAAACAATTTAAAAACAAAACAGAGACGCTAATCATCGTCTTTTTTTTTCAAAACAAAAACAAAACAAAAAAAAATTTTTCAAAGAGAAATTAAAATTCAAAGCTTTTTTTTCGAACGCGCATAATCAAAGAGAATTATGAATTCACCACATACTCACCATCACCACACTTCATCGCTGAATGACTCAATTCATTCAGTGGGGGGAAATAAATATGCGCCTGCACGTAGACTAGCTTCGCGTCACACACTACGTCTGGCAATACCAAAGTATCAATGTGATAATACCTTTGGAACGGGTTACAATGGCAGCACTAACGGTAGTAATGGATTGTCAATTCACCATAGTACTGCGGGGAGTAGATATCAACCACATGTGTCACCACCTCAAATTCAGCATCCAACGTCGCACTACTATCGGTCGTCGAATGGACTGCATCATGGGAAAGCACCTTCGGCACCGATAATTACCATGAATGGAATACAGAAAACGTCACCCATTCGTGATATGGGGTTGAGTTCTTCGACATGCAATTCCATGAATGGGAAATTCTTGGGGGTTAGGAAACCTAGTATTACACTTAGTTCAGCAGATGCTACTAATAACAACGAAATGTTTGCCTTTGCTAAGGATTGTTCACCAGTGGATCATTTAAGTGGTGAGTTTTTGATATTGGAATATTTTTGAAATAATCATTTAGGTTGGGTAAATACTTTTCTTTTTGTTGTGAAGAATTCTTTCTTGTGCAAAAGTTTCCCACTAAAAATCTTTTTACTTGAAATAAATGTAGTAAAAGCAAAAGGCTTGTCTGTATCTCTCTTCTATCTTATTGTTCTCAAAAACAGCTCAAACGATTTGTATTAAAAATTTGTATGTTTCGTATCTTTTTTTTTATCAAGCTATGCACTCGTACAAAAAAAAATTGAGATAATAATCAAACATGACATTAAGATGATAGAAAATGCGATTCAAAAATGTTTTAATTTACCAACGTTTTTAGCTTTACATTGATAAGATTATTTTCACACTACGTTCTAACCGTCATGCTGCAGAGCGGCAATAAGTGAACCATAACATTTAGTAACACTAAAACGCGTGGTTTTGAAATTAAAATATGTAATGCGTATTTGTATTTGGTATTTTTTTGGAAACCCATTTAGTTTTTTCTAACACATTTATTTTTTCCAAGAGTATAATGATGAGCTCCCAATTGGACTGCTATTAAATGAGGGTGGAAATTGAAGATAGGGGTACAAAAGCCCTCTTTTTGGTTTTTTTAAATACCTATATGTATCTCGTAAACCAACCAAAATTTTGATACATTAGATTTAAAACTTTTTGTGGAGAATTTAATTTCCTATAAGAATAATGTTTTTTAAAAATTGAAAAAAAAAATTCCATAAAAAACAGTCGAAACAATCATAAAAAAAATATCAAAAAATTCGATTTTTTTAGTTTTTTGGCTTTTTTGGTTGTGTATTTTTTTGGAATGAGATAGCCATAAACATTGCTCTAAAGAAAAAAAGTATATTAAATTTTCTTCAAAATACTGGGCTCACTAAATTTTTTCATTGAAAATTAACCGAAGTATGGCCATTTGAATCTAGCTTAGGTTCGGATTTTTAGTTTTACTCAAGTAAAACCGAAACATTTCAGGGGAAAGTACGATAACTTAAGAACAAAGGATTGATAATGACGTTTTGTAGAGGTGTTACATACAATCATCACAACGGCAACACTTACAGTTATGAATGATACTTTTTTCAAAAGCTAGAATTATACACCTAAAATTAATTTAAAAGTTAAAGTTATTTTAATCAATTGTTTTTGAATAAAAAAACATACTTTTTATCCAAAATATTTTTAGTTGCAATAAATATTTTTTTTAATGTAAATATTTTCCCGTAGTAATACATTTTTTCGATCGCAAATTTTTTTCAGTTTCAAGAAATATTTTTGTAATGCTATTTTTTTTTTGCATTAAATATTTTTGTTTTTTTTTTAATGCAGTTTTTTTATATTGATATATCAAACCTACATGAACAAAATGAAAAACTTATTTTTCTCAAAAATGTCTCTTACGATCTTATTTAAAATTGTTGTGTTATCTGTGGAAATTAAGTCCTTTTAAATAAAAACATATTTCTTCATTTCAATTAAAGTTTGTATGCAAAAGCATTTTAGTAACCTAAAATAAAATTTGACAGGAAGTAAAAGCAAAAGTACACCAATTTCACTATTTAGTTGTGAATTAATTAGAATTAACTTAAGGCTCACTGTGGCGTATGCGCAACTTATTTGTATCGTAAACTAAACCTAAATTTTTCAGTAATTAATCTGACGACACGACTTTTTTTTGCACATTTTGTAACCTTTCAAATGGATAAATTGTGAAACGTTTGTGTCTGCAACATCAAGCCTTATGCAATTAAATACACCCAAAACAGTTATCCGATCAGCATCATTGCTTGTTTTCAATAACTTAATCATGTATTTTTTACATTTCCATTTAATAGCATTTTTTACTTTTTATTTTATGTATAATTTCAGAGGATTCACCAATCTTTTCCGAATTGGCTTCATCAATATCTCCATCAACTAGCTCAAGTTCACCAACATTTAATCGTCTCTTCAGCTTGAGTCCATCATCTATTAGAAGTTACGCATTAGATAATGTAAGTATCTATTATATTTATGTTATGCATTAATAGTCATGAATTAAAAGAAATGAAATCAAAATCAGAAATCGAACAACTCAAACTTTTAATCTGTAATCAAAAAGTTTCTATTCATTCCCTTATTAGTTATTAATCGAAAAATTATTATTCTTTAGGTTTTGTTTTTAATCTACATTAAACAAAGAATATGAATCCATTGATTTTATTTTTGGATATCTCAAAAACCATCGAAAACATACAACCTTTAGCTGGAAATTGACCAAACCTATTTCCAGACAAGGCTAACCAAAAAAAAAAAAATAAATAAACGACCAAAACAAAAACACTGTTAAACGCGTGTCTCTTCTATTTGTATAGGTTATGTACAGAAATCTATTAAATATGTAGGAATGTCGTCACAAATTCCATTAACATTCAGTCAGAATAATATGCCGGCTGGTGTTGTTGAATTGAATTCGAAGTAAAAATAAAGAACTTTTTCATAACATTAACCAATAGCTAGAAGGTAGATACATCTTCCAAAAGCTGAAAAAAAAACAAGACACGAACTTGACGTTAGCCTCACCCTCTCTCTGGACTTCTCGTCATAACTCTTTGCATGCGAATGGCTACATTATTATAAAAATAAAGTTATTAGTATTTTTTTCCACTTTTTCTAGTGGATAAATCAATTTTGTGAATTAAAATTGAACCACAGAAAAAAAAATTCCTATTCTATAGCTGAAATTGAAACAAAAAAAGACAAAGTATCTATGGCTTTTAATTCAGTATCTGTTGAGTTTTATTTGATGGCGTTTGGGGGATGATGGAACTACTGTATTGTGTTTGTGATTCTTTTGATATAATAGCGTGACTTGTTCGATTTACTTAACATCGTTTAAGCTTCAAGTTAAGCTTTGAGTATTGGTTTTGATATTGTGTCCTCTCAGTTGGGGTTTGTTTTTCTATCTTTCTATACCGTTTTTAGAGTTTGTTTAATTAAAACCGGCTCTGGGTGCGGGCTAAATTTTCATGATGACATCAACTTTCGCTGTTGTTTTGTTGTCGTGTCGTCGATATGCGGTGGTTAGAAGTTTCAAAGTGAAAATGTGTTTTATATTTATTTCACTTAACAGTGTTAAATCGTAAAAGATACAATATCTATTCGTTCAATCCAGCTGTTTATACGTTTAATTTGTGTGTATTTTTGATTTTTTTTAAATAAACTTTTGTAGCATGATGGGAAACATGCATGGTTTGTGGTGCAAAAAGACGTTAACTATATCACCAAAAGACAAGAAAAAAGAAATAACAACTGACATTAATAAAACGGAAGTTATAAGATCAGTAAAAACTGAGTCAGAAGCCAATGAACATCTAACTCACAAGGTGAGAAAATATTTTTTTATAACCACCTACTGTTTACTTATTAATATTTTTTGTTATTAATTTGATGTGACGTGGTTTTTTGATCATTAATCAAATTTAAATGATTTGCTACTTCGCAGCACATTGTTTAGGTAGTGACAGAGTTGCTGAAGTGACAGTGTTGAATCCGAATCCGGTGTTTGTTTTTGACCTTGACTGAGTGTTATTATTTACTCGCGAAACCGTTAAATTAGTTTTGTTGACCTTCGTTTTTTTTTTCTTTTTGTTGATTGGATTTTGGATTCCAATTATCTTTTATTTATGTAATGCTAATTACTAAAAAAAAGTTATTGAACTTTAATTCAGACACTCGCTACATTTTTTGTTATACAAGTTACGAAAAATGTTCATCATTTCTTAGAAAACATAGCATTAAAGAACTAATAGTCTAAGAGCCGGCAGCATATTTTGGCAGTTTTGATATAACCGAAATTCGAGTGTGCACATATCTAGATATGCACCACAGTATATCAACGGAAAAAGTCTGGCAGTGATCTTTTTCAGCTTTCCCTTGCCAGACGCATCCAAAGTGCAGCAAAAAATCAATTTTTGGCGTTTTGGTATAACCGAATAAATGATACACCAAAAAATCATAAAAAATCCCCTGATTTCGAATCTGTGGGTACCGCAAGTTTCTTTTTCAGCTTTCCCCCCGCCAGACCGCTTTAAAGCATTTTTAAGTGCATTTTTCTAATAAAAACCCTAATTACTTATTTTCTGTTAGGTATAACCGTATGATGGTAACAAATTAATATTCTATGTCTATTTCAGGTCTAGAAAATATAATTTTTAGCCAGCTATTTTTCAGCCTTCCCTCTGCCAGACGCATCCAAAGTGCAGTCAAAAATCAACTTTTGGCGTTTTGCTAGGTATTACCCCAATAAATGATACACCAAAAAATCATAAAAAATCCCCTGATTTCAAAAATGTAGGTACCGCAAGTTTCTTTTTCAGCTTTCACCCCGCCAGACCGCTTTAAAGCATTTTTAAGTGCATTTTTCTAATAAAAACCCTAATTACTTATTTTCTGTTAGGTATAACCGTATGATGGTAACAAATTAAAATTCTATGTCTATTCCTGGTTTAGAAAATATAAGTTTAAGCCAGATATTTTTCAGCCTTCCCTCTGCCAGACGCCCTTAAAGGTTTCCCAAACAGGTTTTTCCATAGAAAAAACACCTAGTTTCTGTTTTTTTCTTATAAAATTGAAATAATATTTTTTTGTTTAGAGTAACCATATGATGGCCAAATATTAAGTTTCTCTGCCTTTTCCTGATTTAGAAAATGTAAGTTTAAGCCAGTTTTGTTTCAGCCTACCCTCTGCCAGATGCCCTAAAAGGTATCTCAATAGTACGGGAAAGTTAGATTTTGCTATATGGGACATGGGGGTCTGGGAAAAAATCCGAAATGCATTTTGACTTCAGGGCTCGAAAGGCATAAAGACACGAGTCGTAAACCAAATTTTGTTCAATCGCACTAAGAGTCATTTGGCCGCCATTTTTTTTTAATACAAATTTTAGTTTTTCACATAACTCGCGTATTTTTGAACCTACAAAAAGAAAACAATGTATGACAAACTTGAAATAATTTAATTTTCTACAATATATGTTAAATAACATTTTTCGATTATCCCTTTGGTTTAAAAGTTAGGGTGTTTTTTTTTTAAACTCGTCAAAAAGTGATTTTCTTATTTTTGTCATATCTCTTTTACTTGAGCGTTTTTTTTTTTAAATTTGTTCTATGTAAAAGTTGTAGATCTTTTAATTACCTTCATTTGTTACAATATTGGTTTTTCGATTTGACAGACCGTTTTCGATCTGTAGGCAAAAAACTTCAAAAAATTGCAATTCTTTGTATAGGGACAAACAAAATGATTCTTGGTGCGGTTGTACAAAATGTGGTTTTAGACTCTTTCGATCCCTGGGTTTATGCTCTTTTAATCCCTGAAGTCAAAATGCATTTCGGATTTTTTCCCAGACCCCCATGCCCCATATAGCAAAATCTAACTTTCCCGTACTATTGAGATACCTTTTAGGGCGTTTGGCAGAGGGTAGGCTGAAATAAAACTGGCTTAAACTTACATTTTCTAAATCAGGAAAAGGCAGAGAAACTTAATATTTGGCCATCATATGGTTACTCTAAACAAAAAAATATTATTTCAATTTTATAAGAAAAAAACAGAAACTACTCAAGTAGCACACTTGTGTATAAATTGGTGTAAATTCATTAATTTTGGTGTAAAATTGAGAAAATTGAAAAAATATGGTGTATTTCTCAAAATTAGTGGTATAAAAATTATACCACTGTCTTTTCTGTACAAAATTTCAACATTTTTTTGAGATTCCGTGCAAAAAATACACCGATATTCAGTTGTTTTTATAATATACCATTAATGGTGCATAAAATTATTTGATTCTGAAATCAACCAAAACGGTTTATTTTGTGCACTCTGTTTGGTGTAGGAAGCACACCCTGTGGACATAAAATTCACCAAAATGCATATGTGGGAGACGCCATATTTTTCAATGGACGCCATTTAAAAATAGAAGACAGCGATTAATTATTTTATTAAAATAGTATATTTATCGACCTAATAGTCCCGCATTCTTAGTTTTTTCGATTCATTATAAAATAAATGTTCTTAAAAAAATGGAAAACAACACAAAAATTATAATTTTTGAAAAATGGATTCTTAAAATCGAAAAAAAAATCATTAATTCACTGACATTTTTGAGGCGCTCGATTTTTAGAGGGGGTAGCATCTAAAATTAGTAGATAGAATGTGTTTCGTTTTAAAATTTGGCAAACAAAATCATATTTAACCATTGGTTTCTTATGGCAATATTATGAAAGTGAGTAAAAATTCATTTTCATTTATTTCATAAGAAATGGTGTGAATTAGAATTCATCAAACTGTTTGAGATAAAAAATAAACTTTGGTTCAAATTTTAAATCAGAATAATTTAAATGGTGTATTTTATCCATAGATTTATTGTGTATTTTTCAATTTCAAAGGGATAATTTTCACCAAAAACAGATCATTTAATATACCACTAGTGCCATTTATACACCAAAATCGGTATATTTTTTTAACCACCGGAGTTTATTTTATACGAGAAAATGGTGTATTTTTTATATTCAAAATGCATATCACGAAAGAGAAAAAAAAACACCAAATATTTTGGTGTATCTTAGACTTTTGTGCTACTTGAGTAGGTGTTTTTTCTATGGAAAAACCTGTTTGGGAAACCTTTAAGGGCGTCTGGCAGAGGGAAGGCTGAAATATATCTGGGTTAAACTTATATTTTCTAAACCAGGAATAGACATAGAATTTTAATTTGTTACCATCATACGGTTATACCCAACAGAAAATAAGCTATTAGTTTTTTATTAGAAAAATGCATTTCAAAATGCTTTAAAGCGGTCTGGCGGGGGGAAAGCTGAAAAAGAAACTTGCGGTACCCACATTTTTGAAATCAGGGGATTTTTTATGATTTTTTGGTGTATCATTTATTGGGGTAATACCTAGCAAAACGCCAAAAGTTGATTTTTGACTGCACTTTGGATGCGTCTGGCAGAGGGAAGGCTGAAAAATAGCTGGCTAAAAATTATATTTTCTAGACCTGGAATAGACATAGAATATTAATTTGTTACCATCATACGGTTATACCTAACAGAAAATAAGTAATTAGGGTTTTTATTAGAAAAATGCACTTAAAAATGCTTTAAAGCGGTCTGGCGGGGTGAAAGCTGAAAAAGAAACTTGCGGTACCTACATTTTTGAAATCAGGGGATTTTTTATGATTTTTTGGTGTATCATTTATTGGGGTAATACCTAGCAAAACGCCAAAAGTTGATTTTTGACTGCACTTTGGATGCGTCTGGCAGAGGGAAGGCTGAAAAATAGCTGGCTAAAAATTATATTTTCTAGACCTGAAATAGACATAGAATATTAATTTGTTACCATCATACGGTTATACCTAACAGAAAATAAGTAATTAGGGTTTTTATTAGAAAAATGCACTTAAAAATGCTTTAAAGCGGTCTGGCGGGGGGAAAGCTGAAAAAGAAACTTGCGGTACCCACAGATTCGAAATCAGGGGATTTTTTATGATTTTTTGGTGTATCATTTATTCGGTTATACCAAAACGCCAAAAATTGATTTTTTGCTGCACTTTGGATGCGTCTGGCAAGGGAAAGCTGAAAAAGATCACTGCCAGACTTTTTCCGTTGATATACTGTGGTGCATATCTAGATATGTGCACACTCGAATTTCGGTTATATCAAAACTGCCAAAATATGCTGTCGGCTCTCGGTCTATAAGGGCAATTTGCTGAAACGAAACTTAAATAAATTATGTTGTATATAAACTCTTATTGTCTACTTTTTCCTCTGTGCAAACTGTCACATAAGGATTTATTTTGAACTTAAATCCTTAAGTTTCGATTCAGCAAACGGCTCTAAGACGTTCAATGGTTAATGGATTATAAGATAGTAAAACCGGAGTTCTAGGTTCGTTCCTATCGGTGCCGTTTTGTTTTTAAATCCTTAATAAAAAGTAGGTCTGAATGTTAGTTCAATATTCTTTCGTCACAAGAATCCATAATAGCGCATCTTAGAGTATCATGATGCGCTAAAAATTTACAAATTTTTCTCATTTACAAATTTTTGGAACACAGAATTTTGAAATTCATAAAATTTTTGTGTTTGGTGTAAAATAGGGTGAATTTCAGTTTCTAATTCTAACGCATGTACATAATTTGAAAAATCAGAAATACCGAAAATTCAAGTAATAGTTTTTGGATATGGTTTATCTTTTAATGGAAAATATTTTTTTTTTTAAATCGTTATTTTTAAAAATTTTAAAAATTTTTGTTTTAAAAATCGAATTTTCGAAAACGGGACATTGATTTTTTTTGAAATTACCGTTTTAGGTGTTGCTTAATAACTGCTACAAAACAACATAACAATTTCATTTTAAAACTTTAGTTCAAAGACCTATTTATAAAAAATTAGTTTTTAAAAAAACTACTATAGACTTTGAATTTTTTTTTTCTCTAAAAATGCATTTTTTTAAAATAAATTAAGATGATTATTTTTTTTTGACTTCAATTTCATTTAAAGATTTTGTTTTTTTTTTAATATGAAGAAGTGTTTTTAATTTTTTTTATTTTCAAATACATTTAACAAATTTGTACAAAAAAGTCTAAAAATTACATTACATTACATATTAAACTAGTCTGAAGGTAAATCTCCGGACTAGAAACACTGCAGCTTCGGAATCTAGGTCCATTTTGCTGATACAACACAAGACATTAATACAACACAGAAAGACAAAGAGAGAAAGAACGAGAGAAGAACATACAACACTGAACTACGTGGCACAGAGGAGGAGACATAGTTGAAAATTGTCTCATGTTATCGCACAGGTGGCTTCAGTTAAGCTGGCGATTTAGAAAAAACTTCTGAGCCGACCGCTGGGTTTGAACCCACGATGTCTGGCTCTGAAGTCATCCATCTATTCCTCTGTGCCATGGCCACCTGCGGTCTAAAAATTTTAGTACCTACCTGCTTTGAATTCTAAGAGCAAGTACGTGCGACCCAGTCGTGCATTTTATTTTATTCTGTTTAACTTTTTTGCACTTAAGCAAGTTTTTTTTTACATAAAAAATAAAAATATAAAATTTAACTTCCGGGTTTTGTATGGTTTTTAGTAAATTTAAATAAACATCAATCAAACAAAGGGGTCATAGTTCTGCAACTGCCAAAATTCGATATCCTTAATGCCGTAAATCCATAATTTAGTATTTCAAAATTCTGTAAATGGAAAAACATTTTTTTTTTTTTTTTTCATATTGACAAACAATTTTTTTTTCCATTTACCTACAGAATTTTGAAATAAAGAACTCCGAAAACTAGAAGAGTTTACAAAATTTTGAATAGCGGAACTGTAGAATTACAGATTTTCGGAACACGAGATTTATAGAACTTTGAAAAGCAGAAATTTGAAATGCAATACCAATTTTGTGAAAGCAAAAAATATTTCATCGATCATCATTTATGTTTCTTAAAACAAGGTCTAAACTTTAATGAAAAGTTTTTTTTTTTCAAAAAATCATCTCCCACTGAGCCGTTTGCTAAATTTCTGTCTTTCTTTCAAATTCAATAGGTTGTAAGAAGCCTCAGTATAAATCAGAAATAATACCCCTTCGTTCTCAAAATCGAACTTATTAAATTCATAAAGAAATTTCGTCATAGAGAGGCATTTTTTAAAATACTAGTTAAAGGTTGATTTTAATAAAAAAATAAAAATTGAACAACAATTTTTGTTTAAAATTATGTTGAACAATTTTTGAATTTCAAAGTTATTTTAGAAGATTTTTTCAATCTGTTTTTTTTTTTTACATAAATTTATTTTTAAAGTTGTTTTTGGAACTTATATCACATTTTATTTAAATTTCTAGGCCCAATTTATTAAATCTTCATTATATTTAAAGTTGCCATTAAAAATTGAAAACCTGTAAACTCGCATTTTAAAATTTCCGTTTTTTAATGAAGTGTGAATAAATTCGGCGTAAGTAAAATTTACATTTCATTTTTGTATCATTTTACCTCGGGAAAAGGCTAAAAAAAAGTGGTGTGACTGAAAAACGTATTCAAATTTTGTATATCCAATAGTAAACTGCATTCAGTAACCAAATAACCTTTATTTTGCATGAACATGAACACCGGGTTTTCTTATAAATGAATCATTTATTTGCAAAACATGATAAGTCCATGATTTTAAATTTTTCAGGAGAAGAAAAAAACGTTCTATTTTCTTTTGATATGCGTAGAAAAATTTATAAAAAATACATTCTGTAGAACTCTTGCCTAGCTACAAAATACCGTTTCGTTTTTAATTTTTGGAGCGATAGCTCAAAAGATAAATAATAAAAACGCTTTTGGACTTATCATACTTTGAAAATAAACGGATGTGAAATTAGTTTTTAAATGGATATGCAATTTTGCTTTTAGCCCCAGTCTATCAAACAATTGTATTTGAGAATAAAATGCAATGTCCGGACTGCTTATTTAACTTTAAAGTAGCTTTAAACTTAAGATTTTCAGCCATTAATCTAATATACCATTTACACAAAAAGAAGCTGTTGTTTATTTTCAAAAGATGATAAGTCCGGGACTTATTCTGTTTTTGATACTAAAAAAATATTTCGCGTAGCTGTAAAATCGGATATAGATGGAGTAGATACTTCATATTTTAAAGACAGAGGTGGTTATCCCTGGAGTACAAATTTAGTCAAAAAAACGAATTTAAAAAAAAGTGGACTTATCATGTTTTGCAAATAAATGATTCAAATATGTTTTCCAAATTGTGAAGATACTTTATAATTTTATCTACTTTTATCACTAAGATGCTCATTAAAAGCCTTTGAAATCGTATACAGAGAAGAATTTCATGGTACACTCGGGTGTATACGTACTTTTCTTCTTATTATTAGATTTATCAGGTTTAAGCATAAAATATTAAAAAAATATTCTATTAAGAGCAGTGGATGGCAAAATATGGTCGAACGTAGGGTTTTTTTCGAAATTTGAAAATCCGTTATGATAAGATAGACAAACTACCAAATTCTAAAATGATGCAAAATGCAAAAAGTTCATTAAATAAGAAGAAAGTCTTATTTATCCACAAAAAATCTTGAAGTTCATGATTTTTTTCAAGATGACAATGAGCATGATGTTTAATTATAACTTTCAATTTGCATTCCAACTGAATAAATTTTTCAAATTTTTCACATTCCATCTTTATCTTTAAAATTTACTTGTATATATTATAATACAGTGATCTCATCAAAATGATACAAAGTAATTATTATAGACAACAAGCCTTGCCATTCCCTTGTTATCAAGACAATAAAGTCATAATTTCGCCCATATCAAAAATAAAGATACCTGCAAAAAAAATTTAAATTTTGTAAACAAGTTCATTCTTACTTCCTTTCATCATTCAAAATAAAATTATTATCACCCACTATCTGTATAAAAATTTGCAAACATAGTTTGCAATTCAAATCACTGTCATTCATTTCAACTATCACACAATTTATTAAAAATAGCTACTCACTAAATTGTTAGACATTTTTAGGTCGTGAGAATTAAATACAAATTAATACTTCTCTGCTAATAGATAAAATTGATATTTGACTACTTGATATGCGCGTTAAAAAGATCCAAAAACACTTAACCAAAACTGTATAAAGCTTGCAATTAGATAACAACAAATTGCAATAAAAAGTTGATTCACTCTTAATTAATATTTATTTTATGCCTTCATGTCTGCGGGAAATGTGACAAGTTTTGAGATAAAAATATAGCTTTGAAGGCTTGGTTTTGGTTTGGATAAGTTGACTGTTGATTTTTGATTATGGCAATTTTCATACCTACTTAATGCCAATTAATTGTCTGATGAGGTGTCATATATACTCAGCGGAACTGTGCAGTCATTTTTGTTGTCTTTGATTCTAAATATTCTTTTTGTTTATATTTATAAACTTGAGACTTCAGATGTTTGTGGGGTTGACCTTTATTTTTTTTTTTTTTTTGAATAAAAAATGTTGACCCTCGAAGTTTGATCATGGAGTTTCTTTGGTAGACTATGGTGGGTGTGACAAAAAAGTGTTTATACAAAAAGTCTAAACAAAATGATTAATGACTTTATATTTTTTTCTTTCTTAACGTGGGTTGCACTTCTATTGAAAGCGAAGCTGTGGGGTGAATATCAGAATATGTACATTAATTTCATTTGAAATCAGATTGTCACAATTAAATTTAATAAATTAATTTAATAACCTCTCATATTACATAAGAAAATTCAATAATCTGTTTTTAAAAACATAGTTATACTTTGAGTGATCTATCTTCGTTCTAATGCAATCTTTCAAGTTTATTTTTAAGCCAAAAAATTAGATATTTTTGTCTCAAGTTCAGGGAATCCGTGACGCATGCTACTAGTCTTTCAACTTCCTACGCTTATTTAACTCTCAAATTTATTTACCAAATATGGTTAAGTCTAAGTTTCTCCCAAAAATTCAAAGCACTGAGTCATCCGGAATCCAAAATGATTAAAGAAGCTGAGACAAATGAAAGGTGTTGGCAAGATTCATCTTAAAACATGTTCAAAGACAAAAAAGAACAAAAAAAAGGAACAAAAATACTTTTCTTCATTCCACACAAATCTATCTCACGGTTGTACAATGTGCACATGCACCACAGGGCATCGTGTGAATTTCTCTATGTTTAGCCATCATTTTGCCAGTTTGAATTGAAGCTATACCATATAAGCATGCGAATATATTTGCCACTCGCCAAGTCTGGAGCAATAATTCTTTTCCTTTTGAAGACATTTGGCGGCAACAACGACGACAAGGATGACGCGACGTGTCGTTGACAGATTCTTCTTATCAACGCTTTTATTTCCGAACACTTGAACTTTCTAGTAAGGTATTACAAAACACCGATGATTTCAAGGCGGATGAAAGTAATTTTGGTTGTTTTGTAGTGATTTACAACTATATCCGCTTAGCGATGATTCAGTCATTGGAATTTTAGAGAGTCTTTCACTAGGTCTCAGATTTCATTACTAAGAATCTAAAGAAGGTCGACGTGTATTGTATTAAGTAAGAGTCTACGAGTTCATTTTGAACGACAGACACATTTTCATCCACAATCAGAAGATTTTTATAAAGCTATTAGCTCAGAATCAGAATAAAGCTGGTTATTTTATGAAAGGTTAAAATTTCTAAGAAATTGTTATTATAATTTTGTTGTATTGAAATAGTTTAGAAATCTTGTCCAACGGCATACAAAACCGGAAGCTATGTGTTTTGTTAAAGAAAAAATACTATAACGAATATGTGTCACCACTCACTGGTTTAATTTTACAAAATATGTTTAGTAAAAATTGGGTGTCTTGAAATGTATGGAATGAAGTTAGCAATAAGTCCAGATGCCATTTTAAGTGTAACGTTTTTGATATAGGATAGAGGTCTCAACTTTTCAAAAAATGATTTAAAATAAAAAAAAAAGTATTAAAAAAACAAAAACAAGTCAAAATTTGAAAAAAAAAAAGAGACAAAGATAATACTGAGCTATCATAAGGTAAAGAGTCTGTGATATTAGTGGTTAATTTTTTTAGTTTTGTTCTGGTTTTTTAATTTATTTATTAGTTTAGTTCATTTCATAACTTGACACGTATCTGCCAAATTTTTGATTTAACTTAGTTTTTGGCTCCTGTGTATTTTATAAGAATTACAGATTTTTACATTTCAATACCTACACTGTTTAAGGAAAAAAAAAAAACGAAATTTAAAAATATTTTTCTAGTGACCTAATATGTTTTGTATGGCATATTGAATATATTAAAACTGCATACTTAATTTTTCAAAATATCTTAAATCTGGACCTAGGGATAAAAAACGATTTTTTTAGACCTTCAGCCAATGCAAATACTCTAGTTTCGTCAATTTTCAACTAATTTTAGTTTTCGAACCTCTCCTTAAAAGAATATATCTCAACCTTTTTTTTGAAAACCTAAACTTCATAAGCTCAAAAATTTTAAAAACAGTGTTTTTTTTTCGACATTTTCTCCACTTGAGCCAAAAACTAAGTCAAATCAAAAATTTGGCATAAACGTGTCAACTTATTTTCGTTTTGCTCTGTAATAACAGAAACATTATTTCAAATACGTGCTAATTTTTGATGAATTATTTCTCAAACATCGAATTTAACGGTTTTGATTTTTAAACTTCCATATCTCCAGTTGCAGATTTTTACATTTTTCATTTGTATGTGTGACTTTAATGTTTTAACAATATCATCGATTCCAGTATCAATCTTTTTTCTACCACTTTTTGTAAAGGAAATAACATTTTGACCTTTTTCTAAATTCACCTCAGTTTACCATACTAAAATGTCAAGTTTTTAAAAATCCTGAATATTCAAATTTTTAAACTTAATTTTCTCTGACATTATATTTTTTTTTACACCTCTTAGACCATATAAGCAGGGTGGCGTTGTCGAAAAATTCGAAAAATTAGCTTTAAAGCGTGGCAACCCTATGCCTTGACAGGATGTCGCAAGATAACCCATGAGCAAACTGTTTCTTTAGACACTACCTTTAAGAAAATGTAACTCTCAACTGGTATACCGATGAGGGTAGCTCATCCTGGGCGGGATCTTAGGCATATATCTCATACCAACTTTTTTTTTAAATATGTAAGAACATTTTTATTTATTAAAAAAAAAAAAAAACAATAAAAAAAATTCTGCAATAAATAATATTCCATTTTATGCAAAAAAATAAATAGCAAAATCATTCAAACCGATGTTTAAATAATTATAAAAACAGATGTAAAGTATATTTTTTTACATTTCTCTGAAGTTCCTTTAAAATTAAACATTAAATTTTTTTCTTTTTTTCATAAAAAAGGCTGAAAATGTTCACATTTGTTTGTTTTGGGGAGTACCCAATGAGAACTTTTAGTTTTACCTGCCTAAAAACATGGTACAGTACAAATTGTCAGCGTGTACAAATTTATAATTATCATCCGTGAGTATGGAATACAAAAAGCTATAACATTCACATCAGGGATGGAAAATGACATTTTTTAATTGTACTGAAAATTTCATTTTGATTGTACTGAAATGGGTCCAATTGTATTGAAATTTATTTTTCACGAGAGAAATTAATATAAAATTTATTCAAAATGTTTTATTTGAAAAAACTCTAAAATTTTCCATATACCTTTCATTATTTTCTGCGTAAAAAAGTAATTTTTATTTATTTTCAGTATAATGGAGGAAGTACATATTCACAAGTATTAAACAATTTTTTTTTTCTTAATTCAAAAATCGTAGGACCCAAAAATACCTAAAAGTACAATTTTGACAGGTTTGTAGATAATGGCTCACTTTTGAACTTAAAATAAGTTTTAAAAACTTTCTATACTTAGACCTAATTTATTCACACTCCATTAAATTTAAAGTCGTCATTTAAACAGGGAAATTTTAAATTTTGTATGCTATTTGACAAATTTCTAATTTTTAATGGAGACTTTAAATACAATGGAGAGTGAATAAATTGGGCTTAAATAAGAAAAAATAAAACAGCTTGATCAGTTTTATAAATATTTTCAAAAAACAAGCCACTTCACTCAAATTGTAACATTTATTTTGGTTAAAAAATCTGAAATTAGTTTAAATCTTAATTCTTTCGATTTTCTCGATTTTTGAAAGCTTAAAGGCTTAACTACATTGGCTCAAAAAGTGAAAAGGTACAAAAGTGAAAATTTTCAAACGCATTTTAGTATAGTTTTTCGGGCTGGAAAATTAAAACAAATGATGCAGAAAGCTTATTTTTTGGTCTAAAAAGCAATTTGTATACTCTTTTTCACAAAACAATTGCGCTAGCCAAAAAAAAAATATTTTCACTTTTGTACTTTTCCAAAAAGTGGTGTATAGATTGCCTTTAGTGGTGTATAGAAGCCTTTAGATTGCAAGAAAATTTTTAAGACACAGATTAAAAAATTGTATTGAATTTCGACAAATTGTATTTTTGTACTCGAGCAAACTCATTTGTATCGAATTCGATACAATTGTATCGACTTTTCCATGCCTGATTCACATGTTTCTTTTTGATTGCCATCTCGATAATTTTTTATAATTTTTTGGCATTTTGATTACTCATCGCTGTTTACTTCTGCCATCAAAATGATTTGTTCATTTTTCTTTCATCAACTAATGCTAATTTTTTTTTAATGCAAACAAACAAATGAAAACAAAAAATATAATACTTTCGCCGAAACAAAATTTATTAGTTCCTGGAAAAATGCCCAAGTCCCTCACTCTTCTTGCTCACAGATTTCAAATAAATATTTAACAAGTGCTTGAATATGGTGGGTGAACTCCTAAATGTTTACGATTTCAGAAAAAAAAAATAATAATCGAAAGAAATTTATTTTTATTTTTATACTCACTCTCGTTTACTCGCCAAAAGAACAAATTGTACAAAATTGTTTTTTTTTTTTTTGCAAATTAACACAGGTAGATAATTAGCAAATCCAAACAAATATCGAACAAAAAAAAAAAAACTAAGTAAGTATACCTCAGGGTTGCATTCTTGAACCGATTATGTTTCGTTAAAAGAAAAAAAAAACCTTTAACAATCAGATCATAACGATGAAAGCCATTAATCTGACTTCCTGAATTGGAAAAAATGAAAACCACAACAATTTAAATTACTTATGCTCCACAATGTCTGTCGTCCAGTGCCAGTCCATTAACAGTGGCGACTAATTATGTCGGATCAAACAAAATGAAAAAAAAAAAAATAATAATTGTGAGCCATGTGGTCAATTACATTGTTCTTTTCAAATCGATGGTGTGCGATGGTTACCACATCCAGCTTTATCCAGCTTAGAATTGATGCCACATTAATCTATATTTGAGTTCTGTGTGTTCATATAAAAAACACAAGATACAACATCTCGAGTCGAAGTGAGACGTGAATCGTGATGCTTTATGTAATTTTCAGTCCATGCCATTCGTCATGTCAGGAATGGTATTTGCCTGGATAAAAAGGGAGAAATGTGAATGTTTTTTTTGTTTTTTTTTTTTTTCATTTGTGTGATATTTTAACTGCTCCCGCTGAGAGGGATTTATGAATTGCCTGATGCCAACAACAGCGACTGATATTGAGCAAGCAGCAACAACATTAAGTGCTCCCGAGCGAAACGAAAATGAAGATGGAAGTGTTTTTGGGACTGATGCTGGAGGCTCTGTTTATGGGTGTTGTATACGATGCAATGGCGCCAATTGACAGTCACTTGGTACGAATGACAACGAGTTCATACTTAATGTCAATCTAGTGTATATTTTTGGAAGATGCAAAGTCCAAATTGCTGAAAATAGTTATTTTAAGAAAGAGGAGACAGCGCTTTCTGCTGTTTCAATTGAAAACTATAGTCTTGAAATAATTCAGTGAACATGAACATGATGTGTACAAAAATGAAGACCAAATTTATTTGTATTTGATCAAATATCAGAAATTACAAAGAACTACCAGAAATTGAGATGAAATGAGATAAATCGTCAGAAATTTTCAAAATCTCAAAAATCACTAGAAATCACCAGAAGTAACCTGAATTTGGAAAAAAATTATAATATTTTACCAACAGTTATGAGAAATTTGTAGAAACTAACAAAAATACTAGGTCAGTAATTCAGTAATTTCCATACCTAATTTCAGAAAAAAATGCCCGAAATAGTTAAATTTCGCTAGAAATCACCAGAATGCGCCTGAGAAATGTATAAGAAACTGCTTAAATGAAATAGCAAATCAATCTCAAAAATGACCATATTAAGATTACAAAAAAAAAATTGAACATTTGCTAGAAGTCGGCAGATATCTCCCGAAATTAACAAAAATCGTCGGAAATTTTAGAAATATGCCGAAATCTCCAAAAATCGCTAGAAACTTCCAGAAATCACAAAAAATCATCTGAAATTATCTAAATTATTAGAAATTAATTATAAAAATCAACATATTGAGTTAACGATTCAAAATTCAGAAATTACTAAAAGTAGTCAGAAATTACCGAAAATTCCTAGGAATCACGTGAAATCGCCTAAAATTAGAAAAAATTATTAGAAATTTCCAGAAGAACTACCAGAAGTTGGCAGAAAATAATAGAAATCATTAAAAAATTGGACGAAATTGGCTTAATCTCCAAAAATCATCAACAATCTAAAAAAGTCAGAAATAGCAAGAAACTACCAAAAACCAATAGAAATTTGGAGATATTTGAAATTATCAGAAATTACTAGAAATTAGTTTACAATTAAAAAAACAAACATTAAACATCTCCAAAAAAGATAAAAAATCACCAAAAAATGTCAAAAATATCCAGAATTCACCAAAAAAACAATATAAACCACCAAAAGTCGCCTTAAATTAGCAGAAGTTGTCAGAAACACTGATAAATTGTCAGAAATTAACAAATAAATTTCAAAATAGTAAGAAATTTCCAAAAATTGCTATATTAAGATTATTTGCTTAAAATCACCAAAAATTATCAAAAATCGATAGAAATCAACATTAATATTTAAAAAATACCAGAAATCACCAGAAGATGCCTGAAAGTCTACTGAAATGATATTGCACTTGTCTTCTATTAAGAATTCAAAGAAAATTTTTGATGTAATGCAATCAACTTCCTCGTGTTTTAAAGATTCAAATTTAATTTTTAATATACAATCGCTTCAATAGTTGTAAACAAAAAATATTCCTAACAATTTAAGTTCGTTTTCTTATCATTGACCTTGGGATGAACCGCTTCAAAATCTCATAAAATTGCATCAAGACAATTTGTTCCCTCACTGATTTATATGCATTTATATATTTTTTTCTTATAGCACCGTTTTTTTTTTTTTTTGTGCTATAACAGACGTGCTCATAAAACAAAGTTATTTTGGTCTTTCCTTCCTTATGAAAATAAAATTTTAATGTTTTTCTTTTTGTTTTGGTTCGAAATACTTTTTTTTATAAATGCAACATGGAAATGGTTTGAGTTGGATTCTGAGAAGCTATTGAAAAAAAAGGTGTTAGGTGGGTAAGGCAAAAATCTTCATTTTGTGCAAAACATTTTGTGGCTGTATTATTTAGGTAATGATTTATGAAAATCAAAAGGAAACGAAAATAAATCAAGATTATCTTTATTTTTTTTCACAAACCCAAAATAAAATAGCAACTGGAAAGAAACTCTAATCGTCTTAATAAAAAAAAATATTTTCAATTTTTTCTTTTTGAAATATCTTAATAGATTGAGTTTAACGGCCATTATTTTGAATTGCTCCACGTTGACCATAAAATTATCCATAAAACTCATTTGAACACATAAAAACGTAATATAGATACTGCTGTGGTGCGAAATTTATAATCTCTAATTCTTAAAATGCATTTAATATTTCTTGGGATTTAAATTGAGTAGGATTGGTTGAAAAAAAAAAATAAACCATTAAAACGTCAAATTTAATACAATTCAATTTTATTTTTTGAAAATATGTATGTATATATATTTTAATTTATTTTTTTTTATTAATTTTTTCTATAATTTCTCTTAAATTAATGCCTGTTAATTTTTTTTTCAGGTAAGTTTATGGATTTAAAAAAAATCGTAAGTTCCCATTAAAATTCAATTACTAATAGCTCTCAATATATTTTTAAAACTAAATTTAAAAGAGTGAAAAATTATTATGACAAATATTAATGAACAAATTTGTATAGAAAAACTTTATTGAAAATTCATTAGGTTTAAATCTGTCTGTATTCAATGCATAGCAATATTCATTTTTGTTTTAATACGAGTGTTACAATATTGTTAATTTGTAAATTTAGAAGTCTTTTTGCTAGGTAGTTTTGTTTTACTTAGACATTGAATATAATTGGTTTTAAAGCTAATATTTATCTGAGGGCCATTGAAAATGAAAATTTGGGAAACTTTTATGAATATAGTGAAAAACCTAGAATTTTGCTGACAAAAATGACAAGGGATCATGAAAATTGGCAAAGTTCCAACCTTTGAAAATAATGATGAAATAAAAATTTATGAGATGTCTTCAACATACTAGAAGAGATACAGATTATGAATAGCAGCGTTTCATAAAAGGCAAACAGAAATAATCAGGTAAAAATTGTATCCCCATTAGAAATATTAACACACTTTATAAATGTGTTAAAATCTTTTATTTAAAGTCTTTATTGTAAAGCCTATATCCACATATTTCTAATAAAATTAATGTCGTGAAAAACAAACTTATCTTTTTTAATTTAGTTTTTTTTACAATTATGGCTGACGCTGAATAGGTGTTTTTTTTCTCGAAATGTTATAATATTGCTTTTCTCTACTCCATTCTCGGTTGAACTATATTTTAAAAAATTCTCTAAGGGTTTACCAAGTAATGCTAAATCGAATGTTTAGCGAGTCACTGTGGTGTATACGAAACAATTTGTTCCATAGAAAAACCAAAATTCTTTATGTGCCAATTATTTTAACCAATTTATTTCATGTAACCATTTTCTAATAATATTTAATTTTTAATTAATTCTCTAAATGTGATCTACAAAGGATGTACGTACTAGCATTTTTTTTTTCAAGGTATTCTCATCGAAAAAAAAAACAGTTTTATTTTTAAAAACCTTTTAGTTTTATAATTTTCTTGTCAACCTATATAACATTAAATGAAATAATATTTCATTTAATGTTACATATTATGTATTTTAAGACCAATACATATTATTTTAAGAGGACAACATCAAAGTTTCGCTAAAAAACCATACAAAAAATATTCCTACCAAATCGATGTTTTATTTAATTTGGAAGAAATTTAAATAAAATAAAAACTTAAAAACTAAAGTATTTTTATTTCTCACTTTATTTATTGTTTCTGCTCAGATTATCCTATTTCCTGTTTTGCCTATGAAAGCGGTTTAAATTAGAAGGAATAGTTTGACAAAGTTCTTTCCTCAAAATCCTATATTTTCTAAAACTACACAATATTAAAAAAAAATATTTTGATTTTGTTTCCAAAATTTTGGTTGAAATTCGACGAAAAAGACAAAAAGTATGGAAAAATTTATTTGATAGATTCAGTTAACAACAAAAGCTGTGTTTTATTATCCTCGTGATCCGGATCAGATCATTGTTTTTATTAGCTTTACAACAAAAGCAGGATTTTGTTTTGTTATTGTTTCGCAAATAAATAAATGATCTGATCCGGATCACGAGGAAAAAAAACACACCTAAAGATCAAAATTATTTTTTAAACAATAAATATGAAAATAAAAAGTAAAAGATGCTTAGTTATTAAAATTTAATTTTATAAGAAATGCTTAAAAAAATATGTGATTTTTTTTTTGTCTTTACGAGGCATGCCGTTTAATTTTTGGTACAACAACGAAAAAAATAGAAAAAAATAAACATGAATCGGTTTTCAAAAAATTTGTTTTTCAAAAAAAAAAAATTGGACATTCCAAAAATTTGTTCTTCGAAAATTGTACCCATTTTAGAATGTACGGTTACTAAAAACCATTGAATAATTATATATAGAAGTGACACCGATAGTTTCTAGCGCCACAGAATTTTATTTTTTTCGGCAATCAGATGTACTAAAAAATGTCCAGAGAATGGGGCTTGTCCTAGAAAATTATATTTCCAAAAATTTGTTTTTAAAAAAGGAAATTTCACTAATACAAACATTAGAAAACAAATATCAAATAAAAATAAAACGTATCGACATGTCGACATCCTAAATTAGAAAAAAAAATAAGGAAATTTTACTCACACATAAAACATAAAACAAATATCAAACAAAAATAAATCTTATCGACACATCGACATCCTATAAATGAAAAAAGAAAATATGGAAATTTTACTCATACATACAAAATTACACAAATATCAAACAAAAATATTGAAAAGTTATTTGACATTATAAATGTATCCATAGTAACTCGAAGCTAAAAACAAAACATTTTTATTAACGACGAGAATTTGAACAAAATTAAATAATTATTGTTGTATATCCTAGGCACGTTATAGCTTATAGGGCATGAAAGTTACACTTATTTCAATAGTCCTATTAGCGTAGGTGACAAGGTGATTGCTCTTTACTTTTGCTCTTTGAGTTCGTATCCCCACAGAGATTGCTATTTTTTTATATTATATTTTTTTTTGGCAATATTATAAAATGCGTAACAACTAGCGCCTTTTTTTGCTGAATCGAAACTCCACCTGATAACTTTACTTCATGACAAATAAATTTGTGCCAAAGAAATCTGAATAAGAAGTTTTATTCACCAAAACTTATAATTAGTAAATTTTATTTTCTACGGGCCTTACCAATAATCAAATTTAAGGCTGACTTAAATATTTAACTGAATTATATATATTTCACCCTACCAATAAACAATTTAATACTCAGGTACAAGGCTAACGCTCGGCTAAATTTAATAGTTGAGTTTCATAACGAGTGCAGCTTTTAACCTGAGTTGTTTTTATACACTAGTCCAAAAAGTTAAAGGAACAAAGCAGAATTCGTGATACCTCCAACAAGTACCTATTCAATTTGATTTCTTCTACTAAGAAAGATTTGTAGAAAAAAAATTTCAAAATCGTTGGAACCTTATAAATAAATTAAAACAAAAAAAAAATCAAAAATAAAATTGGTATGCAATTTCGTAGAAATCACTATTCAACATTCAAAACTAAAATGTCAAAAAAAATTAATTTCCGGTTTTCGAAAATTTGATTTTTCAAAAAAAAGTGTTCAATTTTTTTTATCCAAAAACTATTATTTTTCCAAATTGTCTTACTGTTTTATATTTAAACTATATAAATATTTAAACTATATAAAAATTCTTTAAAATAGAATTGGCAGTTTGGCAGAAAATCAGATTTGAAAAAAAAAAAACGGTTCTACGGTAGGTTAATAATAATTTTAAAACATTTCCATGATTGCCCAAAAACTATTTTATAATTTTTTTAAACAAAATTACTTGTACCGTTTTCGAGAAAATAAAACATTTCCGATATTGGTATATGGCAGGTATCGTTATTTCTGGTAAAAAAAATTAGTTCTAAAAACCCCTCTGGAGAGTCTCCAAAAAATACTTCATACCAAGTTTGATGTTAATCGGTAGATCCGTTTAGCTATAGACAGACAGACTGACAGATGAACAAAAAAATCTACTATTAGTATTCTCCAATGGAACAGGGCTATAGTAATGCAATGTCTGATTGTTATCTCAACTTTTTTTTTTGTGAGAATGCATAGCTTGACTATATAGTATCATGACAAAATAAAGAGCATGTAAAAGCTACATTCTTCTAGTTTTAGGATATTAGAAATAAATATTTTATTTCAAATGGTGAAATAGGAAAATCATTGGAACTATCCAAAACCACATTTTCATACATTTGCGATCAAAATAGACCTTTTTACAGTTTTTTTTTTTCAAATAAACTCAAATTCTTGTGAGTTTATTTCAACATTTTATTAATTGAACCATTTATTTTCAAAACATGATAAGTCCACTTTTTTTCAAAATTCATTTTTTTGACTAAATTTGTACTCCAGGGATAACCACGTCTGTCTTCAAAATATGAAGTATCTACTCCATCTATATCCGATTTTACAGCTACGCGAAATATTTTTTCAGTATCAAAAACAGAATAAGTCCCGGACTTATCATCTTTTGAAAATAAACAACAGCTTCTTTTTGTGTAAATGCTATATTCGACTAATGATTGAAAATCTTAAGTTTAAAGCTACTTTAAAGTTAAATAAGTAGTCCGGACCTCCGGACATTGTATTTTAATCTCTAATACAATTGTTTGATAGACTGGGGCTAAAAGCAAAATTGTATATCCATTTTAAAACTAATTTCACATCCGTTTATTTTCAAAGTATGATAAGTCCAAAAGCGTTTTTATTTTTTATCTTTTGAACTATCGCTCCAAAAATTAAAAACGAAACGGTATTTTGTAGCTGGGCAAGAGTCCTACAGAATATATTTTTTATACATTTTGTTACGCATATCAAAAGAAAATGGAACGTTTTTTTCTTCTCCTGAAGAATTAAAAATCATGGACTTATCATGTTTTGCAAATAAATGATTCAATTATTATCGTTTAAATTTTAGATTAAAAAAAATTAAAAACAGAGAAAAGTATCCAAAAATGGTACGAAAAGATTTTTTTTCCAAAATTTAACATTTTGTAAAAACTGCAAATTTGAACAAAGCCGTAAATCCAAAGTTCTTGTTCGCATACATAAATCATTTTAAGCAAATAATCGAGATAGTTTCGTATTGTATTAAAATATTTGAAATATGCATTAAAATACTTTAAAATAATGTGTAATATGGCCATATTGTATGAACTTGATCCTTACCTACTCTTGCATATGGGGTTTAAGAAAATAGTAAGTATATGCTACAGTGCATGCAGACAACATTTAAATAATGTGAACTACAGCTAGATATTATTACAAAAAGCACCCTAGTCAAAATTAAATAAACTCTCTATAGTTGAAGAAAAATCTTCTTGTCGTTAATAAAAACAGAAAAACAAAATCCTTTCAAATATACATAAGAATCAAACATTCAAAAATAAATGTTCAATTCAAAATATTACAAAAATTAAAAATAAATTCAATTTGAATATTACAGAAACAAAAATAAACAAACACACTTCTAACACAACACAAAACTAATACAAATACACCAAATATAAATAATATAGTAGTTGTGGTTACTTAGTAACCAAAAGTCCTTTTAAGGAATTTTTCGGCCATCGAATACACAATCCTAAAACGATTGTGGCGCCACTCTTGTAACGATTGTAGCGCCACCCCTCAAACAAAGCGGATGTTTTTTCCGGTGTCACTTCTATATATAATTATTCAATGTAAAAACTCTATTGTAAGAAAAAAACAAGATGTTAAGCTCAAATAAAAATCCCCTGAGGAAGCTGGAAAGAAACCGGCGAAACGTAGGGTAAAAAGATGAATTAGTGTTTCATTAATTGCATCCAAAAACAAAGATCATTAAAGCCCAAATAAAACATAAAACTTTAAATTTCAATCATATGATCAAAAATTCACATATAAGATGTTAAGCTGTTAGAGCCGTGTTTGGGAAAAGTTAGGTTTTCATTTAGCTTATTTGGTTGATAGATACCCTTAATTTTTATCCTAAAAATAAAATTTCAATTTTAAATTTAAGGAATCACACAAATTGCGGAGCCCACTTTTTTCGAATTATTAATAAAGTAGGTATCTCAATAAAGTATACCTGCATTAAATTTAAATATTTTCAATGGCCAATTGATAAGATAAAATTGACTACTAATACAGTCAAATAAGGAGAAAAAAGGGGTAAATCTCGGAATGAATGTTAGTAGAAATTTTTTTTCCTCAATATCTTCCTTTTGCCATTCTATAACAAATCTCAAAAGTCTAGAAAAATCTCATGTCCGCTTGTCGCGATTTCAAGGTCAAATCGCGAAATGGAGATTTTCAAAATTAGCAAAAATAGGCTATGGTATTATATACGCATATGATACATGATTTCAAGGTATTTTTTAATGCTGATTCCAAAAAATCTAAAATCAAGACAATCTGACGTCTCTGGAAAAAGTTATACCTGTTTTTCATCTGTCAACTCATATTATTATAACAGTTGCAAACTTACTGCCGAAAAACCCTTAAAAGTTATGGCAGATGAACCAAATTTTGCATGAAGATTTTAGAATCCATCATTATTAAAAATCAAAACAATCCATTACAAAAAATATATATACCTACGAAATAATGGTATTTTTTGATGGAGGGGCAAATTTTAGGATATGCACTAAAAAAGATTCTTGTTCATCTTAGGAATAAGTGCTAATAGGCTAATTTTTTGATTTTAATCTTTGTTTGGATATTCTTTAACTACCCTCAAAAATCTTAAAAAATCTCATGTCCGCAAGTCCTAATTTTCTTGGTTTGAAAATAAGGTGCAGATTTTAAAAAATTAATAAGAAAAGTTTAAATTTTTATATGTATACCAACATAAGCGACATGATTTAAAGGTATTTTTTAACACTTATTCCAACAAAACTCACAAACAAGTCAACCTGACCATCCCTGAAAAGTAATGCACTTTATTCATGTTGATCTGACACAAATATCTGAAGTGTAGTTTTTCAATTTTTTAAAATCTGCACCTTATCTTCAAACCAAGAAAATCAGGACTTGCGGACATGAGATTTTTTTAGATTTTTGAGGGTAGTTAAAGAATATCCAAACAAAGATTAAAATCAAAAAATTAGCCTATTAGCACTTATTCCTAAGATGAACAAGAATCTTTTCTAGTGCATATCCTAAAATTTGCCCCTCCATCAAAAAATACCATTATTTCGTAGGTATATATATTTTTTGTAATGGATTGTTTTGATTTTTAATAATGATGGATTCTAAAATCTTCAAGCAAAATTTGGTTCATCTACCATAACTTTTAAGGGTTTTTCGGCAGTAAGTTTGCAACTGTTATAATAATATGAGTTGACAGATGAAAAACAGGTATAACTTTTTCCAGAGACGTCAGATTGTCTTGATTTTAGATTTTTTGGAATCAGCATTAAAAAATACCTTGAAATCATGTATCATATGCGTATATAATACCATAGCCTATTTTTGCTAATTTTGAAAATCTCCATTTCGCGATTTGACCTTGAAATCGCGACAAGCGGACATGAGATTTTTCTAGACTTTTGAGATATGTTATAGAATGGCAAGAGGAAGATATTGAGCAAAAAAAATTTCTACTAACATTCATTCCGAGGTTAAACCCTTATTTGACTGGATTATACCGCAATAGAAGTGTAAACATAAAGATAAATAATAACATAAACTTAATTTTAACAAGTACCGACAAAATATACTTCGATCGATGGAGATATCTAAATATGCAATTTTCAAGGCAATACTTACAAATCACATTTTAAACAATTGGATCTACACATAAGTACCTACATAACGTGTCTATAAGCAAATGAAAAACTTAAAATCTCTGTCAGGAAAAACCCACTACGATAATACTTCCATTTCCATCAATCCACCCAAGAGGGCCTTATTAAAAGCAAACTGCACTATCCGATCCGCCATGCTATTAAAAAAAAATAAAAAAAAAAAACAAAAAACAAGAAGGTGCGGCACAAACGACGACGATACGCGACGCGTTCGCGTCAATATTGCATGCTGTATGTGCGTGCATTAGTCTTCCTCGTCGCTCGTTGTTGTCGCTCTATCTCGTCCATAAGTCATACACCCAAACTGTTTGTCTTCTTTTATTTTTTCTTTTTTTTTTTTGTTTCTTCTATTTTGTTTGGTTTTCTTATTTAGGCGAACAGGTCTTAAGCTTGCCACACGCCTGCCGCACCTCCACCAGATCAGCCATGCCACAAACCAAAAGATCCCCAAAGCAAAAACCCCACGAAATGGTGCAAAGAAACAACAACAATCAAAAAAAAAACTATCTAGAATAAATAATTCACAAAAAAAAACTAGTATCTGAAAGGCTCTGAGTTTTATCGATGTATTTTATATGCCTTGAAAGATACGCTCACACTTTGCGCGTCGTTGTCGTCGTCTTTCGTCGTCAGCGACCGTTGATTTTCATTCAAAGGTCTCTGCGCGCCTCTCAGTCCATTTTCGAACTCTCAATGGAAACGAACGTTTCGTTAACGTACCCCAAACGACGACCACGACGACGCAACGTACAAAGCAACTAAAATTAGTTGCACTTCGAGTATCTCAGACGAATGAGCACAAGCGAGCGGTGTATCTTATTAAAAAATTTAAATTCTAAAAAAAAATCTAAAAACAAATTCTCCATAAATTCGCGCATAGATACGATATCTTTACTCATTTTTTTGTATCTATAAACCGAAATAAATCGAAAAATTTTGTATAATTTGTGCGATTAAATCAAAATTAGATGAAAAAGAAAAAAATTAACTTCAACGAAAAATTGTATTCAATTAAAAAAAAATTCAAGTAATCGTTTGATCTGGAAAAATATAGATCAATCACATTCGATAAATTATTTTTTTCTTTGTTTAGTTCAATAAATAATTAAAAAGGTAAAAAATTAATAAAACGTTTTTACTTTAACACATTGTGAATAAATAATTACACGACATACTGTGAATTATAATGTGATCTTGCTTTTTTTTTACAAAAATATGTAAAAGAAAATTGTGAATCCCTTCGAGAAATTCCTAGAAAACGTTCTCAAAAATTTGTCATCTTTGGTGGTCTGCGTTGTTAAAAATAAAAATAACAAAAAAAAAAACTATAAAAATTCCTCAAATTCCTTAAATAAAATCAAAATATAATAAATCACAATAGTTTGTGTATTTTTCTATTGTGACTTGATGTGATTTAAAGTATTGTGCCGAAGGAAGATTATCATTCGTTGTTCTGCCAAAGAAAAAAAAATCTATAAATATTGTGAATTATTTCTGTTTACATGAAAATTTATTACAAATAACATTTATTATTTTTACCCATAAAATTTGTACCTTAGTGGAAAAATACACTTGACCGGCATTGAACTTGGTCTATAGTCATTGCTGCTGGTTCATTTGTTTACTCGATTTTGATATATAATTTGTTTCCTTTCAATTTATCAGTATACAAATACTCTTGCGCATACATTCATATTTAAAGAGATACAACAAAACACAATAATACCTTTTTTTTATCAATTTGATTGATTGAAAAAGATTAGAAAATAATTGTATGAAGTTTGAAAAGGCTTTGTTAGGAGTGTTTGAGTTACTTTTAAAACGATTCGTAATGCTAATGACAGTTTAGTGGTATTGATATTTTTTTAGACTAATTTTAGAGCAAATGACTAAAATGTTATTGAATTTTCTTGACCCAGTTATAAAAATAATTTTTTTTCAACCCACGAATAATTTTCTGTGAAATAAGACAAATTGCATTTGAAGAGATAAAAATTGTGGCAAATTGTCAAAATTCAGTTACTTAGAAAATTCAATGTGACTTTTAACAAGAGCATTTTAGTAATGCTGACAATTTTTAAATTTTTTCCATAAGTTTTTGATTTTACTTATGTTAATAATAAATGGGTGTAACTCAAGTTGTAAGATACAGTCTTGAAACTTTTTACAATTTTTAGAAATAAAGTGATTATACTATTCATATCTGCTATGAAAATTGCCTTAGAATTAGACCATTAATTTTCTTGACCTTTTTCGGAGTCCCGTTTATTTTGTATGAAAGGTTATTGACTTATTTTAACCCTTTCAGTACCAGCGTTACTCTCATATAACATATCTTTAAAAATTCGTAAAAAATATTAAATTAAATAATTTTGTAGGTTAATTGAAAGATAATAATGCCTAGTTACTGGATTAGTACAAAAAGTTGGTCAAATATCATACTTTCATTTTTTTTTATCGAAAAAGGGACTGAAATCCAAATTTTTTTTTGCAAAAAATTTTTTTTTTATATATGGTCATAATTTTGAAAAAAGATATAAAAAATGTTAATGCAGAAAGTGTTTTCTGTTGGGAGGAAGAACTTTGTCATGTGATTTTTATTGACTAGTGTGCTGAATTAAAAACATATTGAAAGATTTCTAGCAAGTCTAGTTTTTGATGTAATTCAACGTCAAAAGTACCTACCCAAAAACCACGTTTTCGATCTGTTATTCCAAAAAGGTGTCAGCGATAAATCCTTTAGAAAAGTATGGTTTTCTTCGAGCTCTATAGTTGCGTTGCAGAATAGTGTTATCAATTAATATATTTTCGAGAATCTTCAGTTTATACTTATTCTAGAATAACTTTTCTCTCAAAGACATTAAGTACCTACTTTTTTGGTTAATAGCACTAATAATTTTTTTTATTAAAGTTTCTTTTAATTTTTTTTACAGTCTAAGAGCCCACATCAACTTTTGGGAGTGGATATATAACCAAAATGTGAGCATGCAGTTTTATAGCCTTATGCGTTTTAATAACGAATTCAAAAGTCTGGCGGTCGTGGCTTTATATTGTTTTCAGGGGGTCAAAAAATGTGAGTTTTTCAATTCATATAAGTAGGCTAAATTAATATTATTTTATATTCCTTTAAAAAAAAACTGATGGCCTGTCATTTCCCCTTAGCCTAAAGACATAAATCTTGACGATGCAATTAATAGAATTCAAGATATAAACTTTTTAAGCGGCTTTGTTTTGGAGACTTCTCTGTTTAATTTTTCGTTGGTTATTTTAGCTGTGTTTTATTTTCCTTGTGATCCGGATCAGATCATTGTTTTTATTAGCTTTACAACAAAAGCAGGATTTTGCTTTGTTATTGTTTCGGAAATAAATAAGTGATCTGATCAGGATCACGAGGAAAATAAAACACAGCTTTTGAATTCAAAACTCTCCAAGAAAAAAGCTGATATAGACAGTTGGTTAAAAAAGCTTATATCTTGATTTCTATGTGTCGTATTACCGAGATTGAGGTATTGAGGCTTAGGGGAAATGAAAAAGCATCATTCCATATATTCAGAATGTGAATTTTTACTTTCTTAGCCTACTCACATCAATTGGAAAACTCGCGTTTTTAAACCCCTTCGAAAAATATATAAAGCCGCAATTTAAAGCTGAACCCATAAGGCTATAAAACTGCATACTCACATTTTGGTTATACCTCCACTCCCAAAATTTGCTGTGGGCTCTCGGTGTAGGTATTAGCTTTCTTTTTAAAAAAATTAAACATTTAAAAAAATTCAAAACATTTATTTAAAATATCCAAAACTGTGTTTTTCTGAAATTTTTACTTAATTTTGATCTGTGGATTTTTGCTACGCAAACGATTATTTTTAAAATGTGACAAATATTCAATTTCACAAAAAAATGCTACATTTCTACTTCTACTACGGAACATATTTTTTCGCATTCTCTATATAGTAATGTCCCGTTTGAGCTTGAGTTAATATTTTACGGGTCCTAAACTTGACCTATAGTGTTTATATCACAAATAAAAGTCTGCAGAGTTGGTGCTACAATTTTTATAAATCCTTACAACAAAATCTAATCATTTAAAATTTTTAAAATTATAGGAAGGAGAAAAAAAATGATTTTTGAAGTGTTATTTGTTTTAGCTTATAAATCAAATAATTGATTTAAAAGGTTATATTCTTATAATTTCTAAAATTTTGAATGATTGGATTTCGTTGGCTGTACGGGGTGGGTGAAGGGTTTTTACCCAATTATTATGTAACTGTATCAAACTATCCATTTTTAAAAACTATTGAACTTAAGATTTTGATCTGAATGTAGGATCAAATTTCGAATTATTTGAAATCAGCATCTTAAAATCTTTTTCAATTTTTCAAGCTGCCAAAAGAGTAGTTTCCTGAATCAATAAAAGTTCTTTCGAACTCAACAAACTCTCTCTTCTTGACATTATAATCTATCAAAAAAACATGTTTTCCATTATCATTACTCATCCCCCGGATGCATATACATCCAGCACCATAACATCCTGCTATCTGTCATTCACGAACATATTACACAACCTCCACACAGAAGTTGTAAGCAAAAAACACGAAAAAGTGCACAAAGTTGACATCTACTTCTACTCATTTACACAATATTCTTCTTATTTCATTTTATTTATTGTCTTCTTCGATTTTATACCAACAACAACAACAACGAAAAAACCCCCATCACCAACTTGTGTTTTGAACCTTCTTCTTTGACAGTATAGTTGTCAAGCCAACCTACATTCAATTTCCTCTCCGTCACATATCCGCACAACGTGTCGCGGCGGCGCACACCGCACCAATGTTATTTAATCGAACATTAAACTCACGTAAATTACAAATGAAAGAGACACCTTAAATGTATTTTATGGATGTAAATTTATAGATGAAAAAAAAAAAAAAACACTTTAACTTCATAATTATCTTTGGTCACAACTTCTTGTTTTTCATCGTCTCGTCATCCGTTTGTTGTTGTATATATTTGTCTCTGTACATAGCGCATAAATTTCGTGTTTCCGTTCTTGCGATAGATCTTCCGCCAAAGTCATTATTATTGACTTCTTTAAAGTGGGCAAAGGTTTCTTTTTTGTTCAACCTCCTCTTACCCCCTATTCCCCTATAACACGATGTCGTCGACACGATTTTTCCAGAAAAATAAAGATGAAAAAAACCCACGCACCTTTCGGCGTATTTAGACGAGCTTGTGAAATACCTACTATCTCACAAGTCTATCTTTATGAAGTCGAAGTCTACACTATTAACAGTTGGGTGGGTAGATATGACGCCGCTGATGTCGTGTATCTTTCTATTGAAGTTCTCTTATTTTGTTTCTTCCACGAAATGTGCAACTCACCTAACTAGTTTATAACTTTTGGTCAGAAAAATAATGTCAACTTAGATGAGTTTTTTTTTCTAAACCATAGATTGACTTGAACGAAAAGAAAAGAAAAAAAAGTCAACTGCCATAATTGGTAAGACCAGATAGATTTATGACAGAGCAGTACTTTACCGGCTATTTTATTGCTACGCAAATAAAACTGTTAATAAGCTTTCTGTTTGGTAGCTTAAAATGTGTTATAATATGGTCATGCATTAGAAGACTGGTTCTAATGGTATAAACCTCATGGATGGACTTTTGGGGAAAATAGTTAAACTTTGGACAGTATCACAAGGAATGGTAGTCTTCCTTGATCGGCTATTTTGTGCAGTGTTATTTAAGAATATTTTGAAATCATTTCAGTAAAAAAAAGTGAATCAAAATTTTAACCAACTTTGGAGAAAATATTGTTTAAAATTGAAAAAAAGCAGAGTAATATAAAATTGTGAAATAATAAAAGAAAAATATTAAATTGAAGTCATAATCCTGGCTTCTTTAAAATTTAACGAATTAGATCATCGGAATTATTTAAAAATACACAAACAACAACGAATAGCATCAGATCTTAAGAAAAGCAATAAAATGGTGGTAACATCAGCAAGAAATCCAATGCCGCCGACAAGATCATCGAGACTGATCTTTCCAAGAAGTCATCAGGTAATATTTATATTTTATTTGAATTTAAATGTATCAGTAAAAATTTGATTTTTTTTATTACAAAATAATGTGTAATTGTATTTTTTGAGGTAACTTTGAAAATGTAATATTTTAATTTAATTTTGAATTTTTTTAAACTTTGTAGATTTCATTTCTCAGTTTCTTTGATTTGTTCCCAATTATATTTTGTTGAGTTACTCTCCCATAGTCAGTTGAAGTCAGTTTTTAATTAATTTTGTTAAAACACAGCCAATCTACATTAACTTACTTACTTACTTACTTACTTACTTACTTACTTACTTACTTACTTACTTACTTACTTACTTACTTACTTACTTACTTACTTACTTACTTACTTACTTACTTACTTACTTACTTACTTACTTACTTACTTACTTACTTACTTACTTACTTACTTACTTACTTACTTACTTACTTACTTACTTACTTACTTACTTACTTACTTACTTACTTACTTACTTACTTACTTACTTACTTACTTAGGTACTTACTTACTCAGGTACTTACTTACTTACTTACTTACTTACTTACTTACTTACTTACTTACTTACTTACTTACTTACTTACTTACTTACTTACTTACTTACTTACTTACTTACTTACTTACTTACTTACTTACTTACTTACTTACTTACTTACTTACTTACTTACTTACTTACTTACTTACTTACTTACTTACTTACTTACTTACTTACTTACTTACTTACTTACTTACTTACTTACTTACTTACTTACTTACTTACTTACTTACTTACTTACTTACTTACTTACTTACTTAGGTACTTACTTACTCAGGTACTTACTTACTTACTTACTTACTTACTTACTTACTTACTTACTTACTTACTTACTTACTTACTTACTTACTTACTTACTTACTTACTTACTTACTTACTTACTTACTTACTTACTTACTTACTTACTTACTTACTTACTTACTTACTTACTTACTTACTTACTTACTTACTTACTTACTTACTTACTTACTTACTTACTTACTTACTTACTTACTTACTTACTTACTTACTTACTTACTTACTTACTTACTTACTTACTTACTTACTTACTTACTTACTTACTTACTTACTTACTTACTTACTTACTTACTTACTTACTTACTTACTTACTTACTTACTTACTTACTTACTTACTTACTTACTTACTTACTTACTTACTTACTTACTTACTTACTTACTTACTTACTTACTTACTTAGGTACTTACTTACTCAGGTACTTACTTACTTACTTACTTACTTACTTACTTACTTACTTACTTACTTACTTACTTACTTTTTTACTTAGGTACTTACTTACTTACTTACTTACTTACTTACTTACTTACTTACTTACTTACTTACTTATTTACTTATTTACTTACTTACTTCAACATTCAATGTAGATTTGTTGAAAAAAAACTAAGGAATTTTTAAAATCGAATATAACTTTTGTAGTTCAACAGTCCAATATTTACGTTTGAATTGCATCAATTTAGGAAAAAGTGCACGGCCTTCATTAGTAAAAATGCAAGTTAAGATTCAATCTAAAATCTATAAATACTTCATTTTACAATTATCAAAATAAGACCCACAACCAAAACGACTCGAATGAAGAAAAACCTAGAGTTGTTTTTTTTTTTACTCTTTCAGTTCAATTGAAAAATCAATTGAACCAGTACATTTTGAATTTACATGAATTTCAACACAGAAGCTATGAGTCGTATACAAAAAATTATAGGATATAAATTGTTATTAATATTCTCTTCTTTTACAAACTCCGATATTTTGAAAATAACCCCAAAAAAATCACCTTTTTTATGTTTTGCATTAGAATATTTTTAGAAATGATCGGTAAGCTACTTAAAATAATAATTAAGCCAGAACTTTTTACTTAAAACTCTTAACAAGTTAAACCATTTAAAATTAGTTTACAAAAAAATATTACGCATACGCCACAGTGACCCTTTACGTTTGAACTTAGAAAACTGATAGAATTTTATTTTGGTAACGGTTTTTGTATAGATTGATTTATATAGAAATAAACTTAAAATTCAAAAACCTATTATTACCTTTTCATAGTTTAAAATAATCAAATAATCATTTTTATCAAAAAACAAAACCGACTTCCATTGATCAAATCTGGGTTGTATGGTTTTTCTAATAGTTCCTATGGCCAGAACTGAAGAAAATTGAAATGGGACCACATTGCAGCCACAAAAAGAATTATGAAAATTGGTTCACTCAGTCCAAAGTTATGACCTTATAAGGTAACAAACATAAAAAAAAAATACAGACGAATCGAATACCTCCTCCTTTTTGGAAGTCGGTAAAAAAAGAAATAACCTTTTTTCACAATATCGGTGCTCACGACCTCAAAATATAATTTTGAAAATCTGAAAAAACTCTAGTTATATTTTTGAGCGTAAAAGTATCTACAAAAAAAAAGGAAACTGAAGTCCAGCATAATTTTAATATTAACTACGCATTCAAAAGATTAAGCCTTTGCAGATTTGACTTTCCTACATAAGAATCAGAAAAAAATCTATTTATTTTTAGTTTTTTTTCCCAAAAATTTTTTGAAAAAAGTTAAGTGTACAGAATTTTTAAGAGTATACGAAAACTGCCGAAGAGTATGTCAACTGTCGCAAAAAATTTACCTCGAAAATATTATTTGGCACGATGTACCCTTTTTCATTTTTGATGTCTTCTTTCTTTTTTAATTAAAATTTGCTTTTCACTCATCGGGAATCCAAATTAATAAAAAAAAATCATTTTCCGTCATTCATAAAAAATTTGTTCTGAATCTAAGGTGGTTTTCATACTTGGTAGCTGATATCAATAAGTGTTTTAATACAAACTTTAGTACAGTCAAATTAGTTTTTGACATCAAATAAATTTATTGATTGGGATTGGACTTTCTTTTCATTTTATTGTTCCTTCAAGTTTAAAGTGCTTCTCCCCCAATTTTCACCTCAATTCATCAAATCTATTTACATATTTCAATTACTTTAGAGACGATGAGAAAAAGAATTTAGAGCAAAAAATCTTCCCCCAAAAATTTTGAACATTTTACGAGTATATCGAAGGCTTTACGTCCTGAAATTACTGCTTCAAATAAAAGAGGGCAAATTCGTATTTTTGGTATTCAGATCAGCCTTTATCTCAACTCTCGTATAAAATAATTTCTAAAATTTAGGATTTTTTTTATAAGGCCTAAAATTAAGATCTACACTAAGCTTTAGGCTTGAAGGAACAGTAAAATGCACTTGTTTTCTACGCTTAGCGAATAACACCTACTTAAAGTGCCTGAAGATTACTACAAAAAAAAAAAAATAAATCTAGACAGGATCTTGCTATGATAATGAGTAATCGAACTTTTGTTCCATAAAAAGCACATTATTTATTGTCTAACATTAAGTTATGTACATCGACTTCCTTGTTTTCTTAAAACAATGAAAAAAAAAATGTAAACAAAAATGTTCACACAACGTGTAGCACGAAAATAGATTTTTTTATTAAAACATTTTTTTTTTTCTGTCTTCATTTTTGATTTTGACGTCAATGAATTGAGGAGTCTACGAAGAAATCTCCAAAGAAGACAGAAATAAGTACTCTCATAAACATCGGCCCTCCCTGTTGTGTGAGGTCTTGCTCCTCTTTCGTTTTTGTTCTTTAAATTTATTATATCGTAAAGTTTTTTATCTCAAATTTTAAAGGGTGTTTCTCAGAACATCATAATAAACAAAGGATTTTTAATTTTTTAAATTCAATGTTCATAATTTTTAAATATTTATATTGATAAAGAGATGGACATAAATTTGTATCTATTAACCTTCTTTAGTTCAAATATTTTTTAATTTCCAAATTTTAAGAAACACCCTTTAATTTCAGCACTCCATAGCAAAGAAGAATATGTTCGCTAAAGACATTTTAAGATACAAGTAATCATAAAAATAAATTTTCTCGAACATGCGTAGGCCCATTATTACTGTTCGCAGATTTCAAATTGTGATAGGCTAGCTATTGAGGCTGACCCCGTGGCCGTCTTTTTATTCATAACAGAGTCCACATCATCTTATCGAAAGACAAGAAGCAAGATCACTTAATCAAATCGTACTAAATCAATCTTAATTAAGTAAAGTTTGCCAATTAGAAGTTGGTGTTGGCTTTTTTTCCAGCAATAATCTGCGAATGCAGCATACTCGTATATTCAATATATGAATGGAATGTGCATCAACTAATTCAATCTTTCTAGTTAATTGACACTTTGGCTTCAGAATCAGATGGGAACATTCTATTTGATAAAACAAAAAAATATTTTTAAAACAAAATGGGTGCAATGTGCAGTCTTGAGATAAATTTTATTGCAATGTAGCCACAGTATTAGAAGCATAAATTGTACTTAATTGTCAGTGCAACATTGTTTAATTACAGTCATTTCGAAATTATTGGACATGGGTTGCGGGTTATACGCTCGCCACCGCCGCAAGCAGATAGACTCATGTTTGTTCAGCAATTAAGAGTGCCAACATTCGCAACATTATTTATTAATTGGAAAGAGGGTGAAAGTGAAGCTTGTTTCTTGTTCGATATTGAGAAATAAATAATATTAATATTCTTGGCTAAAAGAGGATACCCAACGTTGGATGACATCCTTTGTATTTTTGTAACTATCGTAATGTTTGTTTATTTTAAGTTTACTGCAAGCGTTTAATATTTGTAGTAGAAATATTACTTTACTCATTGGGATAGTTCGCTTAACAAAGTAAATTCTAAAGTACAAAGAAATTAACGTCTCGATAAAACTGCTGCCTGACGTACCTACAAAGCAACGACAAACAGTGTTTCCAATTCCAGTGTCTATAGAATAGAAATTAGTGTGAATTTCTAAAGAAAATTTACATAGCAGACAGAGAACAGCTTATCGTTATCGGTTTACTACCTCCGTTTCTATGACACAACTTGCTTTCTTGGAAATGCATTCATAAACTTCACAAATATTGTTTTAATTACAAATATTGGTGTGAATAATAAAAGTTATTAGAATACAAAGCCGTAGAGTAGTTTGAAATTACTGCATACTGGAGGTAGAATAAAGTTAAACATTCAACAATTTCGGAGATGTAACGATGAGAGCTCTATATATTTCGGGTAGCATTAAAGAAAAAAAGTTCAATGCAAAATATAATGCATTAAATATTTTTTTATTAATTTTCATTGGATTTCTTACAATTTTGGCTATTTTCCCATACATTTCATACTATTTCAACTATAATATGAAACCTAATGTGATAGGCCAATCATTGTAAAAAATTCGACGAGTACTTAAAAGAAATATTTAATGCACAGCAAACATTTTGCATTGGTTTTTTTAATGCAGAAAATGTTTTACTTGCAATAAGATTTTTTTTAATGCAAAATATTTTTATTTGCAATAAAAATTTTATTTTCAATGCAATTATTTTTCAGTTGCAATACATTTTTTTTAATGCAAAATATTTTTAGGTGCAATACATTTTTTTAATGCAATTTTATTTGTTCAATAAATGTTTTTTTTTATTTATAATGGAAAGCAAATGCATTAAAAAAAAATATTTTTTATAACCCTGGTTCATCTGTAACATAAAAGCTCCTAAAATAATTGTTGCAATTTGATAAATGAGGTTTGGTTGGAAGCGTGTTACTCGTTCGCTGGTTAATACATAGCTGTGTGACGTCATCGTAGAAAATTGAATATAGCACTCTCCTGAGGTAAAACTCATAAACAATTTTTTAAAGATATATTTTAATGTAACTTTTTAACACCTCCTTTACTCTTAAAAAGAAAAGGATTGACACTCATTATTTGTTGAGCCAGTAAAAAAAGGAAGCAAAACTTTCAGCAAATTAAATTGTGTTACTAAAAAGCATGAGGCAAAAAAAAATTATCTCATTTAAGAATAATGTTTATCTGACTATTGAAAAAATGGCCCTAAATAAACAAATTGCACCTAATTGGTGTTCAAAAGATAAGAACGCTTTTTTTGGGCATTACTTTAAGTTTCCTAGAAGTGACATATTTGAATTAATGTGACGTCGTATATCCTATAACCAGCAAACACTCAAGAATAATTGAGTTCTACGTTTAATTTTTTTTTACTTTATCACAAAGTTCATCTAACTACTGCACTTTATTTTCAATACAAAAAAAATCTAAGAGTGATAGAGAAAGAGAAGTGCTAATTACATTAGTCAAATCAAAAAGTTAAAGTAAAAATAAATGCTTCCCAGGACTAGGACTTTCTTCTACCAATTTTTTTTCTTCCAAATGGCGCCCAACAAAAAATTTAGTCAGATAAATCAAATCATATTTTTTATTTTCTTCTTTAAAAAAAACTCAGACACCAATTTGACTAATAGCACATTAATTGAGTTAAAGAAAAATTGGCACTATATATTTTATTTTATCCTTCATTAGGTGTTTTTCTACCTGCATTCAAGGACTTTTTCTCCATACAAAAATAAAATTGAATGCAATGTAACCAGAAGTACTTCAAAATTGATCACAAGGCCTATTGGAACAAAATACATGATTGCTAACAAAGATTTATTATAAATTGAAAAGGTTATGAAGTTAAACATTTCGAAGAACCATAGAAGCTTGAAGAGAACAAAAGCTTGAAGTATTTCCGAAGAGATATTAAATTGATTAATTATCCTAAAAGTATACAACTTCTTTAGAACAATATTCACCACATTATAATAGCTCATTTAGCTTTCTATAGCTGTTCATATGATTTTCTACCACAAGTGTGGTGAATATCTTATAAATTAAACCAAACAAATTAAATATAGGATTAAAGAAAGAGACGAGACAAACAATATTAAAAACAACACCGGCCTCTATTTATTTATTCTCATACGACCACATGGCATAGTTTTTGTTTGACATTTCATATAAATGTCACCTGGTATTTGACATTTGTTTAACACATGCGTGGTTCCGTTTCTTTTTATCTGTCATCGTAGTGTTAAACAACGACGTAAGATTATTATTGAATTCACCATTTGTTTTCTACGATTCGTGAGATACAAGAGAAAGAGAGAGAGGAATAAGTCATTAGTTATTTAACCATGCATTGTTGGTTACCTACCTTTGCTTTGTTTGATTAATATCTTGTACAACAGGTACGCAAGCAATTAGGTATCGACATACGCAAAAGGGATTTTCAAATACAGGTTTTTCAAGAATTTCTTGTGAACAATAAACAATCTTTTGTGTGTTTGTTTTCAAATTGATGTGCGAATACCTTGACAAGGGAAGTGGTGAAAATAAATTTTAACAAAAGGGAGCATTATTTGCCTCTTCGTTTATTATCTTTGAAAGAAAACATAAAATTAAAGAGAGACTTCTATTCATTAATTTCGCATTGCATTATTTATTTCCTTTAAGTTTCTTCTTTATTATTAGTTTCTTTTGTTATGACATTTGGACTTGGTACTACAAAGTGCGGTGCTGTGCTTTGCTTGGTGGTGGTGAAGGTAATGGTGATATTCGAGAATGAAAATTTATACAGCAAAACGAAAAAAAGATACAACAATTCAGTTTTCAAAGTGAACTTCGTTCAGTCAAACTCAATCTCATCGTGTGGTGTGGTGAGTTCAGTATCAGTTCGGAACCTACTTCAATACGGTGAACACGTTTTTCGTTTACAAAAGTAGAAATGTCGGTTAAACATTTTGACATTTGTTGATATTAAAAATGTTCACAATTGATAGTATCTAGAAGATATTTTTTTCTGTTATATGGGAGTTTAGCGGGAATAATATTTGTTGCTAACATGCGAAATAGATTCACGCACCCATGTTTGATTTCAAGTGCAAACAAAATGAGTTTCTTTTAAAAAGTTCTAGACTAGACTATCTGTCTTTGTTTGTTCTTTTTTTTACTGTGATTGAAGAAAAAGCGATTTATTTTCATCAATTAACTTCCTAGTGTATTTATTGGGATAAAATTTGATTGATTTTTTTTTTGTTATTTTGAAATTGGAGGCGCGCCAAGAAAAAACCAGAATCGTTTTTCGTCATAAAATTGTTATACCAACTGGTAGTGTCGCCATAAAGTCCCGAGTATATTTATGGTGAGAAGTGCTTGACCGAGTTGTTGTGGTGAAGATTTCCAGTTTAATGTGCATCTGTGCATATACATATGCTCTTGCCCCTTCCTCAGAATTATAATCATCATCTTGTGCGGTATCTATAGAATAAAATATTCGAAAGAAACGTGTTTTTCTTTTTCTCAAGTGAAGTGAAGATACCTCCTATAGAAGAATTCATTTCTATATAGCTCTAAGTGTATTGTCATTTAAAATTGGCAAAGTTTATTTTTAAACATCAAAAAGAAACGGCAAATTACATATTTAATTTAAAGTGAGGTGAGATTGTGAATGCAAATAATTAAAAGAAGGTGTGGACGTAAACTTTTGTTTCCGTTTTAAGGTCACAATGAGGTTATTTTGAGAAGAAAAAAAAAATTATAAATGTTTTATAAATGTTTATTAATTAGTTAACAGAGTGTATTTTGCGGGTTGCACAAATTGGATTAAAATATACAAAAGAAACCAGTTATTTAGATTGGACTTGTTGTAGGTTTACCTACACAACTTGTTACCAGGAATTGTAACTTTAAAAGGTGGGTGTTATAATTTTTTTTTAAACACGTTATTTCCTCCTCGTTGTTTCATTGATTAATGAAATATTCATACGAGTTTGTAAGTAGTTTAAGTTAAGAAGTATAGCAATGCAATTAACCATTGTAGTGGATTGAACTGAAGTGACCTTCAGAAAGGAAAATTTTAATATAAATGAAAGAAAACAAAAATCATTAAGTGGCGCCCAACAGTTGAATTTCAGATTATAGAAATAGGCTTAAGATGTGAAAATCTGGGGAGTTTTATGTTTTCTATATCATATGAAATTAATATAAACAATAAATATACAACGCAAGGTGAATGATTAAGCAAAAAAGTAGATAATCAGCAAATGTATCTACATACGTTTACATTTGTACCTACAAATTTTTATTGATTTAAAGATAAATTGCGAGACTTTTTTAAAACAATTTCTGCAAATCATGATTGCAAGATCTAGAAACTTAGAAAACAAATGAGAAATTGTAAGCTATATTTTTGTTGCCAACGTTATCAAGTGCTTTTATCATATTTATCGGTCGGCAAAGGTCAATAAGACTGGTAAAGACATCTTTCCACCTAGAAGCAATCAGGATTTGGGGATGTCCTTGCATATTCGAAGTGGCATCTTGACATATACAAATATTGATACACAATAGGTAAAGCTTGAGGTACAGACTACTACAGGACTTGAGGTATACTACACAGAAACAAAAAGGCGCACATAGAACTGCCAGATCAGAAAGTAACGGGAAGAACTTAAAAATTAAGACGAATTTTCTCAGAAGCTACTGAAAATTGAAGAAATATTTCAAAAAAACTTCATGAAAAAAATTAAAAAAGGACCAAAACATTGAATGGAGTTTAAAAGTTAATTTTTATTCTTAGAACTCCGTAAGAGATCAATTTCATAGCCTCTGGACTATTTCTTTCGTGGTCATACCTACGTCATACCTATAAGTATTCAAACTTTACCTAGCAAAAAGTTCCCAAATTGACTCTCATGGTGAAACAGCCACCTGATATGGATTCCTTTTACTGTAGGTTTTTTCAAACAATTTTGGAAGTTAATTTCATCTTCGGTTCTATAAGGATTTTCATATCGTCGGCGGAAAGAAAATTGTTCTAAATCCACTTTTTACCGAAAATGAGATAATTCTTTGGTGCTCATTATTTGAGGGTGCTCTTTCCGAATTTGAAAAGCGTTTGTGTCTAAAAAAATTCTTCAGCAGATAGCATAATTTAATGGGATATCGAACAATAAAAACAGGTAGGTAATTAACCTTCTGAAAATGAGACCCGAGTATTTTGATTGTTCTAAGTCCCATAATATTTTTTTCTAAGTCCACTTTTTATTTAAGGAAAGTGCGTACTTGCATAGGAATTGTTCTATGTCTAATTTTGGGTTTTAAGTTTTTAGAAAGATTAAAAAACAGTTTGTATTTACTAATGAAGTAAGTTTGCATAGTTTATTGAAAAGGAAAGAACAAACTTTATAAAAAACATAACTTGAATTACCGATGACCACAAATATATCGCTTTCAATCAATTTGATACTTGAACATCGTCCCCTGTAAAATTTGTTTTTGTGACTTAGAACAATTTTGCTTTCCGCCGACGATATATTAAGCATCATAAACAGTGCCACTCAAAGGTCAAAGTTTGAGGATCCAACCCGAGTAAAAATGAAACTCCACCGAATCACCACCAAAGCACCGCTTTTTGAGACACGAACAACAGATGAACCAACAACCGAATTACAGAGTTAAAATGGAAGTTGAATTTTTATAAAATAATCATTCCTTGAACGTTGAAACACAACCGTTTACTCCGGGTATAAACTTCTACTGAGGATAGCTTTAAAAAAAAAAAAACACGCAGTTTTCCATTGGGAACAGTAATTATAATAATTAAATGAACAAGACATATTTTTGTAGAGAACAGATTGCTCTACAAAAAAGATCTTATAGACTTTTTACACTTATCTCACCATTTTTAAAATATTCGAGGTGAAAGTTTGAAAAATTAATTTTTCAATAGGTGTGTTTTTTCTGCAACTCAGTAACTACTCATTTTTTTATTTTATTCGAAAAACAATAAAAACAAATACTTACTTGTGTAATATTTATTATTGTTTTGCGAATAAAATGAAAAGTGAGTAGCTACTGAGTAATAGAAAAAACACGCCTAATTTTTTTTTTTTTAATTTTTAAATTTATTGAGAAGTCATCAAATGAGCAAGATATAAGTATGGGAAATGAGCATTTATATTTTTTTTTGACATTCTGTCGAAAAAAAATTAAATTTTTTGGGAAAAAAAATTCAAGTTAGCAGAACACGGATTCGTATGGAAAATGTATTTCTTTTTTGGAAAATCTCAAAAATTTCTGCGGAAAATGGAACACATAATACAAATTAATTTAGCATTAAATCATTAAAAATAATTTTACAAAAAAAAAATTTTCTTTGAAAGTGACAAAATACTTTTTTTTTATTCATAGAGCTTAATTAGTACCTTAATACCAAGCCAAACTCTATTTTTATACAAACAGTTTTAGAAATTTTCTGGTAATTGCTCTGCTTTCTTTTAATTAAAATATTGGATCATTATTTTTTCCAAAGTAGTGTGGTTTTGTGGTAGTTACATTTGTTTGCTGGTTATTACAATGAATAGCTTTTCATAAATTTACTTTTGAAGCAAAAAAATTAAAAGCCCAACTAAACAAAGTTATTTGAATTAATTAGACAAGGCTATGAAAACTTAAAATTAAGTATTATTTAAAATAACATTTTTGTAGTTTAAATCTTTTTTACACTCGCCATAATTCTTACCTCAATTTTATCTTAAACATCTAAATTATGTTTTCCTTTCAAGAGAAAATTTATGAGGCAATTGAAATAGTGAACTTAATTTTCAAATTTTATTCTTCAACGTGGGAGTCCCCCAGCCAGCCGGTATGCTCTCAATATTTTTAATGTTTAAAATTCTTTTATCTTAATTGTTCACAAACCAAAGATTTTCCATAATGATAAGGAATTTCCAAGAACTCCTCCAATAAACTCTACACTTCACATATTTCGGAAATTTTTTGATTTAAAGATAATGTTTTTTTTATTGTTATTTCAGTTATGAATCAATGAATGAATTGAAATTGTTCTTTTTTTTCAAAGAAAAAAATGTCTGTATTGTGATTAAATTTCTCTGATATGATAAAATTCAAAGAAACAAGTATTTTTTTATTTTTTGTTTATTAATTTTTTAAGACACACATCATGACAGATACAGATTTGCTTGGAATAAATTGATAAAGCGATCTGTCAAAGAAATTGATTCTAATGGTCATTTTATTCGAAAGATTATTTTGAATTGATTTTGATCTTAATTTGCAAGCTTGAATTTATTTTTTGTTTTAAATAATTTTTTTTTGCTGATTAATTTATTGCCGACTTTGCAAAATTTGTCGTTTAATTTATTTTCAAGGACATAACATTTAATTTTCTTGCATTAAATTGATTCTATTTTCGTTAGCATTAAAAAAAAATACCAAGTTTTGATTAGCATAACGATTTAAGGCAATTAATTGAAGTTTAAGTCTACTTTATTTGAGTATTCAAATTCAAATAAACAAATCGACTTTCAACAAAAAATCCACAAAGAGTTTATTCAAAAGAAATTCAGATCACAAGTGATCGTGAAATTTGTATCGCAATTTCATAACATTAACTTGTTTCATTTCAATCATCAAGACATCAAATACCCTGCAGCCACCTTGACAAAAACAAAACAAAACAAAAATTCAAACAGAACAACACAACAAATATAATACAGCTGCTTTCGACAACTTACTTTTTTATGTTTTAATTTTAAGCAACGTCAATTAATTAAAATGTTTATTTTTATAATCATTATTATTTGCATCTGTGGGGCATACACATTTGCACAAATTAAATACCAAAAATACATCAAATGGTTTGCAACCAAAAAAAAACTGCTCACAGTCACAGGTAAAATTTGGCATTCACCCAGAATGCCTTCGTTTTTCTAAGAATCTTAGAATAAAATTTAAGATTTTCGCAAATGTGAGTTCCTCGTTATTCACTCGCTTCGTTGATTATTTTTATTGGAACATAAAAACGACTATGAAATTTTAAGTTTACCTTAATAATAAAATCATATAAAACGCCAACTGATGCGGATGAATTCAAAACAGTTGCATTTTCTTAAAATAATAAAAATTATTTAAATAGTTTGTAGTTTTGCTCGAAATTGTTATGCGACATTGATTTTGAAAGAAAAAATGCACATTAAAACTGAAATAAAAACAAACAAACAAAAAAAAAAGCAATGCAAACTTAAAATAAAATAAAATTTTTGTTTACTAACAAAACAACACAAAGATTTGACAGGGACGCATGCGAGAAAGCGGTTTATTCTTGTTCAAGGTATTAAGGTTATATTTAGACTTCCTTTAAGAAAATCCCAATTGAAAGATTTATTAAGAGGGATTAATGGATTAAAGATTATATCAATTTATTTATTTAAACATTTTGTTGTGTAAACTATTAAACAAATGAGGTGTTAATTTCCGAGCAACATTATTTTTTTTTTTTTTTTTAGATATTTTATCCAGATTGGTTATATTAAATATTTTCTTTTTAAATTATGATAATTTCTTATAGAATATTAAATTAGTAAAAGAAGAATACAACAAAAAAAAAAATATTAATGAATTATTCATGCGAATTTACAGTGACTTTATTTATTTACGAGTCTCGAACTTGATTTCAAATGGGAAATGCAAAGACGTGAAATTGACGTTTTAATTAGTGTCATTAATTTAAAATTATATTTTTCATATTTAAAAGAGTATAAGTGGATTTGAACATTTGGTGTTATAGATATGCAAATTTAATGATAATTATCATAATCTATTAAAAGCGTCAAGTTATTAAGGGGAATTTGATTTTATAGCTTTAGTTTAAGGAAATGTGTGTATTTTAATCTTTTGTAACGAATGCTTTAACGATGTCATAATTATTTAATTTAATGACAAAATGTCAAACTTTGTTTATAATCTTGGGAATTTTATTGATATGGGAAGTAAATGGTTCGACGACGGGGTGCCTTGCTGAGATCAAGTCGTAGAAATTTGTTGATGAGCCAAGATATTAAACAGCAGGTCACTAAATTATAATAATGTCTTATAATTGTTATGTCAAGTTAACGCAAGAAAAATCAGGCAAATAGTGCGTTGTTGAAGAAAATAATAGATATGAACAATTTACAAAGTCTAGCTTAAAGTTTAAGCTTTAATTCATGCTGAGTAAAAGTCAACTGATGGTATTATTGAGCCAGGGCAGCGATAGAATGAAGGTATTTTAATGGGTCACTGAGGTGTATACGTAACTTTTTTTACTGTATAATATCAAAGGTTAATTTTTAAATTTTCCACTACTGGCTAATAAATCAAATCAGGTAATTTTGCTAACCACTTTCTGTTTAAAAAATAGAAGTGCTTATTGTTAACAGCACGTAGGTTAGGTAAGGTATAATAACCACGTTAACACAGTCTTATTCTAGTTGAAATTTATTTAAATTTTTGACAAAAAATAAATAAAATCATCTGATACAGATAACTTAGATTTTTTTTGCCACAGTTAACACCCAAAATTTGAGAAAAAACTACTTGCGGTTTAAAAAAAGGTGGATTTCGCTTATCCAAAACTCTACCACGAATAGTGGAGAGTTAGTCTTCTATGTTCAATGTTAATTATTATGATGCTCTGAGCATTTTAAAGACTTCTATAAACTATTAGTAAGTTAATTTATTTAGAAAAAGTATTTTCGATTAATTAAATCGTAAAAGCAGTGAACCTCCACTGTCTTCAAATTGTTCATAGGTAGATGATTGATATTTGAACACATTTTTGTTGAAGCGTGTGTCTGGTAAAGTTAATCTATCTTTTTGTTGAGTACTTAAACTTGAATCAGTTTTCAATTTCAATTTTCAATTATTTTGCAGATAATTGAACAATAATTTTTCTTTTGTGAGTTATTAATTTATTAATAATTTCAAAAGTATTTTTGTAATTTATTTTCGAATTCATATTGGCGAAAAAAAAATCTTACCCAAATTACTGTTGTAGTACCTATATTCTCTTGGTGAATGTTTTTTTCAAGTTCTTATCTAGAATAACACTTGTTATCATCACGTTTAACTCATTCCCTAAAACTCCATGTGTCAAAATAAGTAAATAATAAAATAAATTATTAATAATTTTGTTATTATTTGTGTTTTATATACATGCTGAGGAAGACAGGCAAAAAATTGCAAAGCGGTAAAAATTCAAAGAAATTTTTTATTTGTCGAGGAAATAAATCGAACTGTTTTGATAAAAGTAATCAGCAAATATGTCATGAATGACATGTGTACATATAAAAATACAAATACGTGTTTATGAAAGTCTTTTTAAGAACTGTCTTACAATTGAGCGCATTTACACTTAAACCTTAAAAAAATATTCATTTGAAATCAAATAAAATTAGCTAATATTGAACAAAAAAAAAAGCATTCTATATTTTTATTGCGATATTTGTCTAAAACTTGCTGAGTAACCATTGAACTGATAATTTTGTTAAATTCTGATAAAAGAAATTTATCTGTTTATCTATAATTTTTAAATTAAAAATACGAATTTAACCAAAATAGTTGACTAAACAAATTTCGGCAAATTCGTTTCATGTAATAATTTTTTTATGTTTGAAATGGGGTTTTCCAAGCAATCAATTTACCTGTTTTGAAAATACCTCTTTAATGGAGGGTTCGTCATCAAATGACCATCGAAACCTTTCAATGATGAGTTTTCTAGGATTGATATGGTGCTAAGTAGCTCTTTTGGTATGAGGTAAATTGGTGATCGGAATTGTTAACAATTGATTTTTCACAAATAAATTTAATTTTTTTTAATAAAAACCTAAAATGTGTATTTCGAAAATTTTTAATTTTATAAAAAATGTTCGTTTTTTCTATAAAAATGTTCGTTGAAATCGATTCAGAAATGAAAAAAAAAAAAAAAAAAACCGTTTAAAAAAAAAGAGATATTATTTTTTTATTTTAGAAATACGTCTTTATTTATAACATTTTCATTTGCAAAGTTAACTTAAAGTGAAATCGTGGGTGGTAGTACCAAAGTGTTGTATGCATTTTTTTTTTCTAGAAGCTGCATTTAACACAGAAATCTGCTAAGTCATGCCTCTTTATAATGTAGTTTAAAAAGGTCATACTTTGTGTACACAATTAACTCCATTCGCCCACTCAAAACAGCCAATTAGGTTTAGAAAAAAAAATCTTGTTTGTTTTTCTATAGTATTTTAATTTTTTATGGAAGTCTATATAAACAGTTTGATTTATTAATTTTATCACACTTTGACAGGGGATCACTTCATACCTCATATTGTGATTCTTTACATAATAAACTTAAACAAAACAATCTCGCATGGGAAGACTTTAAGACGACCTCAAAAACATGACAAGACAACAACAATAAATTATTGTACTCGAGTGTACAAATGAATGAGGGCTTTTCTCTTTATACTTCAAATAAACATCCATCCCACATTCATCTGAACTAGATCGTAATTTAATGCAAATGAAATTGAATCTGCATCTAAATTCGATTTAAGTTTACTTCACGCTGTGTTTAGCAAAAACAAAACAGAAAAAAAAATGGCGACATCATCGTCATGTTATTTATTATAATGTCAATTTCCCAAGGCTTTAGAATTTGCAATTTGAAATTAAGTTTTTGTTTTTTAATTTTATTTTTTGTTCTAAGTGTAGGAGGAATAGTCTTATTGGCATGTTTGCTTTAGCAATTGTTCCTATAAGATCATAAATTATTTTAGATAGAAAAATTGAAATGTATTGAACAGCTATTAACTGACATACAAGTATGTTCATACATTGTAAGTTAGCATAATGCAAAAGCTGTCAAGAAAAATATCTTTAATGTCAATTTGCTGAAAAGGTCGTGATTTATACTCCTAACAGATAAAAAAAATCAAATAAAGGAATTTCTTAAATTTCAAACAGAGTAATGGTTATATTTTATAGCAACTTGACAGATGTAGTAATACAATTGCATTTGATAGCATGAGCTAGAATTTCAGTCAGTATAAAGTTAAACAAAAAAATATTCTGAAAATTTTTTTATGATTAAATTGGTTTCAAAATTAACCTCTTTATACAGACGAACTGACTCATTGAGACAAAAACCATATGGAATGGATTCTAAACAATTTGCGTGTAAATTAAAAATTTTTATTTCATTGGAATCAAAAGACTAGCTCAATTTTAATGTCAAGTCATGCTCAATAAAAAATAACCTGTTGAATTATTGAGCCAGAGAAAGAAAGAAAGTATTTTTTAAAGTCACTGTGGTTTTTTACTGCTGGTTAATTATTCAATTTTGGCAGGGCAATTTTTCAAATTGTTAAATGATACAGTGCAATGTTCTTAAGTTCATAGATCAGTAGCAATCCTTAAAATTTGTAAAATCGTTAACATACTTACACCAACATTTTTTTTATTTTTTCTGATGTCGAAAAAATAAACAACATAACCACAGACCACCTTAAAACAAGCGGATTCTGTATTAAATTAAGCAAATTTCTGCATGGTTTTTTGCCAAAATGACTTCCGTTTAAAATTTAGCGGACAAATCTTGATAATTCCTTGAACTTGCTAATTTTAAAGAAATCGACTGAATTAAAAATGATAATCATATTTATTTATATAGAAACATTTGAATTAAAAAAAAAAAAAACTACCATCCACTGGGAATCGTCACCAGACAGGTGCATTACCATCATTCTATCTCACTGTTGGAAATAAATGTGATAAACTGCATTTTGTTTTATAACATTTATTTTACTCGTTTGTAGTTAGAATTTTTGCTGAACTGGTGTCGAAAATCTGTTTGAATTCAGATTTAGATATTACAATCTACATTATTTTCAATGAAAAAAAAAATACCTACACAAAATTCAAAAACAAGTCCAAAGTGTGGTGAAACATGCATTTTAAAAACTGTGCCTTTCCTATTTTTTTTAAATTAAGAACAGTAAATTATCGTCAATTTTTTAAGGGGTTTCCAATCGTTTGCAAAGTATGTAATTAAAGCCAGAATTTAAAACTTCAAATTCTATAAAGAAGGAAAAGTTCCAAATAAGTTTTTTATTGAATTAAATTTTCCTTAAATAAAACTTAAACAAATTTTTCAATTTTGTCAACAACTAAACTGTTGAGCTAAATATATTTTTAAGATGCGCAATATTTTTGGGGGCTTGGCCAAAGACAAAATACCTCTAACTACTTTTATATTGTTGCCAAACTTCTTAGATTCTCTTTAGACTGTTATTATAAATCAAAAAAAGAAATCCAACATTATAGTCCAAGGTAAAAGTTATCGAAGGACATTGCCTTCGTCGCTAACTATTTTTTTTTTTCAGTCCTTTTTTTGTACGAATTGTTTTCAATTTCAAGGTAATTTTCACAAAAATAAAAAAGAAATGATTGCGTGATTGGAGGGCATTTGTTTCCTTTCATGGATAACGGTTTACAACATGCACAAGTCGAAAGGAAAAAGTAGGGCATGGCAGGCAACAAAAAAAAATTAAAAATAAAAACAAATGTTGATGTATATTGACCTGATTAAGAGGAATTTCAAGTTTTATATTTAAAGTTTAAAAATAAAGTATTTTTCTTCGAAGTAATGGGCCGTTAAAAGAGTTATTTTTACTTCAATTTTTATTTTCGTATTTCAGGATTTATTAATTTTAACTTTTTTAAAAATGATTTTTGTATTTTACCGACATTCAACCCTGACCTTGAGACATTTAACCAAGTTTGTTAGACCAACTTGATATCTACTATTTACCTTCCATGAGTTAAATATCAAAAGAACAATTACTTTTTAGGTGCAGTTCTGTGTTTCATAAGTAAAAAAAACCTCTCGCAACAATTGATTTGGTCTTAAATAAATATTTACCCAAAAGCTGTCAAAGAAATGTTCTTCTCGCTTACCAAGAAGTATAAACAATATTATGTGCAAAATATTTGCTTAAAAACTGAAAAAAGAAAGAAATATAAAAAACACATGCCGCCAATACGTTATCAATTTGTATCTTGAGTGCCTTCATTCCAAACCCCACTGTACCTGGTTTCGATCACAGCTTAAAAGCCTCGTATGCCGCGTGCAGTTTAACAATAATTTTTCAATTTTCCACTTGACGCCATGTCGTTCATTTTCCTGCCTGCTCCCCATGCTTGGGTCGACCAACACGCCAAACGATTGAATCGGCTGACAAAGAAGCCGTCTGTCTCGAGATAAGTACTTTACTTGGTTGAACAAGTATTTCAAAAAAAAAGATAAAATTAAATAAAAAAAAAATGAATCTTGAAGATTCTTCAACTACAAAATTGAATACAGACACCGTCGGCGTTGGAAGTGTTGATCGTCAGGCAACGTCGTCGTCGTTGAACCAAAGTCCAAGTTTTCTTTCGTGCTCTCTACTGCATACTCTTATTTAATTTTTTGTTCACTTGTAAATAATTCGATAAATAAACAACAAATTTGAAGTTGAAAAATCAGTAAAGAAAAATAAATCCAATAAAATACTTGTATGCTGCCACACGCACGCTTCTGGATTTTTTGACAGCTTCTGGCAATGTGGTGGAGTCGTTCGTTGTACGTGCTTATGCAAAACTGAATTCCAAAAAAAAACCTATTTCAAATTCTATGGATGAAAAATCTGGCTAATTGTAATGAAGAACACAAGCTCGTCTGCTATTCGGTTGTCGACTTCAATAAAACTTATAGATTCAGTTAAGTTTGCAAAAAGTTTGAACCAGATAAAGCTGCCAGATGAACTTGACAGCGAAGCAATCGCACTCATCGATAGTAACAACTCGCATATGTTTAACTTCGTTCCGTTTGTATGAAAATCAGAACAGATGGTGCCGATTGACATGCGGTATTGAATAATCAGAATACATTTATTTTTTATTTATCGTGATAAGTTTTTGAGTATCGCAGTGTGATATGCTTTGCAATTTATGGTAAATGTAAAAAAAAGTTGAAGTACTATAATAAATTGATTTATTAGTTCCAGACATTATATCGGTAGACATCGAATTTATTTTGTTGAATCTTATCTATTTATGTGGAATTTTAAAGGTTAATTATGTGATGACTTTGTATGTTTATAAAGATTGAATATCAGACACTTGCTAATTTTTGGTTGATAGTTGATATGATGGTTTTTGTTACTACAGAAAGGATATTTTTCAAAAATCTTCAGCCATTTTTCTGTCTTTTAACTATAAAACGACTTGCGTGGATGTTTCAATCTATTCAATAAGAACTTTACTGGACCTCAATAGTACGTTTTTAAGATTATAGCAAATCTATACCATATATTTATAGCAATCGTCAGCAGATTTCTACTCTCAGATACTCACTGCTATCATAGATACCTTAAAATTGTTCCTGAATCCTGAGAAGAAAGTTACGAAGTTCCTCAAGAATGGAGAAGACCAACAATTTTCTGCCCAATACGAACGTTGAGATGCACTTTAAAGTGATACCCATTGATCTTAACTCAGTTTTTATGTGACTGAGTTAACTAAGTTAAAGCGTCTTAACATTTTAGCTTACATCAACATCATGGTAAAAACATTTAAATAAAATGTTGACCCCTTACCCTTCATTAATATTCATTTATCATAGATATGTAGTTGGTTCAGTCCAAAATAATAAAATGTTGCTTTTAATTGCTTCTTCTAGTTGTAGCGATATATTTTGAATCTATCCTGTAAATAGTTGATTTCTAAACCTTATTTAATTCGTGTGGAGCAACCACTCAAAATAGTTGTATCAATATAAAATTTTCAGCTTTTTAAGAAAAGCAGCATGAGCCACCCTGATCCATATCCATATATAACTCATAAATTAACCGTTTTGTCTTCTTCTCTAATGGCTCTGGCTGCACACTGCACTGGACCGAAAATCCGTCGAAGAATCGGTTTTTCGAAGAAACCTAGTTTCAACTTGAACATAAGACACCAATGCAAATACTTTTTCTTTCGCGTTGAAAGCTTTTATTAATTTTGCGTTCAACGAAATTTAGGTAAAATCACAAACATTCTATTTTTGGTAAATTTACTTGTCACTTAGATTTCCGGTTTTAGTAGCAGTTTTAAGAAACGAAATCTTTTTGGTTTCTATTACAGTGAAAAGCCTCAAAGCTTTCAAATTTTAACTTTAATTGTAAAATAGCAAAATATTTGATCGCATAAATACTTAGTATTAGCTTGCAGTCGAAATTTAAATCATTCAGCAGCGATTGAAGTGAGTTTTCTGTTAATAATAAATATAACCTTTAAAAAATATTCAATTCAGCAAACAAAAAGTTGGGCCGAAAAAGTCGACTCTTTAAGTATCGAATTGGATACCTTACCTACATTCTTTACATTCAAAAGAAACTTTGTCTTCCAAATATTTGAAAAAAGTCGACATTTTTGGGGGACTGTTTTTGGTACCATTCTATATTTTGCTGAGTCGAGATTTCAAAATGGCTAAATGTTTTAAATCTTTCTAAAAAAAAGTGTCGAGATTTTAAGACTTAACAAAATCCGTAAAAATCAACGATTTATCCAATCAATTATTATTGTTTTTGTCAATTGTCAATATCAGAAAAAAACTAAATTTTTTTAAAAAGTTATTAAGCCAGACAGCATTTTTAGTTTTTCACTGGAAATTGTGGGCAGCAATATACCTACTCACATATCCAAAGTCCCAAAGAATCTCATTTCGTCAAAAAAAAAAGCTGCATCAATAATGCAGTTTTAGGTTGAGCTACATCTTTTAAGCTAATTCACTTCCATGATAGTAAAGGGATACAATTCAACATGAACGTTTCATTTGCAATGAGAACCAAGAACCAAAAGAGTGCATGTAAATATTTTGATTAATTAATTCCTCCTTTCGTGACCTTTTTCAGTAAAATAAATTTTACTTTTTTCGTAAGCTACATTTCTTTCTTCAATATATTGTAATTTGTACTAGTCGACGTTTCGGGTATGCTTATACCCTTCTTCAGGACTAATATTCGTGTTAAATATATACCACTAAGGTTTCTAAACTTCTTGGAAATTTGCTTGCCTTTGTTTTTAATATTTTAAAATTTCAATAATTGAAGTCTTGAAAATCAAATTTTGATAAAACGAAAGTCTTTTTCAAGACTTCAAAAATTGAAAAAATATTTTGAGAGTCATTGGCATCAAGAATAAAAAATCATATGTAAAAGGATATTTTTTTCTATTAAACTTAATTTATATTAAATGTGAAGGGTGTAAGCTATTAGTATTATGAAGTCCTAAAGAGCAATTGGTTCCTAGAATACTAATAGCTATCACCCTTAAGCCTTAAAATCCAATATGAATTCAGTTCCTATTACAAACATATTGAAAAAAAAAACACACGAGTTAAGGTATAATTTTATCTCAACAGTCATCATCTTTAAAATGTGTAACATCACCATATTGTTTCTCCAGCATCAAGTTTCTGTTCTTGGTGTCTTATTTGATCCTAAACTGGAATTTTCAGAACACATCAATTCCATAAGCAATAAAGCCAATTCGCTTCTCGGTTGGATTAAGAGAGAGTCACATCAGTTTTCCGATCCTTTTGTTGCAAAACAGCTATTTGTAACTTTTGTTAGACACATTCTAGAGTACGCTTGTCAGGTTTGGTCACCTCATTATGAGTGTCACATAGCGAGACTAGAACGAGTTCAAAAAAGGTTTTTGCGGTTTGCCTTAAGAGGCTTAGGATGGGACAACCCTTACAACCTCCCCCCATACATAGACAGACTTAAACTTATTGACATGCCTTGTCTTCAGAATAGAAGGTCTTATTTATGTTTTTCGTTCATTGTAAAATTAATTAATGGGAAAATAGAATCTGTGCACCTTTTGTCTCGCATTAATTTTAATATTCCTCAACGCAATTTCAGAAATGTCCCCAATAGTATATTAATCTCAAACTATCGTACCAATTACGAACGTTTTTCTCCTTTAAATGTAATGTTCAGTTTATTTAATGTTTTCAATAATAGATATCATAATTTATTAGACCAATCACTTTATTTATCTCCTAAATTTCAATCAAATTTTTACTCGATTTTGTAATTTATACCTAATTATAATGTTTTGTTAAAATTTGTAAATTAATGTAAATTGAAGCTAGTATTTAGCTGTACTAAATAAATAAATCAGAATCAGACATTCAGATGTCGACATTATTGTCATCAACGTTCTGAACTCTTCCTATTCTTTTCTTTTTACTGGAACTCGCATGACAGCAATACTCCTAGTCCACTGGTAAAATTTATTCAACACACTTGATGGGTAGAAATAAATTTGAACCTGACAATTTTTTCGAATGAAAAACTCAACAATTGTTTTTAACTTTTTTCTTGTGAACTTGTTGAAAAGCATTTAAAAATGTTTCCATCAATAAATTCTCAGACACAAATCACACCACAATTTATCTAATTCCCCTCATAAATATTTTTTTAAGCTCATAAGTCTACTATATACATTAACATTACCTACTTAAAAGTTCGTTGTAACTTTCAAGCAGTACATTTGTCACCGAATGCAATAAAAATGACCCATCCCCATAACAAATATAGGCTTGAGTCTGTCTATGAAATTTCATTAATTTATTCAAATTGCAGTCAAGTTTGTTCTTTGCATTTCATTTTGTGATGGGAATGGGATTCACCATCACAATTCACAACAAATAAAAGAAAAGCTTGCACTTAACTGTGTTTTTTTTTCGTTTAAGTTAGTGTATTGCTTTGGCATTTCCTGACCACCACGTGACTTGTTTTAAATACAAAAGTGATTCATACATTCAGATCACGTTTATTTACGTTGTTTTATTTTTTTCAATTTGTAATTTTCAAATGGCGGAGAAGCTTAATATTTTAAAGCCAAAGCCGGCTTTTGCTTAGCCCCAACAAAATGCCTACCCGTATTGTCTACCTAATTGTCACGAACATTTTTATCTGTAGGTTTTAAGTAGCGAATTAAGTTATTTTTACTCCACAATGAATTTGTTTGAATGAGCTGTTTTAATTGATTTGCGCAATAATCACCAAACCAATCTAAATTGCAAAATTTAAGATTTAGAATCTGAGAAAAAATTTTTGATTACAATTTCTGTAAAGAGGAAAGGTGTCGTCGTGTCGTGAACAATGTCATCTGATTTATAGCAGCCATAGTTCTATAAGAGGTGGTAAATGTAATTAGCTGCATGCAAACGAGGCGTGCACGTCTGGCGTTCTAAATACCAACGCAAACAATAGACTTTGTAAATGGTAGTCAGCAGGGTGTTTTTTTATAACATACATATTTTTTGTTTCTTTTTTGAATTAGAATCTTCAAATTAAAAAAAAAATCAGAAGTCAGCAATTAGCTGTGTTTTGAAATATCAAAATAAGACAGTATGAATAAAGCTTTAAGAAAGCGTTATTTTTTTCTTAACAATACCGGACCAAAAACACTACCCTGCGGAACACCACCATTTATTGCCAATTCCTTTCCATGCAAATTAATAATAGCAACAATTAGTTAAAGTAATATTAAAAAATATTGAAAAAAAAATGGAATTGTTTTTATATAAAATTAACACCCTTTTATATAACAAGTTTATATTTTATATTAGAGCACCAAGTTCAAGTCTCATTATATTAATTTGTGCTGTTTTTTTTTTTTTTTTCTTAGATGTCTGACTTCTCGGACTCAACACAACACGTCAGCCCAGCAGCAGCATCTTTGATAGAAAATTTCCATAAGAAAAATGGCACAATTGGTCCAAGTGCTGCTATAGCAGTGGGCAATAATGGCGGAACAAGTTCGCCAACAGTAACTGGTGGTTCGGTTGGTGCCCTCAGTTCAATGTCATCAAATACCAGACAAAATTTAATCAATACAAGTTCTAGTTCTAGTAGTAGTCTTAAGGAAACCTCATCCACATCACAACAGGTAAGTTTTTTATTTTATTTTTGTTATAAATAGTATTATGCATGATTATGAGATGTCAGACTTGACATTTTGTGTGGTGTTTTTTAAGCTCATTGGTCGCGTAGTTAGGAACAATATTTACTCGTAGATACGTAAGATACAGTGACTTTTTACATTTAGAATTTTTTATAACAAAAAATGACGCTAATTTTTGAACTTTTAAAGAAATTTTCTTTCGCTCAAACACAAGTGACAGTGTATTAAAAATCTATAAATGAATTTCAAGGAAAATTTAATGCAGGGAAGCAATTTTTATCTTGAAACTAGCAACGCCATTTTCTTAACAATATTAAATTTAGCCCACTCTAGACAATTTCCCGATGCAATTCTATTTCTAATTCTATTTTCTATTGGGTAGTTGAATGCATGCTATAAAATTATATGTGCTGTACATACATATGTATATTTGAAGCCTTTAGAGATGATTTAGCTGCTTAGCAACATTTTGTATGAATTTAAATCTTTTTTTCGCAAAGATTAATAACCTACGTATCAATTTAAATTTCTGTGCTGCAAAATTGTATCTATTGGAGAACAAAACTTAAAACTCCTAACAATTCGTTGGCCTTTAGCACTGCTGATAAACTTTGGTGAGCGAATTTCATGGCCATTCCTCTTTGAGCGCCAACTCAACCCCTTTTTTTTTTTTCTTACGTACTTTGACCTCACAGACTCGGAAATCACTTAAAAAAAATATTACGATGGATACGTTTTCGAGATATGATTTTTCAAAGTTTTTTGTCGTTGTTTTTCCCAGCATACTTAGTACATATACATTTACATTTATATTAAAACATTTTTTTAAAAAATCGTTTTTTTAAAGAAATTTTGCAAAAAAAACTTTATTACTGGAAGAAAATATCAAAATTTTTCGAATCCTCATAGCTTTAAGCTTTTCATGTGTGGTACACTTTCTGGCAAAGATAAAAAGATTGCTTTCTTCAAAATCTATGCAAAAATTATAAAGATATGACCATTTTTGTAACGATCAATATTTTCAACTTTTTCTGTTACTTTTTGAGTTTTTGTCTATAACTTAAAAAGCAAGCCCAATTTGAAAATTTTTATTATGTAATTTTTTGTAGATAATTAAATTTTCTATTAATATGTATCCTTTAAAAAAAATTTTAAATTAAAATATTGTAGAAAACTTAAGAAAAACTATTCAAAAAAGAGAAAAAAACGAATTTTTTGATGTTTTTACTATATGGTCTATTTTTATCCTTTGAGCATTTAGGTATAGATATTGAACATGTAAAGGAGAAAAGATGATACTTTATCTTTCAACATAATGGTCACAAAAATTAAATACGGGTAAAATATGGACTTTCAAAATCTACTGTTTTTGGTCTTTTTGAACCATTTTTATTCAACACATTTTATATTTATATACCTATCATTAAATTTTAGATTCGGTATATTTCAATAACCACATCTGATAGTGGAAGAAGAGCTTAAATTTTAAACCAGCAACATAAATACAACACAAATCAAGTACAATTTTGTGCAAACAAAACCACTACCGATATCGCATACCTACGAGAAAGAAAATAAATTATTGCAATCATTTTTTGTATCATATTTTCTTCCATTATGCAGTTATTGATTAACTCATTCATCATTTAGTCCTACATAACGATTTTTGTTGTGTAAGATTCATTGCATCTGCGGTCAAATGTTAAATGTATTCAATTACACTTTACATTTCTTTGGGTTGTTGACTTGATATATCTACACGTTCAATAAGTTATTGCTTATTTTATTTCACTTATCATAGTCATAAACTAATAAAAGTTGAACAAGTCTTTTATTTTCTTTAGGTATCATAAATTCATTAAAACGAAGACGCGACACGCAGCGATATACTTATCCGTAAAAATGATAAAATTCAATTGAAACATTTCTGCGAAAATCTATTTGCGAACAATATTTCTACCGAAATTTAGTGCCAATAATATTTTCTTTTAATACAGTAAAATAAGGAGAAAAAAGGGGTAAATCTCGGAATGAATGTTAGTAGAAATTTTTTTTGCTCAATATCTTCCTTTTGCCATTCTATAACATATCTCAAAAGTCTAGAAAAATCTCATGTCCGCTTGTCGCGATTTCAAGGTCAAATCGCGAAATGGAGATTTTCAAAATTAGCAAAAATAGGCTATGGTATTATATACACATATGATACATGATTTCAATGTATTTTTTAATGCTGATTCCAAAAAATCTAAAATCAAGACAATCTGACGTCTCTGGAAAAAGTTATACCTGTTTTTCATCTGTCAACTCATATTATTATAATAGTTGCAAACTTACTGCCGAAAAACCCTTAAAAGTTATGGTAGATGAACCAAATTTTGCATGAAGATTTAAGAATCCATCATTATTAAAAATCAAAACAATCCATTACAAAAAGTAAATATACCTACGAAATAATGGTATTTTTTGATGGAGGGGCAAATTTTTGGATATGCACTAAAGAAGATTCTTGTTCATCTTAGGAATAAGTGCTAATAGGCTATATTTTTTGTTTCTATGTTTGTTTGGATATTCTATAACTTATGTCAAAAATCTAAAAAAATCTCATGTCCGCAAGTCCTAATTTTCCTGGCTTGAAGATAAGATGCAGATTTTAAAAAAATTGAAAAACTACACTTCAGATATTTGTGTTAGATCAACATGAATGAGGTGCATTGCTTTTCAGGGATTGTCAGATTGATTTGTTTATGGATTTTGTTTGAATCGGCGTTAAAAAATACCTTGAAATCATATGGGTTATGTTGGTATACATATAAGAATCTAAAGTTTTCTTATTATTTTTTTAAATCTTCACCTAACTTTAGTTTAACCTGGAAAATTAGGACTTGCGGAAATGAGATTTTTTTAGATTTTTGAGGGTAGTTAAAGAATATGCAAACAAAGATTAAAATGAAAAAATTAGCCTTTTGGCACTTATTCCTAAGATGAACAAGAATCTTCTTAAGTGCATATCCTAAAATTTGCCCCTCCATCAAATAATACCATTATTTCGTAGGTATATATATTTTTTGTAATGGATTGTTTTGATATATTTAATAATGATGGATTCTAAAATCTTCATGCAAAATTTGGTTCATCTACCATAACTTTTAAGGGTTTTTCGGCAGTAAGTTTGCAACTATTATAACAATATGAGTTGACAGATGAAAAACAGGTATAACTTTTTCCAGAGACGTCAGATTGTCTTGATTTTAGATTTTTTGGAATCAGCATTAAAAAATACATTGAAATCATGTATCATATGTGTATATAATACCATAGCCTATTTTTGCTAATTTTGAAAATCTCCATTTCGCGATTTGACCTTGAAATCGCGACAAGCGGACATGAGATTTTTCTAGACTTTTGAGATATATTATAGAATGGCAAAAGGAAGATATTGAGCAAAAAAAATTTCTACTAACATTCATTCCGAGGTTGAACCCTTATTTGACTGGATTATTTTGAAAATCATTATTTCATTGTAACTTTTAAATTGATTTTGAGTAAAATTAAAATTAAACCATCTGCTGTGTGTCACCTGTTCTATTCCTTTTTCTTTTATTAACTGATGAGCTTTTCTGAAATTTTTCAAAAGAAATAGGAAATTTCATTTGAAAAAAAGCTTTGAGTTTGTCAAAATTGTATCGAAAAACATCATGTACCTTAGTTGTTCCAATTCTAATATGATGATTCAAACATTTTTGAATGGTTTTGAGATCATGAGTGGGTTGTGATGAAGTGACAGAACGAGTTCATAAACTATAACAAGTGTGCAAGGGCGTTAAAATATAGGAAAATCCTCTTGGTCATTTGTCTAAATGTAGATTAGACTAGACAAGTCTGAAAACATAAAAAACAATAATAAGAAAACTCGAGAACTTTTTCAAATATGTAATAATAAAAATAAAGCAGACATCTGGCAAAAATACAGTAAAAAACACTGATAACTTCTGTAAATATTTTATCTTATCAATTATGCTTTCAAGAGAGCTTAGGTAATTTTTGTACAAATATTTTTATTTTTTATCTATATATTTTCAAGAGCCCTAGTATGTTAATTAGACAAGTCTAGAAATGAAACCTTTGTTGCATGTCAAATTATATTGGCATCATCACAATTCATTTAGATTAAATGTATCATAAATACCAATCCGCTATCTGCAATTGATTACATACAAATTGAATGATAATAGTTTTTTAATCATTTGCTGTTAAATACTTATAAATTAATTAATAAAGATGGTTGTAAAAATTCCATTGCAACGATATGGAATATGTTTTTTACTTCTTGATATTTGAATAAATTTAAAGAAGCCTGTACCATTTGAAGTTGAAATCTAGTTTTGGTTCCGTGTAAAAATAAATCAAATAAAGTATGTATGTGAATTAGGGTGGTTCTTATCCATGGCATTGTACCGGGACACTTAGCACAAGCAGTTGAAATAAAAAATCCGCAAAAATTAGGGAATTTTGTTTTCGCTTTTTGCCGACTTCCAAAAAGGAGGAGGTATTCAATTCGACTGTATTTTTTTTTTTTTGTGTTTGTTACCTCATAACTTTGGACTGAGTGAACCAATTTTGATAATTCTTTTTGTATTGGAAAGCTGGTGGCTGCCATGTGGTCCATTTCAATTTCGTTCAGTTCTGGCCATAGGAACTATTAGAAAAAACATTAAAACCCAGTTTTAGCCATGGAAGTCTGTTTTGTTTTTTTGATAAAAATGATTATTAGAAGTCGAATGTCCGAAAAAAAACTATATAATAACAATTTATATAAAAAAAAAAAAATGTTGATTTTAATTTTCAGATTTATTCTACCTAATTTTTTTTTTTTTTCTTATTTTTCGTCAATTTAACTTTTAATTTGATTTCGGGAAATTAGTTTGAACTCATATATTTTTATTTCATTCATAGATTTCAACGAAAAAATGTATTGTCATGATTTTACGAGTTCTACATTTTTACTATCAGTTTTTAAAGAATCAGCTATCAGTGTTCTATATCCATACAAATAAGGAATTTAGAGATATCATTTTTTTCATTCTTAATTTCAAGAATACTTAATACTAAAATTAAATGGAGGAATTGAAATTTTTGCTTTATTTATTTAAATAAGTTTCTCAGCCATTTTTATTTTTAGTAGGTATATAGAAGTGTCTTAAGACCCAAGAAATCATACAACAAGGTCCCCAAATACTTCTGGTTTTCTTTAATGTCCCTTCCTTACTTTCTTCTGATAGCAATTCAGTTTTACGGGCGTCAATTTATCGAAACTTATCGACTGACACTACCAGACAATTTTTTTCCCTTCTTCTCTGGTATCACATGGGAAACTTTAAATATAGGTATGTACTTAAATGTTAAAATAATGAAATAAGGGCAGAATTTTTACTTTGACCATGGCCATAAAAAAAGCATGTGTAAAAGTGGAACACTTCATTTTTGTATTGTCTCTGTAACTGGTATTTCAGAATTGCAAGATTTAATTCTGGGACTACACTGAAAATAATAAATTTCGTAAAATTACGAAAATCCTTTCATACACTACATTTTCGTTGGCCCAACGAAACTTTCGTTGGCTCAACGAAAATATGTAATTATTCGTAATATGAAAACCTTCATCAATTAATGAAAACGTTTCATACACTTTTTCTCCCTTTTTAGTGCCAAAAAATCAAATTCAATGAAAAGATTCATCAATTAACGAAAAATTTCATACTCATTTTAAAGAATAAAAATAAGAATTTTTTCCTTACTTTATCAAAGTTTTAATTAAGTAACGAAAAAATTCATTAACTTATGAAATTCAACATTAACTAACGAAAATATTCATAAACTTATGAAAATCTTACAAAATATTACATTGGCTTATGAAAAAATACATAAGTCAACGAAAAAAAATCGTTGCCTTACAAAAAAAAAAAAAAAAAAAAAAAACAAAAAAAGGTAGACTTGTGTGCATTTCTGTTTTAATATTGAAAATGTAATCTTGTTGTTTAAAAATCCATTTAAGTAGAGCTGAATATAAACAATATTTGCGTATTAACAAGGTGTCTCACGAGTTCACCTTGATAAACGCCAATTTTTTGTTTGGACTATTAAATCAATGATTTAACAGGTCCAATTAAATATTTATAAAAAGAAAAATGAATGAAAAAATTCGTAGGTTAACGAAAAAATTCGTTACTCTACGAAAAGAATGTAAGAATAATCTAATAAAAAAATAATTAATACAACGAAAAGTTTCGTTAGCTAACGAATATTTTTTCGTAGGTAATTTAATTAAAATATTCATAAAATTTACGAAAAACTTCGTTAGCTTACGAAAGTTTTAATTAAATTTTACGTTAATTGATGAAAAAATTTCGTAAAGTGATGTAAAAATTCATTAATTCTCGATCAAAAATTTTGATGAAAAATTTCATTAAAATACGAAAGTTTTCGTTAATTGATGAAGTTCTTCATTAACTTATGAAAGCCATTTCGTTGAGCCAATTAAATTTTTCATCGGCTGAAAATTAATTAAATTTTCGTTGGCTCAAAGAATTATTTCGTTGTATTTACGTAAGGATTTGGTTCAGTGTACAAATACGGCCGGGTTGAACTTAATATTGTTACTGCTTTATTATTATTATTAATTATTATAGTTTTATTACCCTACTTTTCATGTGTACTCCTTTCCTCAGAATGAGAATTTGAACAAATACAACCCTAACCCTAATACATACTTGTGCATATATATGCCGAACTTGATGGATTGCTTTTATATTTTAGTGATAAATCGAAAATCTCCAATTTTGTCACGGTTAAGTTTCAAAAAACTTTGAACAAAATAAAATATATGAAAAAAGTATTTTTTTTTTTTAAGTATCTACCTACTGATTTGTATGAAATTTTCAACCCTCTTATAAGTGGGAACCATAAGTCGTACACAAAAATGGATAATTATAAATTGATTGTCTCTTTTTAAGAAAGTATACAATTTGTTTTTGCTAAAAGAGCTCACTTTTGAAATAATACGACATAAACACAAAAACTATGCATTTTTTGTTTTTTCTTGGGAATGCAATACTTATAGTTGTATGCTAAATAATTTTTTTCGTCAAATTCAGATTACTGACTTGTTAAAGCTTGTGGTAACACAGCAAACTAGGCTGAATATGAACAAGAAACGAGAATGCAAGAAAATTGTTCCTTCAGCCTAACTGAGATAAAAAATAAATTGAAGTTGAAACATCGTTGTTTCAAAGATGAACTACTTTGATTTATGTGACTTTAAGATACGAAACCATCAAAAATTAACCTTTTTTCCACGTTGATTTTAAAAATGTTCAGCTTCAACGCAAAATCATTCCGAATAATAGTTAAATCAATGTGGTTTTCATTGATAGTTCTATGGTGGCTTTTCTCTCAGTGTATCTTTAGAGAATACATTTTTCATAAAGCCTAGAACGCAGCCGAAGAGAAACGAAAAATGTTCAAGTCTCCATAGTCGACAACGAACATGCTAACGAAAAAATATCATCGAGTATTCTGTCAAAGTCAAATAAAAAAGTCCAAATTAATTAAAAATCAAGAAAAAACAACAGAAAATAATTTTTAACACAAGAAATAAATAAGTTAAAAGTGAAAAAACACTGCTCTTGGAATCAGGAAAAATGCACAGGACAATAAAAAGTAAGTGACAAATGAGTGAATACCAATTTTTCCCTAGAGCTGCGTAGTTACTAAAGCCTAATACGCTGCTGATGCCAAACGAAAAGTTTACAAGTCTCCAAAGTCAACAAAGAAAAAATATTATCGCGTATTCTGTCAAAGTCAAAATAAAAAAATTCAAAATTAATTTAAAATCAAGAAAAATCAACAGAAAATAATTTTTAAAGCAAGAAATAAATGAATTAGAGCTGCGTACTGAAAAACGAAAAGCAAAACGAAATTTTCGTTCAGGATTTCGTTAACGAAATTTTGTATGGAAAATTTCTTTTCGCTTCAGTCGCGTACTAGGCTTTAATTTTCAAAACTTTTAAGAAACAAAGAAATTTGAAAAAAATAATACATAAATCTCATCAGAGAGAGAAAAGTCAATTTATGATTTATCTGCTGGCTGTTAAAACCATTGATAATATCTTGTGTTTTTTTATATGATATTTACGAAATTTTTTTTGTATAAGGTTTAGGAAGGCTTCTACAAAATTTTGTTGCTCGTTTATGCTCTCATGTAACAATATATAAAAAAAATTTTGCTCGGTCTGAGCTAACCCCTCCTGAAATGAAATCCTAGCTACGGCTAGGATTGCCAAGCCTTAAAGTTTATTTTTGCGTATTTTTGAATACGCGTCCCTGCTTAGCAAAAATCTATTTTCTAAGCAAAACGTGATAGAAATAAAATTGAAAAGGAATCGATAGATATTATAAATATATAAAAGCCACACATACAAATAAAAAATGTAAAAATCAACAACTAGAGATATAGTCTTTTCAAAGTCATGGCACTCAAATTCGATATTTGAGAAATAATTCACCAAAAATCAGAACAAAAGATTTTTTAAATAATTTTTATTTGATAAGTTAGAAAAAATAAAATAACTTGACACGTATCTGTCAATATTTGAATATTCAGGGTTTTTAGAAATTTGACATTTTAGAAAGGGAAACTGAGGTAAATTTAGAAAAAGGTCAAATAGCTATTTCCTTAACAAAAAGTGGTAGAAAAAAGATTGATACTGGAATCGATAGATATTGTTAAAATGATAAAAAATGTAAAAATTCTGCTACCTACTCGAGATATGGACGTTTAAAAGTCAAAACCGTGAAATTCGACATTTGAGAAATAATTGGCGAAAAATCAGGACGAAAGGTATTTGAAATAATGTTTATGTTATTAGAGAGCAAACACAAAATAACTTGACACGTATCTGCCAAATTTTTGATTTGACTTAGTTTTTGGCTCCTGTGTATTTTAGAAAAATTACAGATTTTTACAATTCAATTCACTGGTATAATATTTTTTATTGTTTTTTTTTTAAATGAGAATTCCTACAGTAAGCAATTAACTTAATGAAAAATTACTTTATTTAAATTAAAAGTTGTTTTGATTAGTTTTTAAGACAGTCAAACCTTAAAGGGGCGGTCTTTTTTTTTTCTGTAATGACCAGTGAACTTATTTAATTGAAATAATTTAAATAGAAATACACTTTTTTCAAATTCTTGGAATTTAATTATTTTATAAATTAGTCCAATATAAAATATTCAAAAGTTTCTATTTTGAAGAAGCTTCCTGTCATCCTGTCACATTTTTAAAAATAGAAATTTTTTTCATCATAAAACCTATACAAGCGGTGTGGAATATTTCCTCTCATTCTTAATTGCCTTAAATTCAACCCACAAAAAAATTCTATTTAATAATAAAATTAACAGATCTCTTATAAATAAATATTATTGATTCAATAAACCAATTAAGGTTACTCATATGAGCTCATGAATTTCAGAAGAAGTTTAATACCTAAATTTCGAAAAAAAAATAAAAATTAATGGCTTGTTTTTACAGACAATTATTTGCACCTTTTCAATCAAACCTTTTGTGGAAATTCTATAATTTATTATACATTATGTTCATCTAAGTAATTTAACAATAGAAAACCAAGCCCCTTTTACAGAAAATTCAAGCATAATGAAGCACTTGAAATTCAGTTTGCAAATATCTATATGCCACAAAATAAAATTTATTCAATTTCCAAAACATCAATCAATTCAACGCATGACTTGTCCAATTTTTTAAAGATTACCAATAAATACATTAACAGAGATAGAAAAAAATACCGGTAATAAAAATAATATATCTCCAAGCTTTTATCAGAAAAAAACCCACCTCCTTCTCTAATATCTACTAATCTGATCTCGTTAAAACAAAGCTAAATACAAAAAAATTCACCACATTATTTCTTATCACCTGATCGAAAAATGTGATCGTATTGGAAATTGTTTCTATATTCACCATCTGAAATACATTTAAACAAATTTTTAAGAAACACGCGCCAATAAGAGTGGAAGATTGCATTAATCAAACAAATATATACAAAATTTAAACCGATATACAATAAGTATAAGTGGGTATAAAAATGCAAAAAAAAAACTATTTATAGACTCTATCACCACGTTAAAGCATGAAACATGGCAAAAACAGAATCAAAACCAAAACAAATATTTGAAATAGAAAAAAAAAACAACAACAAAAATAATACAAAAAACATGATGAATTCTTAGAAAAAAACTTGAGCTCACCACCACCACGATCTCAAATAGCAAAAAAAGCTTCTTTCATTAAAAATGTTGTACTAGCTGAGCAGAGCACCCCTTGTAGGTTGTCTCTAGGCCAATATTGAAAGCTTATTTCATTTCAGTCAATCAGTCAAACGAACGAAGAGACTATCTTTTGTTGTGCGCGTAGATATTTATTTTATATTTTGTAAATTTTAATTTGTTTAATCTTGTAATTTTAGTCAATATAATAATTGTCTGCGCCCCTAGAAAATACGATAAGTCATAAAAAACGAACCTTAATTTTATTATAAAACGTAAATTGTAAAAAGAATAAGAAAATTAAAACGATATTTTATCTAAACGAACGAATAAAAATATTTTTTAACAATTTTGTATATCAAAAAAGTATTACTATTAATTAAAGTTATTAATTAATAAAATAAATTTAAAAAAAAAAGAAGATACAATTAATAAAGTGGTCTTATATTAAATAAAAATAACAATTACCAAGCGGAAGTTAAAGATTTCCAAAAAGATTATTCACCTACTTGACCAAAAAAATACGCTTCTAGCAAGGTTAGTAAGATGGTTATTCTTTAAGTCTTTTGGATACAAAAAATGTATCTAAATATCTTATAAATTAAAAAAAAAATTAATCTGCGTAGGTAAAATTGGGAAGAATATTCTGGGCAACAAAATTATCATTGTAACAGCAAAATATTATTATTTTGTATTAAGTATTTACTCGTGATGTCTGTTCACTTAAAGTACAAGTATAGACACTTTATAAGTCATTAATATAAAAATAGATACACAGGTTTAATTTAAATTTTGTTTTAATCATGTTTTTATTTTTATTTGTTTTTTTTTTTATTTTTATCTAGAATCAAAGTAAATTATTTGTAAATGCATTTTTGTAAGAAAAGTACAAAATAAATAAATTTAAAAAACTATTTACAAATATATTTACAAAAATAAACATTACTTTGATGAATGACTTATGCATTAGAATATGTCAATTATGTTGCTAAAGATACATTCAGGGGGTTATTTATTTGCGTTCAATTCAAGTTCACATATGATTGTATATATTTTTGTAATGAATGCAAATTCTTTATGTATTTAATTAGCAAAATCAAAATAAATAAAATGTGCTTAGATATGACCATAATAGCAATTAAAATACCACTTAAACTGATTAGATTAGAAAACACACAACACAAAGTTTTTGTTTTTGTTGGGATACATAGAGATTTACAATTAAAAATTTATACGAGAACATGTAATTTTTATTACGTTTTTGCAGAAATAATGACTTTATTTTTGTATTTTTTTAACATTGAGGTATGCATATACAAATATGTGACAGTGGCGTCCGGGTGTCTAATGGTGGATGTTCGGAATGCCAATGGCTTGTCTTGTCTAGTTCATTATCTCAATCACTCGGGTTTACCCTTGCCAGGGTAAAACTATGAGATAACCCATAGTCAGTGAAATTAAATTTTTGTGTTCAACTTCAATTCGTTTTCAGTAAAATCTCACGTTTTCGAGATATTTAAAATAAAAATTATTATTAAACAAAAATTTGCGCTGCGGTTAAATGCTGTGAAAAATTTGTTAAAATATATTTTAAACAAAAAAAGCAAACGTCCAGCCTTACTGCTCAAAAATTTTGTGTTAAGGGAGTGTTAAGGGAGTCTTTCCTGTTTTAGGTGATTATAATTTATTTTAGAAGAGAGCGAATAGTCCTGCCCGAATAAAAATAGAAATTAAAAAAAAAAAAAAAAACACGTCTGCACTACGTCGACGCCATTTCATTTTGAATGAAAAATTCGGCACACGGTATCCAGAGCACTTTCAATTAGAACTCCAACGCCTTAACCACTCGACCATCAAGTCATGTTTGTACGAACTGGCAATTTTAAACATTTGTATAAGTAGGAGAATAGAATTTTAGATCATGGTGCTGACGTGGTGTGGTGGACGGTGGTGCACGGAATTTTTCATTCAAAATGAAATGGTGCGGACGTGGTGCGGCGGTGGTGCAGCAAATTTTTTTCATATTTTTTTATTTTTCAAAATGAAATGGTGAGGACGTGGTGCAGCAGTGGTGCGGCAGTTAACAAATTTTTAAAATAGTGCGGACGTCGTGCAGCGGTTTTGCGGCGGTCAAAAAGTGGTGCGGACATGGTGCAGCGGTGGTGCGGCGGAATTCCATTTTTACTAGGTTGTTAACACTTAAAAAAAGGTTTTGAAAACTACCTTCAAATTTACTGCTTCAACTCTAAACTTAAAAATTCATTGTGCAAAATATTTTGAAAAGAAGGGAAGAGCTATGAAATTTACCAGCTTACTACCAAAAACAAGTGTTCTTTAAGACCTTGAGAAATTTCATTTTTCTTAAATTGAAATGCATTATTTGTACTTTGAATTTGAAATCGCAAATCAGCAGCCGCCCTCCAAAGTTTTGAAGTAACAAACATAGCTGTGTTGCCATTTACTTCGCGAAACATTCAACGGATTATGATACCAGAACCTTAACTAACGTTGAAATCATTTTACAAGCCTTTAAAAATTCATATCATATATTTTCATAGAGCTAATACACCGTTTCCACCTACGCTAAATCCGAGATTTAGCTAAGTAAATTTAGAATAAATCTCGAGATTTAGAATAAATCCACTTCGCTAAACCTCGGATTTAGGTTCACCCACCCTAAATCCAAGATTTTCACCTACTTTCAATACGAGATTTAGCATAAATCTCGAGATTTATTCTAAATCTACTTAGCTAAATCTCGGATTTAGCGTAGGTGGAAACGTAGTATAAAAACGGTTATTGACCTTATCATTAATATGAGTCCGTATATTTTAAATATAAGTTATACCAAGTTAAAATCGATAAAATATTACGTGTCTCCTTGGCAGTTTGTTGTTAAAACAAAATACCTACAAATTACTCTTTTTTGATATTAAAACAAAACCATAAAACTCATTCTTTTCATCTAATAATAATTTACATGATAATTTTTCAATTTGAAAAAAAAATGTTCTTTTTATAGTCCCACAAATTTGTTTATCTTTATTTGCAACACTTTTATTTTTTCTTTTCTGAATTAAATTATATTTTTTTGTCAAAAATTTCCATTCTTTTAGAATAAAATAAGACTTTTAAATATAAGTCATGTTTTAAAATAGAATTAGAAACTATGGTCATTCATAATCGATTTCTTTGATTTGAGACGTTGTGACCAAAGCGAGTGTATTTTACTGGTAGCGATCTTAATTGAATTAATCAGTCTTTTTTCAAACCAAGTGGTTCTAATAAAATAGCTTGAAAATTTCTAAAATCTTTCCCAAACGTATGAGTATGGTAATAAGTCCATAGATAGATTTTTTTCTATTACTATTTTATTTTATAATTTTTCTATTTTTAATTTATGATAACATTTTAAATATCTTAACTAATAATTTTTGTTTTGTTTTTCTTAAATTACAGGTTGTCAATAGTAGCAGTACGACGACACGTGTTGAAAAGAAATCCCAACGTTTACATCAAGTTACATCCTCATCATCGTCGTCATCATCATCAACGTCTGAAATGAAAGCTACCGCCCTTAAACGTGATTTAAGTGAAATCAAAAATTCAATGTCTGAAATAAATGATCTTGCAATGAGCTGTACAGCAACACAAAAATTAAATGACTTAAAGATGAATAGTACATCAGCAACACTCGATCAAATTCAAAAGAAGTAAAATTTTTCAATTTTTTGTTTAATATCCTTCTTTCTAATTTCATTTTCTTTATTAAACTAGAATTCGCTCATCAATCGAAAATCTTGTTGATAGTCCAGTAGGTGAACCGTTGGTAACATTTCCCGATAGTGAAGATGACCATCATGATCTTAAAATGGATTTAGTTAGTGCTTCCAAGAATGCCTTGACAAATGGTTTGAGTGGATCTTCTAAAACTGTCGATACAGTCAAATTTGAAGAGAAACGATCAAAAACCGAATCGAAAACTAAAATTATTACAGATGGATTTAGTTCGGAACAAGCCACTAGTAATATGGCCTTAAGCAAACGTTTGCAGGCTGGTGATATTGATTACAAAGAGGCCAAAGCAGCTTCTGCTATGAGAAATAGACTGGAAGTAGACGGAGTTAAGACAGAAGAAAATGCTGCTGTTGTTCAGGTTTGCTAAGTTTTTTTTTTTTAAGTTAGGTATCCGATATTTTCCTTTAAGATTGACGTTAACTCAAAAAACTTTTGTTTTAAAATGTTTTCAAAAAATATTAACATTCTTCTAGAAAGGTCATAAAAAAAGTTTAATTTAATTTTGAAATCTTATCCAAAGATACCAAATCTGGTGTTAAGTAAATATTTTAGTCTTTTTTAAGTAATATTATGGTTTTAAGGACAAACATTCACTTTCGCATTCATTAATTCGTTAATAAAATTAAATTAAAAATAAAAATGTTTAGGATAACAATTTTAGCACAAGATTTGGGACTAAAATTATATCCATATCCGAGTGCATATAATATGTCAGAATAATTAAATTTTTGAAAGCTACTAATAAATATGCTAAGTCTTTTCATTTCTGGCGAAAAATATAATGTTCCAAAAAACCACAGTAGAAAATTCTACTGACCACAATACGAGAACCAAATATTGTTTCGTCGACCAAAAAATGTAACTGAAGAATTTTGACCACTTCATAGAATCAAGAATATATTTGATATAGGATGTAAGACTGTAGAATTTGTTTACTGCACCATGTTTTTATTTTCTTATGACGTTATCACGTGGAATTATCTTCCGTAAAATAACATTGCAGACTTATCTTTGAGTTATGAAAGTGTTTTCGAATAATTTAATAGACATATAAATTTAGATAGAAAAATTAATTGTTTTTGAACGAATTCGTTTAGGTTTACTATAACTTTTAGTTTAAATTGAAAAAAAAAATAACATCGAACTCAAATGTTCTACTTTTGTTTTGATAAAAAGCTCAACCAGGTTTGAACTCTATATGGCCTTTTTATAGGTTTTTTAGACCTGTTTCCTGTTGTTAAAATGTTTCGTTTGCCAACATGATGATTAGTCTGCTAGAATCATCTCCTTCTTTCTTAAACATTAGTTTTGACTTTGCACTAAAAATTTACTTTTCTTAAATTATATTTTTGTTGATTCTGTTGAACGTTTATTTTTCAAGGAAATGCAAAACCTTCAAAAAATTGAGTTCAACTCAAATTGACACGTAGCTTTGTGTCTAAATGTAATTTTTGATTAATAAGTCTTAGCATCATTCTGATTTTAGCTCCAAATATTTTTATTTAGGCAGAATTTCTTAATTTGGAAAATTCAATATTCATCTTAATTTAAAAAGGCGTGTATAAAGTCCAAGATGCCCAACTGATTTGGCTTCCGCGTCTAATGTAATTTCCTCTCATCCGATTTCAAACTGTGTGTCTAGAACCATTCATTTTGAAGTAATTAATGGTTTTCAATTCTTTTAATTTGAAATTATCACCAGTTTTGTTTCATGAAATGTGATGTATAATTTGGATCAACTAACCACCCCGTACCAGTCATTTGTCCATCTTTTTAAATCCTTTTATTTAGAGCAGACAGATTTATCATTCAGAAAGACTTAAATAACAGATTTGTGGCGCCACCATTCAATTTTAGAGACTTAATACAAATAAACAGCAAATAAGTGTATGGCGTATGAGTAACATTTTTTTGTATAAAAATGTATTGATTTTCACTTTTCAAATAATCTAACTCAATTTGCAATGGTCGTTATAACAAATGCATTTGACATTAAAATTAACATTTATAATTCCCAGAAACACACTCCATTTTATCTTTGTTTGAGATCAAGTTAAAAAACACGCCATGGAAATACCATTAAGCTCCTACACCACTCCATAAAAATGAAAATAAAAAAAAGGCTAAAAGCTTCTGAAATTCCCTAAGTGAACTGGAAGCTCTTTTCCTTACAACAAAAACAAAGCCCATTAACATTCTTAGACTTTAAGGAGTGTTGTCCTTACCGTACAACAATCATTTTGCGCAAATCCAACCCTCTCATAGCTTTATTTTTTTATATATACATTTATATCTTCATGTAGCTAAATAGAAAAAAATAAACTCCCTACACACGTCCCTGTGATTTCCCTCTTTTTTTCAAGGCAAAAGATAAAATCCAACCACATATAACTTTCACTTTTTTGTGGGGACTTTTTTTTAGTAGTCTACTCGGAGGACTGCTTGCAGACCTTATTTGTTAAAGAGATGGGAATATGAGCACATTTAATTAACTTACATAGGCAGTTTGTTTTATCCAAATAAAAGCTTCTTAATTTATCGATTTTCTAAGCTATATTTAATTAATTTATGCAAAATTGTGTGAAAATGTACGAATTATTTGCTTAGTTTAATACTTAAACTTCAGATAAAATGTTACTTTCAAAGTGTTTTCCCGCGGTAGCGGCAACGTCTGTGAAATTTTTACCAGCTACGTCATCTGTACAACAACAAAAAAGCAAACACAGTAAATCAATTTTTCAAAAACTCTCGGTAAATATAAAATATCAAGTAAAAAACAAAAAAACAATTCTTTAAAACCAATATTTCAGCTGTCAATAATACTTCAGGGCTTAAAAAAAACAACCAAAATGTGATTAATAATATTTTGACATGTTTTCTTTTTATTTTAAGTTTTTTTGCCAACCATTCTATATGAAAGTTCAAAAAACCAAACAATTTGTTTAAATTTTCCACTTGTTTTCTAAGTGCACGTGTTTAATCGATACGTCATTAAATATTATTAGTGACGTAGAATTGTGAAAAAATCTCTGAAACTAAGTTCAAAATAAAAATTAATATGATTTTCCAAGCTTTTCGGCATTTTGGATTATGTCCAACAAAATGTTATTTTTTTTTTTTTGACAGAACGTGTCATGTCTTTTATTAGAATATTGTTATCACTATTTTAATTAAGAAAAAAAGAAAAAATACTCTGTCTACCGGTGTTTTCATAACATTTGCAAATATTTTAATTGAAAATATTTTATTCTTTTGAAATTTTTTCAATTTATTAGAAAAAGCACGTTCTTTTCAATCAACAAAATCTTATATGTACATAAGCTATTTTCTAAGAAATACAATTCAATTATTTTGTATTTTGGATGACCTTTCAATGTGGGTTTAGAAAATGCTGTATTCTATTCTATAACAATTCAATAATAATAAAATCAATAAAAAAAATACTGTGATTCAGCACCTCTAACAAATTTCAATTTTTTTCTGATGAAATTGTTACTTTTGTTACGTTTAGAATGCACGTTTATTATGATTGTTTCCTATTGCTGCTAGAAAGAAATGGAAACCAATTTTTTAAATAATTTCGTACGTATGAAAATTGAAATGTGTGCTTATGAAGAAAAATGTAAAACATATGTTTTAAAAATGTTAATTAATCATACATCATTTATTTAATTCAATAAAAATGTAAATTTCCAAAATATGATAATGAATTTTAAGTAAAAACTTCTTGTTATCAGTTTTTCGTGACATGTTTTACTTGACTTAATTTGATATAATATATGTACAATGTATACGTACAAACTTTATTTGCAATGTGAGAAAACCCCAACCGGCATTTTAGATAAACAATATTTAAAGCGCATGCATCTTTTTTCTCATTCAAAACGCAATTTCCTTTATCTTCAATTTTACTACAAAATTTACAATAGGCAGTTCAAAATTAATAAAAGCTATTTGGAGCTTATTTTTATTTGTACCTACTTTTTTTTCTACATAAAATAAATTACACTACTAGGTCCTTTGTTCTTTGTTCTCTCTTACTGTTATGGTTCGCATTGTTAAAGACGTACATTAAGATTTTTGTTCATACATTTTAGTGATTCAATTTATTTTATCTCGTTAGGAAAAAATTAAGCACATTATTCTTTAAGATTAAATAATTTTGTATTTTTGAAGAATTTGTATTTTTAACAAAAATTACTTTAATATTTTTTTTTTTTTAGTTTTATAAGCTTAAATGCAAGAATCAGTCACACGAAACTGTTGTTGTAGGAGAAGTGTCTTTGAGAGTTTTAGTTTTTCATACACTCACTTGAATAATTTTTATTGAATTTAAGTTCTAATTTTGAAAGAAATTTAAAAACAAAATATTAGAAAATTGTTTTTAAATTTACGAAAACACATTTCTAAATTGATTTACCTACAAATTTAGTAAACTATATGTTTTTTTTTGTATAACAAGGAATTTTAGGTTTTTTTTAATTGTTAGATGCTTTTTTAAATAAAAGTTAAATTTTGAAAAATTTTTTTAAAATTCTTTTTTTGTAAATTAAAAAAATAGTAGGTATTACAGCTACTTTTGTGCTCCTGTATGAAAGTTCTCGTTGAAATGGCCTAAATCATTTAGGAGAAAGTCAAAAATCAAGAAAACGGTTAGGATAAAGGTATCGTTAACAAATGGTTCAAAAAATAGAAGATAATAAAATAGACCATCCAGAATTGCTTTTAGAACTAATTGCTGAACCTGTCACATATGAATTTAGAAAAGTTTAATTTTCTCAAAAACGGCTCCAAAAATTTTGTTAGACAATGTTAATGAAACCATTTTTTTTTCGAAAATCATTGTTAAGGGTACCTGCCATAGAACCGTTTTGTTTTAATCTGAAGTTCTCCCAAACGACTTATTCAATTTCATCAAAATTTGTCATGCCAAAGCATTTATACAATTTAGAGTATAAATGAAAAATTTTGCAAAAAAAAATTTTTTTGGATTTACAAATATTTTTTTTAACCAATGAGAGCCGAGAAATTCATTTTTTAAGAAAAAATAATCTGTTCTTAGTGAGAGGGATTGTTTGTATTTTTACTTATTATTAAATAGATGATTTGTCACATGTTATTCGTTACAAATTTGGAGCTTTCTTAAAAAAAAATGAATTTCTCGTCTCTCGTTGGTCGCAGAGAGCTAAATTTTATTATAAATTGTAGAAAATTTGTGTTACCTTAACTTTCACCGTTTGCATAATAAAATAGGTATTATTAAATATTTGTTTAAAAAAAAAAAAATGGTTATTACAATCATAGGATGGAAAATGTTATTACAATCAATTATTTTCTTTTTTTTTTGTCGTAGGATATACTGAAGTTGAAAAATTAGCAATTTGCTTAGATTATTCCAAAAACTGGATTTTTGTGCATAACTCCGCTAAAAATAATGGAGAGAATTTCGGTTTAAGCATTTTAATAGACCCTTATCGATTCATGCCATAAAAACAAACAATGCCTCTGCACTGATTTTGATGAAATCATGTGCACTTCCTATAACAAATTTTAAATTTCTCTATATTTTACATAAAAACAAACAAATTTTCAATTTCTGTATTAACACTATCAATTTCCAAATATGTTTAAAAATTCATATTGTATCCGAAAACGCTTTTTGGTAAAGTTTCGAGAATATGTGATTTTGTAATTAAGGTTCTTATTGCTTTTCTTTCAACATTTTGATAGCATCTTATTCTCTATTGTAACGTTTTAAACGCACAAAAAAAACCGTAATTTTAAAAATTTCAATATAATTTGTTGCCTTATAAATATTTTTCAACAACTCATATATCATTTTGTTTTCACCTTCAAACAAGTGTTTTCCTGTTTTTTCAAGCACCTGTTTTTGTAAAAAAAAAAAAAAAAACAACATACAAATGAATGCCAATATTAAAGAAAACTAAATTCTTAAAAAGTTTTTTTTTTGGGGGGGAAAAACATACTTCTTCAAGCTTCTAGGAAATGCGCCTATATAATCGATTGATACGATTTATTGAGCTTTTGAAATATGTTTTTTTTTTCTTCATTTTCTTAATCTATTTTTGACTTTTTCCATTTACTTAAAGAGAATTTGAACAAAAAACCACACAGGCTTTTTTTCAAAAACGTATGATTTCGAAGAGCGTACAAATATTTCGAAATCTCTGCTGTTTTCATTCGCGTATTGTTCGTCCGAACCGAGCAGTTGTGTTTGCCTTGAGCGCGCGCTCCTCTAAAAATTAGAAGGAAAAAAATCATATATTGACGAAACTGTATAAACTAGAATATTTAAATATAGATACGATTCGACCTTTTATATAAAAGAAGACGTCAAAGAAAATACGAAATAAACGACATATATTTGACTATACAAAGTGCATTTTTTCAAAAAAACAAGATTATTATAAATAAAAAAGTACAATAGCACCCGGATATGTGCTATTGAATGTACTCTGTGACATTTTGAACCCTTATTTATCATTGAATGGTCGAATACTGTCAAACTGATGTTTGTGACTCGTATAAATAGAAACTTTTTTGATATTTTTGTAGTGTTTTCTCGCATTTAGCTTCTCTCTTTTCTAGGAAGCATTTGTTAATTAGAAATATTCGATTAAGAACTTGTGTATGTTAATTTTATCGCTCTTTAGTTGTATAGGTAGTTGCATATTTTATGCGCAGTGAGTTATTCTGCGTGTGCGGTGGAAAAACTGACTATTTTTTTCGTGATCTATACAAGCTGTCAGTCAGCAAGTCGAATTGTTATTTGCAAGCTTCGCGTTGCTTCGCATATAATCGAGAGGAGCGTGGTTGGTGCTTATACAAAAACAAAAAATTATATATTTTTCAAAATTCGAGAAGAATAAATTTTATCAACATTAGCTAATTTGTTTAAAAATAAAATTCATAGCAGATGCTAAATTTAAATTTTTGTTTTTAATCTCGGAACAAGTGATATTGTGGTTTTTTATAACTTTCTGTCTATCATTTTTTTGTTTTTATTTCTATTGACGACAATATTATAATAATAGCAGCAATACCTGATTGTTTTGATTTTTAATTAAGTAACGGTAAACAGAAAAAGTTAATTAAAAACAAGCAAATTGAATTTAAAGAATGTCAACCAATGTTCCGTGGGGTGTTCGCAAAGGTATTTTTCGATCGAGCGGACAATCTGATTTTATTCCGACGCGATCACCTAGTCCAATTGTTGAAATGCCGTTATCGCCGCCGCCATTATCCGGATCTGAATTTAGTAGCAGCAGCTCAAGGTCGCGCTATGAAAGTGAACGCGGAAGCCCGTTCAGTCCGCGTGTGACAATTGTCGAGAGTCCATTTACACCGGGTGAATCGCCGCCGCCATCGCCGCCATCTTCGGTTTCGTCGCGTAGTGGAAGGAAGCATTCTTCGTCGCCGCCATTATCTTCAGGAAGTAACAATAGCAATATGAGAAAACATACCGTTCGAGATATTCCAATTGAAGTTGAAAAACAATCGGTAAAGAATTTTTTGTTTAAGATTTCACCTCCATTTTGTTCACTTTTAGTTTTAAAACAAATCAAATTTTCAACTTAAATGCAAGTTTGTTTCAACAGTCAGTTTAATCTCAATCAGGGATAATTCCTTAAAGTTTTTCTTATGTATATTGACATTATTCTTCTTATAGTAAAACTGATTGTCAGCCCATAATTTATTGTTTGCTTCATTTTAATCTGTACTCTTTAAAGTGTTCATTATTATCAATAAACTTGTTTCTTGTCAATATTTTTATTATTATTTAATAGAAAATCAAGTTTCCTTATCAATTAATAAGCTAAACAAATAATTCTTTGATTTGTCTCAATAAGAATGACATAACTTCAAAAGCAAAACTTTACTCACACTATGCAAATATAAGAGCACTTTAGAAATTTTAAATTCAAATTATTAATCAAGAATCAACTGTTGTCTCTTAATTACGTATTGTTTTTATTTTTTTTATTTTAGAATATTAATAAAAAAAAACTGACCGATAATTTTTTTATCTGTGTCATCATTTCATCAGAAATGTTTTTTATCTGGTCTAGTCAAGTATTGAGACACTGGACAATACGATTTAGTCTTCTTTTAATATTAAAGGGGGGCATAGCTATTGTTATGTTGAATAAGTTCTTGAGGGCTCTTCAAGATTGAAAACAGAAATTATTTTAACTCGTGAATAAAAATAAAAGTGTAAAACTATATTTGTTAAAATAAATAAATGTTCAACGTGTTTACCTTGAAAAGAATTAAAAGTGATAATTTGTGAAATACAAAGTATTTTCATTTCAATTTTTACAATTTTTAAGTTTGTAGAGTTTTTTTTTAGTAAAAGTGCCTAGCAACCGTAGCAAAGCTTTTTTATATTTTTTGATATAAAATTTAAGTTGTCGTTTGTTCAAAAAGTACAATTACTTAATTCACAATCAAATAATACTGGAAACTGTGAAAAAAATCCCCAAAATCTCAAAATCGAATTTCAACTGAATTTTCAAAAATGTATGCAGTAATAAAAAAAACTTATGATACAGTAAAATTAATTTATTAAATTAATACATGTTTTTTTTTTGCATTTTAGTACCAATAAGCAATAACTTCCTAATAACTCTAGATACGATAAAAACTATTACCGTTATGAAATTCCCTTTAGACGCGCATATTTTAAAAAAAAAGTTGGCCACCTAGGTTCCAGGAATAGTATTTTCTTATATCACAGGTGTTTAAAATTTTTCATAAAATATTTATTTTTTACATTTTACATCGAAAAACAAATTTCAAAATTTTTTTTAAAGAAAAGTTGCAATAGTTATGAAATCTTTTAACTTCTTATGAAGTGAGCCAGAGCCAATTATTGTAGAAAATTTTTTAAAAAATAAATTTATAAAATTCATTTATTCATTTATAAAATTCATTCTTACGAAAACGCAAGATGATGAAATTTAAAATATTTAAAATACACTGATCGAAAAAAAGCTGATATTTTCGATAGAAATTTCAAAATAATTATTAATCAGTTCCTAAGATTTTAAAGTCACTTAGTAGAATTGCTACACGAAGAAAAAACCAGCGGATTCCACATTAAATTAAGCGGGTATCTGCATGGTTTTTTGCTAAGATGACTTTTATGTGAAAACATTTTAATAAAAACAAAAGAACTTGCACTTAATAAAAACAAAAGAACTAGGGATGAAACCTACAATTGTTGGATCACTAGGCGAATTCTTTACTATCGTGCAATCTCACTGTTGGAAATAAGTATGATAAACTTAAACAAAAGCTAAAGTCTGATTATAATTTTAAATTTTTATTTTTTGTCGGTTTTTTTAAGATGAAAATTCACATTATAGGTCGTTTCAAATCAAAAGTCCTGACTCAGAGTTTATTTTCACCCTTCCAATAAAATTGACAACAAAAAAACAAAAAACTCAATTTTATTGGCTCATTGCGACAAATCAACTCAAAAATAACAACAAATTATGCTTGTTTGAATGAAAGAAATGCTAGAGAAAAAAATAAGCAAATGAAAAATCTGAATTTGTTTATTTATGATTTCTATGGTGACGACTCCAAAATAATTGAAAAATAAAAATAAGATATTTACTGCGCAATTATACAAATGAAAAGATGTGAATAGAATTTTAAGTTATGAATTGCTATCATATAAACTGGACATTTCTGGTCCATATTCACCTAGTCCTATAATAATATCTTCGGCAAAGTTATCCCAACTGCCTTCAAATAATAAATAATTAAATAATTGTATGTTTTTTTGTATTGTCCGCGGATATGGAGTGATGCAAGCCCGGGAGACTTGCCTCTGCTTTCTGAGGCTAATCCAGTGATCCTCACAGACGGATAAATTAATTAAAATAGGGATATCAAGAACTGTTCTTCATTATTTTATCGTAATTTTAGAAAAAGTTCAGCTGCCTCATAAATTCTTCCTTCCAGTAAGCGAATGAGTTTTTTTTATTTTTGCTCAATTTTCCATGGGACTTTTGATTTGAAACGACCTATAAAATGAAATGAAGTTCACCTTAAATTTAACAGAGCTCATGTGGAATCCACTAATTTTAAGCGCACATCTTATTGTTTTAAGGTGGTGGGATTTTAGATGATTATATTTCAAAGTGCCCTTTTTTCTCCTTGTATAAATGTTTGTTGCTAAATACAATCATAAATGATGTGTGTTCTAAAGTTTCGTTTACTATTAAAGTCCGAAGAGCTTTTCGCCTGTTTCCCACCTTTTTTCATTTCCATGCGATGACTTCAAAAATATTTAAGCTCGTTTTTAATTTTGTTTCAAAAATGTAGGTATGTTATCTATGTAAGCTTTAATATTAGATAAAACTTAATATTTGAAGTCAACTTATTTTGTCATTAAACAGATTTTTTCGGGTCTTGAAAATCGAAGAAAATGTCCTTTTCTCGTTTTTCAACCCCCGTAACTTTTGAGCTCGTTGTAAGTACAATAGTGTCTTTAAATTTGGATATTTTAGCTAAACCAACTATTATTTAGTTATTTAATTAACTTTAAAGTTACTTAAATAAAAGTACGTACTTTTTAAAGTTAAAATTACTTTCCTCAAAATATATGTGCCCTAAATTATGAAAGTGGACTAAGTCACTCCTAAAAACACGGTCAAATCTAGCCTAAAAATAATTGTTATTTAACGGGTAAAGTTTATTTGAAAGCGAAATTGCAATAGATAAACTTTTTTTATTAATACAGTCAAATAAGGTGAAAAAAAGGGTAAACCTAGGAATGAATGCTAATAGAAATTTTTTTTGCTCAATATCTTCGTTTTGGCATTCTATAACATACCTCAAAAGTCTAGAAAAATCTCATGTCCGCAAGTCGCGATTTTCAAGATCAAAGCGCGAAATGGAGATTTTCAAAATTAACAATAAATAGACAATGGTATTATTATACACATATGATACATGACTTCGAGGTATGCTGATGCCAAAAAATCTAAAATTAAGGCAATCTGACGTCTCTGAAAAAAGTTATACCTGTTTTTCATCTGTCAACCCATATTATTATAACAGTTGCAAACTTACTACCGAAACACCCTTAAAAGTTATGGTAGAGACACCAAATTTTGCATGAAGGTTTTCATATCCATTATCATTAACAATCAAAACAATGCAATGAAAAAAAACATTCATATCTATGAAAAATTAGTATTTTTTGAGAAAAGGGGAAATTTTGGGATATGCACTAAAAAACATCCTGGTACAATCTTGGAATTAGTGCTAATTTTCTTGTTTCTATCTTTGTTTGGATATTCTTTAACTTATGTCAAAAATCTAAAAAAATCTCATGTCCGCAAGGACTTGGTATGTTATAGAATGCCAAAACGAAGATATTGAGCCAAAAAAAAATTTCTATTAGCATTCATTCCGAGGTGAAACCCTTATTTGACTGGATTATATTTATTTCATAAAAGAAAAACAATTAAATCGTTATAAGAAAATTAGGTAGTATGTAAGGTTTTCTTTAAACAATACAAAAAGTGATGCCGAATTTTTGAAACATATTCTCTTATTTGTTTATATTTTTTTCCGAGACAGATGGACTTAAACTGATAAAAACTAAAATATCAGCCGTGTTTTATTGGTACTCAGTATTTTACTATCTTTTTAAACTATTTTAAAGAGAAAATAGTCTCATTAAAATCTTTTTAAATCAAACACTCTTTTTTCTTCATTATTTATGAAACATTTAAAAATAATGCGTTAAATATTTTAAAGTCATTAAAAACTCATAAAACTATACCACTCGTAGTGACATCATTAAATTTATGAAGAATAAGTTCTCTTCTAATTTTAATTATTTATGTAAGTACATTGATATTATTTACATTTTTCTCGGGTATAAGCTTACACCACCTCCTTCAGAAAAAATTATATTTCAATGTCAAGTCCGATGCACTTTATTAATTATTTGTATTTCCTATAGAAGCATCAAAGCTCTCACTCAACAAAGCTCTGCGCCTGACTTTGAACACGTAATTCTGGCGTTGGGCTTTATTTTGTTAAAAATAAAAAAATATATTTATTAACTGTTTTGCTATGTTCCAAAAAAATAAGTAAGTCTTCAGAAATCTTTAACCTTTCATAATGACTCATTAAGAAAAAAAAAACAACATGTGTAGTTTGAGATAACCATTCCGTCAGTATGTATTTCCCATGATTCAGAGATTGTTTACAAACTTTTCAAAAGAAGAGTGTGAAATCGCAATTGGACGTGATATATTTATAAAATTGTTTTTTTTTTTTCTCGCTTTTCTATGTGAACTAGGGTTAGAAACACTAAACTAAAAGCACTTAGAACCAATACGTAAAATGCATCTACTGTTATTTCTCATTTAATTTTGTTTGACAACCTTATCACTAGGGGTAATTTTCTTTGGAACCTAAGAAAAAACATCAGTTTACAACAGATATTGGTTTTTCATTGACGTCTTGTAATTTCTTTTAACCAGTTTCAAAAAATAAATTTTAAAATGGTATCTCCGACCAAAATTACCAAAGTGTGTTTTGTTTAGGTTTTAAAGTTGAAACCTTGAAAAAAGATCAAATACCTATGTCAATCTTAAAATTACTTCAAACTAACTTTCAATTTTTATTTTGACAATTTTCAGGAAGCCCTATCCTTGCGTACCGGCGATGTTACCCAACAAAGCTTCAACAATGTAGCTGCCGCAAGTATAAAAGTCCAAGGTGACAGTTTTAGCGCCGAACGAAAGGCAATCTCACAAGAGCAAAAAAGTCAAACAATGACAACAAATGGTGGTATTATCAACCAAGAAAAACAAGTATCCTCAGCATCACAATCAAATTATACCATCACAACCAGAGGTGTGTCAAGTTCGGCAACCAATACGATCTCATCATCATCACAAATGTCCTCAAATGGTCTAATTCGGTCTGATCTACAGTTTGACGACTTGAGATCCTTGACATCTGGCAGTTCTTTGCGTGACATTGAAAGTGCCAAAAGTAAATATTCAACTTTTCTCAAGAAATTTGTTAATAGTCTGAAAGAAACGAATCCACACGAAAAGCCTGTCTACTTGGATACCATCAATAAAGTTATACAAAATGCTTGGGCAGTACCAACTCATGGTCATGAGCTTGGTTATAGTTTGTGTAATTCGCTGCGAGTAAGTGGCGGTTTGGATATGTTGATGGAGAATTGCATGCAAAAAGATCAAGCTGTACAGTTTTCTTCGGCACGTCTGCTCGAGCAGTGTTTGACGACAGAAAACAGGACGCACGTTGTAGATAATGGGCTTGATAAAGTTGTTAAAGTGGCATGCGTGTGTACAAAAAATACCGACACTCAACATTCAAGAGTTGGTACCGGAATTCTTGAACATCTCTTCAAACACAGTGAAGGTACCTGCTATGATGTGATTCGTCTAGGCGGTCTTGATGCAGTACTTTTCGAATGCCGAACCAATGATGTTGAAACTCTGAGACATTGTGCTAGTGCTTTAGCCAATCTATCTTTGTATGGTGGAGCAGAAAATCAAGAAGCCATGATAAATCGGAAAGTCCCTATGTGGCTGTTTCCGTTAGCTTTCCATCATGATGACAATATTAAGTATTACGCGTGTTTAGCCATTGCAGTGCTAGTTGCCAATAAGGAAATCGAAGCCGAGGTCTTAAAGTCTGGTACCTTGGATTTGGTAGAACCGTTTGTAACCTCTCATGATCCCTCAGAATTCGCAAAGTCAAATTTAGCACATGCACATGGTCAAAGCAAACATTGGCTTGAACGATTAGTTCCAGTTTTAAGTTCAAATCGTGAAGAAGCCAGAAATTTAGCAGCTTTCCATTTCTGTATGGAAGCCGGTATTAAGAAAGAACAAGGAAACACTGAAATCTTCCGAGAAATCGGTGCCATAGAACCATTGAAAACTGTAGCAAGCTGTCCGAATGCCATAGCTTCAAAGTTTGCCGCTCAGGCATTACGCCTAATCGGTGAAACCGTTCCACATAAGCTATCACAACAAGTCCCATTGTGGTCTGTTACAGATGTCCAAGAATGGGTTAAACAAATTGGATTTGCTGCCTTCGAGCAGCAATTCGTTGATTCACAGGTAGATGGTGATTTATTACTTAAACTTAACGAAGAAAATCTTCGCGATGATATTGGTATCTCGAACGGTATTTTAAGAAAACGTTTCGCACGTGAATTACAAAATTTGAAAAAAATGGCCGACTACTCATCGAAAGACTGTGCCAAAATGTGCCAGTTTTTGAACGAAATTGGGCCCGAGTACTGCACCTACACTTATGCCATGTTAAATGCTGGAATTGATAAATCCTCGCTGAGACAATTGAACGAAGATATGTTGTTAGCAGATTGTGGTATCCACAATTCGATTCATAGATTTAGGATTCTAAATGCAGTTAAATCGCTTGAGAATTCCTTACAGAGTGTTTCGGAAGAAAATATGGCCAAGACTCTTGATGTATTTGTTAGCTATCGGCGGTCAAATGGATCACAATTGGCCAGTCTTCTAAAAGTAAGTTTTTAAAACCCCTCAGAAACATGGGAAGTGTTTGTTATTTTCTATGATTTTTGTAGGTCCATTTACAACTTCGAGGATTTTCTGTGTTTATTGATGTTGAACGACTTGAAGCTGGAAAGTTCGATAATGGCTTATTGAACAGCATCAGACAGGCAAAACATTTCATTTTAGTATTAACTCCAAATGCCCTAGAAAGATGCGTAGAAGACTATGATGGAAAGGATTGGGTGCACAGGGTAAGTGCAGTTAAAATAAGGTTTTGATAAGAAGCAGTTCTAACAAACTTTTGTTTTTAGGAAATTGTTGCAGCTCTCAACTCAAATTGCAACATTATCCCAATTATTGATAACTTCCGTTGGCCCGAGGCCGAAATGCTTCCAGAAGATATGCGCAGTGTTTGCCATTTCAATGGAGTCACATGGATACATGACTACCAGGACGCTTGCATCGATAAACTAGAAAGGTAACAAACCCCAACTAAATGTTCTAGAGCTGGATGAATATTCTTTGCTTTGTTAGATTCATGCGTGGCGAAAAGAATCCAGATCGAATTGGAGTGGCGCCTAGCACACCGGGATCTGCTTCGGTAACATACCAAAGAATGCACAGTAACGATTCCGATTATCAGACAGGCGTTAGTAGTTGTGGAGGCAGTACAGTTGGCACAAATGGCGGATGCAGTGCGGGCAGTGGAAATAGCAACGGTTCGGGCAACAACTGTCAAGGAACAAACGGTGGACAAGGTGGGCCTTCGAACACAACAACAACGGGGCGATCGGGTCCTGATTGTTGACTAGATTGCCCCAAGTCTACGTACACTAATTTAATTAATAATAATAATAATAATAAATTTAATACTAATCACAAACTAGCAGCTAATCATCCGGCAAATAGATACCGTAAATCATCCAGTCCGGGCCGCACATATTTTGGTGGTGGCAACGGGCACCACGGTGGTAGCGGTGTGATCTCTGGTGCAGGTTCGGTGGGTGGCATTGGTCCTTATGGCGGTCGTGGTGGATCAAAAAGGAATCTTCTATTCCCACCATATCGATCAAGTCCTATCTCGGCCAGAACCGTTAATAGCAATATGTCAAATGGGGTTTTTAACGGAAGTGGTTCGATAGCACCAACTTCTCCATATCGAGCGGGACGTCGAAGTTCAGCTGTTGCAATTCCAAATACATCGACGCATTCGCCAACATCGAGTTTTAGAAGTCATAGTTTGGGTGGTCTGTTGGATGGAGGCTCAGGAGACGATGAGAATGTTGGAACTGGTGGCGTTGGTAGCAACGATGCAGTTACACCAATTGAAGCCAGCTGTGAATCGGTTGTTCTCAAGAGAGACAAGTCAACCACAATGTTAAATACACAAAATCGTAAATCACGAAGTCTTGATCAATTGTTGGATGATTTTCCAATAACAGTTCCCAGCATAACAGAGGGCACTCAAAGCATGCACAATCTTGCCACGCCAGCTACACCCGATGTTAATAGGGGGTGTTTGGAACCAATGGAATCCTTAAATGAATCATCACCAAAGTCATCAAAGACTTTGGCCAACCCATCGCCAACCTCAACCAGAGATTCACAATCCGTTACACCTGAACGCACTGGGTCCCGTCAAAGCCCCGAAGGCATCAGCTCGGCCGAAGATGACCGTGAAGATACCCAATCGAACTACAGTACCGGCTCAAAGGACACCGGTAAAAGTTCAAATAGTCAGAAAACCCTCTTCAATCGGACTTTGAAAAAAGTCCGGTCGCTCATGAAAAAGTAAGCAATAATTTGGCTTTTTAAAATGCCTTTTATTACTACCATAATTTTAATATTATGCGAGTCTTTTTTATATACATATTTTTAATATGTTGTCTTATTTAAACAAATAAACCAATTCAAACAAAAAACGCCCTTATATATGCTGTCTGTGCGCGCGCCTTTTTCATCCCACCTTAAATTAAAAATTAAAAAAAAAAACAAACTACTTGCACATTTAACATTAATTTTTTTTTAACTATATTAAGCTCATTTGTAGTTTTGAAAATAGTTTGAAAATTCATCATCCCATCCAGCGCTAAAACAAAGCTTTTTAATGTTACTTTTTGTACATATACATACATAAATATATTATATATAAATGAAAATATTGTTGATGACATTTAAAATGTCTTGTTTGCTACCCAAATATAAAATAATAATTACTTGCTTCATCATCAAGGAACAAAAGTTAAGAAATATAAGGCAATCTTTGCATAAACCCTTTGCATACATTTAGTTGCAAGCAATATTTTGACGCTAATTTTTGACCGTTTGTACGTAAATAGTCTGAAATTAGGCGTGTTCTTTTGGTTTCCAGTATGTAATTCCATTTTTTCCTTCTGGTTACATTCAACGCCTTTTTTCAAAAATAAGTCGTTAAATGTTTCCCAGAATACTTAAAAGTACTTATCAAGTATCAATGGAACACGCCTATTTTAATAAAAGTTATTAAAACAAAATGATTTTACAAATATGAACTAAATCATTGTAAATCATTGAATGCACCATTAAAAATTTGTCTTGAACAACTCGATTTGTCATTTGAATAACTCGAAGTTTTAAAATAAACAGAAATAAGTTTAAATTTAAGATGAAAAAAATATTGCGATTTCAGATCTTTAATTCAAATAAGTGTAATTGGTTAGGTAGTCAGTTGAGAATTGACAATCTTTTCGTTTTTACATTTGTAGGAAGGTACTGATGATCTGTCGCATGATAGATCTCAAAATTGTTTTCCATTTGTGTACTCATTTAGTACATTTTTTTCGAATTCGAAGCAATGTATCGGCCTAATTCTACTGCGAACATGTTCAAAAAATATATCAATGCAGTAATATTGTTTCTCGTGTTATTTTTCTTGCACACAAGACTGTTAAAGAAAAGATGCTTCAAAAGTCCAAAGTTTTTAATTTTATTTAGAAAAACAAAGAAAAATCAAACAAAAAACTATTTCATCCAAAATAATAAATTCACTCGTTACCTATTCCATACTTGAATTCATAAACAAATTTTAATTATTTAATTTAATTTTTTTTTATTTAAATTTTTGTTCACTACAAAATATTTTGCATGTTTGTAACTTTGTTTGTTTCATACTAATTTTTATTAATGCTAATTTTTATGAGAACACGCATTTCTGCCCAGAATTCATAGCCATTTCATACCGAACTTTAAACTCGGATTTCGGCAGCAAGATTACTTTAAACCGTAATTTGATTTTGTGCGATATTTCGCCCCAACAAAATTACTTTTTCTCGTGATGTCAAATCTAGGATAAAATTTACACCAAATCTTCAGTTAACAACAAAATTTACCATTAGTACAACAGTAGCATCTGTAAGGCCTTAAACTGGCAACATTGAAAGTAGTTTTTATTTGTTTAAGAGGACATTTGCATAGATGCATCACGTGCTGTTCTACAGAGAAATAAGAAAAGATTTAGATAGATTGTATAATATTTCTTCAATTGGAGTTCAGAATTTTATATAATTACCTATTAGGTGCTTTTAGAAATCACTGCAATTTTATAACATTATCAGTTTTTTACCACTTAACCATTTTTGCTGCTGGATATGTATATTGACAAAGCTTCAAAGTCTCATGAAAACTTCTCAAATCACCACCTTTTATTATATAGGCACTTCTTTTTCAACTAACAATTTAGCTTCTATAAAGCCTTACAGAAGCAACAGTTTCATTTTTGTATGGCTTTGTAGAAGCAAAATTTAGTTACATGAAAACAAGATATTATTTAATGAAATTTAATACGCCTCAGGGAGTCTAGCAACATTTTATACATAAGGATGATTAGCTGCAGCGTTACCGAAACAAAAACAAATACTTTTGAATGCTATTTTTGTGCAAATTACCCTTCAGCAGTCAAGCGTTTGTCTGGCAATTTGTTGCTAACATATTTTTTTGCTGCCAATATTTTAGGCAACATGTTGCCAGTGACTATGCAACAAATTGTCAGACATGAATGCCCATCTTGTGTATGGTTTTGTGAGAAAACAATTACCATAACGTGACAGTCAAAATTCTTCTCAAATTTGTACATAAACTAATTTACTGAATCCCTTTTGTTTATTTTTATTTTGTTGTACTTCGTTTTATATGCTTGTTTTGTTTTTGTTTTTTTTTTTTATAATTTTAAATGTTGTTTTAATTAAAATCTCAAAATCATATTTTTTTCCACGTTTTTTTTTTATTTGTAGACCGTAAAAAGTCATCTCCGTTATGCCTGATGTGTCCGTGACAGCATTAAATTGAATGATTGTATAAAAAAGCTCATCGATACACCCATTTATACAGATAAAAAAATAAAAATCTTTATTCAGTTATATTGAATAAAAACTGGGTGTCAAGGTGCATTGCATTGCTTAAAATGTTTCTGTTAAGTTATAAGTTTTATTATTTATCTAAATATTGTGTTGTTTTGCCTGATTTTTTTTTTATATAAATGTAAAAGTCTTGTTATGTAGATATATTTTATTTCTATAATTTTTCTTCTTCTTTATGTAATTTATTTTAAATGTGATTTTTTTAAGGAATTTTATTTATTTTTTTTTTAATTTTTATTTTGTCACGATCACAAAACTCGCACTCATACACACAAAACAAAAAAAACTACAAATACATTATTGTATCAAAAATTCAGCAGTGACAACGAAGATGATGTTGAAATGCAAGGAATAATACTTTCAAAAATCACTACGCCAAAAATTTTATTCCGATAGGTGGCGTACATCACATATTATTTTTTTTTTTATTTAACAACATTGGTTTTCCATTAAAACGAAAAACTTGTATTTTCTTTGACTGGCTCTAAGAAAAACCTAATCAAGTTAATAACTTTTTTTTTAACATTAAATTAAAATTAGAAAAAAAAATCATTACATAAAGTTAATAGTAATTTTTTTCATCTTAAATTTAAATTTAAACAGAAATAATTTTGAAATAGATAAATTTCTTTTTTGCATAAAAATAAAAATTCATAGATTGAACTTAAAATAGAAAACAAAAAATATGGTGCCTTACTTTTTACAGCTTTCTAAAAAAATAAAATAAACGACACATAAAATTCTTCTTACATCAATCATTGTATAAAAAGTAAAATTATTTCTAAACTATTTTAAGTTTTAACACATATTTAATGTATAGTACCTGTTAAGTATATAAAAAAATATTTTATTATTATTTTCTGTCGTAACATTGTGATTTATATTTTTTTTTAATAAGTTTACACAAACAAAAATTGATCCAGCTGTTCTTAAAAAATATATTTGAGTAGAATAGTTGGTATTAAAAATAAAATTAAACTGTTATACAAAGTTCTAATTTGATGGAAACTTGAAGAAAAGATTGATGATTTCTCACTAAAATATAATACAATCATTTATTGTATTTTCATCACAGAAAGTTTATTCATTTTAACAAACAACATTAAACAAAAAAAAAATAAAACGAATTGAGCTCTGCGAAGCATATAAAATGTGTAATTATTTCGAAATTAATAAGTTTGTATTTTAAATTTTAAATACACACTTTTAAGTTGTTAATTATAATAACACAAAAAAATATACTTTAAGTTTTTATGAATAATATTTTAATTCATTTAAAATATTTTAAACAAACATTTGCTTAAAAATGTAACAAATATGAATAAAGTTTAAAGAAATAAAAAAAAATAAAACAAAAAAAACTTTTCTAAAACAACAAAATAAATGGATTTGTTTTATTTATAGAAAAAATATATTAGCTGCGTTCCTTTGGAAATATTTATCTACTTTTTAGTACTTATAATTACTTTGAACTACTTTTGCTATACTGAAAAAGTAGTTCAAAGCAGCTTTAAGTATTAAAAAGTAGATAAATATTTCCAAAGGAACGCAGCTATTAATGTTTTCTAAAATTTAAAATAAAAAGGCTTTCAAATGTTTAAGGAGTTTGAAATCTAGTAGCAGGTTCATGCAACACCAAATCCCTGAGGTGCGTTCTTTTTCTTACAATATTGTTAACTTTCGTTAACTTTTGTCGTTCATAAACTACATCGTTCCTAAACTCTTTTTTGAAGTGTCAAATAGTTACAAATCGTAATTATTTCCAACTCACCTCCATATGATATGAGTTGAACACTCATGAGATTGTTGATGTGTCAAAGTGGGTGCTTTTGTTTACAAAACGAAATCAAAGATTTTTTTCTTTTGAAATTAGCGGAAAAAATGAAAATAAATTGAGATTTTTGTAATTTTATGACGAAAGAAAATTTATTTTGATTAAAAAAAACATGATGTTTTGTTACAATTATGCAAATAAAAGTATTCTAAAAATAATTCTTTTTATATTTTGACAGTTTAACAATTTCTAACAATACATCGTTCCAAAATGATTTGTAAAAACCCAACAATGACACATCAACAATATTTTTTGACATAACAACCATAGTTGACTATTGTTAGAAAAAGAACGCAGCTCTGTGGTGTGGTGGCTTCGTGAAAAAAAACATTAAATGAAAAAAAAAATATTTTTTAAGTTAAGGCCGTGTGTGAATTGCGTTAAATAGTTAAATTCGTGTAAAATTTTTGACACTATTGAGGTGAATAAAAAATTTTCAGCTGTTAAAAATTTATTGGGCTCCGGGACCTGGTTAAATTTGAGTTAAATTTTTTTTGCAGATGGTTTTGTTTTGTTTTTTTTTTTTTGTTAAAAAGGAGTATCATGACAGAAAAAAGGCAGACAAAATTTTCAACAATAAATTCTTTTTTTTTGAAATTATTTTGTTTACCTCAATAGTGTCAAAAATTTAACACGGATTTAACTATTTAACGCAATTCACACACGGCCTAAGTTATAGGGGAAAGGTGCAAACAGTGAGACACATTTCTTTTAAATACCTATGTAGTTATATTTTAGAACGTTTCCAAGCTTTCTTAACCAAACTTTGGAGTCATTTTAAGACATAATTTACCTTAATGCCCTTTGGAGGCTATGTATCCAAATTTTTTTGGATGCCCCTCCATCTCCTAGACTTGGAAGGACACACCCTTAAAAGCTTTTTGGTCAATAAGTATCATTGCACCAAAATTTATCAAAGTACCTACATAGTACTTATGTACTTTTCTTGTACTTGATTAAATCTGCCATTTCTGAACATGTTGATACAGCGCCCTGACTCAAAGATGCTAAAAGGAGAAACTTATGTTTTTTTGAGATTGGGCGACTTTGTGTTGCACAAGTTTTGTTGCATATTTATATTACACCAATTATTCATATAAAGCTTGATTTCGAGGTATTTTTCATCAACCGATGTAATAAAACCAAATTGAAATAAAATTGACCATCATGTTGTTAATACCCTTTTATCAATAGCCTATTTCTTTACGAACAATAGTAAAGAAAATAGAAGAACTCTTTGAAAATAAGTAGGTATACTGATGATGAGTTGGTAGCGTCTTGATCTCATCTTGGACTCGTCTTTAGCTGCGTTCCTTTGGAAATATTTATTTACTTTTTAGTACTTAAAGCTGCTTTGAACTACTTTTTCAGTATAGCAAAGTAGATCAAAGTAGCTTTAAGTACTAAAAAGTAGATAAATATTTCCAAAGGAACGCAGCTTTTGAAACGTCTGGGACAAGTCTCGAACGCGTCTCGGACGTTTTGGACTCGTGTCGGACGCGTTTCGGACGCGTGTCGGACGCGTGTCGGACGCGTTTTGAACACGTTTCAAACCCGTTTCGGACGCGTTTTAGACGCGTTTCGGAGGCGTTTTGGAAGCGTTTTGGACGCGTTTTGAACGCGTTTTTTGATTTATAACAAAAAAATAATAACGGGAATATTAAAAGTGCTAGTAAATTATTTATTTTAGTAAAAAATAATTTAAGAAATGATTTTTGAATTAAGAATTTTGCAACTAATATAGACAAACTGTCAATATAGTTAAAAACGAAGTTGAACTTTTCTGTTCTTTCTTGTTCTGACAGTATTTACAAACTTGTGTTGCTCTGATCTGTTCTGTCCTACACGGAGAAAAATGAATCTAGTATTTTATACTCCATATGACTAGTAAGGAAATTAAAGTAAAAAGCCCTAGATTTTAAGTAAAATTTACCTTACGTATTGAACATTTCTTGGTTCCGTAAAGTAATTTTTACAAGAAAATTATGGTGAACAAAATAAAGTAGTATATACCTTACGAGTAGCAATATTTTCTTTACGTAGAGTAAAACAAACCTTCATCCAAAAAAGTGTATGACTCTTTTCACTTTAAGATTCTAGTAAAACATATTTTACAAATTTAACTATTCTGTGAATAAGTTTTACCTTACACTAAGGTAATAATATTACCTAATTCTAGGAATTTTCCCCTATACATAGTAATAACTCTTAATTGCTGTCATTGAAAAGTCTGCCATTTTGTCTTCCATGTGTTTTGGAAATTTTTTTTTTGTCAAAGCTTTTAGGTGTGCGGGTGCGGAATAATTAATAAAGAAATAAAATCTAAAAAAATTATTTTCTCATTTGTGTTTTTCTTTTGGAAGTGTAATGTTTTCATTACTTTTTGTGTTCTTTTAGGCGTTGTTATTGGCTCCGTAATTACGGATAGCATATTTTTTTCTTGTGTTAGAAAAATATATAGGTATCCATATGGATTAACATCATTCAATCTAATTAATTCATGAAGAATTAGATAAAAATTGGATCAAATAAAGTCAATTCCATTTTTATTGATGATATTTTCCTAAATAAAATTGTTTGTTTGCACCTTACAAAATTATAATAAACTAGGTAATTTATGTAATTATTGAAAAACATAACAGGGTCATACGTTACTTACTTCTAAATAGCTTTGAGGATTAAGTACGTGTTACCTAGTTATGCTTTTCAATAATTACAAAATTCAACTTTTTTATTTTAATTTTTGTAAGATAAATGCACACAATTTTATTTAGAAAAATGTCATCAATAAAAATGAAATTGACTTTATTTGATCCAATCTGGAACTAAATTATATACCTTCCATAGAGAAGTTCAATTTACTTTAAAAATCAGTATTTTCAGCCTTATAGTAAGGTAAAATATGTACCTACCTAACTTTCTAGTAATTTCTATTAGAAAGTCATACAAAAAAAGGCTTTACTGTAAAGTTAATCCTAAGCTATAAATTTACTAGAAAAGTAAGGTAAATTCCATTTTATTGGGGAGTCATCCCTATTTAAACTTTACATTAAAGTTAAATATACCAGAAATAAGGTAGCTCATACCTTATTTTTTCTCCGTGTAGATTATTTTCATTAAACAGACCAAATAATTATCTTGAAAACTTTTAAAAATTGAAAATTATGATTTGAAAAGTCCTTTTGTTATCATCCACTGTTTATTTCTTATTATTTTTCATTAAAATAATAATTTCAATTTTATTACCTACAGTACCAGCTCTAACATATGGAATTCCCCATTAATTTTATTCCATCAAAATTCCACACATGGAATTCCATACCTCACTAAATGTTTAACACCCCTGTAAATATGTTGTCAAATTCGGGAAATTCCCGGAAACAAAATGAAAATCGGAACACCAAAACGTCACACATGAAGAGAGGAAAAAAAATCACTTCTCCTCCATTTTCTTATTTCTTCTTTCATTCTCATTCTCGAATAGAATACTGTGCTGCCAAGAAGTTTTCTCGTTTGTCGCGGAAAGAAAAAAATATAATTTGTAGTTTTAAATTAGTCGGGCACATTTCTCTTCAAATTATTATTTGTTCAATGTTCTACAGATTAATTAAAATTAATCAATTCAAGTGGTATTATTAAATAAATCCAGTGTTTTGTTAAACCTTTTCTTTTCCCCCAATAGTAACCCCAGAAAGTGGTTTTCAATTATATTTGTGTGCCAAGTTAAAATCAAACAACAACAACAAAGTTGAAAAAAGTAATTGAAGTGGTTTTCTTTTTTTTTGTAATAAAAAAAAAGAAATCAAATTGAAATTAATCCCAATCGACAAAATATTTGTATGTGAATAAAATATAATAAAAAGAATAAATAAGTGTTTCGAGTGTTATTTGTACTTTGTGTTTTATTTTTGGTCATAAAATTGTATAAAATAAAAATAAATTTTACAGAAAAAATAAATAAAAAAAAACAAAGAAACTTGCAATGCAGTGGGAATGAAATTGAATCTTTTGGTCGTTTACGGATGCTGTAATCACTGACCATCTTCATCGCCATCATCATCACAAAACAGGATTTGGACAGTAATTTTTTTGGATTAAAAAAGCCTTTCTTTTTGGGTGTAAGTTTGAATTTTGTTCACTTTACAATTTTATATTTCTGATTGGAAATTCGTTTGGCTTCGTCCCAGCTACGCAGCGTTTTTTTTTTTCTGGTTTTCGCTTTGAATTCCACTCAATTTAGCTCACGAAAAAGTTTCTTTTTTGTTGTTGGTTTGTTTCTCCAAAATAAAACGACGACGTAGAAAATGGAATAAAAATTCTTATTGCATTGGACTTATAATACGATTGGATTTTTGTTTGTTCTTCTTTTTTAAAGTCTTTCGTTGACTTGTTTTCTTTCGCTTTTTTTATGAGTTCTCAAGTGTTTTTAAAAGGCTTAAATAGGAAAACAATTTAAAAGGCACTGTGCAACAGCATGAGCTGAAGTAAGTAGATTAGGCAGTACATAGCTATTTACTTGCTCTGTACGTTTAGCTATATTTTAGATTGAATAGAATTTTCGGTGTCGGCAACCTGATATGTATTTTTGGATAGACTAGAGTTATTTCTCAAGGCTGGCACTGGTTTGATGCAAAAATTTCAAAGAAAATTTATTTTACACGCAGAATAAACTATTGGGCAAAGGATTTGATATTTCTTGTGACTATATAAGAGCAATTAGGTGTAAATGCATGAAGTTATGGGCGACAAATCAGTTCTTAATAGCAGCAAATTTATCCTGCTAAAACTAGAGCCTTACAACAAAAAAAAATTAAGCTCTGTACAATGTACATCGATGCCAAGATTGAAGTTTTTAATGAGCAACTACAAAATCGGTATTATATATCAAGGGGCACGGTAAAGCCCAGCCAAGTTTTCGAGCAACTTTGGCATAACAGCCTTATTTACAGGAAACAACTCAGGACATTTTGACCCCCTTTAATTTCTATACCATAGATTTCAGAAGTTTCAAACTCCATTAGCTAGTCAAAAACAAACTCCAAACTAAATTTTAGCTATTTAGGATGAGTAGTTTCGGAGATAGGTATAGGAATTCAAAAATTGCAAAAATCAAAAATTAGAGATCTTCAGTTCAGGGGGCGTGGTAACTGCCCTTTTTCTCTGAATTGACATCAAATATTATAAAGCACTTTTGATAGAATCGTATAGTTTGCTAGAATCTTATACCTTGCAAAAAGTAGTGAAATCACAATAAAAACATAATTCTTAAAAAAGATCCAAGTTCTCCTTTGTTGATATAATGCTGTCACAAAAAATACTGAAATGTTAAAATGTACCAATTTCTTAAGTTTGGTTTTAAATTTGTATAAACTAAATTTTGATTTTCCTTGGCAAGTTTTCACATAACTTAAAAAATTTAATTTATACAAATTTAAAATCAAAATTTGCAACGTATTTTGAACGTGTTGATCAACCTACTGTGGATCCAGCTTAATATCCACTTAGGATAACTTGGCTCTTATTTTAACAGTTTGCTTTTGTTGTGATTTAATTCAGTTCGTATGGCTGTTCGTAAAGGAATATCATCTGGCTAGAAACTATTCCCAAAGGCATTCCAGACTAAAGCAAACAAAAAACTGCTATAAAATGAATGGACCATTGCATCTAGGTACATCTACTCTCCAGCAGAAACATAGCACTTTCGAAAACCCTCACAGGAACTTCAAGAATGTATAGTCTGCTCGAGCGATTTCATAAAAGTTAGGTTAGGTTAGGTAGAAATGGCTGTCATGAAAACAACTGACACACTTAGACCACTTATTGGTCCGTTGTGATACCATGATTTTGCAAGGAAATTCCTCACTAATTAAAACAGTTGGAGCTTTTAATGAAGCGGTGAAGGTTGAAGATGTCAGTATTAATTAATTCACTAGTATCTTCTAAGAAATATTTTTCCAAGTATTGTTTACGTCTACTGGAAAGGGCAGGACATGAGCAGAGAAGATGTTGGATTGTTTTTTCTTCCTCATCAAGGCAACTTTTACAGAAGTCGTTAGAGACTACGCCAAGTCTTATGGCGTGTCTACCTATGAGACAGTGTCCTGTTAAGACACCTATTACAGAGCTGATATGCAATCTGCTTAGAGACAATAAATTTTTTGAACGTTTTGGATCTAGCCTAGGCCAGATCTGCTTGGTCGTTTGGCATGTTATAATGTTTGACCATCTTATGTTTGTTGCCTCTATAGCTTCTTGCTTTTTCATAAAAGTTACTTCATTACATTTCTGTTCTTGATGGCAGAATTTTTTGGTAACTTCATGCCATGTCTAGCTTCTATACTTTTATCAAATATGAGAACTTACTTAGGATAATCATTGCTTAGTGACAGAACTACAATTAATTTTGGGGGCCTAAAAAAAAAAAAAAAAAAAAAAACATCTCTATCCTTAGCCAGCTGCTTCCAATTTTGCACATCAAGATCTTCCTTAACTGCGTAGTCCCTCTGGGTTGGAGCCGAAAATTTTCCGGAAAAAAAAAATGTTTGACCATTCTCTCCACATGACCTAACCATAACAGTCTTTGTATAACCCGTACAGCTCGTTGTTGTACCTTGTTCAACAATTACCACACACGCAGATGGGATCAAAAATCGTTCGAAATTTGTTCTCGAATCCATCCAAAAAGATACTTACATAAGTTGCTTGAGATATACGGTTGTTGGTCTATTGCCTTTTCAGACCTAAGCAGCAGCGGTCGCCAAGAGTTAATCCCTCTATTAATTTCAGTGATGGTATTGTTGTCGTCAACGTAAAATGGTACCTATGATGATGTTAGCTTCGTCATTGCCATAGTAGAGATTCCAAAAGTGATTTCTACAAATTTTCAGCATCGCTTGCGACTTTCCTGCCATTTTTCTTTTTCGTCTTTTCAGTCTTCGGTTCTAGGCTTATAACCTTGAGATAGTCTTCAGTAATTCCAAGAACAGAAGGCAGATGAAGCCACTCCATATTAGCTTTAGATCTGAAAATGTCGAAGTAGCCAATATAAGGTGTTCACTAATTAGTTCATCCTGACTGGAACTGTAGATACCATAGTCAAGTGGCTTGGTAGAAAATGGCTTGATAAAAACACTTCTCCCCTTGTTTGGGGTTTTTCACGGTTGTACATGGTACTATGCAATCGATGTTCGTCACGTGAAGGTGAGATTAGGAGTTAGTAGATGGAAGTAGTTTTTGTGATAAATATGTATGGGTGCAAGATGCGTGAACATTTTTTAACCCCTGCTTTCACACAGAACTGTAATCTTGGCTTACAATACAAAATTGAGCGTTCAAATTATATTGTTTGGTTATTAGGACGTTAAAAGACAAAAACATGTTTTATTTAAATTTGTTAAGAACACCGTAAGCCAAAGTAACACCCTATAATCGCCATGTGTCTGCAAATCAAAAAAAAAATGTTAAAATACCAGAAGTACGTATACGACAATTGATATCAAAAGAAAAATCACATCAATAGACTACTTTATGTCGACGCCAATTGAATTCATAATGACGACATTTAGCTAAATGGGCAAAGAACAGTGAAACCGTGTGCCTTGTCACAGAATTAAGTTAACATCGCATGATTGTGCATTTTTTTTTACATCCATTTTACATAGATCAGTTTGCGAATTTTGTTCGATAAGAGAGCTGTGTACAGAGCTTTTTCCGACAGCCTTTGTGTCTTCGATTGATTTAATGTTACACATTACCACTGGATTCAACACAACAACAAAAAAAATTGTCTATATAATTACTTACCATTATTTATTAAGGTATGAATATCTGGCAACAAAATGTTTAAATGATGTCATTAAACAAAAAGAGTGTTTATTTTTGCAGACGTTTTGCTCGTTGGTGACAATTTGAAGTAAAAAAAAAGAAAGCTTTTGTCAACAAAAAAAAAAAATATTTTTAAATATTTTCAAAAGGTGTTGAACACTGATATCAATGTTTCTTTTTTTGCAATTGGATAATTTTGTTTTACTCTTGAGAATCTTTACAGCTAGTACCTACGTGACTTCTCGCCAAGTCACGAAATTATAAATAATAATTATCTGAAAAAGGTAAAGTAACTGAATTCACACTTAAATGTTTATACAGGCACATTCCTTTTCAAACATTGCGCACTGCAATGTTTATAGAAAGAAATGAAATTGTGAAAATAAAAATAATATTGGAAATAGAAAATTTCCGCGTCAAAATTATTGAAAAAAAAAAACATTTTACAACTAACAGATTGGCAAGGTCGAATAAGCTGTCCATTTTTGGTATTTCAAATGATGCAATACTCAGTGTTGCCGAGTGAAAAAATAAAAAATCATGATTTTTAATCATGGTTTTAGAAAAAAATCATGATTTGACCGAATTTGGCAAAAATAAAACAACAACAACTGTTTCGGATTTAACATTAAGTCAAAATTTTTAAAATATTTTTTAGTTTGTACTTTTCAGTTTTTATGTTTACGTAAATGTACTTGGTGCTGAAAAATATAGGTAATGGTAACGGGCCATATTCATAGTCATATTTTAGAAGCGATTCTAACTTAGTCTGGAGTCTAAAGTTACTACCCAGGTTAGCAGCAGCTCTTTTCCAAAGAAAAATGAAGTAGAAGTGGGTATAAATTGTCTATGAATAAGATAAACCTCAGTCTATCTTAGAAGCAAGAAAATAACAGCTAATGAAAGAACTATGAATACATTTTATAATTTTGTATACTTTAAAATCAAAGCAATTGTGATTTTTGACAGTTTCGTTCGTGTGTAAAAGACCAATTGGTGATTCAGTATCAAGTCTATTTCTAATTTTAGTTTTGAGAAGTGTTATTTTTAACATCTAAGCTGCTTCTAAGAATAACTGGAGTTTATCCTATTCAAATTACATTGGATAAACCCCAGTCTAAGATAAACGGGGGTCTAAATACGACCTATTGGGCCATATTAATAGATCTTTCATAAGCTGTGACTTCGTCCCTTCTAAGAAAACCTGAAGTTTATCATCTTCATAGACAACGTAGACCCAAATTTCCAATGGAAAAAAGCTGGAAGAGCAACAGATGTGCATGTTCTGAAGTATTTTGCTTAGGAAATAAATTTTTTTTTTAAAATCAAGATTTGAGAAAAAAAAAATCATGATTTCATGATTTGAGTTCAGAATTCATGAAAACTATGATAAATCATAGTTTTTGGCAACACTGGCAATACTTCAACGTGACAATTCGAAAGTAAGAATTGTCAAAATGAAATAACTAACAGGGGAATCCCCTCATTCTAATTTTGATAAGAACGAATACAAATAATTAGGTACTATTGATAAGCAACATACAAAAATGAAGGCAAGTGTCTTGAGATTGATAGCATGGTTTCATGTTTCACTTATTAGATTTTTTGTTATTTGAAAATAGGAACGATATTTTTGAAAATGGGTTTGACTGAACATTTATGTGACTTCATAAAGATAGTCTATTAGCAGATGCACAGATATACTGGGAAACTGCAAAGCATTTGATTTGACCAGGGGTCTATTTCTCGTCGAGAGGTAGTTGATTTAACCTCAGCTACATTAACGACTTTAAACTTCAATATCTCCATCCCATCAGACCTCACGGATAAAATTTTAGTATTTTTGAATTATTCTGACCACAAACAATATTTCCCAATATTAAATTTTTTTTACTAGTGGTTTTTAGGGTCATCGATGTAGTAAAAGTAGCTGATGTAGTTGATGTAGCTTGTCGAATGTCGAGCAACAAACCCCAGGAATTAAACTGCAAACAATATGCACTCAAAAAATGAAGTTTTGAGTGCTTCTTGTGGTTTAAAGGTTACAAGTAAAAAGTCTAGAAATTAACTTTTTGGTACCTTACGGAGAAGGAATATTATGTCAATTATTTTCATGTAAACACAATTATATAAACAAATTGTTATTGCTTGTTAAGTTCTAAATGTCAACTCAACCGACTCATTACATCTCAAAGAAACAATTCAAGGACCTATTGTTATCACTCACATCCAAAAATTGCTGTGGGTTATAAGCAAACATAAAAGCTTGAGCCACAATCCAAGTTGATATGAACCTACATTATGTATTTGTTTTGAAGTATTAATTATGAACATAACATTATCATAGACACACCCTGTATAGAGTTATATCGTCTAATTGCGAACAATAAAGTAATTTATTGAAAAAGAACAAATAAAGAATACATAGCAAAAGTTCGAAGTGTAAAGTAGAATCGTTGATGATCCATTAAATAATGAATTTTATTTTTATTTATTTTTGTTTTGCTGAAGCTAAATAGTTTAAAATAGTTAAACACCAAGACAAACTTTAGTATAGTCTATTTAAATATATAAGTATGTACTTGAAACTTCAATGAATATTATTTAAACCTTGCATAAATTAAAAATGTTTGGTTTTTCTTTTTTTTTTGCTAAGCGAATTTTCGTAAGACTTTTTAAGTTCATACCTTATATTGATTGTTTTCAAATCAAACCTTACCAAATACAAACGTTGATTAAGTGAAAGTACGAATCGAGCAAAAGTTTGCATTTCTCTAATTAATTTTTAATAGAAATTTGTAAACAAAAGTTTTATGGAAGACATTTTGGGTGTCTAACGCCCAATGGCAAAATGCTTTCTACTTGAAAATGAAGCAAAGAATAATACTTGTTTTTTTATCATACTTTATCAGAGCTTTATATTGATAAAAAAATTAAGAAAATTAAGATAATCAAACAAAATAAATGGAATTTTTGGTTTTTGAAAAAGAATTCTCTAATTGAGGTAAAATTTATTTTTAGCAATCAAAAGTATACAGCACGCTGTTCACTGTCTAGTGTGTGATGAGATGATCTATATTGAGGAATGAACAGAGAATATTAAAAATGTTTATACGCTACCGGCGAATAGTAATGTATGGGTTATGTCCATGTATTGTACAACAAATTGGAATATCAACAAAGTGAAAACTTTGAAATGTCGAGACGGCTCGTTATTAGATAAACTTATAGACAGAATATGCAACGTGGTTCCAAGTAGTTTCTATAGGGTGGATGAAAAATAATTTCTTATTACTCAAAGAGCAAATATCCAAGAGAAATAAGCAAAGTAGCGTAAGTGTTTTAAACTTTGAAGTACAATGAAAAACTTTAGAAGCATTTGCTAATAATAATTGTAGGAAAAATCTATTTTATTGAGAATAGTTTTATGAATATAATATTGATAAATATAATATTTACAAGAAGATCAGAATATTGTCATATTAAATACTAGATTTTGTCTCATAAAAAAGTAAAATAAATCAGGTTGGTACGGGTAATTTGTTAATAAGAAAATTATGCCTTTTCACTAACGTATCGTTTTTGCTATAATATTTTGTACAAGAAAACTACATTGCATGCTAAATTTTTGTATGTCTCATAATAGTGCGTATCTTTTTGATGATGTCAAATGATCTGTTAATAAAATAGTTTTATAGAACGTTTTTACGTATGGCAAAAATTTATGAATCCGGACGGACTGAGATTGAAATTCTAAGTTTAGCTGCTTAGTCAACTGGAGAACATAGGACAGAAATAATAAATACAATTTTGTGGTATCATTTAGTTCTTCTTGAATCTTGTGAACAAGATCTAGATTGTTGTCAGAAGATTCAAAAGAATTCTCCAAAAAATAATGTAATAATGCAGGCCACTGTTTTAGCGTTCTTGCCACAACCTGTTCAAGAGCTAACCACCTAATAAAAATTCCCTTTAAAGGTAAAAGTCCTGCCAAATTTGCATTAAATTTAAAGTAAATTAAATTTATTTAGGCTGACATTACACTTTGCTACAAGTGTAAAATATTTTATGTCATTAAAAAAATAGGAGTACGAATGTGAAAGGAGGAGTACGGGAGTACGGAGGTGCTGAAAGTAGCACAATACTCCTATGGGAGTACTTTCGGCAACACTGTTTCTAACCGATGCACAGTGTGTCGTCCCCTTATGATAAATCAATTTTTTTTTGTTAAAAATTAATATTTTTGCTATTAAAATATAATTTAGAAGCGTCAACTCATATGAAAATATATTTATCTTAGAAAATAACCCAGGTTATGTATTCAAAATAAGCTCCAAAACATGAGTACCTCGGAAATCGAAAATATTTTGAGGAATTTATGGGAATCTTTGAGAGTGTATATTTCACGTTTGGTAATTGTTTGAAAAATTTTGTTAATGTTATTTTGTTTATTTGAGTGTTGTTATAAAACGTATAACAAAAAAAAAATTAAATTTATAAAATTATATATGAGTTATTAAAATTTCTTTGATAAATGGCCAAAAAAAAAAAAATTTAATTTTTAAACTTAATTAAAAAAAAATATATAAAATCATATCGATAATTTTTTTATATTATTTTGCCTTAGGCCTATACTTTATATTGGCAAAGTTTGGTCTGCTTCTGTTTGCGATTACCAGAGATACTCAAAATAATTCATTTTTTGAGAAACATCTTTAAGGGGATCACAAAAATGAAAAAATCGTTGTTTTTAATAATTTTAAGCCATACACAAGTAACAAAAAGCTGTTTATGTAATTAAAAATATTTTAAATATTGTTTTCAACAAGAAAAAAATTATATTTTTCTGCATACTAAATTTTTAATGTAATTACTTGACCCGGCCACGCTCTACTGTGTATTATAGCGTATTTACCAACCTCGCCGATATAAGAATTTACGAAAATGCAAATAAAACGTTATTTCAAAATTTGAAAGCGATTGACAAAAAACTATTCGAGATTTGCTATGAAACGCAAATAAACATACGATTTTTTTGTATAGAGAAGATAAACAAAACAAGTTAACTTCAACTTAAGATTTCCCAAAGTAGAAAAAAGATATTGAAAAGTTTTAAACGGGCTTTAAAAGAAAACATTTTGTTCTTTTAGAAACTGTCACAAATTTATTTAAAATAAATCACCACGTTCAAGAACATAACCTCAAAAACTGTTAAAAAACGACATTTCAGATTTTCTAACGGGAATATTTCAAAAACGTGATATGATAGAATTTTTCTGACTTCGGGTTCGAGTTCAGCACACCAAAAACCTTACGAAAAGTATATTTTTCTTTATATATAAAAAAAATTAATTTTGCTCACAAGTGGCTTCTTCAATAAATGTTAATTTCATAAATTATACTAAAAAAAAAGTAATAGGTTGTTTAATTTGCTAATTTGTAATTTTTTTTCTATTCCTGCCATAAAAACACAAAAAAAGATATAAAAACTCCAAAAACTTAGCTGCAAGTATTTATGATAAACTTTTATATGGGCTCGACACACTGTGCGATGCAATACATTTGTGCCAACGTTTTTTGGCAAACAGTCCAACAAAATCATTTACCTGAATGGTTTTCAATGCCTTCTTTGACTGGGTTTGTATGTCCTCAATAAACTCAAAACGGTATCCACGAAACGGTTCAGCGGTTGAAACTAATTCTATGATTTGATTAACCTGTTTCTCGTGTTATTGGTTATGGACGTTCAATGTCTTCATCACTTTCTTGACCCTCTTTGTAAATTGTATACCATTCATATACATAATGTACTCGTGTTTTCAATAGAACCTGGTCGCCGTAGTTATTTTGCAACATCTTTAAAATTTCCGAAGCTTAAAAATTTACTCCGCAAACAAAATTTAATTAAAGTCGAGTAAAATTAAGCATAAAATTGGTAAAATCTCGGAATCCAGGGAAAGTCGATGAATCTGTAAAATTATGTATAGGGCTTCAATAAAGGTCAAATAAGAAAGTTAAAAAAAATTTCACCGCTCTCGATTACAGCAATTTTTAAGGACCGTTTACTGTCAATCCGTATGAAAGCGTTCAATCGGAATTGATTTTAGATTTTGCTCAAACTTTGTAGGGATGTTCTCTAGGACTGTAAGAAAGCAAATCCATGATGATTTAACTTTAAGTTGCGTGGTTTCCCCGCTACCGGCATTTGAATTTTTTGCAAAACGTCATATTCATGTTACTATAGGTTTGCGCCTATTGAAGATGTTTTTTTGTTTGAAACGGCATTTTAAAGCTTTAAAATAGTAATTTTGGAATAAATATTAAAAAATTACGTATTAATTATCCCTGAATTAAAAACAATTTTTGAAAAACTGGTAATTTTGCTGATTTTTCATGGTTTTTGACTGGCTCCAGAACCTTGAACACTTCACATTTAGTATACAAAACACCCACTGTAATATAGGGTCCCTAGTTTTTGCCGAACAAATACCTACATTAGCAAACTCCGAATAAAAAAAGTTCTCGCATAAAAGAAAGAGCAGTAAATGTTCAAACAATATTTCTGTTTCGTTTTTCCGATTGCTGAAACTTATATTTTTCTTTTTAATTTGTCGATAGGTATAGCAAAATTATCGTTCCCAGAAAGAGCGTTGGATGTCGAATGAATATAATTAAACAAAAAAATGAAAGAAATTTGGCTTATTCTTGGTTATTTGAGCAATGAATTTTTATACGTCCATGATTTTGGCCCTATGCTCACAGTAATATAATTTGTTTTTTTTTTTACTGTCTCAATTACAACATGTGCATTTCGTCTAAGATTCGGTTGTATTTTGCCTGCATATCTACCTTCATGCAATAAGAAAATCAATATTTTCTGAAATATTTTTACAATGTATGTAATAATTCTCTTGAACTTTTAAAAATGCATTTTTTTTTATTGCACTATGAAAAATTCAATAAAAATTCTCTTTTTGTAACACCTTCATATTTTTATTTTTAATTCATATCGACGTAATTACAATCTTCTCACAATTTAATTACATGATTTTTTCCCATAAAAACTAAAAATTTTCAGCAATTTTTTTCTTTATAAAAATAATGCAACAATCGTTACATAGCCATAGTCGCATCAGTGCAAATCGCATGTTCAAATACGACTTTATCGTCATGCGAAATTAAATTGATTGACAAACAATGCAAAAAATACACAATAATATATAACACAAAGCTTGCTTGTCGATGGGAGCAAAAAATCACTCATCGATGGTAACGTACTTTCAGTACTACTCTTTATAATTTTTCATATTTATTTTCTCATTTTTTAAATTAATATTTGTCTAATTAAAATTTAAATAAAAATCAACCCTCTTGATTCAAACATTCCATCTAACGCCCTATTACAATGCATGTTTATGTGCCTATAAAATGGTAGGTACTTAAATCATACACACAGTCATATACCTATGAGCTTAAAAAAAATCAATAAAACACCATAACGACAATGTCAACACTGCCCCCAGCCTTCTTATTGTGACTCTTAAGGACTACAAGAACTTCCCTTTATAAAATTGCACCGCACTGATTTTTTACACTTCAAGTCAAGATCCTTGTATTTTTTTTTTCGTATACCGTGCCGTTGTCGGTCGTTATCATCATCATAACCGTCATCATCATCATCAGCGCCACCTTCCACAGTTGTTGGTGCAGCAGCGCATCGGAATTCTTTTTGCTGCACACAACATGGACTCGTTTCAATGGCTTCCACTTTAATTAATTCCGCATGAAAAATAAAAATAAAAAAAAATATCATTCATTGCAGTTGTCGTCAGGCAAAAGAGAAATGGAAAATCCTTTTTTTTTATAAATCCTAGCGCATTGCTGCTAAACTGTCAACGAAGAGGACATCCATTGTTTCAGTCAGCATTAATTCTTGTTGAGCAAAAAAAAAAAAAATAAAGATTTTCAAACGAACGAAATAGGAAAGAAGAGACTTGTTGGTAATTAATACTCTTGTTATACAAAAAAAAAAGACAGAAAATGGTGGATAGATAAAAAGCGCGTTTTATTAAGCTAACAACAACAAAGACAGTAAATTTTTTATTTTTTGTTTTTGTCTTGTTCTTTTATGGTTACACAAATATAATGACAAAAAGAAACAAAAATGAAGAATTAAAATGGAAACAAAAATATCAATTTCAATTAAACCGCAAATTGGTCTGCAATTTAATGCCAAAAGAAATTATACAAAAACATAAATAAATAAATTTTATTATTAAAAAAAAAGTATATTTTTCTTCCTATTGTTATCTTATAAAAAACCACCACTCAATAAAGACCTCCACATAGTTCATATATCAACACAATTTACCAACCAGAGTTTAAGTACGTTTGTGTACGTGTACTTGTTGTATTCTCGTAATAATCAGCAATCCAGAAAATCAAGTTTTACCAACACTTTCAAAGTTTTGTGCTGCTAATGCATCTACACTATGACTTATTAGATTGAGCCACTCAGTTTTGTAATTTTTTGTTTTTACACATTGAAAATTTTACTAGGTGTTGTATACATTTTTCTACTTCGTTTTACATAAAAAGACAAAGAAATTCGAATTCCAGCCTATACTATGTATTTTTTCAATTATTGTCTTGTAAAAAAAATAAAAAAAAAATTTTTTTTAAATATGATTTTGGTAAATTTAGATCTGTAACTAACTAATAGAACCGTAGTGTAAAAATGCATCCATAAGATATATATAATTTTTTATTTCAAAGTCTTAATGAGCTTTATGCACTTTACACTTTCCTTCGTCATAGCTTGTACCAGTCAGCCTAGCCTAGTAGTCTTCTCGTCTTGAAATACGTAAGAACTTACTGAAGAGTGAAAAAAAATAGTTACATAGATGGAATGCTGTAGTTTTCATATAATATGGGTAGACTGTTGGAAGACGTTAGATAAAACATGTATGTATAAGAAAAAGTGAAGGCGATCAAGTTTACTAATGGCAGTAAATAATTATAGAAATCAAATACAGTGTGTATGAGAACTTCTTATAGAAAACTTATTTTGAAAAATGGAATCTTTTTCAGTCAATAGTTGAAGTTGAAGATGTAATTTTTTTTTTTTTACCGTAAAGTAATGTTCTTAGCCAACACATTTTTAATGACATTTTGTTAAAATAGTACTATAAAAAAACATAACTTTCTTTGATCACACCAAAATTATAAATCTTCGTCTTAGTTCGCTTAACGATAATCAAATTGTATTCTTTTGCCAATAAAAGTTCTTGATTAAAAAAAATGAGAATCCTGAACTTCAGATTTTCCAATCTTTTTATTCGTTTTTAATGTTTTATTTTGCTAGAGTAATACCTAACAAACTTTAAAATCGTCAAGGACGTCCAGATCTAAATTTTGGATAGAGCCGATTCAATCTTTTTTTTTTTTTAAATATAATAACAATGCTAAGCTAAAAAACTTTTTTTTTGTTGAAAAAGAAATAGGTTGAACAAAAATATTGAAATAAAGTCGAGGCAAAGACTTGACAGACTATGAGTCAAATTTGACTCTATGAAATCAGAACATCGACCTTAAAATTTTTTGAGTGGGACTGTTCTTATTCGTTTGTCCAACAAAAATATTCGTTTTTCTACCCTGCAAAAAAAGAGCGAATTTCTTTATGTAAATATAAAAACTTTAATTCTATACTATTTAGACATTAACGTGTAATTGCGCTGGTTTGTCCACCCTGAGTTCTTGATTCATGCCAAAAAACAACGTTTGTTCACGGCGACATAGACAAATGATTGAGGTTGGATTTAAAATTAAAATAAATATTAAATTGTTTTTTTTGGAATGAAAGATGATTTTAACGTTTGTTGTGCAAAATTATTTTTTTTAATATCTTCTTAACAACTGGGCAACTGGTTTCAATTTGTTGGAAAGGTTTAAATTGAGTTTTTTTTTTTAAATGCTCCAAAATGTTTAACTTGTTCGATGACAGATTTTTGGAAGAGTCATTGATAGTTCTTCTTCTTCTTTATGAGTCTTAACGTTTTTAGACATTTGCTTTTAAAAATTCTCAATTTTTTGAAAGTCAATTTGGAGTTAAAATTTTTTAGGTACAAGTAGCCAAGTTATGATTTTGGATTTCTGAAGTATAGTTCCAAATTTTGTATGTGGTTTGGTTGTGTTTATAACACTGGTTAACAAGGGTTCTGTTGCCGGAACCAAAATATACTTTTCTGAAGGTTTTTGGTGTGCTGAACTCGAATCCGAAGTCAAAAAAATTCTAGCAGCTCGCGTTTTTGAAATATTACCGTTAGAAAATGCAAAAAAACGTTTTTTTTGACTACTTCGGACGTTTTTTTTGTCATGTAAGAAAATTTTTTAAAATTAAAATTGTAACGGTTTCTAAAAGACCTGTTTTTCTTCTTTTAAAATCTGTTTAAATCTTTCCGATATCTTTCGTATAGGTATAGATATCTTAAGATGAACTAAGTGTGTTTTGCTCAAAAATCATAGAGGATGCAATAACTTTATAATACATTGGTAAGCCAAGCAGCACATGTGTTGTCGAAAAAATTTTAGCTGTTGCTGACTACATATTTAATACCCTTTTCAAAAATGTAATTAAAAGACTTTCATGAGCTCTATTTTCTTAGTTTCAGCAAAGTAGATATAAAACAGAAAAAAAACATGTATTTACTTAGAAAAACTTTATTTAAAAAAATAAATTAACCCTCCTCTGGTGTGCTGACTTTGGAAAATGACATATAAGAGACCAACAATAGTCGGACATCATATTCGTATCCCAGAAACCCTGGTATAAAGTTATTACATCCCCTATGATTTTTGAGCAAAACACACTTAGTTCATCTTAAGATATCTATACCTATACGAAAGATATCGGAAAGATTTAAACAGATTTTGAAAGAAGAAAAACAGGTCTTTTAGAAACCGTTACAATTTTAATTTTAAAAAATTTTCTTACATGAAAAAAAACGTCCGAAGTAGTCAAAAAAACGTTTTTTTGCATTTTCTAACGGTAATATTTCAAAAACGCGAGCTGCTAGAATTTTTTTGACTTCGGATTCGAGTTCAGCACACCGAAAACCTTCAGAAAAGTATATTTTGGTTCCGGCAACAAAAAAAAGTTTAATTTTGTAAACCAGTGTAATCCTTGTATAACAACACAGATAAATTTTTCAAATACCCAACAGCTCATGTAAATATGGTTTTACGATTGTTTCCATAATTTTTATAGGGATTATGTTGGTGTCAAATGGGACAGTTTCGTGTATTACTGATTCATCGGGTCAAACCTGAAATAGGAGACCGAAACTTCAACGGGAATTATCAAAACGTTCTAAATTTTTTTTAACGATGCATTATCATGGGTGAATTGTTAAAAATAATATGTTCGATTGATAAATTGCATTGGCCCATTAAGACAATTTTTTTGGCATCTGAAAAAAATATGTTTAAGGTAAAATATGAAAAATATTCGTTTCCGTATAAAAGTCTCTAACAATAGAAGCCATTAAAAAATTATTTATTTAAAGTTTACAAGTCAATTGTCGCTATACGATAAAGCAATTTCTTGCCTGGTGCAATTGTCTGGAAAATATCTAGTTTTAAGAAACTTTAAAAAATAGCTGGTTATAGCAATCTTTAAATATTGTCAATTTGGTAAGCAATTTTTAATGCAAAATAATTTTCAAGCAAATATCAGTTTTGTTGATACATACTTACACATGGTTGACGAAATAAATCTTTTATGCCTAAACTTATTTTTTTTACTGTTTCCTCCTATTCCGTGGTTAAGTACTTAATACTAAAATAAAAATAAAATGTTACCACTTTTTTCTGGTTCTTGTGTGATCTGTCAACTAATTTATAATATTTTGAATTAATTTAACTTCAAACAAATAAAGCTAACTTGTCAAATAATATCCCAAAAACGAATAAAATAATAAACTGTAACTTTTAATTTTGTTGGACAGCTTCTTCGACACCCCAACAAAATCAAAGTAAGCGATTAAAATCAATTATACCAAAACATTTCAATTTAAATACAATTTGACTGGACTAAAATAGAACTAATAAATACCATTATAAATTACATCACAGCTCAAGTTAATAATTCAACCATCAGAAATTACTTTGTCAGCATTAGTTTTCATAAACAACCAATTATTTTCTTTCCCCTAAATGTATACCTAATAAACTTTTATTTTTCAACATCATAGTTCCTTCATCAACTATTTCAAATCCAATGTTAAATGGAAGTAAAATTCTATTCTCTGTGTTTTCCCCCAAAATCAAAATCTAAACAAAACTTTGTTTCTTCTGAATGAACTCCCTTTTATTATTTCCGTTTTCATGTAGTTAATGCTCCAAGAATTTCACATTCAAAATGTTTTCAATTCTATATATAGTTGAAAAGAGACTACTACATGCGTATAATATAATATGTTTTCAATTACCTTAAATACTTGTATCTAACTTAATTTGGATGCTCCATGGATGTTCGAATAAAAACAAAATGAGAATGTATCTTTTGAAATGTAATTTAATTTCCGAGCTAAAACTTAATAAAAAATGTATAAAGTATCAGGCTCCTATTGAGTGTTTACCACCATCTGTTAGCATGAAAGTTTCAAAAGTTTATTATTTGCTTACTTATTCAAAATAATTTTTACTTTTTGTTTTATTAAGAATTATGGTCATTATGCAAAGTCATGGTATGGTAGGTTCAACAGACCATTTGTATTAATTTCTTTTAGTTGCAAAATATTTTTCTTTTGTTTTTTTTTGTTAAAAAAATTCAATAAGAATTATGAAGAAAGTGTGCCACATCGATTGAGACAGATATTGCTCGTCATGACGGACTTTGTGTTATACATTGGGACATTTTAACAAAAAAAAAATTGGCTAAATTTTTTTAGTTAAGTTTTGGCAAACGGAAGTATGGAAACATACGAAAAAATAATACTCAAAATTTTACTGTTAGACATGTTGATATTTCAGTTTAAACTTATGTATGTATCTTGCGTTTCAAATTCTTCAATATTCAATTTTTTTAAATTAAATAAATTTTTATTTTTTTTTTCGATTTAAATTATTTTTAAACTAAAGAGAGACATTAAGATCGAAAAAGATGACTCTAATCGTTACATAACAAATGTGAATTCAAAAAGCTTGTACCTAATAACTTTTGGTCAACTTTTTACATCAAATTCCCCATTGTTTTTCGTATCCCATTATAATTATGGAAATTTCTGTCATGTGGGAATTTATTGTTTTTTTTTTTTTATTTTGGCGCTTCTTTCTTTATTTTGTATTTTAACCGCAAAGTGTATTTTGCATGTTTCTGCACAAATGTGGGCTAATTTAACTTGAATTACAGGAGTTGCGGTTAAAAGCTATTAACACAGTTCATTAAAAAAAAATAAAACAGACCAGAGTTTGAAAGACAACGACATGGACTAAAAACGACACAAAAAGAAACCCTATACATTAATTTTTTTGGAAGCAAATTTCAAGTTAATTTCATTTGAATTTGTCTGAGGTCTAAATTGCATTGTTGTAGCCGTTTGCCGGTACTTTGATGAAAATTTATATTCTTTAGGTATTATTTTTAATTGGTTAATTCGTTAATTTAAACGAGAGAGGGAGACATTTTTTTTGTTTTGAAGTACAAGAAGAAACACAAACAAAAAAATAAATTGTTTAAAAAACAAAAAATAAAAAGTACAAAAATTAATATGTTGTTAAACTTTTCTCCATACAAGGGAGAAACAAAATTCAAAAAGATTAAAAAAATTTTTTTTTGCATTAAACTAAAAATGTAAAATTTTTATAATTTAAATTTAAAGAAAACTGGTTAAACCTTTGATTTAAAAATATGTGTACATATTATGTAAATATGTGATTTAACATCGCCGACTTCAAAAAATGAAAATACCACACTTGTTATCCTTATTTTTTGAGAAATAGCTACTAAAAACGCTAAATGCTCAGATTTGCAAAAAAATTTTTTTTTCTTACATTCCAAGTAATTATCTTCAGTTAAAGTTTCGATATTTACCGAACATTCATAGAGAAAATATTTCTTTTGTCGTTAATATTTTTTTAATAATTGCCAGTTGTATCATTCAACAAGAATTCTTTTAACTCAATTAAGTACATACTTTAATCAGTTTAGCACCTTTTGATCGCTTTCTCTTATTTTTTCCGTAAATAAAAGATTACTCCCAATTCGCAGAAAAAACGAGATAGGAATTATTTGCTCCATAAAAATCAAAATCAACATTTCATTCATAAATCATTAGGTGTACTCGTAATTTATCTGAACAATCATCTCTTGATTCTTAGAATTATTGTCCCAGCCACCCGGCATCGGTCAAGGTGACTATAGTATAGATTTTTCTCAATGAATTAACTAAAACTTACAAACAAACAAATAAAAATTAAAATGAATGCCATTAACTGTATAGTGATGATAGAAAATCGAATTTATTTTACATTTTCCACGAACTATGAAAGAAAAACTTTATGACTAATCGTGTTTATTTGCACGTTCCGGCAGCGCATTACAAACTCACATGGACATTGAACAGACGGATAGTTTGTTTTTTTTTTTTTATTTCTATAATTTTATTTTTGTTCGTCTCATATCTGAATTATTTTAATAACAAAAAATATAAAAAAATGTTTAGCACATGACAAAGTTTAACATCCACACTGAAGAGATATATAAATTTCATGTGTTGACAGGGTGACTCTTATTTGCACTTAAAACATGTGATGGCTTAAAGATTAGAGAAGATTTAGTTAACTTTTGTGGTAATATCTCAACAGAATTTTGTGAAAACATGGTCTAAAAAATCATTTATACATTTTATTATAATGCATCCATAAAAATGCCGACCCAAATAAGCTTTATTTCTCTTAATCTAGATACACCCTGCGTATTTTTTTTTTTTTTATTAAATAATCTTATTCGCTTGATAGAATTGAATGGAAAATATTTTTTCCTTATGTTCTGTTCGTTGGGGTTGAATTCTTGGAAATTTGAATGAGTAGGAATGTATAACGAGTAGTTAATTCGATAATTGGCACACAGTAGGCTCGTCAGATTTGTTATAGTCTGGCAAATTAATATTATTATTTTTTTTTATCTTTTTTGAACCCACTCATCCAAAACAAAGCACACAAAATATTTATGATATTTGTATGTGAATTGATGCGAGGAGATGTGCTTTAAAAGATTGAATGACTTCACATAAAGTTTATATGTATATTTGTATAACTACCATGTGGTGCCACCTTAATTAGTTGTGAGGTTGGAAACATTATAAATTTTGGTGCTTTAAAAATAAAAACAAAAAGACAGATACACTTCTGCAGTTTGTTCAGAGATAATGACAATATTTTTCATCTTAAACTCGTTAGAATATTTTATTTTTACCATAAATACTAACGAAGACTAAACAATCGTTATTTATTCTCTTATACAAAAAAATGATTTTCTCGAATTCTGGTTCTAATCATGGCTACCTTCGTAGATTTTTCGGGAAACACCATTAACGAAGATTTCTAAAAAAAATTAGCCTTAAAAAAAACTGCAAGTCAAAACGAGCACCGTTACGTACTAAAACCATTCCAAGTTCTTTCGGGATCCATTCTTGAACAAAAAAAAAAAAAAAAAAATAAGCAGCGCATCGTTATTGAACCGTAAGTTTTAAGAACGGAGTAAGTCAATTTTGCAAAATTGTTGGGAAAACGCAATAAACTGAATAGCTTCTATATTTTACTGTTTTCAGATGTTTTGACCTTCAGATAAAATAAATATTATGTGGATTTCAGTCGAATGAGATACAAATTTTATTTTTATCGGTTTCCGTTAAACGTTGGACTTATTCCGTTCTTAAAACTTACAGTTTGAAATTTCACCCAAAAGCCAAATTTTGAATGAAATAAATAAATAATTTATTTAAAAAAAAAGTTTAAATGATAGCAATAGATTAACTATTGATAGAGTTTGAGTAATCAAAACAAAAAAGTGTTATACATAATAAAACAAAAATTTTATTGTGGTCTATTTTTTACTTAAGTAGAGCAAAAAATGGGAAAATGAAGGAAATTTAATTTTCTGTTTTTATTTAGAGCAATGCCATATGCATTTCTAAGCCCGCAAAAAAAAACAGCGTTAAAAAGCAAAAAATCGTTTTTCTTGACTTTTGTTCATGTTTTTTTTTTACTGTTTTGGTATGAATTTTTTTTTCAATTTTTAAAAAACATTTTTCCGTTATTAAATTTGATTTTCTACAAGTTTTAAAATCAATTAAACAAAATTGTGCTTTGTTTACGATATACATTGAAAAAAAAAACAAAAAAGGGGCTTTGGACCCCTGTCTTCAATTTCCACTCACTAATTTAATAGAACTCCGCGATTTTATCTTCTCTTATAACCCATTCAACGTTTTCGCCAATTTTTTTTTTTTCAACTTAGAAGATGTGTCTACGCCTAAAGATGCCTTTTGCATCAAAAAGCTTTAAATTTAATATTACAAAATCTACAAAAGAAAACAATGTTAAATAATTTACTTAGTTTAAAAAAAAAGGTCTAAAATATTTTCAAATGTTTTATTTTTACTTACGAGGTTATATATTTAGCTGAAGATTCTTTGATATTATTTTGAAATTTAACAGAAGCTTTTGTCTCTCAAAATGCCGGAAACTATGTGATCGTTGATCTATCTTAGGAAAAGGATATAAAATATTGTTTGAGTGTATTTCTTTTTAAAATTTTGTGAAAATTAAAAGTCTCGTCATGTTCAAGCTTTTTTGACTCGACTAAATCGACTAACATGTTACTAGGGGGAAGAAGAAAAAACATCTTTCTTACATTTTTGTATTTTTTTCAATTTGTGTTTTGATGTAGGTAGTTCAGGCTTAACATTAAACAAAATTCAATCTAACAATATTCCCCCTTACTTATACTTATATGTATCTTAAACAAAATATAAATGAAACTGACCATCAGTGCCTACAATATTTTATTACATTAAATGAATAATAATTTAATAATAAAAAAGACCAACCACTCCCCTCGAAAAACATATTCAAAATTTCATTCTGAAATTTCATTTTCAAAAAAAAAAATCTTCTTCAAAGTTTCTTGACCTACACAATATCAATTGAAATCCATTAAAAGATTTCAATATTGCACCAAAAGCCTTTCCTGCTGTTTTCATATCGATATATTTATGTATCATCAAAAGAATAATCGATAAAAAAAGTTAATATTCCATAATTCAGTCTCGGAAGTAATCTGTTGGTACACTGCAATTATTGGACTTGAGTGTTTCCAATGAATAGGAGTGTTTCTGTTGATTTATTTTTGTATATTGCAAAAATTAATCACTTCTTTGGTCACCATCATCGAACGATGCTACCCTCAATTGAAACGCATGAAATCAAATTGCTTGGGAAACCATGCTGCACCCTAGTTTATATAAGTATTTTACACTCCCAAGTCCCAAATGGACATATGTTTCTGACGTCCATTATAGAGGCGAATCCGATGAGCAAAACAGAGCGATATTACTTTAGTTGAGAGGAATTTCCGGTTTGAAAATTTACTGCACACTTAGACTTTTTTTTTGAAATTTTTAATAAAAACATATTCGCCTACGTGGAGTACCGCAGGGTTGGTTCTGTCAAACACAGAGGTTTCATGTACACAAATCTAACAACTGTTTATTACTTTAAGTATTGTTAAAAATACTTAAAAAAATGCAAATATAATGCGAATTAGTCACTAAAGTAAACACATGTGTTAGATATTGTATCAGATAAATAAGGTGTTTCTATGTTTACCCAATAAATATGCATTTTAAATATATAATTTTAATTTTTGAAAATTAAAACGCCATCGCCATACCCTCCGGAAATTGTAGTTTTATGTTATCAGTTTTTGTATATATTGTTAACCAGTGCTTATCAAAAAGTCTTCATAGAAATGTATTATCCAATGTCGTTATTATGTAATCAAGGCCAGATTGAAGCAAGAAAAAGATTTTCCTGTTTATTTACAAACAAAAATTAATGTCCAAAACTCTATGCTCTAGGTCGAGCTGTCATTGACCTTCAGTATTTTTTGTACTCTTAATACCCCACTACACTATCACCACCAGCAACGCCATTTCGAGAAAATTCATCACAGATTTGAGAGAACTATTTTATCAATTTTCTCGCGCTTGTTGGGTTTAATAAACGAATTATGTCAATTGATCGCAGTATCCATGAAAATAAATACAATTTCGAGGCCGTGTAAAGAAGAACAATATACAATTCGTTGACGTCCGTGATGGTGTTTCTGATTGTCAGTGTTGTTGTCACAGTTGCTTAGCTTGTGACGAGCGTATAATATGAATGTCACCTCCATAATAAACAAAACTAGAAACATAATTTAAATGACACCATTGCAAAAAAAAAGAAACACTGACAGTTGTCAGTCATTTATAGTAAAAACAAAAAAGTAGAACACATCCGAGGTGGAGTGCGAAATTATATACATATTTTAAACTTGTAAATGATATCTTGAATGGATTCTCTTTTGCCCACAAAAAAGTACATGGGAGCCAGGGATGGAAAATGACATTTTTTAATTGCACTAAAAATTTTATTTGTATTGTACTGAAATGGGTGCAATTGTATTGAAATATAATGTTCATACGAGAAATTAATTTAAAATTGAATCAAAGTGTTATATTTGCAAAAACTCTTAAGTTTTCTATATACATTTCGTTATTTTCTGCGTAAAGGAGTAATTTTTGTTTTATTTCGGTAAAAAATATATATGGGAAAAAGTTATTCACAGAAGACTACAAGAAGTATTAAGAAAATGAAAAAAAAAATGCAAAGATGTGGGGACCCAAAAATAAAATTGCAATTTTGGTTTTAAGATTACAATATTTTTACTGATTGTTGTCAAAAAAATAGAAAAGTTTCATCATTAAAATATAATAAACATAAAAATAGATCTGTCGTTTGTTATTACTTTCGATTTCCTCTGTTTTTGAAATCTTAGATTGCAAAAGAATTCTTAAGAGACAGATTTGTACTCGAACAAACTCATTTGTATCGAATTCGGTACAACTGTATCGACTTTTCCATGCCTGATGGGAGCTCGAGCTATGCTGTGTGTTATAAGAGTGCTTTTGTTTATAATGTCACACTCACTCAAACATAATTAGCATTCGTACAAAATATCGAATAAAATTTGATATTGCGACGAGATAGTAAAGTTGCTTATAAGTTTGTCAGCAGCCTACAAACTGTTGTTATTTTTCTTTTTTCATTGACATATGACCTTAATACTTAAAATTAGCTCCCTTATTCATTTTATATTACTAAAGAAAATGAAAACATACCAAATAAGAGTAAAAGTTCTTTCATTAGATAATATTTTACATATACAATATACACTTAGGAGCAAAAAAATGGAATCAAACTGGGTTTTGTAAAAACGGTAATTGATCAGGATGTAGTTGACACACATGAATGTTAATAGTACCATTGAAAAGCTTAAAATAAAAGCTTTAAGTAAATGAACTTAAAAATCTGTTCACTTTATAAAGATCCAATCAACATAAATGAATCATGTTAGGAAAAAAGACTGAAATTGAAACAGAGTGTACCTCCTCTGGAAAATTTAACATTAAAAAAATGAAGTGCAATTTATTGACAGATAACGCTAATACTATCGTAAGGAAAAAAAGACTGCAATTTGAAACAGACAGTTTCTGGAAAATTAACATTAAAAAAAATTAAGTGCAATTTATTGGAAGATAGCGCTAATACTATCGTATGCATTTTTATATTTTCCCCAACAATTCAAAGTAAGAAATTCAAGCTTTAAAATGAGACCATGAGACTTTAAAGAAAAAATATTTTACCATTGGAATTTTTGTTTTTAATATAAGAATTTATTTGATTCCGTTTTTTTGCTCCTAAGTGTATGTACAATACATATTAGGGCGAGTAAAAAAAATCGAATATCTTTGTTTTGATATTATACTTCGAAAAATCGATTGCTAGACACCTCTAGAATATACTCACCAAATATGAGCTCTTAATATTAAAATCCTCTGTTTCGCAGTTTCCCATATTTACATCAATCTTATATTATCTACTTTTTAGCAAATTGAACGCTCTACAAAAAAGACCAAATACACTTTTTTGTTTATCTAACCGTTTAAAAGATATTCAAGGTCCAAAGTTTGAGAAAACTATTAAAAATTCACTTTTTGTTTTTAATTTTGTAAGTAACAAATTAAAAAATTTTAATAATCAAACGGGTAAGACTCAAGACATATTCTTGTAGGAAACAGATTGCTCTACAAAAAAGGTCTTGTGTACTTTTTTCATTAATCTAGCCATTTGAAAGATATTCGAGGTCAAAGTAAGCAAATTTACAAACACATTTTTTTACTTTTTCAAAATTTTCTAGTTCACTGAGAATTTATTATTTTCAAATTAGCAAGATGTATTCTTGTAAGGGCTCAAATCCATTGCTTTAACCATTTAAAAGATATTCGTATCCAAATCCCAATGCATACCGTTCATAAAAAAAACTATTGAAATCAGTGGGCATTAGGGTTTGGATACGAATATCTTCTAAACGGTTAAAGCAATCGATTTTTACCAAGTAACTTTTTTGTGGAACGTTTGAGCCCCTACAAGAATTTATCTTGCTAATTTGAAAATAAAAAATTCTCACTAAACTAGAAAATTTTGAAAAAGTAAAAAATGTGTTTATGATTTTTTTTTAATTTGAAGTCGAATATCTTTCAAATGGTTAGATTAACAAAAAAATACACAAACTTTTTTTGTAGAGCAATCTGTTTCCTACAAGAATATGTCTTGTCCGTTTGATTGTTTAAATATTTCTGCTTGTTACAAAATTAAGAACAAAAAACGATTTTTTTTAATGATTTTCTCAAACTTTGGACCTCGAATATCTTTTAAACGGCTAGATAAACGAAAAAGTGTATGAAGCCATTTTTGAAGAGCGTTCAATTTCCTACAAGACTGATAGAAAAATGATTTTTTTTTTAAATATAAGATTGATGTAAAAATCGAAAGTCGATCGGATTTTCCCATTAATATTAAGAGCTCAAATTTCGTAATTTTGATTATATTCCAGAGGTTTCTGGCAATCGATTTTTCGAAGTATAATAATAAAAAAAATATTCGATTTTTTTGACCCACCCTAATATATACACATTTTTTTAGTGCAGGCGCTAGAGGTAGTTGAATATGCAAAATGTGATTACCGAGTTTCACGAATGGGTTTGAGTTCAGAAAAGATCAAAGATTAAAAATGTGGATCTTGCCAGTCAATTTTTTGGTCCATTTTTGTTTACCCCCTCTACTCTTGTTTTTATAGGGAATAAGCTAGGTATTGATTATGTCTAAGAAGTTCACGGGTTTTTATTGCAGAAATCGTTCAATGGGTTCTAAAAGAAGATAAAACCGCAGAGTTCTATAAAATGAGAGAGTGGAAATTGTATTAATCTGTGCCCTTTTCTGAACTCAAATCCATTGGTGAAACTCGATCCTCACATTTTGCATACTCAACTACCTCTAGCGCCCGGTCTAGCAGTAGTAAGTGTATAAATACAATGTCGTTGAAACATTCTAAGCATAAAGTTGAAGGATAAAATAAAAAAAGCTGAAGAATAAAACTGGTCCAATTTATTCTTTACCGATGATTTCTATTTTCACAAAGGTGACTCGACTTTTTCCAAAAATTTGTGGTGGATTTGAATTCTCCTTTGATGGAATTATAGTTTTGTTTGGTGATAATGTCTTCTGGCAACGGATCTGTTTTTTTCCTTACTTAATTTGTTCTATGACTTAGTGACTCTTGGAGCTTAATATAATTTTTTTTTGTCAATGGTCCAAAAACATGAAAACCCATCAGATATGAAACGAAAGTAAGTAAAAAAGATGGGCGAGCCGACTGAAGCTTGAGAAGATTTTACAACACTGAACATAATATGTTCAGTGTTGTAAAATCTTAACATATTTTAACATATTATGTTAAAATACGAAAGATTTCTAACTAATTCATTATGAAAGCTTATTAAATAATTCATTTAAAGTCATAAATTATTACGCTCAGTATTGTTAGGATGAGTAGTTCAATCAGATGTCAGTACAGTAAATGTCAGTGCAGAATATTAAATTGCAACATGCTGTCAATACTCGAAAATACATCATTATTTTCAATTTTAATAATAAATTCAAAACATTGTGTCACATGACAACAAGTTATCGATTTTTATGACCTGTTTTGTTGTTTTGCATAAAGAAACTTTGCATAGCCGGTGTAATACTATAAACATTGTCTGTTGTGTATATGTAAATAGGTAAGATCGATTACAAACATTTCTCACAAAGGATTATGTTTACCCCTATAATTTATGGTGGAGAAAAAAAAACAAGGGGTTGACTAAAAAAAAGTTGAGAAATTCAAGATGCTTTTGAAGACATCGCGTGAATGGGTGTGTTAAGAATACTTATTTTGATGAGAAAGAGAAAGAATGAAAATTCATGTTTAAAACAAACAGAGTTAGGTATGTGCTCTTCTCTGAGCTCTGACCTAAAGGTTTATACTTTAACCACAAAGTTAAAGGGGAAAAGTCACAAAAGTCTATACTTTATAATTAAATTTGAGATTCTTTTGGGGGTTTTGCGTTATAGTTGTTTGACTTCACACAAACTTTGGTTAATCTCAAAATCAAAGAGCTTATCCACGGTGTATAACTTTTCGGTACTTTGTTCTTTATAATACATATCTTCTTACTCCTTGATTATAAATTTAGAAAAACCTAAACATGGAACTTAATAAATGAAGAACAAAATGTGACAATAATATATCATACAGACAGATAACCATGAAAAAATCACTCACGACCTAAAAATCGGTTCGTTAAACCAGCACAACAACAAAATAATTACTGAGCTGAACAAATTGTAGGTATGGCACCATCATTAAGAATTTCTATTTATTTCCGTTTGGCATTCTGTAGATTATAACAGAAATTCCACCATGTGTGAAAAATCGTATTTCAATGTTTTCAATATTTATCTACACACCATTTACCTTAACTGCAAATTCTTAATTAATACTTGAAAAGGAAAATCTACCTCGTAATGACTTGCTTACATACTCGTTTGACAACTGCGGGTATTTTTTGAAGTGACCATTGAAAGATAATAAAACCAGCATGTTTCTTTGAAAAAGATAAGTTGATTGACGGGCAAATTTGCTGAACAACGTTAAAGACTTCAGAGGGTAAGAAACAAAATGAAACATTTAATTTTCGAAAAAAAAAATCAATAAAATTAAAGGAGTACTTAAAAAAAATGAAACATTTAATTTTCGAAAAAAAATCAATAAAATTAAAGGAGTACTTAAATGTTTTGAGTAAAAAAAAAAAGTTAGACAAAAATATAAAATAAAAATTCATTTTTTTAAACTCAGGTAATTATTATTTTTTATTAAATTTCTTGGTTTTCTGCAAGGTATATTTTTTTTTTTTTTTTGCTTCATATGGCAATTTGCTCCATATGGCAATTATTGGTTTCGTGTTGAAAAAATTTTGAAGTTAATCAAAATCAACATTAACATGATTGAAATTAATTTTGTTGCAAACAAAATTTAATTTAAAAAAAAAGTTTTGATGTTTTTATGTGCAACAAATAATTTATGCAATTTCTTTTTTATTTGCAAACATTTTTAATAAATATTATTTTTTTACCGACTTCCAAAAAGAAAGAGGTATTCAAATCGTCTGTATTTTTGTTTTTATTGTTTGTTACCTCATAACTTTGGACTGAGTGAACGAATTTTGATAATTCTTTTTGTATATTGGAAAGCTGGTGCCTATGCCATTCCAACTTCGTTCAGTTTTTGGCTATATCAACTATGAAAAAAAAACATTAAACATAGTTTTGATTCATGGAAGTCGGCTTTTTTTTATAAAAATGATTATTTAATTTTAATGGAAGGTAAGGCAATTTAAACAAAATTATTTTTACAACGCTGGGTGGTTCAAACACGTTTCAATATTGCACTGATGCCAACTCTCGACCACTTCGAACATAAACCTATACCACATTTTGGTCAAGAATATGACGGGAATCAATTCTTAATACTTGAAAAAAAGCGAGTATGAAACAATTTGTCGACATCATCAACAAAAAAATCCTATATGAAATTCTGTGAATTTTTGGTGCTGATTGTATTGACTTTGGGTATAAGGTATTTTTCTCCCAAAAAATATATTAAAGCATCTCACATTGTAAATTTCGATGAACCACCTAACAATTTCCATTTTCAAAATAACGACAACAGGACACGCGGTGCATTTTTCAAAGAAGCCTTCAAATTTGATCAAAGATGCATTTTAGGTCTGAAGGTAACAGATAAAGTTCTTTTGGATGAACACTAAACGGCTAGAGGTGTTCACTTGACCTCTAAGTTAATAACAATGCTCAAATGCTGCTATTAGTTAATTTATTTTAAATAAACATATTTTTCTTCAACAATATTTTAGATATACCTAAGTTGTTCGATGCTTGCTTTCAAATTCTTTTAATGTGCCTAAAAAGCTGTGTCTGCATGTAAACCATGAGTTCCAGCTGTTTGTTTTGCATTAACTTCGTATAAGCTACCTTGGAAATGGTTGAATTAACTATCAGGAAAGTTTGCTATGAATAAATCTTAAATCTTCTACGTTTTTACTTAGACTATCAAAATTACTTTGAGATTCGAGAATCCTTGGAGATAATCTTTTGGTTGAGAAAAACGTACCTACTTATAAAAATAATGTCCAATAAAAAAAAAAAAATATTTAAAGCTTGCGTATTGTATTTGTTACCTGCTGCTATCACAATTCCCTTTCTATCATCTGTCCCCACCCGTTTTGCATGAATCAACGATTTTTATTTCTACCCCATTCATTCTTCTTCATTCTTTACTTTACTTTAGGAAGTTCTCATTGACTTTTCTTACAAGTGGTCAATTAGAGCCGCTTTACAATTGCATTAGACTGTTCCGTTCACGCATTCCCAACGACTCCATTTACTTATTCAAATTGTATCTTATATAGATTTAAAGAACCCATATAACATATAGATACTCTGTCTGTGAATTGTACACTAACTGTTCACGCTGTCACGCGCGCTGCAATGACCTGGTTTCCTGTGACGCTGCTGACGAGTACGAAGAATGATGACAGAACGATGCATGGAAAAAAGTATATTTTTCACTCGCATATGTCACATCGTTCCATTCAGTATTGTAGTGGCATATCGTGTCGTCTATTTTGTCGTCACTAGAGTGTTGTTGGATGAGAAGAACAATAAATGTCAAGACTTGAAATGGAACTTATGATATAAATGTGGTTTCTGTCCCTTCATAAATGTATGTAAGCAATAAGATGAAAGAAAATGAAAAAAAAAAGAATACTATGATGATACTTTTTATGAGAGGTAATTATGTTAAGTTCAGAATTTCAACGTATAATTTGTGGATCGAGGGCGCCTTTTCACATGTATGCCAATAGTTTTTTTCATAAAGATATTTCATGTACATCTCTCGATGATACTCTTGACGTTTGTGTCTAAATGTCATACAGCATCAATTCTATCAAATGACATTTTGCTTAAGCATATTCAAGCCACACACCGATTTGATTTGAAGAAACCTAATACCTGGGCTTCAGATAAGACCACAAATAGTATATCGTTTCATTTATTTCTCTTATCAATTTATTTGGTGAATTAATCATCAATCCGATTATGCTTGTGTTTACATTTCTCTTTGTTTCATTGATTGACTATCTGAGTGCAAAAATAAAAAAAAAAACGAACAAACCTGCTTATGACCGCAAAGATTCAGCGTTATCAGCAATTTAAGAGACGTTTTTTTTCACGCGAACCTTATAGTTGATTAACTATAGCATATTACTCATTTCACTGAATGGGGGGTAATAAAATCAAATCACACAAAACAAACAGCAATCTCAATGACATTTGCGGTGACAGTTAAGCGAAAAAAAATTACCGCTTCTGTTCTGCTTTGTTTATTTTTTATGATGTGAATACGAAAGCGCTGGATATTATATTTTTTTATACTATATTATTATACAATACATAGATGCGTGACTTTCGTGTATGGGTTTTTGTTTTGTGGATATAAAGTGCGGAAGTTTGCAATAAAATTGATAATAATAACGTATCGTTCTGCTTTCGTTTTGCTTCAAACGGGAACCAGAGCCTGAAACAAACAGTTCTTTGTGTGTGAATTGTTTGAAGGGTGGGTGAAGAAGACCACTTACAAAAAAAAAAAAAAATCAAATCAAAATGAACTTTGATTTTATTGCCTGAAGAAAAAAGAAAAAAGACAGCATAATTGTATGCAGAGATTTTATATTCTTATTGAGACAGGTTGTTTATTTTAACATTTTTTAGTGTTTGTTTATTTGTTTTGGATGCGTTTATCTCATGGTAGTGTTAATTTGACAGTTTTGGAACGAAAGAATGTTGTCAAAATAAATAAGTTTTTGTTTCAATCTGGTTGTTTTGTACAGTTTGGAGCAGAATAGTGCAAGTTTTTTTCGGTTAGTGAAGAATTTTATTGTAACAACCTTTTTTGGTCACTAAATTTGACATATTTAAAAGGTCAGAAATATGTCAAATAATCAATAATTTTTTAAAGTTCACGAACAAAAAATTCATAAACAAATCTATCCATGATCAAATAATGGAACCACCTGATCTGTTTAAAATACTATAGCAGCCGTATTTATTAGATTTTCTTAAATTGGTTCTCAAAGGCTGTTTAGTTAAGTTTGCTTAAATATTTAATTTGTCTTTAAGCAACGTTGCTTAAAATTGTATTTATAATCGGATTGACATATACATATGATTAACTAAGCGATAGTTTTGTCAAAAAAATTGCCTAATCTAATACAAAACACTATTACATTTTAAAAACAGCACGTGGTTTTTGACAACTTGTATTTGTAAATAAGCATCCCCAAATTTGATTGGAAATCTAAATCGAACTGAAACACATTGCAACAAAGAAAAAAAAAGGATTTTTTATTATAAATCAACAAATAAAATCACAGTACGCAGGTTCGCTTAAAAAAAAAAACTCCATATACCATGTCTCAGAATCCCACGGCCTTGGTATCTTGGTATCCAGAAAGAGATGATTTTGTTTATGTTTATTGACCACTTTATTTTGTTTGTTAACTTTGTGTGCACAAAAAGACTTTAATTTAAATTTAATTCAAGCTTCAAATAAAATTACGTCTTCATATTAAAACCCTAAATAATTTAATACAATGATACTGAGCCTACGATCTTTTTAATACCTAACCTAATTCATATATGGAGAATGGCGTTTAAGTTAAGCAATCGTTAAGCAACGTTTCTTAAATGTGTAAATTCTTTATAAATACACATTAATAATAATAATATTTAGAGGTTGTTTAGGGTTAAACAACCTTTAAGATTTTTTTATTAATATAGCTGTAGGTATTTAAAAAAGTATAAAATATGCTTTTTTAAATACCTAAAGGCCGAAAAAATATTTTAATCTTAGTAATCTAAGCTACCGTCATATAACAACACACCGACTATTTATTCGGCGCACACTTGCAGCAGTTTCATCCGGCTAAACTATCGGTCTATATAAAGTCTAAAGTCTGCGGGGGCTCTAAATCTCGATCTTTGGAAAGTATACTTGAAGACTTAGTTCTAAATTTTTGACTACTCCAACACCATTCAGCAGAAATTCAGAATTACTGGTCTTTTTCCCTTATTTTCCTTGAAAAAGGCAAATATCCGTGTTGAGTATAAGAACCTGAACAAAAAAAAAAACTTGTTCATCCTTTTGGATGAAAACCATAGAAAAATCTAATTGTTTTTCTTCTGGTTGATTTTTGTCTGTGTTCCAAATCATAAAGTTGGTATGCCTTATTTATCGTTCAACGCTCATAAGAAATAGATGCATGCCTAGATGTTTAGGGCCCCAAAACAATCGGCCTAATTAGAATGCTACAATCAGTCCACTGGTGATTATAATGTTTATTTTTATCCCTTAAACAATTGGGACGGCAAATTTCAATAATATACGGGTATCTTTTATTTGACAATCGATTTTGTTTGGTTCAAGATAAGGAAATTCGATCAAGTTCGATGCGGGCTTCTTTTCACACAAAAGTTGGCAATTTATACCGGTTTTGCATTTTGATGGTTTAATTCATCATTTTCTGAGTTTTTTTTTGTGATAAAAGAACCTTGATAATAAAAAAAATAAATAATAATTTTTGTATGTTTTGCTTGACCGACTTTCAAAGAGATTAACCCAAATGTGTTGTAGAATTTTGTTGTTGTTCTTAACTAACAAAGATCTGAAAAAAAATATTTGTTTTTTAATACTCCAATTTAATAGGGTTTTCGACTTAGGTAAATATGAGAAGAAATGAGCTGATATTGCTTTAAAGACTTGTACCGACACTAACTCTATTATTGTACTTTCAAACTTTTTTTCGTATTTCAATGGTTTTTTGCAATATTTTTTAGGATTTTTAGAAGGGCAAGCAAGTTGTGCCGGTTTTTAAAACCATTTAAATACATGTTTTAAGCTCCTTATAAAATACCTGCCTGATTTTCAAAAAAATCAAGCTACATTTCGTTTATTTACTGAAATTAAATTTAAAAATATCAAATCAAACAAAACAAAAATACAAAAAGCCTTTAAAAACATTTATTTTATCGAATTGTAAAAAGAAAGCAAAAGTAGTTAACAAAAAAAAATGGTATCCAAAATGCGCTCATTTGAATGTCCAACATGGTCTAATCCACGGAGGCAACGAAGAGGATTCTTAAACAGGTTAATAAAAACCGTTTCATATCATGGTTCTATAAATTTATATTCTAAATATTTCTTAGTACATATACCACTCCATCAAACAACTATTCTGGTAATTATGAAGGTGATGTAACAATGTTTAGAGTCACATCACCAAGAAACTCCGATTCTGATGAAGAATATAGCAGTCTTAATTATTTTAATGAAGCCGAAAATACCATTGAGACTTTAAGAAATCGATTATTTTTATATCAACTTTCGCCAATTTATTCAAATGCTATTTTAAAAAATTCTTTTTACCAAACCCTGATACAAATGAACACTATTTTTATTTTTCTAATGGCCTTGATAATTCTTTCTGCGTGGAATATTTTCAAGAGAGTTGTGTTCTTTTTCATACAAAGAAGATATATTTTATATTATTGGATTAATTACATTATGTTTAATTTAGTTCCAATTACTAGTGCTTTAGTTATTAGTTTTATGATTGGATATTGTTATTATATTTGTTTTAGTAGTTCTCGTGAAATTGTCAAATTAATGACTTAATTTTATAATTTTTTGGTGTCATTTTTTTTATTTTATAAATTTTAAAATAAAGCCATGATGGCAATTACCTCTGAAAACCTTGAAATTATTTTATGTACACGTTTTATTTTTTTTTTTATTTTGGTTTAGATGACTTTTAGATCTTGAAATTATATTCATATATGACATTACAGACAACCTTTGTCTGGGACAAAATGCTATTGAGTCAGCTATCGTGATGATACAATTGTCAAGTAGTCTAAATATTTTATGATTCGTTTAATAATTGCAGTGCTATATCTACAAATTATAGACTTGTGAGTTTATTATTGTAAAGTGTAATTGTTATTTAACAATAAGAAGTTTATTTTATTTTATTTTTGTATTAGCTTAACTACAATATACATGTCTTGCCTACTTTGTCATTAAAAAATATAAATGTAAGGTACTACCATATATCAACCTATCTTCATTATATTGTTAAATATACGTTTGTACCTTATACATACGGATTTTATATCCGTCAATTTTCGTATTTTGCCAATAGCCGTTTTTTATTGATAACTCTGGACTCAGTAAAATTTAAGACGATAAACAACAACAAACGATTGCTAACAGTAAAAAAAAAGTATTAGGCACATAGTTTGTTATGGCTTAAAAAATTAAAATATTTACCAATCACTTGAACTTTAAAATTGAGTTTACACATTTACCAATAAAAGACTTAATATTTCCATCAGCTAGGTATCAATATTAAGCTTTCCCTTTCGGTTTATTTGTTTCAATACCTCACAAATTTTAGGTCTCATTCAACATCGTTTTTTGTTTTAATATTTTTTTGTACATACATACATAGGTAGGTATAAATTTTCAAAAATTTTTCAAAAACATTCAAAACAAATTATTAAGCGACACATAAAAACAACGTTCAATCAAATTCATTGGTACGTTTTCAAACCAATGATTTTTCAAAAAAAAAAAAAATTGAACTTCTTTGTAAAAATTCAAAACTATTTTTTTTTTGAAAAATTGTAATTTTAACCTAGTTACTAAAACATTTTTGTGCAAAAATTTTCATTGAAATCGGTTTTGTCGTTACGAAGAATTCAGGCTATGGCAAGTACCGTTATTTACAGTTCGAAAAATATTGTTCTTATTTAAAAAAGTACGCACTTATTTGCCACCTTACCGTTAATGTTAGCCCCAACAAATATTCAATTGGCACCAAAAAGTTTAGGCTGCAGTTCGAGACAGACAGACACAATGCTGAGACCCTCTTTTTTGCATTCTCTATCATCGTAATGTCCAAAATTTGCCTTAAAGTCCCTATGTTCATATATCGCAAGTAAAAACAGCGATTGAAGTAAACCCTTATTTACATAATCTCAGACGCATGAATAATCTCAAATGCATCTAGATTCCTTAAAAAAAACTTGAAGCAATCATTTTGAACATAATTTTTCTAATTTTCTTTGTTTCTTTTTTTGCAGATATTCGATTGAGCACCTCTTAAGGATTGCCACATTTTGCTTAGAAAAAGCAAAATTTTCATTGTTTAAAAGGCAGTTATGTCAACCGAATAAAATTCAAATTAAATATTCAACACTGCCACTGCGAAATTCAAAATTCGATCGAACTAAAGTGCATTTGAGATTTCCCTCCTTAACCACTTACAACAGGGAATACAAATAAAATAATTCATTCCAAATTACATAAATATTTTATGGAATCATGAATGATAATATGATAAAAATAATTTACCTAGTGCTGGCACTAGGTATATTCACTGCGATCTATAGTATAAATGCTGAAGTTTTGGAAGAAGAATCTGAATTAGAAGGACCACATGTTTGTAAGAAAACTGAAAAGTATGTTTATTTCGATTTCAAAAATTTAAATACTATTGTATACTCACCAAGACTAAAACATTCTTTTTTTCTTTTAGCTACAATGTTGAAGTTACGACAACAGAAATGCAATCTTTCCAGGAGCGAGTATCAATTTGGTGTTGGAATGTACCGCCGCGATGTTCTACTTACAGGCTTAAAACCAAAAAAGTTAATAAAACTCAAATCTTATCCAAATCCCGAATTGTAAAGGACTGTTGTGGTTAGAATTAAATTTTTCTTTCTTCTTTTTATCTAATAAAACTTTGATTAATTGGATTTTCTCTTTATAGAGGGCTATGAGCTTAACCCGGAAGGAAATAGTTGCATACCTGTATGCAACTTAAAATGTCAACACGGTTCATGTGTTGCCCCAGATAAGTGCAAATGTGAACATGGTTTTGGTGGACCCTCATGTGATATAAGTAAGTATCTAAAATAAACATATTTAATGGTTTTCTCCAGCCCAATGTTCGTGTATTGTACACATGGGATTTCCTTGAAATTAAATTTTAAACAAAAATAGAGACTTTTCAATTGTAACTAACATGTGTGGGTTTTGTTTAAGTTCTGTTTAAGAGTTAATTTAGTTGCTTTTTATAGTTAAGATTTTTTGTTTTTTTTTTCTGCTTTATTTTATGTTACACACAGCTTTTTTTCCACATAGTTTAGATTCCAAAAAATAAAATTAAGATTTTGGAAGAATCATTAACAAATTTATGTCCTTTATTAAAAAGAAAGCAATATAAAATTGCTGCGATGCTTTTGCATAATGTGCTTTTAAGTTACAAAACGATTTTTATTTATTTTAAAATAAGTCATCCATGTAAAATCCATTTATCATACATCGTAGATCTAGATCATAGAACGCTTTTAAAGTAGTAAGCAATTCCAATTTGTAAAATACAAGGCTTTTCTTTTTTTTTTTTTTAAACACTGTACCTTTTCCCAACAACTTTGGAACTTCCTCCCAGATTAGAAGTCATTTTCAATAACAGAAGACAGAATAGTTTTACCGCCACTTCGCGGTGCTTGATTTAAGCAGAACATTATAAATTAGCTATTGACCTCATGATATGTGAATTTGGCAACGCTCTTCTACGACTAATTGTAAATTGTATGGTATTAAAAAGGAATAGCATGGATATTCCATCTTTGGCACTAATGCGATACATGTTTCCCCATTACAAGCATGTTCTCTCTTGATTTCGTTCCTTTTAGTCGAGGACTATAAGGAAGAGCTAATGCAATTATCTGTGAGTCCTGCGAAGAATTTTAACTCAACCAAATATAGGAGTTTGTGAAGCTGCTGCTGCCTCTGTGACAGTAACTCTACCAAATAGTTTATATATCATCGACAGTTAAAAATTTTCAAGAGCTTACAGCTCAACTTGGCAGCAAACTGTCACAGAAAAACAAATCAGTCTCTAGCCTCATTTTAGTGTTGCTCTTACATCTACTTTTGCTTCAACATCTCAGCTGTACAGCCCCAGCTTAGAGCTGTTTGCTGAAACGAAACTTAATGATTTAAGTTCTACATAAAACCTTATATGACAGTTTACTGCTTAAACTCAAAGAGTTATTCGCCCAAATATTGAACAACATCCAGAACGTACTTCACTTTCTCGATTCGGCTTTTCTTGTCGTTTTCAGTTCCGCCTTCGTTAGCGACAACACTCCCAGGATATATGAAGCCCTCTTCTTTCTCTACCGAATTTTGACAAATATTTGTTTGAGAAGATAAATGGGTTCCGAGACTGAACCCGAATTTTTCTTGCAGTAAAGAAAAGTACATTATGATTCACCTTCTTGTTCAAACTACACATCTTCCATTTTCATACATAATACATACAAATTTCGATTTTATTAAAAAAAAAATCAGTTTAAAGTATAGAATTAAAATCAGAACCTTGAGTTGAATGACCTTATATCTGCTGACATAATGTGAAATTTATCCCAAATATTTTTTGGCACTTTTTTCACAACTTTACCCAAGTAGTAAAGAAAAATATATCTAATCTATATTGGACTTTCTTTGTAACTATATTTCACCGTTTGCTAAATGCTATAGCTTAGTATTTGTTTTGCGTGCCGTAGGCGCATTGTCATGTTCATCAAACAAGTTTCAGGCGAATTCCATTTAACATTTGTTTTGAAAAGAAAGTCAACTTCTGTTGACTTGACCAGAAATCTAACAGACCCTAATATTATTTTATGATTAAGAGCTCATTTCGACAACAAGTTAAAAGCTTTGATTTGATTTCGGTAACAGTGCTGGAAATTACTAAATGATTACGGGAATTTGTCACAATTTTGTTTCTATCTGATCCAACTACATCAATATGTGCTTGTCGTAGCGGTTCACGAAGTACTTTTCAGTACTATGAATATGAGAACTTCCTTTTCCTCCCTAAACTTAGAATGTTGTAAAACTGGCCCTAAAAAAATCTCCCGAAATTAGCCTAGTGTTGATCTGAGCGGGTCACCCTTTTAGGTGCTAAAATTTTTAATTTTAAGAAGGTTTTCAAAAAGAAAACAATCTTAGATTTAATAGCTTTACACTATAATTAATCGCTTCTTACTAACTCCTCACCGTGTGTTGGTCCCCCTTGTTATTATTTTCACTAATCCCAATAATACAAACCGAATATATACATAGTTCACCATCTTTTGGGTAATTTTATGTCACCTAACATAGTGTTTTATTTCCAAATTGATATGACCTTTGAACTAAAACCAAACAAAAATCAACTCCTCCCATTTTCCAAATAAAATTTTTAGACTGTCCTCCTGGACGTTGGGGCCAAAACTGCGAAAATGAATGTGAATGCATGAACAAAGGCACCTGCGAAGCTTACACCGGTGCATGTGAATGTGCCAAGGGTTATGTGGGTAGCAAATGTGAAGAATTCTGTCCGCCCGATCGATATGGTGCCAATTGCTTGGAAGAATGTCGCTGCGAAAATGGCGGCAGCTGTCACCATGTATCTGGTGAATGCACATGTGCTCCCGGTTACACTGGACCATTGTAAGTTTGTTCAGTATTTTGTTTTGTCTTTTATGTTTGTATCTTCGAAACCTCACCTCCACGTTCCTTTTTTGTGAAGATGTCAAGACCAGTGTCCTGATGGCAAACATGGTGCTCAATGTAAACAAGACTGCCGCTGCCAAAATGATGGCAAATGTGATCCACACAGTGGTGAATGCCAATGTACGTCGGGTTGGATTGGCCAAGTGTGTGCCAACCGTTGTCCCAATGGAACTTATGGTCCAAATTGCGAGTTGAATTGTGAGTGCTTTGGTGATGCATCATGCCATCATATCACCGGCAAGTGTGAATGCCCACCTGGATATATGGGCGAGAAGTGTTTCGATCAATGTCCCAACAATAAATTCGGTCTAAATTGCACTGAAGAGTGTGCATGCAAAAACGATGCTACTTGTAACCCAGCAACTGGGGTGTGTTCATGTCAGCCGGGATGGACTGGTCTAGATTGTAGCAACCGAACATGTCCAGATGATAAATTTGGTCTTAATTGCAATGCTACTTGTGATTGTGAAATGGAACACACGGAAATGTGCCATCCATGGACAGGAAGATGTGACTGTGCCGTTGGATGGAGTAGCTATGAATGCAACCGTCCATGTACTTTCCTAAAATATGGCAAGAACTGTGAATTAGCATGCGAGTGCAAGAATAATGCCAAGTGTTCCCCAATCAATGGAACTTGTTTATGTTCGCCTGGTTATCGGGGAGTCAAATGCGAAGAGACATGTGAGGAGGGCAAATTCGGACAAGACTGCTCTCAAACTTGTGACTGCCAGAACGGAGCTAAATGCTCCCCCGAAACTGGACAATGCTTCTGCACTCCTGGCTGGAAAAACATCAAATGTGATCGACCCTGCGAGGAGAATCATTACGGAAAAGACTGCCGTGGAGTGTGCGACTGTAAAAATAACGCATCTTGTAATCCAGAAAATGGTATTTATCTCTTATAAAATTGTGTAATGGAATTTATTTTAACACTACGATTAATAATAATAATAAAGGAGCGTGTACTTGTGCGGCCGGATTTACTGGGAAAAAATGTGAGCGTAAATGTGACTTCGGAACCTTTGGGCATGGCTGTGAACAACAGTGCGATTGTGATTTCAATAATACAATTGCATGTGATGCCGTCGATGGGCGGTGTATTTGCAAATCTGAATGGGGAGGTACGTGCATTGCATACGAGAATAGACATAAATCATTCGATTTCATAAATTACATTCATACTATTATACACTTAACACAGCATACTTAGAGTAGCATTGTCATTTACATTCATTAAAATCATTCTTAAGCTCATTTACTACTAGAACACACACATAACACTATGATTAGTCACTATTGGTGATTGTTTTGTTATTTATTTCTTTGAGACTTTAAGGCAACTTCGATGTGAGGTAATGAACGCAAAGTAGATAAATAAAAATTCCTATCAGCTTTCGCTCTTAAAAAAACAATTGAGATGAGTGCTTTCCTTTTGCTTCCTCTTTAGTTTCTATAACAGGCAAAATAACTACATTACACAAAAGATTTGGTTTTTTGTTTGTTTAAAATCAAAACTTTTTTTTTCAATAAAAAATTTTGTGACATGCAGATTTTTGGTATACAGGTTTGTATTTGAGTGGTTCAGAATCTTTGAAAAATGCTGAAATTTTCTTCTTGCACTAATCCTGTTATAAGGGATCTTCTTTGTTTTATCGTGCTCTGTTATGATTTCGATATCGAGGGGATCCTAACTCCCCCAACTATCTGCTTCACACTAGTTACCCGCATATGGGGTTCGCGGGTTGGACTACATAAATCGGCGACCGGTTTTGTATTTTTCCATTTCTGAGGCCAACTGAATGCTGGTGTTATTGCATTTGCTTGTACCAAGAGTTTTTAGGCCTTCCTTTCTTCTTACTCCGCGATGATAGAGAATGCGAAAAAAGTGGGTCTTGAAAGTCCGTCTGTCTGTCATTCTGTCAGAATGTTTTTTTCGGTATTTATAAGAAGCTACAGCCTAAACGGGCTAATCCACTTCAAACTTGGTATGTAGGAGTTTTTGAATCCTGTACAGAAGGGTTTTTGGAAAAAATTGTTTTGGATCAAAAATAATAGTACCTTTTGTAATAATAAGAAGAAAACTAAATAATGAAATAAATTCATAATTTGTTTATGTTTAGTGGACTATATGAATTAATATGAACTAAAGTACTTTTGTCCAAATGCGTTTCGCCCTGGTACAACAGTTGGGCTCATCAGTTAGATATTGTTGCACCCTTTCTTAGACGCCTGTCACATACTTTAATTTACTCAAAAATGGCTGCTTCGATTTTGATCAAAAAATTCAAGTATTAGTTTTTAGACAAGGTCTACCTTTTCTTTTCAAAAATCGTTGTTAACGGTACCTCCCATAGAACCATTTTTTTAAATCTGGTTTTCTCCCAAACGATTTGCTTAATTTCAACGATTTCTTCAAAACAAAAGCGGAAATCAAAAATAAAATTTTGAAAAAAATCATTTTTGAATTTTTTGAAAAATCGAATTTGTTTTAATTTTGGTTAAAGTGTTGATTAATAGTTGCTACAAAATAGCATGCCAATTTTAATTTAAAAAAATTTTTATTAATTATTTATGAAAAAATAGTTTTTTAAAAAATTGCTCTAACCATTTTGATTTTTTTTCTGCATAATTTTTATTGAACTCAATTCCATTTAAAGATTTCTTTTTTTTTTTCATTTGAAGAACGGATCTTAGTTTTTTTAGATTTTTTTTTATTTTCAAATACACTTACCAAATTTGTATATAAAAGTCATACAAATTTTAGTACTTTGAATTCTAAAAGCAAGTACGTGCGACCCAGTCGTGCATTTTATTTCATCCTATTTTCGGTTGCTTTGTATTTATTTTATTTCTGCCTTGTTTAGTTCGCTGACGACATTTAAAAAACAAAAAACTCTAGAACTTTATAAATTGTTTTTCATTCAAATTGCGACGCTTATGCCCACCGATAAAATGATTTCTTTTGACATTTTCTCAGTGCTTATGGAACGTCTCGATGAAAGAACAAATTTGAAATCTCAAAACTCCATTTTGTCATGTCTTTGTCCTAATTTGTGAGAAAAAGTATAATAAAAATATTTAGAAAATCTAGCGGATTTTGATAAGATTTGAAAGATTTTGCTCGAAATATAGAAAAAAAGGTATAAGTATAATTATATTTGTGAACTCACATGTTCCTTCACTTTTTTCGGTCGATAGAGTCTGCTTAAAATATCCCTTTTTGTCTTATTATGTTCCCAACTCTAAATGAAATTGCTATTTTGTATCAAACAAATTTCTCACGAGAGCTTTTAAATTTTCCCTCTTTGGAAATTTTGGTCCAAGGTCCAATTTTCTTAGAGTGAAATCTGAATTCTGTCAAGTGAGAAGCCGTTACATATAGAATTACAAGCATCTTTCTTAACCTATTTGCTTTATTATGTTGTTTATTGATTTCTTTTCTTTTCCTTAGAAGCTTAAAATATTCTTACTGTGATTACATAATAATCATCTTATCATATTCATATACCCAGTCAAAGTCGAAATTTGTTTTAGGCCTACTTTAGACCATTATATTTTTTAAATTGACATTTTCGATGCATGTGCATGATAAAAGAATGAAAATTTTATCTTTTCTGCCTAAGCTTTTAAATTCAAGCTGCAATACTTAAACTGCTTGCAAATAAAGCTAATGACAAATTAATTTAGGATCCAATTAAAGCATCTTTATAAAACATTGATTTCAACAAATATAACATTACTCCAGTACTCTATTAACAAAATGCATGATCATTATACATAATAAATCTTACCACACATGACATACTTTCATTTTGATCACAAAATTTATTTAATATTTTATTTTAATTTCTTTTTTATTTGCATTGTTTTTCGTTTTTGTTTTGTATTTTTTTTTTTTTTTTTGTTAATGTTTTTGTTGGTCTTGTTAATATTGGTGGGGTTACCCTAACATCTGCGTACAAACACGGACGTTGTGTAGGAGTCCATTGCGAAACACAATGTCCACCTGGCTATTATGGCGAAAATTGTGAACAAGCTTGCAGATGTATGAACAATTCCTCATGTGATGCTGAAACTGGCAAATGCATTTGCTCCAAGGGTTGGACTGGCGATGATTGCTCGAAGCCATGTCAAAAGGGTTTCTATGGAGCTGGTTGCAAGGAAAAATGCCCAGATATAATTCATGGTAAATTCATAAATCTCATCTCATTTTCAATTCTACTAATACATTTGTATATTCATAGGAAACAAAAGTTGTGATCACATCACTGGAGAGTATGTTTGTAGACCTGGTTATGTTGGAATGACTTGTGAACATCCCTGTCCATTGGGTTTGTATGGACCAGGATGTGGACTCAAATGTAATTGCAAATATGGAAGCGAATGTAATCATATTAATGGACATTGCCAATGTTTGCCTGGTTGGACTGGTGCCAATTGTAATGAATCCTGTCCAGAAGGTTTCTATGGCTTGAATTGTGCTCATCGTTGTCAGTGTGCATTTGCAGAAAAGTGCCGGAAAAATGATGGCTATTGCATTTGTTTACCAGGCTACACAGGAACGAGATGTGATGAAGGTTTGTATTTTCTTAAAGCTAACTTCTACATAAATTAACATTTTTACTTTTTGTAACTTCCAGTGTGTCCTGAAGGCTTCTATGGAGAGCATTGCAAACACGTTTGTGACTGTCCAAGTCAGAACTTCCAGTGTCACATTACAGAAGGATGCGTTTGTCGTCGAGGATACAAAGGAGAAAACTGTGATATTCCAGCAGCTGAACAGAGAGTTCAAGAAGTCGTTATTGAATGTAAGTTTTCATTAGAACAACATTATCTTAGAAAAATTCCTCTTATCTTTTTCTTCCCATAACAGCTAGTCGTGCCGGCCTGGCTTGGGGTCTTGTATTGGCAATTCTATTTGTTGGAATTGTTGTTGCAATTGTTTTCTATTATCGTCGTCGAGTATCAAATCTTAAAACTGAAATCCAACATGTTCAGTATATAACTGATCCTCATGGATCATACCCGGATCGCCATAACTTCGATAATCCCGTTTATGGATTCCAAGGTCCTGACACAAGATTGCTTAATAATTTGCGCCCTAAAATGAATAATTTGGATCGCACTAATTCAGAATATGATGATTCTAATGCAAGCAGCAGAGGTAAGTTTTTTTTAAACATTTTTTTTTCTACATCATAAACAATAATAAAATGTTCATTATTTTTTTAGCTGGCACTTATTCGATTAATTATAACAGCGACATGTTGCAGAAAAATCTAAATGCTGATCTCACTAATCCTAATGTTTATAATAGTATTGAAGACCCACTCAAAGAGGAGCATGTTTACGATGAAATTAAACAAAAAGAAGGATATAAAGATCCTGGTAAGACTGCATAACACAAATAAGCTGCTTGAAACCTACAAACGAATAATTTCAATTTATTTCAACCTTTGCTTTTTCAAGAATTATTTTAAACATTTTTTTTTATTTGCAACATTTTTTTTTTTTTTAATTCCACTTGAAACAAATTTCCCTGAGCTTGATATTGAAGCTGAGATGAGATCATTAACTCAAGTCTTTTAAGATTTTCTTTTTCATTTGGAAACAATGCCTTCTTTTGTTTCTCATACTCTATGAACTGATGTTGAGGGTTTTATTGATTTCACAAGATATGTTTGCCCATTCTACATGTCAAACATAAAGTCGATATATCTTTTTCTCCAGATATTATTTTTTCCATTGGATTAAAAACATTGAGCAGGCTGAGAAACATTCTCTGTAGAATGTAATGTACTGAATTTTGCATTGTTTCCTAGAGTGAGAAACTATGACTTACTAATTGCGTACACATTAAGCGTTACACTCACGTTTAATGTCTAAATAGTCTCCATATCTGGCAAGTTTAAACATTTTTAATGCAAAATAATTTTTTGAATTATTTATCGTTCTAATGTTCTAATGAATGTTCCAGTTATTACAAACTGAATTAAATTGTCCACCGAGATTCAAAACTCTAGAGTCGTCAAACTTCTTGCGGACTGAGTAGTCTGCATTTTACTCTCAAATGAACACGCACCTTAAGATACCCATTCTGTGTTCGTTCAGTCCTTATAATATAATATTATTGGATGACCATCATCTTCAATTTACACCTAATAAGCTTTGTTAAAAAGTTTTAGCTCTCTATTAAGTTCGTATACGGTAGAAACAAAAACGTTTGCTTGTTTATTTTTGCATGAATATTATTTATTTATTTCGATCTCCTCTTTTTTTTATTAAAAATGCACCTACAGTTAAGGAATATCGAAAGAAACTATTCCCTGACGGTAAGACATACAATTTATGACAATAAATTTCAACTATATCCCTTTTATTTGTTAATCTTGATTTGTTTTTAAAATATTTTAAAATAAGGAATTGATATTTTTTCCCCAGATGAATATGATCACTTGGACTATTCCCGGCCCAGTACTTCTTTCAAACCACATTATCATCGCATGAACGACAACACAATTTTGAATATCAATAGCGATGAGGAGAAACCAAGTAATTTGAAAACAAAGTCAGTGCTATTAGAGAAAACATCCGATACAGATAGCGAAGCGGCTGGTTATGATGATAGTATTTGTGACAATATGGATGTATCAACAGCGTCAGCAAGTTCAAGTATTTCTCCAAAAAAATAAATTTAGCAGAATTCTAAACAACGAATTTTGTGAAAGATGGAAATACATATCCATTTTATAGTTTTTTTTTTTTTTTTTATTTGAAAAAAAGAGTGAAAGTAATTTGTTTGTGTATAGGATTATAGATTTTTAGTAAAGACGCTTAAATGGCGAATACTAAAGTTGATGTATGTTTAAATATTTCTTTTTTTTTATATATATAATAATATTTTACGTACAATAAGTTAACGGAAAGATATGAGCAAGGTATTTTAATTTATTCATTGTGTGTTTTATTGGCAAAAGAGAACAATTTTACGCATATTGTTTTTATTTATCATATTCCTTTAAATGATTGTAAACTGTTGTAAATTTTAAAATTTATTTAAATTTATATAAATGTATTGTAATCTTGTGTCGAATGTTATACTTATCAAACATGTTTAACAATTTTTAATAGTAAAGTTCAATTTTTGTAATTTTTTTTTAGTAAATTGCATCTCTTTATTTAAAATTTGTTTAAACTGTCATTCATCGAAGACTCAACCTTAAAACAGAAATTGAAGCTTCATAAAAGCGGATATTCTCATAGTTTAAAGAAAGTTGATGTTAATTTCCGTCTTAAACCTATAGTCAATGTTGGATTGCGCCAATTTGTATGCGCTCATAAAGAACCAACTCTACCTTCAACACCAGGTAGTACCTTCCAGTACTTCCACCAAAAAGTATTTTTTGTTTCTTTTCTTGGCCTCATACAGCTTGAGTTGTTCTAGATCAAAATTATTAATATAACAACATCTTGAGTGCGCAACAGACTGCTTTAACAGAACTAGTTATCTCATTGTCACGTATTATATCAGAGCACGTAACTTTTAGGTCAGATTCTATAAGCAAACGAAAACAGTCATTCGTTTTTAGAAAACTGTTTGTACGTTTACGCGGTACGAAATAAAATCTTACCGCGAGATTTCTTTGAGTTAACTATGGATCAAGTTAGCAAAATATATTTTATGTTATACTCTCTAAGTGTTTAGAGAGATCCTTTCGCATCCATCTTTTACTTCTTGAGTTAATTAATGCTTATTTATTCTAACTCAGCACCGAAGTATTTATTTAAAGCACAATTTATTGGATCTGAACCCTATTCCAAAATATTGTAAAAATTGTTTATGCGATGGTTAATGTTTTTCAATTTCATTGCGACAGTCTCTTTGGTTTGAAATATACAATTTCAAAAGCCTAGTAGAGTTGTGTTTGTATTTTAACAGATAAATTGATGTTGTTTTAAATAAATAACATTCGGCATTGATTTGAAAACTTTATTGAAGTAATGATATTTTAATTTCTTTAAGTAGTTATAATGTAGTTTATTAAAAGAATAAATAAATGTAAGGTTTTTTCCTGAATTCTTGAATAATAAAGATAAATAAGAGGCCAAAATTTTCTCTGAAATAAGAAGTGATTCGCTCTGCTCAAGTTAAAATGAATGCAAACTATATGACTGAAAGATTCTTGTTCAATTTTAACTTTCCGTTATTGAAAATAAAACAGAAAGAAATTATAATTAAACTAGTTAAGTATTTTTTCATTTGTAAATATTGCTTTTAATTTTTTTTTATCATATTTTTTTTTTTTTATTATTTTTCGATTTTCGATTTTTTAAATAAATACAAAAACAGCAATAAATAATACTGACATTTTTCTTCAAAATTATAAAAAAAACATAAACATACAAAAATATATAACTTCATATAGCATAAAACCATTTTAATATTCAATTTATTGTTCATAATTATGATATAACATTATAAGCCATAGCATAAATTACTTCACACAGCAATAATTTAAAAAAAATATAAATTAAATCAAACTCCATAATAATCATAGCTCATAAAAGATTAAATTTTAAATTAAAAAAAAAGTTCTAGATCTTACAACTTTTAGAATAGTGTTGAGAAATCTATTATAAATAAAAGAAAAAAAAACATATATTTTATATACAAAAAAAAAAAAAAAAAAAAACAATTTAAAAATTAAAACCCTTAGGGTAAATCAAGTTGTGCAAAATTTATTTTTAAAACCAAAATTATATTTTCAAAATTAAATATGTATTTTTAAAAATGTAGTTGATTAAATTATACAAAAAAAAAAAAAACAATATATTAAATTAATTGTATTGAATTGATTAAAAATTCATATTTACCTTCATATTTTTTAAATAAATACATATTTACATAAACAAAATTGGGTTTCTTTTCTACATATTGTGCTTGTGAGTTTGAATTTGGGTTTAAATTAATGTTCACAACTTGCTTAATTTTAGCTCTCATACAAAATTCTCTCCAAATTTTAGCCGAGCTAAAATTAAGCTGATAGTTATAGACGGAAAGTACGCAATTTCAAACTAAAATAGCAAATTTTCGTTTTGTACACTGTCGAGGTTTAGTAAAATTCACAGATAAAGGTTTGTAAATACAATGTTTTGAAATTGCTCAGCAGCTTCAATTGTTTTTAGGACACATTTGTAATTTTCACAATTTCCATATGTCAAAATTAAACTTGAAATTTTGATGACGTTTGGAGAGAAAAATCTCATCTGAAATTTAGCGCGATCTGCGTACCAGGCGCAAACCTTCATATATTCCAGTTATAGAAAAAACACCAAAGAGAACTGCTTGGCAATACGAGAACGAGCTGGAAAGGCCTCAATGATTAATAATTATAATAAAATTAATTAAAATTAATTTTATTCGGAACTAGAAACTTTCCCGAATATTGAATGAAAAAGATAAATCCATGATTTGATTCGAGCTGCAAAGAGGTTATCTGGGTGAGGGTCCGTTGTTACAAAGCGAACTTTACTGAGGAAAACCGGAAAAAGTTAAAAAAAAAAAAAACTAGGAATGAATCTTCTTGCCAACTTGTTCAGTGGGCAAGAGTTCTGAAATACGCTGTTATATTTAGGTACATAAATCCCTCTTTACCTTTGCCCACATCCACCATCTATGGGTACACTTATGTACATCGCCAAAAACGCTACTAAAAAAGGTAAGGTTTTATCCAAAGGTTAAGAAATATTTCATTCCCTATGATCTAGCTGTTTTAACAATCTTTGCAACTTAAGCATTGAAAAAGAACATCGAACCCAGTCGTGCATTTTGAAATATAAATCAATTTAAATTCCTATTAAAAAGCTTATAGCACTTATTTTTTTTAAATATTTGTACTTAGGTAATCTGTAGTGGAATGTTGTAACCGAAGGATTTACTTACCCAAGCCAAGTACCCTATTAAAACATCTTCATCATCTTGAAGAATGCATGTGTCCTTGCATTTGACACTGCAAATATTACATAAAAACATTTTTTACTTTTCACTTTGTTGCTTACATAAATAAAATTAAAAAAAAATAATTCCTCAGGTTCCACCGAGATTTGAACTCGGATCGCTGGATTCAGAGTCCAGAGTGCTAACCATTACACCATGGAACCACATTTGCAGTTGATGTCAAATTGCCAACTTGAAAGCCTTTCATTGATGTTTCCCAAAAATACACAACTGAGATGCAGAATCATTTTCAAAAGATAAAAAATGAATGATGCACTTTTTGGCAACACAAGGCAATTTTATTTTTAAAATAAGTTACACAAATACATAAATAAAACAGTTGAGCGAGTTAGTAGGTACTACGTACATATCTTTACCTCTATACATCATTATATTCACATAAATTAATGTAGGAAATGGCTTCAGTGCCGTTCAATACCTACATTAATATGCAATTTATAAGAATGCACCTGTTCAATAATTTAATGGGTGGGTGGGAGTCCTTAACAAAAGAAAATGAGTTAAGAAAAAAATTATCTTTTCTATTTCAATGAAAATAATATAGGTAGGTGTATGTGGTACTCTACCATTCCCTTGTATGTCCCTTCCTTAATTCTAAATGAAGTGCAGTGAATTGCACTTAGGATATATTTTTTGTAGGGAAGCTTTGGGAGCATGAAAAGTGAAGTAAAAAGGTTCCACCGAGATTTGAACTCGGATCGCTGGATTCAGAGTCCAGAGTGCTAACCATTACACCATGGAACCAGGTGACAGGACCTTTTAAACTATAAACCTTGATGTAATTTTTTAAAGGAGTTTTGAGTAATGATTCCTTATGGAACCGAAAGTTTTTCTTTAAAAGAGCCTCTACTATTAAGGCTTGAGCTTAAATTAAATTCATCGCATTCATATTTGGGTGCATTTGAGCTGCTTATAGATTCTTGCGTTTTAAAATGAAGATGAAAAAAAGTCTAGGTGGGATTACTTATAAATAGGTTGTATGGTACAGACATGAGGTACCTAGGTGCATATACTTATAATAGTACAAAAAATGAACCTTAACTAAAGACTTAATACATAAAATTTTGCACTCCAGTGGGGAGTGGGGGCATAATTGTTGTAAGATAGGTACACCTAGGTGTATGCGTAATATTTATTTCTCTAGTAAATTTTTCGAAGAGCTTGAAATATATTTCACTGTTTTGAATATTTTGCAGGTATTATTATCACAGTGATATAATACTGCCATGCTAAGGGCGCATATCCGTTTTTGTAGTTTTGAGATAAATGCATTTTAATGAATAAGGAAAGAGGTTAGATTTGTATATATGCTCAATTTCAAAAGTGATTTTAAGCAACTTGTAGTAGGAAATATTTATGTTTTAGTTTACACAATAATATTATAGTGTTCAAGCTTCCGAAATGCGTAGTTTTTTTTTTTTTATTCTTAGAGTTAGAAACATAAATACATTTTTCTATTAAGGAATACAGCTGAGTAATATCGTTGTGCTTATCTTCATTTACTATTTTGAGCCACTTGAAATTGGAAATGCGATGTTTTAAGTTGACATATGTGCCCTTAATTATGAAAGTGGACTAAGACACTCCTAAAAATGGCCTCAAATCTAGCCTTAAAATAATTATTATTTAAGGGGTAAAGTTTATTTGAAAGCGAAATCGCATTAAATAAACTTCTTTATTGCTCCTCTAGTGATTTCATAAAAGAAATATAATTAAATCGTTATAAGAAAATTATTATGTAAGTTTTTCTTTAAACAATGCAAAAAGTGACTTGGTCCACTTTCATAATCATGGGCACATATAAATGATGCATTGTTTCAGGATATCAAAAACTGCCTTAACTTATTTTTGGATTTTTGGATCATGCGCCCTTTTTGCCTAGTACGGCAGAATAGGCCTGCTATGCATTCCGGTAAAAAAAATTACAAATTTATTTTTTTTTTCAGATTTTTGAGAAAAAATCAAGGTTAACCCCTTGCCAAAAAAAATTCCATTTTTAAAAATTTTCTCCAAATCCATCAAGTGAGACATCAAGAAAAAGGTCTCTTCAAGCTCTATTCATAAATGAAAACTAAAATTTTCCTCGAGGTCTGATTCCTGAGATATTTTCAACAAAACACACTTTGTTTTATCTTTATTTTCTAATACTCCGAAGCCGATATCTTTTGACCAAAGTGTAATGAAAACAAATTTTGGTTTGCAGGTATTATATCAGAGTGATCAGGCCTATGCTTTCCGGTAAAAAATTACATATTTATTTTTTTCAGATTTTTGAGGAAAAATCAAGGTTAACCCCTTGCCAAAAAAAATCCATTTTTAAAAATTATCTCCAAATCCATCAAGTGAGACATCAAGAAAAAGGTCTCCTTAAGCTCTATTCATAACTGAAAACTAAAATTTTCTTGGAGTCTGGTTCCTGAGATATTTTCAACAAAACACACTTTGTTTTTTCTTTCTTTTCTAATACTCCGAAGCCGATATCTTTTGACCAAAGTGTCAAAACAAGTTTTGGTTTGCAGGTATTATATCACAGTGATCAGGCCTATGCATTCCGGTAAAACAATTACAAATTTATTTTTTTCAGATTTTTGAGAAAAAATCAAGGTTAACCCCTTGCCAAAAAAAATTCCATTTTTAAAAATTATCTCCAAATCCATCAAGTGAGACATTAAGAAAAAGGTCTCTTTAAGCTCTATTCATTTGAAAACTAAAATTTTCTTGGAGTCTGGGTCCTGAGATATTTTCAACAAAACACACTTTGTTTTTTCTTTCTTTTCTAATACTCCGAAGCCGATATCTTTTGACCAAAGTGTCAAAACAAGTTTTGGTTTGCAGGTATTATATCACAGTGATCAGGCCTATGCATTCCGGTAAAACAATTACAAATTTATTTTTTTCAGATTTTTGAGAAAAAATCAAGGTTAACCCCTTGCCAAAAAAAATTCCATTTTTAAAAATTATCTCCAAATCCATCAAGTGAGACATCAAGAAAAAGGTCTCTTTAAGCTCTATTCATAACTGAAAACTAAAATTTTCTTGGACGTCTGGTTCCTGAGATATTTTCAACAAAACACACTTTGTTTTTTCTTTCTTTTCTTAAACTGCCAAGCCGATATCTTTTCTAATACTCCGAAGCCGATATCTTTTGACCAAAGTGGCAAAACAAGTTTTGGTTTGCAGGTATTATATCACAGTGATCAGGCCTATGCATTCCGGTAAAACAATTACAAATTTATTTTTTTTTCAGATTTTTGAGAAAAAATCAAGGTTAACCCCTTGCCAAAAAAAATTCCATTTTTAAAAATTTTCTCCAAATCCATCAAGTGAGACATCAAGAAAAAGGTCTCTTCAAGCTCTATTCATAAATGAAAACTAAAATTTTCCTCGAGGTCTGATTCCTGAGATATTTTCAACAAAACACACTTTGTTTTATCTTTATTTTCTAATACTCCGAAGCCGATATCTTTTGACCAAAGTGTAATGAAAACAAATTTTGGTTTGCAGGTATTATATCAGAGTGATCAGGCCTATGCTTTCCGGTAAAAAATTACATATTTATTTTTTTCAGATTTTTGAGGAAAAATCAAGGTTAACCCCTTGCCAAAAAAAATTCCATTTTTAAAAATTATCTCCAAATCCATCAAGTGAGACATCAAGAAAAAGGTCTCCTTAAGCTCTATTCATAACTGAAAACTAAAATTTTCTTGGACGTCTGGTTCCTGAGATATTTTCAACAAAACACACTTTGTTTTTTCTTTATTTTCTTATACTCCGAAGCCGATATCTTTTGACCAAAGAGTCGAAACAAGTTTTGTTTTGCAGGTATTATATCACAGTGATCAGGCCTACGCTTTCCGGTAAAAAATTACATATTTATTTTTTCAGATTTTTGAGAAAGAATCAGGGTTAACCCTTGCCAAAAAAAAATCCGTTTTTAAAAATTTCCTCCAAATCCGTCAAGTGAGACATCAAGAAAAAGGTCTCCTTAAGCTCTATTCATAACTGAAAACTAAAATTTTCTTGGACGTCTGGTTCCTGAGATATTTTCAACAAAACACACTTTGTTTTTTCTTTCTTTTCTTAAACTGCGAAGCCAATATCTTTTGACCAAAGTGTCGAAACAAGTTTTGTTTTGCAGGTATTATATCGCAGTGATCAGGCCTATGCTTTCCGATAAAAAATTGGGTACATATTTATTTTTTTCAGATTTTTGAGAAAAAATCAAGGTTAACCCCTTGCCAAAAAAATTCCATTTTTAAAAATTTTCTCCAAATCCATTAAGTGAGACATCAAGAAAAAGGTCTCTTTAAGCTCTATTCATAACTGAAAACTAAAATTTTCTTGAACGTCTGGTTCCTGAGATATTTTCAACAAAACACACTTTGTTTTTTCTTTCTTTTCTTAAACTGCGAAGCCAATATCTTTTGACCAAAGTGTCGAAACAAGTTTTGTTTTGCAGGTATTATATCGCAGTGATCAGGCCTATGCTTTCCGGTAAAAAATTACATATTTATTTTTTTCAGATTTTTGAGGAAAAATCAAGGTTAACCCCTTGCCAAAAAAATTCCATTTTTAAAAATTTTCTCCAAATCCATTAAGTGAGACATCAAGAAAAAGGTCTCTTTAAGCTCTATTCATAACTGAAAACTAAAATTTTCTTGAACGTCTGGTTCCTGAGATATTTTCAACAAAACACACTTTGTTTTTTTCTTTCTTTTCTAATACTCCGAAGCCGATATCTTTTGACCAAAGTGTCAAAACAAGTTTTGGTTTGCAGGTATTATATCACAGTGATCAGGCCTATGCTTTCCGGTAAAAAATTACATATTTATTTTTTTCAGATTTTTGAGGAAAAATCAAGGTTAACCCCTTGCCAAAAAAAATTCCATTTTTAAAAATTATCTCCAAATCCATCAAGTGAGACATCAAGAAAAAGGTCTCCTTAAGCTCTATTCATAACTGAAAACTAAAATTTTCTTGGACGTCTGGTTCCTGAGATATTTTCAACAAAACACACTTTGTTTTTTCTTTATTTTCTTATACTCCGAAGCCGATATCTTTTGACCAAAGAGTCGAAACAAGTTTTGTTTTGCAGGTATTATATCACAGTGATCAGGCCTACGCTTTCCGGTAAAAAATTACATATTTATTTTTTCAGATTTTTGAGAAAGAATCAGGGTTAACCCTTGCCAAAAAAAAATCCGTTTTTAAAAATTTCCTCCAAATCCGTCAAGTGAGACATCAAGAAAAAGGTCTCCTTAAGCTCTATTCATAACTGAAAACTAAAATTTTCTTGGACGTCTGGTTCCTGAGATATTTTCAACAAAACACACTTTGTTTTTTCTTTCTTTTCTTAAACTGCGAAGCCAATATCTTTTGACCAAAGTGTCGAAACAAGTTTTGTTTTGCAGGTATTATATCGCAGTGATCAGGCCTATGCTTTCCGATAAAAAATTGGGTACATATTTATTTTTTTCAGATTTTTGAGAAAAAATCAAGGTTAACCCCTTGCCAAAAAAATTCCATTTTTAAAAATTATCTCCAAATCCATCAAGTGAGACATCAAGAAAAAGGTCTCCTTAAGCTCTATTCATAACTGAAAACTAAAATTTTCTTGAACGTCTGGTTCCTGAGATATTTTCAACAAAACACACTTTGTTTTTTCTTTCTTTTCTAATACTCCGAAGCCGATATCTTTTGACCAAAGTGTCGAAACAAGTTTTGTTTTGCAGGTATTATATCGCAGTGATCAGGCCTATGCTTTCCGGTAAAAAATTACATATTTATTTTTTTCAGATTTTTGAGAAAAAATCAAGGTTAACCCCTTGCCAAAAAAAATTCCATTTTTAAAAATTATCTCCAAATCCATCAAGTGAGACATCAAGAAAAAGGTCTCCTTAAGCTCTATTCATAACTGAAAACTAAAATTTTCTTGGAGTCTGGTTCCTGAGATATTTTCAACAAAACACACTTTGTTTTTTCTTTCTTTTCTAATACTCCGAAGCCGATATCTTTTGACCAAAGTGTCAAAACAAGTTTTGGTTTGCAGGTATTATATCACAGTGATCAGGCCTATGCATTCCGGTAAAACAATTACAAATTTATTTTTTTCAGATTTTTGAGAAAAAATCAAGGTTAACCCCTTGCCAAAAAAAATTCCATTTTTAAAAATTATCTCCAAATCCATCAAGTGAGACATTAAGAAAAAGGTCTCTTTAAGCTCTATTCATAACTGAAAACTAAAATTTTCTTGGAGTCTGGGTCCTGAGATATTTTCAACAAAACACACTTTGTTTTTTCTTTCTTTTCTAATACTCCGAAGCCGATATCTTTTGACCAAAGTGTCAAAACAAGTTTTGGTTTGCAGGTATTATATCACAGTGATCAGGCCTATGCTTTCCGGTAAAAAATTACATATTTATTTTTTTCAGATTTTTGAGAAAAAATCAAGGTTAACCCCTTGCCAAAAAAAATTCCATTTTTAAAAATTATCTCCAAATCCATCAAGTGAGACATCAAGAAAAAGGTCTCCTTAAGCTCTATTCATAACTGAAAACTAAAATTTTCTTGAACGTCTGGTTCCTGAGATATTTTCAACAAAACACACTTTGTTTTTTCTTTATTTTCTTATACTCCGAAGCCGATATCTTTTGACCAAAGAGTCGAAACAAGTTTTGTTTTGCAGGTATTATATCACAGTGATCAGGCCTACGCTTTCCGGTAAAAAATTACATATTTATTTTTTCAGATTTTTGAGAAAGAATCAAGGTTAACCCTTGCCAAAAAAAAATCCGGTTTTAAAAATTATCTCCAAATCCGTCAAGTGAGACATCAAGAAAAAGGTCTCTTCAAGCTCTATTCATAACTGAAAACTAAAATTTTCCTCGAGGTCTGGTTCCTGAGATATTTTCAACAAAACACACTTTGTTTTTTCTTTCTTTTCTTAAACTGCGAAGCCGATATCTTTTGACCAAAGTGTAATGAAAACAAGTTTTGGTTTGCAGGTATTATATCACAGTGATCAGGCCTATGCTTTCCGGTAAAAAATTACATATTTATTTTTTCAGATTTTTGAGAAAAAATCAAGTTTAACCCCTTGCCAAAAAAAATTCCATTTTTAAAATTTATCTCCAAATCCATCAAGTGAGACATCAAGAAAAAGGTCTCTTTAAGCTCTATTCATAACTGAAAACTAAATTTTTTTTTGGACGTCTGGTTCCTGAGATATTTTCAACAAAACACACTTTGTTTTTTCTTTCTTTTCTTATACTCCGAAGCCGATATCTTTTGACCAAAGAGTCGAAACAAGCAGGGGCGTACACGCCCTTGGGGCAAGCGGGGCGACGCCCCGGGGCCCCTGACCGACCTCAGGGCCCCCACTGAAGACAATGCAGAGAAGGAAACTGTTAGGATAAATTGAGTTACGAAGTAAATTAAAATGTATTTGAACCACTTCGGATACAAGGGAGACAAATTATATCATTCAGTGTAATGTATAATGCATTGGTAGCCACACAATATATATTGATTTGATAAAAAGGTTACCCCAGGGGCTCCAAAAGGAAATAAACTGCTTTTTTAAAAGAAAAATTATAATTTTATCTTAGGGCCCCAAAAATATTACTTGAAAAATCTATGCAACCACAAATAATACATTATTGGCCCCAAAAAAGCAAAAAAACAACTTCAAGACAGGGCCCTGCAGGGACCCCAAATGACTTTACTTCAGTACTTAAAAAAAATTTAGTTAAAAAAAAATTGTTTTTTTTTGCCCCAACATAATTACATCAGGGCACAAACTAAAAACATTACGTTATTGGTGGCATTCCGAATATTACATCAGAACAGAGGCTTCAATACCTATTAATTCTTGGCTCCAAAAAAATTATATTATATTTTAGGGGCCTCTAAGCACTTAATTTTGATAATTTTGAGGCCCCAAAAATTATTTTTCAGGGGCCCCAAAAGAAATAAACTATGTTTGATGATGGAAAATCAAATGTGTACACATTACTTCAGAACAGAGGCCCCAAGAACTATCAATTCTAAGCTTCAAAAATTTTTATTTAAGGGGCCGCTAAATATTTAATTTTGGGGGCCCTAAAATGAATTTTTCAGGGGCCCAACAATAAAAAAAAATTATGTTTGATGATGGAAAATCAAATATGTACAAGTACATGTACATATTACTTCAGAACAGAGGCCCCAAGAACTATCAATTCTAAGCTAAAAAAAAAATTATTTTAGGGGTCTCTTAATATTTAATTTTAGGCAAAGTGCATTACGAACATATTAAAACATTAAAATACCCCTAAAAATAAATAAGCCATACAAAAAAAATGTATGGCGTATACGTACTTTTTTTTGTATCTAAAGGGCCCCCAAATATCAAAGGGGCCCCAAAATTTAGTCTTGCCCCGGGGCCCCGACGACTCAACGTACGCCACTGAAAACAAGTTTTGTTTTGCAGGTATTATATCTCAGTGATCAGGCCTATGCTTTCCGGTAAAAAATTACATATTTATTTTTTTCAGATTTTTGAGAAAAAATCAAGGGTAACCCCTTGCCTAAAAAAAATTCCATTTTAAAAATTTTCTCCCAATCCATCAAGTGAGACATCAAGAAAAAGGTCTCTTTAAGCTCTATTCATAACTAAAAACTAAAATTTTCTTGGCAATTTTGTTTTACCCCTATTTACCCTATTTAATGATTGAATTTTCCAAAACCCTTTATCAATATTCACCTTAAGGTTATTATTTTTTAAATAAGCTATATTGTATCTCCAAGTTTATTTTTAATTAAGATTTATGTTGGACTGCTAAAAATTTCAGGTGGAACGGGAGAAAATGGCATCACTTTTTAGTGGATGCTGGCATGGTTCATCTATTTACAAGACTTTATCACGTCAAAAAAAAATTCGACTACAAGAGCAACCAGACCTCCAAGAAACTTTTGGTTTTCAACTATGAATAGGGCTTAAAGAGACTTTTCTTTTGATATCTCACTCAATGGATTTGAAGGAAATTTTTCAAAATGCACTTTTTTTAGTCTTGATTTTTTTTTCAAAAATCCGAAAAAAATAAATTGTAATTTTGTTTACATAAATAGATAGGCCAGTTCATTGTGAACTCGTTTCTGTAAACCAAAAGTTGTTTCGAGACTATCATTCAAAAATATCTGCTTCCGAATTTAAGAAAAAAAAAATATTTCGATTGAAAGTAATTTAGCAATTAGGCCTCCAAGAAACCTCAACCAAGGGTTGGTTTTCGCTCATATAGTGGACAAGTGCCTGAATTTAATTTCGCTCTTCTCTTCGTTTTTATTATTGTTTTCCTTGAAAAAAAAAAAAAAATTGTTGTTTATTGGTTAATAATATTTTATTGATTGATTATGATGTTTTGATTAATAATGCTGAATGCCAAATTGTGGCTTTAAAAAGCAATACAATGATTAAAAACATAAAAACGCTTTAAGCGTACTACGAATATTAAGCTTAGCTTTAATTCGGTTAAATATTTAATTTCAGTTTAGTGCAGTCGAGGTGAGTACAGCAACACCACGCTCGTAGAAACTATGCTGATCCTGTCCAGCAGCGACAGCCAAGTCGACAGTAAACAATAATTCTGTGCGAGTCGAGTTCAAATAAACGGGCAAGGTCAATTTACTAACACGAACATCGCTGTTTGCCTTAACCCACTTCAGAATTGTGACTGGTAGATCCATCATGATGGTCGAAGCAAGCAAGAGTTCATTGTTCTTGCATTGTGCACCTTGCAGTTTAAGTCCTGTAACACCGAAGCTGCTATCCTTTTGGTTCGAATTAGATCCAGCCTCGGTTATGGTCACTTCCAGAGCAAGTTCCTCTAAAGACCAACTATTTGCTTGTGCGACACATTGTCTTGTTGCAGTGATGTACGCCTCAGGATTTAATAGTCCACCCAACCAAACAGGGAAGCCCTAAGAGATGGGAATAGCTTAGGTATGAGTAAATACAAAATTGATTTTTTATACAAACCTGAAGTTCCTTGGCTCCAGCTTGAGACACCAACTGAGAAACCTTCTGAAGCTGCTTCACGCGGTTGCTAAAATCAGTAATCCATTGAATAACTGTGCACCCAATTGGAACAGTATAACGCCTCCAGCCTTTTGGAATAATTCCTCGAACTAGCTCTGATAACATGGAACGATGATGATTCGTTTGTTTTTTCTCGCCCTGGCAGATCAATACAACATCTTGAAGATCTGAAATAACTGTCGTCAAGAGCTTAGCTCCTGAAGTAACCTCCCTCTCGAAGTATCTGTAAAGAGGATCCTTGATGTTCTCAACAGTACGTTTAAGAACATGCAAGTTCTTCGGCAATAATTCCAACCAGGACGAAGCACTATTGTGCAGAGTTTTCATCCAAGATGGCCTGCCATCTTCGTTGCGGGTCTGTACAGCTTCTTGGTTTTCGTCCACACTGTATGCCAACTCATCATCATCCTCCAATTGCTGCATCTTCAATAGCTTGCTTACCAAATCCGTTCCACGAGTTGTCAATAAAACCTTCTCGGCATTATTGGGCAAGCCCAACCATGATGGGGTTTGACGATCAGCCAAATTCTCGATCCACTTCAAGAAATGGTCGCGACGAGTTCCATCGGGCATTGTAATGTGTCGCTGGCCACCAGCTCCACCATCCACATTAGCCACTAAAGCAAAGTCAGCTTCAAAGCTGCGAGCAGTGAATAGTTTCGACAAGAACGATGCCAAAAGCCTCTGATCAAAGTCGTTGTCGATCTTGCCTCCGTAAATACTCTGGGAAAGAAGTGTAACCAAAGCATCCCATGGAACCTTCTCTGGGGGCAGATTTGTGCGTCCCATTGCTGTCGAATCAATCCATGTATCTAAAGTGTCACATGCAACTCGCAAGTCAGATTCGTTGAACTCGTATTTCTTAGCCCATCCCAATGGAACATAACGCAAGCGTTCCTGTACAATAGCATGGAACCAAGCCAGGAGGAAGTACAATCGAGCTCTCTCACCTGGGCTCTTCATCATTCGTGTGGCCGGAACCGTTGAGAATGTTCTCAAAAGGTTAGCACGAATACCTGGTGGTGGTTCATAGACGAAGATTCTTCCTGCGCGGAGCAGATTAACTGGAACCCTTGGACTAATTTCCATAGTCAAGAACAATCTAAAGCCAGAATGAGGCTGTAGCGAGTGTAGTTTCTTTTCCAATTGCACCAACCATTGTGGAGCCAAGTGGACGTTCTTAAGAAGAACCCACTTTCCGCTCTTGCAAGCCATGTTGATTGCACGTTCAGCTTGGTTGAAACCTTCAGCCGAACCAATGGCAATACTTGAAATCTTTTTATTAAGTTCAGCTGCCAAATCATCTACTCTTCCTGAAGCATCGAATCCTGGAACCGAGCAAAGTAGAGCTGGTGTATTGCAGTTCAACTGCTTCTCAATCACCTGAGCAAAGTCCAATTCCTTTTCAGCTGTCGACATGAAATCTTCTCCAAGAACAGTATTAACTACATTGTGTCCAGCGGCAATCACCCGATCAGGACGGAAAGCTTGGATCAGCAGCAATTGATGGAACGACGATGAAACCGGAGAAAGTGCCTTCGATTCGTCCCACAATTGGGGTACACATTGTTCGGGAGAGCTTTGCTGCAACCAGGCGCCAATTTCAGGCATGGACTTCAACTTTTCAATGAGTTTCTTAAAGATGGGCAAACGAGTAGCCAAGCGGTTGACACTCTCAATCTGTTCACTAGACAATCCATCCACAGTTGTAGGGTTAAGAAGAAGTCCTTCCCGGCTTCGCAGGAAAAAGTTAAACTCAGAATCAAGATTAGCCTCAGATGTACCCTTCAGATGGATCTTGCACATTAGCAAAGCGAATGTTAGGCGATCAGCATGGAGCATTCCTCTAGCCACGCGATCATAGCAAACCTGGAAGAGATCTCTGGTGATGATAGTCAAACGAACTGTATGATCAGTTTTTCCTTCCAATTTCGTATTGTTGAATAGAACTGTACTGAAGATATCCAAGAACATCTTAAGAGAATATTGGTATAAGAAGTGCACCTGGTTAAGACTGTCCATAGTAAAGTAGATGTTGGAACATGCCACCGACAAGGGCAGATACTGCTGTGAGACGGTTTCTATTTCTGCAATAACCTTATCTGTTTCATCGACCTTCATGTTGATGTCGTAAGCTTCCTTCTTTAGAGTTTCCAGAGTGGTAATCACCGAGTCATCATCCAAAATCTTACCCTTTGCATCATTCAAGGCCTGCAGTAAACTCTTTTCAAGCTGCCTCAACCTGAGACGGAATTCTCCTTGCAGTTTCAACAGATCTGAGCGTTTTTCATCAATGTCTGGACGTTCTGCCTTCAATACTTGGTTGAGACACTGTGATTGCAATGAACTCCTGGTAACGGTGAAGTTAACAAATGTCACCCTTGAGCAGATATCCGGTGGGAATTCAACAGTTGGATCACGAGTCGAAAGGAAAATGACAAACGAAGGTGACAAATCAATGTCCTGGTCTCCCAAAGTGATCAACACACGACCACCGGTTCGGCGCAATTCTCTGTTCAATACCGGGTTCAAAATAGGATCGTAGTTCTCGACATCCTGAACCAGCAATGGGTTTCCGAAACGTAATGCCGATTCGAGGTTCTTACGGAACGAGTCATCCAGGAAGGAGGTCTTGGTGATCTTCTTGCCGGCGTACTCGTTCAACAAGAACGTAGTTGCTTGACCTGATGGATCAATGATCAGTGGATAACGATTGAAGCGCTTCAGCATAATTGCATTCTCCGTGCAAAGATCGTCTGATGGCAGAGCATTGGCTTGCCAGCGGAGACGTTCATCTGGATTAGAGAGATACTCTGTTCGAGCAATATCTGGGCGATATTGTATATTTGCCGACTGCAGATGCTGACACCAAGTGGTAAACAAGTTGAGACGATAGTGTTGATCAAAGTAACCACCTGAATAAAATAATAACGATTTTAATAGTGTACTTTAATGAAATGGTTGTTACAAACTCACCATAAGCAATAAAAGCTGCGGATAGCAAAACATCTCCAATAATTGTTGACATCTGGGATTTGAAAGTCTCACTGGTACTTTCCCAACGTTCACGCTCAATGTTCAAACTCTTGAGCAATGCAATAGAACGATCTACCTTAGCTTGGACATTCTCCAAATCGGTCTTAATAGCTTGGGCTTGAGAAATAAGCTGAGCATATTCCTCCTTGTAAGCGGCAATGGATTGTTCCAATTGTGTAACAAGATCCTTGGTTTCCTTGGCATGCTTCATGTTGAGGGCAGCTTGATCTTCAAGTGATTGCAATTCATCGCGAAGTGGCTCGACACGTTTTAACATATCAGCGTATTCGATCTAGATATTGAGAAATTAAAGTTTTAATGAAGGATTATATTTATTTATTTCTTCTTATGATAGAGCAACGGAGAGAAGTATGTGGACGCAACAATCAATAATTTTAAAAGATCCGATCTAAAATATTGCTCTACAAAAATAACACCCTAATGTGTTCCAAAGGAACTGTTCCGTTAAGGATCGTAATCGAAGATTACCTAAATTTAATCAACGAAACTCAGGTCAGAGATTATATCGAGCTCTTTCTCCTCCGACTTATCGAAGCTATGTGGAGAAGCTTGTTGGTTGAGGCTCAAATCCACAGGGGTAAATCCCTAAGTAAATAAGTAAGTACTTGACAAGCTGGTAGAAATTGCGGAAAAATGTCCACATTGGCCATGAAAAAGGTCTGTTTCACTAAGATATTGAATTGTTTCACACCTCATCGGTTACCATGGTAAATATTCACGAACTACAGTTTAAACTGCTTGACAATTCCAAGCGATTTCTTTGGGTTCCTTAATTAAAAAGTTTCACATATAGAATATTGCCTTCTTAATAGTTAATGTGGAGAGAAATACACCGAGAGGAATGAATCCAGAAACTTTTAAATGCATAAAAGAATAATTGCTTGTCCAACTATTAGAAACTCTAAAATCGAATTGAGCGTATTTCTTTTCTAACTGTAAGATTATGTTAAAGATATCGAGAAATATGAGTAGCAGTGGATATTTTACATCAATTCTGTTAAACTCGAGTGATCCGGTTCTAAGGTCTACTTATTTCAGAGCAAATTTGTATTCTTGTTCAAAAAGAGAAGTGAAACAGATATAAGAAGAGTTTTCAATAAATACTAAACAGGTGAATCAGATTTACCTTAAATAAACACAAAATGAACACCTTACCTGTGCAATAGCCCATTTAACCATAGGGCCGCATGCCATACTGGCACGGTTGACTTTCTCAAAGTTATAGTCCGGGTTGCTCAAATACTTGGACTTCATCTTTTCACGAACTTCATCGCTTTAGAAATTCATAAAATTTACGAAAAACAATGATTAATAAAAAGTTTAAAATTTTTAACTTAAAAAATCTATTAAAATAATAAAATAAAAAATAAAACAATCGAAAACGTGATGAAAACAAGCAGAAGCATTGATTAAATTGTTTAATTTGACAATAATATTTTTTTTTGTTTAATTAAATAAAAAAATAATATTTTAAAAATTGTAAAAACACAAAATAAAGCTTTTTTCTTGATTTTTTTAAATTAAGTTTGATAAGTATTTACACGATTTAGTTTATAAAAAGAACCTTCACCAAAAAAACAAATACATATTATTATTGTTTTCTTTTATTAAAATAAGTATTTAAAGCAAAGTATTATTTATCAAATGTGTTTAAAATTAAAAAAAAAAACACTAACATACAAAAAATAAATAAAAGGTATTAAGATCAATTATTTTATTAATTTGTTAACATGCTTACGTTATATCTTCAGTACCGAAGTTAGATACAATTGAATTTATAAAGTTTTCTCTCATTATAACGGCACGAATTGACTTCCAATCGGACGCATTCTCTCCAAGGAGCAAACATATAGACTCTAATGCCAATTTCACCACAGCTGGTGGATTGGCCATTGTTCGCACCTCGACGAGTTGTTGCTTTTTGATCGATTTTACAGCTGAAGAAAAATGATTTTTTTTTTTCATTTTTTATTTGTTTAATAATTATTTTGTTTGTCTTAAACATTAACATTCTACATTTTTTTTACTAAACCGAAAAGAAGGAGTTGACTTAACTAAGAAATTCATCAAAAAGGAACATTTTTTTTTCAAACGCAGTTTGGTCGTTAAGAAGAGGAGTGACGCAAAAAAAGAGAAAAAAACTTCTTGATTAGCCATGCGTTGTACAAATATAATATTTTGATTTCCATTTTAAGTTAAATAAAAACTCAAATGATGGAAATTCTTATTGGTATGAGGTAAGAACGGATTTAATCGCTGTAATATACATTTGCCGGGCAGGATTTTTAAATGTATTAAAAACATAAAATGCAAATCTGAAATCCATTATTTGGATAGATTGCTTATAGAGTAAAAAACTCAATTTTTGTATAAGGATTTTCTGAGAAATAAATTAAAAGAAAAAGTTAACTTTTATAGTCATGGTCTTTAAAAAAAGCATTTTGTTTGAAACAATTGAAAAAAATAACATTTTATGTGTTAAGGAACGTTAAGTATTAAAAAAAGAAGGAAACAGAGAAAACATAACAAGATCACGATTATCATAAAATGATCTATAAAATATTGAACCAATGTGTCCTTATAAGAAACAAATAATGAAAAACAAAATTATATAAATAAAATAAAATGCAAATAAATTCGTTGCGGTCGAAATTCGTTATCGGAAGAAAATAAATACCATCTTTACACGTTCTTTTTCTTAGTGAAATAATAAAAAAAAAAATAACAATTTTTCAGCGATCGTTTACCTAAGCATTTTTATTGTATGTTTTTTAGTTTTAGTTGTCAAGTACATCTTTATAAAATGTTTTATAGAAAACATTTACTATGAATGTAACGCCCTGGACTCCTAGCAGTAGGACCGAATTAAAAGTCTGATTTCAGAAGGCAAGACTTTTTCGAAAGATAAAACCTTATTGGATGTTCACGAACAAAGGCAAAGTAATGCTAGAAATGTCAATTTATTAGTCAAGGACATAAAAGTTATATGCGATTAAATTGGTGTTAAAACATTTTACAGGCTTTTAAAGGCCAAGTCACTCAGAGCACCCAAATTAAAAAGCCTACATCATATTGTCAAAATATTCTGTGATCAAACGAAATATTCCATAAGGAAGCCGGCATAACGTCATTTTTTGACTTCTCCATCACAGCAATTAAGTTTTATTGGTAATATGTACTCACATATGTAAATTGCTTCATCTTCATTGCTAAATTGTGCTGCTATTTTGTACTGTTATATTGGAAATGATCGGTTAAAATATTAGATCTAAAATATTTAACAGTTCTCTATACATATTTTGTTCATATGTAGGTACTAATTTTAAGTAGGTACTTTTTTTTCAGTGAGATATATGGTTGTTTTATTTACAGTATTTTTTCATTCTTGAAAAGTGTGTCCGAGAGAGCAAGGTGTTATATAAATAAAACAAAAATGGGAAAGGGTAGCGACATGTAGAGAGTCCAGAGTATCCGAGAAAAAGAAGAAACTTCATCTCCGATGGTAGGATCATAATAAAGTGATATCCTACAAATAGAAATATAGAGAAAGAGCTGTAGTACTCATGAAGCTTTATTGGCTGTTTGTTCCACTTTTAGAAGATTTTCGCTGGGATCAAACTCAATGAAATACTCTGAAAATTGAGGACAAATCTTATTTCCATATGAAGAAAATGTTTTAAAAAGCGAATAAACAGCCAAACAGAAATATATTACATTTTGATAACAAAATTTCTGTAGAATTAGAGTATTATTAGAATGTCAGAATGTCATCATGTCATGTCTTTCATGTCCCGTATGTTGTATATTTTATTTTTAAAAAGTACCGCCCAACACTCAATCCCTATGTGGACGGGAATCAATGGAAGGTTCAATGCGGAATGCAGATTAAATCATCATTACTTTATATCGCTCGATTTATTGTTTTAATTTGTGCGTCAACGTGTTTGACCCAGGGCTGTGTCTTTATCGAAATAACAGCGACGCATACATCGTGGTGTGAACTAGGACAATTGAAGTTAGTCTTATTTTTTTATCAGTAAATATAATTTTGGTACCGTATATCATTTAATAATGTTTACTCCATTCTTTACCATCAAATTTCTCAATCTTTGTTTGAGTATGGCGTATCTTACGCCTATGTTTGTAAGTTGTACAACTTTTCTTTGATTGGCTTGAATGATTTTGTATGAAAAATGAAGTGTGAAATGTTTCCTAATAACTAAGTTAAAATATTTCCCTCATCATACGATTTAAATTTTGTTTTATAAGAATAACTCGGGTAAATATAAGATAACTTGATAATAAGACCGAATATAATTCATGTTTCAAAAATCAAAGCAGAATAAGTATTGAAAAACTTGAATATACAAATTTTGGAATGTCCCCAACCACATAATTAAACAAAAAGTAAGAAGAAAAAAGATACAAAGAAATAAATATGGCTAACCAAGAAGCAAAAGAAATCAGAACAGAAAAAAGCCCCAAAAACCTTTTCCTTCTTCCATAGGGCAATATTAATGTAGGCTGTGCTTGAGTAATGAGGTGATGTTCAAAAGGAAAATAAAAAGAATCATGTTGACTCAACAACAGCAGTAAAAAGAGAAATCTTTTTGTTTTCATTGTCGAATGGAAATATTTCTCCAGGGAGAAAGTGAGAGGAACTGGTTGGTCCATGCTTTTCGTCGCTATGTTAGTTACTTACAACAGAAGTTATCAGCTTTCTAGACCGTACACATTTAAACGGTTGACATCAAAGACAATTGTGTTACACATTTTACAACAAGGGTCAGTAAATAAAAATTTTATAAATATTTACTTTAAATTTTAATTAATTAAGGATTAGGATTATAGGTTAGGAATTTAAGGAACTAGGATTTGCAAATTAGCTGCTGTTACTGTAGTGTTCTTGTGTGAGTGATTTTGAATGATTGGTGTGATTGATTAAAATAGAATTTAACATAATATATGCATTTCATGGTAAAAAAAAAATAATAAACAAAATAAAATGATACAAATTAAAAAAAAAAAAAATAAAAATAGAAGGCGAGATTATGTTGTGTTTATGTGAAAAAATGAATTAATTTTCTTTTCTGTTTCAGATTATGTTTTGGTTTGTTTTCATTAGATATTTTTTTTTTTCGTACGTGATATTGGACGTTTCCAAATTAACAATAGACGAGATAAAGCCATCTTTAACCATTATTCCTCGAATGGACTTCCAATCGGTTGCATTTTCATTAAGGAGTTCACAAACCGACTCTAAGGCTAATTTCACCACAGCTGGTGGATTAGCCATCGAACGCACCTCAGCCAATTGTTTCTTTTTGATCGAACTCACAGCTAATGGGATCGAAAATACAAGGGAATACAGAGTGGTAAAGGTAAAAATAAAAAACAAAAAAAAAATAAACAAAAATTAAGAAATACAAATCAACTGAGGGTGCATTTGGAGATGGCTGCAGAGTCTGATGAATGGAATAACAAAACATTTACCTTGTTGAGCTTCAATGACAGCTGGTTCGACTTGAGCCAAGTCAGCCATGACATATTTACGTTTCTCTTCAATTTTAATGGTCTGCTCGGCCAATTGAATTTGAATTTCTTGCGACTGAATCTTCTTCTTCTCTGCCTCTTGTTGATCCTTGAACATTTGTTTTAGCTTAGCGTTAGCTGCCTCGTTCTTGGCTTGTAATTCTTGTGATTTAACTGCCAATGACTTCTGCATCTCTTCCACTTGTTCGACTGTCTCAGCGATCTTGTTCAAACCAACATTCAAATGAAGCTGTTGTTCTTCCAACTCGCTACGTTTCTCCGAGTACAACTTAACAAAGTGATGAATAAAATCGAGATAGTGACGTGGAGTGATAGCCATGGTGCGTCCTCCGCGCTTGGCCAAACGACAGTTGGCTTGATGCAGAGTCTGATGGACATACACACAACTGTTGATAACAGCGTCACGATGCGATGGTGTTGCTGGGACAAGTGGGCATACAGATGGGAAGAAGTCTGGGGAAGACCAAGAGGGTTTCTCCAAATCAACACGAGTTGTGAATTCTTTGCCCACTTGGAAGAGTGCCGAGTCGGACCAATCACCAAACCAGTTGAGTACGCAACGGTTGAACAGAGCTGGAGAAGTTGCAGCACGATCTTTTAAGCCATCAGTTGAAGGATTCATTGTGAAAACTACATGAAGATTACGCATAACTTGTTGAGTGAACCTATAAGTTAAAGATTGCGATTAGATAATTTTCCTGAGATAGAAAATTAAAATTACCATTTATAAAGCTCATCACTAGAATCCAACATAAGTCCTTCACGCTGAGCTCCTTCCTTACATTGAGTCATCAAAGTGGTATATTCATCGCCTTCAAACAATCCAGGAACCTAAAAACAAACACGCTTTATTAGTAGTTTACAATTTCACAATGAGAAACAAACCTCTCCGTTAGCCAAGAGTGTATTCATTCTTTCCAAGAATCCAGAATCCAACACATTCGATTCATCCAAAATGAAAGCAATCTTTTCGTCCTTACAACCGGATCTTCTCAGCACACAACGCAAGTCTTCGTCAAAGTCCTCGCTGGTGTATTTGTTGTGGACTTTGATTTGGAAAATGGACAAGCCATTCATCCAAGCCACGAAACGTGACAGTGTAGTTTTGCCAGCCCCAGATACACCAATGAGAAGCAAATGACCCTGCGGTTGCCGGAAGATTCGGTCGATACGCAAAACATGTTCGAGAACTTCATCGAAAAGTACCAATGGTACATCGAGTTCTTCTTCATAGAAGACCTTCAATCGAGCACGCACATAATCACGTAGTTCTTCGCGATTAACTGGCATGTAATCCTTGGACAGCCAGTTACTGTAGAGAATCGGACGCATCAATGCCTTTTCTCCATCTACGCTTGGGAAGTGTTTCAAAGCGACCATATCTATGTTTTCATTGGTCCAACGACGTTCGCTGTCTTCAACCAAACGATCTTGGAACAAACGTAGTGCTTCGTGAGCCCACAAACGCACCAAACCCTCCACTGGCAAAGAGTCCAATGGACGAATTGCTTCACAAATACCACGAACCCAACGTGTCATTTCACGAGGAGAGTAAACATAATGAGGTTGCATATCTTGAGTGAAGCGATCCTGTGACGACAAATAGAATTCTACCATAGCATTGGTTAATGGTTCAGCATAGCCACGAAGTGATGGCATCAAGCGCAACATGGCACGACTGAAGGTTCCATAAATCTGTTTCAATGAAGTTTCGCCAGGATAATCAACGTAGATAATCGGTACATGTCGCAAGAACCGATGACTGAGTGGCTTACGACCTGGATCTGTAGGTGGATTACATGCTCCAACGAACTGAATACGTTCCAATGAAACCCAAGCTTGATCACTTGCTCTATAGAATCCTCTATGTTCTACCAGTTGTCTCAAGAAAGAAATTACACGTTGAGTGCCATACATGTCCATATCAGGCAAATTAATTTCATCGCAGAACAACACCAGCCATTTACCAATCTGCACTGGAGCCAAAACAACACCATTCGGTGTCTTACGATATTCGCAATAATGGTCGAAAGTCTTAAGCAGCAGTTCGGGTGTAGTTGCCGATGAGAAATTCAAACCAACCACTTCCATATCAGGAAGGGCACGCAAGGCCGAGAAAAGGGTCATTGTCTTACCCGAACCAGGAGGACCACAGAGAACTGGAAGAAAATTTCATAAATATCGAAATTAAGTATGAAGACTGAGAAAATCTTACCCAGTGGTTTATGTTCAGCCAACCATGTGTATAACAAGGACTCATGACGAACAGTATCCAAAGTCGGAACCACAATATCAGGCGAAGCAACTTTATGAGTTTCCACTTCAATAACTGGCACCTTGTTGGACCATGGAACCCATTCACCAGCCATATTAACCTCGTAATCAATTATTGGAGCACCAGCAGCTCCAGGCAATGGAATTGTGGTCACACTGCGAACAAAGTCACCCAAATCGGTACGAACTTTGAGTTTAGCATCTCCAGCAAATGACCACAAAACTGAATACACTAAAGCCTTGGGAACATATTGCTCCAACTGGTCAGGACTCAATGGGAAGTCAGGATGTTGTGAATTGAAGTTCAAAATGTTTCTGAAAAAAATATACAACTTTTATATTCAATACTTTTAATGGAGAATGCCAAAACTCACCTAGCAGCTTGATTCAACATAGAGAACAATGAGCTGAGAGCTCTCAATCTGGTAAAGTCCATAATATGCTCCTGATCCATGGCATATTCTAACGAGCGCACAACAATACCATCAGCTGAGAAGTATGGCTGCAATAGCATAGCAATCTCCCTTTGAGTTTGTAATGATGGCGAAACTTCATCTTCCTTATCCTTGCTCTTGATCATGCCAAATTCTTCATCACCATCTTCCAATGGAGTATTTCTCAAACGCAACAAATAGTTTTCGAAGATCATTTCTGTCGACAAGACATCCTCTGAGAACCATACCATTCCACAACGAGAAACTGTAGCCAAAGTGGCAAACTTCAGATCCTGTACCTCGAACATAATTCTAACATTTGGTGGTAGAGACAACCGCTCTCCATTGGGCAATGTCAACAACTTATTGTCATCAAGCACGGAGTTCAAGTTCTCAACCCATTCTGGATCGACATCACCATCAAAGATGATCCATTGCCGCTTGTTGATTTCTCCACGAACATTGTCGATGATCTTCCTCAAAATATGTGTAAACAAACCATCTGTCCATTCACGTGTATTCTGATCCATGACACCATACAGAGCCTCCTTGGAGATAGCCTTGGGATCAATTAGATGTGCAACACCCTCGACTCCTTCGAATCGTTCAAGAGCCTTCAGAAGAACTCTCCAAGCTGTCGATTTACCAGATCCTGATGGACCAACCATCATCAAACCATGATTCAGATTTGAAATTTGATACAATTGCAGAACCTTCGAGCGAAACAGAGATAACATTTTAAATTGATCGATCAAATTTAAAAAAACGATAAACAAACAATTAAAAGAATCCAAATGAGATAAATAAATCTCTCAATTGAACACTTTTTTTAGACATTCTATGATGATGGAAGGATAGAAAATAATAATAAATAAAAATACGATCACAAAACTACAACAAAAGACATCTCAGCCTGATCTTACTTTTTCGACCCAAGTTTCACCGAATCCCTTTTATATTATGGTTTTCAGTTACAGATTCGAATGCATTAAAACGTTAATTGAGGTTAGGACTAGTTTTCTAATTGTGGTTAACTATAAATTGGGACATTTTGTCAATGTCAACAATAATTACCTTTTCCATCCAGGCAGCGCCTTGTTCGTCACCCTCTCCACAAACCAGATATTCTTCATTGCAAACTTTGCGAATTTCTTCTTTGAGTCCACTCATCTCGGCACGTGTGTATCCGACATTCGGGAAGACATCACTCAACAGAGAGAAAAGCAGTGGAATATCTTCGGCAACCAATTTTGGAACCATTGTCTCACACACCGACTGAATGAGAATCTCTTGTTCTGGAAGATTCTCGGCAACTGAAGCTTCATCAATGTTTTGTTCTCCACGAGCTGTCATCATTTCTTTAATTTTCATAATACGATCACGTTTTACATTACCAGCTGAGATCAGCACAGACTTCAAAGCACGCAATCCAAAGTCGTAATGGCTTTGATTAGATAATTGTTCGTCGCACAGCTTGAAGAACGGTACAATCTTGCAAGCGAGCTTCTCTGCCTGTCGGAATCCTTGACTGAATAACATAACTTCAGCAATAAGTTGACGATCTGGTGTTGTCATAGCAAGAGAACGGAAGAGTTTCTTCAAATTGTCTGGTAAATTAGAACGTCCGGCGTAGCCAGGATTCATGGTAATGAAGATTGCCATGTCGGATGAGACACGAACTTGCTTGCCAACTAACTCAACTGTTATACTCTCCTTGTTACTATCCATTTCGTATTTGAGTGCTTCTTGAATGGTCTGAATTTGTTGAGAACAAGCAGATAACATACGCTCCTCCAAACGATTGAATTCATCGAAGCAACCCCAAGCACCAACTTGACACAAACCAACGAAAATTCTTCCCATAGCTTGGAAATCAAAGGTTTCATCACAATTGAAAACCAACACGAAGCGACCAAGCTGGTTTCCAAGAGCTTTCACTGATTCTGTCTTTCCTGTACCAGCTGGACCGAATGGAGATCCTCCCAAACGAGATTCCAGAGCTTGGGTCATGGTCAAGTAGCAACGATCGGTCAAAGGTGTCTGTACTAGACGATCCTGAACACCTAGATACTCGAAGCCATAGTAGAAACGAGCATTAGCCATGTGGATCGTAAGTTGTTTAAGGACCTTAAATAGAAATTCATGATTATTTTGTTGGAGATTTAGTTTAATTTGATAGAAAACTTACCTCAGTTTGTCGAGGATCAAAGTAGAATCTCATTTCACAAAGCCAATGGAACGATTTAGGGTTATTTACTCCATTAGAAATGAGACGACGAGTCACTGTGCGCTTGTGTACAAATTCATTGATCTAAAAAAAAATTAATTCATAATCCATTTTGTCTATATTCCAGCTCAAAACCTTACCAAATGTTCCAACTTCCTGCGTCGGAGTGGTGGCTGTTCTTGCAAGACTGAATCAGCCAACACATTCAAAGTTGATTCGACAGTAGTCAAAACCTTATTCAAAGGCTTTCCGCTGTTGTTTTCCATAGCCTGTTGAAGAGCGCTTTCTACATCTTCTGACCACAAAATCTGAGCAGCTAAAACAACAATCTGTGCTTGGTATTTATCGCACCATTCCATATATTTCTGTGAATCGATTTGTCCATCGCGGAACTGTTTAATATCTTGAACAGCCTGAGCCAAGAATGAAGCCAATGTAAAACGCATCTGCTTTTCAACCAAACTCAACCATTCGTTGATCTTGGGATGATCCACAGTTGATACCGGATTGATGAATTTTACTTCTTCACCTTCTCTTGAGGCAATACCCAAAATTACAGTATTATCTTCGTTTAATAAAATTGCTGCAACACCAGCGAACATTTTCTTGAAATGCTTTTGCAGACGAGCAATATTTTTGCTGTTTCCGATAATTTCCAACAAATCCTCATCACCAACAAAGTAGAACCGTGGGAAGGAGGTACGTTCTCTTTCCAAATATTCTCCCAAAGCCTTTTGAATCTTTCCGAGTAAATCAGCCAGACGTTCCAATGATCTTTGTACAGCTGGAATGTTCAAGACATCCATTACCTTTGGTGACTTGGTAACCTTTTTCATAAGACCAAGGAATTCCGAACTAATGCTGTGGAAACGAGAAGTCTCAACGGGCAGTAGGGTTTTTATATCTGCGCTGCCAGAGAAGATTCCTTCCAAATATACCCAACGACGTTGGACATCAATCCAGACATCGAATAGAGCATTGATTCGGTTCAATTTCTCTTCCCATGTGAGAGCTTCTTCTTCAAAAACCTTGTAGTAAGGCGAAAGTTTCATAGCAGCAACTGAATTGATGTGTTCTTTGACTTTGTTGAATAAGTCATCCCAACCACGAATTATGCGGCACTTGTTCTGGTAATTGATCAAATCCAGTTCATAGTTTTGCCAGGATTCACGTACTTGTTTCAAGAACTCTTCAAGTGCCATTTCACCTTGAGCAACCAGGATGATATCCTTGACAATGTTCTCGTTTTTCAAAAGATTTACATCCCAAACCTGTCCCAGAGTCAAATCAGAGATAACCCAGTTAACTCGCAATTGTTTGGTCAATTGCTTCCAGTGACGCTCCTTGAGTGCATCGGATTTTAGCTCGACGATCAACATGTTAACCTTGATGTTACTTTGAATAAGTTTCTTGACATACTCATAACTTTCGTACATACGGAGACGAGCTGGTAACTCTTTCAATTGGCTCATCATTGCTTCAAGCTGTTGACGCAATTTTCGTGGTTGCACTGACAACCAAGGTTTCTCTCTAGTTTCGTCGATTTGAGTCCAAACCTTCGAAAGTTCACTCCAAACACCACGCAAGTCCTGAAGTTCTTCAAGAGCAACGTTCATACGTTCGCTGCTGTTGTTTGGAATAGCAGATTCCTGCAATTCCAAAGCTTCCTTTGCTTTAGCCACGTTATCACGTTCCTCCTTCAACCGCGAGTACTTGCTCTCGAACATTTGCAACTGCTGCAATGCATCATCTGGACGAGTCTTGCCTCCTGTTGGTTTGTTCTTTTCCCAATCGTTGAGGAAGTCAACAGTTCTAGTTTCGACAGCCTTGTCCTCGGCAACAATTTTAGCTTGAAGACTTGCAACTTGAGTCTGGATAGCTGTATCTTTGCGTTTGATAATCTCATTAAATGCTGACCATTCGCCCTCAATGTTGTCTACATGTAACCAACTGTTGGGGAACTGGAAGCGTTGACGTTCCAAAATACGTTGGGCTTCACGGAATACTTCGACTTGTTTCTCCCAGACAAGCATGTCCTTCTTGAGTGACTGCACGTAAGTAATGAAGCATACGGCATCTGATGTACTGGCCGCTTCTACAATAAAAAGGAAAATAATAAAAATATAAGTCGTTTTGAAAACTCGAGAAACCATCTTACCAATGCTTTGCATCTCCAAATCAGTTCGAGACTTGGAAACTTTTCCATGGAAAGTTGTCATTTCTGTTCCCAATAGGGTTCCGAATTTACCCAAAGCTTCCTTATGCCATGAGTCATATTTCAAAGTAACCTTTGCCTGTACCTTTGCATAATCAATGATGATTGGACCATAAGCCCGTCGAGTGTCAGAAGTATCAAAGGTTGTTCGAGATTTTCTATACAAAAATTGAAACCAATAAAAATAATAAAAGTTTCTTCCTCCCACAACTGCATTTTAACTTACTTGATATCATTCAAACACTTAATCCACAAGTTGACATCTTCAGCCAAACGTCCATAGAGTGTATCAGCTTGCAGATCCCACAAGCTCTGGTAGCGCAACCATTCATCAACATAATTTCTAACTTCACTGATTTTATCCTCAATCGATCCATAAGCATTCTCCAAAATCTTGCCTTCTGGTAATTTGGTCAGCAAATTGCGATAGGTTTGCGAAACAGGCTTATCTAAGCCCACTTGATATCTTGAACTCTGCAAACGAACTTGAGATGTGACAATAGCTTGCCAAGCAAAGAGTTGTTGCATAATCTGGAAGCGAGCTTCTTCAATCGATGGATACAAATACATCTGCTGATTTGTTATGCGTATCTCGTGAATTGCATTTTGGATCTTAAAACACACAAAAATTGGAGTTTTTTTTTTAAATTAAGGTCAAAAAAGAAAGCAAAACTAGTCATACCTGTGGTTCACCACCAAGTTTATGAGTTGGTTGAACTGGAGCATCAGTATCCATGGACAAGTCAACTTCCTTCTTGTTTCCAGTCAAAGCTTCAGTCCAAGCATTGATACCAGCTTGTAGACGTAGAGCCAACTTCTTTTCAACTTCTTCATCCAAGCGAGTTACCCAGACATTCAAGTTGGAGTATTGTCTCAGCGAGAGATCATCAACTGCATGCTGAATCTTTGCCAAAATGTCTGCGAATGTTGCAGCACTGTAAGGACAAGTCTCCAAGGATCGTACATCAACATCGAGTTGTTCCTCGACCACAAGCAAGTCTTCAACCTAACGACGAATTTTGTTTAAAATTATTCTGGAACCTGGAAATAATTCAAATGAACTCACCTTTTCTTGGAATTGTGTTACACACTCTGACAATCGTTGAACATATGGATCCAACTTGTAACTCTCCCAGACCAAAGCAATTCCCTCAGATATCAAAGCGAGTACATCTTTACGTAACCCAGCAACAAGTGGAACAATACTTGCACGATCTTCAATCTAAATAAAATATTTATTTTTGTTAAAAAAGAAATCTGTTCTCAAGCAATAATTTTTTAAACATTCACAGCCATTTTGTACATTATAGAATACAGATGTTGCAAAGAGATGAGAATTTTTTTTTAAGTTTTTTTTTTTAATAATAAAAGGGAAATAATAATAGTGCATGCAATTTATTATTTTTGTTTTTGATACTACTACTAGCTTTGGGCTACTTAAGGAAAATTTAACTAAATCGAAGCGGGACATTTCAAGAAAAAATGAATGGTTAATTTTTGTATGATTTATATAAATCTACCTTGAATACAGAATTTTGTGCTAAACTCCTATTATTTAGCTGCATGGAAAAAATTATTTAAAAAGTAGTTTTTTTTTTTCTTCCTTTTTTGCTTGCATTGTTATAAAAGATAAAAATCAATAAATAAGGAAATAAAGTGGATGTGGCGGAATGGAAGTGTGTATGTAATGATCAAGTTGTTGCTTATCTATGAAGTTTGTTAAAAAAATTTTTTTTTCCTGAAAGTTTTAGCTGCAAAAAATGCACTTTGATTCGCATGAAAAAAAAAAAAATAATTACAGATGTAATTTCTAGCGAGCAATAAGTGACTGCAAAGCAAATTTGCATGTTTATAAAGCTTTGATAAAGCCTTCGTTAGTTTTTGTTATGTTTTTTTTTTAATTTTTTTTTTTAGTTTTGATGTTAATTAAAATTCAAAAAGTCTTCACACTGCTGACGGATGCTTGGATCATTGGATTATAACTTGGCTGTGTGGAACGTAACCCAAAAATATTTAAATCATCAGAAGGTATACATATGTATGTACATAGTAAATTATAAAACCAAAATATAAAAAAACAACAAAACATGAGAGAAAAACTGCTATTGATGGACCTCCCCACAATAAAGCTTAATTTGGACATAAGGTTGTAAAAACTATAGAAAAAGTCTTGCAAAAACAACATTTATGGATTCTAGACTTCGGTGCAAAATTTCATTTTTATATAGCATTAATAACAATAAAATTAATGAATTATGGAATCTTTTACCATTAAGAGTCAGCTTAAAATAACTAATAAAAAATAATTTGGATTTGTGGAATCTTCGTTACAGGAGACCTAGTCACAGCCCTATTATGAATCACGAGTCGAACAGATACTCAAGTCGTGGTATTTCGATTAGAAAACTACTACACATCGTAATGCAGCTAAAATTAAAAAAACAATGTGTCAATATAATTTTTTTTAAATTCAAATTGCTTAAAATAGACCCAAATACTTTGATTCGCCAAATTTTTCTAGCGATTCGCAAGTCATAAAAGGGGTCTGAGGAGAAGTTACTTGATGAGTTGAAACATAAATACCTTGTTCGTATAAAACTGTTGGTAGATAGTGATAGTATACATGAACTTGGATAAACCTGACACACAAGTTTTAAAACAATCAACGAAAGAAGAATATGAATTTCCGACTTAAATATTATATGATATTGCTTTTTTGCATCGAGATCTATAAAATGGACTTAACGTGATCCAACCATTAGTTTTTATTGTAAAGGACGTAAAGTCTGCACACAAATCTTTATACGTTTTTATATAAAACCTTCAACCTAAAAAATTACATGTAACAAAAATGATATGTGATAAATTTAAAAATTTACCTTTAATGCTGTTTAATCCTCTCTGAGCTATTTTTTTTTTTTCATTTTATTTCTTTGACATAAATAGTTTTATCTATTACGACATTAAAAGCATTGCATATCTTTGTAATCAGCCAATCAAATGATAAATTTTGAAAAAAATTATCTAATAATTTCATTTTATTTTTTTTTAATTTAAATTGAATGCCTTTAAAAGTTTAGCTTTCTAATTCAAAAGTCATGCCATAGACATTCTGTCTTCCAGACAAAACATTTAGCATTTCATATGATCATTACATAAAAGTTAAAAAAAAAAAAAAAATATTCAAAAACAGTGGTTTGTGTTTTGGGTTTAGTTACAAAAATATATGAAAAAATATACAAATGTTGAAAGGAAATAACCAAGCACTTGGGTGCAGGTAAAAACAAAATAACTGAGACCAATTATTTAAAATCAAAATGTTTATAAAAAAAAGTTAAAAAAAATCGTGGTTAAATATACTAATGTGTAAAATGTTGTCGATTATGTGGTTTAGTATACAAAACTGTTAAAAATAATTTAATTAAAAAAAAGAAGGAAATCAAAATCTACGGGACACTTGCCAGCAAACTAAATTTCATGCTTACCTTTTCCAAAGTACGTTCATAAGTACGGACACTTTCAATCAAAGAAATTGCATATGGATAAATTTGATTGGCCTGATGAGCCTTATTTACGATAGTCAAAGGGACTCTAGAAAATAAAACTTAAATACTGCTTCGTGATTTAAAACAATCAGAAAAATGTACCTAAATCCAAGATTTTTGATGTTCCTAACTTCCTTAGAAAGAGTAATGATTTCAGGAAGGAAATTCACTCGCAACTTCAAGACATTTCCACGTCCAGTACGAGAACGAGCAGACTCAATGGTGAAAATACGTCCATTTATTCCAAAATTGCGTTCCTGAACCTTCCTTGCCCAGTCCTGGAATACTTCAGAAATTGATAGTTTAGCACGGAAGCTATCACCATCCGCTTTCAATTTCTGCCCATCGATGTGCGATTCCCAGCCTTTGCCAAGGACGTCTTCGACACGTTTGAGATACATCGTAAGTTGATTGTCAATTTGACGAGCCCAGATAATCGATCCAGCAACTGGTGGTAGATCTCGAACAACGGACAATCGACATGATTTGCTTTGTGGGTATTGAACCTAAAAAAAAAAAAAATCAAATTATTATGTTCCTTAAATTTTTAAGATAAATCTTCTTATCACCTTGAACTTCTCATGCAAAGCTTCAATGTCATCCTTTACACGCTGTATCAACTGAGTTTGGTATTCTCGAATGGCGCCGCGGATGTGGGGGCGCACAAACAAAGCGTTAAAACGAGAAAAGATCCTGAACATTTCATTTGCGTTCTTAGCTGTTCCGAGCTGATCACGAAGATGGGCTGTGATCCTTGTCTCGACACGATCTTTAATTAAATAAAAACGCAAAATTAGGATCAAGGAACTCTTTAAACAAAAAACAAATTTTCTTACCAATTCTCTCTTCATATCGTTTGACTGCAGCTTCCCAAGCTTCAGAACCTTCCTTGGTTATGTCTAAGCAATCGACTTCCTTGACATTCTCGTAAGCAAGGTTAACTTCTTCGATAGCATTAGCATCAGCTGCCTCCAAGCTGTATGGAGTTTTCGCTTCTGGTTGAGCATCGATAGGAGCAGCATTTTGTTGTTGCTTAGTTGGGCGCAAAACTCGCAAAATAACTGTTCTCAGCTGTTCATGTTGACGACGGAACGTTCTCATCTGTTCCATTCGAGCTTGCAGTTTCTTATGTGCTGGTGATACACGCCAAACCATTTTCAAATGTTCGTCACGCTTCTTCTTGACAATATCACGTAACAGACCCTGGAGTTTGTCGTACTCATCGTCCCAACAGCTGAAGATGTTGAAACATTGGTTCATAACCCGCTCGAACTCATCAAAAGGAATATGCATTAGACGTCGTGTTCCAAGAACCTTTAACAACTGCTGACTCAGATCGCGGGAAATAGCTTCGATCAATTTCAAACAACGTTGAATGGGATACTTGGTGTTGCGAACTTTGCGCAAATGCGAGAATATCTGCTGCACGGCTGGACGAATCTTTTCCAGTTCGGTGGCAGACAGGAGATCATTGATTGGAAAATCCTTCATTAGCGGGTTGTAATCTGCTACCATGGCTAAGGCTTGTTTCAATCCAGTATCAGTATCAAAAGACACTGTAGCATGGAATCTCTTGCCATGTTTAAGGATGTCCAAGGTCAAAGCAACTTCTGGGGATTCACGCTTCTCTTGAATCCTATACAAAGCCCTTTCCAAGTTCAACCAGAAAGATATCTCCTGAAGAGCAGTTCCTGACGATGGATCCCTATCCAACTTGGTGACTTTTTTAATCTCTTTGATCCAACGATTCACACCGTTCTGGAGCTGATTTAGGAATGTAGAGTCATCGACTTTGTCTCCGAAATCAGCCACCTTAGCCTTGCGATTTTCTTCGGCGCATTTTCGAATAACAGCAGCCACTGAACCATGAGCAGCCAAAGTTATCTCTGGAATATCGATGTTTTGCTGAAGATGCAGCAATCCCATTTCCAACTCGGCTAACTTCTTTTCTACGGATGGTGCCATTTTGTCGCCATCACGATCAGCACGACCAGATTCCTTGACGTAACTTTTGAAGAACGGAGCCAAAGATTTGCTAATAAATGCATGAAGGGTTTCGTAGGGAGATCCCTCGGAGAAATTTATCAATCGCAATTGCGAATGAATAGATTTATCTGCTTCGATGACGGTTCCACGTTTAATGCAAGCCAAAGATGCCATACGGCTATTGCTGAAGTGGACATCATTGCTGATGTAATAAGTCACAGTCTCTTTCTCCTCTTCACCCTCAGCAGGTTGTTCATTTTCATCTTCTAACAGAAAGATAAAATGAATATTTAGTTATAATAAAACAAATACAATAGGACAGGTATCATAATAGTTAAGAAAAAAATTCAATTTTATTGCAATTTTAGCTACCATTTGATATAACTAGAGAACAATTGCACATCTTATGCACACAATTTATTTTATTCACATTTAACACACTTTTCAATATACTGGGTGATTACATGAACCCAACCTGAAGCACTTTAAAAACAATGTTTCAGTGTTGTTAACGACCTGGCACACTAATGTGAAAAAGATCATAACAAATAATTTTTTTATACCAAATATTCGGGGTCTTTCTCTGCAAAATAAGAGGTTAGGAACAAAATTCTCTGTTACCCGGGCGCAAATTTTAGATAAGATAAATTTAAAGAATTAGCTTGGTTCTTAAGTAAAGGTGCAGCCAAGCAATTACTACGTAACTTAAGGCTTTTCGTTTGTGAGTCATGTGAGTTTAACATGTTTGCTCTCTAAACCGTTATCTCCGCCTTGCTTCATGGCACTTTGTGTTGGAGGTTAAGCAGAAAACTGAGTTATTACAGCAACAACTTGTGTCTGTTGTCATCAGGGTCGGAATTAAAGATGTAAAGGCTTCGGGACCACAAAAACTAATAACATGTTTACCAAAATAAGTGAACATTTATTTTGGCCCAGTTTTCTAAATAATTCATCGGGAATCAAAGTAAACTACAGTAATAGCCTGTTTTCACTACAGCCCAAATTAGATAATTTTGCAAATTATCTAATTCCGAATGTCAAATCGCATAGCACAAAATTAAAGTTGAACCGACCTAATTTACGAAATTATATCTTATATAGGCTGAAATGAAAACAGAGGCTATAAGATGGGGTGACTTTGTTACTCAAACGCCAGCAAACAACTAGACGTCCAAGAAACTTTTGTTTTTCAGTTATGAATAGAGCTCAAAGAGCCCTTTCTTTTAATGTATCACTCCATGGATTTGGAGGACTTTTTTGAAATTGCATTATTTTTTGACAAGGGGTTAACCTTGATTTTTTCTCGAAAATCCTAAAAAAAAAAAATTTGTAATTTTTTTTTACATATGCAAATGCATAGGCATATTCATTGTGAGCTCAATTTTTTGAAAATGCATTGTTTTAAGGCAAGGGATTATCTTGATTTTTTTATTCGAAAATCCAAAAAAAAATTTTAAATTTTTTTTACACAAATCGATTCATTGTGAGCTCATACCCCAGCAAGCAACTAGACGTCCAAGAAAATTTTATTTTTCAGTTATGAATAGAGCTCAAAGAGACCTTTCTTTTGATGTATCACTCGATGGATTTGGAGGACTTTTTTGAAAATGCATTATTTCTCAGATTTTTCCCTGCAAATAGAAGGGCAATTCCATGGTAACTCACGTTACATTCATAAAAATTTCCAATACATAAATAGATAGATTTTTTTTGTTAGTTTTAATATAAATTGATATGAAAATACTGTCCATGAATTTAGCATAACTATTACTTTCAAAATTAAGTAAAAAATGTTTCTTTATTTTGATCATTTGCTTGGCAAAAATAAAAGTCTGTTGGTAAATTACGTTACAAGAATCGGACACGAGTTTTAACACGTTGACTGCAAACTGACCATCCGGTGGGTCAGGAGGCCATATTAATTTGTTTTTAATGAAAATTCTATACATACAAAAATACAAGCTTTTAAAATTAATGACAAAACCAAACATTTGTTCAATATTTCGATGAAAATTTGAAAATATTTAGGTAACTTACGTTACATTAATTTGTTAACTCATGTTACCTGCGATTTATTGTTGCAAGAATGAAGAATAAATGCATTTTCATCAAACTAATTTTAAAATAGGATATTGTGTAACAAAGCTTGCTTAAATGGTTATTTATTTTAGCAATCAGAAGGGGATATTGTCATCGTCACTAAGTCACTATTAGATTCCTCTTTTCTGTGGGCTCTTTTTTCCGTCACATTCATGTGAAATTCTTCTGTAGTTGACCAATTTAACACCTTGAATTTAATTTCTAGCCATAAGGGAATATAACAAAGAATCTTTTTTTGCAACTTGCATAAAGAGTTGCCGTTTGTAAATATGTGGAAATTTTTTATTGGAAAAAGTAAAAAAGTCTGTTGTTCAAAATTCGTGTCCACTTTTTCATGAAATTACCCTTATGCAGATTTTCAGGCCTATTTTGCTATCAAAACAGCACATTGAAGTTTATTAAAAGAACCTCGGAGTATTTTCAACTACTAACATAGAGATAAGAAGATTAAATACGTTCAAGGATAGAAGTTCTTCAGAAAGCTAATAAATTAAATACCTACCAAAGAATTTGAAACTGTTTTCGACCATCTTTTACAATTTGCATTTGGTTTAACAAACTCTATAAACTCTTTCGACTTAATTCTCTAATGCCTGATTTACAATATTGCGAGACGACGAGACGAGATTTTTTCTTGATCATTTAAATCGTAAGCCATTTCGTAATGTTAAGATTTTTTTGGTAATTGTCTATTTTGGACAGGAAATAGAAGAATGTGTGTAAAAAGAAGGAAATTATTTGGCCATACATTGAAAACTAGATATCAATTTTACTCTCGCAACGCTCTCGTCTCGTCGTCTCGCAATATTGTGAATCAGGCATAATATGCAAAGAAAGCAACTTGATTTCAATACATAATAATAATTGAATCGATGAGTGAAAGAACCGTATAAGTCCAAAATAATCACTTTTGAAATGAGTATGGAGAAATGCTCTACACATGAAGACCTACCAAAGAGCAAAATAACAGTACATTAGAGAGTCAAATTAATACAAAACAAGACCCCCACTTCTTTGATTGAGTGGAAGAACAGTACAAGTCCAGGAATTGTACTGTTCTTACACTCAATCACAGCGATTTCCATTTCATTCATTGTTATTAAATGTTTCATGCTCATGATTTATCATTATTTTCCTGTCCGTGGTCATTCATTTTTGCCCTACGATAGAGACTTCGGCGTGGTTAACAGAGCTATAAGAAAATACGACTGTGAATATCTGCCGGAAGAATACTAGGGAAACTCCTGGCTATGTCACAACTACAGACTTTATTGGGGGATTCTCATCTAATACTTGAAAACAAAATTGCAGACATTAAGAAAGTTTTGAAATACATATCATGAGAAGCTTTGGAGTTTAACTACCACATAACTTCATGGAAAAATAACATCTAATGATCCTTCAGAATAAAAGTATTATAATAAGCTATTATTTTTAAGTTCAGCATAATTTTTATAGTCAATAAAATAATAAAAACAAATTTTAATCGTGCATTTTTTATATTGAGTGAAAGAACAGTACAAGTCCAATGCTTCTCTTTTGTAATATTTCTTATATCTATTCTATAATATTTTTAATTTTTTTCTTTCATGACTATATTGGGCGACCAAAAACCTTCAAACACCCATTATTTTTCAGGAAAGTTGATACTTTCTCTAGAAAACAGTTTTTTGTGTTTTTCAAAACTAAGATTTTGAACTTATACGGTTCTTTCACTCATCGATTCAATTACATCCAAGGATAGAAGTTTTTCAGAAAGCTAATAAATTAAATACCAAAGAATTCGATAATGTTTTCGACTATCTTTTACAATTTGGATTGGTTAAACAAACTCCATAAACTCTTTCGACTTAATTCCTCTAATATGCAAAGGAAACAACTTGATATATGTACATAATAATGATAATCCAGTTTTTTTCATCTGAAATCTCTATCTTCGTATTACTGTAGTGCATTATACCATGACTGTAGTGCAAACAACGAACCATGGCCGAGGTGCGTTCTTTTTCTAACAATAGTCAACTATCGTTGTTATGTCAAAAAATATTGTTGATGTGTCATTGTTAGAAAATGTTGGGTTTTTTACAAATCATTTAGGAACGATTTATTGTTAGATATTGTTAAACTGTCAAACACAAAAAAAAAATTGTTTTGAAAATATTTTTATTTGCATAATTATAACAAAAATAATGTTTTTTTAGTCAAAATAAATTCTCTTGCATCATAAAATTGCAAAACTCTGTTTTTATTTTCATTTTATTCCGCTTATTTCCAAAAGAATAAAATCCTTAAGTTGGTTTTGTAAACAAAACATCCACTTTGACACATCAACAATCTCATGAGTGTTCAACTCATATCATGGAGGTGAGTTGGAAATAGTTACGATTTGTAACTATTTGACACTTCAAAACGAGTTTAGGAACGATGTTCATCTGTCAAATAGTTACAAATCGTAACTATTATGTAGTTTAGGAACGACAAAAGTTAACGATAGTTAACAATAGTTAACTATTGTTAGAAAAAGAACGCACCTCCGGTAATTTATTTTTCATGGTAAAGGTCACGTTAAATGTAAACATAAACAAAAATAATCAGCTGATATTTATACCGGCATACGGACCGGCAATGCACCGACAAGGCGCATCAACCCCGAAATGCCGGTTCAAAACAAAACAATCCCAGCCGAAATGCAGGTTCAAAACAAAACAAAAAAATAGTGACGTCATTTTTTCTAGCAGTTTTGCCAAATGCATTTCAAAAAGAAAACGTCAAATTATTCCCGCTTGTCAAACGGTGTATCATCGGATGACATCATCAGCCAGCATCTAAAAAAATAGGTATAGAGAAAAAACTGCAAAATGGAGCCCTACATCAATTTTCTAATAAGAATTTCTAACAAGAATTTAATGATTCCAATACGAAATGAAATTATAAAAAAAAATCAAAATGAAATTATTCATTTTATCAACTTGCACAAGAATCTTATAAGCAAAATGACAACTTAAAAATAATTAAGATAAAAACTTGAAACTTTCTAACAGAAGTTTCATGGATAATCGATTTTGTCGGCCATCTTGGGCGTGTATTGCAAGTGAAAATTTTCTTTTTGCTAAATTTTAAAACTCATTTTTACCTTTCAAACAATTCCTCTGGATGTACAATGCCTGCACTTGCGGATCACTTAGGAATTTCTTAATACAATCCTGGTTATTTGTGTCCTCTAGAGCCACATTTAATGCTGGTGGAACAACATCTTCTTCGGGCAATAGAATGGTCACAGCTTTGCGAATGTAATTTGCAAAAGCACCATAATCCACAATTGTTACACTCACATTGTCCACGGGAGCTTCTGTATTCTCTAGAGAATCTCCCATGATGGGTTTTTTTGTTTAAAAATTGGTATTAAACCACACTTATTCAATTGGTTTTAAGATTTTTCCAACAGTTTTTTTCTTGTCCTATTTAAATTATTGATTTTTTGCAAAAACTTTAATATTTTTTCCGATTTTTTCAGCGACACGTCTGCACTCGGTGAAACGAAAATGCAGAATGTCGAAAAATGAAGGAAAAATGACAAACGAAAAGGTAGAAATGCATGGGAATTTGGTGACTAGTGATGTGTATTTTTTAAAATTTGTTATCGATTTAGTACAATTTTGAATGTTATTTATAATGTTATCGATTGCGTCAATTGTGGTTTTCTCTGAATATTAGCCCTATTCCATTGAAGGTGGTAGTTTACTCGTGAGTAGAAATCTAGTACAACAACTACACATTCGTATCTCCTCACCTCCAATGGAACGCGGGTACTGAAGAAAATAATGCTGGATTTACATATACTTCTGCATGCAGAAAAGTAAAGGGGGATAGATATAATACCAGACATCCGTACGTATGAAGGAGGGGCATTGGTGAAGAAGAACATGTTCGTATTCGACATAATTTTCAAATAATCTGCATTTATGAAGATCTCTGCATTTTCATCTACTCTCTCTATCCAACATCTGTGAATCTTAAATACTTTGTCTCCTTTCAATGCAGATATTGAAATGCGGACGCAAGTAAATACACCATAAGAGATCTTTATCTTCCCGATTCCAGTCCTACTATAAGGTGCAGGATAACTATCATAGAGGAAGGAATACCTAGAGAACCGACTCGTACCCCCCTTGCCTAAAACACCCGCAAATTTCATTTGAGGTGAATAGAAGAGAACTCTCTTATTTTTCTCTTTTTTTCTTATCCGTGAATACGTGTGAGTGGTGGATTCAGAAAAAAGATGGCGGTTGTAGCTCAAAAAAAAAAAATCTTAAGTGACAGCTGACAGCTGTCAATTTCTGATAATTATTTTGTTTTGGTTGCGAAATAAAAGTTTTTTTCAAGTTTATAAAAAATGTGCAAAAGTTAGATGAGAACAATGATAATTAATTAATAATCGGTCCAATTCTGGAAATGTGTTACCCCATCCAGCTAATGCCACAACCCAAAATATTGGTCGCTTGTCCCAATAAGAAAATAATCATAGCAAGGTGAGTACCAAAATATTGTCATGGTTTTCTCTCAATAATTTCCTTTTTTTAATTTTGCAGCCCTCAAAATTCTTACAAATTCCAAAACTTACAAACCATAACAACATACAACAACAACAGCAGCGGTCGATCGAATTCAACAACGCAAAAAAAAAATAATATTCAGGAATAACCACCATATAGCAGGACTGGGATGATAATAGTCTTGTATGTGGACACATTACTTGTTCCAGCGACAATTTTTTGGTGGTCAGTTGCATTCTAAAACCAAAGCAAGAATAATCTTTCGTTTAATTTCAGTGCTGCGGTTGTTGTTAGAGTTAATAAACTAAATAAATTATATATTTTCTTTTTAGGTGACAAAAAGCACCCTCGAAGTAATAAGACTTGAAGCTGAATTAGAATTAGAAGAAGTAGTCGGTTGCCAAATGCCTTGGGGCGTCTTGATGGGGTGTCCTTTAAAGTATCCTATTTTAGTGAAGCATTTAAAGTTCGTACAAAAGAATCAAAAGATGATTTTCCCAATCGACACGATTGGGATATATTCTTTCGTGATGCTCATTACATGGATGAAATGAAAGCTGGCGAAAGACCCGAGACAATTCATTTTGCAAATCTACCAATTCGTTGGTTTTGTCCACTTCACAGTGAAAATGATGAAAATGTCAAGCCCAGCGAAAGTATATTCAAAAGAATAATTGAATAGTTTGGTGTTGTTCGGGCAGTAGATATTCGAATATGTAATGTTTTTCGACAAAAGATGAGCTCGACTGTCAATGGAATTCAGGTGCATAATTTTGAACAGGATCTTCTTTTCGAAGGGTAAGTTGTAAACAAAAAATAATTGTTGGCAAAAATCTAATAAAATTTGCATTTATATTTTGCAGATATGTTCAATTTGAAGAGTACATTGGATTTGTACGTGCAATTGACGAATTTAGAGGAATGAAGCTTCTGCGCAAGTTTGTTTACCTGCAAGTAAACACACTAACCACCACATATTTTAGCTCTAAGCGCTAGTTTTTGTTTCATACACATTGACGTAATGGGACTGAATTTAAAAATGAATACAAAAAATAAGGAAACTTAAAACGAAAAGTAGCGTAATTTTTTTCAATTTAACAGCCTTCCAGCCCAGTAAAGATGGGAAATCTGGTATTGAGGGAGTTAGAAAGATTACACCCTGTATAGCAGATTCTATGACCCCCAAAATCCCCGTATGGTTTTTGTTTTGAAACAAATACAAATTAAATGAAACTTTCATTAAATTTTAGCATAATTATGTATATATTTAGTTCATCCATTAGGATAATTGGAACGTCCTGGTTTTAGCTGCTTACAATGCTTATTTTTTTTTTTTCAGTTACATATTATATAATCACCCATATAGGAATAGATAAATGTGTTATGTTACATTGTACAAGCGCTAAGCTTAATGAATAATTATGAAATATATGAATTAATTGCTTGGTAAAAAGTACAAATTTCTACTTTTATCTAAATTTTTGTTTAAATATAAATAATTTATGTATAAATGTGTATTTAAAATGTAGTTACGTTGCACTTGATAAATATCTTTAATCTAATGTTTCATTTTAAATGCAATGATATATGTGCGTATTGTTTTTTTTTTTCAAATTATCGAATTGAGTCTACATAAAAGTAAATGCATGTTTCTTTTGTGTATAATGCAGCAGGTCTTTAACCCTTAACTATAGTGGTGAAAATTTGTGGTGTTTTGAAATGATAAAATAAAATACAAAATTGAATTTTTTTATAAATTTTGTTTTTAAGCATCAAAAGATAACAATTTAAAAAAAAATAAAAAAATAAAAAAAAAAAAGAGAAAATTCATTTTCAACGGTTTTTATTAACTTTTTAAAAGTTGATGTGGGTCCCCTGGACCCACCACTATAGTTAAGGGTTAAACCACACCAGTTAAAGCTTAAACAAAAAAATTACACATAAATCCCTAATAATTATCTGTCTTTCATAATTACAATAAAGTAAAAACTTAAAATTAATTTAAATAAATAAAAACATATCGAACTTCTTTAAGCCGTTTAGTTTTTGTCGCATTGGCTCTTTCGCATTTCAAATACATAAGTACACGAAAGTATTTTTTGTTTGTCTTTTTGTTTATATCTAACCCATATACTGATACGAAGCACACACTGGTTCTGTGTGCCTGGCATGTGGCGATGCTTGCAAGGCCAATCTTTGAAGGTGACATGCTCGACAAAGTAATCTTCCGTCCAGCGGATAGCACCGCTTATCTGGTTCATCAGTCAACTGCATTCCACATTCCTCACATATGTAGCAATCTACATGGAAGTCTTTGTCCATGGAAACAACGCGAACAGTTTCATCAGTTCCCTCAACAGGTGTAATACCTAAATAATAACAAAACAAATTATCAAATGAGTTTTTCTTTTAAAGAAAAGAAAAATACCCTTTCCACAGCTAGCACGCTTGGGGGAAAACATTCTATGATAATCGTTGACACAATAGATCTTGTGGTCTACATCAACAGTAAATGGAACACCATCCAAGCACTCATTGCAAATACAACAACGGAAACAACCGGGATGACAGGATTTTCCGAAAAAGAAAATTAAACTACAACAAATATTTATAATTTAATTCAAACTTACCATTTCCATGATAAGATGTCAGCATATTGCACATTTTTCTGCAGTTTGTTGAAATCCCGAGTACTGAAAATCAAGTAAGTTCTTTCAATTAAATGTTATATGTCTTTAATAATTGCTTGCATTTAAATTACCATATAATCTTCTTCGCAATAGACTCTTCCGTGAACATTGTAAAATGCTTTTTCCCGCAATGCACGACCAAAAGAGCAACAAATAAAATAATTTGTATGTTATAGATTGCCCATTGCCTGACAGGCTTGTCCAGCACCTTTGACTTTATCACCACATGTGTGGCAAATTCCTGAAAATTGATATAAACCAAATTAATATTGGATTCCAAGAGCGAATACATTCTTATTATTTTTTTTTTCAAAAATACTCGTTTATTTTTGCGAATTTCGACCGACTGCTTTTGGCGGTGGCTAGCAAAAAAACAATGCCATTATTTTTTAGTTTTTGCCCTAAGTTTGTTTGTGTTTCAGATGTTCTTGTCCACCAAACTCAAGAAAATTCTATCAATTTAACGAATTTTCTTGAGTTTTCTAGACAAGAACCGATGCTATTTCCAAAATACTTGTCCTATTGAGATGAATTAAGCGAACGTTAGTCTGAATTGAGGTCCTTCAAAAGTAGTTGAAATCCAAAATACGTTTAGATAAGGATAAAATTAATTTGGTATCCAAAAGTATTTCTGTCATGTGTCTGCATATTGAAACATGACGGAAATACTTTTGGATACCAAATTAATTTTATCCTTATCTAAACGTATTTTGGATTTCAACTACTTTTGAAGGACCTCAATTCAGACTAACGTTCGCTTAATTCATCTCAATAGGACAAGTATTTTGGAAATAGCATCGGTTCTTGTCCACCAAACTCAAGAAAATTCGTTAAATTGATAGAATTTTCTTGAGTTTGGTGGACAAGAACCGATGCTATTTCCAAAATACTTGTCCTATTGAGATGAATTAGGCGAACGTTAGTCTGAATTGACGTCCTTCAAAAGTAGTTGAAATCCAAAATACGTTTAGATAAGGATAAAATTAATTTGGTATCCAAAAGTATTTCCGTCATGTGTCTGCATATTGAAACATGACTGAAATACTTTAGGATACCAAATTAATTGTATCCTTATCTAAAATTATTTTGGATTTCAGTAGTAGTATTAGGCAGGGGCAGCAATCAAGACACAAAAAGCTAGATTTCATCGTCAGCGTCGACACAAATGGCAACATTAGAAGTCATGTCGTCAACCGCCGTCGCCATGACAGGAAAGAAACTAACAAACATTGAAAATTGATAATATTGGATTGGATTGGATTGGAGGGTTACTGAAATATTATGGAATTGAAGTTATTGTCAGTTTAGGTGAAGGAGTTGGTCGCCAAGAACTTATAATCTTGTAGATTGAAAGCTCTGGCTCCCGTCGACCAAATCATTCGCCTGAATTGGCAATAAAATCAATATGCTTTATAGTTATATATAAGTTGCACTTACCTGACAAAAATGTTGATCACTTTTTTGCTGAAAGGTTAAAATATTAATTAGAATTCTTTATTTAAAAATTGTAAATTTTATTTCCTTAAAACTTCCGTTCTGATAAGAACAGCGCCAAAAAATTATAAATTGTATTTTTTTTTATTTTTTTTATCTGTCAAAATACGCACCTTTGAGCTACTTTTGTGTGGTGGAAAATTAGGCGCTGTTTATACTTTTCATGGTTTAGTTAGGGTGCGCTTATACTTTTTTTTTGAAATTTTGATAGTTTTTAGCAATAAAGTTCATAAATATTGTTTGATTTTTATGCTAAAAGCAATAAAAAGTAATATTTAATATATTTTTTATTGATTAAATGTCAAAAAACGATTTTTTTCTGCAAATTTAATTTTATTTTGCAATTTTTGAATTAACCGAATTTTTTTGTTCACCTCAGTTGCGCACTGGGCGGATTGAGCAAAACTCCACAGTTGAATGTGTTAGTGCCATTTAAAATGCACGGGGAAACTACCACATATAGCCACTGTGGAGTTTTTTCTCTCATTGCAGCTTGTAGGGTCGAAGAGAACAACCCCCCGGAGTCGGTTCTCTAGGTATTCCTTCCTCTATGATAACTATGACGAACTTTAGATTTTATAAGAGACAAATTCTTCGTGTGGTTTTTGGTCCTTTCTGTACGGTTTGTAGAAGTCAACGCAAGTCATCTAAAAACCTAGTACACAGATCGAGCTACATTTTAAGCCCCATTCAAATTATCGATAAGATTCTCAGATAAATTTTAGCTTGGCTACATTTTTTCGATAAAATGGGAGTTAAAATCTAGCTCAATCTGCGCACCAGGCTTAAATAAATTTTCGCTCCCATACAAATTATCGAAAAAAATTAGCCGAGGTAGACGTAAAATATATTTGAGCATCGTATCGATAATTTGTATGGGAGCTAAAATTTAACTTGGATTTGAGTACCAAACTTAAGAAAGCAATGTAATCTATCAGTTCGTTAAAATTGTAGCCAACTTTTCATGCCACACTTGTGTCAAAAATTAATAAAGGCAAAAATGTTTACACAATTGACAAATGGCTCATGGGTTCATCGATTTTTGCGTTCACAAATATTATTATCGATTACTAAGACACATCTCTATATTTTTCAATTGTACTAGAATTCGACTCATCTCTAACTGCTAGAATTCCAATAATTCCAAGACTTCCAAATGTTTACGTACAGTACGAAACAAAAATCCAAACAGCTGTTAAATTCAACTGTCAAATCTGACGTTTTTGTTAATCGTGAAATTTCATATTAGTTTTTTAAACGTGCCTTTTTGCAATATATCGAAATAAATTCATAGAAATTCAATAAAATATCAATTAAATAAAATGCAAATTCTTTTAAAATATAAACAATTATGTAAAATAAACTTTTCCGCTTCAACTATATGTCGTCTAGTCTCACAAAGTTGCACAGGATTCGATGTAAGTGTAAACAAATTCCAACTAAAAACTTCTGCTCCTGACTTTCTTTTTCTTATTGTTGTCAGGTGAATCATTTAACTAATTCAGTAAAACGGGACATAGAATCCCATTGGCGTGACAAACTCAACATTGGCCAATTTAATAAAAATGCACCCGCCAACAAATTCTATGTCCTCTCGATGTTCCCTTATCCTTCGGGAAATCTTCACATGGGACATGTTCGAGTATATGCTATAAGTGACACTGTTGCTCGATTCCATCGCATGAATGGTAAGAATGTATTCCATCCAATAGGATGGGATGCATTCGGTCTGCCTGCCGAGAATGCTGCTATTCAAAGAGGAATCGAACCGGCTGCATGGACAAATCAAAATATCTCACAAATGAGAGACCAACTAAAGAAACTGGGTTGTTCCTTTGATTGGAATCACGAACTATCCACCTGCAATTCAGATTATTACAAATGGACACAAAAACTCTTTCTAATGCTGCACGAACAGGGTCTGGCCTATCAGAATGAGGTAAGCAATAAATATGAGACTCCTTTTTATTAGAATAGGTAAGGTACACAACTTTTCAAATGTTCAGTATTCGTTTTTTCCTTACAGAATAGGTACGTACACATAAAGATAGGGCTGACATATTCCGGCTTTTCCCGGACATGTACTCTTTTTTGGTTGTGTGGGGTACGTCCGGGATTGAACTCTTTTCAAGGTTTAAAGTATCTCACTACTTGTATGTGTTGTGCCCTCTTCCATACTTGAACTTAGCACACTTCAATTATAATGTTCACTTTGATTGTCCATTCGGTATCATCATTCGGATATTGTTTTGGGTCAATCAAAGTGCAATAAGACAATAATTGAATTGTGCTGACTCTTTTAACGTGCCGACGATTATCCACTGAGGAAGTTGGGCTCGCGACTATCGGAATGACACGACAAGTTGAGTCTAACTTAAAACGTTAACAAAAGTAGTTCGAATATTAATCCCTGCGAATTCCCAAATTATAACTTTTCACATGTTATAACATATGCTTGTACACAAAACCAATAGAGTTCATTAAAAGCGAGGCGTATTTAATTTAGTTTATTATTTGCTCCATTTTCTTTATATTCTGTTCCAATATAATCAAAATTCAAAAATTAGCCTATGAGCTACTGTTTAATGAATTCGCTGAACAATATTTATATTTAGTTAAAAATAAAATTATTTCTGGGGGTCTTCCGATTTTTTCATGTAACTTTAAGTTTAGAGCTACAAAATTAACACTGAAAGAAAACAATTGTAATAGTCCTGCATAGAAGAAGATTTACTTTTCGAGTTTTATTAGTAATTTAACCCTTATAGTAAAACACATTGGCGCAAAATTTTAAACGATTAAGGAAAATGTTAAACCCATGTATAAGTTGTTAAGTAAAAAAAAAAACACTGTTTCTTAACTTAGTAACTAACTAACTAACAGCTTTAGGGTAATTCCATAAAAAAGTGGACACGAATTTTGAACAAATTATGCAGTCTTTTTTACTTTTTTTATTAGCAAATTACTATTTACAAACGGCAACTCTTTATGCAAGTTGCAAGAAAAGATTCTTTGTTGTATTCCCTTATAGATAGACATAAAATTTAGGGAGTTTAATAATCTTAAAGCATTTTTATAGCATAAGCTTGCCAACAACAGAAGAATTTCACATGAAAATGACGGATAAACAAGCAAACTGAAAATATGATGAGTCTAATAGTGACGATGACAATATCCCCTCGTGAGTGCTAAAATATGTTAACATTTAAGCAAGCTTCGTTACACACTATTCGATTAAAAAAAAACTTGAGTGAAAATGCATCTTTTCTTTACTTTTGGAACCACAAATCGCAGGTAACATGAGTTACCAAAATAATGTAACGTGAGTTACCTAAATATTTTAAAATTTTTCCTCGAAATATTGAAAAAATGTTTGGTTTTGTCACTCATATTAAAAGCTTGTAATTTTGTATGTATGGAATCTTCATTGAAAACAAATTCTTAATTATCACATAAAAACTTCATACTGTCGGACTCTTAAAATTCGTGTCCGATTTTTGTAACGTGAGTTACCATCAAACTTTTATTTTTCCCAAGCAAATGTTAAAAATAAAGAGAGAGTAATAGTTATGCTCCATTCATGGATAGTAATTTCGTATCAATTTACATTAAAATTGAAGAAAAAAAAAAATTATTTATGTGTTGGAAATTTTTGTGAATGTAACGTGAGTTACCATGGAATTGCCCTTTAGCATTTTACTAAATCGTTTAATATTTGGCGCATTTGGTTTTTAATTTAAATTTTTTTTTAATGAAAATGCATTGCAACTTTTGTAATATTAGCTCAAAAGTTTACTATAATACTCATATACTCATATACAGGAAATGACAAACTTTGTCTCAAGATTGTTTTATTTTTTTTTGGAAAAAAATAAGAAAAAAAAAAATGTTGCTACTGGAACAAGGGTAAAAAATTTGATTTGATTTACTTAATTTTTAGTAAGATTTTTCCGTTTTCTTTTTTTTTATTAGAAGTAAGCATTCGTTTTGTCCTAGTTTTGAATTATTTTTATTGTCCTTTTTGTCCGCGAAAGTATGGGATTTTGCATCTCAATTACTAATTTCGTCAAAATATATCTTGCAACCGTACATAAAGAATGACGAAAAAGTGGTCCATGAAATGAATTTATACCAAGTTCTTCTTAAAAAAGTATTATACTTATGTATAATACATATTATTTCTATAGTGTCCTTTTTATTCTTTAATTCTTAAAAAGGGGGTTAGTAAGAATTTTTGAATTGAAATCGACGATCACAAATTTTATCGGTTAGGGCTAGCCATTTCTAAACATTTTAAACAAGGTTAAAGTCAGTTTACTATTGCAGATATTGAAGTTCTTCCTAATTTTGCACTTCATGCAAAGTGTGATAGTGATAGTTTGACTCATCTGCAACATCAAAATAAAATGTTCAAAAATACCAAGAAATAGACTTCAATTTTCCACGTGGTATAGAATTTTAAAAACTTCAATCGCATACAATTCTGTTCATAGTTTAGTTTGTGGTGTCTTTTCAAGATTCGGCCATTTTAGAAAATTGGAACTGTTGACCATTCTATTTGCTGCCCTAACATTACAAATAATAACTGTTTTTAGCTCTTTATCTTGTCAATTATCCACCGAAACTGGAAGCAAAAGTAAAGATCTACTCGTCTATGAGTGGTTTTTGGCAGTTTTTTTTACCACCATTCATGTTTTTTTTACCCCCTGAATGTATCTGAAGTTAGAATCACATTCACACTTCGGTAATTTTTTTTAACCGTACCATGTCTGGGGCCCTACTCTGTATTTCGTTCCGAGAGTCAATTCTATTCGAAAGTGCTTTCCGTTCCGCTTTTGAATTGCTACTATCTAAAACTTTCGAAATGGAAAAATAGTAGGTACTTAATACTATTTCAACTCACGGATTAGGTTTTGGAATTCCGAATTATTTCTTATGTGATTTGTCAAATCAAGTGACCAAAAAAAGATAAAAAACGAGTTGGTTAAGAATTATAGAATTAGTTAAACATAAAACGAAGACAAATAGATTTGGCTGCACTAAGATGTAGAAATAAATGAATAACGAATTGAACGGACAAACATTTTTGCATTTTGTCATGGACTCTCAAATTTCTCTGTATCAATTCGGTATAAAAACACGCGAGTTCTATCAACATACATTTTTTTTGTAAATTTTAGCTTCAAGATTACCTATAAATAAATTTTTAATTGCTTTATTTGTTACTATCACTAAGATTTACTTTAAAAAATTAATGTTTTGAGATATTTCTTGTGCATTCCGCATTTGTTGTAGAAACAAAATTTCCGTATTCGAATTCTTTTGCTTTGCCATTCGAAAACGAGTTACGGGGTACGAAAATTCCACTTTAGGAATTCCCATTTCGAAAGTAGTAGATTTCAATCCGCTTTAGTACCAAATATTCGTTTTAGAATTTTCTTTACTTTCGGAACGAGATACAGAGAAGAGGCCCTTGTGTAATATTTACTCATTATTCAATTATGAGGGTGTTTTCGCCCAAATTTAAGGTTTTTTATCCACCCATTGTTTTTCAAAATTTTAATATCATAATTAAATTACACTAAGAAAACTCCAGTTATTGGTTTTTATGATAAATTGTCCGGAAATTCACCAAAACATTATTCTGATGAACAAAAATATAAATTCATTTTTCCCTAAAAAATCTCTATAATGGAACCAATGAGAAAGTTATGGTCCTTTTTTAAATAAGTTGCTTTTCCTAACATCTTATACTAACAGAAAAGAATAAAATCTTATTATGTCACGCACCACTATTAGAAATAAACGATTGATGGCAAGCAATATAGTTGAATACCTATTCTCTCTTTTAGGCTCTGGTAAACTGGGATCCAGTTGACAAAACAGTCCTGGCTGATGAACAAGTCGATGCCAATGGTTGTTCATGGAGATCTGGAGCCAAAGTAGAAAAGAAACTCCTCAAACAATGGTTCGTTCGGACAACAAAGTTCGCCAAAGAACTGCTCGAAGGTCTTAATGATCCAACTCTGCAAGATTGGCGAGATATCATCAATCTGCAGCGTCACTGGATCGGTGAATGTGATGGTTATGCATTTCAATTGGGACCACTGCGTGTTTGGACGCAATTCCCTGAGCATTTGGTAGATCCAAATGCCTTTCTCATTCTCAAGAGCACTCATTACTTAAAACAGTCTCCAAATCCTCCCGAATCTGTGAAGAATCCCTTCACAGGAGAGATAATTCCAATTGTCTACAGCGACGATGCTGAATTTGCACCAAAATGTGATGTCTACCTCGCTGCTCCGAGTTTTATGGAATCGGAGAAAGATCTTTTCACCGAATTTAATGTTAAGTTAGATGTTCCCAAAGATTTGGCATTCAAAGCGTGTCGAGAATCGATTTTAGAAAAAGCTAAAAGTCTTAAAATCGGTGGCTACGAAGTCAGTTCCAAGTTGCAGGACTGGCTTATATCTCGACAGAGGTACTGGGGTACTCCAATTCCCATAATTCATTGTTCCGAATGTGGACCAGTTGCAGTACCTGAAAAGGACCTGCCAGTTCAGCTTCCTGCGGAGAAAACAGAAGAATCACTCAAAGTAGACTGTCCCAAATGTGGGAATCCAAATGCCCAACGAGAATCTGATACCATGGACACGTTTGTTGACAGCTCCTGGTATTACCTTCGCTATTTGGATGCACAAAATTCAAATGAGATCTTTGACCAAAATTTGGTCAGGAAATGTATGCCTGTAGACTTGTATATCGGTGGGAAGGAACATGCAGTTCTACATTTATACTATGCCAGATTTATGAATCATTTCCTACACTCCCAGGGATTAGTTCCTTGTTCGGAACCATTTAGTCGACTTTTAGTGCAAGGAATGGTCATGGGACGCTCATTTAGAGTGAAAGGAAGTGGAAAATATCTGACTGAAGATGAGGTAAGTATTTGAAAGTTGAATAAAAAGAAAGTTTTGAATGTCTGTTTTAATAGGTTGACATTGTGGATCCTAAGAAGAACAAAGCATTGACAAAAGATACCAAAGAAGCCGTTGTCATGTCTTGGGAAAAAATGTCCAAGTCTAAATTTAATGGCGTCGATCCATCAGATATGATTGACGAGTATGGAAGTGATACTACAAGACTGATAATTCTGGCGGATGTGGCGCCAACTTCTCACAGAAACTGGTCAAATGCTAGTGAGTTCAATAAACTATCGATATTTGTATTCAGATTTTTCATCTCTTACACTTTAGCATTTCCTGGAATCCTAAACTGGCAAAAAAGACTATGGTTAACGCTTGATACGTTCTATAAGCTTCGTCAAGAAGATACTAGTCCAGATTTGAATGCATTAGATGAGAAATTCGTGAAGGAGGAAGAAACACTATTCGATGCTCGAAACTACTATGTGGCTGGAGCCACTTTTAACTATAGACACACGCATCAGTTAAGTGTGGCTATATCAAAAATGCAAGGACTCACAAACTCCATTAGAGTGAGGGCGGATATCTTCTTTCATATTTTTTATTTGACTTTCAGTTGTTTTTTTTTTTTCTAGCGAGCTTCAAAAGATTCAATAAAGCATGGGAAGCATTTCGAACGGGCCTTAGCAACACAGATTATAATGCTAGCTCCTATGGCCCCGCATTTCGCATCTGAATTGTGGTCAAAACTTACTTCAGCACCTAATCGATTGAATGAAAATTTAGAAGACATTCAATGGAATAAGGATGTCCTCGAACAGCGATGGCCTGATGTGGATAATGAATATCAACTGGATTTGACTATTAAGGTACAATCTGTCTTAATAGTAAATTACTATTTGTATGAACAAACATTCTTTTTTCTTGAAGGTAAATGGTTTCGAAAATGCTGTGATAAAAATTCGACGCAGCAACATTGATAAGATCACCCATAGTGATGCAATGGACATTGCATTCAATACAGACTCAGTGACATCGTATTTGACAGACAAAAAGATTCGAACCACAAATTTTGTTCTGTATCCTGGAATCGAAGCGATATTGAATATTTATGTAGATAAGGCAACGCAGAATAAAGAGGAAAAACCAGTGGACAGAAAGGCAAAGGAGGATTAGTTAAGAAAAGTTGTGTAATGTTGTAGAAATTAGATTAAAGTTATTAATTATTATTTTAAGAAATTTGAATTTTTCAATCAAACATTTTAATTATTAACTAGTCAATTATAGAGATGAGTTTTCCTAATAGTCTAAATGCCGTAGACAAAATATGTCTTGTTCTGTGTTATTCTATCGGTTTTCGATTGAAATGAAAGATTATTTGATTCCTTATCGACCAGCCTAGGGTTTTCTAGTCTAGCAAAAGTGAAATTACGTCCAAATTGAAAAATAAGCCCGTATGGTAGCAAACCAAGAAATGTAAAAATAAAAGCAGACGCGGGTCATAAAGAAAAGCGACATACCAAACCTTTTTTTATATGTATGTGATATAGACAAGACAAAAGCGAACGAGGTTCTCTCCAACAAGTCTTCAATTTTGCCAAATTTCCATTGGAAATCAATTCAATTTCAGTGAAATAAACTAAAAAATTCAATCAACTTTGAGGGTGCAATTTATTTTATACAAATTAATTTGGAGACAAATACAAAATGACGTGGGAACCACAGACCGAGGGTTTGCAGCATATCATTACGATTCTGAAGGAGTCCTAGTCTCCAGACACCGCTACGCAATTGGCTGTCCAAATGAAACTAGAAGAACTCAATCAATATCCGGACTTCAATAACTATCTCATCTATGTACTCACTGAACTTAAATCCGAAGAAGAATCAACACGTTCATTAAGTGGTTTGATTCTTAAAAACAACATTCGCCTTCATGGTAGTACTTTGCAACCAGAAATTTTGGAATACATCAAAAGTGTCTGCAGGCAGTTGGTGATCCTTCACCACTTATTCGAGCTACAGTTGGTATTCTAATAACAACAATTGCCAGCAATGGAGGTCTCCAAAATTGGCCCCAACTTTTGCCAGCTTCATGTGAGATGCTTGACTCACAGGACTATAACATCTGTAAGGGGGCATTTAATGCATTGCAAAAGATTTGTGAAGACTCAGCTGATATATTGGACAGTGCCGTTCTTAACCGCCCCCTAAGTGTTATGATTCCGAAATTCTTGCAATATTTTAGTCATAGCAGCCCTAAAATTTTTGGGACCTTTTTATGGATCGGAATAATGTAGGAGCATTTCCAAAGAGAAGGGAAGATCCCTTTTGAGATAGAGAGCTGAAAAAGAGCAGTTAAGGGTTCTAGTAGGTTTGCAGAGCAATTTTTTAAAATAATTGAAGGTAAACCATCAGGACCTCCAGTATATTTAACTTTGAGCTTGTTTATCTTTTCAAGAACAACGGTCGAGAGCAACGGAATAACAATGGATTTTAATGACGTTTGAGTGCAAGTGGCTAAATATGAAAAATTATCTAAGTCCGGTTGTGAGAAATTATTAGTAAAAAAAAGACTGGCTAAAGAATTGCGCAAATAGATTAGTTATTATTTTAGGATCATCAGAGCTTGTGTTCAAATAAGTAAGGGTAGAAGGGAAGCTATCCGATTTCTTTTTAGCGTTAATGAAATGGAAGAAGCTTTTTGGATCAGATAGTATGTAGGATTGAATTTTTAAAAGGTAATCATTATATAGAGAGTTACATAACTCAGAAAACAAAGATATTTGCGCCAGAGTTTATTTCTTCTATTTCTGAGTGACTTGAGTTCATTTTTGTACCACGGAGGACTAGAGGTAATGTTTTTTTGATGGGCAGTTGGTACCGATTGGCTTATACAATTGAAGACAATTGAATAGAATTGAAAGAGAGAAGTTGTGATCTCCTATAGGTACGGTGGCCAGATTTCTAGGAGCAAAACCCGGGACAAATCATTTGATCATTTTGAAAACATCGGTTTTTCAAAAATAAAAAAAAAAAAAAAATTAGAAGAGTTTTCATAATTTTTTCAAATTTTGAAATCAAAACTTCTTAAACGATGGGAGCATTTTCGTTGAAATTATTTAAATCGTTTACGAGGAAGTTAGATCTCAAGAAAACAGTTTTATAATAAGTAGGTACCAACTGCTAATAATACTTCTAAAAAAAATATTTTTTAATCAAAATTGTGAGAGCTGTTTTTTTTTTTTAATTTAAATTGGATTTTAAATGATATTGAAATTTTGTAACACTTTATTCAACTTTTAATATACATAAATGTCCTTATTTATTTAGTTTCTGTCCTCTTTTATTGTTGTTCATTATTATATTAAAATTATTATATTATAATTGACCAAAAAATTTAAAAACTAGTACTTTTACTCGAAAAATTAGAAAACATTTTTTTCAAGCACTGTTTTCTTGTTTTCCGTACAAAGCATTTAAAATTTTTAATACAAAAATCAGAGAATGTAGAAATACTGGACAATCACGGGACAAAATACAAAATACGGGACACTTATACGTGCCGGGTTTCTAAAGTAAAAACGGGACAAGCTATAGAAATACGGGACAGTCCCGGGTAAACCGGGATGGTTGGTCACCGTACCTATAGAGCACATCACAACTAATAACAATGTTAACCAGCGTTACCACTTGCAGAAAAAAAGTCGAAGTAGATTTGAAGAAAAAATGGAAGTAGATTGGGAAAAATCGAAGTAGATTTCAAAATATCCTTTTTTTTTTATAAAAATCAATGTTAATAAAAATAATTCTCTTAAATTTATTTAATAAAAACAACTAAAGCAAATAATTTGAATTCTTTCAAACTCCATATATTATGTATAAATATATTTCTATACATTATTTTATAACAATTTTTAGTCAAATATTTGGTTTTATGAAAAAAGAAGTAGTTTTAGCTTATATTTTGATAATTTGAAGTAGATTGGAACAGAGATTTTAAAATGAAGTAGATTTCGATATTTTTGTGATGGTGCGAAGTAGGAAGTACATTTAAATTTTGTTTGAAAAAAAGAAGTAGATCTACTTCAATTGAAGTAAAGTGGTACCACTGATGTTAACCGTATTTGTATGAGAAATTTTGCGACATAGTTTTTTAAAATATTTTTTCCTTATTATTGGGGTCAAGTTTAATTACACTGGTCAACAAAATTAAACTTTTTTTTTGTTACAGAAACCAAGGTATACTTTTCTATAGGATTTTGGTGTGCTGAGCTCAAATCCGAAGTCAAAAAAATTCTACCACATCATGTTTTTGAGATAATCCCGTTAGAAAATCGAAAATGCCGCTTTTTACCAGTTTTCGAGATTATTTCTTAGCTTTTGGTTATTTGTTTTAAATAAATTTGTAACGGTTTCTAATAGAACTAAATCTTGTCTTTCTAAATCCGTTTAAATCTTTTAAAAATCTTTTATCTTCTTTGAGAAATCTGAAATTGAAATCAACGTGTTTGGTATATCTCATGTTTATTTACTTTTAATAGCGAATCTCGAAAAGTTCTTTGTCAATCGCTTTCAAATTTTGACACAACGTTCCATTTAGAATCTTGCAAGTTCTTATATTTGCGAAAGTGGTGAATCGCAGTGAGATACATCAAAGCGTGACCGTGTCAAATACTTATACTAAATAATTACTAGTGAGAAAAATATAATTTTTTTCTTGTTAAAAACAAGATAAGAACTTACTGGAATGTAAATGAAACGTTGTGTCAAAATTTGAAAGCGATTGGCAAAGAACATTTCGAGATTTACTATTAAAAGCAAATAAATATGAGATATACCAAACACGTTGATTTCAATTTCAGATTTCTCAAAGAAGATAAGAGATTTTTAAAAGATTTAAACGGATTTAGAAAGACAAGATTTAGTTCTATTAGAAACCTTTACAAATTTATTTAAAACAAATAACCAAAAGCTAAGAAATAATCTCGAAAACTGGTAAAAAGCGGCATTTTCGATTTTCTAACGGGATTATCTCAAAAACGTGATGTGGTAGAATTGTTCTGACTACGGATTCGAGCTCAGCACCCAAAAAACCTATAGAAATGTATATCTTGGTGTCTGTAACAAAAACCTTGTTGACCAGTGTTATTTGACTAACTTTTTTTCAAAATTGGAAAATTCATGCATTTAAGGGTCAACATTGAAAACTGACTAGTTTTGTTTTAGAAACTAACTTTTTACATAGAAAAAAATAGATCGATACTAAATTTAAAACTCCTTTTCCGGAGAACCAGTTTTTTTTTTAAATTATGACAGCGTTCAAGTAAGTCAAAATTTCTAAAACGGGTCACTTAAAAAACAACTATTCAAAATCTGATTGGACTTTAACATAATTTTGAAGGTAATGGTATTATCCAAAAGTATTTTAGTGAAATTTGAGTTTTTCGAAATTTATACTATAGGCAATTGAAATTTTGTGGTACTTTTACATCGGTTTCTCAGTAAATATAAAGTGAAATTCAAAAAAAATTTTACAGTGTATTGAAAACACACTCTAAAACTTTCAACCAATCCCATCTTGTGTTTGGCTTATATGTATATTAATGTTTGACCAATCAGATAACATCTCTTCCATTCCATAACTGTCATTATTTGACAACGTTAATCTTATTGTTGCCAGATTGAATACAAAACCAAAAAAAAGCCTCCACAAAACTCGTAGCATTTGTATTCGTAACATTTGATTCGTATCATAGTCGCTCGTAACATTTGTTTGCGTATCATAGGCGCTTTCCTAGCAGAATCATATTTTATTCAGTTAATATAAAAACAATTATTTTGTATTACAAAAAAAAAAAAATATAAAAAATAAAAATAATTTAAAAAATTTAGAATTCCAAATTCACAAAAAAAAAAAAATCATGTGTGCAATTCACACGTGGTAGAAGTGAAACCTTAAAAAATCATTTTTCTTGCAAAAAAAAAAATAGAAAAAATATAACTATTTTTATTCTATCACCTTCAAATCCATGTTTTTTATATGACAACCTATATAAATTTTATATCATCTGAAAGCTTGTTGTCTTAGCTCAAAATATATATAACGATCAGGTATATAAGACATCTACAAAAAGAGCTAGAATTTTTGGAACTCGATCAATTTCCATCAAAAAAGCGAAAAAAAACACGTATTTTTGTCTTCTCACGCTATTAAATCCATTTTCTTCCCTAACAACCTGTAAAAAATTTTATACCATCTGAAAGCTTATTGTCCAAGCTCAAAATATGTATATCGATCAGGTCTATGAGACATCTACAAAAAGAGCTAGAATTTTTTAAACTCGATGAAATTTCATCAAAAAAAGCAAAAAAAAACATTTAGTCTTATGTTCTCATGCTATTAAATCAATTTTTTTGTTTAACAACCTATACAAAATTTTATACCATGTGAAAGCTTATTGTTTCACCTTGTATAATGATATGTAAATCTTATTTCAAAGATGTCTACAAGAGAAGTTAGAATTTTTTAAAGTCAACTATGTCGAATTTCCAGACTGAGATTACGGTACTTCCTACACTGGTAGCTGGTCATCGCCAACAGATCTCCACAGGTGTTTTGAGGTATTTTTCAATTTTTTCAATTTAAGATTGTGTAACTTGTAGAGCACGTACCGTTATGTGTGATATATCAAATAAAAGGTTATGTTATCAGCATGCGTATTAAAGTTAAATCAAATTTGTATGTGCACTAGATCAAAAGATATAACGTGTGTTGGAAAAGAACATCTTTTTACCGTTATCTCCAAATTTTGAATATGAAATTAATTGAAATTTTGTACAGTTATAATTTATTTAATTACCTACCTACAGTACAAATTTCATTTATCTATCTATTAAAACAAAAAAGTTATAACAAGTTGAAGTCGTGTCGCGTTTTAGTTTCATCCTGTTTCAAATCACTACGATACTAAAGAAGTTTTCACTTCAAAAAGAAAACACTTTCCAACTAAATAGCAGCCCTATTCTGCTATCCATCGGGGGGAAAAATCGCTAAATATTCACCAATTACCATTCTGCTATTCATCGGGGGGAATCCAAACTCACGTCGGTAATATCGGTAATGTTGTTCAGTATTCCACTAATCACGTGAATGAACTTGATCCATACATTTGCAATCCGCATAAAAAATGTTGCGGATCTGTCACTTTTGTTTGTAAAAATAAATTCACCATCGTTGAAATTAAGCAAAATGCCACTTTTCATAAATTTTTATTATTTCTTAACATTTAATCGGCTGCTTTTATTTTTTCTATGCAAATAAACACAAACAAAAAAATTTTTTTTTCCTTTCAATTTACTTCGTCGCCTTTTTTTTTTTAATTTGACGTTCACCTGGACGTCAAATTGAGGGATGATAATGCAGTTTACCCGATGGATAGCAGGATGGCAAGGTAGAGTTAAAGTGAACCGAATGTGTGAATCGGATCTGAGATTCACGGGAACAGCAGAATAGGGCTGTAGATTTCGGAAAATAAATCTCTACCATGCATGCATGTGGCGATAATACCATAGAATCACATGAAATTGCCAGTCAAAGATCTTATACATAAACCTACTCCTAACATTATAAAGCTAAGAATTCACTAAGGAGTCTCTGCCTACCTTAATTCAGTAAATACGGCTATTTTTAACGGAATAGTATAAAGCACTTTGATGTTGAGCTTTCCTTGGTCAGTCAATAAAAAGCAAAAACCCTCTCATCCTTCAAGGGTAATTCCTCAACAGTCAACATAACTAAATGTATCCAAGAAAAATTAATAATTTGTTTCCGAATGAAAAAAAAAAAAACAAAACAATTTTTTATTCTACCAAATTTTATTTCGCCTTCTCCGCAATCTTTTTATCCATTACCAACACAAACCCCGATACAATAATAATTCTCACTTCATTATTTCCGACATCAAATTCTTCAAATAAACATCCAGCTGTGAGTAATCTAATAAAGTGTTTCTAACAATATCCAACAATAAACTGGGCCACAACTCCTCCAACAGATTAAGTTTCTCCACAGCATTACACGTATTCTCAATCATCAGAGAAAAATGCATACGGCCACGCTCCCTAGTCGTGGTATTTTCAAAGTCCCCACTCGCGGTTTTCTTCCATTGCAGAGCCTCCTTACCCACCACCACTTTCAAAGCATTGTCGGCTTTTAGTAACCATTCTTTAGGCGTCAATTTGCTCGACGAACAATTCTCCTCGAGCCTGAGGCGTCCCAACAAAGGCTGCAACATACCATCTGGCATCGACCACAGCACCAAATCCGATAGGCCAACATACACCTGCTGAGCAGCGTTCATCTCGTCCTCGCTAACTTCCTGTCCATTGATAGTCTTTAGGCCCCAGTGCGACAATCGATAGACGGCATAGAGCCGCCAGTCTTTGCCGCAAATAGGATTCCCCTCTGAATCAATGGTCAGCGAGGTGATGCCTTGTAGTTCGGCCATTGCATTCAATTGGCCCAAGCACGAGATATTCGTTTCGCGAAAAACAAAGTGCTCCGCATGCGGAAACCGAGCTTTGACCCTTCCCAGCACCGCTGTGATGCTATTGAAGTTGATGTAGCTAAAATTAAGCGTATGCACATCGCCAGCCTTCTGGGCGCTCCATTGCTTGTCAATAAAGCGTAACGCTCCCGTACCGTATACGTTGAGATAACGGCCGCAAATCTCTATCAAATAATCTCCACCCTGTTCGCGTTCCCGTTCCACTACCTGCTTAGTTGTGGTGGTCCCAATAGTGGCGGTTGTTGAGGCTGTAGCACTAGAGGCAGAAATAGTTGTCGATGTTTTATTTGCGGCGGCAGTATTGGAGGCTCCATTGTTGCAGGACGACGACGAAGTCACGCCACCAGCTGCTGTGCTGTTGTTATTCGAAGAAGAACCACCGCCAGTGCCTCCGTTCCCGAGGCCATTACCCGACCCAGAGGTTGCAACTCCATTATTTGCGGTCGAATTGTGGTGGCTTAGTTGTGCTGATGCTCGATTGGCGGCAGCACCAGCAACAGCGGAGGTGGCGGTGGCGATGGCACTACCAGCAACAACAGAAGAGGCAGGCTTTGTTGTTTGGGATCTCATTAGGCTGCCATGCATGTAACGTTTTGTTGTGACATTTGGATTCGATGTGATGCCAGGATTATTGTTGCCATTAATCGCTAGGCTCATCGTTGGATTTCTATGTTGTTGTTGATGTTGTGACTTAGATGGAGCTACCCCTGCTACTGTTGCAGATACTGCCGTTCCAGTTGGCAATGACGACGATGATGATTTCTCCAGATTCATTGCGCTGCTACCGTTGTTAATAGTGGTTGCAGTCGATTGTGACACAATTGTTACAGAAGGATTTTGAATGACTGTGGTAGCGACATTGGTGGGTGTGGAATCTACTCCCAACATCATCGCTGAATCTATTGTTTCCTCCACCACCGCCTCTTCGTGTCCTGCAGGCTCGCTGCCATTCTCGTTTGTTTCTTTGTTCTCTGTTGGATGAATTCCTTTTGAATCCTCACGAGCCTTGTCACGATGGCGTTTTTCTTTAGGACGTGTTGACATGTCACGGTCTTCATTGTCTGAACTAAAATAACTCGAGGATGAGTCAACGTTCGGCCCCAAACTGGAAGCAGACGAGTGTGTTTTTTCCGATGGAGCATTCGATCCGAAAGGATTTTGATTTTGGTTTTGACCCTGAATAGGTGGAAGTTTGACAGCTTCCTGTTGAATTTCCGCCACAATCGGACTGGAAGAGACAGTCTCTTGTGATGATGGTGGCACTACTTCCGGGATAGAATTTACCACTACCACCGAAGCGGCCGCCGATGACGAATTCTTATGAAGGGTCTGCTGTGACCGAAGCAATTCCCAGTTGGTTCGTGCATTTGAAATCACCTCCTCCCTTCGAATGCTACTGAAAACATCCGACGATAAGGTTGAATAGTTACTGTCTGAGAGTTCCTTATTCCGACGCCAAGCCATGGCGGCGCGACGTACTTGCTCAGTTATAGGCATTTGGCTGAGCATTTGCAGCTTAGGTAGGTAACTCACCAAAAACGACACACAATCGCCAGCTAGCGATACTGGATTATTCTCGATGGTCACTTCGAGAAGGTTTATAGCTTTGGCTATGGACGACATATCCTCGACTTTGTGCAAATCGTTGTGGCATAACCACAGGCGCTCAAGGCTTGTCAAGTGATTGAAACCATTTACTCGTTTAATCTTGTTCCGTTTTAAGTTCAATTCGCGGAGGTTCATTAAGCCCATGAAGTCATTTTGGTTTATCTGTCGGATTTGGTTTCCAGCTAGGTTCAAAGATTTCAATTCTTGCAGGCAATTTATTTTGTTTCCAATAGAAATTATTCGGTTGCCATGCAAATCAAGGACTCGAAGGGTGTTTTTTAGAGATGCCAAACCCGTCATGTCACTGATACGGTTTTTGCCCAAAAGTAAAACTGTAAGATTGGTCAATCCATCTAGGTTTGAGATCTTCTCGATTTGGTTGTCATAGAGGTCAAGAAACACCAAGTTCTGGAATATCTCTCCGTATGAAGTTAGCAGTTGATTGTTCTTGACATTGAGAACATCTACGGGACTTTCACAAGGACTCACATCGAGAGAACCCGGTGATTGACGAATGCTGCTATCCATCACTCGAACCATGGAGCATTTCGAATGAAGGTTTTTCTTCAAGCTTGAAAGGTGCTTCGAGTAATTTGAGATGAAACTCTTGGATTTCTTCATGGTGTTAATAGTATTCGAAGAGGTATTCAAGATTATAGAGTTTTTGATGATAAGTCGACTAGATTTACTCCCCTCATTCCCTAGGGACGGACTAAATCGGGTCTGGAGGGAGTTAGGAGGTCCGACAGTGACCATAGGCGATGGAGACCTCTTGTTGATGGAATTTCGAGTGCTATTCAATAATTTGGCCTTTGAGATATTATTAGTAGTTGCATCTTTCTCCAACTGCTTTGCTGCTTCATCATCAGACTGATGAGTCTGCTTATCAGTGGCGCCACCTTGCTGTGGAATATGGAAAACGTTTATTAGATTATGCTGCAAAGAGAGTAACCTGAGATTCGGTTCGTTTTCGAAAATTGGAATGGCTCCCAATCCACGACGGTCGTAGTTAATTCGGTCCGGGAGTTTCTCCTGCTCCTTGGGACTTCGTACAATTCGACAAACTCCATTTGGTTGTTGGGTAACGACAGTAGATGTCGCTAATGGATTCGCCACTGACGATGATGTTGAACCAGAAGACTTTGATCTTTGTCTTTGGAATGATGTGACTTCTTTACCTCGTGCTTTCAAAGCATCAACATTTGGTCCATTCAAACGATGATGATTTTGTTGATTGGTGAGTTTCTTAAAGTAACTAGAACTAAGGGTGCTGTAGGATCTGTGAATTGGTCGACGGAGTCTCGCATTGAGACTAGGAACAAACGGTTCGATTTTCAGCAGTGACGTCTGAGGTATGTAGGAGGATTTAGTTAGTTTATTGTTACTATTGTTATTGTTGTTGCTAAGGTTGTTGTTGTTGTTGTTATTGGCTAAAGTTGTGCTATGGCTAGTTGTGGTTGTTGAACGTCCAAGGGCTGATTTGCCACGCAGCTTCGAAATAGACATTTACGTGAATCGGTCATTAAAGCTGATGGAGGTTTCATAACGCCTTTTGCATGATTGCACACTGAAACTTTTTTGGTGGGAAAGAGAGGGTCTTCTTGGAAATACACACAAACACTTTTTTGGTTTATTTAAATTGAATTAAAATTAATAAATAAAAGGTTTAAACTAGAGCTCTAGAGTTGTGTTGGTCGAGTTGGTTGAGCAGGAAAAAGACTTTCCTAACACAGTTTTACATTTTTCTTGGTTTTTAATTTTTTTTTATTGGTTTGTTTATTGGGGCTATGCGCGGTTGCTATAGCCATGGTACAATGTTTGAGTTGTTTCTGTTTGGAAAAATACATTCCGGAGCTGGGTATAAAACGAAAGTCAATACTCTTTTGTAGCTAGCTAGCTAGCCAAGAGGGTTGCGGTGTACCTAACAATTTCTTTCACATACAATATCTAATGGATAATCATTATCCAGGATGTACTTATGGTTATTCAGATCATTATGAAGGGTTATTATAACTTGCTGTAGGTTTTATAACTATGCAAAGTTTGGTTGCAAAGCAAAGTTAGGATACCTAAGTTGTATAGTATTGTATTTTCTTAAAGACTTGTGACATGGAATTTCTTGAGTTTCAAAGCAGATAGTATCATATCAATTTGTATGTTATACATGCTACACATGTTGATATATACTCGTAAAATGTGAATGTACTTTCTTGTTTACTGACTTATGATGGTTAGAGACCAAGACCGTCTAATGGTTTATATGTTGAACCCATAGAAAAAATGTTTACTATAGGTTCTTTGATTATAGGAGAAGAAGTTCAAATGATACGAAATACAACCCAAATAAAAGTTATTGGATCGATTCAAATAAAGAGGTTTTTTTCTGTTTGAAGACTGAGGTTATGTTTCGAATCGATGAAGACATTGAAAACGATTGAGGAAATTGTAAGAAACTTAAAATGCAATAAAAATTGGTTTTTTTTTATAAATACAATTCTTCGTCTTCGTTTCTTTGTAACGTCCGAATAAGTGTTTATCATTATACCAAACAATGATACAAAAAAAAAAACAAAGGTAGCAATAAGGTAGAAAAGGGCTTGGGACTTTTAGTTGAAGCTGGGGTTACAAGGTATCTCGTTTGTTCTTTTTTTCCGTGTAGAATCGGGAACAACTTTCAAATAGAATCGAAAGAAGAATAAAGTTAAATAGTTTTGCCTCTGGGGTTTATGTCTTTCAGTCAGGAGTACAGCAGGTCCTGTATGATGTCCAGCCATTTTAAAATGCTTGACTTCTGCAACTTATTTTATCTGTCTTCTACTTATACCACATTGAAAATATAGGTCCTTTTATTTATAGTCATTTTAATTATAGTGTTAACAATTGGCGTCGAGCCTACATGAAGACTAAACTAAAGAGCCCCAAAATCAGCAAAATCACTTCAAAGACGAAAAAAATTGGTTTTTAACGTGAATTTATTTAAATAAGAACACAACTACCAAATCCATGAACAATTCTTATTCTAATTTACAAATACTGCTGGACATTTTTCAAATTACTAATGCTGAACAATTTGCGGGTACATGCCATTAGCCCAGTTGGCTTGTCTATTCTGTAGAAGTGTAAAAAAACTCTGTGTCTTATATCGAAGTAGGGGATTTTTGACACAAATATTTAATGTCGTTTTTGATTGGCTCTCCGGAAGCGTCCGGAATCATTCAGAAGCCTTTTGAAAGTGTTTTGTTCGCACGAATAAAACAGCGATTTGATTTGTTCCATTCGATTTTAGAATGAGTCAATTCTTGAGTGAAACCAATTGAAAACGACATAAGTTTTCGGATACGAATGTCGAACGCAACATTTTTAAAAAATGTCAAAAATAAGATTTTTGAGTTTTTGTTGATTTGAGCTTTTAAATTAAATTTATGTCGTTTTCGATTTTACTGCAAGAATTCACTCATTCTGAAATCGAATGGAACAGCTCAAGTTGCTTCCACTCAATTCTGTTTTTTTTTGTGTTTGTGAATTTTCAAATGACAAATATTAATTTAATTTTTTTCTTCCAAACTTAAAAAAATCATTCCATTGCATTAAAGTACCCATTTTAATCTTCCAATCAATTTTAATTTCATTAAACAATAACTTCTGAATGACAACAAAAAAAGAATGATTGAGTAGGTATTTTGTTGTTGAAATTTTCGTGTTCATGTATATTTAGTGCTTCTGATTTTAAATCAAGAAAAGGAATTTTTCCTCTAAGAAGCGTTCTAGCTGTCATTTTCATGCTAATAAAACGGTTTCAGAAGGCTTCTGAATGCTTCCGAACGCTTCTAGTCTAGACGTCCAATCGAAAACGACTTATAATAATTTTAACTTCATAAAACTCAAATATGTAGTTGGCCTCTTAAATCATTTCTGTACGTGTCGTTTTAATTTTGACTTTTAAGAGAAGTGCAACTTTTCGACATCTGTAAAATGTGCTGGTGTACAGTCATTTGACAAAATACACTTTAGTGCATCTTTGATTAAAAAAGGTGGACCGAGCTCTCTCTCTCTATGACGAAAAATTGCAGTTATCATAAAAGTCAATATCAAAACAACATTTACAATAACTGGAACGTATACGCCCCTTATTCAAAAACTTAAACATACATTGGGCGATTATTATAACATATGAACATATGTATGTACCAAAATTCAGAACTACGAGATTTCACGCACGGTCTGATGTATAAGAGTGCAACTTTTCAACTCACACTCTTTTTTCCTTGCACCATGTTTTTTGAAGCAAACAAAAAAGTTACTACGTACGCCAATACTTTGGTTTTTTTTTTATTATTTCCAGGACCCAAAATTTACAAATTCGGCACCTTTTATATAATAAATATTACCATTAAAAAGGAAAACATAGGAAATGCATAAGCATGTAAGTAATAATTTATAAATTTTTTTAAAATTTCTATTGAAATTACATAGGACACTCGGGCGTATGTGGAATATTTTTTTTTTGATATAGTAGTGGTTTCGTACTCTTCATTTTTGAGGTTGTAGCTCCGACTTTGATGATTGGTATTTTAACATATTATTGTTTGAGTGGCCTTTACCACTGTTAGCATTTATTTAAATAACAGTTTGATTTTTTTTTTCAATTTTTCTATAAAGAAATATTAACACTTGAGAATACAAACGAAAAATGGTATTTACGTGACTAAACCTATTGTGACATCTAATCTTTTCTGCAATTTTGAATCATCAAAAACACTTGACTAGCAAGTTAAAATAAAATTGATTCAGAGCAGCGGTTAGAGCAGGTAGACAAAATTTCTGATGGTCTCATTTTGTTCTGCATTCAAAATCATCGAAAAGTTATATTTTATTTGTTTTTCTGCTAAAATCACTCACTTTTATTGTAACTTAATTACTTACAATTTACAAAGCATAGTTTTATGTAGAAAAATTTACTATCTATGTCTATAAGGATATATATAAATATGTAAACAAAACACAAAAACTATGCAGAATGCATCAAAAGACAAAACAAAACACAAAAAATTAAAGCAACAAAATTAAGTTAAGGTTAAGAAACAATTCCTTAAATTATTTTATATTCAAAAAAATTCCTAACTCTGTATAGAAGAATTCACAAAACGTATAAATTCCGTAATCCTTATTTTGATATTTGAGAGCAAATGTATGCATTTTGGTTATATTGTGCACACACTTTTAATATTTCTATTCAAGTATAGAAATCTACATTTGATGCTCTTTTATTAACAGTGGTTGTCAAAAGATACCGTACAGATAAGTAAAATAAATTAAATGTTACTGTTTATCTTTCTTAAAGATCGCTTACAAAAAATGCATGATGAAGAAAGAACATTAAGGTATCTATATAGCCAACGGTATTTGAAAAACTACAACTTTTACACATTTCAAGATGTAGTACAGGAAAGATAGACTTTTTCGTGGAACGAAATATAGGACGGCTGAATTTTTCAAATCTGAAAGAGGGGTATTAGAAAAGCTTAAGTCCTGGTTTTCGGGACGCCACCCCCCTGTCGAAATCCACCATTTTGGAAAACGCGAATCGCTCTATATCTCCAAAACTATTTGTCCTAGAGAAATGGTTATCTGGCCAAAGTTCTTGGAAATTTATTTAATCTTTTTCTTTGTCATACAATATTTTTCTATGCGGGCAATAGTTTTGAGGTTATGTTTTTTTAATTTATTTTTTTTCGGTTTTTTTTAAGTTTTTATCATTCCCGCTAATAGTAACATCATTTTTTAAAAATTAAAATTATAGATTCGCGTTTTTCAAAATGGCAGATTTCGCTAGGAGGTTGGCGTCCCGAGAACCAGGACTTAAGCTTTTCTAATACCCTTATTTCAGATTTGAAAAAATCAGCCTTCCTATATTTCGTTTCACAAAATGCCTGTTTTATTTACTAACTTTCCTGACTTAGTCTATAGTTTTCAGATCAATAACTTTCGACTCATACATCCCATGACTTTCAAAAATATACCAAATTATTGGTAATTTGATGGTCTATAACTTTAAATGATGTTACCATTAGCGGGAATGATAATAACTTAAAAAAAACCAGAAGTACAAAACATCAAAACCCCAAAATATAAAAATACAAGATTTGATGAAATTATTCATTTTATACCCCTATATTTTTTTTTTGATATTTTGGGATTTTAAGTTTTCCGTTCTTTGTTTTCAGGATACTGGTTTTCGAAGTTCTGTCCTTCCGAAATTTTGGGTTTTAGAGTTTTTAATTTTGGGGATTTCAGTTTTCGGTTTCTGATTCAAACCGTGTTAGAAAATCTGAGATTATGTTCGAGCAAAGCTCAGAAGAAGGAAATTGTAGGTAGGTATATATTTTTTAAGGATAACTGTAAACCAAACATTTTTCTTTGCATACCTTTAGTTTTGGAATGCTGCTATCCATTGTCTGAAAACAACCAGTTTTGCTCTTTTATTCAAAATAGAGAAAGAGAGAGAACTTCAGCTTGTAGACAAGAATAATAACATCACTCGTTCCAACACAAACCCTAGGCTATTTGTACAAAACAATACACAATGCATTCCCTAATTAAAAGCCTACGACTGGAATTTAATTAAATCTCTCAGATTATAAGTATGCAAAACCAACATTGGAAATACACGACATCTTTGAGAGAAGGGTGGTGTACAGCAAACAACACACAGGCACCCAGTAGTAGCAAATATAGCAATATAACAACAACTGCAATAGAAATACTAAAGGAAGGGTTGATTTCACCACTCTACTGCCATTCCACAGAACACACATTATAGCCTTTAGCTTGCTCGATACCATTCCACAGACACAGAGTTAGAGAGAGGAACTGCTCCCCCGCACTATACACCAATAAAGTGAATACCCAATAGATAAAATTTTGAAATAGTCCTCCATCGAACCGCATGTAGTATGCTGGAGATGCAATGTGAACGCACACCTGCGGAACAATGGACGATATGGAAACATGCATGCAGCCTTTCTGCAAAAAAGCACATACACGAACCTATAGGTATATGACTATGACTAAGAGAGACACTTGTTGCAAGGAGCTATATGATACGGGCGGGTGATAGACCATAAAGCGGGAAGGCAGTTCGAATTCTAAGTTTGACCACAGAGCATTGAAATAAATGAAAATTCACAATATACACACTTTTCACCCAGGAACACTGTTAAGCCCGTAGGTATTTACGATCTATATATGATGGTAGTAAAAGGAAGCCCGATTCCAGAGTTCTGGAACCATGGTTCTCTTATTACATTCATTGGCTATAGCAACCAACCATAATATATAATATATATTGGTACGCACACATCACACAGGCAGGCAGAGCAAAGTCTAGAGGAGTCTATATTATAGAGGACGACATGCCCTGGAGAAAAGAGAGAAAAGGTTGAAAGCCGACAATTTGTTTACATTCGTATAGTTATGAATACCTTCAACGCCCAGTTTATATTGAGATCACAGATGGTCTTCAATAGGGTATAGTACACTCTTTGCTATGTTTTATAAATGTGATAGGATATGGGTGAAAGGAAGCTTTAACTAAATTGCAACGAACAAAAAGGATATTCCCAATCAAGGATTTCATAGAAATCATAGAAAAATACAACATCACATAAAATACAGTTTGGATTTTATTTTTATTTTTATTTTTGTTGGTCCTTGCTGACGGTCTGACAAACAATACGAGCTCACTTGTATTGAAGTTTCTAAAGAAGTTAAACTATACAAAGGCTCAGATTTGAAGCTAAGAAATGAGCAGTTTTATGTTGAACTTTAGCTGTATTTTTGTTGTTCAATTTTTTTCTTAATTGAAATATTTGTAATTGGAGATTTATGAATTATGACCATAACATTGTAAATCTCATCAACATCAATCTTAAAATGTGTTATTATGGGTTTATTGGTTTGGAAAACAAGCTTTTATTTTTACTAAAAAAAATAGGTTTTCTTGATGTTTGATTTCTTGTAAACAGTGTACCTACATCGGGTAGGTAAAAAACAAAATTTTTTTACAAAAATGATTAAGTAACTTTTAAAGAAAAATTTTCAAAAACAAAAATTATGTTTGGATTCTTTAAAAAAATTACAAATTTTTTTTTTGAAAAATAAATTCTTTGATTTTTTATGTTTATGTCGATTAATATTTCCTTTTTATTGGCATAACCATTTTTTTTATTTTTACGGCTTGGTCAAAATAGGGCATTTTTTGAGGTATACATTTTTTTATGGAATGTGTTTGGGTGTTATGTCCTTGTCGTAAAAATCAATTTGTTGAGATCGGAAGCTGCCACCATTTTGAGAAAAGGGTTGGTATCGTTTTTATTAAATAATAAAATTAATACTAGGTACAATTCATTCTTCAAGAATAAAAATTTTGTCAGATTTATGGAAAAATTTCGTTTGTGAAACAAACCCTGACTTTGCTGATTGTAAAATTTAATTTAATCAAACCACGGATTTCGTTTATTTATCATTTTTTTAATAATAAATCTGCCCTTGGTCATTCGTGTTTAAAAATATTAAAAATGGAGATACTAAATAAAGACAGTACCAACCTTTTTTTCCAAATGACGGCTACTTCCGAAATCCTTTCATTCCAACAAATTGATTATTCTGATAAGGATATACACCCGAACACATTTCACAAAAAAAAAATTCCCGCAAAAAATGCGATTTGATTTATTAATTTGCCTGGTTTTCTTACAATAAAAAAAAAAAGATTTCTAAAAATTCTATCTTAAACAAGAAATTGTAATGCATACTTCGTTTGTTCAAAATCACTTAAAGAATTGTTTTTGTAGTTTTTGAAACAAATTTTGTATATTTATGTATATGTTTTTAAATTTTGAAGTTAAAATAAAAATATTCTTTTATAAATTCTTAAAAGCTTTATGAGGTATTTTAAGTATATTTAACAATAAAAGCAAGTACGTGCCATCGTGTAATTTATTTTATTTTACATTTTTATATAACCAGTGGCGTAACGTTCATGGGTGGCACCCGGGGCTGCAATTATGTTGTCACCCCCAGAATGGAAAACAGTAAGATAAATGAAATTCCACTTTTCTATAATATTAAGATTTTTTAATTGCTTAAAAATCGAATACAACCGATTTTTTTTAAGTATCTAGCTAAAATTAATAAAAATTCAATATTAAAATATAAATAACAATTGAAATTTTGTTTTTATGTGTTGATTAATATTTATTTTTAAATGGCTTACCTAACAAATTTTTTATTTTTAAAATTTGTAGGTATACATAAAAACCTTTAAAAAACCGTACGAATAATTTTGAAATTTTTTTGTTTGGAGTTCAAAATCATTCGAAGAATTGTTTTCGTATCTTTAACAAGAAAATTTTGCGTTTTTTTAAGTTTTTACTGAAACTTATAAAATTATATTAAAAATATAACAAAAAGCCTAGTACGCACATCGAGCTAAATTTTAGCTGACATTTTGTATCTCTCTTTAGGTATAACTACAACGGCCACTTTTTGCAAAAAGTTGAAAAGTGAAAATTTTAAAACTCATTTTGTGACAGTTTTTCCGACCACAAAATTAAAAATAATGATGCAGAAAGCTTAATTTTTTGGTTTAAAACACAATTTCTGTAGTTTTTTTTCCAAAAACAAATAGCGCTAGGAAGAAATAAAAAATTTTTACTTATGTAAATTTCCCACTTTTTCATTTTTAGGTCATTGTAGTTAAGGCTCTTTTTCTCCACTTATAAAATTTTTAAATTTAGGGGGTGATTATTGAGTATAGGTATATATTCTAAGAAAAAAATTGTTCTTTAGTAATGCTCTATCTACAACTTATATTACTTTTTGTCAATACTCTGCGATCTATATAAGGCCCATTACTCCTTGTCCTTGGTAGCTTTCGGGTGGCACCCCCAAGTGGGTGACACCCGGGGCGGTCCGTCCTCCCTCGCTACGCCACTGAATAAAACCTTAAATAACTCATCATACTCATAATGTAGCAAGATAAATGTTTTGCTTTGATAGCACTTTCTCTGTATTTTCGAAGTCCTAAACGGGATTTTTTTATTTAATAAAATTATATGTATATTTTTTTTATTTCGTACACACTGAGAAAAATAAATTAATATCGGTATAATTATTTTAAATAGTTGAAAATGGTTATTTGTGACTATTTTAATAGTCAATCGACTAAGACAAGAAATTCAGAAATTCTTCAATTTATAATTGTCAATATATCATTCAATAAGTGCGCGTAGTTTTTTTTTTGAATTCTCTAAGATATTTTTCAATGAATATAATAATTATTCTGATTCATTGCCATGATAGTTTAACTCATTCAACTCAGTTCATTAATCTGAAAAAGCACACACACACCGAAAAAAAAAATTGATAATAACAGCTATCAAATTAACATTTTTCAGTGACAAAAGTCGTCCAACAATTAAAATATCAATTTTGATATTTTATCATATCATTTTCACATTTTTTAATTTCAGATGGGATGGTGAAAATTTCACTTTGACAATTAAAATATCATTTTGACATTTTTTTACGTTTAAGTGGACAGTGAAAATTTCACTTTGACAATTAAAATATCAATGTTGACTAGATTTTACGTTTTAGTTTATTATAATGAAACCTATTTCTTTCTTTTTCTTTTTTATTATTTTTATTATTAAAAGAATTTTCTTTCTTTTTTCAAAACATTACTGAAAGGGAATATTCTTTACAAAATAATGATCATATTATTTTTTCTATTATAGGTGATATAATTGTTTTGTTATTTTCTCCCAAACTATGTGAAGTAAAATCTTAGTGCCGATCAAATTTTATCAGTAAATCATACATTTTACTTCGAAAAAACACAACGCGCCTTTAAATTAGTACACATTAAGAATTTTTTATATAATATTTTTCAACAATTTGGAATGAGAAATTGATATGAAAAAATGATAATAAAATATCAAAAAAAAATTCCAAAATGTGACATTTAAATATCATCCTGATAATAAAAATGTTGTTTTAACATTTTAAATATCATTAAACACATTTTATAGATCATTTTTGGCTGATATTTAAGAAATGTTAATTTGATATTTTAAAAATGTTAAATTGATATTGGTTTTTTTTTTCGGTGCACCAAAACTAACCACGTATGTATCTAGATTCTGCCCCCAACGAGTAAAAATGTGTGTTAACATATTATAAAGTCGGTTTCAATTATTATCTCATTGTTAGTTTAATATCAATGACAGCAATAACTACATTGAAAGTGATATCAAAATGTCATTCATCTATACACTACACAAAAATATTTATCTAAAGTTCGTGTAACATGTACTTATAGATTAGAAATAAGCAATAAATATATTGCAAATCATCGAAAAACCGCAAAAACAAAACTAAAACTCTCTGACCTGGCCATGATGGATAAATACAAAATATCTGTATACATAAAATGTGATATAGGTAAATTTTATAATATTCTTGGAAATACTTGTAATACTAACCTGCATTTTAGAAATAAGTTCCTGGGAAAATATATCATAGGTTAATCTGCTGATGTGTACCTATACAATAAAATGAAGTAGCACTTTATGAAATTCCTATAAAATCATTTATGATACGAGTATTTTATGAGTAATTCAATAGGCAATACAAAATAAAAATGAACATTTTGATGAAAACCACAGCATGAGTGAGTACCTATGTAGGTATAGATATTATTTATTTAAAAATGAAAGTGAGACTTGAGGTGATCAATATTTTTATTTACTGAAGTTGCTCTTGCTATAGGTACTTATTGAGAAATACAACATTCAGTGAGTGGATTCTAAAAACAAGAGGTTTATACTATTCCGTTCAAATTAAATTAGAGAGAAAAATAGCATCATGGTATATCACTTTTTTTATTTTAATTCTATTTAATTAAACTATTGTAAAAAATAAATCTTAAAACTAATGTTTCTATTGAGTAAAATGGCTAGGAATACATAAAGTTATTCGTTGATTAGAATTATTATATGATAAGCTTAGTTCTTCTGAGTAAAAAAAACTATTCTTCGAAGCAAGTTTATTTTATGGTTTCGTGAAAAATAATAAATAAAGCTTAGTAAAAAAAATTACTGGGTCCAAAAATTAAAAAAAAAAATCGAAGTAAGCAAGCTCCAAAAACTAGAAAAGTATGACCCTAATCTTAAATGAGTTATTTAGCATTCTTTTATCTGTCTAAATTAATGTTTTATTTTCATGATCTCTTGATTAACCCTTTATGAATTAAATTGAATCAATTTATTTAATTAAATATTTTTTTGCGTAACAAATAAAGTAGTAAGAGTCACTTATCTAAATCAAATCTGCTAGTTTAAGCCTGCTAAAGTAGCTACTATTTAATATAAAAAGCATCAATTAAAGAGGGCATACAATTACATACCTACTTTAAAAGAGAATTGACAATTAAAATAAACTTGCTTCGTAGATTACTAACACAGTTTTTTTTCCCCTTTATGGATAGTTATTTTTTTTATCAAATGAGTTTTAATTAAATAAATTATAATAAAATTATGTTTTAAGATCTTCAGCTACAGTCGTTAAGAGACTCAATCTAGATGATGAGAGGGAAGTTTGTGCAATGTCGGCTTCATCGATGGTTGCATTCGTTAATAATGGATATGGCCATTCATGACATATTGTGGGTCCATTGTAGTCTCGTAGTGTTGAAATAAGTTTATCCAATCGATCAACTTCTAAGAGATCTGCATTAAATTCTTTACATTCATCGATTAGTTGATTAACATTTGATTCGAGGACCTGAGTGTAAATAAAAAAATGCATTAAGTTTTAGAATAAATTTTATAAAAGCTTTAAGATGCAGAAGGTTTTTAAATAGTCAGTCTAAATTGAAGAAGTCGATATTATTATCTATGCAAACTTATTGGGTAGTATGCAAAAAGATTATTTTATTGAGATCGATATAAAAAAATACGAAAAAGTAAGACTAAGTAAAGATATTGATCTTATCTTTTTGTAAACGTAATTGTATGTCTTGTGGTTTCATTTTTTTTAAGGAGTAAAGAAATCATAGTTTAAAATAACTTGGCCCCAAAGAGCATAAAATATGTGTTCTTAAATTTATTCTAAGAGATGACCACACCATTCAAATTCATCATTGACCATTGTTTGACTATTTTAAACTGACAACTCCTACAAATATTATTATTTTTAATTTTTCGAATTTTTTTTACAAATTTTTAAGATGATCATTTTGAAGAACACATTTATCTAAAATGACCGTCCTTTAAAGTTGCTCTAACTCATCCAAAATTATTGAGTCTTCAAAATATTAAATACAATTTTTTTTTTCCCTAAATCAAAATAAAAAAAATTATTTAGCGGTTAAAAAAGGTTGAAGAGAGTCCAATAATGAATTAATAGAAACGTATCGAATAGTAATTAAATTTGCAAAACCAATTTTCTGAGCCAGTGTTTTTTGGGATCCAATTTTTCAAAAACTGTGGGTGGTATTAGGTTTATTTAGAAGAAAAAAAAGAAATTTTCGAGGGTAATTTCAAGAAGCCAGAAAATTTTTCATACAAAATCTGGCTTTTTTTTCCTAGAAAAAAAGGGGAATAATTCCAGAATTTCTGGCATTTTTTCCAAAAAAAAAAAAAAATCTGGCGTAAATTCAATCAGAAGCCAGTTCACACAGCTAGAAATTTTCTGCTTGCTCAAGTTACACTTATCTCGCTCTTTCCTTCCATTTATCGTAGGTGCCAAAATTTTGAATCTTAGACAAAAAAGGCAATTTTTGAAATCCTTTTTTTCTCGTTAAGAGGTACACCTCGAATTTTCTTTCGAAAATTTGGAAATAAATTTGTAATTTTTGTACCTACTCATATCTGAAAACCAAAACTTGTTTTTTGACACCATCTGCCTCCGAATGTAAGACAAAAAAAAATTTTTGGATGCAAATAACACATCACCCCGATCTTCAAGAAAAGTTTGGTTTTTAGTTATGAATAGAGCTTAAAAAGACCATTATTTTGATGTCTAATAGATGAATTTGAAGAAAATTCTTTAAAATGCATATTTTTTTCGAAAATCTGAAAAAAATAAATTTGAAAATTTTTTACTTAAATTCATAGGAATGTTCACTGTGAACTAATGAATGAAAAAAATACTTGTTTTGAGACTTTGGTCCGTAGATTTCTGCTTCCGTATACATACACTCCGCTTCAACTGAATAAGCACACAAATTTTCAAAGGTATTTTGTGTATTTCTACCTAAGATTGAGCTTTAATGTGTCATTTGATGATGTGATGATGATGCTTGTGATGTTAAGAAAAAAAATCGGAAAGAATAATTCACAAAGTACCGCTTTTTTTTTCTTGTTCTCTTATAAAGCGTGCCATATGGAAAAATGCAGTTTTTTTTTGCGTCAACTGAATAGACACACGGTCTTTCAAGGTCAATATCTTCGTTGTTTATGAGAGCTTTGAGGTGATTGGCATACCAAATCAAAGGTTGAAATGTTCTCAGTGAGATTTTGTCATTTAATTAAAATTTAAAAAAAAGTAGTATATTAAAAGCTTTGAATACTGTCGACAGAGCTAAAATTAATTTGTTAACGGAACAAGTACTGACCGGGTCTGCTATAGCTACCAAAATTGATCGGAGTTTTAGTGTGTTGCCTATTCATACCTCAGAAATAAAAGTTCGTACAGGAAAAACATGAATTGAAGCAAAACACGACAAAAATAGCAGTTAATCGACGAGAAATTTTGAGATCTGCCTCCAATTCATTTGACTCTTGGGCAAAAATCAAACAAAAAGCTGGTGTTACTGCAAGTGTTTCAACTTGTGCAATATGTGCAACACCCTTCCGGATGGAATCCAAAGTGGCCCTGCTTATTCTGCTCACTAATATTTTTTTTTAAAATTGCCTTTTAAGTAATTTCTTCACTAAATTTTCTTATGGTTCCAATACCCGCCTTCAAGTCGCAGGTAAATTAAAAGTCACCACTTTATAAACATTTTGCTTCGAATTATCTATACAAAAATCAAATGCATTCAAGAAAATTTGACCCAGAAATCATCGATTCAAGCTAATCAAATTACAATCGAAATTTCTCTATTTAAATTTAGTCTTTTCTTATTAATAGTATGCAGGAATCCGTTATTGGAAAATTATATCGCTTTTTTTTTTGTTGTTGTTATAATAATAAACAAACATACATAGAAAATTTCCATAGCTGTATAATTATCTCCATGACTCAAGAACCGGAATAAAAGATTCATTATATACTAACATATGCCCATTTACACTCCCCAGTACTCTTTGGCTGCATAATTTTTAAACCCACAGTAAAAAATTTAATCAAAATTCTGAACATTAGTCGCTTATCAGTAAACAAATTTATTCTTAAGGCCAACACAACTCTAAAAGAGATAAAAAAAAATAATCACATTTATCAAAACATAAACAACAATACGATTTCAAAATTTTTTTTGTAGCAATAAACAATTCAACTGGAAGCTTTAAGTTCGACACACACAATCACACTCTCTCTCTCACAAACACAAATCAGACTTTCAATTCAATTGATTACGCTGACAACAAAAAGAACCTCCACTGCATAATTTATTGGATTAGACAATAAATATTCGAAAATTATGCTAACGAGATTAGAATTTGATTTGTTTTGAAAAAAAAAAGAAAATAGGAATTTCATCGCACAACAAGAGTTTACATAATTTCTAATATTTTATTTACCAAAATATCTATGTGCAAATTTATAACACATTTCAACACTTGACGTACGCGTTCGCGTAACTTCTCAACTGTCACTATATTTTGTCTAATGAGACTAATTGACATTATTTGTGGTGACGAATTTTTCACACTAGGCGCGTCAGTACCATCTGAGGGCAAACCACCGGAGAGACTCATTAGGGTTTGAGATCTGGTTGGTGGTTTTGAAAATACGGACCCAAAAAGTGTCGTTGTTATGGTCGCTCTATAGTTGAATTGATACACACTGCTGGTATATGTAGCTGGCTTTCCAATGAACCAACTGAGCGGCACTAAATTAAGTTCAGATTAACATGCCCAGCGTACTAAGTTTGATGCAGTCGTCGTTGTCAGAGTGTATAGGTATATTCTATGCGTGAAAGGGGGGGTATAGCTATCAGCAGTGCTTTAAGGTTTGTTTACCGTTTTCCTTCTATCTAAATTCAAAGAGTGGGGGAAGTGGAGTATTGGAACTTGTGGAAGTTGTATGAATTAACGATGAGACAAGACTTTATATGCAAATATCGTCTAATAGAATGGAGGGTTGGTTGGTGGTTGAGTATGGAAGTGAAGAATATACATGCACGAAATACTTAAACAGCGCGGGGGACTATTACCCTACTCTCACAAACAGAATACTGGAACACCTATAAACTGTTGGACATTCAATTAGTGTGTGAGCTTTGAGAATGTTAAAATCATTCCCAAACCAATTCCAATAAGCAAAGTACACAAAGTGAGGCGAACAGAGATTTTAAATTTAAACAAACAGTCGTCACGTGGATGTAGATAAATGGGAAATGAAACACACAAACAACAGCAGAAAAAAAAGAAAAACAAAAAGAAAAAAAAAAAACAAAGAAAAAGTAGAAAAAGAACAGAAATAATTTAATGAATGATTTAATTACGTATACGACACAGTGAACCAAAGTTAAACAGAAACAAAAAAAAAAAGTGAAGCCATAGGGTGATACTGAATTTTTGGAATTCCTATTTCTGTAAACGAAATTAATTAATTTTCAATATAATACGGGGAATTTATTTTAAGTGATGGAATTTTTATTGGCGGATTTAACAAAAGCCTATGTTTGTTAAATTTCTGGGAGAGGCAGATATTTTATTCTTGTTGATTTCATAAATTTAAGTATATCTACTCCTATATATTGGATTTAGTTGACAAGTTGAAAATTTTGAATATTGTTTTATAATTGAAAAAAATTATTGTCACCTGAAAATTATTTCACCATTAAATATATTAAAAAAATGAAAATGTTTTCTTCGGACTTTTCACAGAATCGAAATAGCCCCCCCCCCCCCACAACAGCAACACCACGTTGCTACGGTATTTAAAGAGCCGTATATATATAGCCAGACAGACTTAATTTTGAATTTACTAATTTTTCAAAATTTGGCCTTAACATTTTAAACGTGGAGATTTTTTTTAGGTATGTTTGAATTCAATTTGGGAGGAAATTACTCCTACCACTTAAAAGATGGAAAATTGTGTCTTATTTGCACATAATTTTGTTGATATCATTTATTTTATTTATTTCAAACAAAATGTTTGAAAAAAAAAAAAAACAAATAGTGTCAATAAGGAGCCTTTACCTACTGAAAAGTATTCCGTTATTAATTTATTCAAATAATAGCCTTTGGAATTTTAGTTTTGATCAATTTTCAAGTTGTTTTTAACACCGGGAATTGTCAGTATTTTTGAATTCGATTAAAAATTAAACAACAACACAAACACGGTTTAGGGTTAAAGGTTCCATTCTATATTGTGGTTGTTGTTGGGACTACGGTTACATTTTCTAAAACGTAGCACTGTTAACGAGATTCTTTATTTATTTATGTATGTGACTTCTTTTTAATAATTGTATGTTTCGAAAATAGATACTTGTGTGAAACTTCGGAAATGATGTGATGTCTTGATTATGAATTATTTTATATTTCAATTGGATTTAAACGCGAAACCGTGGTGTCCATAACGATGTTATCAGTGGAGTGAATTCGAGTATTTTGGTACACTTGTTTGTTTTTTAAATATATGTATTTTGGAAAATTTTGAATCAAACTTATCTGAAACTTGTTAATACATGCAATAGTATATATTTATTATTATAGCTCCGTGTATGGAATGATTTGCAGTGTTTTTTTTGTTTGTAAAAAAGTTATGATTTAAAACTTTTCTGAACTCAAAAATGACACTTTTGGTAAGTGGAAGGCAATGTGGTACACAGTACACATCCATACATCTGCTAATATACTCTATACATATCGTCGCCGTAAAGCAAAATTGTTCTAAGTCACAAAAAGCAAATTTTACATGGGACAATGTTTTAAAGCGACAATTTTCTGCTCGTTTGCCATTCAAGTTATGTTTTTATAAAGTTTGTTCTTTTCTCTTGAATAAAATATACAAGTTTACCTCATTAGTAGGTGCATACTATTTTTAAATATTTCTTAAAACTAAAAACCCAAAATTTGACATAGAACAATTCTTATACAAGTACGTTTTTTCCTTAAATAAAAAGTGGACTTAGAACAATCAAGAATACTCGAGCTCATTTTCAGAAGGCTACTTCCCTGTTTTTATTGTTCTATGTCCTATTTCCCATTGAATTTTATTATCTGCTAAATGAAATTTTTTTTGACAAAAACGGTTTTTAAACTCGGAAAGAGCACCCTGAAAATAGTAAAACTGTATCATTTACTTATTTTTGGTGCCGTGAAATAACGCCGAGCGAAATAACGCCGAATTCCAACATTCGGCCTTATTTCGCAATGATAAAGTGAAATTACGCCGATTCGGCGTTATTTCACTTTTTCCTGCTAAGTGGAGCTTAGGAAAAATTTCTATGTAACCACCTGCAGTCAGTTTGGTATTGAAATGCCATATTTTTGGCACAGGGACATAAGGCCCACTGAATAAAAGCCACTATTTATTTGTGGGGCTTACGTCCCGCTTAAGTGAGACATAAGTTCCAAATTAAATGTCGGGCTTATGTCAAACTCAGGTTGGACAAAAGACCCACAAATAAAGGATGGGCGTTATGTCTCACTAACAAAGAATTTACAAATTATAAAATTATCTCCCAACTGGATAACTGTATTTGGGATAGTTACATAATTCAATTTTGCACTTATGTCCCACCTTATTGGCAAATAAGCCGATTCAATAGTGTATCCAATCAAGGGGATTGCAGCAGAGCAGCATGCTCCCAGCCTCCAAACCTATTTCACTGTTTATAAACCTAAGTCCTGGGTTTTATTGTTTTATTTATGTGCATACCAAACAAAACAGAGATATGTTTGTGTTATAACTTGGCAAACGCGAAACGAAAAATAAATTCTTACATAAGAATCTATTTAATTTTTGGAACCCGAACGCGAAGCGGAAAAAAATTTTGCCCACGGGAGAATCAATTTTGAGGTGTGAAAATAAAAATTCGCGCGAAAAAATTAAATAGATTCTTATGTAAGAATTTATTTTTCGCTTTGCTTTCCACCAACTGAAACAGTTGGGATCTATTTGTTTCTTATCATTATCTTATTCAAAGTTTCTTTTGCATTTAAAGAATCTGGAACAAAACGCGAATAAAATATAACAAAAGTTATAATTGTTCATTATTGTTTTATATTTCGAAAAGTGTGGGGCTTATGTCCCACTTGAATGAAAAATATATGGAGCTTATGTCCCACTCAAGTGGGATATAATTCTTAAATTAAATGTCAACCCACTCAAGTTGAACATAACTCCAATAAAAAAAAAGTGGGTGCTATATCCCTGGGCCTTTTGTCCCTGCGCCATGTTTTTGTACATTCTTAAGACTAATCTGTTAATGAATAAATAAGAGGCACATAAGACAAAAAACTTTTTTGGAACCTATACCTCGATTGGATGGACATAAGTCCCGAATTGGTATTGGGGCCATTCTGCCTTAATAATATGCCTTTGAAAATAAAAAAGGTTAGCAATTTAATATACTTCTATGCTCACTTTTCTAGCATTCGGGATTATTTCTCACTTGGGACTCGGCGTTATTTCACTTTGACAAAGCGCAATAAGGCCGAATGTTGAAATTCGGCGTTATTTCGCTTTTGTAAAGTGAAATAACGCCGAATTTTGGAATTCGGCGTTATTTCGCTCGGCGTTATTTCACGGCACCCTTATTTTCGGTAAAGAGTGGATTTAGAACAATTTTGCTTTACGCCGACGATATGTATTTCATGAGCGTCTTCATTTTTGGAATAAGCATTTAAGAAGTTTTTTTTTTAGTTTTTATAAAGCATGAAGAAAAAAAACAACATAAGATTAAAATATTAATTTAATTCTTGGTATATTCTAAAAAGAGATTACTATTCCACATTAGAGCATGGTTGATATACCATAGTATTAGCGAAACAGTGATATTTTACAAGAAAAGATTTTCGAATTTTTTACTTTTGGAATTTTTTTACAACATACATACCGTATAGTATAATTACCCACTTTGGCTAGTAGAAATTTTTTTTCGAACACTTTCCGCAATTTTTGTTTTGACGCACCTTTTAAATTTTCGGAATGTGGTTTTTACGCTTTTGTTGCTTTTATCGCTCTTGTCGCTTTTGTCGCACTTGTTGCCTTTGTCGTTTATGTCGCTTTGTTGTCTGAGTCACTTTTGTTGCTATTGTCGTTTTTAACACTCTTATCGCTTTTGTCGCTCTTGTGGCTTTTGTAGTTTTTATCGCTCTTATGTATCGCTTTGATGCACACAGCCAAAACCGCGAATCTGCATTTTTGGACATTTTAAATTTATTGCGTTATTTAATCTGTAATCGGTGCATCTATCGAATTGTGTCAACCCCAATCTTCTATCTGATGCATATCAGCCTAAACTATCAATGTCCGTTGCACGATTTTACATGAATTCCAAACCTTTGAACCCGTTTTTTTCGAAACTACAATTTTGCAGATTCGTGTTTTGGTGTTGTGCCAACGATATAAGGGGGTGGGGGATCTCAACTATGAAAAAATATCCAGCACTTTAAAGTATATCTAACGTTAGAAAAAACATTCCCCATGTTAAGATCCGAAAACTATTATAGGAATTTTGTAGTGACCTCTTCAAATATATATATAAGAACTTTAATGCAGGCTCCAGGAGCCTGCTTTAAAGTTCTTATACATATATATAAGATCCGAAAACCTTGATTTGTAATCAATATGAAATTTTTGAACTTAAAACAAAATATTGTTATGTAGAACAAAATGTAAAAAATCTGAAATCTAACGAAAATAAACTCAAAAAAGTAAATTTTTATTTTCCATACAACATTTTTTTTTTTCATAAATTACACAATTTAAATATCAATAGAAGCAACTGCAATTCTGGATTGTTTCCACAATGTTGCTCTCAATTTTGTTGAAATTAATTTTAATTCCTTTCTTCTTTTATCCAAATCATCAACTTCCTGAATAATACTATATTTTTTTTTTTCAATATCACCGTAGCATGCATAAAAAATATTTGCAAAACATATAGAATTTCTTTTAATTGTAATTCTTAAATATGAAATAAAATAAATAAATTTAATATCAACATTTGAAAATAATAATGAGATTTTACTATTGTTCTTTAATGTCTGGAACTTCCCAATAGACTTCATCCAGATGATGTTTTTCCTTATCAAGCTTTTTAATGCTGATGGCTTTCAAAAATGCACCTTTAAAAGAAAAAGCATTTAACATAAAAACATAGATATGAAAAAAATTCAAACTCACCAGTTACTAATCCCCCAATAATGGCCATTAGAACGGTTATAACAATTCCAAGCAACTGAAAACCTCCTTGTTTAAGGGCAGTTCTTCCATAACCCTTTTAAACGTTACAAAAAAAAAAAACATAAATGATGAAGGATTCTATAAATAAATCTTTTAACTTACCCCAAGTATTTGTGTTGAATTTCGGTTTATTTCACTTGGATCAGTCATCATTGCTGGAAATATCTCCACCATTGAATCCTTGTAAGCATCCTGTGTGACCAAACAAGCATATATGACTGAAGCTATAGCCGAGATAAGAGCTGGCATTCCGTGTAAATTGTGAACTCCACAAGTATCGTGCAGACGTAGCTTTTCAGTAATTAGCGGCTAAAAGCAAAAAAGGAAGAAAAAACGGAAATGAAAAGGATTAAACAAATTACAAAAAATGGAAGATATATTTTTTTAAATGTTGTATTAAAGTACCAAGGATTCTTTTGTGTAAATTCAATAGATCATTAGCTTTCGAATCATTGGTGGCATCAGACAAGCACACGAGATGAGTTTTTAAAGAGTCAAAATTTAAGGGAGCGGAATAACTTCTTTTTAGTTCAAAGGCGTAACTTGATTTTTACTTTTGCGTTTGTATTTGCAATTAAATTTGCATTTTTTATTTTACAATTTGCAATTTGCCTTCTGCATTTTTCGCATTTTATATTTAGAATTTTTAATTATCTGTTTTTGGCTTTGCATTTAAATTTATTATTTTATATTTTATACTTTGCATTTTCATTTTGCATTTTCCTCTTTAAGTTTGCTATAAGAATTTCGCATTTTACATTATGTACATTATGCCAATTTGGATTTGGCATTTCGTATTTTTTAATTTTTCGTTTTCCATTTTGCATTTTGAACATCATCTTTTTGCAATTTTCATTTCTAATTTTGCATTTTGAACTTTTTATTTAGCATTTTGCATCTTTCATTTTGCATTTTGTAGATTAGATTTTTAGATTAAAATGATTTTGCCTTTTTAATTTTGCAATAAGAATTTCGCATTTTATATTTTGTACCTTGCATTTCGCATTTTAGAATTTGGATTTGGAATTTCCTATTTTGAATTTTTCGTTGTGCATTTTGCATTTTTAATATTAAATTTTTGCAATTTGCATTTTGCATTTTGAACTTTTCATTTAGCATTTTACATCTTTCATTTTGCATTTCGTAGATTAGACTTTTAGATTAAAATGATTTCGCCTTTTTAATTTTGAAATAAGAATTTTGCATTTTATATTTTGTACCTTGCATTTTCATTTAGCATTTTACAATTTGGATTTGGCACTTCGTATTTTGAATTTTTCGTTGTACATTTTGCATTTTGAATATCAACTTTTTTGCATTTTGCAATTCGAAATTTAGTTTTTGCAAATTGCAATTTGCTTTTTGCAATATGCCATTTGCATTTGCATTTGCATTTGCATTTGCATTTGCATTTGCATTTGCATTTGCATTTGCATTTGCATTTGCATTTGCATTTGCATTTGTATCACTGCAAAGTCTGCAATTTTACTCCTGGAAAGGTAAATAGAAATACATTCCATGGATGCTAAATGTGTAACAGGTCAATTTCTTCTTACCAAAAATATATTCCTTCGTGGTCCTGGTTGGTAGCCGGCCCATGTTATTGACCCTGCCCCAGATGTTTCAAATGCATAAATAATTAACCCCTCATAGATATATTTTAGCAAATTAATGTACGTTTAATCTAGGCCTTTCACTAAACTCTTGAACGACCATGGTCGACTGAAAGAACATTCAAATTGGTTTCTACCCTTGAAATTGTCTTTCTTGCTGCAAAAAGAAGAAAAAAAATCTAAAAACACCCTCTTGGCAGTCCTCAGTTTAGCTATATTTTTTATTGCATGTCCTTTGAGGCGGTATAAACAGAGAATATACTATGTGTGTTCATTTGGGGAGCAATTTAGAATCTCAAATTAAATAAATGTTTCATGTAATTTCTATTGGAATTGGCGCTGCGCTGTGCTGTGCTGCCTTATGCCGTTGCTCTTGCTTTTGAGCCCCGAGTCGAGTATATGAGTAACCTGACTCACTGAGTGAATGTGCATAAATATAAATATCTCTATGCTATGCTGCTATATCCCTATCCCTGGTATGAATATAGGTGATATCTGGAAGGCACTTTCAAAAACTATACCATATCATCATGATGTAGGTATAAATGTGCCTCGAAGCTCATGTGTAATTCAAAATTTATGACTGATGTAGATGGCAGCAGGGTAATATGGTGATGGTGAAGTCATCCTTTACTCTATACACAGCTATACCACTCTCTAAGGATGTTACTACTTCATCCTTATACTCACTCCTATTATGAACACAAGAACGGGGCGATAATTCTGAATAATATATAAATCTTGATATTTTAAAATGCAAATTTGTCTCACAGGATATGGTTATTTGGTACGTTTTGTGTAAAACTTGTACATATGTACCAGTTAGAGAGTATACTATATGCCTGAGCCTGCAATTTTGTATGTGGACGCTATAGATATCCTTTTTGTAGCATGTTGTAGGTTTGTGTAATACTTCTACACCATAACATCGAACCCGTACGTATACGTAACGTATTAAAGCAACGTACAGCTGCGGGACGTTTTGCTGCCGTTCCGTTCGTCGACATTTTCTTCTTTGCATGCTTATGGTGATAGACGACAAATTTGTACAGTGTGCTCCGATTACGAGCACTTTACAAGCTCGTTTCTTTTATGTGGTTGAGTGAATTTTGTGTGTTGAGCAAGAGAAATTAATACCAGATTTGCATATATTCGTTTAAATTTGTATGTGTGTGTGTATTGCAAAGTATAATTTGTCAATATTGAGGCGTTACTGATGTTATGCATACTGATGCTGTAAGGGATTAAATCTTTTTGTGTGTTTTATGGAGGAGAGGGTGAATCAATTTCAGGTAATTTATTTCAGAATTGGGTCTTTTTTTTACTTTTCTTTCTTTCTTTTTTTTTTGTTGCGTTACACTACAAGATGAAGTTGTTATGTTTGAATAATAAATTCAAATGAAAGCTATAAGAATGAAGATAAAAAAATTAAGGGGGAATATTTTTGTATACATTTTGATTATTTTTGAATTTCAAATATATAATATTGAGCACGGAATTCAGGAATATCGAAAGAGGCATACCCAAACTTTGCCGGAAATCTTAAAAAAAAAAAGTTTAGAAAACCTTGAAAAAAATTCTAGTTGGCATATGTTGAAGCTATTTAGTAAGAGGAGGGATTATTTTTGTTCGAGCTCTAGTGCATGGGAATTTTTAGCTGATTTAAAGGGATAAATTGGTATTGTGCTGTTTCCCGTTCTGATAAATGCAATGGACAATTTGGATTGCATAATGCATAAGGTCTGGTAACTAACTCAAATCTAATAACTAAATCTTATTGAAAGACTGCTTTTGTCACTTTATGTTTTTTATTTAAAGTATTTTTTATAATAAGTTAAAAGTCCTAAATTGTATCTTATTGCAACTAATTTTTGGACAGAAATTCTGTTTGTCTATCTTAATGTCATTATTTGAATTTTTGTATATTGCAATAAATTTTAAAATATTCAAAGTTCAAAAGTACCTAACTATAAAATATAGTTTTACCTATTTCTCTTGCTAAAAAGGAATTTACTACAACCTGCTTCCAATACCCCAATAAATCAAAAGACAAAATATTTTCCAAATTTGATAATAAAATAAATTCAATACTTAACGAGTTGAAACTATTTTGCCAATAAATAAAATATGCAAAATATTAAAAGAGAATGAAAGGATTTATATGTTTGTTGATATGGATATAAACTTCCGTAGGATACATGTTTATCGATTACTCCATGGATACCACCAATATAATTATTATGTAATATTAAACTGTTTGTAAATAATTTAGACAAAATACCTTACTTTCGTTTTGAATTATTACGATTGGTATATGAAGGTAAGGTTAGAATTTTAAATTATTTTTTTAAAGTTTTATAATTATAGTAGAGTAACTAAAGTAAATTATTAGGGAACCCGGCCGAACAGCTCTGATTTTGACGATTTTTTTTTCAAACGTAGGTAACTAAAAATACTTTAAAGTCTATAGATTAAAAATTGCCGGTGTTGCCGTATTGTTTTTTAAAATTAAAATTAAATTTTTTTTTAACAAAACCATTTTTTTTTGCTTAAATTTCATAAAACAAATTATAGCAAAAGATTCTCTAGGTAATTTAAGGAAAATATATAAAAGGCAGTAAGGGACAATCTTCCATCGTGTAAGCGATAAATGCAATTTTCTAACATTCTGACCTCAAACACAAAAAAAATATTTTGAAAACAACGGCAACACCTATAATATTTTAAAATACATTTTTAAAAAGCCAGAAGCTCATTCTTATCTCTTAAATTTAAATCCACTAAATTTAATCAAAACTTTTTGAAAAAATGGTCCTCAAACTCAGAATTAAAAAAAAAATGTTATTAGAAAAATTTAAAATGACTTTTTTCCAAACTTTTTCTAATAAAATATGAATTTATTTAAAAAAAATTTATGGCCATAAATATTATCAGTTGAATTTCGAAGCAAAAAAGGTAAAATATATCACACTTTTGAAAAAAAAAATGAAAAATTACTTCAATTTCAATGGTTTTTTTTTATTAAAACTGAATTTTTGCATTGAAATAATTAATTTTCTCAAAGACTGTGGTAAATAGGAACTTTAAATTTTTGCTATTTAACTTTCAACAGTAAGGGTTATTTAATGAACAAAAAATAATTTCATGTTTAGATGTTGAACTTTAAAAAAAAAATAAGTTACATTTTTTTTTCAAAACTTTTATTAAAAAAAGTTTTGCGAAAATGAAATACTTTTTAATTTTTTTCATAAGCCGTAATACATATTGACATTTCCTTTTATAATTTGAAATCATAATAAATGCGGCCAAAAAAATTTGAAAATAAATGCATTTTATATTACGACCAAGTTTAAAAAACGACATGTTAAAATTGTTTCAATAATTTTTTTTTCAAAAATCTGAGTTCAATTACCTACCATTCTTTCAAAAGCCGTTCATTCAATTAACTTAATTTTAATTTTACATATATGACTAAGCTTCTAGCTTTTAAAAAATGTATATTTGAATATTGTAGGTGTTGCCGTTGTGTTCAAATATTTTTTTTTGTGTTTGAAGTCAATTAATAAGAAAATTGCATCTATCGCTTGAACTATGGAAGATTGTCCCTCACTCCCATATATTTTTTTTCCTTGAATTTCCTAGACAATCTTTTGGCATCAATTAATTTATGAAATTTAAGAAAAATTTTTGAAAAAAATTTGTTTTTGCTCACAAAAATCTTCAATTAAATTTAAAAAATCAAAACGGCAACACCGGCAATTTTTAATCTATAGACTTTAAAGTATTTTTAATTACCAACGTTTGAAAAAGAAGATCATCAAAATCTAAGCTGTTCGGCCGGGTTCTCTAATATTGCCAATTTTTGAGCTTTAGTTACTCCACTATTAATGGGATTTTAAAATCATTTCATTCTTATGAAATTGCAAAATTGAAATAAATGATCAAGAGTTAAAGAACGTTATCTGGAAAAGAGTAAAAATGCAAAGTCAATAATTTTCCGAGACTGACAAACAACTCCTCAAGTAGTACAAAAGTCTAAAATACACCAAAATATTTGGATTATTTTTTGCACTTTCGTGATATACATTTTAAACATACAAAATACACCATTTTCTCTTATGTAATAAACACAAAAATTATTTTTTTTGTTGTTGTTTTTATATTTTTTTTTGAAGCGGTCTCTTAAGAACGAAACAAAAAACTAAGAATGCGCGTCGATATAATAGTAAACTAATTAATCGCTGTCTTTATTTTTAAAATGGCAACCAGTTGAATGTCATTTTTTCCTGAAAAATATGGCGTCTTCCACTTATGTAGTTTGGTGAATTTTATTTCTCCAAGGTGTACTTAATACACCAAAGTTTAGTGTACAAAATATACCATTTTGGTTGCTTTCAGAATCGAATCATTTTGTGCACCATTAATGGTATATTATTAAAACAACTGAAATCGGTGCATATTTTGCACGGAATTTTAAAAGAAATGTTGAAATTTTAAACCGAAAAGACAGTGGTATAATTTTTACACCACTTTTTTTTACAAATACACCATTTTTTCAATTTGCTCAATTTTACACTAAAATTTATGAATTTACCCCAATTTATACACCAGTGTGCTACTTGAGTCAAATATATGTACAACTTTTAAGACTTTCGCGGTTGTTATTAGACATGATAAAAATTATTATTTCGCGGTGCCCACGCACAATGCAATTTGTTGCGAAACGTACGGGGTGATTACGAAATTGCACTCTGAAAAAATTTAAACGTGGAATAATCCGAAATAATAATTTTTTTATCAACTCAAATATATATTTAACGAAAATATTATTTAAAAATATGGCTTAAATTTTTGAAAGCCAGAAAAAAATTTCTAACGAGTTTTTGTCCGAACAAAAGCCTAAAACATTTTTGAGCTGGGGTATAGTTTGCACTCAATTGTCGAAAGCGAAAAACATTAGGGGTAAGCAAAATAAGATGCAGTTGCCGTTTCTTATTTATATAAATATATTTAAATGCAACCATAGCGCTTCATTTTATAAACGCATCACTTTAAAAGTTTTTGATTTATATTTTACTTATTGACCTGAAAAAATATTCATCTTCTCATTAAAAGTTTTCGGCATGCATTTTTTGAATATATTTGTATCAGAACATCTTCAGTTTCATTAGGTTCAGCTTTCCAGAAATCAAAAATATGTGCATATTAGGGAAAGGGTGTTGTATATGATATAAATTGTACCCTTACACATTTTTTGGGTTGTCTTTGCCATTGGTCAGCAAAATTCCTTCCTAAAAAACAGGTTCAAAAATGTTCAAAATCCATAATTAGCCTTTTTTTTAACCATATTTAAATTGCAAGAGTAGGGGAAGAAGTGATGATTGATCAAGCCTTAAGGCCCTTTAAGCTAGAATCCATTGGCGGCGAGCACCCCAGACATAAAAAGAAAAATTCTCAGGTAAGTTTTCAGGTGTTATCAATGAAAAAAGTTGATCAATTCAGGGTTAATCCAATACTATATCACTTTATTGTATCCTTATTTAAGTATGAATGTTTAAAAAATAATTGACGAATGGTTAATGTTTCATAAATTAATTTATCCACAAGTCCAGCCACGTAAAAACAGAAAATAAAGAGATTTTTTAGAAAAAAGTAGTTTTGGTTTTTTGTTAATTTCTCGAAAATGACAATATATTTTTGAATCTGGTTTTCTATTTTTGTTTAAAAATAAATAAGATCAACGAATTTTAAAAACTCAATGAGTACTTAATTACATAAAATTTTGAAAAACATTAGTTTGAAATTTTTGTTTCCAATTTTTTTTTTCAAAATTTCTAGTCTTTTTGTAAAAGACTAGGGTTTTGGCTTCACAAAAAGGTATAGCACGTTATTGTAAGTATAACCGTTGATTTTTAATAATTTTTTTTCCAAAATAAGTTAATTTTTTTTTAAATTGCCCCTCCCGGCTAAACGAGGGGAATAGACCCCCCTCCCATACGATTTTTTTCTTGTCTTGACCTAACCTACACGCTCTAGCTTTTTGTCACATTACTCCTGAATCACCCTGTATATCGAATAATAATTGTAAAATTGTGAGGAGGGAAGTAGAAAAAAAATTCCTGTATAATTTTGTTATGAACCCCAAAATTTGTATCTAATTTGACTGAGCTAATTTACGGAAAGTACAAAAAAAATATTATGTTCCAGGAAAAATACAATTTCATGATAATTTGTTCATTATTTTGACTGGGCTATTGATTTAAGAACAACCAATAAACCTTCCACAGTGAGTTTGAATTATTACAGATTTTCAGCTCTAAAAAAAGTTACGTATACGCCTAGATGTACCAAAAATCGTTTTTATTTCAAATATTGTAATTTTGTAGGGTTTCTTTTCTTCAACTGATATGATAATTTGTACTAATCAATTCGTCACTTATCCAACAACTTAGGTATCCTATCATCAAGAAAATATTCTGAAAATATACCCATGTAAGAATTTGAGTATATCAAGCTCGGATCTTCCAACTCTTTTAAGTGATTTCACTTTCTTTCAATTAATTTAAATTTATGAATGCACAAAGAATATTCAATATTGTTTTATATTTATTGTTTGAAATTTTAAATCCATCACCTATTCAAAGCCATCAGGTATCGAAATTCGAAAACAAAAAAACAGAATTCTTGGAAATTTCTCTCCAATTGATATATTTAAAGATAAAATAAAAAAATAAAAAAAAAAAGACTCACCGACAAGTATCGATATCCGAGTACCGATACGGCACCAGAAAGAATTCCAATTAATAAAGCACCATGAGGCCCAATTAGCAAATTACAAACAGAACCAACAGCAACACCTCCGGCTAGTGTCGAATTCTGTACATGCACCATGTCCAATTTGTTTCCATGGCTGACAAGTGCGGACAGCACAAACGTAGTCACTGCAATGAGATACAATTTTATAAAATAAAATTCAAGTATTTTATGCATGAGCATTCTGTGTGTGTGTGAGTATGTGTTTGTGTGGGATGAAAAAAAAAATATTATTTATATGAAACTTCTCAGCGAAAAAACTATCCTCACACCATCACTGTTATACGATCGCGATGGTACAGTACACTTCGCAGCGTGGCGCGCCCGCTGTGTGTGTCGTTATTGCGCTAAGGAGGTCGACTGAATATGAAGTGTGTCCTTATTGTGGATGCAAAACAATAATGCATTATTTCCATATGAAAAAGTGGCATAAAAATATATATAACGGCGCGGAAAATAAACAATTTTCCGTTTTACAATGTTTACAACATGGCACCTGAAAAACTGAAATGCAACAGCGAGCGAGAGAAGGGCGCCTTTAAGGTGGGCGTTTGGAGTGTGGGCGTTTAGAGGGTGGGAGTGGGTTGGTTGGGACTTTCTACTTCTACTGTGTGTGTTTATTTGTTCTCTTGTTGATGTTGTTGTCATGTTCAATGGCATTCACAAAGGATAATGAGGTGCTTTAGTGCGACAACCTCATTCTCGTTTTGTGTTTTTGTTCGTATACCATGTGTGTGGTATGGTGCTTTGTGTGTGGTGAGAGCACATTGCACAGTTTTGTGTTGTGTGTGAGGCGTGTATATTATTTTTGTGAGCCTTGATACAGCTGCATAGTGCCGTATAGTGTCAACGTTTAACAGTGTAATGCAAGGCAAATAACAACAGCTAACAAAATGTTTTACAAACAATGAATTCTGAATGTAAGCTGGTGTGTATGTGTATGTATTTAGATTGTAGAATAGAATAAAGGCAACAGCATACAAAAATATGCCCAACAATAACAGCAACCCAGCAACAATACTAATTGTTTAGTAATTGCGCCCATAATTAAAAGTGTCATTGCAATTGTTGCAGTGTCGTCGTTGTATGGATGCTGCAGTGTGTACCTAAACAGTAAAAAAAAATGATAAGGATTTACTTTTGTTTGGAAAAGTTTTAAATTGAAAATATAAATTTAGAGAATTTAAAGAAAAGTTTAGGTTTTGATTGAGAATTTAAAAATTTTCAAAAGGTTGTTTGAAATCGCTTTCGCATTCTATTTTGAGTTTTGGTAAAAAAAGTTACGTATACACCGTGGAGTACAATTTGTAATTGAATTTCATTGGAAAAATTGTTTATAGTTTTGAATGCTTTAAATATTAGCAAAAAAAGTATGGTATCTTCCAAGGATGAGTCTGATCGTAGTAGTAGCGGGCAAAAATGACGAGAAATTTTATTATAAATTTCATAGCTATTGGACATAATTTCCATAGTTAGGGACAGATATGTTTATTCTTAAGTTAGTAACTCTGATATCTGTACCTTATTTCACGATATTATCTCAATTTTTTTTCTTATATGTATAGTGAAACTTGCGTTTTATAAGCCATCAAAAGAAATTCTTTCGATTGATACAACATATGCTGTTACTGAGCAATTTTTAGCTGCAGAAATTGTTGCAAAAGGTCTAAGGATATCAAACTCTAACAAAAGTCCGATAAGTTGAAAGATACAAATCATAAAAGGAAATCGAAAAAGCGTTAAAGAAACAAAGCGTCCAGAAAAATTTACCACTTCAACTGATGAGCAACACGTCAATCAAATCAAATCATGCTGTTGTTGAAAAGGAAATAACATTCATTCAATAGAAAAAAGAAATCCTTTCAAGAAGTAATTGAACATGAAATGTTTTCCCTACTTCTAGCAGAAATCGAAATCACTTTAAAAGCAGTTAAAACGTGTTAAACGGTTGGTTAGTGCCCAGAATTTATTAGTAATTTAAGTCTTTAATATTAAAACGTTAAAAAAAAAACAAGTTTTGGTAACATTTTTCTCCTAAATGGGACTAAATTCTAAGTATTTTGAAAGTTCCAAACTCAGAACTTACTTTTTGAAAATCTCGAAGACTTGGATGTAATTTTTCAAACACGGTTACCACTACTATATTAAACATACTCAAACTGATAGATCGGTGTGTATACTTTCTTCTAAAAAAACTTCAAAGCACTGTCACAGTCTAATTTTTGTGATGTACATATCTCTGAATGTTGGTCTACTTTATGATTATTATTTTTACGAAGACAAAAAGTACAACAAAATAGAACCTTAAGTATTATATTAGTAGGAACATTTCGACCAGTTTTTGCCTTAAAAAAAAAACATTTAATTGAAATTTTGAATAAAATTAGTTCAGTGTTAAACAAAAAATACGCGAATATGAAAAACGTTTTTTTCGAAAAAAAAGGCAGTGCCATAGTTTCAAATTTGGTTAAGAAAACTTAAACCAATGTTTTGTAGAATAGCTGAGACAGAGAATTATTAAAACCAATTTTAAAGAAACCGTTATAGTCGTTTTCGAGAAAATTACAATATACATATATATCAAAATTGTTGTATATGGAGCATAGGATATATTAAAAAAAATAATCATTTTGGAGTTGACAAAAAAAAATGTACTGTACCAAATTTAAAATCTCTCCAACCGTTTAGGAGCAGCTTTATGTACTGATGACGCACAGACGATGTAATGTACCTTTGCACGGACGAACGAACTTTTAAATTTCTAAATCATCGTAATGTTGGTTTTGATCAAAACCTCATTTTTTACATGAAATCAATACTTGCCCTAAATTGCAGGTGAAAGTTGTTTCTCTAGGACAAAGTTTTTAAAAGCGGAAAAAGGGTAAAAAATCGTTGTTTGTCTTTATTTTTATGATAATCCTAAAGCTATGATTACACGGTCAACGGGTTGACTCTCTTACGTAAAAATGACGTCACAATCTGTCCCAAGATCATACGACGCAACACGTCCATCCATGTTGGCATCCATGTTGGCATCCATGTTGGATGCAAAAATTTTTTTTTTTTTACAAAAAAAACCAAAAACCATTTAAATATTCTAAGCTACATTTTAAGACCATAATCATTAACATTGGGTGCGGCGTTCCTATGCTATAAGCTTTTGAAGGTGGTCAAATTGATTTTTGAAGTGAAAACTTCTTTAGTATCGTAGTGATTTGAAACAAAATGAAACGAAAACGCGACACGACTTCAACTTGTTATAACTTTTTTGTTTTAATAGGTAGATGAATGAAATTTGTACTGTAGATAGGTAATTAAATAAATTATTATTGTACAAAATTGCAATTAATTTCATATTCAAAATTCGGAGATAACGGTAAAAAGATGTTCTTTTCCAACACACCTTATATCTTTTGATCTAGTGCACTTTAATACGAATGCTGATAACATAACCTTTTATTTGATATATCACACATACCGTTACGTGCTCTACAAGTTACACAATCTTAAATTGAAAAAAATTTTAAAATACCTCAAAACACCTGTGGAGATCTGTTGGCGATGACCAGCTACCAGTGTAGGAAGTACCGTAATCTCAGTCTGGAAATTCGACATGGTTGACTTTAAAAAATTCTAACTTCTCTTGTAGACATCTTTGAAATAAGATTTATACATCATTATACAAGGTGAAACAATAAGCTTTCACATGGTATAAAATTTTTCATAGGTTGTCATACAAAAAAATTGATTTAATAGCATGAGAACATAAAAATGAATTTTTGTTTGCTTTTTTTTAGGAAATTTCATCGAGTTTAAAAAATTCTAGCTCTTTTTGTAGATGTCTCCTACACCTGATCGATTTATATATTTTGAGCTAAGACAATAAGCTTTCAGCTGATATAAAATTTATATACATAGGTTGTCATATAAAAAACATGGATTTGAAGGTGATAGAATAAAAATAGGTAGATTTTTTCTATTTTTTTTTTCAAGAAAACTGATTTTTTAAGGTTTCACTTCTACCACGTGTGAATTGCACACATGATTTTTTTTTTTCGATTTTTTTAAATTCAAATGTCGAAACTTTTTTATTTTTTTTTCTTATTTTTCGACAAAACTTTAGTAATTTTGCATTTATATTCGTTCAACAATCTTATCAGAATTCATTTAAGACTTTTATGTTAAAAGTGCAATGTGTATATCTCGAAATATTTACATTTCAATGCAACCATGTCAAACAAATTTTCGTTTAATTTTTCTATGAGAGCTTTTTTCAAATCTCATTTTCTCCGCTTTTTTTTTACAAAATAATTTTGGAAAATTTAAATTTTTGTGTCAAACAGTGTGATCAACAAAGTTTTTCGAGTGAACGCGTTGACACTGCTAAGTAAACGTCACGTTGACACACCTGCGCGTCAACGTGATTTAGGACAACATTGACGCAATAGTCTCAATGGTGTGATAGTCAATGTTTTATGCGTTGACGCTGTGAACGTTGACGGTGAGATGACAGATAGAATATGGATTTTTTTTTTGACGTCAGAGAGTCAACGCGTTGACCGTGTAATCATAGCTTAAGTTTTAACAAATTTTTTTTTTTGCTGTAAGGTCATATTTTTCATTTTTCTTACTACTTTAAAAAAATAATTCAGAAGAGGACAAAAAGCAGTTCGAATCGATCAAACCAACTTAAATACAGTTTTGGCAAGCAACGACTATGATAGTTTCCCGAAATGAAGATATCTTGTAAAAAAAAACCTGACTAGCTGCAGACTTATAATATATTAAAACAAATATAATTTTTTTTGTATTCAAATATTTAGCAAAATTATTAATCTGTTTAGACAAAAACTCGAACTCGTACAGATGGACTCACATAATACTGATACAAGATTATGAAAACACGTTTCTGAAATTTTTCATCAACGTAATAATGTATTAATTTAAAGCTCTAACTTTTTTTTTTGGCAAGAAGTCAATACTTGCCCTTTTGCCCATAACTTAAAATTTCAATTTTAACTGTAAGGAATATCTTAAAATTCAATAAAAGTTTAGTAGTTTGGACTGTAGTTCATGATAGGTACCAGGCAGAATTGCGGGACTCAATATCAAATACTCTATACGAGTACCTTTCCTATTGTTGTATCAAACACGATTTTGTAACGAATCCTTAACATTCCCTAAATTTTTTTTTGCTGAAAATTTTAATTGTCATTCAATTGCGTTCAACTTTTATAATTTTTTTCAAAATGACGGATTGCAGTGCTGCTGCCAGGAACAACAAAAAAAATAAATCGAACCTTTTCCTGAACTCAACTTAAATATACGAGTATTAGTTTTAGTACCCAACTAAACTGAAAATCAAACCCTTAAAAGCTATTCAAAAGTAATATCTTCTGGATTTTCAAGTAACTCTCCTAGTAATTTAACACCATTTTCACATAATACTTCATTGCTTAACGAAGTCTTAATGATTCTAAATAAATCCTGAACTTTATGCGGCATAAAACGTTCACTTTACCAAATACTTGTCGCCAAAAACAGGCCAATTGACAACATTTTCCTGTCACTTTGCTATCCAAAAACAAAACCCATACCTGCCTGTCAATTTAAAGCCAAAAATAGTTGTCATTTCCGCCCATTGAATTTACAGATTCCGCCATGATTTCCGGAATTTATGTAGAAACACACAAAAACAGCAACAAAAACAAAAAAAAAATTATTATTGTGGGATAGAAATTTAAAGCAATTAGAAGGTAAACTGATGGCATGCCCAAGACCATCGTTTACTAGCCCTTAATTTATATTCTCTACACAGCCACCTGGGCTATTGCGATTTAATTTGTTACACATTATTTACATTTACACTTAGAGAACATCAGCTATACACAAAAGCATTCGTTTGGAGAGTGCTCGCTCTAGGGAAAGTAATCAACCGCCCGCTCCCTTGCGTCACTTTTCGGTTCTATTCTGCTATATTCTGCCTCTTTAAATAAACACAGCACGATTAACAAACAAGCAAACAAAAGAAAACAAACATACACACCTCGCTGCTGCTACATTCGGGATCATAGCGAAGCGCGAACAATATAACACCAAATGTCAACTAAACCTAAGGGAGACTGAAAGAGAGAGAGAGATAGTGGGAGAGCTAGGTCCATACAGGACAAAAGAAGGTAAAACTTTCGATACAATGTAAACGGGACAGTTTAAATGGTGTGAGGCGCGAAACACGTAGCACCTCTTCTTACCTGTTGCACCTGCTAATGACAGATACGTGTTTAGAATAGCACGCTCTGGGGCACCAGCCCCAACAGCTAGCACAGAATTAAAGCTCGGCCAGTACACCCACAGGAAGAGTGTCCCAATCATGGCGAAAATATCGGACGTGTAATTGGCCCCCTCGTTTTGGCCAGCATCATTTTGGTCCTTGCTGGGTCGCAGCATCAAACTGACGGCCAGCCCAAAGTATGCACCAAAGGCATGAACCGTAATGGATCCTCCAACATCGGCTATCTGTAATGGGAGAACAAAATTACAAAATAAACGTTTACCGGCTTGGATTTAGGACAAAACCTCCATCAAGGAGGAGAGACAGCTGAAGAAATGTAAAGTTCCACCACTCAAAAAGACTAATTAATTTTATCCTGTTGTTATTTTTTTTCTTGCTTCTTGGTCCGTCTTCTTTATTCTTTGTTCACGTGTATCCCTTTTTTGTTGGGATTCACTAGGATATATAGGACTTTTCTAACTTTTAGTCTGCTTCCTCCTTCGTCATCCCTCAACTGGCTTCTTCTTTGATCAAAGCCTTTAAATAGAATTACTGTGTATATAAGATAAGCTTCCTTACGCTTAGAATGTCCAGCTGGATGAACTCGTTCACGGCAAAGAGTGCAACTTCAAACAGCGCCATAAAGAGCAACTGAATGGGGGTTGTACGGCCCAGAAGTGCACCCATACTAATCAACGGCACAGCAGCAGCGATGTCTGCATCAATTATGCTCCCCAGGGATAAGCTGTAACAAGGCAAAAGAAACACACACACACAAAGCAAACTTCATAAGTAGATATAGGACACAACATGCGATGATGTGGTAGATATTTTAAAGTTTCTTCCATGTTTGAAAACTCTAAATGGGAAAGCAGGAAATGCACAATGGGGGAATTAGTAATTAATTAGCATATACCAGGTCCCACATTGGGCGCCATGTTTTGTTTTTTTGTTTGTTTATTATTTTTCGGTTTACCTTATGTGACCGGACTCCATGCGGAAGAAACCTTTAACCAGAATTGCCCATTGCACAATGAGTGCGGCCAGAAATAGTGTGTAACCAGTTGCGCTATAACCATACTTGCGAAGGAACGTCATTAGGAAGGCAAATCCAATGAAAATCATCACATGAATGTCCTGGAATTCTGTGCAAAAGAGAAGAGCAAAACAAAACAAAAAGCCCAGATTAAGTGCGGGTGTGGATTAGAATTTGTATATTTAATTGAATGGTTGTTTGGAGACTTTCTCGTTTCGGTGGAGCGAGTCCAAATTTATAGACAAACACACAAGGACACTTTTTTCTCTATAGACAGAGAGAGAGAGTAGAGAAATGGAAAAGTAGTAGGTAGGTAGAAAATGAATTCACACGATTTTAGGGGACAAGTTCATTTAATTGGGTTTTGTGTGGAGTGTGCGGAGTGTTTTTTGGATTTATTAATTAATTTGCTTTGCTCGTGTAAGGATTTGCTGGGACTTAAGAATGGATAAGCTGACGTAAAAACGTAGGGATTTTAGGAGAGAAGTAGATATATCTCTAACAATTGAGGCGTAAAATAACATCATGAATTGCTGCTTGAGGGGTAAATTTAGTTTCTATAGGGTAATTTTGGAATTGGTATTATTTGTTTATTTTGTTCTTTGAGATCTTTGTTGGTTTTGAGTGTGATTCAGAGTTTATTTGGTTTTAAGCATGTATTTTTTATTACTTGAGATTTTGTTTAACAATTTTTTTGAACTACTGTTTAATATTGAGCATGCTTAACTTCATGAATAACACTGTTTTTTTTATACTTTACGCGCACTAAAGGGAGTTAAATATCCAATATGTTAAACACAGTGCGAGCTTCAGGAAAATAGGGAGGGATTCAAAAGAAGAAACCGATGCACATTAGTTTTAAAGCTCTGGACATTGAAATGGCTGGGGAAAACAGAGGCGGGTATTATATTCCACATTCGTGTGGTGCGGCTAAAGAAAGAATCTCTGTATTTGACGGTACGTCCGAAGTTGGGCTCAAGGTTAAACTGATGAGCATTCCTAGAAGCGCGAGTATTACGGATAAATTGTTTCAGGGGAGGAATGCAACTAGCTGTTTCATCTGAAAATTGTTTATAAAAATAGCTATAAAACAAGGAGAGACATAATAAATTGACTTAAAATAAAAAAATAAATAAAAACAAAATATCTGCAACACCACAGTACAAAAAATAAAATAATATCTTCAGCACGTTGTCAAAACTTGATCGTCAAATTTGACAACATTTTAATAGGTCTTTTCCATACTCAGTTTGAAACTTCCAAATTCAGTCATATTTGGTTATTTTTGGTCAGAGTCTGTTTCCAACTTCAAAAATTGTGTAGAAGAGAGCGCTCACGAGAAAGTAAAAAATTTCCCCGACCTGACAAATTTAGCAACAAGAATTTCTTCCGGCAGAAATATGAGTTCTGTCAAATGAAAAGTTGACGTATGCCAAACAAATAAATAAAAGAAGAAACAAAATCAAATTGTAGTGATTTTTAAAATCGCGTTACGCGGTTATTGCTTTTAAAAAATGTTAATGTTTACCGAATTAAACATAAAATATGTATGAAATTATGTTGTATAATGGTGTTCAACTCGTTCCAGACTCTTTGGCAGTCTTTCGTAGTTTTATTTCCTACTGAGAGAATTCTCTCTCAACTCTCATTAATTTGACAGTCTTCTTAGAGTCGTTTGTGGTAAGTGTGCGCACTTTTGACTTTGAAAAAGTATTACAAGCAAAATATAAGATGTACATAAAAAAAGTAAATTGATTATTTGAGATACATGTTTTGACTTCTTAAATTCAATTAAAATATAACTAATATTTATAAAATTAATTATGTTTCTCTAAAAAAACCAAAACAGGTCATATTGCGCACACTTACCCCTTAGTAGGGGTAAGTGTGCGCAGGGTGTACGGTAAGTGTGCGCAGGTACTTTTGCTCAGTAATCTTAATGAATATCAATTGTTCTTTTTTTCAATTTTTAAAGACATTTAAAAACCAAACGAGGGGCCTAAGACCCCCGCCCCCATACGATTTTCTTATTATTTTGATCGATTCTGTACACTGTGAAATTTTGGTGCATTTTGAAGCATTTTATGCAAATATATATATTTTCAGTAAAATCCCATGCATTTGCATGCGCACACGCACACTTGCCCCCAAATTTTTGCGTACACTTACCCCAAATGCAGTTTTTTATTGTTTTTGATAAAATATTAATAAATAAATACTAAAAACAATAAAATTTTAATTGGAACATAAAGTTTAAATAGTAAGCTCAATAAAAAAAATCAATTGCCTTCACTTTAAGTCAAAGGCAGATCACTGTCGTAGTTTGAAAATTGTGAAAAATTTTAAGGAAAGTTAGCTTTTTTTCTTTTGCTTTTTCTCGAAACACTAAAAACAACAGAAGCATAAATATAACGGACTTCGACGAAGATCAGATATCTAATTAATTGTGCATTAGCAGAAATTTAAATTTTTACACTAGTTTCGAGAAATTAGCAATGCGCACACTTACTGGCTGCGCACACTTACCACGAACGACTCTATAAGTGCACAAAAAGTCTACTACTGACTTAATACTATACAAAGCTGATTTGATGAAAGTTTTTTGAAAAAAAATTATGTTCAAATCCGAAATTTTGAAGGTCCGTCAAAAAAGCAACAACACGGCGAAATTTTTCAAAATATGATTAGGTATAAAGGAATTTGTTGCTAATTTATTGCTCCATTATTCAATTTGTTACTCTATTATTTGACCTTTCTATGAACTTCAACAGTTTTCTCAAAAAAATGACCGGTATTAAATTAAAGGGTTTCATAACACCTTTCCAAAATGATGCGATTTAACTTTTAAATCCATCTTCTTCTTGTCCAAAAATGTATTGTGGAACTTGTGGAATATATTCAAGCATCAAGATAGCACTCCCCACATAAGGAAAAATTCAAAAAAATTTAAAAAATGTGTTGCTACTTTGTTGCTAATTTTTTGCTCCAACCTGTCAAAATTAAGAGAACGTGTGTCAGCAGTAGAATGTCAAGCGTCAAGACAGCATCCATATACGTTTTACGAATTTTGAGAGACAGGGGCTGGAGCAACACAACAAATTCCAGATTGGAGCAATAAACTAGCGAAAAAGTATAGCAACAAATTTAACCCATACTCAGATTTTGGAAATTTCGTTGCGAGCGAGAGAGCTATCTTGAGGGACCTAAATTTTGAAAACAATTTTTTACTTGGCAGGTACAATGTTCTTTTAGAAAACTTTTTTAAAAAAAAAACTTGATTGAATAGATTAAAGAATGAATTTTTGAATAATAAACTAAGTTTTCTTTATGTAGCGTATTATAATAAGTTATGCATTTTTTTACGATAAGTATCTAAACCTATTTGATTTATGATGTCAGCCAATTTATTAACCTGATGTCATTTTGAATGTCTGCACTATAACATCTTGTGTGTTTATTAAATTAAACTTTGTTTCCATTGCGACAATATTTATCACCATAATCAATAATAAATTTATTTTATATTATAATTAGCAAGTATGTGAAGCGTATTAAGTGGTTTTAAATACTTAACTTTAAAATCTAAATGGGAATTATTATAATGTATATATGTAGTTCAAGATTAATATAATATTGTACTCTATTGACTATTTGCTGCATCGCTAATTGATCTAAATTATAGCTCAATCGAATAACCACCACGCCAACCACTTGACTATGTAATTTTTCTTCAATAAACACCACAATAATAATTGTCAAATGCAAATATACTTATTCTGTCTTTAGAAAATCAGTGTTGCCACTGCCATGAATATCATAATAGTTTTTGTGATGATTTGATATTTTACCTGATAGTTTTTTTTTTAAAGATTTTTAAAGATAAATCTTAATCAACGTTGAAATGAATACAAATAAATAGTGAACCAGGGTTGCCATAGTCACTTAATTTCACTTCAATCCATTTATTTTTTTTATAGCTATTTAATCCAGAAGAAAGAGATCTAGACAAAGGATTTGAGAGTATGATGATTTACCAAATTCTATATTTTCTTCACATTGACACTAAAGTGGCAACACTGTCTTATTATTGTATCAAATTATGTATACAATCATATAACTTCCTATACAATTATACAAAACCTCATCGCTACAAGACATATCGCAATCAAATGGAGTTGTAATTAGTGTTAATTTGAATTTATGATGAATGTCCACACAAATTGCAACTACTGCCAACTATTTGCATCTCGTTAATCCCTGAGCTTATTAAGTCCAGTTGGTTTACCTCTATTCTCCACACAAAACATACCAACATATCTCTATCTAACATATGTTCATTCAATTTGACTGTGACTGTGACATTTGTGTTCAATATTCACACCAAATAATACTCTCTCGCTTCCTAAATGAATTTGAAATTTCATATTATAACCAAAAATTCCTTTTGCAATCATTGATTTGACTTTGAAGTTGGGTGGAAACATCCGTTGTTTTCCACTTAAATATTGAAAGTGTATAGAAGAGCTCTGTGATGGGTAAAAGGAGGCAAAGAAGAGCACACGTTTTCCTTCAATTGGCTGAAAATTAATCTTATTCAAAAAGCATTTGCTTTTAAGAGAATTCATGTGAATTCTAGGAGAATGGGGAATATACGCAGGAATTGCGAGATGATACAAAAACTTTACCACACACATACACCCACAAAATTTAATTACATTTGGCTTGAAGCAGTTTATCATTCTATTTGACAAAAAGACAGAGCATGGGAGCATGGGTGGCTGATGGCTGGTTGGAGCTGGATGTTAATTGGAACAATTAATTTTACAATTGTTTGTCTAACCACGTTTGAAGATTAATTAGCCTAGGATTAAAAAAGTATCTGTAAATGATCCGTGATACAAAATTCTAAGTGACAGATATACAAATGAACGAGCAATAAACATATACAAACGCATGTTTTCTAAGGGTGGGTGTGTGTTTTGAATATACATATAAGTTTTAAAGTAAATTGCGTTATTTATAGTATGTTAGGGTTTTGGTATTTTATCAAGATTATAATATTTTAAGGCTTATTTGTGCTTATGTTGAGTATTTATGCAAATAAATTGGCTTAAATTAGTGGATTATTTATTTTAATTTGACAAAAAGAAAATGCTGATTTAGGTAGAAATGTGGTAGTAGAGTGTAGGATGATGGATTGCTGCGCTGGATAGTGAAAAATAACCCTATTCCATCATTTTTGTATTGAACTTAATAAAAAGGTAAGCCAAGTTTCTCATAACTAGAAAATTTACTAGGAAATGCATGCTTGTATAATAGAAGCTATAATCTAAATGGATCGTCTTATTTCAATCTCGGTATGTAGAGGAAAGGTGCGAACAGTGAGACAATCCATTTTTCTCTTTTCTGAAAATAAGCACAGTAACGCTAGTTTGGGTCAAAACGTTTATTTCCCCGTCTGCGTCTTTTAATTTTGTCCCGACTAAATTAAAGCTGTCCATTTTCCTACACCGTAAAATATCACACAAAACCAGGTGAAAGTAGTTTTTGGAGTGTTATAAAAAGAGTGTATAACACAAAAAATCTGGTTAGTGGACAGAACTTTTTTTACATATGTATGTATTATATTTATATGTTCTTCCATAAAAAAATATCATGTAATTAGAATTCCTTCTCGTTTTTTGTAATTTTATATTTTTCCGAAAAATAACAAAAAGTAAACAGTGAGACATTATGTAAAAGCAAACAGTGAGACATAGATTTTTAAAAAGCAAACAGTGAGACATAGATTTTAAAAAAATCTATTATTTTAGCATGACTTCAATACCTATGATTTCGTAGTGTTTTTTTTCGTTTTTTTTGGCTTTTTGTTATTTTTTTTTTTTGAAAAAAATGGGTTAAAGTAATATAAATGAATTAATTATATACTTGTCAATTACCTAATTATTTGACGTTTTCGTTTTTTCACCTAAGAATGTCTCACTGATCGCACCCCTTGCAAACAGTGAGACGTTTTGACTTTTTCTACATTTTAGTTCAATGTGCTGCTCTCATTCATTCTTTAACTACAAGTTTTTTTGCAACATTAAAATAAAATATGTCTTAAACTGTCTTCAAAGTTTCGTTAAGCTATCTTGTAAACATTCTAAGATATACCAATTTAAAAAAAGGGTGTCTCACTGTCCGCACCTCTCCCCTATCTTTTTAAAGACTTTGCAGAAATTTATTTAGAGTCAAAAATAACGGTACTAAAATGTTTACGCTCTCATAAACGGCTCTAACGATTTTGATACAAAATGAACGGTTTTCCCTTTAACCGTTTTTGACGGATTCTTTTTATACAAAACATTACAGTCAAAGAAGGTAAAAAATATAGGTGTTAACATCAGAGGGAATTCTATTAGGCTATAGAAGTTAGAGTAAAAGTCGTTTTAAAAAAATCTTTTGTTCTCAAGTTACGATTTTCAAGATTGGTTCTTCTTCAAATACAATTTTATTATCAAAAACATGATTGATCTACATTGATCGTCATACTCTCGCGATGTTCATTTTAATTTCCCAATGAAAATCAATTCAATTCTTTGGAAAGAAGCTCAATAAGGGGGCGAGAAAAAAAAAAATGTTTAAAACTAAAAAAAGTACGTAAACGCCTTGGTGACCAATGTGGTAATATTTTTATAAATCTAAACATTTATGCGAATCGAAATTCTTCTTTTGGAACTCTCAGGTTAGGTTTCGATCAGGAAGCAGGGGTGACAACTTGATTGCGTTTTCGAAAACATGGCTTATCACCAAATTCTCTAAATCGGTCTTTTCCAACAACCTTATAGGACCTCTTCTCAAAAAGGGTTTGTTTAAGGCACGATTAGTTTCAAATTTGAGAAAATTACTTTAATAGCTTGTTGTAGTTCTGATATTTGTTAAATAATTACTAATAACGTTTTTCTCGTAATCTAGTTATCAATTTTTCCATACAAGGAGTGTCATTAAAAAAGAGATGTTAAAAGAATTGGGTTATCCAGAGGACACATAAAGCAAGCGAGCATTTTATTAGTAATTTATAAAAGAATCATTCTCCGAAGAAATTAGGTAAAGGAGATGGGGCAAAATTATATGGGACCTGGGCCATGAGCGTACATTAATGAGACTAGTCTTAAAATGAAACTGAAGGTTAGTTTATTCAATCTATGAATTTTTTTTCAAATCACATTTCTTGTGTTAGCAGTTGTAGTGAGTGCAAGTATTCTTTCATACACACCGCGTTTTGCATAAAGAATTAAAATTTCTTATAAAAGAGTTCGTTGCGACTCTGGTGACGGCGATGTTTGCCCTCCCAGAAAACATTATTTAAATTTAAATAAAAGAAATATTCATGATAAAATGAATAATAACCAAAACTATTATCAGCCTTTGCAAAGCCTTATGGCTGATGCTAATGATATTGATGAAATGTCTGTAAACCATAATAATGAACGTTCCAACGTCATTAAAGAAAGTGTTCCCCCTATAGTGGTTCTAAAATCTACAAGTGAACGAGTGCGACTCATGCTTAGTGACTTAAAGATCGAAAAGTATCTTATAAAAAATATTTCTCTCGGTCAAAAAATTATATCTCCCTCAAATGAAATCTTTGAAAAAATCAAGGCCGAACTTGTTAAATTAGAAATTCAATTTTTTTCGTACTCGCGAAAAGAAGCGCGACCTTTTAAAGTAGTTTTATCGGGTCTTGATCTCATAGCCGAAAAATTGATTAAAGATGAACTTATTTCATCTGGAATAAAGTGCATTGATGTGAAAATGATCACTTATAACTCAAAATCAAATGCACAAACTAAAAGCTACATTTACATTGTTTACATCGAACGCGGTACAATAAAATTAAATGAACTGAAGCGAAGCCATTCATGCTTGTTTAGAACTCTTGTTCGATGGGACTTCAAGAGGCAAAACCCCGGAAAAACAACGCAATGTCATAATTGCCAACTCTATGGACATGGTTCCATGCACTGTCACATTAAGAGTTTTTGTGCTAACTGCGCCGGCAGTCACAAAACAACTGAATGCAAAACTTCTGACGTGATTCGATGCGCCAATTGCAATGGACCTCACAAGTCATCCGACTCTAACTGTATAAGTCGCCAACAATACTTGGATATTCGTCAAAAACTCTCCACCCATCGACGTGTAGTAAACAACAAGCGCACACCACCTACACAAATAGCACAAACAACTTTTGATCCACATTCTCTTTCTCACTTTCCTCCCTTACCCCAACGCTCCCCTCCTGTACCACCAAGGCTAATAAATAAAAATCGCTCTGCTGCTCCATCATCATTACCTTCATCATCGGAAGCTATACAACTCAAACAAGTTCAACGTCAAAACAAAACATCATTCTCAAATACAAATGAGAACAATACTACATTATTCTCCTTTGAAGAAATTAATTCTCTTTTGAGTGAAGTTTTATCTAAGCTTAGTGCCTGTCATAACAAAAGTGACCAGTTCAATGTAATAACATCTCTTGCCATCAAGTATATCTACTCAAATAATCATGTTATCTAACTCTCTTAAAATTATAACTTGGAATGCCAGAGGCATCACAAAAAAGCAACTAGAATTTTTTAATTTTATTATTGATAATAAAGTTGACATTGCGTTAATCACAGAAACCTGGTTAAAAGAACAAAAATCATTTTCACACCCAAGCTTTAAATGTTATCGTCTTGACAGAAGAAACGAAATAGGAGGAGGTGTAGCTGTTGTCATAAGAAAAGATATTGATCACTCGGTTCACCCTCATTTGCAACTACGATGTATTGAGTCAATAGGAGTAGATGTATTTTTAGAAAACAACTCAAAAGTGAGTATTTTTTCTGTCTATTTCCCGGGTGGAAATAGAACTGTTGATAAAATAACTCAATTTAAAAGCGATCTACGTAAAATATTTAGAAATCGAAGCAAAGTCATTTTTGGTGGCGATATAAATTGTCGCCATCAATTATGGAATTGTCTCAGAGCTAATTGCTGGGGTAACGTGTTGTATGACGTCAATGAAACGCATCCAAATTTCTCTTTACTATACCCACCCAATTATACCTATGTTCCAACATCTAAATCTAAAAGTCCTTCTACCTTAGACTTTTTTGTTACAAATATACCTACTAACTGTAACAGACCATTTACTTACAACAAATTAGGATCTGATCATCTCCCAGTCAATATGAATATGAATCTGCAATTACAAGTAAAACCAATCAGACTGTACTACAAATTTTCTGCAGCAAATTGGAACCTTTTTACTTCATTTTTTAATAGAAGCTGCAATTTAAATAATATTTCTACTACCCCGATAAACACAACCCAAATTGATTCAATGTGTAGTAATTTTGTTTCATTGGTAAATAGCGCTGCTGACTTTGCAATACCTAAGTGTCCTGTAAAGGATAATTATTCGGTTCGACTTCCTAGTAATATTTTATTATTGATAAGACTAAGAAACTCTGAGAGAAGGAAATGGCTTCGCTATCGTTACGACTTCTTCCTCAAAAGCACAAAACTTTTAAACATAGAAATAGCAAAAGAAATTGATAAATACAAAAACTCACGTTGGAATAATCTTCTTTCGTCCTTTGAGAAATCAAGTAAACCTTTTTGGAAAGTTACAAAGATTATCAAAAAACGTGGTTCAGGTATTCCACCTCTCAAAACACATGACAAACTGTTAATAACGGCTAAAGAAAAGGCAAACTTATTAGCTTCAAATTTTTCAAAAAATCATGAAATAACAGCTCACTATAGTGATTATTCCACTTCAACTGAAGTTGCAAATACAATTACTTTTATATCGCAATCAAATGTCGAATTAATAGATTCAAATCTAATTAATCCTAGTAAAGTAAAATACTTGATTCAAGGCTTAAAAAACAAAAAATGTCCTGGCATGGACGGTATAAGTAACAAACTTTTGAAAGCTGTCCCTGCATCAGGCATACGATACCTTACCTCAATTTTCAATGCTTGTCTTAAACTAAGCTACTTTCCAGATTGCTGGAAAACTGCTATTGTTTTACCAATTGCAAAGCCTGGCAAACCAAAGGATGATGCTAACAGCTACAGGCCTATAAGCTTACTGAGCTCTATAAGCAAAATACTAGAAAAAATAATCAAAGAAAATCTTGATAATCACTTAGCAGCAAACAATATTCTTCCTGATTATCAATTTGGATTCAGACCCTTCCACAACACCAGCCATCAAATTCTCAGAATAAAAAATCATGTTAAAGAAAAATTCAAAAATAAAGAGTCGACTGCCTTAGTACTCTTAGATATTGAAAAGGCCTTCGATACTGTCTGGCACGACGCATTAATCCACAAACTTGTACAATTTAACTTCCCAATGAGTATAGTAAAAATTATCCAAAGCTTTTTAGATGGGAGAAAATTTTTAGTAAAAGTTCAAAACGAAAAATCTTCTTTGCAAAATATTCCATATGGAATTCCTCAAGGTACAGTACTTGGTCCAACTCTCTTCAATATCTTTGTCGCAGATTTACCCAATCTGGGAAACAGTATAGGTATTGCAATGTTTGCTGACGACACGGCTATTTTTACATCAGGTACATATTTCCTAGACGTTTGTCATACATTGCAAATGTCTCTTTCTACAATAGAAAAATACTTTTTCAAATGGAAGATTAAGGTAAACCCCTTGAAAACGCAAGCTATTTGGTTTACAAGACGTCGAAAATCGTGTTTCCTCCCAAACAATGTACAGCTTCGAATGGGCACCGTGAACATTGTCGATATCTTGGTGTTATAATAGACAAAAAATTTAGTTTTCAAAAACATATATCTACTACTATTGATAAGATAAATCTATATAAAAGAATTCTTTACCCATTAATATGTAGAAGTTCTAAACTTAGCAAAGAAAATAAAATTTTAATGTTTAAGTTAATTTTCCAATCCATCCTCCTATACGGTGCTCCTGTTTGGAACGATTGTGCCAAAACTCACAAACTTAAGCTTCAAATATGCCAAAACAAACTTCTAAAAATGATGCTTGATTTACCATGGTGTTATTCAACTTACAGGCTTCATGAAAAATCCAATGTCAACTTTTTGAACTCCCTTATTGAAAATTTAACCCAAAAATTTTATGTAAATTGTTCCTTCTCTGATAATGAACTGATTAAATGTTTATCAACACCATAACGTTATATATATTATCATTTTGTATATACAGGGTGTCCCAAAAGTAATATTTCGTTTGATCCATTACTTTTGGGACACCCTGTATATTTAAAGGCTCTAGATTTGGAGTGAATGAATTTGTCGAATGGTTTACTTTTCTAAAAGGAATCCTTTGGCAATGTTTGTTTTCTTCGGATCTGCGACCTAATATATACATTATAATTTAAAAAACTTAATGTGGGAGTGCAATATTAGTTTTAAGAGTTAAATAAGGGTTTTTGTTCGTAGCTTTCCCTTGAATTATTAATATCAATTTCATTATACAACTTATTGTCATTATATGTTTGTTTAAATTATAGTTGAAAAGGAAAATAATTATCCTAAATCTCTAACTTGTAACTACCAAATGTAAAAAGAAACTCTGTTATTGCTACTTAATAAATAAATAAATAATAATAATAATAATTTTTTCAAATCGTAAGTCAGGGTCTTGAGATACAAGGCTCCAAAGTTCGTTCTGATAACCCTTACAACTCCCTTTTAAATGCAAATATGTATCATGAGAGCTACAAGAGGTATATTGATGTTTTTGATGTCAAATGAAAGGTTGTTAAGTACTATGTAGTTAAAGACTTTACAAAACGAAGAAAAAAAATCGTTCCAAGAAATATATTTTAAACTTAAACTGAGATAAGAGTGGATTTATCGAAAATCTTCTTTAGTATGTATTTTGTAATCTAGTTTATGTAAACAAGAGTGTAGCCCAGAGTTCTTCACAAGAAATTATAGTTTTTGTGTCTCTCTAACATAATTTGGTCAAATAAACAAGCTTCTAATCCGCATTCTAAAAAATTAAAACAGTTTTATAACTACACCTGTGTGTTGATTGTAAGCATATTTAAATTGAAAATAAATAAATATTTTGAACAAAAATCGATTTTTTTAAATAACATTTTACTTTTCTTTATTTGTTCACCGTTTCTTTGTTTTTGTGTAATATGTTTTTATATTGTTTAAAAGGCACTAAAACAACCTTTCATTTGACATCAAAAACATCAATATACCACTTGTAGTTCTCATGATATTTGCACATAAAAGGGACAAGAGTTATCAGAACGAACTTTGGAGCCTTGTATCTCAAGACCCTGACTTACGATTTGAAAAAAAATTCATAGATTGAATATACTAACCTTCAGCTTCATTTTGAGACTAGTCTCATTAATGTACGCTCATGGCCCAAAAACGCCCCATCTCCTTTCTGTACACTTCATACAATATGAAGACTTAAGAGATCAATCACAGTATCCGAAGTGATTAGCATTTAACTAAATCAAGTTTTGTCTCAAGAAGCTGAAGAAACAGCAAACAGATGCGAAAGTAATACAGTCTGTAGCAGGGGCGTATACAGGATTGCTTCTTGGGGGGGGGGGAGGGGGGGGTCATGCCAAAATTTTTTTTTCAAAAATTTTGATAGCAGGCATAAACTTGAAAATCTGCTTTTTGAATTATTACAAACATTACAATTTGTGCGTTTTGCATTTCGTATCGAAAAGTTCCGAAAATAGTTCTAAAAATAACCAAACAAAAACGGTATGAGATTCGTTTAAGTTTAACATTAAGCCTTAGGGCCTAGAACGCTGCTGATGTGAAACGAAATTTTTCGTCGGTCTCCACGAGGACAAAGAAATGCTTGCGAAATCTGGACGGAAAAATACTCAAAAATTGCAAAAAATAAATAAAAAAAAAAGTAAACACCCATCGCAGAAAGACATGCAATGACAAAATGAACAACAAAAACAAATAAAAAAACACAAATGTCATTTTTCCACACACAATTAATGTTCCCGGCAATTGCTTGTGTCCGAAAAAGAAGTGGAGACTTTTCAATTTCGTTGTGCCGAACAGCGTACTGCAGAACGAAAAGTTGGACGAAATTTTTGCCGATGACGAATGTAATCAACAGTATGACCTCCACACAGCAAGGCACAGAAAGCTTCCCTATTTAATTGATATTTTATTCACTTCATCATATAATCATCATATAAAAAAACAAAAGATTGCTTTTTTTATTTACTGGTAAGCAGTGACTAGCCCTTAAGAGATGATTTTTGTGTACCTACCCTATTTAATTTCTTTTAAAAAGCTTTGAATATAATACTTTTTCGGATTTTAAATCCATACAAAACTACAAAAGTCTACAGTACAGCTCAACTAATACCTATTATCGAACGAATCAAAATAATCCTAATCCAGAATAGCGTTCGCTAAAAATATGACCACATCGCCAAATTATGGTAAAGTAGTTTGTTTGAATACCAAAAATTTTTTTAACTTTTAATTTTCGTTCATGTTCTAAAACTTCAACATTTTGAAAATAATCTTAATCAAGAGATTTCAGTATCACACAACAATTTATTTTTTAAGTTCTGAGTTCTTGGGGGGGGGGGGGGGGGGGTCATGACCCCGTGACCCCCCTCCCCTTGTATACGCCGTTCTGTAGAATAACCAAGAAGAGGTCCTATCGCCAGTGGCGGATCCAGGATTTTTTTCTGGGGGGGGCACAAGGGACGGATTGGCAAAATCAGCCAATCGCCTTGTCGACATGTCGCCTTCTCGCCATGTCGCCTTCTCGCCATGTCGCCTTGTCGCCATGTCGCCTTGTCGCCATGTCGCCATGTCGCCATGTCGCCTTGTCGCCATGTCGCCTTGTCGCAATGTCGCCTTGTCGCCATGTCGCCTTGTCGCCATGTCGCCTTGTCGCCATGTCGCCTTGTCGCCATGTCGCCATGACGAATTGTCGCCATGTCGCCATGTCGCCTTGTAGCCATGTCGCCATGTCGCCTTGTCGCCATGTCGCCTTGTCGCCATGTCGCCTTGTCGCCATGTCGCCTTGTCGCCATGTCGCCATGACGCCTTGTCGCCATGTCGCCATGTCGCCTTGTCGCCATGTCGCCATGTCGCCTTGTCGCCATGTCGCCTTGTCACCATGTCGCCTTGTCGCCATGTCGCCATGTCGCCTTGTCGCCATGTCGCCTTGTCGCCATGTCGCCTTGTTGCCATGTCGCCTTGTCGCCATGTCGCCTTGTCGCCATGTCGCCTTGTCGCCATGTCGCCATGTCGCCATGTCGCCATGTCGCCATGTCGCCATGTCGCCTTGTCGCCATGTCGCCTTGTCGCCATGTCGCCTTGTCGCCATGTCGCCATTTCGCCATGTCGCCTTGTCACCATGTCGCCATGTCGCCTTGTCGCCATGTCACCATGTCGCCATGTCGCCTTGTCACCATGTCGCCATGTCGCCATGTCGCCTTGTCGCCATGTCGCCTTGTCGCCATGTCGCCTTGTCGCCATGTCGCCTTGTCACCATGTCGCCTTGTCGCCTTGTAGCCATGTCGCCTTGTCGCCATGTCGCCATGTCGCCTTGTCGCCATGTCGCCATGTCACCTTGTCGCCATGTCGCCTTGTAGCCATGTCGCCATGTCGCCATGTCACCTTGTCGCCATGTCGCCATGTCGCCTTGTCGCCATGTCGCCTTGTAGCCATGTCGCCTTGTCGCCATGTCGCCATGTCGCCATGTCGCCTTGTCACCATGTCGCCTTGTCGCCTTGTAGCCATGTCGCCTTGTCGCCATGTCGCCATGTCGCCATGTCACCTTGTCGCCATGTCGCCATGTCGCCTTGTCGCCATGTCGCCTTGTCGCCATGTCGCCTTGTCGCCATGTCGCCTTGTCGCCATGTCGCCTTGTCACCATGTCGCCTTGTCGCCATGTCACCTTGTCGCCATGTCGCCTTGTAGCCATGTCGCCTTGTCGCCATGTCGCCTTGTCGCCAAGTCGCCATGTCGCCATGTCGCCTTGTAGCCATGTCGCCTTGTCGCCATGTCGCCTTGTCGCCAAGTCGCCATGTCGCCATGTCGCCTTGTCGCCATGTCGCCTTGTCGCCATGTCGCCTTGTCGCCATGTCGCCTTGTCACCATGTCGCCTTGTCGCCATGTCGCCTTCTCGCCATGTCGCCTTGTCGCCATGTCGCCATGTCGCCATGTCGCCATGTCGCCTTGTCGCCATGTCGTCTTGGCGCCATGTCGCCTTGTCGCCATGTCGCCTTGTCGCCATGTCGCCTTGTCGCCATGTCGCCATGTCGCCTTGTCGCCATGTCGCCTTGTCGCCATGTCGCCATGTCGCCTTGTCGCCATGTCGCCTTGTCGCCATGTCGCCTTGTCGCCATGTCGCCTTGTCGCCATGTCGCCTTGTCGCCTTGTCGCCTTGTCGCCATGTCGCCATGTCACCATGTCGCCTTGTCGCCATGTCGCCTTGTCGCCATGTCGCCTTGTCTGTTGTTGCCGAAAAGATTTTAATAAAACCGAGTTCTGTTTTGACTATTTCCACTAATTTGTCTTTAATATTTTTTATATTGTTGCTTATGGTTGTTCCAGTGGGAAGCATGTCTTTCACGTTAACATGTTCTCCGTATTTAGCACCGATTTTTATACACTCTTTAACAAATGCCTGCATTCCAGAGCCTTCTTCAGTAGAAAACGGTCTAATATCTTCAATACACAGCTTCACGCCTTCACGGACACATCAAAAACTGCTTTCTTATCGGCCATCGACACAATCATTTCTTTAATTATATTTGGCAAGCTTTCTTTAAAACATCTGTGCCTCAAAAGGTTCGTCGTTGTTTTAAAAATTTTCATCACTTTTTTGCACGTTCTGCATGCCACAAAGTTTGGTATAGTATCACCATTTTGATTTTTTATTTCGCCAAAAGTCCCCCATACCTTACTTCGGCAGTTTCTTTTGTCGCAAATAGAAAATATATTATTATTAAGATTTAAGCTAATACTTTGTTCTTCCATTGTTTTTTATAAAACTATTACTTTTTTAAATGAACTCAGAAGATTAATATTTAAATATTGTTCTCGCAAGAAATCAGCTTTTGAACTAAAACATTTCATTCATAACTTTCCCTTTCATGCCGATTTGTAATTTCCCCAATATACCTACCCGAAAAAATTGTAATTTGTTTTAAAAACAATCATCCCAAATCGCATTATTGCATATTTTTTAGGGATATGTTTCTACTACCTACTTGCACAAATTAACTGGGAATTCCCCACTACCCCATTTGTATTGTTACCTAACGACTAATTACTTTTATAATCTTTGAACAACAACAACATCTTGAAGGTGCTACCACCAAGTGTTTAAATGAAAAAATGAACAGAAATTTTTTTTACTTTGATCGTCTAGCAGTTCTGTTGTAAAACATCATATCATGTATAAAAATAAAAAAAACCGATGATAGACCTCTTAAAATTTTTTTTAACGGCTCAAATTTTCACCAAATTTTTTTTTCATCATCCTGAACAAGATTTTCGAAGTAACTATCAAAAAAAAAAATTTTTTTTTTGGCCCAGTCTAATATACAATTATTTTTTTTTTTAGAATACCATTCATACCTTGGTTGTTGATGTCCATAGGTATCAAAATTTTTCACCAAAATCACTTTGAAGTAAAAAAAAACACTTAGAAAATTGAAAAAAAATTTCGTGTTTAGTTATTCGTTTATTTATTTGTGAGGTGGTAAAGGGATGCAACAAACAATAAAATTCGCATTTCCAGCCAGAAATAGACAATAGTTTCACTCAAGTACTTTCTGTAATTATTCATATAATTTAACAACTCTATTAATTTGATTTGCTTAAAGTATGAACCAGTTCTGGGGGGGGGGCACGTGCCCCCGTGCCCCCCCCCCTGGATCCGCCGTTGCCTATCGCCATAGCTCTAGCGTATCTTCTTTCGTTAGAAATGATTACAAAGGATTTTAGTCAAAATTTTTTAAAATTGTGTCTTTTGTGTTTGCATTCATTTTTAATTTTTAAATAAAAAAATGATCCTAAGGCGTAAAGTCAAGAGGAAGGCAGAAAATGAAAAGCCATTTTTCCTCAGTATTACCTATGTTATTTGAAAAAGAATTCTCACATTTGGTAATTAATCACATTGACATTTCCAACTTTCTTTTATAAATTAATCTTTGCTATCAATGTAAACAAAGATTTTTTTTAAAGTGTTAAGTCAATACAATTTGTTTTTAAGAACAGTCATTTTCTGGTCAACAGCATATGGATATTAAAAAAGATCTTATAGATGATATTTCTGCATCATTACTTTTTCAAAATAATATAGTATTCAGATTTACAAACAAAAATTGAAACTTCAATTTCATTTTCCTCAAAATTACCTTTTCTGACTTAACACCTTTGTACCCGGCGCCAAAGATAATATAATAATATTATATCACCTGAAAAAGGATGTTTCATTACGTGTGTTATGCTTTTGGAGAAATTTAAATGATTGGTTTTAAGGATACCATTCGTTGAACCGCTGAATTCTTATTTAAATTTTTGTAAAATGAAAATGACTGTTTTTGCTAATGTTTTTGTAATTTTTACCGGAACAAATAAAGAAGGTTTTAATTAAGTATAACAAAATTAAAACAAAATATTTACATTAAACAAATAAACTTACTTAGCATTTTAATTTAAATACCTTCATGCCCTTACACTGAATGTAATGAATTGAAAGGATAAATAAATATTTCAATTAAATTGAGATGTACGTACATATAATTTGTTTTTACCTATGTGTTTTTTTTTTTTTTTTGAAAATTCTGTTCCACTTCAAATTTTCCAACACCGTAATTGGTTTAATCAATTACAAAATTAATGATTGTGTTTTTGTATTCTAAGGACACTAACTAAATGGTCATTTATACGTTAATAAATGATGAATAAAAAAAATTGTTTTTCAAGGATTCAAATACGTATGCCAATTTATTTGATCTGATAAAGTGGCTATTCATGTCATCACACATTTAAGTACTACAATATATACATACATACACATTTATTGTACTTGTTTATTGGATTTCATGTTGTTTTAGTAAATCGAATGGAATAATTGTTTTTTTTTTTTTTGTATTAAATGAGTTTTATGCAGACCAGTGTACTGAAATAACAAAAATACACTTTTGTTGCATTAAATTTTGTGTTTTTATTAGATATGTTAAATAAATTGTTGGAGAAATGCTTACAAAATACATTTAATTTTCATTTTGTTAAACAAAAAATAAAGACCACCTATTTGCTTAAAGTAAGCTTTAACTATAGCATCCAGTTAATAGTTTGTATTTAATAACCTACTCTGACCACTCAAAAATAAGCAAAAATATGACATTCATAGCTTCAAATTCTTTCAAAAAATTTATGTTTTTAGTTTTATTTTGAGCGACGTGATATCTGATCAAAAAAATATACAGTGTATCCCGGTATGAGATAAGAAGATTTTGAGGGACAATTCTTGTCCCTTTCTATTCATAGAAAAAAATTGTTCTACAGTAACTCTCTATCTGCAAAATTGATGCCCTTTCGCGATGATTTAAGAAAACGCTTACTTTGGTATGCCTTTGCTCATGTTAATGTTAATAACTCCTTTAATACTTATGATAAAAACTTCATTAATATCTTGATTTTTAGAAGAAATGCTTTGTACCCGTATTTAAGAAATGTTATTATCTTTTTTTATTGCTCAGATATTAATTTTTAATGGAATTTTTTTTTTCTTACCCATGACTTTGGGTCCGATTTTATTCAATAAATCTGTAATAAACATAGTGTTTTATAAATTTATTCTTATGAAGAAAACAATTATGAACAAAAATGTTGTTAACAAGTTTGCCAGAAAACTTATAGGTTTTATGATATTTGGGAAAACCTGCACCAGGTAAAATCTCTAAAAATCTGTTTTTTTGCTTAAGTCAAAACTAGGTTCGAATTTTGTAACCCAAGCACATTTTCAAACATTTTTCTACAAATAAAGTGCTGAAAAATTATTTACGTCCTTGTTATTTAATTTAATAATTTTTTTACTGAATAAAAGATGCCTGGAAGAATCTTAATTTCTTTAAATTAGAAATTGTTTATTTTTTGGACAAAACTATTTCCAGAGTATAGTCAGATTCCATGAGATACAGCCTAAGATCATATATGTCATAAACTTACACTGTGTTTTTAAATGGCGCTGTTTTCTTGTTTTTGGGCATAGTGCACATGATAGACTAGCACCCACAGGAATAATGTTGATGTGGCCAAAATTTTGTCTGTTTCTGAACGGAAATTTGAGTAAATTGACTAAATTAGTTTGGATACATAATTATTAGCAAATTTCGAAATTTACTTGAGAATTTTACAGATCGCGTGGTGCAGACACCAAATTTCAATTCACTTTAGTAAATAATATTATTAATTATGACCGATAATGTACTTTTTACTCGTTTTTCACACAAAAAGATTTAATTCTATTGTAATTAAAAACAATCATCTATCATGTTGACAAAAAAAAAACTTTTCTTAATTTTTTTTGCCTTACTTTCCAGTCAGCTTTCTAATAAAATAACCTAAATTGGAAGGATTTTTTTTTTGACAGTTGAGAAATCAGAGACCAAGAAATTACTTAAATATTTAGTCCCTAACGTTTCTGAACCTGCCCAATTAAAAAAAATTCTTTAAAATAATTTCTATTGTTTTTAAACTATGTACATACTTCAAAATTAAATTCTTTGAAAATAAAAAAAAATAAAGGCAGGTATGTCTCTCTTTCAGAGTTCCAATGAAAGACAAATAAGCACCGATCCAACAGTGTATTCTTGTTTTCATATTTTCCATGTACATTTTCAAATAAAATTTTAAAATAAAATGGAATAGTTAATGTCCCTAACAAGCTTTGTTATGTGCATGATACAGGTAATTATAAATGCTGTTTCCAATTGAAATACTACAAAAAAATAAATATTCAATAATACAAATCAAACCCCGAGTCGAACATTTGGCACTATTTAAAACCTTTTTAAAACCCAAATATTCTCTATTAAGATTTAATAGACCATAAATATCACATAATTTGTAAAGAAAATAACCTCTACTTAAGACCGCAAATAGTCGGTTATCGGAAAAAATCCCATTTTGGGTAGTTATTTAGGACCAACAAAATTATAATTAACCCCTTTTTAGAACCTACATATACTACAAAAACTCATTTACCTAGTTCTATTTAATCTACTTATTTCATTAGAGTCTAAATATTCTTGCTAGGTCCTATAAATTCGAAATAAGGTCGAATAAATGTGAAGGTTAAATAAATGAAGCCGTGTTGTTGTGGTAATTCAGTACTTAGTACTTACACTTAATACCTTAAACAACAACAAACGGCCATTTGTTGCTGTAGAGTCAAAAACGTGTTTGTAAGTTTGGAACAAAATTATTCGTCTTACCTGTTAAGCTCAGAAAAAGGTTCTGAGCATATCGAGCATGCTCTGAATTTTAACGATGTGGTAAGAAATAAGAAAAAAAATTTTGTTAAATCATGAACAAAAAATTTAAAAAAAAATTCACATTTCTTGTTTGATTTAAATACATACAATCCTTTAAAACGATAAGATATATTTGTGTGTATGGTTTGAATAAAATCGGCCCTTTCTTTAACGAAATATGCGTTCACCAAATTTATTCGAAATTGTTAGAGACGTTTTCAAGAAAATTGCAATAACTAAAAAACTGTGAATGGGAGGTATACACTTTTTAAATTGAATATTACGTAAAAATCATCCCTACCAAATTTTAAGAAAATCCATCTACTCGTTTAGGCTGCGGCTTTAAGTACTGCTTCATGTGACGACACGCACAGGCACACTGAAGCACCGACCGACGCACGCACGCATAGACCGACCGACAGACTTCATGACGAAAACCACTTTGTTGGACTCCTTCATGTCCGTATAGTTAGTTTTTTGTATCAATTTTTTTTTTGACACGAACGAAACCAATACATATACATACTTGCCCTAAAGCAATTAAAAAAAATGTCACTCTTGAATATTAACTTTTTTTTATTCATTTTACTATTTTTTCTTAATATTTTATATCACAAAGTCTTTTTTTTTTACACATTTAAGCGCACACTTTCTTTTCACAAAATTAATTTTCTTTTCATTTTCGAATACCTACTTTAACTTTTCTTTACATTTCAAAAATTAAAATCACGCGACAATACAGTCATTGATCCGCGCTCGCTAAATGACTTCTTCGAATAGCCTTAAATGTAGGTATCAAGTGCAAGAGACAATGGCCAAGGTCGTGCTTGTCTCAACTTGTATTTTTGGGACTTAACCAGAATTTGGAGTTTTGGTAGTCTCAAACTAGCTGAAAGAGTACCAATTTAGGGGTAAAACGTTTTAAGCACATGACGAACATTTAGCACTTAAAAAGTGCAAGTTTTAATAGTCTCAACCTAGCTTAAATAGCGTTAAAAGATTCTACCAAACTTAAAGAGACTCACAAGTACATAGTAAGGTCTAAACATTGAGGACCCAAATAGAATATTTAAGATTAAACTAGCGTTTTTAGTTTTAAAAGTCGTTAATTATCTGTCGTGAAGGTTTCTCAGGAGATACAGAGGTAAGTAAGTATACAAAGTATATATTTAGGTTTATTTTAAATTGAAAAGTACTTGCATAGATTCTATTAAGTACTTTGAATACTAAATTCGTACATAAAGTTCGACTCGGGACACCATGACCATTGGCATCCTATCAAAAATAAAATTAAAAAAAAAACTTCGATCACGTTCTATTTTTATATCCCGCATACTTGATGAGTTAATTTCAATCATGAAACTCATTTTTTTCTAATTTTTTTTTTGTACAAAAAGTACAAAAAAAAAAAAAAACGAAATTATAGGTACACCCATAAACATTCATACACAAAAAATAACACCCTGTCTTGCTGCTATATGGAAGCTGTGCATTTCAATTTGTAATAATGCTAAGCACTGCACTTTGAAACATTTATTCGGCATGCAAACTTGAATATTCTATTTGAAATTTTTGAGGCAAAAATACCAACAAAACACACAAAATAAATGTGTGCGCGAGTATGTGTATAATTGAAACCCTGTTTTATGGCTCCCAAAAAACACATCCTGAACATTTGTATACACGAGCATATAACGAGCATAATATTCAACCCTAGCTAGCTATAGCTCGCGCCCCCAAAACAACATGAATATAACAATTTTCCCAAATGGGAATTTCAGTGTTTTATGTTCGCCGAAAATACGCGCATTTCCCATTCATTCGTAATGAATTCATGAATTCAATTAGAATTAGAATGAAGCGAATAAAACAACAACAAAAACAAAAATGAAAAATAACTGCAACTAACATATGATGGGATAGGAACAGGGTCGGATTAAATAAATTTTTTAAATTATTGTTATTATCATCTTGGCAGAAATAAAAAATCAAAAAAAAAGAGACCCCTGAACCGGAAAAAAATGGGTTATTTTTAAAGAGCAGTGAAAGCAGTGAGCAGTATATAAAAATAGCAGCGATTAATAGCTGCTATTGAATCACTCTTTAAAGAATTTTCAATTTCAATTTAAAAACAGTTAAAGCCGCAAATTATCCTTTAAATTTCTTCCTGAATTGAAATATGATTAAGAATATGGAATGAAAAATAAATAAATAGGTGCCGTTTTTTTTAATAAGAAATAACTCCTTGAATTCCTGAACTTTAACAATTGTAACTCAAATAGAACTTCTCTGTTTTGCTAAATCATGTCTTTCCTTTTTCTATCGTTAGACAAATAATTAGATCTGAACAACAGAATGCTCAAAAAAAGCAGTGAATTTTGAAAGGGCCGAGAACATTTTCTGAAAAAGAGCAATGAAGCTCCAAAGAACAAAGAGCAGTTTTGAATACAGTAGCAGTGAAATCTCTAAGAGCTTCGAGCATTTCTACTGTTCTCTCTGTTCATTACACTGTGCAAGTTTTTTCAAAGGCATTTTTAAGACGTTTGCGCCAAATGGCTGTTCGGAACTGAGAAATCGATTGGCATCATTAATTTTTCGGAAGTGTTTTTTTTTCAATACATTTGCACGGTTTAAAATCATTTTTCATACAAAAACAATATTAATAATAAAAAATGTCATCGTTTATGCGAGTTTCTGTAAGAGCTGAGCAGTGAGCAGATAAATTGAAGAGCAATCGCAACTGTTAACTGCTCAAAAGAAGAGCAGAATAGTTTAAAGCAGCTATCGCAATAGCAGCAAGACACACTTTTTTCACATTCTGTTATATCGTAATATAATGTCTGATAAAAAGTATGATATTTCACATAAACAGATTTCCAAGATGGCAGCAAAGTGTTGAATTTCCCAAGTCCGAAAAAATTGGGCTTTGGTTTCCCACTTTCGTATGTGAAAATGCTGTTCCAATTTATAAATGCACTGGCCTAAAACAACAGGGCCTTTAAAAAAAATCTCATTATTTTAGCTAATCCAGTCCTAATGGAGGCTGATGATATGCAGCAGCAGTTCATGCTCAGCGTTGTTGCATGCTAACGAACTATTTAACAACAAAAAAGTTTTTATGCAAACAAAGTATCGGTGTGTGTGTGTGTGTTTATAGATAGAATAAAACAAACTCCCACAAACGAGAAACATACATACATATGCTCACAATGTTTAATGTAGATATTATTTTGATACGTAAACTCAAATATATTGAAATATGTATGCATGTAGCATGGGAATTTCAAAAAACGGGTGCGTGATTCCCGTGGGTTTTGTGTACTTTTTCTTGTTGCTTATTTTGATCCTCACCCTGGGCTGTTGTATGATGCCTGGAATCGACGACCCGGTTATATTATTGTTGTTGCTTCTCTATATAGCAATAGCATGAAGCATGAAAATGAAATCAGTTGACGAGCACTGAATGAATTAGAAAATCAACATAATTTCTGTTAATTAAATCGTAATTAGTTTTTGTACAAAATTTTTGTTGATATCCATGCCGCCCGCACTGAATATGTATGTTTGTGTGTTGAAATAAAAGGTATATTTTTTGTGTTTTTACTCATTTATTTTATTCAATTTGAATTCATATTTTTTTTTTGTTTTATGTTTTTCAATTCTCACTTTTTGTTCCTAATTGATTTAGACATGGTTCGTCTGCTGGTATGGTTGAATTTGAATATTTGATGAGTTTAATTTTTAACTCGAACCTAAAGCAAGTTTTTTTTAATAAATATTAAACAAAAAATTGTTAAAGCATTTCAACTGTCAGTTATTAAATATTGTACATTTTCATTTGGAAAAATTGCGCTTAACTAAAAATAATAAATTAATGTCCTTTAAACTAGTACTAAATTTGTCAAGCTATTAAATAAAAATTGAGTGTACGCTTTCAAAAGACAGAGAAGTGCAACAAAACGTCACGATAAATTGATATTAGTACAAAATAGTCAAAGAGATCAAACAAAGAATTATCCTTGTCACTAATTATTTGCTCAGGCAAAGACAGCCTTTTAGCAGTCAAGTCTCAACAAAACAAGTAAATCTTCTATAAAATGCATTTTTAAATCTTTACAGCAAAAAAAAATTTTCCTGCCGGTACACTGTGGCGTATGTGAAATATTTTATTGAATTACAGTATTTTTGTAACTAAATACTAAGCTGAGTCAAACTTTTATTCTGTAAACAACAACAATCTATTACTTTATATTAATCCTTAGCAATCATTTCTTTTTTGTTTACCGTGCAAAATTTTAGTGAGACAAGTGCTGAGTTACCACAGAAACACGGCTAAGGTATGTTTGTTATTGATAAAGTTTTTCATCTGAAAAAAAAACTTTTTATTAATGTTCAGTGCATTTCCTTATCTTTAAAGTAAAATAATAAAAATATGTTTGCTTTTTCGGTTTCTTATTAAAATAAAATTTCGAATGCTCGATTTTTAAAAGAATTTTTTTTTTTGTTGACCAAGAATACATTTTTTGAATTTGCAACTCCCTGTTGGACTTAAAAATCGATACTTGCGGACACAATAGTTTTCTAAACTTTAAAAACAAGATGCCATAAAGAATTAATGCCGAGGTCGAATTTTTTGACTCTTGACTTTTTTTGAAAGGTTGTTGCATGTTGCTACTTAATTATAAAAGAATTTCTTTTACAATTAAGTCGCAAAAACATTTTTAAAAAAGTCGAGTGTAAAAAAATTTGATCTCGGCATTAATTCTTAAAAGCTTCTATTCTTGTTTTAAAAATTTTGGAAAATGTTGTGCTAAACAAACATAAAATTCCTTATTTAAATGACTGAAGCAGCTTATTAAATGTTTAGAGGATCTTTGAAGCCAAAGCGAAGCAAGTCATTCCACATAAAGATTACGTTAATGAAAGCAATTTTTCAAGTCATTATATCAAAAACAAAAAAAAAAAAATTAAAAAAACAATTAACATATTAGCTTTTTATCATGGGCTTATTCAATAATTACAAAATAATGTTGGTATGGTCCCTTTAAAACTGTTCCCATAAAAAGATTAAAATTTGGCTTCCATTGTTTTTAATTTAATTAACTAAACTACATAAATATAAACTAAATTTTTATCAGAATATCGAGATTAATCAAATAAAATGCACGTCTGGATCACACGAACTTAATCTTGGAGTTTCAAGTAGGTACACTATACAAGTCTACAGGGTGATGCATTAGCAATGTGCCAAAAAGCAAGAGTATGTACATTGGGTTGAAATAAACAAATTGTACCTTCTTGTAAAGCCAATAACTTTTTGTTATATCTTTAGTGAATTTTAAATTAAATCGGTGCATCCTTCAACGAGATGTTTGCGATGGCAACGCTATATTTCCATTTACACTATCTGAACTTTCTAAGAAAAACTAAAAATCCTTTAGTTTTCGAGAGAAATTGCAACTATATTAATGCAATTTTTCTCGAAAAAAAAACTTGAAAATTACTAACAAATCTTTTAAAATATCTGTACCAATGTCAAGCAAATCTATTCTTCCCTTTAGGCTCTAACGCGATGTACATATGGACGCACAGACGAACCGATGAACGAACCCACCTACGGACCCATGAACTTTCTCAGACTTCTCTCTTCGATTTTTTTTATGCGAAATCAATACTTTCCATTAAAGAGCAATACAAAAATTGATGACATTTTAATTTAATATGTTTTTAATTACCTAAAATAAATTTTCCTACAGCCTAAGTTTTCTACTTAAACCATTTTGGACCAGAAAATTTGTTTAAGTTTTCTGTATCACTTTTTTGTATAAGAACTTAAAAGCCCTGCATTTAAGTGCCATTCCATACTACCAAAACGATTGACTTTTTTATTTAAAGTTTAACCCAAAAAATTTTAAAGCTGAATGAGGAACTCAAAACTGGTCAAAGGTATTGAACTGTACAGCAAGAACTGCGTGACAAAGTATTCATTTGCAATTATCAATTAGATTACTTTAGAGTTCTGATAAACGGTTGTCATTTTCTTTAGTCGTGTTTATTCTCAATATAAAAAAAAAAAAAACAAATAAAAATATGAAAAAGCATCCTGTCATCCTTGAGCATCCTTGAGTAATGGGTTTTCAAATTAATACCTCTGTAGTATGCAATTGAGTGTCCATAATAATTAAAGATATTAGAAAAAATATTATTTGTTGGTTCACTCAGGCGTATACGTGTTTTTTTATTTATGATTTTTGCTTATACACTTCGCGTCACTTGAATAGAAACAACATTTTTTCTTTAGAAAAAAGCGATTGGCGCTTTGGTGAGGTAACTTAGTAGATTTTTGGTTTTGCATTTTCAAAGAGGAACTTTTAACAAACAATGTTGTAAAAACAAAAAACCCAAAACAGAAACCGTATGGCTTCTAGTTGCGTTTTTTCGCATTACCTCACAAAAAACAGTGTTTTTTTTTGCGTCACTTGAATAGAAACAAGCTCTTAAATTAGATAAAAATGATGAAAAATCATGGAAAACACTAATTATAGTAAAGCAATATTAAGCTTTGACATTATTTGCACATTATAACCAATTATGGGCTACGAGCTACCAATAGGCACCACAGAAAATGCATAAATAGCAGCTAACATTGGAAATGCACCTGCACTATGCAAAATCGAGAAAGATATTGGAAAATTTGCCAAATTTGGATGAGATAATTTTTAAAATATCGTCAACTAGTGATCAAATCAAAAAATAAGACAGGTGAGACCCAAGTCACGAGCAGAGAAAAAAATAACTTAAAAACTAGCTGCAATTTTCTTCACTTTGCCGCTAAAATCGGTCAAAAACGTGGTGTTAGTGCGATGGAAACGTGTTGGTTTGTTCCATCCTGGAAGTTATAAAAGGTGCACAACATTAAAAAGGCCTCAAAATGCAAAATAACAACATTTTAAGTTCTACTAAGATTACAAAAAAGTTAACTATTTTATAGTTGCATTCGAACTGAAAAGTAGTGAGGTAAAGAGTGGTTTTTTAAAGGAAAACATACCAACTCAGATGGACCACGTTTATATTAGCCCTATTTCATTGGTTTATAAAAGAATAACCTTTATCGCATCGCCAATAAAGGGCACTAAAATGTGTTATAGTAATACGCTTTGTTTTTATGATGTGCAATAGCAAAATTGAAGCTTCACGCTTCAAAAACAGATGCTAACTTTTACAAAGAAATAATGGTAGAAGCTCTTGGCAAGTTTAGGAACGTGGAAGAACAACCGTCTTAGAGATTGCACAAGGATAGTTCAAGAAAAAACAACGCAATAAAAACAAAACAGATGCATTCCGGATAAAAACGAAAGTTTATTTCACTTATTCAATCCTTAAATTGTAGAAAATGTCATTTTCTTTATTTGTAAGAAGTTTCCAAACACTTTTATCACTTTCTCCAATTAGGTCCACGATTGTGTACAGTAGAAGTGCATTTTCAATGTTAAATTCTATTTATGCATTTTCTGTGGTGCCTATTGGTAGCTCGTAGCCCATAATTGGTTATAATGTGCAAATAATGTCAAAGCTTAATATTGCTTTACTATAATTAGTGTTTTTCATGATTTTTCTTCATTTTTATCTAATTTATGAGCTTGTTTCTATTCAAGTGACGCAAAAAAAACACTGTTTTTTGTGAGGTATTGCGAAAAAACGCAACTAGAAGCCATACGGTTTCTGTTTTGGGTTTTTTGTTTTTACAACATTGTTTGTTAAAAGTTCCTCTTTGAAAATGCAAAACCAAAAATCTACTAAGTTACCTCACCAAAGTGCCAATCGCTTTTTTCTAAAGAAAAAAAGTTGTTTCTATTCAAGTGACGCGAAGTGTACATATCTTCCAAATAGCAGCGTCCAACTATTTGAATTTTTATTCAATTTTATATGAAGTCTATTTCTGTGTTCGCTTATCTTTTCTAAAACCATTAAAAATGTTTTCTCTATCTTTTGAAGATAACATTTTTCGCATTTTGATCGTTCAGTTAAGTAAAAAAAAAATACAAAAAAAATATGACTCTAGGTAAATAATTCCAGAGTTAAGCTTGAGTAAGATAAACTAATTAAAACCATGATATATTATTTCATAGTGGTTTTAAGGTTGATTAAAAAAACTCATTGATATCCAGCAGTCTTCAAAATACATTTATCTCATAAAACTTTATCAGTAGTAAAATAATATAATACCTAACTATAAAACAAAACAACTTCATTTCTATTAACATTCAACATCTATTTCCTTTTTTTCCCATCCAATGACACAAAGTAGCATAAACCTTTCATCATGACCAGATACAGAGAAAAAAAAATGTTAAACCATTCACTTTGCCAAGTTCAAAAAGGTAAAAACCACAGTCACAAAAGTTTATGACAAATCCTTTCAAATGCATTCCTCATAGTATATATCTTTATACGTGTATCTACTACACAAACATGTATAAACTCTTACACAAAAAAGAAGGAAAAGAAGAAAAATTGAAAAATAAAAATAATATAATCCTTTAGCGTCAAGGATTTAAAACCGCCACATGTGCTATATGAGTTATGGTCTCTTACCATTTCTAAGTGAATAGAAATGAAAGTGCAAAAAGAAAATATATACAAGCTCTAGCAACAAAGTTTTAAGAGAAGAAATCTTAAATCCTCGCCTCTTGGTTGTACTTGCTACTCGTATAAGGATTTAAAACCACTACCATATATCTATAATACAAAACAACATAACACCATACCACAACGTTGTCGGTCGTCGGGTCGTAAAAAGTACGCACATAAAAGCTAAATTCCCGATGGTTATAAAACTCATATATGACTTTTTTTTGCCCTCACTCTTCCTTTTATCCCTATTTTTTCGCGTTATTAGTAAGGATATGATGGCGCCAACGCAATTCATGATATCTAGTAAAATACTAAACAAAAACGAAGTTCTAGAGTTTCATATCCTTGACGAGCACACAAGATACAGGGACTATTATGCGAGAATAGAAAAAATCCTTTGTATTTCCAACTAAATTCAATAACAGGACATTACAAAAATAGAAAAAGGATTTTTTACTATTTTAGGAATTTTAATCGATTTTCTGAAGAAATTCTAAAAAAAGTGAAGTGCTTTTCTGAAAACTCAAATAAAATAAAAATCCCAAGAGCTGCATTATATCCACCAGCGAAGATTTAAAATCAACAAAATGCATCATGCTTCACCTTGAACCCGTAGAGGCTCTAGATCCTAATTGAGTTGCACAACCAGATTCAGACCGAAAGAAAAACCTTATAAGCACACACAAGATGTAGGGATTTTCAGAGAAAGAGGTCCTTGTTTGAACATCAAACATTCCTTAAATGCACTCAGTGAACATAGAAACCACCTTTGCTTCCTTGAAGAAGCGGTGAAAATATATAGAATATGTACCTAAACGGAAGGTGTAACCATAAGAATATCTTATCTCTTCCCAGCACGAGACCACGACGAACGACGACACCATCAAGAGAAAAAAAGATACACACATTCACATCCAAAAGAAGACGACGCATCATTTGAAAAGCGCAAAATTAAACATAAAAGCACTCACGAGGGTACTTGGAAACGTGTCCTTCAGCTAATCCATCGTCTTCACTTGCTGTTGTTCCAGCAGCAGTAGCAACAGCATCTTTTGCTGTTGGAAGAGCTCCATCATGGTAGCGCACATAAATCCAAAATAAAAGCAGCAACGCTATTTGAACAACGAACAGGCTGATAAAACCCGACACCTTCGAACCGTCAGTATGCATTTTGGGTGGATTTTGTTGATGGGTTGTTGTCTTAACTATGTTGTCTTTGATTTACTTTAAGGCCGCGGTCGTGTGAGGGAATTTTTTTCCAAATTAATTTCAAAGACAAATAAAATTGTCGTTTTCCAAACTAAAAGAAATTATTTCCTCGTTTATGTATTTTTTTTGTGAGATATCATCCGCACTCGACCGATTACAAAAACCGATTGAGATTTAGTGTCGAGCAAGCTTGAAGGGGCTTCAAAAAACACATATCAAATTCACCCCTATCGTGTTTCTATATGTAAACTAAAAACGACGACCAACGACTTGTATAGTTGAGAAATGATTGCTAGATAATTGAAAAATGGATGATACCATTGGGTGGTCATTGCTATTTGTGTGTTTTGTTTTTATATTTTTCTAGATCGTTGGGGGTAATTGAGAGTGAATTCAAGGGTAGGGTTAATTTGGCTTTGCATACAAGTGTGATTTGCGAAAACAACTATCTATTGATACAAAGTTGTTAATATAAAGATAAAAATAAACTAAAAGTGAGTATTTTGACCTTCATTGTGTTTGATAATTTAATTGTTATGTTTTTTTTTGTTTTATTTATGCAAAGATCAAGATTGTCAATAAATTGATTAAGTTTTGGAAATATTTTTCAATTATGTGATATTAGACTTGAATGAATATGTTAATCAAGTATTGATTGGTGCCAGATGTGCGTTGTATGTTTTGATAACAACAAGTTACGCCATACGAGTTTTTTTTATCGAGAGAAACTAAAACTGAAAAATGGCATTTTTACAAAACTCTTCAAAAAAGATGTTGATGATTATTTTTGTTGATTGGATTAGAAATTGACACTTTTTTTTAACTTTTTCGAACATACAAATTTTTAAGAAATTTTTTTTTTTTAAACTACTACTACTATGCCCAGGAAAACATTTTTAAAAAAATTTTTATTTTGAAAAATTAAACGATAAGATTTGCAAGATCTGTTTTATAGGGTTCTACCGGCCGGGGTGGTCTGTTTGCGGAGGTCTATTTTTTTTTTTAATCAAAATATGACAGAAAATTCAATTACATATTTTCATTAAAATGATTTTCATGTTCATACGAGTAATTCAAAGCAAAAAACACAATTACAAAAATGAGCTGATATTTTTCATTTTTTTTTGCGACAACTTTTTTTTTCTTTTGGAATATTATGTTATGAGTCTTGTTTATAAAAGTGGAACATTAAAACTTTAGACAAATAAAATTTCTTAGTCAAATCAAAATTCCAAATCTATTTGAAATTTTCAAATTATATTATTTAAAATATACAGGGGCGTACGTTGAGCTGCGCAGCGCGGCCCGGGGAAAAACGAATTAGAGTAAAGGTACAATGTTGGCACCCCCGATTTTTGTACCAATTTATTGGCACCCTTCACGCAATAAAGCATTTCACAAAAACTACTATGCCCAGGAACAAAAATCATGTTTTTTCATAATCTGTATTAATTCTCAACAATTCTGCATTTTTATTTAGGTTTATTTCATTCTCAGTTCCTTTTAATTAATAAAAAAGTAAAGCCGTTCTAAGTTCATGAAAAAAGTGCAAAAAATACAGTGTTCCCGCTAAGGTGCTAAGTACACTTAATTTTAATGATTTTTTGAGTTTTTGGATGAAGATTTATTTTTTTTTAGCTTAACAATAAAATAAATTAAATGTTTTTAAATGTTTTTTATAAAAAAAAAATATTTTCAAATTAATAAAAAGGGGGGTCAATAATTGGTCCCATATAAAATAGTGGTTGTATTATTGTACCTTAAAGACTGCCAATAATTATACCGTGTATCTGTTATAAGTTTATGTTTGAAAAATGGGGAAAAAAGAGCTCAAAAGGTTTGTTAGATTTGCCAAAAACTCGTTACAGACGATTTGTACGTGATTTCCAAGACCCGTTTTTATTTTATTTCAATATATCGTTCTAAACGGATATCTTCCAGATAAAGTTTTCGAGATATTACAATTTTCTCGAAAAAGGCTTCAACGATTTTGATTAAATTTGGCGTACGCAATGTTCTAAAAAATTCTAAAAAAAGCGTGTTTAGTTTTTCTCAAAAAAATTGTACAGTAGAAATATGACGCTTCTCTGTTTTGCGAAATTGACATAATTTTTAGTTAAATTTAAACTTAAAAAAAGATTTAACTTCCAAAAATTATCTTAGATAAAGGTATGTTATTTGAAATGCAAGAGCCAGTACGTACGACCCCACCCAGTCGTACATTTTACCTATTTACTGTGTTTTAATTGCGTTAAATGAAGATTTTTTGTTATATTAAACTGTTCTTAACTAAATTTTGATAAAAACTATCATGAAAAAATCTTGTATTTCTTTCAATTTTGAGGGTGCCAAAAATTGTACCTGGGTGCAATTCTTTAAACTTTAATTTGACATATAAAACATATTCCTAACTCTTTGAATGCGAGAGTAATTCGCAATTCATAGTGAAAAAATGCTTGGGGGTGCCAACCATTGCACCCGTTACGCTATTAACTGTTAATCAAGTGAGACATCAAAAGAAAGGCCTCTTTAACCTCTATTCATAGCAGAAAATTAAAAGATTTTTGGAAGTCTGATTCCTCGCCAAAAAAAATACATTTTCAAAAAAAATTTCCTAAATCCATCTAGTGTCACATCAAAAAGATTGCTTTAAGGCTAGGCGCACACATGCGACTTTGGTTGCGCGATTATTCAGTCGCAAAAATGGATCACAAGGATTTCAATGGCTGGTGAACACACATGCTTCCCGCCATTAAAAATTTGAATATTGTGTTTACAGTCATAGACCAGTGCCAATAATTTTTGAAAATAAAAAAATTATTAGCAGCATATGGGTGGTGGGAAAATTTAGGATAAATGGTATATGAAAGGGGAAAAATAAATTGCCCACAAAAAAATTAGGGGAAAGGGGGTGGGTGGGCGAAAAAGTGGGGTGGGTGTGAAAAATCATGGTTTTTTACGATTTCTGTCAAAACTAGACGTCCTATCGAAAAAACTCAAATGCAAAAGTTGTAGGTAGTATAAATGTCTACAACTTTTACTCAAACAATTTTTTTCTATAACTTCAAAAATATTGGAAAAAATGCAAAAATACGATTTTTTTATTTTTTATTTTTATCTTTTACAAAAATGGTTGGATTTTAACAAAACTTAGTTAAAAACTACTTTGTTATGTTTTCTATCTATTTAAAATGTTTTTTGAGCAAAAAGTGAATTTTTGGATTTTTGACGAATTTAATTTGAAAAAATAGCCTATTTTTCAATCAAAAAAGTTACCGAAAAAATTTTTGATTTTTGAAAAGTTTGAAATGAAATTAAGATTGTGTGGAAAAACTATACTTTTGTTTTAGAAAATATTGAGAAAAATTGAAAAAAACAAAAAAACGATTTTTTAGATCGATTTTTCCGTAAATGACAGTAATATTGGCGAGAAATAATTTTCCATAGAAACTAAATTATACTTTTCTAATGGCCTTTGACCTTCTTAGTTTGAATCTAGCATTAGAATAGCGCTAACGTGAAAAGTTTTTGAGATATTGAATTTTGAACGCCCAAAACACTATTTTTGTGATGTTTTGCATGGTAATATCTCAAAAACGAGATGTGATAGAATTTTTCTGACTTCGGATTCGAGCTCAGCGCACAAAAAACCATTAGAAAAATATACTTTGATTTCTATAAAAAAAAAAACTTTTTGACTAGTGAATTCGAATAAGGCATTCGATTTTTTCTTCCCTGTTCGAATTCACTAGTCAAAAAGTTTTTTTTATAGAAATCAAAGTATATTTTTCTAATGGTTTTTTGTGCGCTGAGCTCGAATCCGAAGTCAGAAAAATTCTATCACAACACGTTTTTGACATATTACCATGCCAAAAATCAGAAAAATAGTGTTTTGGACGTTCAAAATTCAATATCTCAAAAACTTTGCACGTAAGAGCTATTCTAGTGCTTGATTCAAATTTGAAAGGTCAATGACCATTTGAAAAGTATAATTTGGTTTCTATGGAAAATTATTTCTTGCCAATATTACTGTCATTTACGGAAAAATCAATCTTAAAAATCGTTTTTTTTGTCTTTTTCAATTTATCTCAATATTTTATAAAACAAAAGTATAGTTTTTCCACACAATCTTTAAAAAACGGTTTTAAGCTAAAAAATTGCATTCGAAAATTTTCAAAAATCAAAAATTTTTTCGGTACCTTTTTTGATTGAAAAATAGGCTACTTTTTCAAATTAAATTCGTCAAAAATCCAAAAATTCATTTTTTGCTCAAAAAACATTTTTAATAGATAGAAAACATAACAAAGTAGTTTTAAACCAAGTTTTGTTAAAATCCAACCATTTTTGTAAAAGATTAAAATAAAAAAGCAAAAAATCGTATTTTTGCATTTTTTCCAATATTTTTGAGGTTATAGAAAAAAATTGTTTGAGTAAAAGTTGTAGACATTTGTACTACCTACAACTTTTGTATTTGACTTTTTTCGATAGGACGTCTAGTTTTGACAGAAATTGTAAAAAACCATGATTTTTGACACCCACCCCACTTTTTCGCCCACCCACCCCCTTTCCCCCAATTTTTTTGTGGGCAATTTATTTTTCCCCTTTCATATACCATTTATCCTAAATTTTCCCACCACCCTTATGCTGCTAATAATTTTTTCAACTTTTGCCCTCTGAAAACCGGATTGGCACTGGTCTATCATTCAAATTGTTGTCATCCAATTTGCGACTGAATAATCGCATGTGTGCGCCTAGCCTAAGCTCTATTTATATTTGAAAACGAAAAGTTCCTTGAAGACTTTGTTCTTGAGATATTTTCAACAAAGCCCGTTATTTCTTTCATTTTCTTACATTTTTTTCGAAGGCAATATTTTCAGATCAATCAATGTTTCGAAACCGGTTCATAATCAACAGGCCTATGCATTCATTTCATAAGTCAGTATGTTGTTTTTATATCCTATTCAACTTCAGAGATGAAGTTGCACTCGATCTAAAGCCATGCCTTCTGCATGTCCCGTGATTTTTTTCAATAGCTTTCTAGAAGAAGTAACCTAAAACTTGAAAAAAGGAATTAGTTAGGGCAGTTTAATCCGTTTATTTTTTAAAATTATATATCAGACTTCGGCTAAAGTTGCACTTTATAATAGTGAAATAGCTTTCTCGTCTAGTGACCCAAGTCTCATGGAATTTCACACTTTTTAGAGTGTGATTTTTCAATTTCAACTGACCATTGCATAAGGAAATGTCAGAAAAACAGATTTTCAAATGTTTTAAACAAATGAAATTTATAAAAAAAATGTTCCACATACGCCACAGTGACCGGTGAAGTAAAAAGTTTGAACATTCACTTCTTATAGAACATTGAGTGTGTTTATCTGTTTATACAACCAAAATTTAGTTTTTTTTATTTCATTAACGTATACAAGAAAAGATTGGGTTGTTGAACTTTCTACCTTTGTTAGAAAAAAAATACTTATGTATCTATTTAATTACTATATAAGTGACTCAATAATTTGACTTCTGGTTCTGTCTTAAACTTGAAAGAAATTTCAATATTCAATACACAAGAAAGACTACCTAATAACATGTTGACAAAACATTAACGATATTTTTTTTTTGTATTAATACCAACTCTTAAAGTTTCTAGACAAGACAAACTGAACCATAAACCCCAAAAGAATGTTTCGTCTCAAAAATCCGGAAATTGAAAATTTCTCATTTCCAAATAACTTGAACTATCTTCTACTATGAGTTCCTTTTATGAATAAAGTGTATGAGAATTTTTAAAAGCATACAACAAAAAAAATAACAACTCAATGTTAACGTATTCTTCACATGCAGTCCTTGTCCTTTTCTTTTTTTTAAATATCCCTCTTGATCTTTTCATCCTCAAAAAATACACACATTCACATTTGTATAGTCCATGAAATCTATCACATCCTTCCCTTTACCATACCTTCGTTCGAGGACAAAGATAATATTTTTTTTTTTTATTCTTCCTTAAAAAGTTAAAGTCAAGTGTAGTAGGTAGTGAGTGTCCTGCAACAACAACAGCAGACACAAGTGTGCGGTATATGTCTCCCAATCTCGATTGTATACACATCCTACCTGTTCCCGAAGATTGTATGCAAAAGCAACCAATAACATAGCAGCAGCTTCATCATCTTCATCCTCTTCGTCCGTCGTTATTCCAAGGATATGCACAAATTTGTCACAAAAGTGTCATCGTCCCTAAAAGCCCATCGTTGCTGTCAGCTTAAAATCGGATTACAGTCAAGAGGACAATGGCAGTCTATGTCTTTCTCCAGCGTTCTCTGAGTTGTCCACCTCTCTACCTATACAAAATATATGTACGTAGATATTATGGCTATAGCTGTTGACACTACAAGCGGATAGCATTCTTTTCCGTCTTTATTGTTCGGATAAGCTTCGTTTAAGCAAAGAGACTTCAAACTATGCGTCTTCTTCTTCTTGTTCGGCTCGGAAAGGATTAGATTAGCCGTGTATACCAACAATACCAGAGAGAGCGGAGAGACGGTTTTTAGGTTAAGTGATAAGTGGAGGTGGTATAAAGGAGCGAGAGGTGAAGGTGGTCGATGGGCAAAAGTGCTGCGCATGTAGACGAACGCAAATAAATTGATTTAAAAGTGCCATATCGAAGGAAGAGGTGAATAACGTCGTCTTCGGTCGTTGGTCGTCGCTAGGACATATAATACCTTTTGAGTGATTAGAGGTGCCCCAATTTAATTATTGATGTTGAAAATTGATTTAAGGCACTTGACTTGCAAGGTATTTCTATATAGTAGAATAGTGTGGTGCGGCGAGGTGGAAGGAGGGACAAGAAAATTGCTGCAATTTAAATAAATCGATTCTCAATCACAGAGCGGCATCACAGAGCGGCTCAAATAAATGACTTTGTGGGGAATGAACAAATGGTATGATTTAACTTAAGTTTTTTGTAAGATAATTTTTAGTTTTATTTTTTTAACAAGGATTGCACGGTTGCAAAATCAACCTTTCTGTTTTTGTTGTTTTTTTTACGTAGACACTTTTTTAAAGGCTTTTGAAATCCCGGGTAAATAGTTTAATGGCTTGGAAATAAATTAATAGTTTTGAAATGATTCAAACTAATTTGAATTTTTAAAAGAAAAATTTTAAATTATCGTTATTCTAGATGAAATTCCGAGCCATGAAGGGTTTATGAAGGAAGAAGGAGTGTCTCATAGTTAACAAGCTTCTTTCAATAGCACACACTAATCGCTCAAACACCTGGTAATGTTCCAATTGTCCTTGTCGTATTGAACTTTGAGGATGGAGTTTTAATATGTATTACCTTCGCTGATGAGCTGAAAAAATGTTGTTCATAAACTTGAAGTCAGTATATCGAAAACATAGTCGAGTATCAACTCTACTTTTTAGCCTATCAATGAACTCTTGTTGAAATTAAATATGAGTGATTGACAAGGGCATTATACTTATACCAGTGACTCTCCAAAGGACTCCATTACACCATCACCACCACTTGAGTCGAACTCAGGATTGTAGGAATGTCAATAGCCAAATTTTCAAATCACTTTTAACCAAGTTCTTCAACTCACTCAAGTAGGATTAAGCGAGCCATGTTATAAATCGGAAGGACAAGAAAGGACAACTTACAAAATATCAGAATGAAAAAGTTGTCAGATGTCTTCAAAATAAAAAAAAAAAGAGTGTGTGTACACATGTACACGCGACTGAAGTTATACTTCTCATTCAGTATATATAAATGAATTTCATTTGATATTTTTAATTTCTATTATTAAATTAATTAATCCACACTTCGTTTTTTTACATTTTTATCAAGTGAACAATAAATTAATTTTTTCATCCTCCTTGCGTCCATGTAGTTTTCAATTTATTTTGTGAAATTTACTCATGTTGTGCGGTTCAGAACGTACGGTATATGCTTAACTAAAGTAAACGAATTGCGTATAAAATATGCGATATGGTAATTTTATGAGGATTGTGTGTGCTTCAGCACTAGTAGTAGCAATATGCAACTTGCAGGGTTGCTACAAAGCTCAAAAGTGAGCTGAGCTCAGCTCGCAGCTCAGCTCAAATTTTGAGCTAGCTCACTTTTGAGCTATGTACCATAGCTCAGCTCGTTTGAGCTAAGCTGAAAGTGAGCTGAGCTGATGGTTGAGCTGAGCTGTTGGGTGAGCTGAGCTGTCGGTGAGCTGAGCTGAGCTGTTGGGTGAGCTAAGGTAAAGTGAGCTGAGCTGAGCTGTGATGGGTGAGAGGATACATTGATTTTTATTTGGAAAGTATAATGAAATATGAAGATATTTTAAACTTTTATAAAACAACATAGCTTAAGTTGTTTGTTTCTAGTTATTAATGGAATTATTTTAACACATAGATATTTTTATAAATAAGACAGATAATTTTTCGTGATTTTTTCTCTTGGTGTTTTTGATAGTAAATATATTTCTATTTTTTTAGTAAAATATTTCTTTTTTTTATCATAAAAAAAAAATTCCGGTACTAGTAGAGTAACTAAAGCAAATTATTAGGGAACCCGGCTGAACAGCTCTGATTTTGACGATTTTTTTTTTCAAACGTAGGTAATTAAAAATACTTTAAAGTCTATCGATTAAAAATTGCCGGTGTTGCCGTATTGTTTTTTAAAATTAAAATTAATTTTTTTTTTAACAAAACCATTTTTTTTTGCATAAATTTCATAAAACAAATGATAGCAAAAGATTCTCTACGTAATTTAAGGAAAATATATAAAAGGCAGTAAGGGACAATCTTCCATCGTTTAAGCGATAAATGCAATTTTCTAACATTCTGACCTCAAACACAAAAAAAATATTTTGAAAACAACGGCAACACCTACAAGATTTTAATATACATTTTTAAAAAGCTAGAAGCTCATTCTTATCTCTTAAATTTAAATCACTAAATTTAATCAAGACTTTTTGAAAAAATGGTCCTCAAACTCAGAATTAAAAAAAAAAATGTTATTAGAAAAATTTAAAATGACTTTTTTCCAAACTTTTTCTAATAAAATATGAATTTATTTAAACAAAATTTTTGGCCATAAATATTATCAGTTGAATTTCGAAGCAAAAAAGGTAAAATATATCACACTTTTGAAAAAAAAAAATGAAAAATTACTTCAATTTCAATGGTTTTTTTTATTAAAACTGAATTTTTACAGTGAAATAATTAATTTTCTCAAAGACTGTGGTAAATAGGAACTTTAAATTTTTGCAATTTAACTTTCAACAGTAAGGGTTATTAAATGAATAAAAAATAATTTTATGTTTAGATGTTGAACTTTAAAAAAAAAAATAAGTTACATTTTTTTTCAAAACTTTTATTAAAAAAAGTTCTTCGAAAATGAAATACTTTTTAATTTTTTTCATAAACCGTAATACATATTGACATTTCCTTTTATAATTTGGAATCATAATAAATGCGGCCAAAAAAATTTGAAAATAAATGCATTTTATATTACGACCAAGGTTAAAAAACGACATGTTAAAATTTTTTCAATAATTTTTTTTTTTCAAAAATCTGAGTTCAATTACCATTCTTTCAAAAGCCGTTCATTCAATTAATTTAATTTTAATTTTACATATATGACTAAGCTTCTAGCTTTTAAAAAATGTATATTTGAATATTGTAGGTGTTGCCGTTGTGTTCAAATATTTTTTTTTGTGTTTGAAGTCAATTAATAAGAAAATTGCATCCATCGCTTGAGCTATGGAAGATTGTCCCTCACTCCCATATATATTTTTTCCTTGAATTTCCTAAAAAAACTTTTGGCATCAATTAATTTATGAAATTTAAGAAAAATATTTGAAAAAAATTTGTTTTTGTTCACAAAAATCTTCAATTAAATTTAAAAAATCAAAACGGCAACACCGGCAATTTTTAATCTATAGACTTTAAAGTTTTTTTAATTACCGACGTTTGAAAAAAAAGATCATCAAAATCTAAGCTGTTCGGCCGGGTTCCCTAATATTTCCAATTTTTGAGCTTTAGTTACTCCACTATACAATCCGGTTTTTCGACTTTTTTTAAAATTCCGAGAAAATCGGTTTTGAAAGTTGGGGTAAATTTTTTTTTCGAAAAATCCCCGAATCTTTAAACGCTCCTGGAAGCTAAACCGCTTGAGAGTAATTTTTGGGAGTGATGCCAAATGATAGCTCGTGTCATGGGCCTACGCTTTGCACATTGTCAGATTTTTAAAAAATCGCCTTCCATGTTAAACCGCCACATCATGCCTATTTTTTCAGAATCGTGCCTATTTTTTTTTTTACTTTTAAGTTCTCCCGGTTTGAGAACGCGTGGACCTACAGGGATGAGAGTTGTACCCAAATGTAGGTTAGAGTCCCCGCTACCTTTTGGCGTCAAACAAATTTTTTTCATTTTTTTCAAAATTCCGAGATATAGGCGTTGGAACGCTTTGATCTAGAGACAGGGGAGTGGTGCCATATGAAAGCTTATATTCTCAGCTACCCGATAGTGGTATAATCCGGTTTTTCGACTTTTTTAAAATTCCGAGAAAATCAGTTTTGAAGTTGGGGTAAATTTTTTTTTCGAAAAATCCCCGAATCTTTAAACGCTCCTGGAAGCTAAACCGCTTGAGAGTAATTTTTGGGAGTGATGCCAAATGATAGCTTGTGTCATGGGCCTACGCTTTCCACATTGTCAGATTTTTAAAAAATCGCCTTCCATGTTAAACCGCCACATCATGCCTATTTTTTCAGAATCGTGCCTATTTTTTTTTTACTTTTAAGCTCTCCCGGTTTGAGAACGCGTGGACCTACAGGGATGAGAGTTGTACCCAAATGTAGGTTAGAGTCCCCGCTACCTTTTGGCATCAAACAAATTTTTTTCATTTTCTTCAAAATTCCGAGATATAGGCGTTGGAACGCTTTGATCTAGAAACAGGGGAGTGGTGCCATATGAAAGCTTATATTCTCAGCTACCCGATAGTGGTATAATCCGGTTTTTCGACTTTTTTTAAAATTCCGAGAAAATCAGTTTTGAAAGTTGGGGTAAATTTTTTTTTCGAAAAATCCCCGAATCTTTAAACGCTCCTGGAAGCTAAATTGCTTGAGAGTAATTTTTGGGAGTGATGCCAAATGATAGCTTGTGTCATGGGCCTACGCTTTGCACATTGTCAGATTTTTAAAAAATCGCCTTCCATGTTAAACCGCCACATCATGCCTATTTTTTCAGAATCGTGCCTATTTTTTTTTTACTTTTAAGTTCTCCCGGTTTGAGAACGCGTTGACCTACAGGGATGAGAGTTGTACCCAAATGTAGGTTAGAGTCCCCGCTACCTTTTGGCATCAAAAAAATTTTTTTCATTTTTTTCAAAATTCCGAGATATAGGCGTTGGAAGTTGGGGCGCTCACTTTCAGCTCAGCTCACTTTCAAATCAGCTCAAATGAGCTAAGCTATGGTACCTAGCTCAAATTTGAGCTGAGCTGAAATGCGAGCTTTTTGCAACCCTGGCAACTTGCCACATGGAAATTACCACATGCAACTTGCCACATGCAACTTGCCACATGTAACTTGCCACATGCAACTTGCCACACGCAACTTGCCACATGCAACTTGCCACACGCAACTTGCCACATACAACTTGCCACATGCAACTTGCCACATACGACTTGCCACATGCAACTTACCACATGAAACATGTAACATTTATGTTTGCCGTACTGCGGCGTACTGCATTTTTAAATACTAAAGTACTGCCTACTCTAAAGGTGAAACGACAGCCCTGCTACCCAGGGTGATCGCGTCATAATCCCTTTGACATTCTTGTCAAAAAGTAAATTTTCATACCCACCCTCCCATAAGAAGTATAACTTCAAAAAGAATAAATAAATAAAAATAATGATTTAAGAAAACCATGTTACTTACAAGAATAAAATTTTGTACAACAATAGTCCTAAAATTAACATATTGTAATGTTTTATTCCGGGTTCACAATAAAACTTATTTAATTTCCACTTCTATTTCTGTTCAAATAAGAACACACTTTATTTCCACTCAATTTACTTTTATTATTCGCTCAAACAAACACACTTTTAAATCACTTTATTTACTACTAACAATTCGCAACACTTTATTTCACTTTGTACTGTACTCTTTCACTTTCAAGATAAAAACTGTCCGGTCGGTGTTTACGCTGCCCTTTTATACCGGAATTTCGAGATTCGAGAATGTCTTCGAAGGTTCTCGTCTTTGCTTCTCGAAACTTCCTTTCCAAGAGGGGGCGCTTCATACTTCCAGTCTAGTTGGATATTTTGGGATGTGTTCAGAGAGTAGGTAGTTTCTTGATTATTAAAGGTCCGTTCACATTTCTACCTTTGGTGTAGTAGGTAGTGTGTTCAGACTTTTATCTTAAAAGTAGTTCAGTAATTCATCGTTACAATATTCACAAAAAAAAACACGTAAATTGGAAGAAGCATTGGTAATTCCATATACCCTGAAACATTAAGTTCAGTAATTTTAGGTTTTATCTTCGGAAAAATTGCTATTGGGCTGAATTTTGGTATACACCATTATTTAATGAAGATGTGAAAAATCGACTTTGATATCATGCCGGCTTAAAAAGTTATAAAGGTCAAAAGGTCACGAAAAGTTTTTCGCAAATATCTCGCGACCTATTGATCGGAGGTCATCAGAAGTACAAAAAAATACATATTTTTGATTTATTTTTTGAGGTTTTTGCAATTTTTGAGGTTTTTATTGAAGTAGCTTACATTTTTATTTACATACGGATTAACTAAAAAAAGCAAAAATGTACACATTGGGATGCAAATCAATATACAAAAAGGGAAACCACGTTTTTTGAAATTTTTGTATGATTACCTTTTTGGTACAATAAGCGCCTTCATTATTAGGAACACAATTTTTAAACATGGTTCAATTTTAGTCTTGAGCCTGTTATCAATCCTAAATTAACATTAAACTTTTTCAGCAGCTAATTTTGAACTGTTATAAGTTATTGTGCAACTTTTCTCTTCAGAAGTTTCACGACATTTTCTATGGAATTCATGTTTGGAAAATTGATTACAAGCTCAAAGCACTAAAACTTGCTTCAATTATAAATTTATAAACGTAAGCCAAGCCCCATGGTTTTCAAAATGATAAAAATATATTTTTAATAAATAAATTTAAAGAAGAAACCTAACAGAAGTAGTAGTACTCTTATTGTCTTTAATAGGTATCCTTCGAAGAAAATAAATAGGTACCAGACTGTATTGTACTAAAAACTTTAAAAAATATTTTTGCTAAAAAATGCTTAAATTTGGTTTTCATACAGAAGGAAATAAATTCAAGGAAGCGTAACAAAGAAATGTTTCAAGAAGTCATAAACTTTTAAAAATTAAAAATTCAATCGACTCTTTGGAGGTTTGTCATCAAAATGATTTCGCCAACTCGAAGAACTTAAATACGAAAAAGATTTAAGGCAAATGAGTAAAGGTGTACGTTTACCTGCTAGGACCCCGGGGAAAGAAAATTTTTGTAATTAAGTAAGATATCAAAAGAAAGGTTTATAAAAGCTCTATTCATAGTTAAAAACGAAAAGTTTTTCGGAGGTCGGGTCGGTGAGGTATTTTTTTTTTTTTTTGTAGATAGTTTTGGAGACAGTTAACTTGTAACCAAAGTCTTAAAACAAATTTTGGTTTACAGATGTAAGTACAGCAAGCTGTACCCCTTGCCGAAAAAAATGTCAATGCCAGCAATTAAAACAACCACTTATGGTGAACTTACAAAAAATAAGGGATTCGTGAACTTTTTCTAAGGAAATTTTAGCCAAATCCACCATCCGATCCAACATTTCTAGATGCAGTACACAATTTTTTTGATTGCATTAAATTGGATTAAAAAAATGCAGGTTCAGTTACATAAACCCAGCTTATGAATAAGTTGACAAATCGAAATCGGAATCTTCTTCATCAATGACTTATATTTCCCTACCAAATAGCGACTAGGTACTCAAAATTAACACTTTTCAGTCAAATCCAAAACTATGTCCCTTTTCCTATTTCATCAAGTTACATTATTTGGATGTCTCCTAGTTTAAAAAAAAAAGTTTTTTTTATATGCAAAAAGAATTCATTTGTTGACACATTTTTCCTACGAGGCAACTTTCAAAACACAACTTGGAGATAATTGTGGAAAACATTCTACTTTAATTTAATTCCTAGCTCATTTTATCTCGTGTTTTTCATTAAAAAATAACTTTCAAATCTCACACTTTAACCACACGCTGTCATTTTTCCATTAAATCTCAAAACATCCAACAGAGAATAATTTAATTAGAATACAAAAAAATAAACATTCATCTCCATAAGTTATTAAAATAGTGCAAAATACTTACCTCATTTAAGCCCGCCAACGTGCCACCATCATGACTTTATTCCCTCGCTTGGTTTTTTCTCATGCACCTCACTAAACATACTCTTATACACCCTACCCAAGTGAACCATCCGTAATAATTAACACATTTTGTATACCTCAATCTAGGTAGCTACACCGAAGTCATAGCTCTTGGTAGAAAAGAAAACTTATGCCTTGTAGAATACTTTTACGAAAAATCACAAAAAGATGCTAGATATACACTCTCTTTCTGTATTTGACTGCCAATGGCTTAAGTAGTTTGCACCGCACCTCTTCAAATTAAAAGTTAATCACAAAGAAAATAAGTATATTTAAGCGAAAAAAAAACCACCTCCAGGTTTATTTTTTTTAGAAAAGATATACAAAACACAACAGTTGACTATATCTTTCTATGCCTCAAGTCTTTATAAATATGCTACGCAAGATGGCACACCAAATACGCCAAACGCGCCGCGACTTCTTTCCTCTCGTGCAAATAGAACGAATTGAATTTTATAATCCAATTAACATCTCATTGTTTGCCGTACGGCAATCTTTGAAGTTGAAACATGCTATTAAGGTATCTGTCTAAAGTTGGTGATCCCTGCTGGTGTTGATGGTGATGGTTGAAGATTCAGCTCGCTTTTGGTGTACTCCCACTTTTCATTCATTGCCCATCCACAACATAACCTCAACTAAAGGTAAGCACTTTGTAATGTATCTGTGTGCACCAAGTGTGCGGTACCATTTAGGGACTTTGGGTATACTCGTAACATCATAGGTACCGCCGAAATTCTTCAAATACATCTAAAAGGGTGTTGCTCTTTTGAATGGTTTTTAAAATTTTGCAATCTATAATCCTTTTAAATTTGTGTGTATGTGGATTTAAAAATTCACAAGCACTCTAAACTTCTTGAAATTGGTGCAAAAACTATATTTTTTCCCGAGATTCTAATTGTGTTAATGTAAAAAAAAAATGTTTTTGGTGGAGGAGGTTGGGAAGAAATTTATTTCTCTATTTCCATCCAAAAAAAAACACCCTTTAAAAATAAAATACTCCAATGAACCCTTTTGATTCTGGGTTAGCAATCTAAATGTAGTGTTTATACCAAAATTCCTAAATCTAAAATATTAGATCGTATTCATAGACACTGTTTAAGCTGGATTTTGAAAAAAGTTGAGTTTTTTTATAAGCTCAAGACCTCCTATAGCTTGTAAAGGACAGTTTGTAAACATTTTAGTTGCTTATGCAAACTTAAAATAAATATTTGCAAAAAAACTAGAATTGAAAATGTTTAAATGCAACTATCTAAATTCTGACCCATAAGTTATTCAAGGTCCAACGTCGAAAATATCGATTTTTCACTTATAACTTTCAAACGGTTAAAGCATACGAAATGTATTGCATGCAAAACTTGTATAGATCATACAATTCTCAACAAAAGATGTTTTGACACTTTTATTCTTCCTAATGATCATTTAGAAGTGATTCATTTTTTTTTTTTTAGAAGTGATTCATGATTCCTATAGTATCTCTTGACTGATTTAAAAAGTTGTAATGGAACTTCTTAGAGGTAATATTTATGGTGTATTTTTTTTCAACGCTGCCATTTAGAAGCAAATAGCAAAAAACGCTATTTCGACTTTTGGCTAGAATTTGTTAATATAATGATGTATCTAAAATTGAAGGTATTAAAAAAATGTAGATGTTTTTTTCTAGAATATTAAATTAAATACAAATCGTTAAAAATCTTCAAAGCTTTACTTATAAAAAATTTTAAAGTTGCGATTCCATGAAATCGATTGGTCGTATCGAAAAATGTGACACAACCTTTTTTTTATGTAATATTAAAATCTATAAAGTGAACATAAAATATTTTTAACAGCTTCGGTATTTATATGTAGAAAATTATATAATGTTAAAACTTTGCATCAAAATATTTTTTGTAACATTGCTTGTTTACCTTTTTGACAGTATTTTTCCATAATAATATGATAATATCATAGTTTTTCCAAATCGTCTTGAAGTAAAGTTTGCCACAAAAAAAAGTTTTTTTTTGATAACTACACGGTTTTTGGTCTAGATTGTAAGAAAATTTGGGTTACATGTGAGGCAACACCAAAATTGTATTTAAATTTAATACTTTGATAGCATACCAACACTTTTGAGTCTAATACAAAATACCTATACTAAAATTTAAATATTTTTATATTAAAAACACCGGCACACAAAAAAAAAAAGTGTCATGAACCAGGAAGCAGACCTATCTTTCTATATGTTTTTGGGACCGCTGAATCCGATTTTCAAGTCCGTTTTGCCCGGTCACCCTTCAGTTTTGAGTAATATGCAAAAAACTCAAAAAAAGGTAGTTTTTGGGGTCTTTTTTTACACTTTTCTCAAAACTGGAGGGTGACCGGGCAAAACGGACTTGAAATTCGGATTCAGAGGTCCCAAAAACATATAGAAAGATAGGTCTGGTTTCTGGTTCATACAACTTTTTTTTTTGTGTGCTAGCACTGTCGCGACATGTCGTTGTCATACCCGGCACACAAAAAAAAAGTTTCATGTACCAGGAAGCAGACCTATCTTTCTATATGTTTTTGGGACCGCTGAATCCGATTTTCAAGTCCGTTTTGCCCGGTCACCCTTCAGTTTTGAGAAAAATGCAAAAAAACTCCAAAAAAGTCATAAAAATTCAAACAAAATGCACTCACAGCTCAAAACTGGAGGGTGATGGGGCCAAACGGACTTCAAATTCGGATTCAGCGTGCCCAAAAACATATAGAAAGATAGTTCTGGTTTCTGGTTCATGACACTTTTTTTTTTGTGTGCCGGTGAAATCAAAGACGTATTCCTCAATTTAAAGTTTCAGTTTATTATAATGATATTCCTTTCTTTTTTATTATTTTAAGTATTTTCTTTCTTACTTCTTAAAATCGAAACAAAACATTTCTAAAAGTAATTACTCATCATAAAAATAAAAAAATTTGTGGTGTTGTCTCCATGTTGTAAGGTATTTGAAATATAAAAACATATATTAAAAATAATAATTATACTTTTTAATAATAAAAATTTTGTTTTTACATTTATATTTATTTCATAAAAGTAATAATGGTGATATTATTATCTGTTTTATTATTTTTTTTTTTTCACAAACTACCTAGGTATGTAAAGTGAAATCTTAATGCCGATCAAATTTATTCATTCATACATTTAACTTCGAAAAAAAAAACAAAGCGCCCTGAAAATAGTGAAAATTCAGATTTTTTATTTTTTATCAGAAAAAAGCTAGTCAAATACATTTTTCTGAATTCAAATTGTTTTATATACCTAGGTTCTTTTTCAGGTAGCGATAACCCTAAATTCAGAAACAAAAAAATGTATTTCTTTTTTAAAATGGCTTCCATTTTCGTTTACGATTTTGACTAAAATTTGATTTTCTTGTAATAAAAAAAGAAGAGTAATTTATTTCAATTCTTGACCAGATAAAGTTATAATTGAGGTGCAAAGGAATAAGTTTTAATTTCAAATTTTCTTATATTTAAATACTTTGATTACATTTTAATTGTTTGTATTTGAAACTAGTACATTTTAATTACACTGGTCAACAACGTTTTTGCCACAAGAACCAAAATATACTTTTCTATATGTTTTTGATATGCTTAACTTGAATCTGAAGTCAGAAATTTTTTGTTGGCCTCCGTTTTTGAAATATTAAAGTTAGAAAATGCCGAAAAACGTCATTTTGACTGTTTTCGAGGTTATGATTTTATGTGGGGTAATTTCTTATGAAATTTCTTATGTAACGGTGTCTATACGAACTGGTTTTATTCTTCCAAAAAATGTTTTAATCTTTCCGATATCTCTTTTCCTGCCCGATATATTTAAAATTTAAGGAGTGGTGTTTGACTCAGAAACAGCACTGGCCAACTAAATTAAAATTTTTTTGCCACAAGAACCAAAATATACTTTTCTAAAGGTTTTTGGGTTGCTAAATTCGAATCCGCAATCGGAAAAATTCTATTGGCCTCCGTTCTTGAAATATTAAAATGCAAAAAAAGGTTTTTTTTATAACGATTATATTTCAAGAACGGAAGCTAATAAAATTTCTCTGATTGTTGATTTGAGTTAAGCGACCCAAAACCCTCTAGAAAAGTATATTTTGGTTCTTGTGGCAAAAATTTTATGACCAGGGACTTAAGCTTTTAGATTAAATTTTGTTTCTCTTTGACTTACTAACTCAAACTTAAGATATCTCGAGCAATTAAAGAGATATCGAGAAAATTTAAACAGTTTTTGAAAGAAGAATATATGTTCTTATAACTACTAGTACAAATTTGTTTATAATGAATTACCCCACATAAAAACAGAACCTCGAAAACAGCCAAAATGACGTTCTTTAGCATTTAATAACGGAAATATCTCAAAAACGGAGGTTAATCAAATTTTTCTGACTTCAGATTCGAGTTCAGCACATCAAAAACCTCTAGAAAAGTATATCTTGGTTCTTGTTTATGTTCAATTTTGTTGACCAGTGTTATTTGTGTTTGAAATTCATAATAAAATTATTGAAAAACTGTGTAATAAAATCGCAATATTAAAAACTAATCATTTTTGTTTTGAAAAGGGAAAATAATACATAGAACAATATTATGTTCCAAACTAAATCTTAGCTTATTTAAAACATACATTTACATTCTTAATTAAATCTGCATTTTCTTAAAATTTTATCAAAATCAAAACATTTTTGGATACGATTTTCAGCACATCAAAAACCTCGGTTTTCCACCTCACCCTTTTTCATTTCCCATCTATTCCGATCTTGTCTTCATTAAACAACGTTTTCAAAAAGGTGTAAACCATTTTTTTAAGGACCATGGGTTAAGTTAGTACATGCATGTTTTTTTGGGTTTATAAAAAATAAAATAAACCAAAAAAAAAAAAACATGCATTACCTGACATGCCCCTGGTCCTACATGGTTAATACATTTTTGAAAAAGTTGTTTAATGTAGACAAGAACCTCATGAAACAATTTTACCATAAGGTTATAACTCAAAAAATGGCTTCATAATTTGAAATGAATAAAAAACTTTAACCCTTTTTGAGTTTTAATTTTTTTTTTGTCATTTTTTAGTTTATAATAATCGAAATTGAATTTTAATTGAAGCAGAAATCCAGGTAGCACAAGGTTCCCTAAACAATTATAAACATTTTAACAAATAATAAAACACCCTGCACAATACGATTTTCATTACTTCAACCATATAATTGAGGGTGTTTTTAGTTCACATTTTCAACGCAAAACAGCAAAAGCACTGCCAACCATAAACCTAAACCTAAGTTTTCTCTTCTTCTCAAACGAAAAAGATACCTTTTATACATAAGATTTGGATTTTATGGTTGAGCTTGGTGGTAGTAACAATGTAATAGCAGCAGCAAATGGTGAAACAATTAAGACCCCAAAATTAGATAGAGATAATGTGGAAATGGAATAGTGTAGATAGTTATAGTTAGTATAGTTTTCTTACAATCTACATAAAAAGATACATCTAGAATAGATATTCTTCCTTTTGCTTTTTCCTCTCTAGAACATAGGGACTTTTGCATAAAATAATAACAGTAATAATAATAAAATAGTTTGAAGGTTTTGTTTTCAAAAGAAGTAGTTTTGATCTATGGAATTTTGTGGGTTATTCTATTAATTGAACTTTACAACTTTGTAGTTGTACTAATGGGAGAGTTGTAACTATGGAAAATCTCATCTCTTCATTAATTTGTAATAAAATAAACTTTCTCAATTTATTTTTTAAGAAGAGGAGAAATGGATAAGGCCATAAGCATTATAAAAGTGAAAGGATTTAATTCTAGGTATAATTGACTGGGATTTTTGGTGGTTGGTCTCAAATTAAATCAATCTTATGAAGTGGAAAACTATAAAGGGTTATTGTTTTGTGCAAGGATGAAGTTGCTTGTGTTTGAGGATCCATTTATGTAGGTATTTATTCTTAACTTCAGTCCCTCATCAATTCCTCATTTTGCCTTATTTCTGAACTCTTATTGATTTGAGACGATCTGAAGAGTAAAAAAACACCACATTATTTTAAGGATTATATTTTAAATTTTAGTTTGAAGCTTTTAAGAAAATGTAATTAACAATATCATTTTGTTTTATCTGGCAACACTATAAAGACATTTCTACGATATGCGATGCTTTTTTCTTGCATACAGTTAGTTGAAACGATATACAACTGATTAAAGTTGCATATTTTGAGGAACTAGAATGTCGGTTTTTCTATTTATTTAAATTTAAAATTTAATGTAAAAAGAAAAATTTAGTTGCAAATATGAATTTGAAGATATGATGCTATTTTCTTTGTATTTAAGTTGGTACCTATGTGCTTTTTTTCATCATTTAAATTAGTAGGCAAGTTGCGTTAATTACCAAACTGAAGTTAAAATTTCTCGAATCCGCCAAGGGAGAAACCCAGATGTCTATGCACTCAACAGTTCCTTATTTTTAATTTTATTGCCATGGGTTTGGAACAAAATCAGAGGGTTATATTTTATTAAATGTAGTGTCTAGACAGTGGCGTATCCAGAAAAAATTTTGGAGGGGGCTGGAAAATTTTTCTAAAATTTTTTTTAGATGGTAAATGTGCGAAAAAATTTTCATTTCTTTTTATTACTCTTTGATCGAGAGTTAAACGCTGTGCTGCGGTACTGAAAGTGGTATAGTAGCATTATACTGCTCTCGACAGATTCGTACTACTTTCTCTTCCTTTCACATTCAGAGTACCTAGTGTTTTTTCAAAGTTCTTGTGTCCCAAATATTTTACACAAACAACAAGGAGTTTAGTCATCCTTAAAAAAAAAACACTTTATTTCGTTCGAACTTTGTCATGTGCTGAATCCAAAACTGTTTACAGATTTATTCCTATCACGTCAAGAGTTTTTGAGCTATTATACTTATCAATATTTTCGTTATATACCTATATCCGCAATTCGATCGAAAGTGAATTCAAATCACTTTTCAATTTCACGTGAAATGAATATCAATATTCTTCATTTCGATCGGTTTCGAAAACTTCGAAATTGCTTCTAACTGTCAAAACTGAAGGATCTTCCATTTTTATTTTGTTTCTAAAGTGAAATTACTGCAATTGCAGATTCTTTGAAAAAGGCCCCCAAATTCACGAACAGAAACATAGTGAATTGAATTCGATTAGAAAATCTAAATGAGTGAAAAAATGCAGAACACCTATTTCACTTTCGGCAATTGAATACGCAAAAAGTGAAATGCAGAACGTGAAAGTCTCAAAAACTAATTTTAAATGAAATTCTTTTTGATGTTTAATCTGAAATATATATGTTTTTTCGTTATATGTTGCTCTTTAATCCAAATCGGAAGCTCAAACTGCAATTTTCTTAAAGAAACCTGTTGACCACTTAGATTTTGAGATATCAAAAATTTCTATATCCAATACATATCTTTGAGAAAAATATTATTAAAAAAAAAGTAAATATATGATCAAAAACGGTGTTTTTAGATTGCATAAGAAGTTTTGCAAAAATTTAACGGTGATGTAATTGGACGTCAAAATACTAAAAAAATTATCTAAAGAATTCGGAATTGGACTAAAATATGAAAAAAATTTAATTATCACAACCCTCATCGTCAGCTAAGGCTCTTACTCAAACAAACCCAAACAGCCGTTTCAGAAATTGGAGGGGGCTCGAGCATCAGTGCTGCCTCTAATACGCCACTGTGTCTAGAGAAATAGTTTACACATGGTAGCGATCACGATTCCTACCAAAATTCTCCAAAAATCCTAACAAATTATACAAAATCTACCAAATCTAAGTAGGTACCACAGAAAACTTTTGATTGAAGTTTTGAAGCTATATTTCTTTTTTTCTTACCAATGCATTTAAATTGTAACTTTTAGAAACAGATTTGTTAATCTATGTATAAGAAATAAATTAAATACATAGATGTAACTGACTTGAAAATAAACAAAAAAGCGTTTAATTGTTACTTAAAGGTTACTTAAAAAAAACCTACCAAATTAAGTTTTAACCTACCAAAGCAGAAAAAACCTACCAAATTTGATAGGATTCTACCAAAACGGCAAACGTGGTAGCGATATCCTGTGAAGGGATAAGGTTGCCACGCTTTAAAGTTTATTTTTTGAGTTATTTTTTGAGTACGCGACCCTACTAATATGATAAGTCTCAGAGGTAAATATAAAATGTCAAGTGAGAAAAACTAAATTTTAAAATTGGAAGATTCAGGATTTTAAGAAATTTTAAATTTTAGAGGGTACATTTAGAAAAAGGTCAAAATGCTATTTTATGAACTAAAGGTGATAGAAACAAGATTGGTATTGCAATCGATAGATATTATAAATATGTACAAATGTACATATATGTATGAAAATCACACACACAAACATGTATATATACAAAACGCTAATATTTTATTAATTATTAGCCTTGAAGATGGGGTTTATATTATCTCGAAATATATTGGCAAATTATTAAAAATAAATAAAAAATTTAATAATTTCTATAAGTTTTAAAGTATTTTTTGTTGTTTTCAGGCGATTCGCTTACAATTTTTAAAGATAAATTACACAAGTATTAGGTATTATACTTTTTGGTATATTTCAAACCTGATTTAGATATAAACACATATTATTATCAATCATTCTACAATTATAACATTGATACTCGGTCATATAAAATTAATTCTTAAAATAAATGTTTTTCAAGGAATATTTTTTTTTTTTGTAAACCATGTTGAATATAGTAGAACTGAATACTTTTTTTCTCGCAAAATCTGGATTTATGGACAAAAAACGGGTGTTAAGACCTTCAGACATTGCAAACACTTTCCCTTTTTATGCAGTTGATGTTTGTCTTTTTTTAAATTGAAACAATTCAATACAAAGTGCTAAGATAAATTCTAAGATATTATCAAACCTCAATTTTTTTACACTGCCTACGACCTACATAGAAGTGCACTAAGACGAATATAACAACATTATATTCAAAATAAACAAACAAATTATTGCTTGTGACTAATCTTAGAAATAACGCAATTTTGTTATCAGTAACAAAGTGGTTTTCTGCTCCACCTTCATAATCTTATCTTATCGGTATGAAGATAACTTTATTTTTTATCAGCAATTTGAGAACAGAATTCACCTGTACGCACGTCGCTTGGCAGTTACAACTCTACCGCAGGTGTATCCGACACATATTTTCAATTTGTGAAACGAATATTAAATTAAGAAACACATTTTAAGTTTTAATAAATTATAAACGAAATAATAAGAAACGATTACAAAATGAAATTGATGAAAAATAGCACATATTACCTGACAGTTATTTTGAGTATGTAAATACATTGTATTAATTAAATTTATTGATTCTCATCGATGTTTTGTAAAGTGTTTTTTTCGCATTTTATTAAAATGTAATTTTATCAAAAATTACTTAACCATCATTTTCGTATATCTTGAAATAAATAGTATTGTGAAATCATAAAGACATTAAAAGCTGTTTGAGTAATGAATAATGGCTTCCTGTCTATAATAAACAAAATTCTTGTGATTTATTTAGTGTAGGCAATTTATTCATATCAAAACCAAAATCGATTTGGTTGTCTAAATGGTCTTTCGTGACGAAAGAGAATTCTACGAATTTGTGACTTTATTTTCAGTTTCTTACATTGTTACCTATCAAATAATGTTATCTGTTTTTCGGAAATTTGTGTGACTAACTTCTTTGTTGAATTCTATTGTTCGTGCGGGTTTTAATTTCTTTTGGAATAGAACATACCTACATACATAGCTTATTTGAATTAACTTCTGTAAATCTACATCAAATATTTTTGTTTGTTTAGTTTTAAAGTAATGTTAAACTTTTGAGATTATAAATTTTTTTTAAAACCATTGAACTGACTTTTAAATAAATCCTTGTTTCATAGAAAAAAGGCAACACACGTTGCTAAATTTGAAATTTATGTTGAGTGAGTTTATAATTTTTATTACACTATCCCAAAAAATTAAGGGAACAAAAAATAAATTGTGATATTTTTAGTGATTTTCGATAGGCTGTATCTCAGTAAAAAATGATCGTATCATGACAAAACAAAAAGCATGTGAAAGCTACATTCCTCTTGTCTTAGGATTTTAAAACCATACTTTTGACTTTGACTACCAATATCTCAATAACGGATCACTCTACAGAAAATTTAAGGACACATTTTAAAACTTCATAAAATTCTACAAAGTGATTAAGCTTACTTTGTCAAAAAAAAATGTGTGTTACATTTGAGATCAATTTAGAAAAGCTATCAAAATAGTCATTTTTACGTTTTTTTTTTTTTAGAAAATGTGCCGCTATTTCATAACTATGTTTGATAAGATTAAATTGAGGCTTAATTGTTGAAGCTTAATATACCTGAAATTAATATGCAAAGTTTAAGACTTATTCAGCAAGCAGTTTTTCAGTTGCGAGGGTTTGAACTTTTGTGATGAAATAAAACACCTTATTTCTACAGCTGTAAATGGCTTACTTTTCTTATCACTTTTTATGAGAAAAATCAAATTGTTTTGAGTTTATTTGAACATTTTTTTGATAAATATCATATGAGTTTTAGATAAACCAAAGAAAAATCAAAAATTTTCAAAATTAGGAAAAATATCCAAAAATGGTATGAAAAGTTTTTTTTTCAAAACTTAACTTTTTTGAAAAGGTTTAGTTTTTCTTTGATTTATCTAAAATTTAAACCAATTTTATTAATAAAATGTTCAAATAAATTCAAAAGAATGTTCTGAAAAAATAACTAGGCATTTGCTAACTGATAAAATTTTTTAGATGTAAAGCTCATAACTTTTAATTCGTACATCTTTAAAAGTATTTACATATTTATTTCTAAAAAAAAATAATAATAAAAATCGAAAATACCAACTGCTTTTTTCTTTTTAACTTTTTTGCATAGGTACTTTGAATTTTATATTATCTTCAATAATCAACTTTTTTTCATACGAGCGACCAATCGCCAAAAATTGTTAAAATTTTTTAAATTAAATTGTTGAAAAATATGTAGTTTTTCCGAATCAATCTCATTTGCTATGTATGTTATTTCACGTTCTGTGAAAAATGAAAAAAAAAAAAAAAAAATCTTAAAAAAAATATTTCATGCATAAATTCTCTTTTTTGAATGCAAAATATTTTCGGTTGTAATAATCTTTTCTTTTTTTAATGCAAATATATCTTTTTTTACAATTTTTTAAGGGATGATATTAAAAAAAAATAAAAATTTTATGGATTTTTTTTGCAATAAATCCTTTTTCATTGGTAATGGTAGGCAAATGCTTAAAAATGAAAAAGATTTAGGGCCGGTTTGTTCACAGTCGATTATCGTTTAATCAAGGATTATTCCATACAAAAATCCTTGATTAAAAGATAATCGAGTGTGAAAAAATCGGCCCTTAAATTGGAATTCACTATTTTATTTTCCATTTCTATTTAATTGAATAAAACAAACTCGTAAGAAGGGCTTATAAGATAAAGATGAAACTTATTCCAAAATACATTAATATCCTTTTATTAGTATCATAAGATCTCTCTTTTTCTTTATTGCAACATATTGAAATGTTTATCTATGTCCAACAAATACAAGATCTCTAAAAGTTATCAATTTTACAATCCAATATACATAGGTAATTACGAAATTTCCAAATGAATTGCAAAAACTACTTATGTGAAATTTAATTGTGGCTTACATTTGCTACAGACTTGCAAGTTTGTCTTTTGCTGCCATTTTTATTCTTACCATTAATTAAAAACATTAAAACAAAAAAAAATTTCTCCCAAATCGTGTTAATTTATTTTTTTGATTTGAATCAGTAGGATAGGTGGTGAAAGGATTTTTTATACGAATCCAACAAAACTTCTTGGTAATTGTCCAACAATAAAACCCTTATCTTCTCTCATTAATAAACTAGAAGTATATCGGTCAATATTCTTGAAAGCCTATAAATCACTTCAAATCCCTATCGAATCAAATCCATCAATGTTTCACCTCAAGTGATTTTCCAACTACAAAATTCCTCATGTTAATTATGCAATCATTTTCCAAAGCTCATTTTGCTGAGGCTTCATGTATATTTATTTATTTTTTTACTGTTCTCTCCGTCTCCTGTACCCTATCCATGTAGCACTTATAGAATATTAATTTATTCAAATTACGCCCTGCGGAAGCACGCTACACCAATCCACTTAGAAAAACGTTTCCACTTGCATCTAATTGTAGCTCGGGTAAACATTCCCTTACAACACAAATGTATATAGCGGTTGTGTGTATCTCTCTCTTTCTCTCTCTCTTAGACACCAGAAAGCAAAATATATTATAACCTGGAAACAAGCAAACAACAACAACATCATCATCATCATCATCTTCGTCCTGTATACACACTCAAAACTTTTTTATAAAAAAAAAATATGTAAAAAAAAGAATACACTCTTATACACAAAAAAAAAAAGAATGAATGAAAAAATGCAAAACCCTAACATCAGGAAGAGAAAAACTTTACAAAACACATTACAAACTAATTAAGTTATAATAAATTAATATTCCCTTGCAGTTGTGCTGGCTTGTTGCTCACAGGAAACGGATGCCGTTCGTCGTGTCCTTAGAGGCCGTAGAACTCTCACTCGACAATATTACAGTAAGTATATGTACAAACACAGCATAAGTAAGGGTCCCTTGCTTTTATTTAAGGTGGAAATTGCTTGAAATAAGTACAAAATCCTTTTGTAAATTTTCATCCAAAAGGACCTCTTTGCTTTCATAATAATGTATCTACAAGTATCCTTCTTCTAATCAAAGAATGTTTGTTTTCTTTTTTTTTTATTCTTTTTTTGTAGCTGGACTTCCAATACCCGGTTGGGCGTTGATTTTAATTTTAGCCATTGTTGAACTCGCATTGGGCGCCATTCTGTATTTTGCCATGCGGAAAGTTATTCTTTCGTCTTCTGTCGAACGTACGAACACATACGCCCCAGCAATGACGGATGAAGTTTAAAAAAAAAATAAATGTGTGTGAGCCGAGGATCTTCTTTTTAATATATTTTTTTAAATTTTAGTGGAGACAAAACAAAAAAATAAAAGAATTAAATTAAAATTAGAAAAATAAACTTTATAAAAGTTTTAGTTTGTTTCTCTCCTAGAGACGCTTAATTAAAAAAAGCATGTACTTTTTTTTTGTTATTTTGTAAAGTTTTCACTTCCGCTATGTGTGTGCTTTTTTGATCTATAAGAACGAACTTTATTTATTTTACGATTCATTGTTGTCCCGTTTGTATAATATTTTATTAGACAGGAGGTTTGGGGCAAAAGAAGAGACAAACTCGCAAAACCGGAAAAACAAAAGATTGCCTTTTCCGGAGTTGTATTTGTATCTCGTGTTTCCGCATTCAGGCACACAATGTTGTATAAATATATTTTTTTTTTATTTCTATGTTTAATGTTTTTGTTTTTAATTTCAAAATAAAATAGAGTGGAGTGACACTTTTTTAGTATTATTTGTGGAGGTGGTTGGGTTTAGTGGGTGTCTTTTAGTTGAAAAATACAAAGTTTTTATTTTTCATTTATGCTGTTAGTTAAATTAAAAGTTTTGTTACGGTATGATGGAGTTTTTTTTTTTTTTTTAATAAAAACGAGTTCAATTTTGACGGCAACATGAAATTTGGGAATGTTCATAAACAATTTCAAATATGAAGGAGAACAAATAGAGAATATTCCAATGCATATTTGCTAATTTATTATTTTGAGGTATGAATATTTGAAGTTTGTTTTTGTTGGATGGAACTGTCTTTTAGATTGAAAAAAAGTACGTATACGCCAAAGTGACCATAAAAATTGAAATGTTAAAAATGATACAATAAAACAAAATAGAATGAAATAAAATAAAACAACATAAAAAAAATAAAATAAATTAAAAAAGTATAGTTTTAAAAATTCTTTTGGTTCTTGAAATTATTTGGAAAAAAAAAAAAAATTTACTGAAATTTCAGAAAAATAATGTAGTATGTGCTTTATAAAATACCCATGCAAAGCCAGCTAGGTAATAAACTATGACCGAACAAAATTTATTAAAAAAAAAAAAAACAATACAAAAATTAAAAATTTCGAAAAAAATTTGTATTTGAGGTCATTTTTTCTTTTTTGAACATTTTGTGAAAATCCGTAAAATGGCCTAACTTGAATATATTTTTTTAAGGTATCTCAAAATGAGGGAAACAATTTTTTTAAGGTCAACTTTATTTTTTTTGCAAAGAAAAAAACAATTTTTATTTTGAATATACATATTGGTTTGATGATATTTCCAAAATGATAAGGCCAATAAGTCACTTGAAAAATTAGATCACTAAACAATTAGAATGAAGCTTTTGATTGCTTTGTTCTTTAAAATAAGAAAATGGTTCACTGAAATAAAGTCTATCGAAAATTAAAAAAAAAAAAAATCAGAAATTCTTTCATTTTTTTGGGCTAATGTATTTGGAGGTATGGCATTCAGAAGGATGTATGCAGCGGGATTTATCGACCGCTTGATGGCATTGGTTCAACTGATTGTCACTTTGTAAGTTATTATCAATCTGTTGAGCTCAATTTCGATAGAGTGAATAATAAATAAGGATATTGACCTTTTGTTTTTTACGCTTTTTTAACAGGATGAAAGTTCCGCTCCGAAAGTGAAACAACAAAAACGGGGGTAGACTTAAGTCGAGGACTTTTATATTTCTTGTTAAGTTGTATTTTATAGGAAATCATACTTTATATAAAGGGATCTTAAACATCGATGATTTTTGTTTAAAGTTAAACGCACACAAAAAATCAAATAAATGCTAGTGCACTGTTATCTTCTTATGACAAAAAAATAAGCGAGTGAGGGTTGTACTTGCTTTGGTACATATACTTATACTGCTTACTTCTTGCAGAAAAATCCCAGTTAAATAATGACTATCCCCAGCTTTTTTAAATTAAAGTTATCAAGTTTTTTTTTTTTTTGAAAAACTAAGTACAAATGCAATATTGAACAGCCCGACTTTTATTTTTGTCGCCTAGCGTTATCAGAAATAAAAACTTTTCAGATTTCTTTCACCACATCTTTTATCATTTTTAGGACTTTCAATGATGTGAAAATATAGAAGATACTAGAAAAATAGAAAACACATCAGAATTTACTGTCGATCCGAAAAATGCGTTTATTTTGATTGCTTAGGTTTTTTAATATTTTCAACTAAAAAAACAGTTTTTTTTCAACATTACCTATCTTGAACTAAGTGATTCAAAAAAATGCTGTTTTGAAATTTTCAAAACTAAAAAATGTTTTTTATCGAAATTTTTTAAAATCGAAAAATTTATAATTTGCTTTACACAAAGTTAAAACTTACTTGAAACATAAATTCACAACATTTTATCAAAATTAAAAAAAAAAAAAAATAAAAATAAAAACCAAAACCAACTTTAAAAAAAAATGTTCTCAATATTTTAAGAGCGGGCGGCCACTGCAGAAACGCTCAACTCATCGAGCTAAGAAAATTTCAAATGGGGAATTAAAGAGGGCTATTAGTAGTGACGAAAACCACAAGTCTTTCCGTCCGCATCCTGGCACGATTCGCGTGGTAAAGTGCATTATGCATCTCAAAGACTTAAAAGACGATATTGGTGTAATATTGTCAGCTATCAAAATTCAGAGGTCTTCCTCTTCAGAGGTAAAAGTGTGGCAGAGGTAAAACTAAGCACTTTCCTGACACAGAAGTTTTTTTAGTCATGTTGATAGTTTTTTGAAGTTATACTTCTTATGGGACGGTGGGTATGAAAATTTTCTTTTTGACAAGAATGTCAAAGGGATTATGACGCGATCGACAATTGGGCAGCAGGGCTGTCGTTTTACCTTTAGAGTTTTCAGTACTTTAGTATGTAAAAATGCAGTACGCTGCAGTTGAATGTGGCAAGTTGCATGTGGCAAGTTGCATGTGGCAAGTTGCATGTGGCAAGTTGCATGCTGCAAGTTGTAAATTTCACAGAATAAATTGAAAACAGCATGGACGCAAGGAGGGTGGAAAAATTAATTTAGTGTTTTGTAGAAAAGGAAAAAACCTAAGTGCGAATTAATTATTTTAATAATAAAAATTAAAAATATCAAATGAAATTAATTTACATATACTGAGTGAGAAGTATAACTTTAGTCGCGTGTTCATTTGTACATACACTCTTTTTTTTTATCCATAGGTACAAAGTATTTTAAAAATTATTAAAATTAAAGGGAAAATTATACAAAAGGTGCGATGCAAATGTTGTTAATATACAGGGTATCCCGGAATGAGATAAGAAGATTCCAACAAACGGGCTCTATCAAGCACACAAAATAAAGAAGAACTTATAAATTTTAAATTCTTACGAATTTTTGACTAAAGCAAAAAAAACACATTTTTTAGAGATTTTAACTGGTGCAGGTTTTCCTAAATACATATCATAAAATCTATGAGTTTTCTGGCAAACTTGTTAACATCTTTTTTTTCATTATTGTTTTCTTCAAAGGAATACATTTATAAAACACTATGTTTATTATACATACATTTATCGAAGAAAATCGGCCCAAAAAAAAAATTATCATGGGTAAGAAACAAATAATTTCCTTTAAAAATTAATGTCTGAGCAATAAAAAAAGATATTAACATTTTAAAAATGCAGTGGCAAAGAATAGCATTTCTTCTAAAAATCAAGACATTAAGGAAGTTTCTATCTTAAGTAACAATTACATGAGTAAAGGCAAAGTAAGCGTTTTCTTAAATTATTACTAAAGGGTATCAACTTAGCAGATAGAAAGTTACTCGAGAACAATTTTTTTCTTAGAATATACCCAAGAATCATCCCTCAAAATGTAAATGTTGTTATCTCATTCCGTAATAACATATTTTTTCAAAATTTAGAGGTGTGCCAGATCAAATCTTGATATTTCAATCCCCACCCGAATAGCACAGATGGGTTTTAATTTAGCAGATGTAACTCCAGTTAAACAATCTAATTGTTTTCCATTAATTTCAGAAACATATTCTTATACAATATTGTAACCCGAAAAGCCGCATTTCCCCTCTTGATTTGCAACAAATTTGTGGCAATTCTGTTTTATAAAGGTTAAATTTTGTTATTTCTTGGTCTTATTTGTGTTTTCTGAACTAAAAACTGTTTCATGAAAGTTAACCTAATAAGTGTGCAACTAAGAATGAAGTCGAACATCAGCTTTACTTATGTTGTAGAAATGTTAAAGAAAGTAGTGACTTTTATTATTTTTGTTAGGATTTGTTATAATTAAATGAAGTGTTTGTTTTCGAAAACATCTAAAAAGTTTCCCAAAAGTTATTATTCTAATTCTCATAAAATGTTTATGTCTTATGATGTTATAAAAAAGATAAAAGTCTAAAGTACTAAATCAATATAATACGTATAATAATTATGATTGAAAATGAAAGTTTTAGTCGTTTATGAACGGAAATTGTAATGCGATTACTATTTTTATCATAAAGATTAATGTTTTGCCTCTATAAAATTCACGCGCCACATAAATTATTGAAATTAGAGAAATAAATTGAAAATTAACAAATAATAATTTTTTGTATTTAGGTATAAAAGTTGGAAAAACACTGGGTAATGTTAGAAAATGGAATAAACATCCCTTTCCACTGAAATTTAATATGAAACAGCAACAAGAATATGAAAAATCATTTTAAAATTCATCACGTTAAATCATTTCGAATTTTGATGGAAGTCAAAATGGCGCTTGTAGCAAGAAACCAAACTAAAACAAGAGAATTTCAAATTAAAACTTTCATGTTATTAAACATATAACTTGAACAAAATAGAAACTTAATGTTGTAAAACAATCCCTTTCAACCATTTAACAATTTTGGTGCAACAGAGAAATATGCTAGTTTATAGTTTATACTTTGTCAGGCTTGCCATGGGTATTTTTTGTTTACATTTTTCCTATTTTCCACTTTAAGTGTGTTTTTATTTTAAGTCACATTAAACCTTCAAATGCTAATTGCCATCTTTTTTAAAAACACAATAAATATTAAATTAATAAAAAACAAAATGGCTGCTATCACTTTCGATTAAAAAAACATCTGACTTTCTAGGCATCTATTGAAATATGGAACGAATTGTTAAAAAAATATCAAAATTAGATATGACTTTTATTTGTGAAAATTGAATTTTTTATTATGTTGGTATTTGTAATAATATTAAAATATTTTTGTTTTTCCATCCAGAAATCTACAATTTTTGTTTTCTGGCCTGTAAATTTGTTTTATTGTCTTAGGCAACTCTGGCATATAATAACATTTCGTTTTGCTTCCATGGATTTACAACTTAGTACTACAACTAGCATCATCTGTCAAAATGGAATTAACAAAAACTATAATTCGGAGCTCCAGAAACATAACTATAATATCATTTGGAACTCGTTGTTGTTTCAACTTCAATACATAAAAAAATGTTGTAATTCTAGTTCTATATTTGTTAAACCAAACCTTCAAAAACTTAAGTGTAATAAAAACTCTTGAACGAAAAACAAAACAGTTGAGCTACAGTCAGTGTCAGTAAAAAGTTAACAGTTTACATTTAAAATTCTTTTTTGTCTAGATTTGTCCATTAATTTTATTTTAATAGTTTGGAAGTTTTATTTATGTGTTCCTACTTAATGATTTATTTAACATTACACCGGTTAAATATTTGTATGAAAACGTGCTAAATGATTTCGCATGATAATAATTATTATTATAATAGTCTTAGATTTGAGAGGAATTGCTCTGCAATATGTTTTTTTTTATGTTTTGAACAAATATGATAAAATAAATTCATATACGTACCAAAAATAATTGAAATAGCTAGGAAGGTTTTTTTTTTCTTTGAAAACCAATTAATGTGAAACTTTCATTAGACGCTGACTGTATATCTTAATGTTGTAGATGAAAAAAAAAAATGGTTGCTTGACAGTTTGGTTTCACCAAACTATTAATAAACCAGAATAAAACAAAAAACACTGGGTAAAGAAGAAGACAACAAAACATAGAATCGACTGAGTTACATTGATGTTTGATTCTTGTATCTGAAAACTTTTTTTAGTTTGACATTTGCTAAACAAAACTATTGAAAAACCAGCATAAAACAGAAACATCACTGAATGACAAAGATACAAAATTATATTTACTATTAAGTTACATTGATGTTTGAATGTTATATTTGAATCAGTTCTTGATTTGGCATATGTTTAATCAAACTATTGGTGAACAAAACAAAATAAATACATTTAAACATGAAATTGTATACACTACATATTATGTTATAACAACGATTAAGTGCTTAACCCTTTCGGACCCAGCGTTACTCTCATGTGACATTTTTTTAAAAATTCGTAAAAAATATTAAATTAAACAATTTTTTAGGTAACGATGGCTTAATTGAAAGATAATAATGCCTAGTTACCGGATTATTACAAAAAGTTAGTCAAATATCATACCTTTAATTTTTTTTTTTTTATCGAGAAAGGGACTAAAATTCACATTTTTTTTTTTGCAAAAAAAAAATTTTTTTATATATGGTCATAATTTTGAAAAAAAGATATAAAAAATGTTAATGCAGAAAGTGTTTTGTTTTTTTGCTTAGAAGAATTAGCTTACATTATAGTTTCATAAAAAGTTATTTTCTCAGTTCTCCGACTTTTTTTGGTGGTCATAGGCAGTGCAGGTTACTTACATGCAACATGAGAAAAACACATTAGTTTTGCTATTTATTATTTTAAAAAATAACTTTTTGCTATTCATATTTCTTAGTTGTGATGTTTTTGACCCGATAATACCGAAAAAACATTTTTTAAAATTGATTTTCATAGCTTGGGTTCGAAAGGGTTAATTCTATGAGCGTTTATTTGTTGTATGTTGGTTGTTTTGTTTCATTAAATTGTGGAACAATAACCAAAATAAAACAAAAACACCACTTAAGAAGGGATATGCCTGTATACTAGGGTGGATCGATTTTGTTTTTAATATTTTCGATATAAACCATTGATAGAATGTTATCAAGAAGGTATGTCTAACTGAGTGAAAAATCAAAAAATAAGTTACATTGAACTTTTAAATACTTTTTTTTTTTAACAAATACCTTAACTAATTATTTAAATGGAGAGCTAAACAATTCATGTTTTTTAATTCATAACGCATTTGTTCAGATTTTTCCTAGAGAGAGAATTAAAAGTCAAATATAACTTTTTTTATATTTTACACTCAGTGACAACTTTTTATAAATGACCGAAGTCAAAAAAAAAAAAAAAAACTAAAGTTAAATCGACCCACCCTAACGCTCAATAAGGAAGTTCAAGTATATTTGTTTAATAAAGACATCGAATAAAATGTAGATTGTAAATATAAAAATATAAATAAAAAAGTTAATGCTTTCTTAAAAATTGTATTGTTGGTACAAAAAATGATTTTAATTTGTCTTTTACCAACTACTTGAACCATTCCAATGTTATTTAAATATTTTGTTCCATCCTCAAATATTCTAATTAGTATCATAGTTTGAGTGATGTTGTTAAATCGTTTTTTATGTATTTAAAATTATTCAAAACTAAAGATTTTAATTTAGTTACTCACTTGTTATAAGAGAATGCTGCATAAAGGTTTTATCAACATTTTAGTTGAAAGAAACCAAAATCGAAATTGAATAAGAGTAAATATAACTTTTTACCAACTTTTAACTTGAAGACTTGTTTATAATATCTAAACAACATCTGATTTTTTAAAGAAACAAGTTTGAACTTAATTAAAACCTATAAACAGCATTTCGAATAAAAAAGTTTCAAACAATTTTTTGGATACAAAAATAAAACTGAGTTACAACGGCATTCGTTTCAGATAACCTCAGTATGATACAAATGCAACAAAAATCTTGTTGCAAATCGTATTTTGTGCTATTCGGGCAGCCTCTGGGAACGTTTGAAGTGAAAAATTCTCCTAACCTTAAAACAGGCTGCATGACCTAACCTCCAATTTGTGACTTGTTAGACCTTTGGTTTTCAAAAGGAGACATTATTAGCTTTAATTTGAAATTCTGCAGTGGCCGCCCGGTCTATTTTGTATTAGGTATGTAAAAAAGTGATTCAAGTTAAATCTGAAGAAGTCTGCTTTTGCCGGGATTCGTTAAAATTATCGTTTTTTTTTATTCCACGCCTCTCCCACCCTTTTGCCGATCATCTTTTGCGATGCAATCGGTTTTCCCACTATTTAAACCAATAATCCTGAATTTGCTCATTACTCATATTCTGCTAATATTCTAATTTTTATCCGCAGCGAACATTGAACTCTCACGGAAGTTTTAATTTAATCAATATGAGTTATCTTTTATTTGAAATTAAATATTGCAAAAAAAACCAAACAATTGTTTACGCCTGAGCTTAACAAAATACCAATGTTTTAATTTATTTAATTGTTTATGAAAATCCTGTTAACTTATGGCTTTCAAAATTCGAAAAGCTAATCCACAAAGAATTAATTTAATTTATGCATTAATTGAAATAAAACAAAAATAAAACCCATTTGACAAGGTAGAAAAAAAGATAAATATTTCACTCCAATTTCAAACTTGGAGAAAAAATAAAATTTTGTTTTCAGCTATTTTCCAAGTCTACTAAAAAAAAAAACACAAAACTAATTTCATTGCAAATCAATACCAATTAAGAAAAGTTACAAAATATAAGAATTTTATTTCAAATTGAATGATACACTCACTGAGATATAAAAAAAAAAATTGAAAAAAAAAACAATTTTACAAATAAAATTGTTTGTTTGTTTGCTTATTTTTTTTTTCCAATCGAACTATTCCTCTTTGACTCGAATATATATATATTTATAATATGCCCTCTGCTTGTGTCCATTTAAGAGGACATTCTCTGATGATATCGGCCATTTCACAGTCAATTAGTCGTCCAGTTGACAGAGACAAGCAGTGCCTCGATTTATCCAGTGCGTAGAAGTAACTTTGCTCTTCAGCTGAATGTACATAACAAAGTTAGTGGAATGTCCTGTTGTGGACAATACTCCCCGGCGTTCACTTGTTTTGTAGATGGGGCAGTCGTACGTCCTCAAGCTGCTGCTGCTACTGGATGAAGCACCCACGCCATCGTCATCTCCAAAGCCAGCCTCAGACTTGAGGACTGGCATCATCAAGATAATTGGCAGAGTATCAAACAGTATTTTCGAAAACGATTCATCCAAGCATTTAAGTTCTCGATTCCAGCGGGCGCCCTCCAGGAATAGGCCCTGTGAATTGAAGTGAAATAATGGAAAATAAATACTCTCGACGGAAGTCAACATGCCAATGCCAAAGCATATAGAAACAATATATACCAGGAATATAGCAGGATCAGGAGAAGGAGTATAAAAAAAAAAGAAACAGAAGCAGAAACAGGAAGTATAATGGTAATGGGGGTATTGGTAGAAAAAACAAAAACAATAACAACAAAACAACAATAAGGAGATATGAGTGTTGGGTAGAAAATTCAAAGAATAGACTTTGGACGATGAAAAATCTGGCTTTGGAGATGCGGCATAGGGCGGAAGGAAGAAGATATTTTTGTTTCATTATATTCTTGTCTTACGTCAAAGGAAATTGTGTCCTCATTATTGGCCTTTTGTTCCTTTTTTGGTTATTGAAATGTTTGTTTGGTTTGAATTTTTGGAATTTGATGGTAATAGACATTTTTTTGGTGAAGATGTATCGAGTTATGCATATGTGTGTAATAGAAATAGACATTATTTCCAGTAACATTATTTTCAATGGCAACAAAAAAGAAAAGTAAAACCGGAAACGAAAAAGTTTTCTTGTGTTTTTTTTTCAAAAATTAATTTACAAATAAATTGTTACCTTAACATAAGCTCCCAATTCTGGAGACTCTTCTTGATCTGTTTCAAAGTTAGTCACATTGAATTGAACACCAATCAAATCAATTTGATAGCGATGTTTGCGGGAGTAGTTCTGAAGGACACCGGTGATAAATGATTGAGTGAAATAGAAACCAGATAGCCAATAGACAGTGGGTTCGCCATGGTCAATCCATCTTTGGAAGAATTGTAATCTGTTAGGAAGAAGAAAAATCAAGATGTTAGATATTTTTGTTTTCTGTGTAAAAGGTCAGAAGTTTTTATAGTTTGGTGGATGATTTATGTTTAAATAAATGATGATGACAATTGAACTTTGAAATAAAATTTTGTATCTTTTAACGGAAAGGAAGATATGAGATTTGTTAAGTCGGCTTTGGGTTCATTTTGAATAATTACCTAACTCTTTCAAAAATGTAGAATGTATGAAAAATAATATCATGACTTCCTTATTAAGATTTGAAGTTTTTTGCTGAAATGAAACAAATTGGACTGTATTATTGCCATATAACCGTTTTCATGATTTCTGTCTTTCTCCTAAGCGACACGACCGTTTTCAATGAATACAAATTTTTTTACAAAAAAGTTTTAGTTGCTTAAAAATTTTCAAAAAAAAAATACTTTCGGATTTTGAAAAAAAAAAAAACGTTCAGAATTTAATTTTTGAAAACGGACCAATGATTTTTATTGAAACTTTGTTTTTATGTGTCGATTAATATTTTCTGATAAATGGCATATACAATTTTCCTTTTCAAAATACTTTTTGGACTTCGTTTCGTATGAATTTTGTTCATTGAATATGAACAGTTAAACCTAAATCCAAGATCGAAAATATTTTATATACCTATTGTTTCGAAAAAGAAAATTCTATAAACGCTTATTCTATCCGTCATTTTGGAGCCACCATTTTGAATAAAAAGAAAATTGGAAGCTTTTTCGTATTTCTCATACTAATAGTGCTTCAGTGTACTAAATTTCGTGACTTTTCATCAAGAAATGGACGTGCAAATGATTTTTGAAGCCAAAAAGCACCAGAGGAACCACTGTGGGGCGACGAGAACGATAAATAGCCAAACCTTCTTGACCGAAAGATTTTTATTTCTTCAGCGAGTAAATAATTTTTGCTGATTGTGTCAACTTAATTTTTTTTTTTGCATATTTGGTAAAAGTAATTATATTTACCAAATAGTCTATAAATATGAAATATATCGTAAAAATAGGATTTTTGCCAAATTCCGACAAATTTCGAAACACATGCATGACCGAAATCCTTTTAATTTGAATCATTTTTTCCACTTAATATATAGCTCATACAATGTCTTAAGCAATTATATTAAAAAAATAAGATGTTAGGGTGGTCAAATTTTTTTTGTGAAAATATCATTTTAAAAATTTTATTTTCAAGTTTCAGTTCCAATGTGCGACCGGAAAATATGAACCAATTTTGATAATTTTTTTTTAAAACCCTTCTTAGTTTTTACCATACGCAACTTTTTTTTTGGAAATTTGCTCTCTCACATCAATGGTTTTTGGGTCACTGTGGTGTATGAGTAATTTTTTTTTTAAACAAAAACACGTGATATAGTTTCTGTCGATGATCAAATAATCTTACCAATTCATTATTTTCCAGATAGAAATACCATCAGCTACCACCCCCCTCTATCTTACTTTAAATGCCGGTTTATAAAAAAAACGTAATTAGGTGATTTTTGTAGACTTCGGACAATTATTGCGCGACACAAAATGTATAAAAAGAAAACTTAAAACGTACTTATCTTACCTTGCCAAAAAATCACTTATATAGCTTGCCAGTGGCTTCAACGATGGATAGCTCTTCGACAACCAAGCTCGAGGTAATTGCCCAACAATCATTGCTGAATGAACTCTCTCCAACTCCGGTATCATAGCAATTTGCCCTTGTACAGCTTTTTGCACATTATTGAGACTCTTCCTCAGATAATCCAAAAGTCGATTAAACCTATAATGACAAGTTCATCCAAAAGATATACAAAGGCAAATAAACAAAAAATTTTATTTCAATAAACAAAATAAATAACTGTCTATGCACATTATTACATACAACATACACTACACACATCCTTCAATCATGAAGAGAGAGGAAGTTCTTTTATAGAAATAAAAATAAACAAACAGGATAAGCTGTGACACGACTTTGTCGTCATTCGTCTAGGATTATCCTGGCCGCATTATTTGTCATTTTTCTTTATTTTTATTTTTTTCTCTGTCTTAAAAGGAAGAAGATGGAAAAAAAAGAAATATTCTATAACACGACAGCAATAGTATCTACTACGACTAACGCCAGTACTGAAACTACTGACACGTTTTCTCGAAAATCATTGTTTGCTACGCTTTTATTGAAAAAGCAAGACAAACAACAACAATAACCTCCTAGAAAGACAGAGAGAAAAACCATAAAAAAAAAATCAAAAAAAAAAAAAAAAAACGAGAAAAAAAAACCATCCTTATTTACCTTATGAGCTCCTGGCGTAGAACCGTATTCATGGAATTCGTATAAACAACAGGATATTTGCGGGAAACCTCTTCAATATCGTAGGGTTGTGGTAAACGGCTTAGGATCTCCTTACATACATGGTATGCAGGATCCTCAGCCGTATCTGTGGCCGACGATGCTCTCGTCGATGCCAACAGTTCAGTTTGTGTCAGGAGAACTCCCTGAAGAAGCTGTTTTGTTCCAATTTGTTCCCCAATAAAAAATGATGTTGGTAAAACGGTATATAGGTGATGGTGGTGGTTGCGTTGTAAGAGATTGAAATTCAGGATACACGTGTTTGTTATTGAATTCGGATGGAAACAGTAGCAATGCCAAAAAAAGAGAAAATACAAAAAAAAACAAAAATAGAAAAAAAATAAATTGGAAATTGTATTTTATCTTAGATATCATCCGTTTGACGTGGAAACGACAATGGTAAAAGGTTTTTTTTCGGGTGAATTTCATAAGAAACATTGGTTGTCGTTAATTCGAACGAAATTTTTCTTCTTCTCGTACTTCTTTAAATAAAAACTTGCTAAAACAACAGTTACATTTACAGCTACGCAATTACGAAACTCGTTTCTGCCATGAAAAAATGGAGTAGGATATCGCTACCCCACAACTCATGAGTACTTCCAACATGACGCTCTCAATAGTTGAGAGTTGAGTTAGCTTAGGCAACACAGGAGCATTACATTAGAGTAATCTAACCGCTTCTACTTTTTTAACTTAACACAAATTTCTCAGTTTTTCTAGCGCCTTGAGACTCGAGGAATAAAATTACTGAACAACAAAGGTTGTTGTTTCTACTTTTTTTAACTGTTTTTCATTTTTATAAATTTTTTTTGGTGAGTTGTCGTTTGATTGCTTGTCCGACCTCTTAATATCACTCTCTTTCACATTACAGTGGAATTAATAGGAATGAGGTCTAGTAGGAGATATGCAAAACACCATAAATTGGGCTTGAGTGGACATCAATTCTGGCAGCACGAAGGGTTTCGCTTTTTCAACCAAATAAACAAAAAATAAACTGATCAAACAAAATCTTAAAGCAGAACCAAAAGTATTCAGTCTTAATAAGATTGTAGCTTAAGAATTTGTTGTGACAACTTTTGCGTCACTATGTAGTTTTAGTGAAGTAAGACTTACCTTATCCTGGAGTTTAACGTTTTAGGCTCTAAATTTAAGAACATGATGTAGATCTGCACAAAGAAGAAAGGTGATTCTACAACTCAATTCAAATGCCTCAATAGTTTTGGTTTTTTAAGTTTTATTGACTTCGAAATTTTAATTCTATTCACAATTTCATTTTTAAGTTTTTCTTAAGTTTTAAATTCTACCAGATTGCTTACAATAATATAATTTAACAATTTTTTCAACAATTTTTTATATGTTAAAAACTGCCTCAATATAAACAGGGTTACACTTAACCTAATCAGGGTCAGGCCATCTCAACGCATTTGAAAATGTTCGTATTGACTCTAGAAACGCTTTTGGATTTAGGTACATACTTTACATGGAGATGTCAGAACAGTTTAACATTGACCTCTTTTGGGTGCCGGGTCACAGAGATATTCTGGGAAACTGCGAAGCAGATGAACTCTCCAGAAATGGAACTCTAATACCAATTTTACCCAACAAGGCAATATTGAAATACTAATCGCAACGTGCAAACTCATGCTGAAGCAAGAAGCAATAGAGACAACAAACATAAAATGGTCAAACATTATAACATGCCAAACGACCAAGCAGATCTGGCCTAGGCTAGATCCAAAACGTTCAAAAAATTTACTATCTCTAAGCAGATTGCATATCAGCTCTGTAATACGTGTATTAACAGGACCCGGTCTCATAGGTAGACACGCCATAAGATTTGGCGTAGTCTCTTACGACTTCTGTAGAAGTTGCCTTGATGAGGAAGAAGAAGAAACAATCCAACATCTTCTCTGCTCATGTCCTGCCCTTTCCAGTAGACGTAAAAAATACTTGAAAAATATTTCTTACAAGATTAATGTTATAGAATAAGAGATTGCTGCGTTAGTATTTAACGTGTTGAATAAATAAAATAGTGGCTAAAAAATAGTGATACGAGTGAACTAATTAATACTGACATCTTCAACCTTAACCGTTTCATTAAAAGCTCCAACTGGTTTAGTTAGGAATTTCCTTGCAAATTCATGGTATCATAACGGACCAATAAGTGGTCTAAGTGTGTCAGTCGTTTTCCTGACAGCCATTTCTACCTAACCTAACTTACATACTTTTAAAGTAGGACTCATGCACTTAAATTACTACTTTGTAGAGGCTTAATTCTAGATACTTCTTTTCATTGCACTTCAAAAAAAGTTTAAAGTCTATGCTTTAATTCGGTGAATTTTTTATTGAATACCGCTTAGTTTCTCATACAACCTGAAATCTTCTTTAAAAAAAATAAAACCAACAATTCTAAAAAGTTTTTGGTTTACAACTTTTTGTAGGGAAATGAGAGAGATTTAGAAAAAAGATCTAAAGCTTACTTCATGATTTCCCTCTGTTCAATTCATATTTTCAATTTTGAGAAAAATGTATAGATATTATTAATTTTAAGAATTGAACAAAATTTGCTGTGTAGATACGTGGTTCAGGCAGAAACGGGACGATTTGACACTTTTATCTGCTGGAAAAAAATGAAAAAAATCAAAAATGTCACTTAACCTCTTCTTCTTCTGATGTCTTCGATTTTAACTATATACATACATATTATGGGTTTTTTCATGGATGCCAGTCAAATACAAATATCAAAATCGGTTCACCCAGTCGAAAGTTTTGAAGTAAAATACATATAAATGTATATAAAAATATTGTCGAATTGAGAACCTCCTCCTTTTTGGGATTTGGGATGATTTAAAAATTGATTTTTTAATTTTTTTCTCGATTTAAATCGTGAATAACTGCTTCAGAACTCCATTTAGGGAAAATTACTACAAGACCTTTTTTGTAGAGAATTAAATTTCCCATAAGAATCTGTCGTGGTTTTATTTTTCTATTCACTTATTTGCTCATCACAAAATTCCAAAGTGAAACAGTCAAATTGAAAAAACACTTCGATTTAAAAAGCTTAATTACTCGAATACGGCTCGTCTGACGAAAATTTTCAATGATCTTTTTTGTGGGAAATTTAATTTTATATAAGAAAAAATGAACAGAAATTTTTTTTACTTTGATCGTCTAGCAGTTCTGTTGTAAAACATCATATCATGTATAAAAATAAAAAACACCGATGATAGACCTCTCAAAATTTTTTTTAACGGCTCAAATTTTCACCAATTTTTTTTTTTCATCATCCTGAACAAGATTTTCGAAGTAACTTTCAAAAAAAAAAATATTTTATTTTTTTGGCCCAGTCTAATATAATATATGTATACAGGGTGTCCCAAAAGTAATGGATCAAAAGATATATGCTGATAGGGCTACTTAAGGGCTCTCAGAATTTGGTAACTTGTTCATCCCAAATCCTTACGGTTTTCGATTTAATGCAATTCTTGTGAAATTTCGAAAAATCCCTACTTTGCAACAGTATTATGCTTCCTGCGCCCATTATTGATTTTTGTTTTTTAAAATTCTTTTACAAAAACATTGGCAAATAATTAGGAACAATTAATTATTCAAAATGTTTTTTTATCCCATACGCCATTTCGCTGCAAATTAACTAACAGTTTCAAGTTTTATAAAAAATCAATTTCTAACTTTTATTTGAGATCAACACCGCAAAAAAATTTGTACGGTGTGAGAATGGTTTAGTATTTTAAAAAGTTGCCCTGTTATTCTAGTTTTCAAAAATGTATAAAAGTTCGCAAAGTTGCAGTTAGATCGCATAATATTACAATTTGAATTCAACAAAACAGGGTTTTTCAGAACAAAAAACAACAAAAAATAAACACATTTTCTCGAACTGTTATTTGTTTATTTTTCTTTGAACAAAAGCCTCTATTTTTGTTTGTATTTTTGCTCTCAAAAACCCTGTTTTGTTGAATTCAAATTGTAATATTATGCGATCTAACTGCAACTTTGCGAACTTTTATACATTTTTGAAAACTAGAATAACAGGGCAACTTTTTAAAATACTAAACCATTCTCACACCGTACAAATTTTTTTGCGGTGTTGATCTCAAATAAAAGTTAGAAATTGATTTTTTATAAAACTTGAAACTGTTAGTTAATTTGCAGCGAAATGGCGTATGGGATAAAAAAACATTTTGAATAATTAATTGTTCCTAATTATTTGCCAATGTTTTTGTAAAAGAATTTTAAAAAACAAAAATCAATAATGGGCGCAGGAAGCATTATACTGTTGCAAAGTAGGGATTTTTCGAAATTTCACAAGAATTGCATTAAATCGAAAACCGTAAGGATTTGGGATGAACAAGTTACCAAATTCTGAGAGCCCTTAAGTAGACCTATCAGCATATTTCTTTTGATCCATTACTTTTGGGACACCCTGTATATATCGGGCAATTGCCCGAAAATTTTTTCAGACTGCAATTGCCCGAAAATTTCCCGAATACTTGAGTATAAAAATGCTTAGTCATCAACTGGTAGAAATAGAAAGTTCTTAGAGCTTCGATTGCTTCGGGAAAAAGGAGACTTTGCACCGTAAACTAAGAGGAAAAACTTACCCCACCCAAAAACACGCTTTTTTCTATTTTCTATTAGAAAGAAACTCAGAAACCCTTGTTTTCGAGACATTTATTTAAACTCATTTTTCAAATCGGCTATAGGGGGAAGTGGTCACCCTTCGTACAGTTTTTACTTATTTATTTTTAGTTATTTATTTACTCACTCCAGCTTCAGGAAAATGGACTTTATTTGTAATATGTATATTATTACACTTTACAAAAAAATTTGACACTTCCAAGTCAAAGGCTTAAATAGTTATAGCCATTTTACTGGGACTAGATTTTTGTACGAATCCTCCCCACCCGTGGGGTACCTTCGTACAGCACATGGGGTACATTCGTACAGGATATTTAAAACGTTAATTTGACTAACTTTTGATTTGTCAAATGCCAAATATGAGTTTTAAAACATTTAATTACTTATTAATTTATTAATTAATTGAACTTGAATCAGAAAAAAACAAAAACAAATAAAAAACTTAATTTTTCGCGATTCGATGATTCTGAAACAAATTATTATTTACATATATAAAAATACCAACCTTAATTTACTATAGAATGCGAAAAACTTATTATAGAGGTTTAAATTTCATTTCAATAAAACTGTAACTCCGTGTTTTGATTGTTATCTCATCAAGAAAATTTACTGGCGGGCATACGTATGCATACGAATGTGCCCCATGTTTGACTGTACGAATGCTCCCCAAGCTGTACATAATGCAGAAAAATCGATTTTTGAAAAAATGTACTGAGATTTTGCAATATTTATAATTAAAACACAAATTTAACACTTTAAACAACAATTCTTCATTACTGTTTAGCCAAAAACATACTAAACTTAAACACAACATGACATCAAATGTACATAAAAAAATTACTCAGAGCACTAAAAAACACTAAAAGTCTTGTGGCGACCGAATCCGTTGCACTTAGGATTCAAAATTTATCTAGCAGCTCGGCGCCTACTATGTCTATGCACACTAGTAAGCACGTGTTTGAATACCGTTTAGTTTTTGTTTTAAGCTCACTGTACGAAGGGTGACCGTGTACGAAGGGTGACCACTTCCCCCTACCTATAATAAATTTTTTGAAGTCTTATACTTACTTTCTTAACATCTACAATCATTAATTTGTTGTATTCTGTTAAAAAATAAAACAGCCACTTGTTTGAAGTACATTTCTGAAGACTGCTTTGGAAGAAATTGAGCAGAATGTGAGAAAATAAAATTTTATCCTTTTAAGTTTTTCTTTAGGAAAACGGACTTTCGAAAAATTCGTAACAAGTAGAAAACATATTTCATTCCAAAACTTTGAGAACTTATTCTTTAGAAAGCATGTATGTATTTTTCGTATTTCGTTGAAAACACGCAATCAAAATTTCTATTGAAATCCACCCAAAAAATTCTTAAAAACAAACCAAAAGAATTCGAAAAAAATAAAGAACAAAAAAAGGACAATCTCTTCGAAAGCGCGCTGTGAAAATTTGCTTACACTATTCGTTTCCTTATTATTACGATTTATATCAGCGTTTTCGTGTAAACCGAAAACTTCCGGATGTGGGCTAAGTGGAAAGCTTGAGATATAGTCGACACTGAAGATACGAGCAGGATTCTCTGGTATGCAGTAGTCACCGGATTGTGATAGGGGATAACTGTTAAAAAAAAAATAGAAAATAAATAAAAATGTAAAAAATAAAGAAACTATTTTAGATTTTGTGGTTTCTAAAGGATATTTTCATCATTTGAGTACAAATTGGCGGATTTACTTGTCGATTTCGATGGCATCAGGATTGTAGATTGTATTCAATAGGGAAAGGATTAGACGACGATCTTTGTCGTCGGTGACACGACCACCATAGTTGCATTCTCCGGTTAAATAGATGTGTCCTTGGAATGGTATGCTGTCGGATTGTTTTAAAAACATTTTTAGCTGCAGTAAGGATATTCTGAAAATAATAGAACAAAAATAAATAAAATTCAGTGAGGTGATACTTTACCATGTTGTTTTTTTTGTTTTCTTTTGTTTTGATTCATAGAAAATAGTAAATGGGATAAATAATGTGACAGAATGAAGGCAGATTGATTTATATACAAGTATAACATGGTTTTGGGGTTATCCTAATGTGTGTATTTTATTTATGTATGCGAAAGATTGGATTTTGTGGAAACACGCCTTTAATGGTTGTGAAACAAATATAAATGGTAAGCAGATTTTTGGAAATGCTAAATGGGTAGCTTGTAGCTTCATAATGTGATGATTGTGCTTTCTATGATTAGAGAAAAAACTGTGAGGAGAAGACTTTATTTGTGAAACTCTAGCATGACATAATTTAAGAAAAGAAAATACACATTTGGGGTTTGTTATCTGTAGATCATAAATAGTTGATAATATATCTCACATTCTAAAACTTGTTTCATTTTTCAACTGATAAAGTAGGTACACAAGAGCATTCATAAAAATATCAAATTATTTTGCTAGTGCAAAAGGAGGCAGAAGCTTTGATATTTAATTATGGCAATTAAACTTAATTTTTAGTTTTTATCGATTTACTTGAGGCCAAAAATTAGGTCTTTTTTAAAACTTAAAAGTTTCGAGTTCTGTGAGAATCCCTAAAAGCAAAATTGAAATTTTATTTTCAGGACAAAAATTAAGGGTAGCTGCATTATAACCAAAATGAAAAAAAAAACTTACTTTTCTTAAAAACGGCTCTAACGGTTTTGATACAAAAAAAAATGTGTGTAATAACGTAATACTTTTAAAGTAAAACAATATTTTTAACTGTTATTTATAAAACATGTCATTAAAGAGTCTTCGTTTCTGACTTGCTTTACAAAATTTTCAAAAATCACATTTTTGATAATAATTTAATTTTTTATTAACAATCTATTTTTTTTTATTTTTAAGTGTTGATTAATATTTTTCAACGGCCAACTTGATCTCTTATTGTTGAATTTTTGAACATACATTTTGTTTACCCTTTTTGGGCAGTCTAAAAATTTCTTTTAAATTTTTGAACACTTTTAAAATTAATCGTATTTTTATATTGTTTTCTTTTTTTTTTTAACATTTTTTAGTGATATAAAAAAGTAAAATGTGCAATAGTTATAATATAAATCTTTGGTTTCTAGTTTTTTTTTAGGTACCAAATTTGTAAAAATGTCAAAACCTTGCATTTATTTTTTGTTATTTGTTTAGTATGTCCCTTATTTTGGACAGTGCCGAATATCAACGCACAAACGGGCTATATATTTCGAAATAATTAAAAAAAAAATCATTCTTCACGCTTGAAGGTCATATCAGAACGCTACTTAATTAAAAAAAAATATATTTTTTATTTATAAACAATATTTAACAAAAAAAAAAAAAACAATAAACATCGTTGATTAATAAATATTTTTTTAAGTAAAACACTTCAAAATTACCTGTAATTTATCGATTTATGGAAATATTGAAAATTTAGTTGAGTCAGGTTAATTTTTAAAATAAAAGACACTCTAACATGCATCCTTGTCGTTTTTATTTTTGATTTTAAATGAGTGCTTCAAAAGAGTCTAAAACAAAATGCGCGAATGGGTTTCACTTGCTCTTCTAAAAGTTATAAATTTATATTTATTATGTTTACTTATATTTTTTGCGAAGCACATTAGAATTTTCAACTAGATACTTAATAGATATTTAACTAGATAATTTGGTCACTGTGGCGTATGCGTAATATTTTTGGAATAGTACATTAACCCGAAAAGTACATTTCTTACAGTTAATCAGTTATTAAAAGAGGGAGAAAAGCGCACCATGAATCCCAAATAGATTTTTTAACTCTATTAGATTAATTTAAGTATCTGACTTACTTTTCTAGATCAAGTTATGTTAACTTATCATACAAAATAAAAGCTTAGGCTAAATTTTTCGAAAAAAACTTAACAAAACATGGGTAAACACCTTTTTACTTGTTCCATATTTTTTTTGAAAATTATAAAAAAAAATTAATCTAAAATTGATATGCCAATTTTCGCAAAAAACGGCAACACCAAATTTAATCAAGGCCATTATAGCTGCTTTCAAGATAATTGCAACACTTCAATAATTTTATACGGGAGGTATAACTTTTTAAGAAATTATAAACTTTTACAGTAATTAAAAAATCAGGCAGACAGTAGAAAAGTCATCTCATTATACATAAGTTTATAAATTATTGTGAAGCTAAATGTTGTATAATCAAGAATTTATCTATCTATGTTTGTATACATATATCTAAGTAAGTCTTGGAAAATTCAATTCAAAACCATCTGTACAAAACATCAAGTAAATCCATTCAAGAACGGACGGTTAACGTAAACAAAACTACTTTTATGAAATTCTCCATCAGCGTATTGTTGGTTTTGGTTAAAACACGAAAGTTATCAAAGGATTGTCTAGATTATTTAAAAAAAAATGTAGGTACGTGTTTTTTTTTTCAAAATTTTTCGTAATAAAATATAAATTAATATTTGAAGATTTATTGATGACGGTTGCCAACCAAAACTCAGTAATTCACATTGTTTTCCTTAAAAAAATTAAGTTCATCTTTAATTTATTATTTAACTTATAAAATTAAAGAAAAGTTTTTGAAAAAAAGTGTTTTTGTTCACAAAATAATTAATTTATATTAAAAAAAAAATAGCAACAGCAGAAATTTTTAACCCAAAGAGGTAAAATTATTTAAAATAATCGACTTTAGAAAGAAAAGATTATCAAATTCGGAGTTGTGCGGCCAATTTCCTGATATTACCATTTTGCAGCTTTTTGAAATATTGTTTAAATTTTTTTTTTATTAATTTTTTAAGAATTTTATTACAAAATTCCGTAAAAGTAAATAATAATTCATTATGTAGATATGTAAGTATGTATATTATTTCGAATACCGACGCGGAAAAATAATAGCTAGTGAAAGCTAAGTTGAGATTTTTTAAATTTTCAAACTTGTTATTTCCTAGTCCTTCCTTCTTATGTTTTTAAATTTCCATAGGGGGTTGCAAAAACTGACTTTTAAATTTACCAAACATTTCCCAATTACCTCCATAAATTTGTGTATTTTACATTTTTTGATTATATTAAATATGACTCTTTTAATTTTTTAACAAATAGGTATAGTCTATTTAATAGACCCGAGCTCCAGAGCAAAAATAGAACAAATTCGTTCAAGACTTTTTATTGGCGATTATGATTCCTTGGCATACAAGAATACTCCAGCCAAAAGTGCTACTAAATCCGTTGGTGCATTTCTGAGAAAACGGCAACACTGGTCGGTTTTCAGTTTTTTTGATTTAACTCGAAAACCAAGCCTGACTTTGAAATGGTTCAAAGACACTTTTCATAGCAAATTAAATTTTCTGTCAAGTTAAGATGGTTAATAAATTTTAAAAATTATTTTTGACTAAAATTCTAACCTAAAATCAAAGAAAAAAAAGTTAAAAAATTGACAATTTTATTTTTTCTTACTAAATCAAGGGGCATTTTGTGTATGTAGCCGGGACGTCCAAACTTTGTACTAATGAAATAAAGTAGAGGTAAAATCCTTTGATAATATGCAATTTTAATTTTTTTTTGTCAAGAAACAACTTGAATGTACCTATTCAAAAATTAGCACTTTTTCTAAATTTTTGACTTTTTTAATTAAAAGCAAGTTTTTAAAACTCGATAAAACGTATTAATTGGTAACTTTAAGACTTTTAAAGTAAACATACTTCGAAGGATTGATTTAATATAAACTAAATATGGCAAACAAAAAAATTTAATTGCATCCTTATGGCCTTTTGTGCAATTTTGTGTATGTGCATTTTTATAAATACGGGTTGAATGGATGGACGGAGAGCCATTAGCTTTGGTCTATTGCATAGAAGAACATTTAATACCAACTCTTTTACTGTTTTCAATGGCCTGAAAAACAATTCTTGAAAAATCTGCGACCAACGAAAAGTTTCTCTTGAAAAACGAAAACAATACTCTAATGAGTTTGAAACAAAATAGCTCAGGCAAATTAGTAAACCCAATTGCACTTTTCGCGGGATAAATTTTTTTCATGGAACGTGTTTAGGTGAATGTCCTAATAGTAAAAGTGAATTTTTTGGTATGATAAGATTTCGGAAACAGCCGCCATCTTGGAAAAGAGGTCGGTGCCGTTTTTATTTTATAACTCCATTTTTACTCATTTAAACCAAAAATGTCCAAGGATAGACTTATTATAAATTAAATTATCTAAAAAATGATATACAAATGAATTCCGTGAACTAGTTAAATTCAATTTTATAGTCGGTCAAAGTCCAGGTTCTTCTCGCAAGGTTAAGACAATATGACATTTTTTCAAATATCCGAAGAACTTTTTATTTGTTTGGGATTTTCTTAAAGAATGAATTATAGCACTTTTAAATATCTATAAAATGAGCCCTTTCTCGTAACTGTAACCAACATAATGTATGAGCCACCTAACGTCGAAGCTCACATTCTACTAGTCAAAAGTGAGAAAATAACAAGTTTTCTTCTATTAGATCGAGCAAATTTTTGAAATGGAGGCATAACCAAAATATAAGTAAACAGTTTGTTAACTATATTCGTCTAAATATTGAAACCTTTATATGGTTTTCGAGGTTTTAAATGAAGTGAATTTTCCAATTAATGTGAATAAGCTAAAGTGACATTATTTATAATTCTAAATATAAGAACTGATGCCCTGTCATTTTTCCTAAACATGAACACCTCAATCTCAGCATTACGATAAGTATAACTCAAGATATGAGGCGTGTAAGCCGTTATGTTTTCGAGACTATTGTGTTTAATTTTTGATTGTTTATTTGAACTATTGAAATGTTCAGTTAAAAAATCGTATATCATGACTTCGACGTTTGGTTGCTTCTGCAATGTGATGGTTACAAAAACAATAAAGGGTTCATTTCATCGATACTTAAAAGTGCTATAATTCATTCTTTAAGAAAATCCCAAACAAATAAAAAGTTCTTCAGATATTTGGAAAAATGTCATATTGTCTTAACCTTGCGAGAAGAACCTGGACTTTGACCGACTATAAAATTGAATTTAACCAGTTCACGGAATTCATTTGTATATCATTTTTTAGATAATTTAATTTATAATAAGTCTATCCTTGGACATTTTTGGTTTAAATGAGTAAAAATGGAGTTATAAAATAAAAACGACACCGACCTCTTTTCCAAGATGGCGGCTGTTCCCGATATCTTATCATCCCAAAAAATTCACTTTTACTATAAGGACATTCACCTAAACACGTTCCATGAAAAAAATTTATCCCGCGAAAAGTGCAATTGGATTTACTAATTTGCCTGAGCTATTTTGTTTCAAACTCATTAGAGTATTGTTTTCGTTTTTCAAGAGAAACTTTTCGTTGGTCGCAGATTTTTCAAGAATTGTTTTTCAGGCCATTGAAAACAGTAAAAGAGTTGGTATTAAATGTTCTTCTATGCAATAGACCAAAGCTAATGGCTCTCCGTCCATCCATTCAACCCGTATTTATAAAAATGCACATACACAAAATTGCACAAAAGGCCATAAGGATGCAATTAAATTTTTTTGTTTGCCATATTTAGTTTATATTAAATCAATCCTTCGAAGTATGTTTACTTTAAAAGTCAAAAAGTTACCAATTAATACGATTTTATCGAGTTTTAAAAACTTGCTTTTAACTAAAAAAGTCAGAAATTTAGAAAAAGTGCTAATTTTTGAATAGGTACATTTAAGTTGTTTCTTGACAAAAAAAAATTAAAATTGCATATTATCAAAGGATTTTACCTCTACTTTATTTCATTAGTACAAAGTTTGGACGTCCCGGCTACATACACAAAATGCCCCTTGATTTAGTAAGAAAAAAATAAAATTGTCAATTTTTTAACTTTTTTTTCTTTGATTTTAGGTTAGAATTTTAGTCAAAAATAATTTTTAAAATTTATTAACCATCTTTACTTGACAGAAAATTTAATTTGCTATGAAAAGTGTCTTTGAACCATTTCAAAGTCAGGCTTGGTTTTCGAGTTAAATCAAAAAAACTGAAAACCGACCAGTGTTGCCGTTTTCTCAGAAATGCACCAACGGATTTAGTAGCACTTTTGGCTGGAGTATTCTTGTATGGCAAGGAATCATAATCAGCAATAAAAACTCTTGAACGAATTTGTTCCATCCAAAAGGGTCTATTCAATAGACTAGTAACACAAATCAAAATAAAAAGAAACTCAATACATAAATTAGGTACTCACTTTAAATCGGATTCATTAAATTCATATGGTATATTCCATCCCAATGGTCCGAATTCCCTTCGTTCCTGAACAATTGCATGAAAGAATACCAATGCAAATACACCCCGCAGCCAACACTTGCGCGCATTTGGTTTGCCAATAAAAGCTTTCGAAAAGAATTTGTCCCTTACCAGGGGATCCGAATTGAATGATCTCATCATATTCATTTTCAATCCCTTGGGTGGTTCATTTGTCATCTTAACTGAGTTCTGCAACACCGACACTGGAAACACTTGACTCGGATACGAGGTGCACCACAAGCGATAGTCTGGATGAGCTGACTCAGCAAGGACTCCATCGTTGCATATCCTTTCAAGTTCACCCATCCAACTAACAGCAACGTGACAGTTTTGTAAAACAACCCAATGACCAAAACGGTTGGCTTCTATTATCATTTTCTCAGCTCTAGGTCCCTGGCCTTGACCTAGAGAAATAGTTTTTGTCCTGTGATGATGATGACGATGATGATGACGGTCAAGTGGAAAATTTACCACAAAAAAGGAAAAAATATAAAATTTAGTTTTATTGGATAAAAGTTGTGAGTGAGTAGGGGTGGACTGGCCATGGCCATGTGGTCAGGTTATATTGGGACATTTATGACACACAATTAACTTACTTGTCATACATGTTCCGTTGCTTTGCATACATAAACAAGCTGGCCATTGGGTCGGATCCGGGAGACAATAAAAATACCAACGGTATTGTGGGTGAACTGTCAGCAAATGATGAATGCAGGTCAAAGGGTGGTGGCTCGACAAATGACTGATCCATATTTCGTGTTATGAAATCCTGTTTGAGGATATTTTATATTATTTTTTTTCATAAGTTTGTTTTGTTTCTGAAGGATAGCAAGTTTTTCATTAAAATAAAAACAAAAAAAAAACAAAATATATAATTCCCACTAGAGGAAGTGTGTGTGTGTATTTGAGTGAGGATGTGAAAAAGCTTTGTGTGGTTGTTGTTATACATTATAACTTATTGGTTTTTGGCGTGAATTTCGTACAAAGTTGGATTCATAACTCACCCGAATGGCGGGCACGATTTTATCGGGTCTTATGCACTTCAATAGAATTAAACTTATCAATTCTCCAGCGTTGTGATAAGGTGCGGGGAATGTAGCCAGTTCCGGGGATGATAAATCGTAAAAACTCTTCCATTCATCAATGTTATTGGTGAATTCTTGATGAAGCTGATTGAGGCTTTTGGTTAGAGAATAAAAAAAAAATAAAAGATAAGCCTGTGGTTTGATAAAAAAAAAAGCTTTTTATTTAGAAAAACATATATTCGTGAGAAGTTAAGAGATTGAATGGATTTTTTGTTTGTGTTTCTTGTGTAATCGCTGTTATGAGTATATATATCCCACTTCTGATTATGTTGCCTAAAAATTCCTATGAACTCATCAAATTAAGTTAATCCTGATGCTGACACTTCGTCGCCTAGAATTGGGTTGCCGTATACACTGCTGAAAACCTATGTATGTTGTAGGTATACCTATATGGCAATTCAATTCTAGAGGGCGACGAAATGTAGAAGTCATGTAAGTTTTTAAGGACAAGAGTGGTTAAAAAAATCGATAATTCGGTAATTTTTTTTTTCCATATCCCATCTACCAATGAAAAAATCCGAGTATTGCGAAAATTTTAAAAGTTTAATACGTTCTTACGAGATGGCTGAGGACTGAGCATAAAAGACAAATTATGTGAACTCTTGGATCGAGCCTACGAAGACCTCTGGAATACTTTATCTCAAGGCACTATTTTCTACAGATTCATTCGTTTAATTGGGAATGAGAGCGATAGCCCAGAAGTTTAAGAAAATACTGGGAGAATCATGGTCAAACCAAGTCGTGTGTATCAGATTGAACTCATAAACACAAAATTCACATTTTGTACATTGCCATTAGTCAAGAAGATCGTCAAATCCAATTCCTTTGATTAACATGACAAGGAAGATCAAGCTTTTGCTTCAAAAATAAGGTTGATAGCCAAATAGAGTAGTTAGAAAATTACCTAAGCAACCTCGAAGAATTTTTCGGTGTTTGTTCTATAGCATCTCTTCGGCAACTTGTTGATACAAGACTAATATTACTCCTAGCCAATATTGGGAGACGGACACAATCCCGAAATTCTGAATCCCAGAAAACCCTTTAAACATTGCAAATACACTAGCTTCGTCAATTTTCAACCGATTTTCATAAAAAATTAGTCATTTGATTAAAACTTAATATAGTTTCAAAAAATTATCGAAATTGACATTTTGTAGTTCAAAATTATGCTAAAAATCGAGAAAACGTCGAAAAAAAAACACTATTTTAAAAATTCTTGAGATTATGAAGTCTAGGGTTTTTTTTATATGTCGTTGAAAAGTTTGAAATATCTTCTTTTAAGAACTGGTTCAAAAATTGACATCGGTTGAAAATTGCCGAAGCTGTTGTATTTGTCTGTTTTTTGTCCCTAAATCCAGATTTTGGAAGTATTTTGAAAAACAAAGTATGCATGATTTAATACATTCAATATGCCTTCCAAAACGTACTAGGTCACCAGAAAAATATTTACAAATTTTGTTTTTTATCGTTAAACAGTGTAGCTATTGCAATGTAAAAATCTTTAACTCTTCTAAAATACACAGCAGCCAAAAACTAGGCTAAATCAAAAATTTGGAAGATATTTTAATTTTGCTCTCTAGTAACATAAACATTATTTCAAATACCTTTCGTGCTGATGTTTGGTGAATTATTTCTCAAATATCGAATTTCACGGTTTTGGCTTTTAAACGTCGATATTTCGAGTAACATATTTTTAAATTTTTTTTTGTATGTGTGACTTTTATAGGGGAAGTGGGGGCAAGACTGCACCTTTAGTGTTTGACTGTCTTAAAAGCCAATAGAAAACAACTTTAAAATAAAATAAAGTCTTTATTCATTAAGTTTATTGTTTATTGAAGGAACTCTCATTATTATAAAAAAAAATAAAAATATTGAACAAATTATAATAAGTTTTTAAAAAACATCTAACAAAAAACGGTCTTGCCCCCATGGGAGAAAGACTTCCCAATCAAACAGTTTCTTTTGTTTTAAAAGCAGTTTTTTTTTGCAATAATAACACACTTATGCTATATTTTCATTAGTTTTCATTACAGCACAAGCTTTTTGATACCATTTGGTACACATTTTCACTTAATTCAACAATATTTTGGATTGGATCTACAAAACAGTTGCAAGTAGAAGGTACAAATACAGCCTGCAAAGTCCTCTTCCTCAGAATGATCACTTACAGTATTATTTGGCGCCTGTCGCTTAGCTTTTTGGAAGATTTACCGGTGACCTTCTTTTCTCACTTTTTTTAAGTTATCTTAAAATATCGCCCATGGGCGGTCTTGCCACAGTCATATCATAGCTGATGGTCTCGATATTTTTTTTATTTATCTTTTTGACTCCTTTTTTCGCGGCAAATACTTTTGAATATTCACTTTCTATTATAAAAATAGGAAAAGTTAAAAATTTAAAATTTTTTCAGTGTTATAACTACAGTTGACTTTTCACACGAACGATAACAATATGATGAAAAATCACAAAATTTACCGTAACTCTTCGGCGCCTCAACCGAAATGGCTAAAACTTACAGACATGATCGACCATACCAAAGGCATCTATTTTGTATTGCAAGTGTTGCCAATTTTTTTCATGCAATATAGTACAAAAACGGTCTTGCCCCCAGTTCCCCTATACTAACAATATCTTTCGATTCCAGTGTCAATCTTTTTTCTATCACTTTTTGTTAGGGAAACAGCTATTTTACCTCAGTTTACCCTACTAAAATGTAAATTTTACCATTTTTGAAATAATTTTTTAATTCGATCTGTTTTACTCTAGATCTAATAGACCCCTCCCTCCCCGTTCATCGTCGTCCCTTCAAATTATTTGGACAAGATGTGAAATATTGACACTGTTTATAACGTTACTCTATGTAGGTACTCGAAAATTATATATAGGTTTTTCAAATATTCATTTAGATTTACAAATTTTCATTAACATTAAGAAAATCAAAAACAAGAGGGTTCGAAATTCTAGGATCCAAGTATGCAACAGCCCAATTATATCAAATTTTTCGGTAAAAAGTTCTTTGACTTAATTACTTATCAGAATTTGAACTTTTTGGACTTAAACATATTAAGCGAAAAGAGCACGTGTTTTTTTTCCAGACTAGGGTTGGGAGATACGAGTAAGTTTTTAAATTTAAGTCCTTACAACATACTTCCTTTTTTCCCATTAATTTCTTCATTCCGGGACTTATTCCTCTGATTTTTTTTTTATATTAAAAAAATTAAGAGCAACATTATTTCTAAAGTAAATATAATATAAACCTATAACAGCGAGTATATAAAAACTTTGTCCAAGACTTATACCATTAATAAAATCGCGCGCTTCCTCCTTTTACAAAGGATTAAAATAATTTTCTTTTAACAAAAATAAAAGAAAACAAAATAAAAGTTATTTATGGTTCATTCTGTTAAAGGCAATATTATTATAAGCTTTCAGCCCCTTTTTCCTGCGTCCTCTTTCTGACCTTCCATTATATGCACTCCCGCAACTTCCTTAAAAGCAAAACAAACGATTACACGTAATCCTGACGTTGGAAAATAATAAAATTTCCACTTGTATTCTTTCATTGAATCTATGTCCTATCGCACTGTATAGCCTCTTGCACCCAAGTCTTTTACTTATTATAACGAACAACGTAAAAAAAAAATAATAATAACCTAAAGCGCAAAAACCTACGTCCTAGCTTATTCAAGCAGAAAAATCCCATCAACTTTTCTTATGTTTTTTCTTTTTCTCCTGTATTTTTGTTGTCCCAATCTGTCCCATCCACTACCTACCCGCCAAGCAATGCCGGCCGCCATCGCCACCCACAACAAAACACGATGTAGACAATTGAAGCATGACTAATACGCTTACCCGTTCAAGTCACTGGCTCGAAAAATCTGCGTCCAAGCTTTATCGGGAAGCCATCCGGGCGCTGGATTGGGTGGTATAGTCTTCAGGCCAACACCTCCAGTCAGGAAGAACACCAAGTGCGATTTATCTATTTTATCCTGGAAAATATTTTCATTCATGCCAAAACACAGATTAAAATTATGATTGAAAGCTTATTACAAAGGTTCACTTTTCTTATACATATAAAGAGTGCGAGTGCGAAGTGAAGAACTGCGGGTGCTACTCTATATTGCTTTGCCACCACCCACTTTTAGGCTCTCATATTATAATTCACTTGCCTTGTTGCACAACAATAGCAAATGACTAAGAATTATGATGCGAAAGGATTAGCTGGCAAAGGAAACAGCCAGCGCCAGGAGGTCTTAGTCCATGCACAATGGGGCAAATTATGTCTAAAGCTGACTTAGGCTGGACAAATAAAGTCGAGATAAATTAATAATATACGCCTGAAAGTAGGCTTCTTAATAAATGATAGGGACAGGGGGAGATTAAATTTATTTTTTTTTGCGTCAGTTTTTTTTTTAATAAAATAATGATATCATAGTTTTTATACCCAGGTTCAATGTATTATGGGTCTTGTGTGAATTGATAAATTTAATTTCCTGAAAACAAAATACCGAAGTTAATCTAAGTATTCTGAATGAAGTTGATAGACAGTTTTAGGACAGTTAAGGACCTTGAGCAGGTAAAAAGCTTATTATCTTTTTAAGACCCCAACAGTTCTGCCTAGTTATGGATGGAAATCAACTAATAACGTGGAAGGAGCATTTATCTTGACGACCATGTTACTCAAAGTAACAATTTTTCGAAAAACTTCCTAGCCATGCCGTTTTCTGCGTAACGTCAAGATATTCAAAGACGATTTTGACCAGTTACTTTTTTTGAAAATTAGTAAAGCTTAGTAAAGGCGACAGACTTGTCCAAAGTTATAGGTTACAGTTGCAATCTCAAAGCTGATAATTATAATTTTTGTAATTTGTTGCTGAATAAATAAATATTGGACGAAGACCCGACTTACTTAGACATCCTTTGTATCTTGTAATAACACAAAAACTATCGAGTTAGAACAGGAGCGTACATTCTATTGGTGCAGCCGGGGCGATATGTCCCAGGGCCTCCGACATATGCCAGGCCCCACTAAAGGTTATGTAGTGAAGAAACCTTATAAACAAAAAACCGAGCGGAGCAAACAGATCTAATGTTCAATCAGAGCCCTATTTCATAAACATTGACAAGTGCGACAGGTGACAATTTGTAAAGTGACAACTTGACAATGTTCTAATTTTAGTCCCATAAATAATTTGACAATTATGTACAATTGTCGGAAAATTCGTGACAACTGTCAAGTTTTGTTAAAAGTTGGTGGACACTTACAGCATCCCACAAAAAGGAACCATGCCCTCTACTTTGGAAACTGGTTCGAACTTTAATTAAATTAAAATGAAAAGTGTTGTTGTGTTGTATTTTTGCTGTATATTTATCCGATTCGTTCTTACTTAACGACAAATTTGTCACGACAATTTTGTGAAAACACAAAAACGAAAAATTTGACATAGTCTGACAGTGACAAAATTGTCAAGACAAATTTGTCGTATTATTTAACTGACAAATACATATGTCACCTGTCAATATAATACGAAATGAAAACTTTTTTTTCAAGTGCGACAAATTTGTCGAATTGCCTCCTGATGTCAATGTTTATGAAATAGGGCCCAGCTTGCATATTTAAGTTTGGCTAGCGCCACAATTGCCGTGGGTCCCGTAGCATTATTGGACCCCTAGAAAAATCAAATGCTAAAGACACCTTAAAAATAAGTTATAATGTTATATATACCAAATACAAGAATAGGTACCAGAAAATATTTTTTTTTTTCAGGAGTATTGTCTTTTGTGAAGAACTGACAAAGCCTCCAAGAGTGTCAGTGTCATGAAAAACTTTATCTCTGCTTCATAAATTATAGGTCCCTTCCATTTTAGAAAATAATTTATACGCACACAAGAGTGGTTAGAGTTATGATAATAGCAACTCAAATGTTAAAGCTTTTTATTCAAAAAAATTAAAGAAAATTTAGTATTTGATATTTTTTAAAATAAAATCTGTTTTCATAATTAATTAAACACCGTTTTAGATGATCTTTTACAAAAAATTAAGTACCTATGGCATTTGATTTCTTGCATGGAAAGGAATTTTTGGAAAAAGAATTCGAAAATCGTTTAAGCCGTTTTTAAAAAATTAATTTTTATGTATACAAATTTTCCAACATTTTTCAAAAAAAAGTTAAGAAAATAAGTTGAAAATAAGACAGAGTACCTTAAGTCCAAAAAAATTTTTTGAAAACCAGTCAACTCTTAACTGCACTTACTCATTACATATACAATATACATAAGTTTTAATTTAAAAACAAAATTACAGAAATAGAGCTAAGATTCAAGCTTAAATGGAGACAAAAATTTCAGTTCAATTAAAATTAAAAACCTTAAGAAAATAACATTGAAAATGAAATTTTCAAAAATTCCTTAAGTCGACATAAGTTAATCTGTCTTATTGCCACAGACAACACATAAAAATGAAATTTCGATTTAATCAATCAAACCGTTTCCAAAAATTTGATTTTTGAAAAAAAAAAAAATTAAAATATGTACCTACATATTTTTGAAAAATCCAAAAGAGTGTTTTTTGAAAATTTTCTGTAATTTTAAGATTATGGATACTTTAACGTTTTTGTAAAAAAGCGGAATAGTCGTCTTCGAGATATTAAAAAAAAAAAAAATTGGTTCTGTGGCAGGTACCGTTATAACGTTCTAACGTTTCTAAAAAGTTTGTTTTGTTTTATTTTAAGAAGTTGTGTCTTATTTGTAGGTAACATTACACGCAAACATTTTTACCAAGATCGTTAGAGCCGTTTTTGAAAAAAAATTAACTTTTCTATTTCTATTTGTTTTGTTTTGTTCTTAAAAAAAATAAATTTTGAAGCGTGGGTGTTATGCTTGCGGGGTGTGTGGGTGCAAATGCGTAAATGCGTGAATGTGCGTGTGTGAGAATGCAGTGGATGTGTGTGAATGCAGTGGATGTGCGTGAGTGTTAAAACCTGTTTTGTACTGGCGACGATAACAGAGCCAGGCAACCGTCAGAGACGTTTAGCCTGTCTACAGTCTTATGTGACGAAGATTGTATATACGGAGGTGAAGAGCCAGGCGACCAAAGAATTGTTCAGCCTGTCTACTTATGCAGCAACGATAATTAGCGAAAGCTAAAATACCCAATTCTATCAAAAATAAAAACAATGATAACTCCAACGAAAAGTTGTGTGTTCACCATTAAGCTTTATTAGACAGAATGCGACTTCTACTGATTTGCTGTGGCCTTTTATACTGTAGAAGGCGGCAGCACATTACAATGGTTATGTTTTATAAAATGTGTTGTTTTTTTGTGTATCTGTTTTTTTTTGTTAGCACTTTTAAATTTACATTGTTTGTCAAAATGTGTTTGTTAAAAATTAATGAATTATATAAACAAAAAAATAATTAAAGAATTTAAGTAATTAATTTTAAATGTATGCATGATTAAATGTTTTTTATATTATTTATGTTGTTAATGTTGATTTGTTTTAAGGATGACTGTTACAATCTCCCCCTCTGCCTCATGGAACGTCTCGGAAATGTGGCAGGATCATTTGTATTTGTGGTCTCAGGTGGAGTCATCCTTCTATTGGATTTTGGGCCGATCATCTTTGCCTCGGAAATGGTTTCGGGTGTTGCAGATCTTTCTTCAAATGATTGGTTAGGTGACGTCATCTTTCTTTTAGACTTTGAATCGATCTTTTTAGCTTCATTGTTAGGATTAGGGTTCGCAGGTCGTCCTCTTTTTCTGAAAGAAACAATGGGTTTAGGATATGGAAGTTCTTTCGAACCCCCAGAGAATAAGGAAATCATTGATGCGTGATATGTGCCCAATGGAACGGTCGGGTCATCTTCTTTTGCGATTGTATAGCTGCTTAAACCTTTCTTCTTCAAAATAACATAAGGGCCATCTCTTTTCGGTGCCAGTTTCGAAGTAAAACCTGACGATGCTTTGCTGATTGTATGAGTTTTGACAAGAACCTTATCGCCAACTTTAAACTCGTAGTGGGGTCTTCGCTTCTTGTCAGCGTAGACTTTACTTCGGTCTTGTGACTTCTCGGATGCTTCTCTTGCTTTCTTCAGAGTATCGGCTAGTTTAATTAAGTGTGGAGTGATCTGGGGTATGAAGTTTTCTGTTTGGACAATCGCTTTTAGATCATGATTGACGTCATCCGGCGTTCGTAATTCCCTTCCAAATGTCAAAAATGCAGGTGAGAATCCAGTGCTTTCACATTTGACTGTATTCATCGCAAATCGTATAGCTGGGAGTTTGAGATTCCACATTGTGTGTTGATTTCCAACTAGGATTGAAAGTTGGGTTTTTAGATCTCGATTTTTTCTCTCGACTGGGTTTGCTTCTGGATGATATACAGGAGTGAACGATTGTTTTATATCCAGGCAATAAGTTAGCTTTTGCATCAATGCAGATATAAATTGTGTTCCGTTGTCACTGTGCAATCTTCGTGGAACTCCATACCGCAGGAAAACTTCATTTAACAAAGTTAGGGCACAATTTTCAGCAGTACCTTCTTTCAAGGGGAATAGCTCAACCCAACGACTACATAAGTCTTCGACAATTAATATCCATTGATGTCCACTAGGAGTGGTGGGTAGCGGTCCAAAAAGATCTACTGCTATAACTTCAAATCTTTGCCTACTCGGGGTTGTTTGCAATAAACCGGCTGGTTTTAAATTTGAAGCTTTATAGCGTTGGCATTCTACGCAAACTTTGATATGTTTAGCAACATCTGATCTCATTCCATGCCAGTAATAGCGACTTGATATACGAGCCAATGTCTTATCCACACCATAATGTCCAGCAGTACAGTCATCGTGATACTTCTTCAGTATCATAGCTATCATTGACTTTGGTATGACGAGTTGGCCGTTTTCCGAATCTTCCTCAGAACAATACCGGTATAAAACACCATCCACAAGCATGTACCCTCTACTGGTCCAACGAAATAAGTTTTCATCATTGTTTTCGAATGAATCGATTATGAGTTTAAGATCAAAATCGGCTAGTTGGTTATCTCTAATTTCCTTCGAACCTGTTCTTGGAATATCAACAATAAATGAGCAAATTATACAATCCTCTGTATGATCATTGTCGGGACATGGCGGTCGGGATAGAGTGTCAGCTACAGCATTGTTTCTACCGGGATTGTAACCTATCTCAATGTTATAAGGTTGTAACTGAAGTGCCCATCTGGCGAGTCTACCGGTCGGAGATTTCAGGCTCATAAGCCATTTTAAGGGTTGATGATCGGTAAGAATCTTCACTTCAGATCCTTCGATATACCCTCGAAATTTTTCGACTGCCCATACCACTGCGAGTGCTTCACGCTCCGTTGTCGAGTAATTTCGTTCTGCAGGTAGGAGTAAACGGCTTGCAAATTCAACAGGGTGTTCCATCTCGTTCTCCCCCTGGAGTAAAACAGCTCCGATAGCATAGCTGCTGGCATCGGTTTTGAGAATGAATGGAATATCATCTTTTACTTGCTGCAAAATTGGAGAAGTTGTCAGAAGTTTTTTAAGATTGTCAAACGCGTTTTGCTCATCGATTCCCCATTTCCAAACAACATTCTTTTTCGTCAAATTCGATAGTGGTTTGGATATATCTGCGAAATTTGGGATAAATCTTCTGTACCAGGAACAAGTTTGCAAAAAGGATAATACTTGTTTCTGATTCTTGGGACTTGGGCGTAGTAGTATGGCATCAGTTTTTTCGGGATCAACCTTGAAACCATCGGGTGTCAAAATGTGACCCAAATATTTTATTTCAGAGCAACAAAATCTGCATTTGTCTCGATTAAGTTTGAACCCAAATTGCTTCAGACGTTCGAAAACTGTTTGTAGATCGTTAAGATGTTTTGAAAAGTTCTCGGAGCAGATAATTATATCATCCAGATATGCAAGGATCAGAATTTGTGGCAGTCCATTTCGAAATTTGTCAATAAGGCGTTGGAACGTTGCTGGTGCGTTTCGCAATCCAAATGGCATTCGTTTGAAAACATAAGATCCGAATGGTGTTATAAAAGCAGTTTTAAGTCGATCTTCTTCTGCTATTTTAATTTGCCAATACCCAGAACGTAAGTCCAGTGTTGACATGTATGGCGTACTCTTCGCTGCGTGCAGAAGATCATCCATTCTAGGCAACGGATAGCGATCTGGTATGGTTATAGCATTCAATTTGCGATAGTCGACGCATACTCTTATTTGTCCATCTTTTTTCGGGACCATGACCACAGGAAAGGCCCATGGGGAGTGTTTCTCTTCAATAATGCCTTTTTTAAGCATATCGTCAATCTCGGCTTTCAACTGTATTTTCCTTGCTGGTGATATTCGGTACGGTGGATTTGATATGGGTTTATGTGTTCCCGTATTGATTTGGTGTTCTATATTGGAAATAGGTGTTGTTATCTCTCCAAAAATTTCATCTTGCTCGCTTAACATCCTTTCAAGGTGTTTTCTATCAGTTCCATTGAGTGAATAACCTTCATCTCGGCTGAGTTGAATATCCATGGAATTTAGGATGAACCAGTCATCAACATTTGAATCGGCTTTCTTTGGTGCACTAAAAAGATCATTTCCTCTTTCAGGTGTTTTCATCTCCTGAGGCAGCGCGTCAGAGAAGATTGCTTGGATGCTGTGCGGTGAGTAATCATTGGATCGTTTGCGTTTCGGTGTACTTGGGATAGGGCTTATTATTTCATGGCTTTCAACCCAAGCCAAATATGCTGAAACTTGTTTGAGCTTTTCATCCTTTTCCAATATTTTGTGGTAATTTACTTTCGAAGCGGGTTTTGGCGTTTTAAAGGGGTTTTCTCGAGGTTCGATTTGAATCTTGTCATTACTCTTAGTCAATTTAAAATCAAACGTAGTTGCTGGGTCGTCAATGAAATAGTATGCTCTTTGAGCAATATTTAAAACAAGCCCACATTGTTCGAGAAAATCGATGCCTAACAACGTGCGATTTCCTTTGGCCTTTGGAAGGGCTATAAAACGAATTTTACGTAGTCTTTTCCCAATAATAATATCTACTATAGTTGAATAAACGATTTCTTTTTTCGTTATTCCATCAGCCAAAGTTATCTCTGCGTTAACTTTCTGAAAAGGGCAACCCTTTTGGAGAAGTTGTTGGTAAAGACGTGACCCTGCGACGCTCGTTCGAGCTGCGGTATCAATATATGCTTCACCTTTCAGTCCATTTATATTAACATCTACAGTAGGCACATTTCTGCCTATAACAGTTGACTCGATGAGGTTGAAGTCAAGCATTGCTGGACTATTTGCATTTTTGTTACTGCATGTTGGACAGTTTGTTCTGCAATAACCTGCAGCTCCACATCCGTAACAACTAAGTGTAGGTTTCTTGGCCTCATTTTGATTGTTTGCGGCTTTTTTAAAACATTGTTCAGCAGAATGTCCTTGCTTTCTGCAAAAGGTGCATCTTACTTTTTTAAATTCCTCGACAGGTTTCCCTGGAGGACGGCTTTCTCTGAGAACGATTTCGGCTTCTCGAGCTTCTTTTAAAAGTTCTTGAAATGTGTTGACTGAGGTTCTTGGAACCTTTTCTCTGACACTCAAAAGAAGTTGACCATAAATCATATTAATCATGATTTGTTCGGATATCTCATCTTTTAGCTGCGAAAACAATACTCTCTTTTTACAAATAAATTCGTCAGTTGATTGGTTTGGCTTTTGTTTATCCTCGAAAATCTCTACATAAACTCGCCAGGAAGGTTTTGGTGGAGCAAACGATGAGCGAAGTAATTTTAATGCATCTTCAAACGATTTTGCTTCGTTTTTCACTCCTTGCCACCAGTTTGAAGCGAAACCTTCTAACAAGAGTGGGAATCCTACCAGAGCATTTTTATCCGAAACGTTTTCAGAGTCTTTGTACACACTTATTGTGGCAATGAAGTCTTCCAGCTTGGAGGTATTTCTTTCACCATTATAACGAGCGGTGCATCGGCTAAAGGTACCTTGGAGTTCTTTAACGCCTATGGCAGCTACCAAGCGGGTGAGTTGGTCTTCGGATAGAGCGATCGAGGCTGATTGGTCGTCTGGCATATTTGTAAATTCTAGGTTTGACTGTAGGGGTTCTTTAAATGTGTTTTCGTTTATAATTGTAGTCTCTGTTTCACTCTCTGGTGATTCGAATTCAGACGTATACTCAATATCGGAGATATAGTTAGAGGAGTCTGATGACGAAGAACTTCTTTCAATATATTGAACCTTCGGTTTTTCAGATAACCGGTGACTTTTTCTCATACCGTGATGAAAAAAAAAAAATTGCGCAGCACCTTTCTTGTGCGATTATTGTTTGTATATCAAAATATGTAAACACGATAGTGTAAAATTGAATTGATAAAAAAAAATCTTTTGCTTACTTAAGCGGGTTTGACTGTAATATTGGGTTGTACTGTCGTTAATTTTGATTATCTTTTGATTCGTCGATTGGTACAAAAAAAAAAAAAATGTGTTCGCAGTTAATCGGGTTTGACTGTATTTTTCGGGTTGTACTGTACCGTCCAAAAAAAAATCTCAGCTTTTCCTTTATATATGGAGAAAAAAAAATTTTTTTTTTTTTTTTTTTGTCCACTTAACCGGGTTTTACTTTGATAGGACTTAACTGGGTCCTACTGTACTGTCCACCGACTGACAGTCTGACATACGTAGCCCCACGTTGGGCGCCAATTGAAGCGTGGGTGTTATGCTTGCGGGGTGTGTGGGTGCAAATGCGTAAATGCGTGAATGTGCGTGTGTGAGAATGCAGTGGATGTGTGTGAATGCAGTGGATGTGCGTGAGTGTTAAAACCTGTTTTGTACTGGCGACGATAACAGAGCCAGGCAACCGTCAGAGACGTTTAGCCTGTCTACAGTCTTATGTGACGAAGATTGTATATACGGAGGTGAAGAGCCAGGCGACCAAAGAATTGTTCAGCCTGTCTACTTATGCAGCAACGATAATTAGCGAAAGCTAAAATACCCAATTCTATCAAAAATAAAAACAATGATAACTCCAACGAAAAGTTGTGTGTTCACCATTAAGCTTTATTAGACAGAATGCGACTTCTACTGATTTGCTGTGGCCTTTTATACTGTAGAAGGCGGCAGCACATTACAATGGTTATGTTTTATAAAATGTGTTGTTTTTTTGTGTATCTGTTTTTTTTTGTTAGCACTTTTAAATTTACATTGTTTGTCAAAATGTGTTTGTTAAAAATTAATGAATTATATAAACAAAAAAATAATTAAAGAATTTAAGTAATTAATTTTAAATGTATGCATGATTAAATGTTTTTTATATTATTTATGTTGTTAATGTTGATTTGTTTTAAGGATGACTGTTACAATTTTAATTTTTCCTCAAAACTGTTAACTACCAAGTTTGAAGAAAATCGCTCCAGTAGTTTAGGCAGTAGGTCGCCAGCCCCATTTGCTACTGAGCAAGCAGGGTTCCGCATTGAGGCCTCCTGCGTCCATCATATCAACATCCTGAGGATTAAAATAGACTAGTACGTTGAATATCTTCATCTGTTTTTTATCGACTTCAAGAAAACTTTTAACAACGTAAACAAGGCATTTTTTGGCTTACTTAGTGGAGAAAGGGTATTCCAAAGAAGATCATTGCTATTACAAAACAACAAAATGAGTCAAATGCCACATCCTGCATGAAGGAAGACGAATTCGAAGTACAAAGTGGAGTCAGACAGGGCTGCATTTTATCACCAATTTTGTTTTATATTGGTGATGATTTATAAAGGTACTCGTACTGTGATAGAAAACGCAGGAATTGGATGGCTCCTGATTTGTAATCTTAAACATTTAGATTACGCGGAAGACGCTGACGGATAATGTATCTACCTAATCTCTCTCACAGGATCAAGGATCTCCATCAAATAATATCGAGGTCGGATAGAGAAGCACAAAATAAGGGGCTGAGAATCAATATGGGAAAAAACAAAACCGACCAGCCTTGAAACTCGGTCATAAATATTTCTCAATAATTGATAGAGAAAGTACCGAAAAAGAAAGAAAAATAAATTAATATTAACTCAGCTTTGTCAATATTGTTGCCCCACTGTAATTAATAACAAAATGCACACTGCACGCACATTATATCTCTATCAACGTTAAACAATCAGCAGCGCGCACAAAGATCTATAATATAGTGCAACACTTTTGCACTCTCTTACCTGTGAAACTAGAATCCCCAGGCACATAACCATCGAGATTACAAGTTTATCCTTTTCAAAGAGCGATCGGCAGACATTCACATAGATGGACTTTGTGAAGAAATCATTCAAATGGGCCAACCGTTCGTCGAGTACTTTGGATTTTGGTGCCTTGAGGATGGCATTCACAAAGAGATTGAGAAACCAACCCAAGGAATACTGGTACATTGGATCGATGTTGGCCAATTCGCTGATGCAAAAGAACAGAATGGCAGAGTGCTTAGCCACGGGGATATATTGTTGGCGGGCTGCGTCGATTTCCGTTTCGGTTGCGACTGCAATAATCTGCTTCTCTTGGATTTCCTCGGAAAGGATTTTGCTCGACGAGAGGATATTGATGGCGTTCTCGTCTTCCAACACATTGCCTTCGGATGTCGAAAGGACCTGCAAGGAACAAACAATAAATGAAGGATGGATGCATACCTATAGATTTTGGTATAGAAGAGTTTTGAAGTTTTGGCCAATTTTTGTTTTGTTTTGTTATTCGTTTTTTTTTTTTGTTTCTTTTGTATTTTTCGATTGTGTCTCGATTTTATATATTCACCTCGAGGATTTTCGACTCGATGTTGTATAGAGCGTCACGATTCTTCGCAGATTCAATTATAAGTTGCTCCTTCTTCTCTTGCAAATCAGGACGTTCGTGTGCAACGACATTTGCCAGCAGCTGTTCGCGAAGTCCTTGTTCGGTAATCATAAAGTTGAGGATGGTTACCTGAAATGTTGTTTGTTTTAATTTTCGCGGAAACGTGAAAATGATGAGAATCAGAACAAAGAGAAGAAAAAATGCAAAAAAAAGAAGAGTAAACAAATTTCAATTGGTTTTCGGTGATGATTGCTTAGAAAATTTCCAACAAACGCAGACGAGTACAAGTCGAGTATAGATATGTTAGAAATAGTTATTTACCATGACCATTGTTTCGGGTGGATACAGAGGATTCCTCAGGCAGGTGGTTATGTACATTCGGAAATTGTGATTATATTCAATCATTTGATCACCGCATTTGATGACATAGCCTCCTTTATGGCGAATAACGTTTCTTTCTAGGATCGGTGTGAGATTGGAATCGAGTTTCTCTCCTGTGAAATTAACGAAATGAAATTTAATTTTCAAAAGTTTGAAGAACGATTCACAAGTGTCATTAAACAAAGACAAAGCAAGCATTTTAATTGAAAATAATACGATTCTATAAAAAAAAAAACAGTCAACACGAACACAGTAGTCTAATAAATTAAAATATGAATTATCCTCCTTTTCCTCTCTCGAAAACTAAGATGCGATTTTTTCGTTTTGTAGTTTATATGTTTATTTGTTTTTACTTTTTTCATATGCATCGTTAACGTAGCAGGCAAAAATATTGGGATGCGATTTTTCAGTGCAAAATTCATACCTTAAAAAAATAGTTCAACTAAATGTATTTTTAAACACACAAGGAAATAAAATGCACGGTCGCACATACTCTTTAATGTAAAAAGTTGAAATAATAAAGTTTTTGAAAAATCGTCTAAAACGCTCAAATTTTGCGAAAGGCGTATAAAACCAACTGCAATCGTTTGTCCACCTCGAGTTCTATATACATACCAAATATTATCGTTTTTCCATTCCCCGTTTGGGAGCAATTCAAAAAACAAATTTTGACCTGAAAAATATAAATTCCCCTTAAATCCCCCAAAAATCAATTTTTTTTCAAAAATTCAAACTGCTGCCTTCTATTCACCTTGAATTCTTCAGATATACCAAAAAACATCGTTTGTCCACTCTACGTTTAGAAGACATTCAAAAAATTATTTTTTTTAGCAACTCTAAAAAAATACGCATACACCACAGTGTACCTACTGAAAATTACAAAGTCCACAAAAATGACTCTTTTTCAAAAATTCATATTTCTGTCATTTGTTAACCTCGCGTTCTTTATCTATACCAAAAATTGTCGTTTGTCCACCCTACTTTTAAAAGCTATTCAAAAAACAAACTTTGTATTGAAAATTCGCAACAAAAATTACGCATACACCACAGTGAACATTTCAAAATTACGAAAAATTCCTTTTTTTTCTAAAATTCAAACGGTAGTCGTTTGTCCACCCCTACAAATGGAAACAAACAAGAACTCATCGTTTGTCCACCCTATGTTTAGGAGATATTCAAAAAACAAAATTTGTACTGAAAAATTCAAAAACTGGTATGCTATCAACACATAAGAACAAATGCCATTCTTTCATTTGTTTTCAAAAAATTGGTTAAAAAAAACAAAAAATTAACTTATTTTTTAAATCCAAAAACTGTTTTGAAATTTTTTCTAGATTTTTAGATTTATGCTACTTAACCGCTTTCGTACAAATATTTTCATTAATATCAGTCGAGTCGCATAGGATAAATTCGGGGACACCTGCCGTTAATAACGAACAGTGTAAACATTTTTTTTTGTTTCAAAAGTATCTTATTCGCCACATTACATGTACAATACATATTTTTTAATCAAATTTGTTTGAGATATTTTTGAGAAAATCAACCTTTTCCATTTTGGTCATATCGCAAGTACCGTTCATTTTGGTCAAAAAAAAATTTAATTTACCCCCTATTTAAGTAAAAGGGGAAGTTAAAAAAAAAAATAACTTGAAACATTCTGGATTCAGAAAAAAATATTTTTCTAAAAAAATTATTTCTACCATGAAAATATTTACATTACGAGTATATCCCATTTTTAAATTTATAAAATTTTGAAAATAGTTTTTTTTATTTTTAATCTATCAACAGTAAGTACCTACCCTGCCTACTTACCATAGAATTTTTTTTTAATTTGGGACTGCTGAAGCAAATTTCAATGTAATTTTGCATATAAGAACATTTGCTTTGCCATAAAAAAAATTCAAAAACAAAAAAAATTGGAGACAAATGCATTATTTTTTATAAAATTTTGAATTTATTCGTTGATGGGCTTGTGGCTTTTTTTTTAAATTAGTTTTCAGATATTTTTTATTAATCCCTATTTAAAAAAAAATAAATTAATATAAAATAAAAATTACAATGGTCTTATTTTTTTTTAATAAGTACCTACATATTTGCATTTTCCGCTTGAATTTATTAAGGGGGGAAATCCCTCTGGACGACAGCTTTTTCAATAATTTTTTTTGGAAAACTGAAAGCATTTATTGAAATTTGGGAAAGTATGTGATATTATTGACATTATAAAGTATTGATACAATTTTTTTGAAGTACAAAAAAAAACAAAATGGCGGCTCTACAGCTCTTTAAAGTTGACGCCTCGAGTTTGCGCCGTGCAATGTCCAGGTCAAGAAAATTATTTATAATCAAAAAAGAAATTTTTTTTTAATAAAATATATTTATACGCATTGCATGAACCTAAATTTAAAAAAAAAGTGTAAAATAAAAATTAGAGACCAAAAAAAACGAAAAACCACAATGTTTTTTATAAAAAAATTATTAAAAAAAATATTTATTGTAAAAATTTTGTTGAACTTTTAGGTTCATGCAATGGCCAATAAATTAAAGAGTAATTTGCAATTTATTTCAAGTCGATAGCTTCATTAATTTTCGAGTTACGTTGCACGGCGCGGAAATAAGCGCGTTTTGAGGAAAAAGCGTTTAAAGTTTTCGTTTTCGTACTGAGGTAGGTTCAATGGGCGTAGGTTTCGGGACTATCTTGGGGCATTTGAGGATTCATTTAAGGCTTAGGCCACTGAAAATAGTTTCTTCGGTTGATAAATGAATTTATAAGGCAAACAAAAATTAATGCAAAAATAAAAATTTCCAGAGGGATTTCCCCCCTTAATATTATTAATGTATTTAATAAATCGAAGACAAAAAAAAACCATTGTATAAAAACCCTTTAAAGTTGTAAGTTTTTTTTTTTTATTTTTGTTTTAATTTTTTTATTTATTTAGGTAATGTTTCTAGAAAAATAACCTGCCTGGGCTATACAATACTTGTCTTAATGGTTTGTGTACTTAATTCAAACTGATTTAGACTACAAAGTCATGCACTTACAACAGTTTGTATCAATGAAGCTCTTTAAATTTGAAGGTACCTACATATTTATCAGTTATCACATTCATGCTCGTAGGTACTTGACCATTATTCTCAATTCATTTATGTTACCATTTACACATTAGATTGACACTCTCAAAAAAAGATTTGCATATAGTATCTAGAGCACTTAAAGAATATTACCATTGCCGCTTGAGTTAAAATACCTTTCCATTAGGGTTTTCTGTTTTTTTTTTCATAATTTTAATTACCAAAAGACATGATAATTGTTAATTCAAATTTATTCATGACTCAAAGTGTGGTCGTCGAGCACAGGTCATCATTTCGAGCAACATTTGAATTTAATTTTATTTTATTTTTAATGAATGACTGAATGACTATTGCTCGCGTGACGCTTGATTTTTAATGAGCTTCAACATCAACTTCAAGTTTTTTGATTTTTTTGATTATTATGATGGTCCAGATGTTTTCCTCCTTCCTCAATCTGACTTTCCAAAAAATAAAATAATTGAATGGAGAGCTTCTTTGGGTAGAGGTAAGGTAGGTATATGCAAAGGTGGTAATATCTTAATGGCGTAGGCCCATTTTAGATTGTTGTCAGAATAAAATATCAATTAGTTTTGTTTTTTTAGTTGGTGGGTTTGTAATTAATGTTTGGTGATTGTTAAGGTCAGAACTGTTTTTTGTGTTTATTTGCAGACAGTTTTGTTAAAAATCTGATGAGAGAATTTAAAGAACAACGGTATGGGTACCTACTTGAAAGCAGGAAATAATTTTAAAAAGGTTAAACTTTTGAGTTAATAAGGAAGTAGTTATAGTGCATCCTACAGATTGCTGAGAAAGAAAATACCAGGTGTAGGTATTTAAAGTTTTATACTCAAGCTAAATGTTTTAATTACTAATTTTTTGATATTCTTTGTTCTTGTAAACTTGGCAAAAATTGTACTCTATACGCCAGAATATGCAATATTAAAGATTTTTAAAGCTTCGGTATCAATGAATTTGGTATGAATTCTCCTTTTTTATTGATTTTGTAATACAACGTGATAATTTTTATAAATTATAAAGTCTCGCAACAAATTTTTGTTTGCAGTTATGAGTTTCACAGTGAACAGGACTATGCAAAAATTAAAAAGTTAATTTTTTTTTGGATTTTCGAAAAAAAAATCCAAGGGGTACCCTTGACGAAAAAAAAAAATACATTTTCAAAACTTTTCTCCAAATCCACCGAATGAGACATCAAAAGTAAGGTCTCTTCAATCTCTATTCACCACTAAAAACCAAAAGTTTCTTGAACGTCTGGATTTTGAATAGCTTGCATCCGAAATATATTTATTTTTTTTTCATTCCGAGGCATAACTTGGAGCGAAACCCTCGGAACAAGTTTTGGTTTGCAGGTATGAGTGTCGAAACCAGTTTTGGTTTGCAGGTATTATTATATTATCACAGTGAACAGGCTTATGCATTTCGGTAAAAAATTATAAATTTATTTTTTTTTTCAGATTTTTGAGAAAAAATCAAGGTTAACCCCTTGCCAAAAAAATTCCATTTTTAAAAATTTCCTCCAAATCCTTCGAGTGAGACATCGAAAGAAATGTCTCTTCAAGCTCTATTCACTACTGAAAACCAAAAGTTTTTTGTGCGTCTAGTTGTTGATTTAATTGCACCCGAAGCATTTTTATTTCGGAACAAGTTTCGGTTTAAAAAATTAGTTTTTTTTTTTTGGATTTTCGAAACAAATCCAGGGGTTTCCCTTGCCGAAAAAAAATACATTTACAATTTTTGTAATTGTATTGAAATCCACCGAAAACCAAAAGGTTGTTGATTTAATTGCATCCGAAATATTTTTTTTTTCCATTCGGAGTCATAACTTGGAGTGAAATTCTCGGAAGAAGTTTTGGTTTGCGTATTCCCTGCCAAAAAATTTATTTTCTTAAATTTCTTTCTAATCCAAGCTCAAAACAAAAATCGATGCAAATTTTCAGTTAAATTTCACTTGATTTAAATCTTATAGCTTTTTTTAATTTTATCGAATATCAACCTCATTATTCCTTCAAAATAAGATGCAAATAGAATTGTTTTTTTTTTTTTTTTTTCTTATTAATTTGTTTGTTTAGGCATTTTTTTTTCAACAAATTTGTTCTTACACAAAGCTAGCTACTTTATTCTATGGATAAAATTGTATTCTAATTTATATTTAAAAATCAATTTACTTTTCCAATTGATTACAATTACGTATTTCCAAATAAAAAAAAAATACTCCTGTTCGAATAAATTAATCATTTTCAATTTTCCATTGAGATAAAAATCTCATTTTTTGTATATGTATTTATCATTATAGCTATCAAAACAGAGGACAAAAAAATTATTCAATAAAAATGCTAATTACCGACTTATCAACTCATAAATAAAAAATATCATCAAAACAAAAGGAAGAGACAAAAAAAAAAAAAAAATACAAATGAAATCCGATCTCATAAATATTCCTTTTTCCCCTATGTCTACAATCCCCCGTTACGCTTTGTCACCAAATTGAAACGTGAACGTACAAAAATAAAATAATAATTAATAATGAAATAATTATTGTTATTAGACCTATCAAAAGCTCTCCCGCCAAAATAGCAAAAAAAAAAAAAAAAAATTAAAATATTATGAACAAAAACAATGCGACAAAAATTGTATATATCTTACCAACATTCTCAATCAGCACCGGATTACCATAACTGATGGCCAACTCAATAACGCGCATGTAATTGTCGTCGCTCTGCTTAATCACTTTTAGATCGTTATCCTTTTCCATATTTTTTATCCACTTGTTGGCTTGCACTGTTTTTATATGTGGGAGAGAAAGAAACAGAAATATACAAAAATTTGGTATATAAATGAAACAGGGATGTGAGATAATTTTTGGCGTGAGTGAGCTAATAGGACACGTGGTTGACAGATAAATTAAGCCGCGAGTATAAAACGATAAATAAATTAAAATTGAAATGTGATGACGATGGGGACTTAGGGGTGAGATAGAGAGAGGTTCGTTTTGGGGGGCAATTCTCATTTATAAATGAAAATAGCGAGAGGGTGGAATTAATATTGGGTATGTTAATAATGATGATGCCATCGTCGCTGATGCCGCCGGCCATGGAATCGGAAGTGAATGTTTTAACGACAACACGCAATGAAAGATAAATATTGATTAACTTTTTTGTGTAGGATTATATCGGCGCGCTATTTGTTTGGAGTGTTGGAGGATTGGTAATGATGATGTTGGGCTTTTGACCGCAAGGAACAAAATATTATAAAAGAGAGAGACTATACACAAAAAATATATTAAAAATATTGGAATTAATTAAACCATTTAGCTTGGAGGCCAAGGGAAAGGGCAGTACTTATGAATAAATTTTCTGAAAAACATATGTATCGAAACTAAAATTTGGACAATTTCGGCAGACACGGATTTTTGGTAAAGAAATGTGTTCAATGAGGTTTAGGAAACAAACCAAGTCTTAAGTCTATCTTTCTTCAAAGTTTTACAACCACTGTGTAAGCCGCTGTGAGTGCTGGATGCACAACCTACTTTTATATGGCTATGTGAAGTTGGCACCCCCAAATGTTTTTTTTTTCAAACCCGCCTGGTTCGATTGCCCAAAGTTAGCCTAGGATAGCCCAAGATTTTTTTCGCTACTTTACCCTTTAGTTCTAAAATTATAACGGAATTATTTTTTTTTACCTCAAAAATCAGCCCAACTTTCATTTTCGCTATCCTACGCTTTGTTTAAAAATTATAGAAACATTAGTTTTTATTCACCACAAAAAAGTACGCATATACCACAGTGACCTTTTTAATTAATAAAATTTAGAAAAATTATGAAAGTTGGGCTATTCTGGGCTAACCTTGGGCAAACAAACCACAGTGCAAAATCAGCAATTTTTACACTGAATAAAAACTAAATATTTTTTGTGATTTTTGAGGTTAAAACAAATAATTTTAGAACTAAGGGTGGGTTAGCGAAAAAAAAATTTGGACTGTCCTGGGCTTTGGGCAACTGACCCAGGCAGGTTTGAAAAAAAAAAAAATTGCATTTGGGAATGCCAACTTCACATAGCCCTTTTATATCAAATTCTTCAGCGACTCTAATAAAACAATTTACTTTAGTTGCCAAATAAATCAGATGTATCCCTTTTTTAAATAACTCCAAAGCCAACTGGTAGTTGGCTTTGGAAAGGTGCAGCGCACATCTATTGGAAAGTAAAGACGGGAAAACTTTTCATTTAAAAGTCTGTCAAATCCCTATACTGTCATTTTCTATGGAGAATTCCGTCGTCTTCCACAAGTAGCTGATATGTTGGAATCGACTAACGCGATAGTCAATAATTGACTATCAAAATCGACGATTTATGCAGAATAATTGTCGTTTTCGACTATCAACTATCGACTATCGCGTTAGTCGATTCAACCCCTGGTTAAAAGCATTGTGATTGAACTTTGGCGAGCGAGTCTCTCGTGTAGTACATTGTATACTAAGTACAATGATAAATTTTATTTGATTTTTTTTGTGTCCAAGGGACTTTTGACATTCTTTTGATGCCACTCACAGGGACAGATTTACCAGCAGGCTTAGTAGCCTGGAGCTTAGGACGACAGATTTTGAGGTGCTAAATTTGGGGACCGGTTTTTTTTTTTAAATTTTTTGGCCCATAGAAATCAAAACGAAACAAATTTTAATAGTTTTTCAAAAAATAGAAATATGTAACTCTTTCATTAAAAATCGAAACAGCTGACTGTGATTGAGAACGCTATTTTAGCTGGAATTAATAAAAATGTTAACTTCTTCCAATATCGCTAATTTTAGTCTCATTCGATAGATAAATGGAAGCTATGATTGTTTACATAAAATTGAGGTCAAAACATTCATTGGCTGCAAGAAAAACACAATGAAAAGGCAAGCATTCGAAAAAAACCTTCTAAACCTACAGATTAATTCACTAAGTTTGTTTTAACGGATCGATTGTGAAAATTTTGCTATTTTTAACAATGAGTGCTGTATCCAAAGGATTTTCTAATAAATTGTTCTTATATTGAATTTTCGTTTATGAATTTTAAAGTAAAGTAAGTTACTAGCACCGATTTCATTTTAACACGAAAGTTCCTAAGCTTTTAAAAAGAGGCACGAGAAGGGTTACCAGAAAAAAAGTCGAAGTAGATTTGAAGAAAAAATGGAAGTATATTTAGAAAAATGGATGAAGATTTAAAAATATCCTTTTTTTTTAATAAAATCTATATTAAAAAAAATAATAATTAAATTTATTTTAATTAAATAATTTAATCTATAAATATATACATCTATACATTATTTTCTAGCAATTTTCAGCAAATATTTTTAGTAGATTTCGATATTTTGGCGATGGTACGAAGTAGTAAGTAGATTATAATTTTTTTGAAGAAAAGAAGTAGATCTACTTCAATTGAAGTAAAGTGGTAAAACTATCACGAGTAGGCACACTCTAGAAATAATATTAAAAAGGAGCTGGACTATATGGCTTTTTGTTTTAAATAAAACTACATAGGTATGTCCTACAAGAGTAAACTTATTTCGCTGTAACTCTGAAAGTATAGTGAGCAAAATATTCAGAAAAACCATTTACGATGAAAAAAAAAAAACGAGTTGAATGTTTTCAAATAATGGTTTTTTTTATTTGCATTAAAATTTTACCTTCTATATTTAGAAAAAAACAACTTTTGTTCGCGTTCAATGAGACCAACAAATTTGATGCGTTCGAACTTCAAAGAACTCATTTTGTTCTATTTCTTTAGACCAAAAAAATCAACGCAATTGGTCGCCATTTTTTATTTTAATATATGTACCTATTACACACAGTGGTTCCTACAAATTTGTATACTAAAATTTAAACAATATCGCTTTTAACAAAAAAAAAACCTTTGCAATGTTGGAAATTTGAAAGCCTTATTTTACATAATACTTCGTTTATTATTGGTGTTGTTCTTATCATTAGTGTCTGCTGTACCATAAAATTATCATTACTACATCATCTGAACACCTTTAAGTGCAATTTTAGACTATTTTGAGAATTTCTATATTATTAATTTCAGCTAAAATAGCGTTCTAGCCCACAGTGCAGCTGATTGATGCAAAGCTGCTCCCAGTATTATTTTCTCATATATCAACATCGAACAAATATTTATATGCAAGCACCAATAGAAAGGAAACAGAAAAAAAAAACAACAAATATATTATAGGTAGGTACTTTATCAAAATTCTATACGAATACGGGTATCAATATAAAGAACTTTTCGTCATGAATGGGCTGCAGTATTTAATGAAACGGTTTAAGTTAAAAACAAATTCTTGGAGGTCTATACAATATCAATCCATCAAAATTTATCTAAAATTAACCTTTTTCGTAACTATGAAATTTTTGAAATATCTGCAAATGGCAATCCATCAGAATTGGAGATTTGCTATGCAAATTGTTTCATAATTATTTAATCCACAAAAAAAAAAATTATATATTTATACAAAACCAGACTTACCTTGTGGATCAATCATCAAAGGATAACGATTGGCATTTGCCACAATAATTGCATTTTCCACAGAAAAATTATCTGATGGTAAACCAGCTAGCGACCACGCTCGTATCTGCATCGGATTTCCCAGAGTTGTTGCTAACAAAAACTTTTCCGTGCACGGAATATCCTTCGTAATGCAAAGTGAATTCCATTCCGTTAGTATATTTACACGGTACTGTGAATAGAAATAATAATAAAAAAAAAAAAAAAATAAACAAAAAATTAGAGCAAATATACACGCATTCGTGGTACAGGAACAAAAAAAAAAGAAGCAAAAAAAAAGGAAAAATTACAAAACGTTTAATTTACCCACCACCGCATGGGGAGGATGGAACCTAGATATACAAAAAGGGTAAATCTATTGTTCAATTCTAGGATGGTTATATGGTAGTGGCGTATGGCGTGGGTGATGAATGATTCTGATTCCGTGTGTTCCGACAAGCTAATTAGATCATTTGCGGTAGGTTTGCTTTTGCAGAGTAAATATTTGCATTAACCCAAACAGGACTCGCTTGGTATTCCTATTTTAAAAGCATCGCACAACCACCTTGTGGAGGCAACGAATCCACCATAAATATACATAGAAACCCATAGATGAACACGGGACCGGGACGTCGACCAACCCATCCGTTTTCGCAGAATTAATTTACTCTTTGGGAAAATTATGTGAGGCCTGATGAATGAATGCCTGGTCCGGACGGACAGAGACCCATTTATTTAGTTGGAAATGTAGAATTGTCTATCTTTTTTTTTTCTATACTATCTCACTCTCTTTCGTTGGGTAAGTTATTGGCAAAGAACAGTGGGATTTATTGGATAATTAGTGCGGTGCACTAGGCTTTGTTTTGAGTGTTTTTTTTTTTGTTCCATTTTTATGTAACTACGGTGCCACTGTATTATGGGCTTGAGTTAATATTTAAACATACATCCGTTTTTGATGTCATATGTAAATGAAACATGTATCTGGATATGTAGTTACGTCCGTGGTATTCACGGTGGTGCGGTGTTGTAATATGCATACATATAAAACTGAGTTGCTAATTCAACGTAATAGATAATTAGGTATGCAACTGAGGTAACATTAATTAGAGCCCCCATCCACTTATATATCCTCTGTGTTCATACAACTTTCAAGTAGATACCTCTCTACAACTACTACAGATATAAATTCTATAAATGACCTTTTATTAGTCATGTACCTCCTACCTATTGTAGGTTAATTTAATGCATATTTTACATTTTTCCTTTCAAAATGTATTTATTTGCAATTAGTCCAATTTATTGTACTATACAAAAAAAGGATATAATACAAAACAAATTCCAATAAAAATATTTTTTAAATAGAAATCTAATAATAAATTTGATCAATTAAATTAATTATAAAAAAAAAAATGATATTTAATCTATTGTCTATTATTCAATGTAAAATAAAATGTTAAATAAAAAATATTAAAATGAAACATTTTTGAAATTGAAAATAAGCAACTTTGTGTACAGATTATAAAATGTGGTTATATTTTTGTATAATCAAAAAACCACATCAAAGTCAATGCAAAGCAAAAAATGTACAAAAAATTATTTTTTTTATAGCTTCCTCCTGGACAAAGCCACAAGCATCCAGTATTTTATGTTCATTATTTAGAATTTAAAACAAATCGATGCATTCAAATTGTTATAAGGGTACAAAACTATTCAATAGTTTTTTTTAGTAAGTATAACATTTATTTTTATATGGAATTCAATTGATAAATGTTATTTTGAGCATACATTTTTGAAAATCATTAGTTACAGTTTGAGCGAGTATTTAGAATAATTTGTTTAGAAGTACAGAGAGAAAAAAAAACTATGTAAAATCAAGTCAGGAAATATTATTGTTTTTATATGATAACGAGATTGCGTCTTTTTTATATTTTTTTTTATTTCGATTTGAAATGGTTTCGTTTTCAAATGACTTAATTTATATTTTTTTGTTTCCTTAGCAAAATTAGAATTAAAGTTTTTTTTTCAACTTTGACTATACATTAATATTATATGATTTTTCAAAAAAAAAAAAAAAAACAAACAAACAAACAAACACAAAAAGCGGTTTTTTTTTTGTTTTTCAAATTCGTTTTCTGTCGAAATCACAGTCAATGGTTGTAAATGTGTTAACCCTTTCAGTACCAGCGTTACTCTCATGCAACATATCTTTAAAAATTCGTAAAAAATATTTCATTTAATAATTTTTTAGGTTTCGATGGCTTAATTGAAAGATAATAATGCCTAGTTACTGGATTAGTACAAAAAGTTAGTCAAACATCATACTGAAATCCACATTTTTTTTTTTGCAAAAAAATTTTTTTTTATATATGGTCATAATTTTGAAAATATGATATAAAAACTGTTAATCCAGAAAGTGTTTTGTGTTTTGGCTTAGAAGAATTAGCATACATTATTGTTCTATAAAAAGTCGTTTTCTCAGTTGTCCGACTTTTTTTGGTGGTCATAAACAGTGTATGTTACTTACATGTAACAAGAGAATAACACATTAGTTTTGCTATTTATCATTTTGGAACAAAAACTTTTTGCTATTCATATTTCTTAGTTGTGATGTTTTTGACATGATAATACTGAAAAAACATTTTTTAATATTGATTTTTCATAGCTTGGGTTTGAAAGGGTTAAAAACTATTGCTAAGATTATCTGTGTGACTAATTAGTTCGTTAAAAATTCCGTTTTTCAAAGAGAAGTGGTCAAATCGAGGACTTCAAAATAAGAATTTAGAGCTGAATAAAAATGTTATTCATGGACCAAATGGTGGCAGTAATTTTTCCACAAAAAAAATATTAAATACACAAAAAAATATATTGAAAAACTTGTGTTAACGGTGTTCATTCGGAACGCACGATATGCATCACTTTGAAAAATAATTTGTCTCTAGTCTCGGTCTTTACCATTTGATTGACGTTATTTCCAGGAGCCATTGAAAATGTTTATTTTTTTTTTTATAAACTTCATTTAAAGATTCAAATTACAATATTGTACTTGCTCTTAAAGCAAGAGTTATTTTCGTTGCAAAAAAATCCAGGTTCAAAAAAGCAAAAAAAAATGTTTTTGTCATGTTGTGTCCATCCGTCTGTTCCTAATTTAAAATTTAAGACAAAATTTCAAAAGTATTAATTTTGGATTTTTAAAATAAAATTTATTTTAATTTTTTGAAAAAATATTTTTTTTCCAAAATGAATTTCATCAAATTTCGTTATTAATTTTTCCATTATTAAAAAAAAAACGACTTCTACAATTTTGAAAAAAAAAAAAATTTTAAAATGACTCCTAGAGTTTTCAAAAAAAATTCTTTGTTATACCTACATGAAATTAAATGGAATACTCAGAACTTATTTTGAAGATTAAAACAATTTAAAATTTGTATAATTTAAAATTTAGAATAAGTGTATGTATTTTTAATTTTTTTCTAATATATAGAATTGAATTACAATTTTTATTTTATGAATGCTATATTCTGCCATATATTCTGCTATATATTCGGAGTAACTAGTACTATAGGTACGGTGACCATCCGTCCCGGTTTACCCGGGACTGTCCCGTATTTCTATGCTTGTCCCGGGTTTTTATTTAAGAAACCCGGGACGTACAAGTGTCCTGAATTTTGTAATTTGTCCCGGGATTGTCCCGTATTTCCCTGCTCTCTGATTTTTGTATTAAAAATTTTAAATACTTTGTACGGAAAACAATGAAAACAGTGGTTTTTCTAATTTTTCGATTAAAAGCATTAGTTTTAAAAAATTTTTCGTCAATTATTTAGTTCCAGCTTGTGGTTTTCTGGTTGCAAAACTACACCATAAACATTTTTTTCGACTAATGAACAACATATGAAAGAGAAAAGAACCCAACTAAATTTCATTAAAAGTTGAATTAAATATTACAAAATTTCAAAATCTCTCAATTTTGATTAAAAAATATTTTTTTTAGAAGTTATTAACAGTTCCTATTATAAAACCGTTTTCTTGATTTCTGACTTCCTCGTAAACATCTGATTTAAACGAAAATGTTCACATAAAATCGTTTAAGAAATCTTGATATCAAAATTAGGAAAAATTATGAAAACTTATAGGTAATTTTGTTTTCTTTTTTTTGAAAAACCAAGTTTTCAAAACGATGCAACGAATTTTGTATTTGTCCCAGGTTTTGTTCCGAGAAATATGGTCGTACCTATAGGAGCAAGAAAGTGCAACCCAGACGTACATTTTATTAGCTATGTTTTTTTGTTTTTCAAAAGTTTTTATCTTTTTTGGTTAATCACTTAACATTAAAACCAGTTTTAGTAAAAATTACTTTTGAAAAATAAAATTTATTTCATATAAAAACACAAAACGAATATCAAAAAATTTTACAAAAAAAAAAAAAATTATTGTTTTTGTAAGTAAAAAAAAACCCAAAAAAATCAGAAATAAAAAAGTTTCATGAATGCTGAGAATGTGGGTCTCGTAATTTTATTTGTCTGTCTCTTTGTACCTCGAGCTACAACCTAGACCACTGGAAACAACTTAGACAACAGTCTGCAGTTGAGATCAAATAAAATTAATAATTTTTTTTTTGTAGCTTAGAGTTTTGCGTAATTCTAGAAGGGAAATTTATTTTTAAGAAATTTTATTTTTTAAGAATTTTTTTTACCTACAAAAAATTAAAAAAAAACGACTCTAACGATTTTTAAAATATATTTTTTTTAATTCCTTTGTATAAAAGATGTCAGATGGCACACTTCGTTATGTGGTCAAAATCATTTACAACGGGTTTTATGAACCTTAAATTTTGATATCTTTTTACTGTGAAAACCAAATTGTTATTAATCATTATTTTTTTTAACACTAGAGGTACTTCTACCATAAGATTAAGAACGTAAGTACTTTTTATTTAAAATAATATTTTAATTGTAATACACGCAAACTTCTACAAAAAAAATCCAAATTTCTGTAAAATTTCCTTACTATTACCGATAAATATAAAAATAGGAGGATTTTGAATTCTCAGTAAAATTTATTGTGCGGCTCAGTGTACCCATCATTGCTTATTTTCAAAGTTTCTGTTTATTACTAATAAAACAAAAAAATCCAAATATATCGCCTTATTTGAAAATGAATGAAACTTTCATGATGGAATTTATTTCAATGGGAAGTGAAATTTTCCCAAGAATCAAGGTGAACTTTTTAATTGAGGATAATTTACTTCAGAAAAGACTGAAAAAATGTGGGAAAAACGAAATTTTAAAGGTTACCGTTATTTTCGAACAAAATCGAACAATTCTAGGAATTTAAGTATTTTTGCAATTTAATTTGTTTTAATCTTAAATCACTACGAAATTAAATCCTTTTCGAACTTGAATTTTCAAGTGAAATTCCTTGTTTTTCATTGAAAATTTACTTGATATCCCCAAAATGAATGAATATTAACCTTCGATTCACCTTTAAACTAACAATTTTTTATTAATCCACCATCACGAGTAATTTACTTGAATTTAATTTATTACCTTCGTGTTGTATTTTTTATACTCGTCAACAACATAATATTCATAAACAAATATCAATATCCTTCAATATTTGCTCTCAGATCAAAGTCATAGAGTATATAGGTATCAACCCAAATAATACTCTTACTACTGCCATCATCATCATCATCATCAACATCGTCACAATCATCATTGCCCAAAACTCAATCATTTCGATAGCAATTTATTGACAATCATCAGTGCAATGTTGCGTTAACACCCCATTGCACAATGGAACAGAAGAATTTTTAAGTTGGAACTAAAAAAACCGCTAGAAACTTTATAGTTTTCGATCTTGCCCTAGCCAAAACGGTTGACTATTTTTTTTAGGCTAACTTTCTCGTGAACAAATTTAGTGATTTTAATGAAATTTTTTCCAAGAGAAGTCTCAAATGCTTTGCAGGACAATTTTTCAACCTTTTGGTTGAAATTACGTTTGAAAATATTCCATCTTCACAAGTTTCTTGCCCCAGTGTTTAACAACCGAAAGTATTAACGTTAACTTTCTACCACTCAACGAATCGACACACATTCTTCCTAACAACAAAATCCGCTGAAATCAAACCCAAACCCGTCGTTCCTGCCCCAGCTACGAAAGTTAAAAAAAAAAAAAAAATCGAGAGAGATTTATGTATCTCAATCCGTTGATTTATGTTATATCGAAATTAATTTCCAGTCGATTGAAGCAAATGAAAAATACGGCATCAACAATCAGCTTTCAGTTAACCTATACAACGTTCCTCTACCTCAAACCTCTTTACTTTTTCCATTACCTATCGAAACTCCTAGATGTGAACGTACCTATTTTGTATTTTTTTTTTTTTTGGTGCGAGAGACGACTACTCGAAGCTTGAAGGCCTTTTTTTTTTTGTATTTGAACAAAAATGTTGAAAAAAAAGTACACAAAAAAAAACGTGAAAAATAAATAAAAACACGACTTAAAAATCCAATCAATTTCACGGATTTTATTTGCTTACCTCAGTTGGAAAAAATCCCAAATACGCAATGCAGCCGGCGGCCAGGAGCACATCTCCGACAATATTGTGAATTGATTCATGCAAACGATTTGCTGTTTCCGACCAGCGGGTCTTCTCGCCGCCCAGTCCGCCCAGTAGCTTTTCCGCTCTGAAAAGCAATTTTTCCATTTTTTTTTTATTTTTGAGTAAAAATGATGAAAAATTCAAAAAGAAATAAATTTGAAATCAACTAAAAAAAAACTATACGTCTGAAAGCATAATCATATTTCTGTGATTTCTTTCTGTTGTTGTCCTGTCCAATTCCGATAAATATTCCCGAATTGATACACAAACATAACAACAAAAAAAAAAAAAATGTCCCAAAGGATTGCTCTCTAAAATGAGATACTTGCCTATTCAATCGTTTCTCACAATTATCGATGTCATCTTCAAGGCGTTTTTTCTCGCGTGACTTCTCTGCAAAATAATCGTTTAGCTTTTGTAATTTGTCCAATATCTCTTGCAATTCAGCCCGTTTGGCATTGAGCTTTTCCATTTGTGAACTCAATTCGCCTTCGGCCTCGGCCAAGGCTAGTTTCTTGGGAGCGACAATTTTTGCTACCTTATCGTAAACGTCCATGGCACGTACCCAATGACAAAGTCCTTCGCAGGCTGTCGATGCACTTTTTATTTTTTCAGGAATGAAATCACGGTCGGAGATGTATCTGGAAATAGGACAAAAAAAAAAGGGGCAGTTAAGGGCTAGTTGAGGAGCCGCTTTAAGGAATTATGGCTTTGACTTACTTTTCTCGTATCCTCTTAATTATTGGTGGTGGTATGTTGTCCTTATCAAAAGTCTTTAAAGATTCAAGGAACTTCATGTCACCCAACATTTTTTGTGATGGACCCCAATAGTCTTCTACCATTCGACCACCTTAAAAATATACATCGAAGTGACGAAGTTATAAGGACGACATTTAAACAAATTTTACTAACTTGGATCAGGTTTCCTATCTGGCTTGATTCCTTTAATAACACAAACTGCTTCCAACACCAATTTAACACCATATGGAGGATTTTTCATTGATTTGACCACATAAATATCAGCCGGTTTAAGGGTATTCAATGCTTCTAAAGCAGCTTCCATAGCGGGTATAGCTTCTTGCAAATCACTCTCACAATCATCTTTGATAGCTTGTGCTGCAGCAGCAGCTTCATTAGCTGCTGCCTCATCAGCACCAACAACTTCTTTCTTTTTTTCAGCTTCAGCTGTTTCACGTTCAATGTTAACCATGATTTTTTCGGTTTCTTCAGATAAGACTTTCAATTTTGGTTGAAGATCGTATAAATTGGCTTGCATTTCACCAACTTGTCCGGCAGCAAAGTCTAGTTTTTCTAAACCAATTGTGTATCTTTTTGGATGAAGAAGAAAAAGAGGAAGTAAAGAAACTGAAGTAAAAAAAGTTAAATACCTATGTAAGTGGATTTTTTTTACCTATCTCGCAATTGTGTGATTTCATTTAATTTTTTGCTATAAAAACTTTTGAAGGCTTTGAGCATTTCCAAATAAGAAGTTGGTGTTACATAATTTCTTCTTCCGAGTTCTCTGAAACATCTTTAAAAAAAAAATATTTTAATAACAAATAAAAAAGTTCTAATAAGAAGTTCTAATTACACTGTGTGACAAAAAAAAATATACGCATATATCGCATTTTGTAGAGCTAGTTGCAGGGATAACGAAACATTATTTGAAACTCCTGAAGAAAATTTGAAACCCGTGTTAAAATAAAACACTGTTGGTGAAAAAAAGTAGATTTCGTAATTTTCAGTTTTTTTTTCGAAAACTAAAAAAGATTTTGACCTCTGATTTTGATGATTTTTTTTTTTTAAACGTAAGTAATCAAAAATACTTTAAAGTCTATAGATTAAAAATTGCCGATGTTGCCGTATTGTTTTTAAAATTAAAATTAAATTTTTTTTGAACAAAACCATTTTTTTTGCTTAAATTTCATAAAACAAGTGATAGCAAAAGATTCTCTTAGTAATTTAAGGAAAAAAAGGGACAATCTTCCATTGTTTAAGCGATAAATGCAATTTTCTAACATTCTGACTTCAAACACAAAAAAAAAATATTTTGAAAACAACGGCAACACCTACAATATTTTAAAATACATTTTTAAAGAGCCAGAAGCTCATTCTTATCTCTTAAATTTAAATCCAATAAATTTAATTTAAAACTCAGAATTTAAAAAAAAAATGTTATTAAAAAAATTTAAAATGACTTTTTTCTAAACTTTTTTTAATAAAATATGAATTTATTTAAAAAAAAAAATGTTGGCCATAAATATTATCAGTTGAATTCCGAAGCAGAAAAGGTAACATATATCACACTTTTGAAAAAAATTAAAAATTACTTCAATTTCAATGGTTTTTTTTGGTAAAAACTGAATTTTTGCATGGAAATAATTAATTTTCTCAAAGACTTTGGTAAATTATGTTGAACTTAAAAAAAAAAAATAAGTTAAATTTTTTTTCAAAACTTTTATTAAATAAAGTTCTTCGAAAATAAAATATTTTTTAATTTTTTTCGTAAAACGTTAAACATATTGACATTTCCTTTTATAATTTCAAACCAAAAAAATTGAAAATAAATGCATTTTATAGTACGAAAAAGTTTAAAAAACGACATGTTAAAATTTTGTCAATAATTTTTTTTTTTTTTTTCAAAATCTGAGTTCAGTTACCATTATTTCAAAAGTCCTTAATTCAATTAACCTTATTTTAATTTTTCAAATATTATATATTTTCAATGTTTGAAGTCAATTAATAAGAAAATTGCATCTATCGCTTGAACGATGGAAGATTGTCCCTCACTCCCGTATATTTTTTTTCCTTGAATTTCCTAGACAATCTTTTGGCATCAATTAATTTATGAAATTTAAGAAAAATTTTTGAAAAAAAATGTTGTCTGTTCACAAAAATCTTCAATTAAATTTAAAAAATCAAAACGGCAACACCGGCAATTTTTAATCTATAGACTTTGAAGTATTTTTAATTACCGACGTTTGAAAAAAAAGATCATCAAAATCTAAGCTGTTCGGCCGGGTTCCCTAATATTGCCAATTGTTGAGCTTTAGTTACTCCACTATCTAGTTTTCTGTGTTTGACTAAAAATACATATATAAGAAAATTAAGAATTGGAAAAAAAATTGGTACTTAATTCGGTAAATTTTTGGAAATAAGAACTTAATGAACTTTTTTAAATTTTTAATGTTAAATTTTGTTTTTTTTTTTTTTCTCAAAATATTGTGTTTGAAATTTTTTTTTTAAACAGTAAATTTTTGAAATAAAAACTATTTGAACTTTTTTAAATTTTTTAATTTCTAAAATTTTTTTTCAAAATATTGTGTTTGAATTTTTTTAAAAAATAAAATTTTTTTTCAAAATATTGTGTTTGAATTTTTTTTCATTTATCAAAAAAAATTTATTTATTTAAAAACCAAAAGGTCTCTTTACCTTTAAAAAAGCTATCGTTTAGTTTATTTAGTATTGCCGTTGTCTTTAAATATTTAGTTTTTTGATTTAATGTAGATTTCGCAAGCGTAGGGTGGATGAAGTAGCGGGAAAATTCTGCTATCTTCTGTGATCGAAAAATGCCCCCTAAGCTCTACACCGTAGTTGTGCGCCCAGCACTCACATTTCACATACGGTTCACAATGTTGGACAATGTACAAAAAGTATGAGAGTATGTTAACGGGAGCGGGTCAAAATTCTGGCTTCAAAATTCTGGTTTTTAAAATTTTGCTTTTTTCAAGAAAATTCTGTTTTTAAAAATTCTGCTTTTTTATATTCTGTATTTTAAAATTCTGATTTTCAAAATTTTGCCAATTCTTTTTTTTGTTTATACCTACACCTCATTAATGTAAATTAAGTTTTGTACTTTCCTAACTGCATAGAAGACTGACTTTTTTATAACTCACATCTATATATAGTTGACAACTAATTGGAATTTAATATTAATTTTTATTTGATGAAGTAAAGAATGTTCAATTACCATTTTCGCAGATATTTGTCAATAAAGACCTTTTCCGGCGAACCCCACAGGTAATGAAACTACAATACCAATATAGCAGAATCATTTGAATCTAGTGTAGTAACCTCTGCCTCTCAAATCTAATGACTTTTAACCTCTTGGATTATTTTCGAAAAATTTTCACCATCGCAAACAAATTTTGCCCCACAGGTATTGTGCATAGAAATAAACCTAAATTTACACTAATTCAACTTTCTTTAAATTTCTTAAAACCACATTTTTCTTCAAGCTAATAGTTAATCTATTTCAACTTACTTTTCACTTGCATCCACAACAGATACATTAAAATACATCACCATCTGAACTAGGTTCTGTTCCTGAACGGACAAAACTAGCTCCTTTTCCGGACCAATACTAGCCTGACTGCCTCGTGGCGAATGATGTAATTCATCCACAGATGCATCCTCTTCTTCGGCTTTATTGAGATTCATCGAACTGATGAAATGTTCAGCAACACGTACCAAAGCATCTACTGGCCATGGCATGTACCTGATTGAAAATAAATATACAAAAAAAGAGAGAAAACAAAAAAAAAAAAACAGTTTATATATGCACTATACAACACTTTGAAAGCTTAAAAGCAGCAACAAGCCATGCAAATGATTTTTATATCCACTTTGCACCTGATTGTGTTAATGGAAATACGTGCAGTGATTTTGTGCTGTAAGCATATATCGACTGAAAATGCATTTCCATTTCAGACACATTATTTGTCTACCTAAACCATCACTTTATTGAAGCAGAAGTCTTAGATGATGATGATGATGATGATTTAAGGATTGCAAAGAGGATTTACTTACCAGTCAATAGTGCAACAGTTGATCAAAGATGGATACATTCTTAGTCGTTCCTTAAAGGAATCCCCAATCGGTGAGAAGGCTAATGCCACATGCAGCTGCTCACGTACTCTCTCAATAAAATATCCGTACATTTCAATTGGTGAAGGATCTATCTCTCGAGCCTTTATACGTTGTATATATACATTTCCACCAGTCCGACCAACACGTCCAATAAGATGGTGATGATGGTTTAAGAAATATGTTTGTTCATATGGATTTTAAGGACGTTTAAGGACGAGATAGTAACGATTATGATGTTGGCCATATTGCAAAATAATATCGAATAAGAATTTATTATTATTGTTATCATATTTTCTATAAGTGTGTATGTGTTTTGTTGTGGTTAGATGAGATTTACGTGTGTGAGTGTGAGAAAGGGGGGGGGGGGGGGGGTGAGAAAAACGATTATCCTTGATCGTCCTTACCATTTGCTTGGCAATGTTTGTCATATTTTCCATAATTGCCGCCTTATCCTCGGACTGATAGAGATTCGGAAGGTCTCCAGTGTTTAGTATTCCATTGATGTCCTCGACATAACCCTCATCCACTGCCTGCATATAAAGGATGAATTCATTAGAAACAGGACATGTTTGTTTGGTTTGAGTTTTAGGTTTTGGGTTTTCGATATTATTGTTGTGTGTGTCCTTTTTGCTTGTGTACTACAGGTATACCAACGTCTATACTCTATATGAGTTAAGAATCGATTTAATTTAGTTTTCAGGTAATCGAGCGAATATATCGAAATTGAAATAAGTGAGAGGGAGACAGAAGACGAAGAGAAAACGATGTGTATAGAGTATATATTGTCCCAACTTAAGTGCGATTTAATTAAATTACAGTGCAAAGTGGCAAAGGATAATGTATATCCTTTCTGTGGGCAGGTGAGCTAAATACGGCAAACGGGTGTGTATTAACATCCTGCCCCAAAGTCTCACCTTTCCTTGCCTCGCCTTGTCTCAGTCGCCCAGGGAAAAGGTGAACTATTTCGATTGCCATTTTGTAAATTTAATAGAGCAAACGTGTGATGGAGAATAATTGAGATTAAAAGATATCGTCTCTAGGACAATAGTATATACATACAAAAGAGTCCTTTTAAAGGGTCCTTTTGATAGAATAGAAAAAAAACTTATCAGACCCTCTGGGAGAGCTTAAGAAATAGAGAGAGAGAGAGAGAGAGAGGGAAAGGAGAGTTGAGTTAGACAGAAGAAATAAGATTGAATCGGAAGTGATAAACTTTGATGAGGTTTGATGAAAGGACATTCTTGTGGGGTGATTTGCTTAAAGATTATATGCAGGTAAAAGGTGTTTCATATATATAAAAGCATCATAGACAGAGAGAAAGGTTTAATGTGCTCTTATGTTGATGAGAGAATGTTTCAATGAATAATTATAACTCTGAGCTGTCTATATAGAGAAAAGTGTAGTTTAGTAGAAAATACATCATGATCTTTAATCCTTATGTGTGTTTTTGGTAATAAGTAGAAGAGACAGTACCCTAACTTAAAACCCTTCTCCCATTGTTTCAAACTGTTGTTAAAGACAATTATTTTGTATATTTTCATGGAATTTTCAACATCAAAATGAAAGAAGATGTTTTGTGTTGTGATGTGTATAATATACACACATTACTTTAGGTTTTTGAAATCGATTTTAATCAGTAGATATATTGTCTGTGTGAAATGAGCATCTGATGGTGGTGTATAGTATAGCTTTATTTATATTTTATAGAAGGGAGATAATTGACATTTTGACATGAAAATCTGTGTGCAATAAGAAATGATGTTATCTGTGATTTTGATGATTATTTTCTATACATACATGTTGTTTGGTACTATATACATGCTCATACATACATTTAATATACATGACGATGAGTATAATTTTAAGAGTTGAATAATTGAAAATGTCTTGAGGCATCCTTTGTGCTAAAAGTTTATTGATTTATTTAAATTAACGTGTCATTTAGAAGTATGTTGTTATGTTTTTTTTTTAAGAATTTTTGAGTTATGTCTTTTTTAAGTGGGGTTTAATGTAAGAAAAAAAGGGGAGCTATTGAAACGTATTAGAGAATAGGCTTAAATTAAACATTTTAAAGTTTATTACTCATAAAACTTTCAATTAAGTAAATTGTTTTTATGCTAAAAGTGATTTCAGATTTAGAAATGTCTAGGTGCTTATCAATTTTTAAGGTACCTAATAGATCCATTATGTTCAAGTTAAAAACTTTATGACAGATTTTCATTATTCATAGGAAGGTTATAATGTGTAAATTAATATTGAGGTAATAAATCGAATAACTATACAAACACTTAAATCGAATGTTTGGTTGAGCTACAATGGTCGGAAAAAGTATTTTGACAAAATGAACATTTTTCTAACTGATGAGAATAATCTGTAACGGTTAAACATAAAATAAGGAAGTTGACGGTTTTTTATTAAGTATATAATGGTGAATATCATGATGGTCAATGTCAGTCATATAGTTGGTATTATGCTTCGATGCTGCATTTTTTGTATAAAAAGTACTAAATTTTGAGGGAAAAAAGTATTTTGACAAACGTTCTTTTTCAACGTTGGTAAGGTAACGTAATGCATTTTACGTGTTTCAAGCACGTATACAACTGACAGACTTGTTAAGGCCCCGGTTTGTAAAAAATTGGGCAAAACGGCGGAACTTAACATTGAAATTGGTGCATCTTCTGTTGCAAGTCATAATTTCTGTGTGTCTGTTAAAAAATCTGTAGAGAATTGAATTTATAGCGGGAAACTAAAAATTACCAAATATACAAACACAAAAATATAATTATACTATTAAAAATTTACTACAAATGGACAAAAAACGAAAAAAATGCACTTAAAAAAATTGAAGCATTTTGAAGAATTTACTTTATCGCGGATTGACTCCAAAAAGTCTGAATTTGGAAATGCCATTCTTTCATCAAAAACCTTGTAAGCAAAAGTACCCTTTGCATTGAGCTCGAAGAAGACAATTTTACCATGTTTATGGGAAGATAATACAGTATTTATCTCATAAAACAAAAATTGAAAAAAACTGAATTCTCAAAGGAACATATTGGTATGCTTCTTTCATTCAAAAACAAACTTTTATGGATCACATTCGCACAAATTTCTATATCAATGATCCGGGAAACGAAAAGGAACTGTTGAAGCTCCGTGAAAATTTGGTCAAGTTTGTTCCAGAAGCGAAAACCACAACAACATGTCCTACTCTGCCTACAGTTTTAATCTACACAGGTGTTTTTTTTTTTAAATCATAGTGTACTAAGAAAAAACTATTTGTTTATTTTTAACTTAACAGATGCATTGGTGGCAGTGGCGTAACTACAATTTGGGGGCCCTGTATCCACATTTTCTTGGAGGCCCCCTTTATCTCCTAGACTTGGATACGGCCTTAAGCCTTAACAACATTGCATTGGTTCCGACTGTTTTGCAGAAATTTGAAGAAAGATAAATGTGGATAGATAAATTTGGATAGATAAATGTGGATAGATAAATGTGGATAGATAAATGTGGATAGATAAATGTGGATAGATAAATGTCGATAGATAAATGTGGATAGATAAATGTGGATAGATCAATGTGGATTGATAAATGTGGATCGATAAATGTGGATAGATAAATGTGGATCGATAAATGTGGATAGATAAATGTGGATAGATAAATGTGGATAGATAAATGTCGATAGATAAATATCGTCGATAATGGAGAAGATAAATGTCGATAGATAAATGTCGATAGATAAATGTCGATAGATAAATGTCGATAGATAAATGTCGATAGATAAATGTGGATAGATAAATGTGGATCTATAAATGTGGATCGATAAATGTGGATAGATAAATGTCGATAGATAAATGTGGATAGATAAATGTGGATTGATAAATGTGGATAGATAAATGTGGATCGATAAATGTGGATAGATAAATGTGGATTGATAAATGTGGATTGATAAATGTGGATAGATAAATGTCGATAGATAAATGTGGATCGATAAATGTGGATAGATAAATGTGGATAGATAAATGTGGATCGATAAATGTGGATTGATAAATGTGGATAGATAAATGTGGATAGATAAATGTGGATAGATAAATGTGGATTGATAAATGTGGATAGATAAATGTGGATCTATAAATGTGGATCGATAAATGTGGATAGATAAATGTCGATAGATAAATGTGGATAGATAAATGTCGATAGATAAATGTCGATAGATAAATGTGGATAGATAAATGTGGATAGATAAATGTGGATAGATAAATGTGGATAGATAAATGTGGATTGATAAATGTGGATTGATAAATGTGGATAGATAAATGTGGATAGATAAATGTGGATTGATAAATGTGGATCGATAAATGTGGATAGATAAATGTGGATAGATAAATGTGGATAGATAAATGTGGATAGATAAATGTCCATAGATAAATATCGTCGATAATGGAGAAGATAAATATCGATAGATAAATGTCGATAGATAAATGTCGATAGATAAATGTCGATAGATAAATGTGGATTGATAAATGAGGATAGATAAATGTGGATCTATAAATGTGGATCGATAAATGTGGATAGATAAATGTCGATAGATAAATGTGGATAGATAAATGTGGATAGATAAATGTCGCTAGATAAATGTGGATCGATAAATGTGGATAGATAAATGTGGATAGATCAATGTGGATTGGTAAATGTGGATCGATAAATGTGGATAGATAAATGTGGATTGATAAATGTGGATCGATAAATGTGGATAGATAAATGTGGATAGATAAATGTGGATAGATAAATTTCGATAGATAAATATCGTCGATAATGGAGAAGATAAATGTCGATAGATAAATGTCGAAAGATAAATGTCGATAGATAAATGTCGATAGATAAATGTGGATTGATAAATGAGGATAGATAAATGTGGATAGATAAATGTGGATAGATAAATGTGGATTGATAAATGTCGACAGATAAATGTCTCAAGATAAATGTCGATAGATAAATGTCTCTAGATAAAAGTCGTTTGCTAAATGTCGCTAGATAAATGTCTCTAGATAAATGTAGATAGATAAATGTGTATTGATAAATGTCGACAGATAAATGTCTCAAGATAAATGTCGATAGATAAATGTCGATAGATAAATGTGGATAGATAAATGTGGATTGATAAATGTGGATAAATAAATGTGGATCGATAAATGTGCATAGATAAATGTGGATAGATCAATGTGGATTGATAAATGTCGATAGATAAATGTGGATAGATAAATGTGGATCGATAAATGTGGATAGATAAATGTGGAAGATAAATGTGGATAGATAAATGTCGATAGATAAATATCGTCGATAATGGAAAAGATAAATGTCGATAGATAAATGTCGATAGATAAACGTCGATAGATAAATGTCGATAGATAAATGTGGATTGATAAATGTGGATAGATAAATGTGGATCTATAAATGTGGATCGATAAATGTGGATAGATAAATGTCGATAGATAAATGTGGATTGATAAATGTCGACAGATAAATGTCTCAAGATAAATGTCGATAGATAAATGTCGATAGATAAATGTCGATAGATAAATGTGGGTTGATAAATGTGGATAGATAAATGTGGATCTATAAATGTGGATCGATAAATGTGGATAGATAAATGTCGATTGATAAATGTGGATAGATAAATGTGGATAGATAAATGTGGATCTATAAATGTGGATCGATAAATGTGGATAGATAAATGTCGATAGATAAATGTGGATTGATAAATGTGGATAGATATATGTGGATAGATCAATGTGGATTGATAAATGTGGATCGATAAATGTGGATAGATAAATGTGGATTGATAAATGTGGATCGATAAATGTGGATAGATAAATGTGGATAGATAAATGTGGATAGATAAATGTCGATAGATAAATGTCGATAGATAAATATCGTCGATAATGGAGAAGATAAATATCGATAGATAAATGTCGATAGATAAATGTCGATAGATAAATGTCGATAGATAAATGTCGATAGATAAATATGGATTGATAAATGTGGATAGATAAATGTGGATCTATAAATGTGGATAGATAAATGTGGATGGATTAATGTGGATTGATAAATGTCGATAGATAAATGTCGATAGATAAATGCCGACAGATAAATGTCTCAAGATAAATGTCGATAGATAAATGTGGATTGATAAATGTGGATAGATAAATGTGGATTGATAAATGTGGATTGATAAATGTGGATAGATAAATGTGGATAGATAAATGTGGATAGATAAATGTCGATAGATAAATGTCGACAGATAAATGTCTCAAGATAAATGTCGATAGATAAATGTGGATTGATAAATGTGGATTGATAAATGTGGATAGATAAATGTGGATTGATAAATGTGGATCGATAAATGTAAATAGATAAATGTGGATAGATAAATGTGGATCGATAAATTTCGATAGATAAATATCGTCGATAATGGAGAAGATAAATGTGGATAGATAAATGTCGATAGATAAATGTCTCTAGATAAAAGTCTTTAGCTAAATGTCGCTAGATAAATGTGGATCGATAAATGTGGATAGACAAATGTGGATAGATAAATGTGGATTGCTAAATGTGGATCGATAAATGTGGATAGATAAATGTGGAGAGATAAATGTGGATAGATAAATTTCGATAGATAAATATCGTCGATAATGGAGAAGATAAATGTCGATAGATAAATGTCGATAGATAAATGTCGATAGATAAATGAGGATAGATAAATGTGGATCTATAAATGTGGATCGATAAATGTGGATAGATAAATGTCGATAGATAAATGTGGATTGATAAATGTCGACAGATAAATGTCTCAAGATAAATGTCGATAGATAAATGTCGATAGATAAATCTGGATTGATAAATGTGGATAAATAAATGTGGATCGATAAATGTGCATAGATAAATGTGGATAGATCAATGTGGATTGATAAATGTGGATCGATAAATGTGGATAGATAAATGTGGATCGATAAATGTGGATAGATAAATGTGGAAGATAAATGTGGATAGATAAATGTCGATAGATAAATGTCTCTAGATAAAAGTCGTTTGCTAAATGTCGCTAGATAAATGTCTCTAGATAAATGTAGATAGATAAATGTGTATTGATAAATGTCGACAGATAAATGTCTCAAGATAAATGTCGATAGATAAATGTCGATAGATAAATCTGGATTGATAAATGTGGATAAATAAATGTGGATCGATAAATGTGCATAGATAAATGTGGATAGATCAATGTGGATTGATAAATGTGGATCGATAAATGTGGATAGATAAATGTGGATCGATAAATGTGGATAGATAAATGTGGAAGATAAATGTGGATAGATAAATGTCGATAGATAAATATCGTCGATAATGGAGAAGATAAATGTCGATAGATAAATGTCGATAGATAAACGTCGATATATAAATGTCGATAGATAAATGTGGATTGATAAATGTGGATAGATAAATGTGGATCTATAAATGTGGATCGATAAATGTGGATAGATAAATGTCGATAGATAAATGTGGATTGATAAATGTCGACAGATAAATGTGGATATATAAATGTGGATCGATAAATGTACATAGATAAATGTCGATAGATAAATGTGGATAGATAAATGTGGATCGATAAATGTGGATAGATAAATGTGGAAGATAAATGTGGATAGATAAATGTCGATAGATAAATATCGTCGATAATAAAGAAGATAAATGTCGATAGATAAATGTCGATAGATAAACGTCGATAGATAAATGTTGATAGATAAATGTGGATAGATAAATGTGGATAGATAAATGTGGATAGATAAATGTCGACAGATAAATGTCTCAAGATAAATGTCGATAGATAAATGTTGATAGATAAATGTCGATAGATAAATGTGGATTGATAAATGTGGATAGATAAATGTGCATCGATAAATGTGGATAGATAAATGTGGATAGATAAATGTGGATCGATAAATGTGGATAGATAAATGTGGATAGATAAATGTCGATAGATAAATGTCGCTTGATAAATGTCGATAGATAGTGGTATAATCGGGTTTTTGGATTTTTTTCAAAATTTCGAGAAAATCCAGTTTAAAGTTCGGGTAAATTGTTTTTTTTTCGAAAAATCCCTGAACCTTTGAACGCTCCTGGAAGCTAAACCGCTAGAGAGAAATTTTTGGCAGTGATGCCAAATGGTAGCTTGTGTCAACTAATAAACAAGTTATTGTCAAACTTAATTTTGAATATTAGCTTAACCATGTTTTTGTTAAAACTTTTTTAAATGGAAAATAAGATTATATTATCTATCTATCTATCTATCTATCTAGATAAATGTCGATAGATAAATGTCGATAGATAAATGTGGATAGATAAATGTGGATCGATAAATGTGGATAGATAAATAAGGATAGATAAATGTCGATAGATAAATGTCGATAGATAAATGTCGATAGATAAATGTGGATAGATAAATGTGGATAGATAAATGTGGATAGATAAATGTGGATAGATAAATGTGGATTGATAAATGTGGATTGATAAATGTGGATAGATAAATGTCGATAGATAAATGTCGACAGATAAATGTCTCAAGATAAATGTCGATAGATAAATGTGGATTGATAAATGAGGATAGATAAATGTGGATCTATAAATGTGGATCGATAAATGTGGATAGATAAATGTGGATAGATAAATGTCGACAGATAAATGTCTCAAGATAAATGTCGATAGATAAATGTCTCTAGATAAAAGTCGTTTGCTAAATGTCGCTAGATAAATGTCTCTAGATAAATGTAGATAGATAAATGTCGATAGATAAATCTGGATTGATAAATGTGGATAAATAAATGTGGATCGATAAATGTGCATAGATAAATGTGGATAGATCAATGTGGATTGATAAATGTGGATCGATAAATGTGGATAGATAAATGTGGATCGATAAATGTGGATAGATAAATGTGGAAGATAAATGTGGATAGATAAATGTCGATAGATAAATATCGTCGATAATGGAGAAGATAAATGTCGATAGATAAATGTCGATAGATAAACGTCGATATATAAATGTCGATAGATAAATGTGGATTGATAAATGTGGATAGATAAATGTGGATCTATAAATGTGGATCGATAAATGTGGATAGATAAATGTCGATAGATAAATGTGGATTGATAAATGTCGACAGATAAATGTGGATCTATAAATGTGGATCGATAAATGTGGATAGATAAATGTCGATAGATAAATGTGGATCGATAAATGTGGATCGATAAATGTGGATAGATAAATGTGGAAGATAAATGTGGATAGATAAATGTCGATAGATAAATATCGTCGATAATAAAGAAGATAAATGTCGATAGATAAATGTCGATAGATAAACGTCGATAGATAAATGTCGATAGATAAATGTGGATTGATAAATGTGGATAGATAAATGTGGATCTATAAATGTGGATCGATAAATGTGGATAGATAAATGTCGATAGATAAATGTGGATTGATAAATGTCGACAGATAAATGTCTCAAGATAAATGTCGATAGATAAATGTGGATAGATAAATGTGGATCGATAAATGTGGATAGATAAATGTGGATTGATAAATGTGGATTGATAAATGTGGATTGATAAATGTGGATAGATAAATGTCGATAGATAAATGTGGATTGATAAATGTGGATAGATAAATGTGGATTGATAAATGTGGATAGATAAATGTGGATTGATAAATGTGGATAGATAAATGTGGTTCGATAAATGTGGATAGATAAATGTGGATCGATAAATGTGGATAGATAAATGTGGATTGATAAATGTCGACAGATAAATGTCTCAAGATAAAGGTCGATAGATAAATGTCGATAGATAAATATCGTCGATAATGGAGAAGATAAATGTCGATAGATAAATGTCGATAGATAAATGTCGATAGATAAATGTGGATAGATAAATGTGGATTGATAAATGGGGATAGATAAATGTGGATCTATAAATGTGGATCGATAAATGTGGATAGATAAATGTCGATAGATAAATTTGGATTGATAAATGTCGACAGATAAATGTCTCAAGATAAATGTCGATAGATAAATGTCGATAGATAAATGTCGATAGATAAATGTGGATTGATAAATGTGGATAGATGAATGTGGATCTATAAATGTGGATCGATAAATGTGGATAGATAAATGTCGATAGATATATGTGGATTGATAAATGTCGACAGATAAATGTCGATAGATAAATGTCGATAGATAAATGTCGATAGATAAATGTGGATTGATAAATGTGGATTGATAAATGTGGATAGATAAATGTGGATCGATAAATGTGGATAGATAAATGTGGATTGGTAAATGTGGATTGATAAATGTGGATAGATAAATGTCGATAGATAAATGTGGATAGATAAATGTGGATTGATAAATGTGGATAGATAAATGTGGATCGATAAATGTGGATAGATAAATATCGATAGATAAATGTCTCAAGATAAATGTCGATACATAAATGTCGATAGATAAATGTGGATTGATAAATATGGATAAATAAATGTGGATGGATAAATGTGGATAGATAAATGTGGATTGATAAATGTCGACAGATAAATGTCTCAAGATAAATGTCGATAGATAAATGTCGATAGATAAATGTGGATAGATAAATGTGGATTGATAAATGTGGATAGATAAATGTGGATCGATAAATGTGGATAGATAAATGTGGATAGATAAATGTGGATAGATAAATGTGGATCGATAAATGTGGATTGATAAATGTGGATAGATAAATGTGGATAGATAAATGTGGATAGATAAATGTCGATAGATAAATGTGGATAGATAAATGTCGATAGATAAATGTCGATAGATAAATGTGGATAGATAAATGTGGATAGATAAATGTGGATAGATAAATGTGGATTGATAAATGTGGATAGATAAATGTGGATAGATAAATGTGGATTGATAAATGTGGATCGATAAATGTGGATAGATAAATGTGGATAGATAAATGTGGATAGATAAATGTCGATAGATAAATATCGTCGATAATGGAGAAGATAAATATCGATAGATAAATGTCGATAGATAAATGTGGATTGATAAATGTGGATAGATAAATGTGGATCTATAAATGTGGATAGATAAATGTGGATAGATTAATGTGGATTGATAAATGTCGATAGATAAATGTCGATAGATAAATGTCGACAGATAAATGTCTCAAGATAAATGTCGATAGATAAATGTGGATTGATAAATGTGGATAGATAAATGTGGATTGATTAATGTGGATTGATAAATGTGGATGGATAAATGTGGATAGATAAATGTGGATAGATAAATGTCGATAGATAAATGTCGACAGATAAATGTCTCAAGATAAATGTCTCAAGATAAATGTGGATTGATAAATGTGGATAGGATAAATGTGGATTGATAAATGTCGATAGATAAATGTGGATTGAAAAAAATGTGGATAGATAAATGTGGATTGATAAATGTGGATCGATAAATGTGGATAGATAAATGTGGATAGATAAATGTGGATAGATAAATTTCGATAGATAAATATCGTCGATAATGGAGAAGATAAATGTGGATAGATAAATGTCGATAGATAAATGTCTCTAGATAAAAGTCTTTAGCTAAATGTCGCTAGATAAATGTGGATCGATAAATGTGGATAGATAAATGTGGATAGATCAATGTGGATTGGTAAATGTGGATCGATAAATGTGGATAGATAAATGTGGATAGATAAATGTGGATAGATTAATGTGGATTGATAAATGTCGATAGATAAATGTCGATAGATAAATGTCTCTAGATAAAAGTCTTTAGCTAAATGTCGCTAGATAAATGTGTATCGATAAATGTGGATAGATAAATGTGGATAGATCAATGTGGATTGGTAAATGTGGATCGATAAATGTGGATTGATAAATGTGGATCGATAAATGTGGATAGATAAATGTGGATAGATAAATTTCGATAGATAAATATCGTCGATAATGGAGAAGATAAATGTCGATAGATAAATGTCGATAGATAAATGTCGATAGATAAATGTCGATAGATAAATGTGGATTGATAAATGAGGATAGATAAATGTGGATCTATAAATGTGGATCGATGAATGTGGATAGATAAATGTCGATAGATAAATGTGGATTGATAAATGTCGACAGATAAATGTCTCAAGATAAATGTCGATAGATAAAAGTCGTTTGCTAAATGTCGCTAGATAAATGTCTCTAGATAAATGTAGATAGATAAATGTGTATTGATAAATGTCTACAGATAAATGTCTCAAGATAAATGTCGATCGATAAATGTGGATTGATAAATGTGGATAGATAAATGTGGATCTATAAATGTGGATCGATAAATGTGCATAGATAAATGTGGATAGATCAATGTGGATTGATAAATGTGGATCAATAAATGTGGATCGATAAATGTGCATAGATAAATGTGGATAGATAAATGTGGATCGATAAATGTGGATAGATAAATGTGGAAGATAAATGTGGATAGATAAATGTCGATAGATAAATATCGTCGATAATGGAGAAGATAAATGTCGATAGATAAATGTCGATAGATAAACGTCGATATATAAATGTCGATAGATAAATGTGGATTGATAAATGTGGATAGATAAATGTGGATATATAAATGTGGATCGATAAATGTGGATAGATAAATGTCGATAGATAAATGTGGATTGATAAATGTCGACAGATAAATGTGGATCTATAAATGTGGATCGATAAATGTGGATAGATAAATGTCGATAGATAAATGTGGATCGATAAATGTGGATCGATAAATGTGGATAGATAAATGTGGAAGATAAATGTGGATAGATAAATGTCGATAGATAAATATCGTCGATAATAAAGAAGATAAATGTCGATAGATAAATGTCGATAGATAAACGTCGATAGATAAATGTCGATAGATAAATGTGGATTGATAAATGTGGATAGATAAATGTGGATCTATAAATGTGGATCGATAAATGTGGATAGATAAATGTCGATAGATAAATGTGGATTGATAAATGTCGACAGATAAATGTCTCAAGATAAATGTCGATAGATAAATGTGGATAGATAAATGTGGATCGATAAATGTGGATAGATAAATGTGGATTGATAAATGTGGATTGATAAATGTGGATTGATAAATGTGGATAGATAAATGTCGATAGATAAATGTGGATTGATAAATGTGGATAGATAAATGTGGATTGATAAATGTGGATAGATAAATGTGGATTGATAAATGTGGATAGATAAATGTGGTTCGATAAATGTGGATAGATAAATGTGGATCGATAAATGTGGATAGATAAATGTGGATTGATAAATGTCGACAGATAAATGTCTCAAGATAAAGGTCGATAGATAAATGTCGATAGATAAATATCGTCGATAATGGAGAAGATAAATGTCGATAGATAAATGTCGATAGATAAATGTCGATAGATAAATGTGGATAGATAAATGTGGATTGATAAATGGGGATAGATAAATGTGGATCTATAAATGTGGATCGATAAATGTGGATAGATAAATGTCGATAGATAAATTTGGATTGATAAATGTCGACAGATAAATGTCTCAAGATAAATGTCGATAGATAAATGTCGATAGATAAATGTCGATAGATAAATGTGGATTGATAAATGTGGATTGATAAATGTGGATAGATAAATGTGGATCGATAAATGTGGATAGATAAATGTGGATTGATAAATGTGGATTGATAAATGTGGATAGATAAATGTCGATAGATAAATGTGGATAGATAAATGTGGATTGATAAATGTGGATAGATAAATGTGGATCGATAAATGTGGATAGATAAATATCGATAGATAAATGTCTCAAGATAAATGTCGATACATAAATGTCGATAGATAAATGTGGATTGATAAATATGGATAAATAAATGTGGATGGATAAATGTGGATAGATAAATGTGGATTGATAAATGTCGACAGATAAATGTCTCAAGATAAATGTCGATAGATAAATGTCGATAGATAAATGTGGATAGATAAATGTGGATTGATAAATGTGGATAGATAAATGTGGATCGATAAATGTGGATAGATAAATGTGGATAGATAAATGTGGATAGATAAATGTGGATCGATAAATGTGGATTGATAAATGTGGATAGATAAATGTGGATAGATAAATGTGGATAGATAAATGTCGATAGATAAATGTGGATAGATAAATGTCGATAGATAAATGTCGATAGATAAATGTGGATAGATAAATGTGGATAGATAAATGTGGATAGATAAATGTGGATTGATAAATGTGGATAGATAAATGTGGATAGATAAATGTGGATTGATAAATGTGGATCGATAAATGTGGATAGATAAATGTGGATAGATAAATGTGGATAGATAAATGTCGATAGATAAATATCGTCGATAATGGAGAAGATAAATATCGATAGATAAATGTCGATAGATAAATGTGGATTGATAAATGTGGATAGATAAATGTGGATCTATAAATGTGGATAGATAAATGTGGATAGATTAATGTGGATTGATAAATGTCGATAGATAAATGTCGATAGATAAATGTCGATAGATAAATGTGGATTGATAAATGTGGATAGATAAATGTGGATTGATTAATGTGGATTGATAAATGTGGATGGATAAATGTGGATAGATAAATGTGGATAGATAAATGTCGATAGATAAATGTCGACAGATAAATGTCTCAAGATAAATGTCTCAAGATAAATGTGGATTGATAAATGTGGATAGGATAAATGTGGATTGATAAATGTCGATAGATAAATGTGGATTGAAAAAAATGTGGATAGATAAATGTGGATTGATAAATGTGGATCGATAAATGTGGATAGATAAATGTGGATAGATAAATGTGGATAGATAAATTTCGATAGATAAATATCGTCGATAATGGAGAAGATAAATGTGGATAGATAAATGTCGATAGATAAATGTCTCTAGATAAAAGTCTTTAGCTAAATGTCGCTAGATAAATGTGGATCGATAAATGTGGATAGATAAATGTGGATAGATCAATGTGGATTGGTAAATGTGGATCGATAAATGTGGATAGATAAATGTGGATAGATAAATGTGGATAGATTAATGTGGATTGATAAATGTCGATAGATAAATGTCGATAGATAAATGTCTCTAGATAAAAGTCTTTAGCTAAATGTCGCTAGATAAATGTGGATCGATAAATGTGGATAGATAAATGTGGATAGATCAATGTGGATTGGTAAATGTGGATCGATAAATGTGGATTGATAAATGTGGATCGATAAATGTGGATAGATAAATGTGGATAGATAAATTTCGATAGATAAATATCGTCGATAATGGAGAAGATAAATGTCGATAGATAAATGTCGATAGATAAATGTCGATAGATAAATGTCGATAGATAAATGTGGATTGATAAATGAGGATAGATAAATGTGGATCTATAAATGTGGATCGATGAATGTGGATAGATAAATGTCGATAGATAAATGTGGATTGATAAATGTCGACAGATAAATGTCTCAAGATAAATGTCGATAGATAAAAGTCGTTTGCTAAATGTCGCTAGATAAATGTCTCTAGATAAATGTAGATAGATAAATGTGTATTGATAAATGTCTACAGATAAATGTCTCAAGATAAATGTCGATCGATAAATGTGGATTGATAAATGTGGATAGATAAATGTGGATCTATAAATGTGGATCGATAAATGTGCATAGATAAATGTGGATAGATCAATGTGGATTGATAAATGTGGATCAATAAATGTGGATCGATAAATGTGCATAGATAAATGTGGATAGATCAATGTGGATTGATAAATGTGGATCAATAAATGTGGATAGATAAATGTGGATCGATTAATGTGGATAGATAAATGTGGAAGATAAATGTGGATAGATAAATGTCGATAGATAAATATCGTCGATAATGGAGAAGATAAATGTCGATAGATAAATGTCGATAGATAAACGTCGATAGATAAATGTCGATAGATAAATGTGGATTGATAAATGTGGATAGATAAATGTGGATCTATAAATGTGGATCGATAAATGTGGATAGATAAATGTCGATAGATAAATGTGGATTGATAAATGTCGACAGATAAATGTCTCAAGATAAATGTCGATAGATAAATGTCGATAGATAAATGTCGATAGATAAATGTGGATTGATAAATGTGGATAGATAGATGTGGATCTATAAATGTGGATCGATAAATGTGGATAGATAAATGTCGATAGATAAATGTGGATAGATAAATGTGGATAGATAAATGTGGATCTATAAATGTGGATCGATAAATGTGGATAGATAAATGTCGATAGATAAATGTGGATCGATAAATGTGGATAGATAAATGTGGATTGATAAATGTGGATCGATAAATGTGGATAGATAAATGTGGATAGATAAATGTGGATAGATAAATGTCGATAGATAAATATCGTCGATAATGGAGAAGATAAATATCGATAGATAAATGTCGATAGATAAATGTCGATAGATATGTCGATAGATAATTATGGATTGATAAATGTGGATAGATAAATGTGGATCTATAAATGTGGATAGATAAATGTGGATAGATTAATGTGGATTGATAAATGTCGATAGATAAATGTCGATAGATAAATGCCGACAGATAAATGTCTCAAGATAAATGTGGATTGATAAATGTGGATAGATAAATGTGGATTGATAAATGTGGATTGATAAATGTGGATAGATAAATGTGGATAGATAAATGTCGATAGATAAATGTCGACAGATAAATGTCTCAAGATAAATGTCGATAGACAAATGTGGATTGATAAAAGTGGATTGATAAATGTGGATAGATAAATGTGGATTGATAAATGTGGATCGATAAATGTGGATAGATAAATGTGGATAGATAAATGTGGATCGATAAATTTCGATAGATAAATATCGTCGATAATGGAGAAGATAAATGTGGATAGATAAATGTGGATTGGTAAATGTGGATCGATAAATGTGGATAGATAAATGTGGATAGATAAATGTGGATAGATAAATTTCGATAGATAAATATCGTCGATAATGGAGAAGATAAATGTCGATAGATAAATGTCGATAGATAAATGTGGATTGATAAATGAGGGTAGATAAATGTGGATCTATAAATGTGGATCGATAAATGTCGATAGATAAATGTCGATAGATAAATGTGGATTGATAAATGTCGACAGATAAATGTCTCAAGATAAATGTCGATAGATAAATGTCTCTAGATAAAAGTCGTTTGCTAAATGTCGCTAGATAAATGTCTCTAGATAAATGTAGATAGATAAATGTGTATTGATAAATGTCGACAGATAAATGTCTCAAGATAAATGTCGATAGATAAATGTCGATAGATAAATCTGGATTGATAAATGTGGATAAATAAATGTGGATCGATAAATGTGCATAGATAAATGTGGATAGATCAATGTGGATTGATAAATGTGGATCGATAAATGTGGATAGATAAATGTGGATCGATAAATGTGGATAGATAAATGTGGAAGATAAATGTGGATAGATAAATGTCGATAGATAAATATCGTCGATAATGGAGAAGATAAATGTCGATAGATAAATGTCGATAGATAAACGTCGATATATAAATGTCGATAGATAAATGTGGATTGATAAATGTGGATAGATAAATGTGGATCTATAAATGTGGATCGATAAATGTGGATAGATAAATGTCGATAGATAAATGTGGATTGATAAATGTCGACAGATAAATGTGGATCTATAAATGTGGATCGATAAATGTGGATAGATAAATATCAATAGATAAATGTGGATAGATAAATGTGGATCGATAAATGTGGATAGATAAATGTGGAAGATAAATGTGGATAGATAAATGTCGATAGATAAATATCGTCGATAATAAAGAAGATAAATTTCGATAGATAAATGTCGATAGATAAACGTCGATATATAAATGTCGATAGATAAATGTGGATTGATAAATGTGGATAGATAAATGTGGATCTATAAATGTGGATCGATAAATGTGGATAGATAAATGTCGATAGATAAATGTGGATTGATAAATGTCGACAGATAAATGTGGATCTATAAATGTGGATCGATAAATGTGGATAGATAAATATCGATTGATAAATGTGGATTGATAAATGTGGATAGATAAATGTGGATAGATAAATGTGGATCTATAAATGTGGATCGGTAAATGTGGATAGATAAATGTCGATAAATAAATGTCGATAGATAAATGTCGATAGATAAATGTGGATAGATAAATGTGGATTGATAAATGTGGATAGATAAATGTGGATCGATAAATGTGGATAGATAAATGTGGATTGATAAATAATGTCGACAGATAAATGTCTCAAGATAAATGTCGATAGATAAATGTCGATAGATAAATGTCGATAGATAAATGTGGATTGATAAATATGGATAGATAAATGTGGATCTATAAATGTGGATCGATAAATGTGGATCGATAAATGTGGATAGATAAATGTGGATAGATAAATTTGGATAGATAAATGTGGATTGATAAATGTGGATAGATAAATGTGGATTGATAAATGTGGATAGATAAATGTGGATAGATAAATGTGGATTGATAAATGTCGACAGATAAATGTCTCAAGATAAATGTGGATAGATAAATGTCGATAGATAAATGTGGAAAGATAAATGTGGATAGATAAATGTGGATTGATAAATGTGGATTGATAAATGTGGATAAATAAATGTGGATAGATAAATGTGGATAGATAAATGTGGATCGATAAATGTGGATAGATAAATGTTGATAGATAAATGTGGATTGATAAATGTGGATACATAAATGTCGACAAATAAATGTCTCAAGATAAATGTCGATAGATAAATGTCGATAGATAAATGGCGATAGATAAATGTGAATTGATAAATGTGGATCGATAAATGTGGATCTATAAATGTGGATAGATAAATGTGGATAGATAAATGTCGATAGATAAATGTCGACAGATAAATGTCTCAAGATAAATGTCGATAGATAAATGTCGATAGATAAATGTCGATAGATAAATGTGGATTGATAAATGTGGATAGATAAATGTCGATAGATAAATGTCGATAGATAAATGTCGATAGATAAATGTTGATAGATAAATGTCGACAGATAAATGTCGACAGATAAATGTCTCAAGATAAATGTCGATAGATAAATGTTGATAGATAAATGTCGATAGATAAATGTGGATTGATAAATGTGGATAGATAAATGTGCATCGATAAATGTGGATAGATAAATGTAGATAGATAAATGTGGATCGATAAATGTGGATAGATAAATGTGGATAGATAAATGTCGATAGATAAATGTCGATAGATAGTGGTATAATCGGGTTTTTGGATTTTTTTCAAAATTTCGAGAAAATCCAGTTTAAAGTTCGGGTAAATTGTTTTTTTTCGAAAAATCCCCGAACCTTTGAACGCTCCTGGAAGCTAAACCGCTAGAGAGAAATTTTTGGCAGTGATGCCAAATGGTAGCTTGTGTCAACTTATAAACAAGTTATTGTCAAACTTAATTTTGAATACCAGCTTAACCATGTTTTTGTTAAAACTTTTTTAAATGGAAAATAAAATAATATTATCTATCTATCTATCTATCTATCTAGATAAATGTCGATAGATAAATGTCGATAGATAAATGTGGATAGATAAATGTGGATCGATAAATGTGGATAGATAAATAAGGATAGATAAATGTCGATAGATAAATGTCGCTAGATAAATGTCGATAGATAAATGTGGATAGATAAATGTGGATAGATAAATGTGGATAGATAAATGTGGATGGATAAATGTGGATTGATAAATGTGGATTGATAAATGTGGATAGATAAATGTCGATAGATAAATGTCGACAGATAAATGTCTCAAGATAAATGTCGATAGATAAATGTGGATGGATAAATGTGGATTGATAAATGTGGATAGATAAATGTGGATAGATAAATGTCGATAGATAAATGTCGATAGATAAATGTGGATAGATAAATGTCGATAGATAAATGTCGACAGATAAATGTCGACAGATACATGTCTCAAAATAAATGTCGATAGATAAATGTCGATAGATAAATGTGGATTGATAAATGTCGATAGATAAATGTGGATAGATAAATGTGGATAGATAAATGTGGATCTATAAATGTGGATCGATAAATGTGGATAGATAAATGTCGATAGATAAATGTGGATCGATAAATGTGGATAGATAAATGTGGATTGATAAATGTGGATCGATAAATGTGGATAGATAAATGTGGATAGATAAATGTGGATAGATAAATGTCGACAGATAAATGTCTCAAGATAAATGTCGATAGATAAATGTTGATAGATAAATGTCGATAGATAAATGTGGATTGATAAATGTGGATAGATAAATGTGCATCGATAAACGTGGATTGATAAATGTGGATAGATAGATGTGGATCTATAAATGTGGATCGATAAATGTGGATAGATAAATGTCGATAGATAAATGTGGATAGATAAATGTGGATCTATAAATGTGGATCGATAAATGTGGATAGATAAATGTCGATATATAAATGTGGATCGATAAATGTGGATAGATAAATGTGGATTGATAAATGTGGATCGATAAATGTGGATAGATAAATGTGGATAGATAAATGTGGATAGATAAATGTCGATAGATAAATATCGTCGATAATGGAGAAGATAAATATCGATAGATAAATGTCGATAGATAAATGTCGATAGATATGTCGATAGATAATTATGGATTGATAAATGTGGATAGATAAATGTGGATCTATAAATGTGGATAGATAAATGTGGATAGATTAATGTGGATTGATAAATGTCGATAGATAAATGTCGATAGATAAATGCCGACAGATAAATGTCTCAAGATAAATGTCGATAGATAAATGTGGATTGATAAATGTGGATAGATAAATGTGGATTGATAAATGTGGATTGATAAATGTGGATAGATAAATGTGGATAGATAAATGTGGATAGATAAATGTCGATAGATAAATGTCGACAGATAAATGTCTCAAGATAAATGTCGATAGACAAATGTGGATTGATAAATGTGGATTGATAAATGTGGATAGATAAATGTGGATTGATAAATGTGGATCGATAAATGTGGATAGATAAATGTGGATAGATAAATGTGGATCGATAAATTTCGATAGATAAATATCGTCGATAATGGAGAAGATAAATGTGGATAGATAAATTTCTCTAGATAAAAGTCTTTAGCTAAATGTCGCTAGATAAATGTGGATCGATAAATGTGGATAGATAAATGTGGATAGATCAATGTGGATTGGTAAATGTGGATCGATAAATGTGGATAGATAAATGTGGATTGATAAATGTGGATCGATAAATGTGGATAGATAAATTTCGATAGATAAATATCGTCGATAATGGAGAAGATAAATGTCGATAGATAAATGTCGATAGATAAATGTGGATTGATAAATGAGGATAGATAAATGTGGATCTATAAATGTGGATCGATAAATGTGGATAGATAAATGTCGATAGATAAATGTGGATTGATAAATGTCGACAGATAAATGTCTCAAGATAAATGTCGATAGATAAATGTCTCTAGATAAAAGTCGTTTGCTAAATGTCGCTAGATAAATGTCTCTAGATAAATGTAGATAGATAAATGTGTATTGATAAATGTCGACAGATAAATGTCTCAAGATAAATGTCGATAGATAAATGTCGATAGATAAATCTGGATTGATAAATGTGGATAAATAAATGTGGATCGATAAATGTGCATAGATAAATGTGGATAGATCAATGTGGATTGATAAATGTGGATCGATAAATGTGGATAGATAAATGTGGATCGATAAATGTGGATAGATAAATGTGGAAGATAAATGTGGATAGATAAATGTCGATAGATAAATATCGTCGATAATGGAGAAGATAAATGTCGATAGATAAATGTCGATAGATAAACGTCGATATATAAATGTCGATAGATAAATGTGGATTGATAAATGTGGATAGATAAATGTGGATCTATTAATGTGGATCGATAAATGTGGATAGATAAATGTCGATAGATAAATGTGGATTGATAAATGTCGACAGATAAATGTGGATCTATAAATGTGGATCGATAAATGTGGATAGATAAATATCGATAGATAAATGTGGATAGATAAATGTGGATCGATAAATGTGGATAGATAAATGTGGAAGATAAATGTGGATAGATAAATGTCGATAGATAAATATCGTCGATAATAAAGAAGATAAATTTCGATAGATAAATGTCGATAGATAAACGTCGATATATAAATGTCGATAGATAAATGTGGATTGATAAATGTGGATAGATAAATGTGGATCTATAAATGTGGATCGATAAATGTGGATAGATAAATGTCGATAGATAAATGTGGATTGATAAATGTCGACAGATAAATGTGGATCTATAAATGTGGATCGATAAATGTGGATAGATAAATATCGATTGATAAATGTGGATTGATAAATGTGGATAGATAAATGTGGATAGATAAATGTGGATCTATAAATGTGGATCGATAAATGTGGATAGATAAATGTCGATAAATAAATGTCGATAGATAAATGTCGATAGATAAATGTGGATAGATAAATGTGGATTGATAAATGTGGATAGATAAATGTGGATCGATAAATGTGGATAGATAAATGTGGATTGATAAATAATGTCGACAGATAAATGTCTCAAGATAAATGTCGATAGATAAATGTCGATAGATAAATGTGGATTGATAAATATGGATAGATAAATGTGGATCTATAAATGTGGATCGATAAATGTGGATCGATAAATGTGGATAGATAAATGTGGATAGATAAATTTGGATAGATAAATGTGGATTGATAAATGTGGATAGATAAATGTGGATTGATAAATGTGGATAGATAAATGTGGATAGATAAATGTGGATTGATAAATGTCGACAGATAAATGTCTCAAGATAAATGTGGATAGATAAATGTCGATAGATAAATGTGGAAAGATAAATGTGGATAGATAAATGTGGATTGATAAATGTGGATTGATAAATGTGGATAAATAAATGTGGATAGGTAAATGTGGATAGATAAATGTGGATCGATAAATGTGGATAGATAAATGTTGATAGATAAATGTGGATTGATAAATGTGGATACATAAATGTCGACAGATAAATGTCTCAAGATAAATGTCGATAGATAAATGTCGATAGATAAATGTCGATAGATAAATGTGGATTGATAAATGTGGATCGATAAATGTGGATCTATAAATGTGGATAGATAAATGTGGATAGATAAATGTCGATAGATAAATGTCGACAGATAAATGTCTCAAGATAAATGTCGATAGATAAATGTGGATTGATAAATGTGGATTGATAAATGTGGATAGATAAATGTCGATAGATAAATGTCGATAGATAAATGTTGATAGATAAATGTCGACAGATAAATGTCGACAGATAAATGTCTCAAGATAAATGTCGATAGATAAATGTTGATAGATAAATGTCGATAGATAAATGTGGATTGATAAATGTGGATAGATAAATGTGCATCGATAAATGTGGATAGATAAATGTGGATCGATAAATGTGGATAGATAAATGTGGATAGATAAATGTCGATAGATAAATGTCGCTTGATAAATGTCGATAGATAGTGGTATAATCGGGTTTTTGGATTTTTTTCAAAATTTCGAGAAAATCCAGTTTAAAGTTCGGGTAAATTGTTTTTTTTCGAAAAATCCCCGAACCTTTGAACGCTCCTGGAAGCTAAACCGCTAGAGAGAAATTTTTGGCAGTGATGCCAAATGGTAGCTTGTGTCAACTTATAAACAAGTTATTGTCAAACTTAATTTTGAATACCAGCTTAACCATGTTTTTGTTAAAACTTTTTTAAATGGAAAATAAAATAATATTATCTATCTATCTATCTATCTATCTAGATAAATGTCGATAGATAAAAGTCGATAGATAAATGTGGATAGATAAATGTGGATCGATAAATGTGGATAGATAAATAAGGATAGATAAATGTCGATAGATAAATGTCGCTAGATAAATGTCGATAGATAAATGTGGATAGATAAATGTGGATAGATAAATGTGGATAGATAAATGTGGATAGATAAATGTGGATTGATAAATGTGGATTGATAAATGTGGATAGATAAATGTCGATAGATAAATGTCGACAGATAAATGTCTCAAGATAAATGTCGATAGATAAATGTGGATGGATAAATGTGGATTGATAAATGTGGATAGATAAATGTGGATAGATAAATGTGGATAGATAAATGTCGATAGATAAATGTGGATAGATAAATGTGGATAGATAAATGTGGATAGATAAATGTCGATAGATAAATGTCGACAGATAAATGTCGACAGATACATGTCTCAAAATAAATGTCGATAGATAAATGTCGATAGATAAATGTGGATTGATAAATGTCGACAGATAAATGTCGATAGATAAATGTGGATAGATAAATGTCGATAGATAAATGTGGATTGATAAATGTGGATAGATAAATGTGCATCGATAAATGTGGATAGATAAATGTGGATAGATAAATGTTGATAGATAAATGTCGCTAGATAAATGTCGATAGATAGTGGTATAATCCTGTTTTTGGATTTTCTTCAAAATTCCGAGAAAATCCAGTTTAAAGTTCGGGTAAATTGTTTTTTTCGAAAAATCCCCGAACCTTTGAACGCTCCTGGAAGCTAAACCGCTAGAGAGAAATTTTTGGCAGTGATGCCAAATGGTAGCTTGTGTCATGGGCTTACGCTTTGCACATTGTTAGATTTTTAAAAAGCTCATCTTCCATGTTAAACCGCCAAATCATGCCTATTTTTTCAGCATCGGGCTTAACTTTTTTTTTAACCTTTAAGTTCTCCCAGTTTGAGAACCCGTGGAGCTACAGTGATGGGAGTTGTACCCAAATGTAGGTTAGAGTCCCCGTTACCTTTGGGTATCAAACAAAATTTTTTACCCTTTTTCAAAATCCCGAGATATAGGCGTTGGAAGTTGCGAAAAAGCTTCTGGGAGCTGGATTGATAAATGTGGATAGATAAATGTGGATAGATAAATATCGATAGATAAATGTCTCAAGATAAATGTCTCTAGACAAATGTCTCTAGACAAATGTCTCTAGACAAATGTCTCTAGACAAATGTCTCTAGACAAATGTCTCTAGACAAATGTCTCTAGACAAATGTCTCTAGACAAATGTCTCTAGACAAATGTCTCAAGATAAATGTCGATTTATAAATGTCTCCAGATAAATGTCGATAGATAAATGTCGATAGATAAATGTGGATTGATAAATGTGGATAGATAAATGTCGATAGATAATTGTCGATAGATAAATGTCTCAAGATAAATGTCTCAAGACAAAGGTCTCTAGACAAATGTCTCTAGACAAATGTCTCTAGATAAATGTCTCTAGATAAAAGTCGCTAGCTAAATGTCGATAGATAAATGTCGATAGATAAATGTGGATTGATAAATGTGGATTGATAAATGTGGATAGATAAATGTGGATAGATAAATGTCGATAGATAAATGTCGATATATAAATGTGGATAGATAAATGTGGATTGATAAATGTGGATTGATAAATGTGGATAGGTAAATGTGGATAGATAAATGTGGATAGATAAATGTCGCTAGTTAAATGTCGCTAGATAAATGTTTCTAGATAAAAGTTTCTAGCTAAATGTCGCTAGTAAAATGTCTCTAGATAAATGTCGCTAGATAAATGTCGCTAGATAAATGTCTCTAGATAAATGTCTTGAGAGAAATGTCTCAAGAGAAATGTCTCAAGAGAAATTTCTCAAGAGAAATGTCTCAAGAGAAATTTCTCATGATCAATGTCTCGAGATAAATGTCTCGAGAGAAATGTCTGGAGAGAAATGTCTGGAGAGAAATGTCTCGAGAGAAATGTCTCGAAAGAAGTGTTTCGGGAGAAATGTCTCGAGAGAAATGTCTCGAGAGAAATGTCTCATGATAAATGTCTCATGATAAATGTCTCGAGAGAAATGTCTCGAGAGAAATGTCTCGAGAGAAATGTTTCATGATAAATGTCTCGAGAGAAATGTCTCGAGAGAAATGTCTCGAGAGAAATGTCTCGAGAGAAATGTCTGGAGAGAAATATCTCGAGAGAAATTTCATGAGACATTTCTCATGAGAAACTTCTCATGGGAAATGTCTCATGAGAAATGGCTCATGAGATATGAGACATATCCCATGTCTAATGAGACATGTACCATGAGACATTTCTCATGAGACATGTCTCATGAGACATATCCCATGAGACATGTCCCAAGAGTCACACTTACCGGTGCCAGGAGCTGACTGTCGATGTTATTTTTTATTTTTATTTATATTTTTTTATTTATTAGCCTACTTCCGATACGATGATCGGAAATAGGCTAAAATTGATTTGGGGAAATTTGACCCCCCAATACCCCTCCTCTATTATAATCAAGTTCTATTTGAGGTTTATAGATTTATGTGAATTTTTTTATAAACGTCTTGTGCTCTGGTCTCTTGGGGGCCCCTTTAATTCGGGGGCCCTTTTACATTGATACAGCTGATACAGCAGCAGCTACGCCTCTGATTGGTGGACCTTGATCGCTCCTGCCTTTTTGAATTTCAGTCGGGCTTTGCTATTTAGTTTGTCATTATGTTCAGTGTTAATGACACTTTTAACTAGATGCTTTTAATAATGTCAAATCCAGTTTGAAATTCTTAGGGAACAAAATCTAAATGAAAACGGATAAAAAATAACAGATGAAAAAAACAAAGAGGAAAAACATTCCACATACACCACAGTGACCCATTTTTTTTTTTTTAATTTTAGGTATCTTCTTTTTTAAAGGAGCTAGAACCTACATAAAACAATCACTATTAATTAAACCGTTATTTTTAAATGTTGTTAAATGTTAATGTTAACTTAAGATTCCAAAAAAGCTTAAGCATGGTAAGATGGGTCGCAACAAGGCAAACAACATATTGTATAGACGAGAGGGGCAACTTAATAAATAATATACATAAATATAAATAAAGGGCATGAAATAGAAAACAAATTAAGTTCTATTTTAGTTTTTTTCTTAACATTTTGAAAAAAGAGTTAATTTTCTACTATAAGTATCTACAATAAAATGCGAAAACAAAAAAAACATTTGTTGCTGACGATAATTTTGTATTCCTGGCATCGAAAAAAAGACACAGTTAGTAATGAATGAGGTATTATTTGTAAAATACTTTGATTTTTAGAGTTCATACATTTGAACCTACAACTCCCTCGTTCAATCAAAACGGTTGACTTAGAAAAAAGATACACATACGCCACAGTGTACCAATTGATATAAAATAGAATATGAAAAAAAAAAAAAAAAAATATTATTAAAGAAATCAAATTACTTTTACCGAGGTTTTTGAAATGTGTTTTTTGTTATGGTATGGTGAAATAAAATAAAGGTTAACCCAAGATCAATAATTCTTTCTTGACCTTTGGGAGTCCAAAAAATACTCAGATGAATGACCTTTCACGTTTTGTGGGGTTAGTTACATTGATTTCGGAACAGTTTATAAAAATTTCAGTGTACCTAAGATCTTGATTAATGGTCAAAAAATGTTTTTTTGCACCACTAAACATTAAAAAAATTCTAGCCTCAACTGATTTTTTAAAAAAAGTCCAATTTGTTGGAAGTCCAATTTTCTCAGTACTGTACAGTTAATTAATAGTGTCTAAAGCTTAAACTTTATTGACCAAGACCAAAAAAAAACTAACATTTTGGACGAATTTCTTGTGTTAAAGCTTGTTTTTGTCTTCAACAAAAGAATGCAGGATCGATTAAAGAAAAAAACAAAAACTCGGTGGAACAAAAGATTAAAAAAAGTCTTTTTATGAGTTCTGGCAATGGTTCTAGATTTTAGCTTGGAAAAAATTTTTCTACATTTCTATTTCTTATATTTTTAAAAATATTATTATTACCTATTAATGTAAAAATTAAGAACAAATTATGAATAAAATTGTTTTTCGATTTTTTAACAAAACTTCAAATGTTTGTTTTTTTTTTTTTTGAAAATGATCTAATGAATTTTTTGATACTTTGTTCTTATATCCTTTTTAAAATAAAACACATACAATTTTAAAAATTGACTCTTAAGATTTTTTTGAGAAATTCTTTCTTGTTCAAGAACTTAAATGGCATACTTAATTCTTTTGGTACTTGTTGTTGTTTGAAGATGTATGTAGTACCTATTATTTTTTTTTTAAACAAATTGGTTTTTAAGTTTTTATTTTATTTCTTTTTCGCACATTAAATTTTTCTCGGTTGAACCATTTTGCCATTTAAAAATCAATTGATTTAAAAAATCATTTTCTAAAAATTAAGAAGAGAAGAAGTTCTAAAAAATATTTTAATTTATATGCGTCCATTTGTGATGTGACATGAAATTTGTTGAATTGTTTAGTGTGCCTATTCCTCAGTAGCATTTCCTTATAATTCTTTGGTACCTGCAGTCCACAACAATATCATAATATTTACTTAAAAATGGGTCGAAAGTTCCTATTCTTTTTGACGATGGAACTAAAATAACCAAATTTTATTCTTACCTGAGAATCAGAGAACAGAAAGACCGTGTGATTTAAATTAAACCCAGCAGTCATTAGGATCTTCCTCAAATCATCTCTCCAATCGGCCATCGAATAGGTTTTTGTCACTTGAATGGTCATCAGTTTCGCATCGGCAATATGCGCTGCCAATTTAGCAGCACTGCGTCGTCCAGAACCGCCCATGCCAACCATTAAAATATTACCCCGTGGCATTTGTAGAATCCGTGAAACCCTTTTTCATACACACACACAAACAAATAAAAAATAAAACATGATATATTCACATATAAAAGCCAATTTTATTATACAAACCACAGAGAAAGTCATCCCAACGAACGTCCAACTTACCTGGAAATATGTTCGATAGCAAATCGAAACAGCACCAAATCCATTGGTGTATTCGAAAACGCATTGTATTCCTTCAGATAGTATTGCATGACCTTTTCCAATTTGTCATAGCTCTCGACCTCGTCGTAGATTTTCGGTTCTGCATCTGGTTCCATGTAGTTTCCGAAAAATAAATTTCGTAAATCATCGTCTGTCAGTTTGGCACCTTTTCCGATGCGTTCTTCCATCGCTTGTTCAAGGCTAAAGCGCAGATGGGACTTACAGGCGTTACGTGCCATTTCCAGTAGCAGTTCGCGGTCCTGTTGTTCGATTAAACTGTTGTTTTTTTTGGTACGAATGGAAAAGAAAAAAGGTTGAATTAATGACAAAAACCAGGATTTAAGTTTGATTGTGTCACACAGCAGCAGCGACATCCCAGCAAGGATGCACTGCACATCGAAAGGAAGTGATTTGTTTTCCTCGCCAGGATGATAGCTGCTATATAGGGTTGACGCTGATTCTGAGAACATGAATTGCGCGCCCCGTATAACACACAGAAAGCATCAGTTGCTGTGATCCATTACCGGTCATAAAAAACACGATAGGTTTCGTGCGCCCACAGACGGCCTAGTTTCTCCGGATCGGGAAGCCTTTTCGGCGGCACCAGTACAATGCCAGTGAATACACGAGTTATGTCACGTAGCGAGAAGGTGTAATGCGATTTGGCCGGAGTTGGCAGGAATACCGAAATTGCTTGGCGATAAATGTTGACCATTGCCTCTGCCAGACCCTTTCACATATTGGATGTTCGAAATGAGCCAGTGGAAAAAGAGATACAAGAGGAAGAAGAAAGAAATATAGTTTTGAACAAGCAAAATATGATTTATTTCTCTGGCAATGGCAGAGAGTATATAAATAGAACAGAGAAAAAGGACGAAACTTACTTTGGAGAGGAGTGCCACTTTATCTGCATAGTCCTTGGCGAAGTGCCAGTCGCCAATTGTTGTGAATATTTTCGTGATTGTGGCATCTTCGAAAGCGTCCACTGCTACCACAAATGTATGACGATAGAAGCGTGGGAAAATGAAATTGCTCCCACCGACCGGCCCCATTGCTCCAACAAAGCCCTGAAAATATACATAAAATATTTTCTACATGATGCTCGTCGAATATGCACAGACACAGACAAATAAAAAGGATATGTTTGTGATGTCGATGATAGAATTTCATGCAATCGCGCATTCATTGTTTGATGATGTTCTCGAATTTTTTATTTTTTTCGTTTATTTTTTTTATTTTTTGTGTTTGTTGAAATTGCATGTGGACATGTTTGTTTCTATATTTTTTTTCTGTGCCAAAACAAACCGATTGCATATTCATAGGATCGCTTCCGCCAATGGTTCATTAAGTGCCACTCAGAAGAGTTTTTCATGAATACTGAGTGGAAAACACATGCTGCGATGATGGCACAGGCACCTATAGTGTTTGCGGACGGACGACAACCGAACTGGACGCTCTTACCATATCAATCAATTCCAGTTTGGATGTGTCATCCAGATCGGACCAGTAACCATGGTCGAGCCATTGTCGCACCAGTTCTAAAGGAGGCTGGGAGCCATAAGTGTCTTTCGATGGCATTCCAACGTCATCACAAAATACAAGGCACTTTAGTTGAATATAGAAAAAAAAAATTAATAAATTTAGAAGTGAGAAATATAAACAAAAGTTTGTTTATAGTTGGGATTTTTTGTTTACTTTTTTACCAACTGGTGGTCCGAAAACACCCTTTCGCCTTCTGTCTAATTTTGACATCACTGTTTCTTGAACCTGAGGGAAATAATATTTTAACATTAATGTAACAAAATTAAAAGAAAAGAATCGTCTTTAATTAAAGTAAAGATCCTTTATTTTTTTACTTACGATATAGGTACTATATATCAATCTATGCATTCGTAAAAAAAAATTTGAGATAACATTTTTCCATGATATTACGATGGTAGGCAATGCCAAAAAAGTGGGTCCCGGAAGTCTGTCTGTCTGTATAAGGACCTACCCTACAGCCTTAACGGATAGACCAATTAATGTCAAACTTTTTATGTAGCGTTATTTGGCGACTCTCCAGAGGGGTTTTTGGAATTAATTTTTTTGGACCAAAAATAACGGTACTTGTCATATACCGATTTTAGTAAAATTAAAATACCTCGAAAACGGCTCTAACGATTTTGTTTAAAAAGTTCAAGTGTTATCTCGGAAAGTGCTTGTTCGATTCGATTTCAACGAAACTTTTTGTGAAGAAGCATTTCTATAATTTAAATATAAACCAAAAATAAAATTTTCCAAAAAATAATTTTTGGATTTTTAAAAACATTTTGAAAAATTTTTTTTGAAAAATTAAATTTTTGAAAAAGGGACATTGAATTTTTTTGAAATTTTGTTTTAAGATGCTGATTAGCAATTTCTACGAAATGGCGTACCAATTTTATTTTAAAACTTTTTTTCCAAAAAATTATTTATAAAAAATTAGATTTTAAAAAAACGGCTCTAACGATTTTGAAATTTTTTTTTTTAAATGCATCTTAATATACCAATCAAAACTGCATACTTGTTTTGGAGGGCAATTTGATTTCAGATTTTATTTATTTTTTTTTAACGAATTTTATTTTTCCAAATTTCTATATAAAAATTCTTAAAAATTTAAGCAACTTTAACTCCAAGAGCAAGTTCGTGCGATCCAGTCGTGCATTTTATTTTAATTTCAATAAGAATACCCATAAAATGAGTGAGAAAATATTTGCCCATAAATTTAGATTTTTTTAAGTTGTTAAGTTAATTTTTTTGATTTTACAGATTTTAAACGGATTCCATTCATTTTTATTTGAAATCTTATTGTCTTATGGAGATGATATTTAAGCAGAGCATAGGTAATCTTGATTTCCCGAGAAAAAATGAAGCTCCGGCGCAGCACCGCTGCACCACGTCTGAACGGATTTTTGACCGCTGCACCACCACGTCCGCACCATTATGAGAAATTTTTATTGCGCCGTACCACGTTCGCACCATTTTAAAAAATGTCTAAACTAAATTTCATTAAAAAAAAAATATATAAAAGAAATTCGCTGTACCACCGCCGCACCACGTCCACACCATTACCAGAAATTTCTATTGCGCCGCACCACGTCCGCGTTGGTCGAGTGGTTATAGCGTTGGATTTCTAATTGAAAGTGCTCTGCACACGTGGGTTAGAAACTCCTTCTTGTCGGGTTTATTTTTCTATCCAAAATTATGTATCATGGTGCAGCGAATTTTTCATACAAAATGAAATGGTGCGGACGTGGTGCGGCGCAATTTTTCGGTGGTGGTGCAGCGGTTAAGAATTTTAGTTTTTTTTTAAATTCAATTTTTTATTTTTACTCGGATTTAAGTGTTTTATTTCATCGTTTATCAAATCAAATTTTGTATCGTCCTTTTTTTATTATTTTGAAAAAAAAAAAATTTTAAATTTGCCGACGAAATTTCTAAGAAATATTCAAACCAACACAAAAATGTATCTCAAATGCGCAATAAAACCTCAAAATTTCAATTTAAATCCTGATAGATATTTGGCTTGTTTTAAACTCTCATTGATTAACTATAAATCAACATCCTTTTTATAGTCTCCCCGTTGTATTATTTTTTATCATCGAACACAACAACACTATTAAAAAAAAGAAACAAAAAACATAAAAACAATATATTCCCATTTGTCCCATAAGTTCACATATCAAACCGCTTAGGCTATTCACACAAAACGTTCGATGATGATAATTTCAAATCATAAAATTCAAATTCAAATCTAATCACCGGCTAAATCCCTGGTTCTAAAAATAAATTCTCTAGGGTCTATTTTAAAATGAGAAATCAATGCGCCTTTGGCGGTTAGTATGGTACTATTGTTATAGCTTCTATATTCTAATGCCAACAATTCTAAACTCTCTATATTGCCAACCTGTTAGAACTCATTTTAACCTTTAGCGACTAAAAGCAACTATAAAACTAAAAACACTATATGCCCTGAATTCCAACATAATTTCTAATCCACTGTGCTATCGAAATCGACTTTGTCATCATATAGAATTGGTTGAAGCCGCGCATCGATCGACCGCTGCTACTATATCGCATATATGAATCTCTGACTATTAATACACATGTGGAAATCTATTAATTTGGCCCAATTTGCGTTCTCATTGTGCGGCCATAGATTTTAATGCAATTATCCTGTTTAAGCCGCCTCATTATTTTTAGAGTACGCTTATGCGTATGTATATTCGTAGGCATGTGCAATATTGTTATTCAAGTTTTGTAAAATTGTTGGATTTGCTGCTAGAGTTGTGTTTACTTTTACAGGGTGGTATGAAAAAAATAGTCAGTGAGTAAATTAAGGAGAAATCTGTTAATATCGTAACAACTTTGACAATTTTCTTCAGCTTTAAGGCCTTGAAACATAACAGACTTTAGGCCCCTTTGGATATTTTAGATTATGGACTTTTTCAAAAATAAATATAATTTTTTTCTGAGTCACCCTGTTAACAGATTCGAAAATGCAGATACTCTTATTATTATTAGCGCCAGGTATCCAGGAGTAATCGTTTGAGCTCAAACCTACCTGCAGTAGCCATAAACGCCATCGGCAGCGCAACGCCCGCCACCACCACCACCGCTAATGTGATGTAATGATGTTAATCTTTTGTTACTCGTAAATGTCCATTAATGATTTTTGTGCATACACATACCAACGTAGGATGACTACAGGATGAAACGCCATTTGCAATTATATACAATTTCCAATGCCATATATAAAATTATAACCTGTTTCATGGTGTTGTACCTTTTTAAAAAAAAGACAAATGAGAAGGGAGGGTAATCGTAATTTTTGTTAATTGGTAAACAATGTTGGAAAATAATGTTGCGGCGGCAACTCAGGCCACTTTGTATAGGTTATGTTCGACAATTAACACAGACAATGGCCGCCAATGGCTACCAAACAAAACACAAAAAAAAAACTTGCAAAAATACTTATAATAGATATTAAAAAATTAAATTATTTTAAGCATAAAGTTATAATGGCTGACATTTTACAAAATGCATTTTTTTGCTGTTGTTGTTGTTATGCTAAAAGGTGTATATTTAAATTTTTATGGATTCAATAAAGAATTGAGATATTAAAATGTTGTCTGTTATGTTTAAGAAAAAATTACATATGTTGTTACAAGTTAGTCTGGAATGAAAAAAAAATCCATCGGTTTGTACAAGAGAAATCAAAAATTTTGGATTCGGGTTTTGGGTTCATTACGTCTGAAAAACTACTAAAGAGTTCGATTTTTTTCTTTCGCTTTTGAAGAGCAAATGATTTTTGTAGAAAAAAATTCTTTTCAAGCTGTTAAAAATCTTTCAAAATCGGTATTATTCATAAATCACTTTAACATTCAAAACTAGACATTTAAAAAGAAACATGTTATGAAAAAAACATAAAATATTCATAAAACAATAGCAAAATCATTAGAACGAACTACAAAAACAATTTCCAATTTTTTTTTGGTATTATTTTTTTTGTATTCTCTTGAGAAAGTGATTTTATTTTTAAAAAGGCTATTCATTAAGCTTTAAGTTTCTTTTTTTTCAAACTTCTAAAATTATTTTATAAGGCTGCAATATGAAAAAATTGAAAAAATATCAATTGAAAAAAATGTATTTGAAATTAAAAAATAATATTTATTGCAACTGAAAAAAATAAAATGCACGACTGGGTCGCACGAACTTGCTCTTAGAGTTAAAGTTGCTTAAATTTTTAAGACTTTTATATAGAAATTTGGAAAAAAAAATAAAATTCGTTTAAAAAAAAAATAAAATAAATACTAAAATCAAATTGCCCTCCAAAACAAGTATGCAGTTTTGATTGATATATTAAGATGCATTTTTAGAAAAAAAATTTTCAAAATCGTTAGAGTCGTTTTTTAAAAAACTAATTTTTTATAAATAATTTTTTGGAAAAAAAGTTTTAAAATATAATTGGTATGCCATTTTGTAGAAAGCACTAATCAACATCTAAAAACAAAATTTCAAAAAAATTAAATGTCTCGTTTTCGAAAAAAAAAATTTTTTTTTAAAATCCAAAATTTATTTTTTTTGAAATTTTATTTTTGGTTTATATTTAAATTATATAAATGCTTCTCCACAAAAAGTTTCGTTGAAATCGAAAACCCAGTTTCGGAGATAATCGGATGTGAAAAAAACGGTTCTATGGCAGGTACCGTTAATAATGATTTTCAAAAAAAAATTTTCTCATAAGAAGATAGACTTTAGCTAAAAACTAACATTTGAATTTTTTAAACAAAATCGTTGGAGCCGTTTTCGAGATATTTCAATTTTACTAAAATCGGTATATGACAAGTACCGTTATTTTTGGTCCAAAAAAATTAATTCGAAAAACCCCTCTGGGGAGTCGCCAAATAACGCTACATACCAAGTTTGACATTAATCGGTCCATCCGTTTAGGCTGTAGCTCCTTATACAGACAGACAGACAGACTGACAGACTGACAGACAAACAGACGGACTTCCGGGACCCACTTTTTTGGCATTGTCTACCATCGTAATGTCATGGAAAAATGTTATCTCAACTTTTTTTTTTTGTACGAATGCATAACTTGATATATAGTACCTATATCGCAAGTAAAAATTGCATTAAAAAAAATTTTATGGGAACTGAAAAATATTTGGATTAAAAAAATATTTATTGCAACTGAAAAACATAAAACAAAAATTTGATAATACAAAATGGGTGCTTTCATATATTTTTTTTAGAATTTCGGCCATCAATTAGCTTTTTGAACCATAATATTAAAATTGAAAATCGACGAATATTAAAAAAAATATTTACTGCACACATTGTGTTTTTTTTAATGCGGAAAATTATTTATTTGCAATAATATTTTATTTATTGCAATTTTTTTCAGTTGTAGTAAATATTTGTCTTTAATTTAAAATTTTTTTATATATTATTTTATTTGTTTTTTTTTTTAATAAAAAAATGATTTTGTAGAACCCTGAGTATCAGTCATCAAAACAAAAGCCATACTCTTAACTTTGGCTAAAAATACCTCAGCAACGGATCACTTTACAGAAAATTAGAGGATAATAAGCCTTTCTACGGTTTTTGTTTAGAAAATTTAATTGATGGTTTTAAGAAAAAAAATCATGTTGTTATCTATGATTGATGCAATTTCAAGCCATTTAGGTCTCATTTTATTCGATGCTGGGTTTTTTCCAAATTTTATGTTATTAAATCCTTATTTAGTTTTTTAAAATTCAATGCTCTAAGGCCCAATTTATTGACACTCCATTAAACTTAAATCCCCATAAAAAAAGGGAATTTTAAAATTAAAAACCAAATTCGTTTAATTCAGTCTCTTTTAAGCAATTTTTTGAAGTTTGACATCATTAACTAATCGAGCATTAAATTTAAAGTCCTTTTAGATAAAAAGCCAAATTCGACCTTTTAAGAGGGTCCCGAGCTCAGAAGAGCACATATAGTACTTGATTCCCTAGATTTATCCTCTCCATTTTAAAAAAGCACTGCTAGTAAAACCAATCAGGGTTGAGATGCTGCATTTTATAATCAACTCAAAACATTTTAGACCACTTTTGTATATCGTGTCTCTCGTCTTGGGATTTCGTCTTCCATTTTCGGCTACAAAATTATTACGCGCCGTAGTTTTTATGTTTTTTCATATTGCTTATAATTAAAATCTTCAAATTCATTTTGAAAAATCGTAGTTTTTGACAGTTAGAATAAAAAAAAAATAAAATTTCCCTAGGATATTTTTAACAGAGTTTTAAATTTAAAGTTTCCATTAGAGGTAAAGGCTTTAACTAAAGAAGAGTGAATTAAATAAATTTTTAATGATGTATACTTAAAGGCGTCAATAGTTTAAAAACGCCGTTAACTAAAACGATAAATTTCAATATATAATGGAAGCTCAATAAATTGGCTCTGATTCATTTTTAAAAGAAATCGAACGGGGCAGAAAAAATCGATTTCACTAGTTAAAAAGTTTTTTTTTTTATAGGAATCAAATTATATTTTTCTAATGTTTTTTTGTGCGTTGAGCTCGAATCCGAAGTCAGAAAAATTCTATTACATCACGTTTATGAGATATTACCACTCCAAAACATCACAAAAATAGTGTTTTGGACGTTCAAAATTAAATATCTCAAAAAGTTTGCACGTAAGAGCTATTCTAATGCTATATTACAATTAAGAAGGTCAAAGGCCATTCTAAAAAATAATTTGGTATCTATTTCTGTCATTTATAGAAAAATCGATCTTCAAAATCATTTCTTTGTTTTTTTCATTTTTTCTCAATATTTTCTGAAACAAAAGTAGGTATAGTTTTTCTACACAATCTAAAATAAAAGGTTTTAATCTAAATAACTGCATTTCAAACTTTTCAAAAATCAAAATTTGTTTCGGTAACTAGTTTGAATGAAAAATAGGCTATTTTGACAGCTCACATACCAAATTTGTTTATGGGCAATTTTTTTCCCCTTTCATATATCGTTTATATAAAATTTTTCAATCACCCATATGCTGCCAATAATTTTTTTATTTTCAAAAATGATTGGCACTGGTCTATTATAAAAAAAAAAAAAATATACAAAGCTAATGGCCTTACAAAAATGTTTCAAATTTTTTTCCAAGTTAATTAAATTTTTACAAAGAAAACTTCCATTAGAATTTTTTTTTGTCTCAACCCAACCTACATGCTCAAGATTTTTGGCACAACGCTAGTAAATAACTCTGCATATTGAGATAAAAAAGTTACGTATACACCACATTTAAGATTAAACATTGATAAGACATGAAATGTTCTACATTTTATATTGATTGTTTGTGTTATCTACACACCTTTACTCTTTTACCAAAAGAAATTAAAAGCATTTCAAAAAGGTCTTACAAATTTAATAATAACATTGCTTTTTAATTGTAATGCTTCAACTACAGCTTCGATGTTAAAACTTAAAAAAATGATTTTCGAAAACTTTGCCGTCTGAAAAATTCAGATAAACGTCAATTTGGGTAAGCAAAGCACTGGAGTAGGTATTGAAAGCAAATCGTAACTAAAACATAAATATTTTCTTCTTTCCTATTTTAAAGTACTACAACAATGTTGTCTGCAAAACTTTATTGACCTACATGCTAGACTTAATAATAAAAAAAATTAAAACTCACCAATTGTGCACTTGTCCTTGCCGAAAAATTAACAATATTCAGCATGTGTGTATTCTTTGGCAACGCCAACAAGTTATGACTTATAATGGCACTTTTTCCCGTACCCGTTGGTCCAATAACCATAAACGGCATTAACTTCCGTTCAGTACAAAAGTCCAGCCAAAAATTAATATAACCCGTTTCCTTAGTCGGAACAATTATATCGCTGATTTGAACACCTTCTGGAAATGTAATATCTTCTTGTCGTTGCCATGGCCACCAATTCTCTATTCCATCGAAACGATAATCCATTAGTGAAAGTTTCTCGGGAAACATTTGACCACGATTCAAAGAGAAGTACTTCGGCCTCGGGTAATTCTCATTGGAGCCGTATAAAACTTTTCTGATTAAACTGTCGAAATGTTTTTGTCCTTCAACTACAAGTATATAATAGACATATGTAGTGTATAGAATTTAAAATGTCCGTTTTTTTTATTGTTAAATATTTTGATAAAGATAAAGCGAAAAATACATTAAAGGTAGTGTGTTGATAGTAGATAGAAATAGTACACCCATGACACATTTAGAAAAATGTATGGTACACATATTCTCTGTTTGTCTGTTTGAAACTTAAAAAAAAAAAATAAAAGAACATAGTATATTGTGTGTTGAAGTGTTAGTGGCAATTGCAAGAAATAGAAATCTTTATTGGGAAATAAAATGATCAGTGGGCTTACACAGTGTGGTCAAGAAGATTTTGGTAGTTGAAGATTTTTGTCTGCTTAGGTATAAACTCAGAAAATTATAATTGTCAGAAACCAAATAACTGACTAAATGAATCCAAATTCCTATTGGAAAAATCATGAAGTTGCCTTAGGCGTGTTTCTGAAAAAGTTTTGAAATTTAAGGAAGCACTAACAAGGTATTGGCCAGATGCTAAGACGAAACCTGTAACACATAAAATATTTTTTTCTTGAATTTAACTAACATTTATGTATACAACTAAGTAGGTATGCCAAAAAAATTGAAAGATAAATTCATATTTTATTTCAAAAAAGCTTTAAAAAACATGTTCAATTTTTTTACTAATTTTTTATTTAAAAAATTTTGAGTTTGAGGACCTTTTTTTAAAAGCACTTCATTAAATTTCCTTGATTTTAACTTAAAAGAAATATATTTCTTGGTTTTTGCCCTTGTTGTTCTGTTATAATATTTTTTATGTTAGAAGTTAATTTCTGAGAAAATTGTTCTTACCACTTGAGTGATGGAAAATTTGTCCCTCACTTCTTCATAATTTTTTTCCTTAAACAACCTAGGCAATCTTGTAATATTTTTTAATTTATTAAATTAAAACAAACTTTTTGAATAAAATTGTTTTTGTTTACAAACAATATGGCTACACAAATAATTTTTAAACAGAGAGTGAGACCTTTTTTTTTTGATGTCTCAATAGATAGATTTGGAGGAATTTTTTAAAAATTTACTTTTTTTGAATTTTTATCGAAAATCTGAAAAAAAATATTTGTATTTTTTTTCCCTAAATGCATAGGTTACGAACTCATGTCTGTAAACTAAAACTTATTACCAGACTTTGGTCTGGTAAGATTAAAAAAAATTCATATAAATTTAGTATAGGGTAAGAGGGGGTACATTTGACACCGGGGCACATTTGACTTTGCGTTTTTCGGTATGATCGTGCCCTTAATTAACAATAGTTTGGATGAAGAAAGAAGCTTAGTTTGATTTAAAGAAATTTTGCGAAATTTCGCAGTCTTTCATTAACTTTTCGCGGAGTACCACGTGTTTTCGTGTTTTCTGTATTTCTGATCTTATTTTTGACCACCGGTATGTAAGCGATTTCTGAACCTAATAAAAAGTTTTTTCAATGCTGAATCAATATTTTGATAGCACTATGCTTAAAGTTAAGTAAATTAAAACCAGCTTTGTAAAAAAATAGTATTAGTTATTGAAAAAAAAGAAAAACAGTTATGAAGCTCCTTCGGGGCACCTTTGACTTTTGCAATTTGGGCACATTTTTACGTTGAATTTGGGAAATTATTTATTTAATAAATTATTTAAAAGTAAATCGACATCGATTAATTTTGATTAAGATTTAAATGGAGAGATTTTTTGAAATATTTTATGGTTTTTTGTTTTTTCTTCTTCTTTTTAGAAAATAAATTTTTTGATTTATTTTTTTCGTTATATTGTTTAGTACACTCCTGCTCAAATTTAACGCACATCCTATTTATTTTAAAGTAAAGTCCTGCTATTACTTTATGCCACAGCATCATGGTTATTTTCTCAAATGAGACAATAGTGATCTCAAATTAAAGGTATGAAGAGTCATAAAATTTCATGGAGTTAAATCTGCTTTACAACACCTACGGAGTTAGCGAGCCTTTCTAGACCTAAGTTAAGTACCCAAAAATACTTGACTGATGCCCTCGAACAGCATCTGGTTCCAATCACCCCTAGATTTGGTCCACAGTTTAGTCTGATGCACGATAATGCATGCTAGAGTAGTTTGAGAATATCTTTAAGATTTTAATATTCCAGCTTCGGATTAACCACACAGAAATCTGGATTTGAATTCAATAGAACATGTATAGGAAATATTGAAAAGATGCATTCGCGACCGAAATCCACCTCCAAGCAGTCTTGATCAACTGAAAACTTCAGTGAAAGAAGTGTTAAAACAAAACCTTCAAAAGTTAATTAGTGGAATGGACAAACGACTCCAGGTTGTCATATGCGCTAAAGGAGACTATACCAAGTATTGCATACAATTATGGGAAAGAACCGTCACCCGCTTCCATTTTTTTTAAATTTTTCTTCTTAAAAATAAAAATTATTTTATAATCAGTTTTCAGACCTTGAATTGTTAAATTTGGTTTATCTTTTTTTTGGTTGATAATACTGTTGCAGTTTAGCATTTTTTCGACTTGCTAAACAATAACAAAACACAAAAAAATGCACCAAAGAATTTTAAAGCCTTTTAAAATAAGATGCAGGGGTATAACTTCAGACGAAAAATGTGTGCGTTAATTTTGAGCAGGAGTTTATATTGTTTAAAACCAAAAAAGTATTTTTTTTTTTTTCTAATTAAATAATAGACGAGTAAGATCTACTGATAGTTTTAAAAATTTAATGCACACGATGTGGGGTTTAATCCACCATTGTCAAATGTACCCCTTTTAAAGTCAAAAGTGCCCGGGATCGGGGCACTTTTGACAAAATGACTTTTTTTAGAAAACATAATTTTTTTAAATGTTGTAATGTTGTAAAACAAAAAAAATTACTGTTAGTATAATCTTGAATAGTCAATAAATCAAATACAAAACAAAACATTGGAAAACATTAACAGTTTTCGAAAATACAGACCTTTAAAAACTAACTGTCAAATGTACCCCCTTCTCCCCTACCACGATGTAGTTATTAATAACCAACAACCAAAATTTCACAAAAAATCAATGCAGTTTTTCGAAATATTAATTTCTCAAAAAAATATTTTCAAAATTTGGTAAAAAATCCCAAAATGTAATCTTTGAAAATTTCAATTTTCATATCGCTCTTTTACTTGAATACTGTTGTAACTAAAAATCAGGGATTAAGAGTTATTAACAAGATATTTGGGAGACAAGTATTATAATTAAAGCCAGAACTAAAATGAACTAAAAACAGCGCTGATACCAGAGTTGTAAAAAATCATTTTGTTAAATGCATTTGTTTTGCATTACAAATTAAAAAAAAAATATTCATTGCAAAAAAAAAAAATTATTAAGTACAGCTAAAAATATTTTGCATTAAAAAAAAATTACTGCAAATAAAAAATTTTCTGCATTGAAAAAAAAAAATTCATTCATTCATTAAATATTTTTTTTAATATTCGTCGAATTTCTTACAAATTTGACTATTTGACCATACATCAGCTACCTGTATAAACTATAACATTGTAACTGCCGTACCTGGGCGAAACGCTTTGGAGTGGAGATCACTTGAACTTTAAAATTGAATTGAACCAAATGTGTATGTATGGCCAAATAGTCAAAATTGTAAGAAATTCGACGAGTATTAAAAAAAAAAAAAACAAATGTTTAATGCACACATTTTGCAATAATTTTTTTTCAGTGCAGAAAATTTTTTATTTGCAGTAAAATTTTTTTCAGTTGCAGTAACATTTTTTTAATACAATTTTTTTTATTTTCAATTAATATTTTTTAATGCAAATTTTTTCAATGGACAAATGCATAAAAAATGATTTTTTACAACCCTGGTGTAACGTCAGTTTAGTACACGACTAATAGCCCACAGTAAAGTAAATTAACGAAATAAATATTCTGGTCTGTTCTTCTATTGGAGGTAGAGCGTAGTCCAGCACACTTTACGAACATTTTTGGAAACCTTGTTCTAATTAGTTTACTGTTTTTATATTTAGAAACAATTAAAACATCTCGTTTTATGAAATAACAGTCATCAAGTTATTTTTAGAAATTTTTCATAATTATTTAATTCTTGTTCACCACACTGTTACACTATATAAATTTTTGCCGTGAACTTCATCTCCTGTGGGCACCCTGCTGTCGAGCTATTGAGTTTTCTGCAAATAGAACACCTACGTCTTCGCCTACACATACTAGCCCGCACTTCACAGAGAGCTCGTTTAAAACTCAATTATCGACAAGAAAACCCAAAGCATGGTCATGGTATGACGTAGTGTATCCTGATGGCTAGTGTCCAGAAAAAGTAGAGAGATGTTGTGTTTTGGAAAGACGTGTCCCAAGGAATATGATATAACTGCACTTTTCAATGAATTAAGTTTATCTACGAAGTTATTTCTGTGTGTGTGGGAGTGTGCATGTGTGCAAGTATCTTAACAATTTTTTTTATCTTTTTTATCAACATACCTGTTAGTGCGGAACCATATGCCCAGGCAAAGCTAAATAGAAAAGTCTGTTGGAACCATATTTGATTGTATGTTTGGTTCTTCTCCTCCAGGAATTGCAAAAAGAATTTTGAAAGCATCTATATGTCCATGCAATGTTGTCATATACGCATTGTTATAAGTTTCCGCCATCAAAATCATGCAAGTGGACATCGTATTTCAGCAAACCGGAGGGAAAAAATTGAATACAAAAAAATTGAGAGAGATAAAAAGGACGAAAATGGAAAAAAAGTTAAATAAATTAAGTTGTCTCTTCCCGAGACATTCGATATGTTCTCTACCTCCCTTCAATGAGGGCTCTCTAAATATGTTCTTTGTGTTCTCGTGAGAGAGAAAATTGAAATTTTAAACCAACCCAACGCAAAATCATCCTAATGAAACTCACCGTGTATTGATATATCGGTGAGGTTTCCAACATTGATTTGCACTCTTGCAACACCTCCAGGGCAGCTGGCACTAGCCAATTAACTAGGTCCTCGTACAATGCCATATAAATATCATTCAATCCTTGTGTAGTTTCGAGGACTTGCGTGAAACTCTGATGAAAAACGCGCCAGCCCAATTGAGCTGGTTCCATATAAATCATGCCGCAACGTGATACTGTTGCGGGTGAGGCTTGTTCCAGGTCAGCCGGCTCGAATATCATGTTCATCATTTTGGTCATTTGGACAATTTCGCCGGACATGAGGCAGAGTTTTTTATTATCATCAAGAACGGTGTTAAGATTTTCTATCCAAACCGCATCGACGGGACCGTCAAAGAGCACCCAATGACGTTCCCTCAACGATGCATTGGCCATTTCACGGAAGGTTTTCGCTAGCACACCATCTGTCCATTCGTGCGAAATGGGATCGAAACAGCCATATAGTTGACCCATTGTTATGGCTTTGGGGTTTATTATACGATAATTGATCGGATATTCGGCGAGGGTGGCTTCTTGGTCGGTGCTAACGCATTTCATTGCTTGTGCAAGGACCTGAAAGTTAAATGAGAAATTTTGTTATAGTTGGTATATTGAGAGAAAGTTATTTGGTTAGCTGGAAATGCAAGGTATAATATGAGAAATAAAGTGCTTGGGGTTTGTGGTGTTTAATTGAAAAGGACATATAACCAAGTAGACTTGTTCAAATAGTTTGGTCATTCTTTCTGAGAAACGTGGAAAAGTGTAGCGATATAAAGTCCTCACAAAAAACATATTGAACATGATCTACATATTTGGCTCCGCATTAAACAGCAACACCTTCGTTAACTCAAGTCTTCCTATTGAACACACATATAAATGAGATAGAGAGCTTGAAAACAGGTGATTTTTAAACTGGACCGATGATTTAAAAAATCTTAAAGTGCATGAAATGTATAGCCGTATTTAACTGACGGTCAATTTAAAAAAAATGAACTTCATTAAATATGTATGTTATATTTTGAATGCATTTCATTTCTCATTTTTTTCACAAACTTTTTGAGTCTTAAAACGGTTCCGCGAACTGTTAGAGCGGGCGGCCACTGCAGAAACGCTCAACTCATCGAGCTAAAGAAAATTTCAAATGGGAAGTGAAAGAGGGCTATTAGTAGTTACGAAAACCACAGGTCTTCCCGTTCGCATCCTGGCACGATTGGCGTGGTAAAGTGCATTGTGCATCTCATAGAGTTAAAAGACTTTTCAATATCCCATACTTTGTTTATTGTAATTTTTTGTTGCTTAGTGGAAAATTAATTTGTTTGGCAAGAAAAATTAGAAAAAAAAAGAGTGTGTGTACACATGTACACGCGACTGAAGTTATACTTCTCATTGTAAATGAATTTCATTTGATATTTTTAATTTCTATTATGAAGTAATTAATCCACACTTAGTTTGTTTACATTTTTATCAAGTGAACAATAAATTAATTCTTTCATCCTCCTTGCGTAAATGTAGTTTTCAATTTATTCTGTGAAATTTTATGTACCATAGCTCAGCTCATTTGAGCTGAGCTGAAAGTGAGCTGAGCTGTCGGTGAGCTGAGCTGTTGGGTGAGCTAAAGTAAAGTGAGCTGATCTGAGCTGTGATGGGTGAGGGGATACATTGATTTTTATTTGGAAAGTATAATGAAATATGAAGATATTTTAAACTTTTATAAAACACTATAGCTTAAGATGTTTGGTTCTAGGTATTAATGGAATTATTTTAACACATGGATATTTTTATAAATAAAACAGATAATTTTTCGTGATCTTTTTTCTTGGTTTTTTTAATAGTAAATATATTTCTATTTTTTTAGTAAAGTATTTCTTTTTTTATCATAAAAAAAAATTCCGGTACAATCCGGTTTTTCGACTTTTTTCAAAATTCCGAGAAAATCGCGTTTGAAAGTTGGGGTAAATTTTTTTTTTTTCGAAAAATCCCCGAATCTTTGAACGCTCCTGGAAGCTAAACCGCTTGAGAGCAATTTTTGGGAATGATGATAAATGATAGCTTGTGTCATGGGCCTACGCTTTGCACATTATCAGATTTTTAAAAAATCGCCTTCCATGTCAAACCAACACATCATGCTTTTTTTTCAGAATCTTGCCTATTTTTTTTTTACTTTTAAGTTCTCCCGGTTTGAGAACGCGTGGACCTACAAAGATGGGAGTTATACCCAAATGTAGGTTAGAGTCCCCGTTACCTTTTGACATCAAAAATTTTATTTTAATTTTCTTCAAAATTCCGCGATATAGGCGTTGGAACGCTTTGATCTAGCGACAGGGGAGTGGTGCCATATGAAAGCTTATATTCTCAGCTACCCGATAGTAGTATAATCCGGTTTTTCGATTTTTTTCAAAATTCCGAGAAAATCGCCTTTGAAAGTTGGGATACAATTTTTTTTCGAAAAATCCCCGAATCTTTGAACGTTCCTAGAAGCTAAACCGCTTGAGAGCAATTTTTGGGAATGCTGCCAAATGATAGCTTGTGTCATGGGCCTACGCCTTGCACATTATCAGATTTTTAAAAAATCGCCTTCCATGTTAAACCGGCACATCATGCCTATTTTTTCAGAATCGTGCCTATTTTTTTTTTACTTTTAAATTCTTCCGGTTTGAAAACGCGTGGACGTACAGGGATGAGAGTTGTACCCAAATGTAGGTTAGAGTCCCCGTTACCTTTTGGCATCAAAAATTTGTTTTTCATTTTCTTAAAAATTCCGAGATAGAGGCGTTGGAAGTTGGGGGCGCTCACTTTCAGCTCAGCTCAAATGAGCTGAGCTATGGTACCTAGCTCAAAAGTGAGCTAGCTCAAATTTGAGCTGAGCTGTGAGCTGAGCTGAAATGTGAGCTTTTTGCAACCCTGGCAACTTGCCACATGGAAATTACCACGTGCAACTTGTCACATACAACTTCCCACATGCAACTTGCCACACGCAACTTGCCACATGCAACTTACCACACGCAACTTGCCACATGCAGCTTGCCACATACAACTTGCCACATGCAACTTGCCACATGCAACTTGCCACATACAACTTGCCACATGCAACTTGCCACATGAAACATGTAACTTGCAACGTGTTGTGTGTTTTATGTTTGCCGTAATGCGGCGTACTGCATTTTTAAATACTAAAGTACTGCCTACTCTAAAGGTGAAACGACAGCCCTGCTACCCAGGGTGATCGCGTCATAATCCCTTTGACATTCTTGTCAAAAAGTAAATTTTCATACTCACCCTCCCATAAGAAGTATAACTTCAAAAAGAGGTAAACAAATTAAACTTAACTAGCACCTCTGTTTACAAACATATTTGCATGAATTTTTGACAGCAGATCAAACTCACTTAGATCTTTCCAAAATAAGTGCATTTAGTCCAATATTCCCTTTCAAATTTTAGAAAATCGCTTTGCCCACTCTTATCAACCGCGCACTCTTATATCATCCTACCCTACTATTTGTAAGTGCCCCACAAGTCATTTTTATCAAAGATAGTGCCCTATAGCTATTTAAAAAAGAATTACTCTCCCGATAATTTTGAATTTTTAATTTTTTTTGTCGAAGAGGTACAACGAGAAAATGTCGGGAAAAGTGACTACTAGGATATTTTTCATCAAGTTTTAGACACTTATTTGATTTAAAAATATTGTGTCGAAACCAGTTAACAATAATTTCCCTAAAAGTTTATTGAAGCTTGTAATACATTTGAAAACATTTTGCGCCTTTGAGCCCAATGAGTTTCAGAGGTGATGCAAGTAAAAATTTTCCACAAGTGTAATTTCATCAGATAATGTAACTTTAGAAACTGTTTGCTTCTTTTAAATGTTGCAAATAGCTTATTAAAATATCGAGGAACCTCCTAAATTGTAATAACATTTTTGACTCTAACTTTATCAATATACTTAATTTTCAATCAATAATATTGTGTTCATGTACCTACCTTTCCAAACTCAAAAACAACAAGACATCCCATAAGTAGACTTAATTTCATAAATTTCTTTACTAGAAAATTTCCTCTTTTTAAATATGCCAAACATCAGCTTCAGCTTCACCAATATGTTCCTTCCACTGAAAAGCCAATTTATTCCTCGACTATCACCATAACTACCTATCTCCAGTCAAGTATTTTTTTTTTTGAAATATCAATATTGACAGTTTTATAAGTAATGCGAAAGTACTTTGAAACTTATTCACTTTGAAAAACCCAAAAGTTAAGTATCCACCTCTGATGGAGGAAAAACTTTCCCTATGCGCTGTTCCTTTTGCCATACTAATGTTAACCCATGTTCCTATGAAACTTCGTGTTCCTACGGCTTTACCATACCAATCGACCTAACTTCATACCTTCTAAAATTGAGTATGTGCAAAGAATTACAAAACAAAACAGCAAAAAAAAAGAAAAAAAAACATAAAAAGTTAAAATACCTTACACCGTGTAAAGGTAAAGGCAAGCTCATGTTGCTGTGTCATTTTTACCACCCTATATACCCCCATTTAAAAATTTCTAAAAACCCCATCACATTCACCTGAGTTTGGTTGTGACAAACTTTAAATTTACGTCACACAGAGGAGCCTCAGCTCATAAATATTTCAATCCAAAAGCCCAGACATCTAAAACTGTCCCCGTGCATGTTCATAAAATGTAAATCAACTCTATACTCCAACCTAACTGATGGCTACTGGTTAAAGGAAATAAAAGAAGGAGTATATAGAAAACAGGACGAAACAAAAAACCAAAAAAAAAAAAAAAAAAAGAAAGAAAACACCAAATTTACAACTATCTCTTTGTACGCCCCCATATTACCACTGTTATTGACCGTGCTGCCTCAAATTAAGTCAAAATTTAAGGCCCTCATAAAAAAGTTAACGAGTTCTGTCCACCCACGTCCTCATACACTCAGAGTTCTTAAAGCTACCCAATGAACAAGCAAACCTTCAGCATCGACGAGAAGGACGATGAAGACAACAACAACAACAACAACGATGGCAGCGTGCATTTTTATAACTCAGAAACAGCAATTTCGTTTGGCATATTCTATTCAATTTAATGCCTCATTAAAATGGAATATATCCGCAACAACAATGGCAACTCACTTCCTGTGTTCCTTCTTGTTGTAAGCTGATGGGCCAAGAGGCTTTAAAAGGCTGCGTGCTGTGTTGTCCTTTCTCGTTTGTGCAGGCACAAGCATCAGACAAAGACCAGGGAGGAAAACTGAATATAGTATCTCGCGTGGTGGTGGTGTGTGTGTGTGGTTGGTGATAAATAAATCCATTTTGATTGTGAAGGACATTATTTGCCATTTCAAGTGCACACCATCAGAGAAGGGATAAGTTGAAAGAGAATTTCTGCAGAGCATGAAATATGCCAAATAAGATGACAAAACAAAAAAAAACTTATCAATTTGCAATGGGAGACGGACACAATCCCGAAATTTTGAATGCAGAAAACCTAGAATCCTGAAAATCCAGGCTCCAGAAAACTTAGAATCCCGAAAGCCCAAAATCCAGGAAACCCAAAATCCCGAAAAACCAAAATCCCAAACATCCAAAATCCTGAAAATCAAACAGAAAAAATAAAAAGCTCTTCAAAACTGTCTGTTCAATGTTCAAAGAGATATCACGGAAATATACAAATATATTGTTTTTTGCGTGATTACTTTTTAATTTCACTTTTAGGAATATTTTTCGAAATTTAAATCCCGAAATATTATATAAAATGAAAAATTTGGGCAATTTTCCTATCCTATTCGCGATTTTGGGTTTTCGGGATTCTGGCTTTTCGGGATTTTGGGTGTGACCCCAACCAATTTGCAATATTCTTGTAACAGAGAGAACATGCACAAGACTGGACTAGAAATTACTTTTGCAGTCTTATAGTTCACATAAAGTTTTACTGTTTTACTGATAAGTTATAGAAGTGAATCCCTTACTGTCCGTAAGCAGATTGCTTGATTCATAAGAGATATTCCAGGTCCGTAAGAAATTATACATTGCTGACTAAGATTAATCATTTCCAGCGCAAGTTTACTGACATTGAAAAAGCATTAGAATTAAGCGGCCCATACACACCACACTTGCGTGCACACCGGAGCTACAAAATCAAACCTTTTTGATTTTTTGGTGTCGGTGTCATGATCGGTGTGCCGTCTGTGGTGCGGTGTGCACACAAGTGTCTTGTCTATGGGCCGCTTTACGCGGTTTTGCCTAAAAAATTTCTTACTCAGATTTATTAGATTTTAATATTTGTCAGTGTTGGTGAGATAGCTTTTTGAAGTAACTAGGGCAAAACGAAACTCTTAAAACTGCATGGCAAAACACATAACTTTCCAATCATTTCCCCGACTAAACTCTGCTGGTTGTCCTTACTTAACGAAATTCAAAAAAAAAGATAATTTTTTTTATAAAATGGGTGGATAATTTCAGAGACTGCCGAGGATTAAGTCAGACATAAAAAAAGTCCTTTTAAGCTCTACCTAAATTAAATCTAAAAGTTTTTTTAGGTAATGGTGATAAGTTATTTGCAATCAAAATATTTGTTATTCATACATTCGCTAGAAGATATTTTAGGATCAAAGTCTCGAACAAGTTTTGGTTTACTGATATGAGCGCACAGTGTAATGGTTCTGGTAAGAAAATTACAAATTTATTTTTTTCTGATTTTGAAAACATGAATTTAAAAAAATTTCCTCCAAATTAATCAAGTGAGACATTAAAAAGGAGGTCTCTTTAAATTCTATTTCTTTGATGTTTGGTTGCTGAGTTAATTGCATCCAAACATTTGTTTTCTTACATACGGGGGCAGAACTATTTGCAGTCCAAAGTTCCAAATAAACTTTGGTTTTTAGATAAGAGTTCACAGTAAACAAGCCTATGCATTTTAGTACAAAATTTGGATTTTCAAAAAAAAAACAAAATCAAGTGGTATATACCCCTTACAAAAATATATTTTGATTTCTATAAAAAAAAACTTTTTGACTAGCCAAATCAACTAGGGCGAATGCCTTGTTCGATTTCACTAGTCAAAAAATTTTTTTTTTTATAGAAATCAAAATATATTTTTCTAATGCACTGAGCTCGAATCCAAAGTCAGAAAAATTCTATCACATCACGTTTTTGAGATATTACCATGCCAAAACATCACGCAAATAGTGTTTTGGACGTTCAAAATTCAATATCTCAAATACTTTGCACGTTACAGCTATTCTAATGCTTGATTCAAATTCAGAAAGTCAAGGGCCATTGGAAAAATATAATTTGGTTTTTATGGCAAAATTATTTCTCGCCAATACTACTGTCATTTAGGGAAAAATAGATCTTCAAAATGTTTTTTTTTCAACTTTTCTCAATATTTTCTAAAACAAAAGTATAATTTTTCCACATAATCTTAAAAAATAGGTTTTAATCTAAATAATTGCATTCCAAACTTTTCAAAAATCAAACGTATTTTCGGTAACTTTTTTATTGAAAAATAGGCTATTTTTTCAAAATAAATTCATCAAAAATCCAAAATTTAACTTTTTGCTCAAAAAATATTTAAAATAGATAGAAAACACAACAAAGTAATTTTTAACTAAGTTTTGTTATAATCCAACCATTTTTGTAAAAGATAAGAATAAACAATAAAAAATCGCATTTTCTTCAATATTTTTGAGGTTTTACAAAAAAATAGTTTGAGTAAAAATTGTAGACAATTTTACTATCTACAACTTTTGCATTTAACTTTTTTCGCTAGGAGGTCTACTTTTGGCAGAAATCGTAAAAAAACCACGATTTTTGAGACCAACCCCCTTTTCCTAAATTTGTTTGTGGGCAAATTATTTTACCCCTTTCATATACGATTTATCCTAAATTTTCCAAGCACCCATATGCTGCTAATAATTATTTTATTTTCAAAAATTCGGCACTGGTCTAATCTATAAATTTTGTTTTTGTTATTTTGTACTTTGGTTTACTTGTTATACTTTTTTTGCCTTTGTGTTTCGATGTAGTTCTAGCTTAAATTCTGTTTAATTTAAGGTGAACTTCATTTTATTTTAATATGAACTTCCATCTTAAGAAAACCGACTAAAAATTTTAAAAGTATGGTCAGACTTCAGCTTTATTTGCAGCCTATCATACTTATTTTCAACAGTGAGATAAACTAATGGTAAAGCACTCGCGAACCAATTTTGTTAGGTACACCTATGTTTTTATTTTGCAGTAAGCAGTTTTGAAATTCTTATTTAAAAAAAAAAAAAGAAATAATTTTATAGATTCCTTACGTTCTTTGTTGTCATAACACATACAATTTCATCATAGAATATGCTCAAAACCTGGATTGAACAATTTGAGATTGTTCTATAGAATTGCAAAAAAGTGATTTTATTCTGGTTCTATGTAAGTAAGGAACTTAACTGAAGAAATTCACCACAATAAATATAAAAAATGATGCTTGGGATTGTCTTTTTTCTACCATGGACACTGAACAACCATATCCTGCGAACTACATAACCATCATCCAAAGAGAGAGGAAGAGATATACTCACTTGATATGCTGTTGTTTTTCCACCCATCGGTCCACCCACAATCATAAGACCGTGTCGCACCAGGAGCATTTCGTAAATTTGTAAAATCTTCTCGACATACCATGGTGTCGCTTGGAGATTACGCTCCTCCAAAATTTTCCTCATCCATTTGAGGAGATCATCTCGTGAAGGCTGAAAACGAAAATGAAATAAAGTTAGTGGGCGTCCTAAGCTTGGGAATAACGAGAAATTCATTTTGCTAGGCTAGGCACTATAGGCCTATAGGACGAATATGAATACACACGGACACACGCATCATAACACTTGGACATCTCAATTCGTGTGTCCTTGCTTGCTTCATCGTCATCTCGCATACAGTTGGTAGTTGTTGGCCAGCCGCAAGTTTTTTTTTTCTGTCATTGAAGCAGAGAGTGTGTTGCTTTTGAGAGAGAAAAGCAGCAGCTAGAGGCAGAGCAAATGCTTAGGGTAAAGATTAATTGGACGGATACAATTTTAAGGAAGCACACAACAACTAAAAATCCTCTAGCTATACGTGTGTTTTGAATGAATTTCGTTTGGTGGCGGCAGCGAGGCGGTGGGCGACTCAGAGCTAAAACGATAAAATGACAAAACTTACCTCAGGCAAATCCACACCTGGGAATAGATCCGTGTAAATGCCAACGAACAGAGAGACATCTTGGTCGAGAAATTTTGGCAGGTTAACATCGACGATGGCTCGCAGGACAATTTGTGCTTCAGGCAAATTGGGATGCATCCGTCGTAACGATGCAGATGCCAGAAGGACAGATTTAACGGCTCGCATACCTGCAAGAAGAGTGTGAAATTTGTGTGTGTTATAGTTGGTTTTCAATAAAAAAAAAAGATAGAGACAGACAGAGAAAAAAAAATGAAAACAGGTAGATAGAAGCAAAATGGTCAGACATGTTCATTTGGGCTTGTCACCATGTTCAGATGCTTTTCACTTTATCTGTCTAATCAATTGGAATGACATTTTTGGATTTTTCATTTTTTTTTTTTTTAATTTTTTTTTGTGAATTGTGTTGTAGGCCTGAGTTTTGTGGAGCATAGCATTTCAATTATCTTTTCTATGCAACTGAGTAGGGAGGAGAATTCATGTCAAAATTTGGGATAAGGAAAAGAACAAAAAACCTTGTTAATGAAAAAAACAATAAGACTTCAGGAAAAGAGTATATTACTTTAACTTATGCATCTTATTAAATTTTAAAAGCAATTGTGCTTTGCACAGATCCCAACCTATCTAATTTAGTGGTGTCTACAGTGGTTAAAAATATTGTACCATTTTCCCATGATTAATTTCAAACGGTCTCTGGGGCGTATGTGTAACATTTCCGGACAGAAATTTTTTTTTTTTTTCAAGTAGGTATATTGGATACCAAGTGCATAATACAACTGCGAAGGCAAAAATACTTTTTAATTTTAGAAAAACAATTATTTTCAGAACATAAACGCGGAGAAGATTCGCCTTGTTGATTCTACATTCCAGAATTCGTTTATTTGAAACGTCTTTCAAAGAATCTAATCTTTGGCAAGCCAAACTACAGAGGAACAACAAAGCTTAAAGAGAAAATATTCAAAAGAAATACAGGGAAAGAATTAGACTGATTTATTGACATGCAGACCGATTTATTGTTATGCGACGATTTTTCGCCGATCAAAATTTGGCTGTTGAAATAACAGGCATAAAAAAAGATTTAATTTTGAAACTCAAGATTTTCCTTATAGCGATATAAAATAGTCACATTCCTAATCAAAGCTAATTTAAAGAATTTGGAAGTATAGGTAATGCAATAATGTTTACAGTTGGCACCCAATGACGCCAAGTCTTTAAAAGATCGTTGTAAATAGATCAACACCAATAAAATACGCCATTATATCTTTCAGAAGAAGCTCATTTCGACAAAATTTTGCAATAACATTTACAAGGTAGAAATAAATAAGATGTTTTGAATAGGCTTCTCCTCATATACGATTCATTCTTGAGTTCAGCAAAAGCCAACCCTGTTTAACTGAAACTATAGAATTTTTGAAGTGAAAACTTCTTTAGTATCGTAGTGATTTGAAACAAGATGAAATGAAAACGCGACACGACTTCAACTTGTTATAATAGATAGATGAATGAAATTTGTACTGTAGATAGGTATATAAATAAATTATAATTGTACAAAATTTCAATTAATTTAATATTCAAAATTCGGAGATAACGGTAAAAAGATGTTCTTTTCCAACACATGTTATATCTTTTGATCTAGTGCACATACAAATTTAACTTTAATACGCATGCTGATAACATAACCTTTTATTTAATATATCACACATAACGGTACGTACTCTACAAGTGACAAAATCTTAAATTGAAAAAATTGAAACATACCTCAAAACACCTGTGGAGATCTGTTGGCGATGACCAGCTACCAGTGTAGGAAGTACCGTAATCTCAGTTTGGAAATTCGACATGGTTGACTTTAAAAAATTCTAACTTCTCTTGTAGACATCTTTGAAATGAGATTTATACATGATTATACAAGGTGAAACAATAAGCTTTCACATGGTATAAAATTTTTTATAAGTTGTCAAACAAAAAAATTGAATTAATAGCATGAGAACATAAAAATAAATGTTTTTTTGTTGCTTTTTTTGATGAAATTTCATCGAGTTTAAAAAATTCTAGCTCTTTTTGTACATGTCTCATAGACTTGATCGATATATACCTACAGGGTGTCCTACAGTCACCGCCCCAAATGAAAACCATGGATTCCTGAGGTCGTTTCAAGTCGAAAAACTTAAGAGGTAATTTTCTCGTTTTCGTCCCGTTTTCGAGTTACCACGGTTTTTATGAGTTTTGCTCTCTTGTCCTTTAACTGGCCTTATCTTTGCCAAACTACGTTTGATTTGAAAGATTTTTTTTACAACCAATCAAGAATTTATTACAGTTTAAGTTTGTCTAAAAACTTTTTTTCTGCGGACATCCCTTCCTCCAAAATTTTGCATCAAACACAATTTTCTTCGTTTTTTAAGTTGTTTTTTACACTTTCATATCATTTAAGTCAAAAAAACACGTTAATGAGTATTAATTTTTTGTGCTTTTTATTAAAGCCCAGTTTATTTCCATAAAAAAATAAGTTTTATTTCATAAAAAAGGCTACTGAAAGTAATTTAAAAAAAAATAAACAAACTGAGTGAATTAAAAAAAAATAATTTTTAAATAAAAAATTAATTTAAATAAATTATAAACTTTTTCTGAGCTATTGTGGTTAAGAAAAGAACAAATAGATAAAGCTCAGAAAAAGTTTTAATTCATTTAAATTAATTTTTTATTTAAAAATTATTTTTTTTTTAAATTACTCAGTTTGTTTATTTTTTTTTTTAATTACTTTCAGTAGCCTTTTTTATGAAATTCTAGCTCTTTTTGTAGATGTGTCATAGACCTGATCGATACATATATTTTGAGCTTGGACAATAAGCTTTCAGATGATATAAAATTTTGTATAGGTTGTTAGGGAAAAAATGCATTTAATAGCGTGAGAAGACAAAAATACGTGTTTTTTTCGCTTTTTTTGATGGAAATTGATCGATTTTAAAAAATTCTAGCTCTTCTTGTAGATGTCTCATAGACCTGATCGATATATATATTTTGAGCTTAGAAAATAAGCTTTCAGATGATATAAAATTTATATAGGTTGTCATATAAAAAACATGGATTTGAAGGTGATAGAATAAAAATAGGTAGATTTTTTCAATTTTTTTTTTGCAAGAAAAATGATTTTTTAAGGTTTCACTTCTACCACGTGTGAATTGCACACATGATTTTTTTTAGCTAAAAAATCAGATCATGAAAAACTGAAGAAACCTTCAGAATCCGAAAAAAAAAACCCCAGTGGTATGCGGATTGAAACGGAACAGATAAAATTTACAATGAAACTATTATTTTTTGCTTAAATTGTTTTTATTTAATTGTTTTCCTGATGCAACTTCATTTTTCGTGTCAGTTGATTGAAATTTGAAACTTTGAATTGTTGAGAACTTCTTTTGTGGTTGGATCAACTTCACGGGAAACAGTTCCGCACAGCCTACTCGAGTATCACCTCGGGAGCAGCATGAACAGCTAGAATTTGCCACAGAATTTGTTTGCTCCGCCACTGTTGCAACTACTCTCCGCTTTTGGTTATCTAGTATCGGCAAGAAACAAATGGAACCAATCTGAGTTGGCTTCTAGTAGTCCATATATATATTAAGTCAATGTTCAACACGTTTTCAAAAAATAGTTTTTCAAACCAAGATTTTGATTTATTTAAATCCGTTTTTCGTCGAAATCGGCTGATTGGTTACCGAGAAATTAAAAAATCAGAAAAACGGTTCTTTGACAGGTACCTATCCATGATAACGTACTTCACAAACGTATAAAATGCATTTTCGTCTTTTTTTAATAGGAGATAGGTATTTTAAAATGCTCTCAATATTTAAGCTTTAAAGTGTAAAATATAATGCTGTGATATATTCTCTAATTTGAAGACCTACATATGTTATGTAAGTCTTCAATAGCTGACTAATATAACTTAATATGTATATAAGCTATTTTTAAACAAACAATTTCTAGTCTTTTTTAGGGTTTTGTTATTTTTGTTGTTTTAAATTATCTGAAAAGGCTCGAAAACATTGGTTTACATAGCTTGTTTCTTGTATTAACGTCTTTAGAATTGGTGAAAATTTAAAGCATCAGTATATTAAAAATAAAATCGCAATATACTACAAACATTGCACAATACATCAGAACTTTATTACCTATTATTGTAAGAAAATCGCCTTAGTTATGGTTCCTTTCTTTGATACCAAAAATTCCGATAATCTCTTACTCATTTTTTTTTTTGAGGTTTGCTTTTTTCTTTATTTTTCGTACTTGAAGGAAAGCTAGCATGGTTACTTCAATAAACATTTCAATTAATTCTTTTATTACCGTTCCATCAACCTCATATATGTATTGTATACATTTATGTACGTAGGACCATTTATTAAAGAGGGCTTAAGACTTACATAAAAAACCTAAACCATTTAAATATAATACCATTGCAAAGTTTTATTTTCTTTTAGTGTTGTTATTCTCTGAATAAAATTAAATACCAATTTGAAAAAACAAAACAAAAAAAAAATCCAAACCCATTAAGGACCACTCAACCAATCAATATAACACAACACAATACAACACACAAATACCTTCCCTGGCATATATTTGAAAAATAAAAAACTTAAAACATAATATTCAACAAAATACATTTTCATGAACCCTTAACGGAAACTATCCTTAAAAATACATCCAATACCTTAACTGCTTCATTTTTTTTTTTTTTGAAAAACTAAAAATACACACTACAACTCTTCATGACCTAAATAAAAAAAAAAATGGAACGAATTGAAAAAAAAAAACACTTACCATAGTCGTAGTGCGATTGAGAGGATAACTGCTCGGAGCACAGCTTGTACGTGTGCACGATTTTCTGGGCCAACGGACGTGCATCATCGAATCCGTTCGAATATAAAGTGATTTCACCAATCATTGCATAGTCAGGTACCATCATAGCCACCGTCCGGAAGAGGACCTTCAAATTGTCCGGAAGTTCCGTGCGTCCAGCATACCTTTATGGAAATGAAAAGACTTGTAGAGAAGAAATCGATTCACACACACAAATCTTCCTTTAATTTTCCTTCCTTGGCAATCTTGCCATGTTGGAAAATAGAAATGATATAGAAGATAGAAGCAAGAGAAAAAAGGACATCAGACGAAGGACTCTATTTTATTATGAAAAAGGACATATTTTCTGGTTACAGCTCTCTATATTGCATACGAGCATGAAATAATTGTATGCAAAACTGCTGTCCACTTTGAAAGTAAGTTTTTCAATTTTAATTTTTCTCCCAAAAATATACTCTGCAACTCTTTTATGTGTATGAAAGAAAAGCAGCAGGAGTAACTTTCGCATCTATATTACTCTGTCGTTGTCATCGTCGGTCGTCTTTGCTTTGGTTGCCATATCCTCAACCTCGTCGTCGTCGTTGTCGTAGACGGTTGAACCATTATTATGTCCTTCAGGCAGGATATCGTATAATGTATAATGTTACATAGCAGAATTTCAAAATTACGTGACATTACCAATACCATCCATCCACAGGATCCAGTCAAGCTCAGTATCCAGGCCCAGACCAGACTCGATGTGTATAAAATGAAATGCATAACGTCAAGACCAAGTGCACACTTACCCTGGGTTCATTGTAATAAATATTGAGCAAGTTGGATCCAATTTCAGCATTGTGTCTTCGAAGAAGAATTTTACTACTCTCCTGGCGATAGCCCGTTGTATCGTAAGGATTTGTTGGGCAACAACAGACAGCACTTCCAGTTCGATTCTATTGAATTCGTCGAAGCATGCCCAAGCTCCAGACTGGGCAAGACCCTGCAACATAACAAAATGTGTATAAAAATAAGAAAAAACAGTTTCGAACATAAGAATGCAATCAAATTTTTGTTTTTCATTTTCGTTTTTTGGAAATATTTTAATTTTGTTGCGGTTGGTTATGAAAATTTTGAAAAAGGTATTTTAAATTTAGGATGCTTATCTCTGTCAATGGAGTGGCTAAGTTCGTTCTTAAACGATTTTTTACTTAACGTACTGAAGAGCTTTATGCAGTATCCCAGAAGCAATTTTAAACATTGCTTTTTTTTATCACTCACCGTTGAGAAAATAAAAAAAATAGAATTTTTAAACTTTTACATGAATAACATAGTGCTCAATTTTGTTTAAAAAATATGAGCAAATTTTAAATGATAAACGATGAGTGATACAAGAAAACTTCAAAGAACAATAAATTTAAAGTTAAATTTGAGCTACAAGTTTGTGCAACATATTTGTTGTCTAAAACTGTAATAAATATTATAAGAAACTTTGATAAATATTTGTTTCGATGAATTCCTTTAGTTGTTTTTTGGTCCCCGAAAATATTTATATACGATCTTACTCAGTTGTTATTAAAAACAAAAATAGAGAAAAAATAAGTCTTAGGATAAGTATAAATTTTATAGTTGAAAGACTTTTTCCAAGAATTTTAATTTTCTTAGCACAAAATATTTAATTTGTTATGAGAAGAAGAGAATTATAATTTTTAATATTCCTAGAATATAAACAAGTTAAGTGAGCTGATGAAACTCTATGACTTTAATTATTGTTTCATATAAGACTTCTGAGTAAGAGTAACAGTTGTTGTCAATTAATTAATTTTTTTTTTAACGAAGAAAAAAGGCTCTTCAAAAAAATAAAATTGCACAAAATTCTACTTAATTTCGATTATAAGGACGAAATTATTATTTTAAAAGCCTTTAAATAAAAAACATACAGAGTTTGTATACCTTATATTTAATTTTTTTTTTCTTAAAAAACAAATAAACTTTAATTTATTTCTCTAGAAAAATCCCGACAAAATGCTCTGAAAAACACTGTTTCATTGAATATAAATTACAATATTATTCGTTCTAGGTATATCTTTAGGCAAGTTTTTAATATAACAAATCATACGATATTTTTTTCAAAATTGTAAATTTAATTTTGCAATTGTAATCTTAAACTGTAAAATTGTAAATTTGGGGAAACCGACAAAGTTATGAATACCAGAGTTATGCGCGACAGAGTTATACGCGTCAAAGATATGAAAAACCGAAGTTATGAAAGGCCGAAGTTAAGAAAAACCGAAGTTATGAAATACCAGAGCTATGAACACCAAAAACAATAACGTGTGCTGTATCTTTTTGTAAAGCCAAAAACTATGTCTTTTAATATGCAAAGCTTTTTAAAGGACTAGTTTTTGAAAAATTAATTTTCAAAATCAAAAATTTGAAAAAAAAGTAAAAAAAAAGTTCAAACTTTTTTTTCAAAATTTTATGTTATTAAAAACCTTATCTTATCTGTTTTTTTTTTTTTCGGTACCAGCGTTACTTTCATGTAACAAATCTTCGAAAATTCTTAAAAAATATTCCATTAAATAATTTTTTAGGTTTCGATGGCTTAATTGAAAGATAATAATGCCTAGTTACTAATTTAGTAGGTACAAAAAGTTAGTCAAATATCATACTTCAAATTTTTTTATCGAAAAAGGGACTGAAATCCACATTTTTTTAAATTTTTTTTACAAAAATTTTTTTTTTATATATGTATATAATTTTTTTAGAAAACTGCCCCTCCCGTTGAGGGAAGGACTAGGGGGGGGGGGGGGGAGGGCGGGGGAATTGACAACCCCGTCTCATACAATTTTTTTCTTGTCTGGACTCAAGCTATACGCTCTAGCTTTTTGGCACATTCCTTCCGTATATCGTTCCTCTCAATGGTTGCAATCCCAAAAAATTTGTTTCATAGCTTTGGTGTTCATAAGTCTGGTTTTTCATAACTTCGGTTTTTCATAACCTTGGCGCGCATAATTCTGGTATTCATAACTTCGTTATTATTTCACAAACCCCTTCTAAAACTTTGAACTGTTAAGAAATTTGTAGCAAAATGGAGTACGATACAAAAGGTGAAATACATAAAAAATAGCAAAATGCTTTTAGGTACTTGAAAAATTGTAAAGTAAAGTACCTATGAAGTTTTTTATTCACATTTTGTGCATATCAATAATCTAGTTCATAATTATTAATGTACGCATACTGGCTAAAGAATGATTTGATAAATACATTGTTCCCAACTATAAACCAATGTTTTTTAGCTTTATCCTTAACAAAAGCTGCTTTTTTTGCCAAAATAGCTGTAAAAAGAATTAGGTTTACGAAAAAGTCAGAAATCAAAACAACGGCAATTATAAAGATTCAAACAATATTTTTTTTAATTTAAAAAGTAGGGCTCTGTTTGCCACAATTCACCAAGGTTTTTTCTTCATCAAAGACGTTAGAGCCGAGAAAAACAAACTTTTCCATTTCGGTCATACATTGAAAACATTTTACAGTAAAATTTACGATGTGAACATTGTCAACGGGGACTCATTATAAGAAAAAAAACTAGTGTTATATGTAATTACGTCTAAAAGTCTATATGAAGGAAAATGTAGCGAATTCCATTCTTATTTATTATTATTATTTATTTATTTGGTTTATTTATAAAGGTATTGGAATAAAAATGGCCAAGATGTTCACTTTACTCTTATTTTAAACCTGAAATATTTAGTGACAATAATAAACACAAAAAGCTTAGGTAAACATTTGCTTCGATTAATTCCTTTGGTTATTTTGTGGTCCACTCGAATATTAATATAGCTTAGTAAAGATTTAACGAGAAATTTGTAGAAAGGAAATAGACAAGTATAAACAACACTTTATACCGTTGAAAGTCTTTTCCAAGAATTTTAATTTTCTTAACACAAAATATTTAAACTGCTAAGAGCAGAAGAGAAATGTTAGGTTCGTTTCCTAAGAATACAAGTTTGGTTATATTGAAATTTCAAAATATTAATGGGCTTATGAATTTCTATGAATTTTACTGTTTGCCTGAGTAAAATAATTGAAGTAGAACTGTATATTGATAAAATAAACGAAATCTTAAATTATTAAATAAAATTGTTGCAAAAACACCTCCATGATCTTAAGACATTAGAAAAAGGTCAAGGTTACACCCAACATCGTAAATTTTAAAATTAATAATGTCAATAGAAATGACTTTAGCTATAATAAAACACGTATTTTTTAAAAATTCAATAAATTCATTATTTGCTTAGTTATTTCGAAATTTACGCAGTAAAAAAAAAGTTTAAATAATTTATTTTTGTATATAAATGCAAAAATTCAAACAAAAAGCTATTTAATATTTATATTTTTAGTTTATGCACGAAAAATATTTTTTCTGAATTTCGTAGTTTTTACATAAATTTGCTTGTTTTCCAAAAAAGCCAAACTTCCAACATTAACTGCCAATTAAAAACTATTGGTGCTATTTATTAGAAATATGGTGCATTATTTCGATAAAGCAATTCTTAAAGATTATGTAAGAAGCTTTAAAAGAATAAAAATATGTATTTCACAGCTTTTGGGCGATCTTTTTCGGTTTGTTACAGAAATGTCACATTGGGCTACAAGGGGTTAAAAAAAAAATTGTAATTATTTTAGCTGAATGCAAAGGCCTGTTCACTGTGATCTCATATCTTTTGGTTTTCAGTTATGAATAGAGTATACCTAAAGAGTCCTTTTTATGATATCTCATTCGAGGGATTTGAGAAAATTTTTGAAAATTCTGAATTTTTAGACAAGGGCAGGTACATAGGTACTTACTTTTTTCAAAATATTTTCTTTAAAATAAATCTAGGTATAAAGAAAGACGAAAAGTAAGGAAACCTAGTTCATTGAAGGATGTTAGTGAACAAAATTTTGTATGTAGAAAGAAGCTCTTCTTTGTTTTTTGTGTGGTTACAAACAGTACATTCTTAATTGAAATCAAAAAGTGTACGTAGGTACCTGCTGTGATTTGGGCACATGTACATAATGTAACTTCATATTCAATAAAAAAAATCAACAATTTTGAAAAAAAGTCCAATATGATAAATTTCTTATTAATTTTAATGAAAACAAGTAACTTTTTAAACTAATATTCTTGTCAACCTAATTTAGAGGGAACAATTTAAAAAAAAAATATGATACCTATAGTAATAGTAATAGAATTTAGTATTGTTAATTCGAATGTTAATTAAAAAAAAGAGGTTAAAGATTTTTCGAAAATTATTCAAGGGGTACCTACCCCTTGTCTGAAAATTCGAAATTTTCAAAAATTTTTCCAAATCCATCGAATGAGACAACAAAAGAAAGGACTCTTCAGACTCCATTAATAACTGAAAACCAAAAGTTTGTAGGAGTTCGAGTTGTTGAGTTATTTGCAATCGAAATATTTTTTTCATTCGGAAGTAGGTATATAGCTATTTTCTGATCAAAGACCCGAAGCAAATTTTGGTTAACAGATATGAGATCACAGTGAATAGGCCTATGCATTCAGCTAAAAAATAAAATTATCCATCAAGGGCTCTAAAAATTCGGAAATTTCAAAAATTTTTTCCAAATCCATCGAATGAGATATCAAAAGAAAGAACTCTTTAGACTCTATTCATAACTGAAAACCAAAAGAAATATTTTTTTGTTTTCATTCGGAAGCAGATATTTTCGGATCAAAGACCCGAAACAAGTTTTGGTTAACAGATATGAGATCACAGTGAACAGGCCTATGCATTCAGCTAAAAAAATTACAAATTTGATTTTTGTATAAATTTGGATTCGAATACCATCTCACAATGAAAAAAAGCTGTACTTCAAAACCAACGAGCTTTAATAATTTAAGTACCTAATTAAAATTACATACATTCGAGTTCGACCGCACGCGGCGTGTGCTTTGATAATATTTGAAGGCCAAAAAAGTTTATAGGTACCTATGTATATGTAAAAAAATAAAAAACTAAAAAGATTAACTAAATTCAAAAATAAAAGATAGCCTGCAGGCAAAATAGGGACACGTCAAATTTACATATTTACAATAGGTTCCACGCGCATGCAAATTTAAACGAAACCTAAAATTAAAACATTTATTTATTCAACATTATAATTTTTTATTCGCTGCTATTAACTTAATTCCTTTTTTGTATAAATCATTCTTGGCGATTAAGTCTCTCACGAAAACCTTTTATGCAAAATGGTCTTGATTTTAAGTTCAAATGCCATAATTTTTTTTTTGTTAAATTTTATCTCATTTTATTTTATTTCTACCCACTTTTTCTTCTTCTACCTTTAGCTTACAAAGCTATAGGTAAAGTAGTACTCGGCAATCAATTAAAAAACATAATCAAGCTTTGTTAACCATTTATGAACTTCTTTAGCCCAAATTCTCTTGTCATTCACAAACTAATTTATAATTTTTCTTGTTAGATACCTTAAGACCCGTATAAAATTTAATGATGGAAATTAATTAAATGGTTGATGAACTCTTAAAGAACATGATGAGTGGGATCGCGCTAGTTTAACAAATTTGAGAGATATAAAAAAAGCTAGCAAGCACCGTTAAACAAAAATAATAAATTACTTTTTCTCCATTTTGACAAACTGTATCAATTCTTTGTGTCTATTCATAAACATCGATGCTTTTTTGAGAGTATTTAACATAAAGATAAGAAAGAAGAACCTTCATAGCATAATATAAAAAAAAAGAAATAGTAAAAGAGACTATTTAACGAGATTTACAGTGGGACACGATGAATTTAAAATTGGACATTTATTTAATTTTAAATTTTTTTAAAATTTTTCAAATTAAGTTGATTTCGATGAAAACAAACTAGCGCATCCAATGTAAGACTAAGACAAAATTAAAATTAAAACTTTAGATAAAAAGAGTCAAACCTATTAGAAAGAACCAAAACTTAAGATAAAATTGTTTTTTATTTAAAAACTAGTTTTTTGTAGGAAAACCTACCTAGATATTGTACCAATGTAAAATTTAAAATAGAAAAACAGCTGTAAATCACAGAAAATTTTAAAATGCATAAATAATAACCAGTTTTTCTATTAATTTGTCCCACTGTAAGCCGGCTTAATTATACTAAAATTAATGAAACAAATAAATCGATAGAAATTTAGGGTTTCTTCATTTTACATAAATGCAAATTAGTAAGATAAGCCCGGTAGGTAACTATATTCAATTAAAAAAAAAAAGGAATCTATTGGCAAAGTGTGAAAGGCATTTATAGAACTTGAAACAAGTTTTAACTCAAGACTATCTGCGTCGCAAAAAAGATAGTAAATTTTTTTTGAACGAGTATCAGCAAGAGAACCGCGATATAAAAAGGCTAGAGAATCTAGAAATTTCATCATTCACTCGATCTTCTTCTCGGGCTGCAAATCATAGAACAGAAGAATGGTAAGTTAAAGATTCTAAAGTCTGGATACTTCAATAACTTTAAAGTCTTTCTAAGATTTAAATTTAAAAGATGCTTAGTTTACTTTACTTATTTCTTTTTTATTCAATTTTAGAAATTCTTTGTTGTACTCTTCGCTGTTATTGCCACAGCTGCCGCAGCTGCAGTTTCAACTGAATACCTGCCACCAGTACAGGAGGCTGTTATTCCCTCAAATGAATACTTGCCACCTGTAGCTGCTCCAGTAGCTATTACTGCTGAGGAGCCAACCGTTCTTGCTGATGATGGATACCGTTACAAGACCGTCAAGCGTTTCCGTCTGAGGCATCGTCGTGACGTCAACGAACTCCCATCCAACGAATACTTGCCTCCAGTTGAGGAAGCTCAATTCGCTGTCGCCGAACCCCAACCAGAAATCCAAACCGTCTTGGCTGATGATGGATACCGTTACAAGACCGTCAAGCGTTTCCGTTTGAGGCATCGTCGTGACGTCAACGAACTCCCATCCAACGAATACTTGCCTCCAGTTGAGGAAGCTCAATTCGCTGTCGCCGAACCCCAACCAGAAATCCAAACCGTCTTGGCTGATGATGGATACCGTTACAAGACCGTCAAGCGTTTCCGTTTGAGGCATCGTCGTGACGTCAACGAACTTCCTTCCAACGAATACTTGCCCCCAGTTGAAGAAGCTCAATTCGCTGTCGCCGAACCCCAACCAGAAATCCAAACTGTCTTGGCTGATGATGGATACCGTTACAAGACCGTCAAGCGGTTCCGTTTGAGGCATCGTCGTGACGTCAACGAACTCCCATCCAACGAATACTTGCCCCCAGTTGAAGAAGCTCAATTCGCTATCCCAGAACCCCAACCAGAAATCCAAACTGTCTTGGCTGATGATGGATACCGTTACAAGACCGTCAAGCGTTTCCGTTTGAGGCATCGTCGTGACGTCAACGAACTCCCATCCAACGAATACTTGCCCCCAGTTGAAGAAGCTCAATTCGCTATCACAGAACCCCAACCAGAAATCCAAACTGTCTTGGCTGATGATGGATACCGTTACAAGACCGTCAAGCGTTTCCGTTTGAGGCATCGTCGTGACGTCAACGAACTCCCATCCAACGAGTACTTGCCCCCAGTTGAAGAAGCTCAATTCGCTATCCCAGAACCCCAACCAGAAATCCAAACTGTCTTGGCTGATGATGGATACCGTTACAAGACCGTCAAGCGTTTCCGTTTGAGACGTCATTAGAGATCTATGACTTTGTGATAATAGTATAAGCTTGAGTTGAAAACGAGTAAATGATAAAATGCAAAATATAAAAAAAAAATAATTGAATATAAAATTACTGTTTATTATTTCCTAAACCTAAGAAAGTCTTCTGAAAAAAAAATCGACATATTTTTGTACATGCGTAGTCGAGAGATTTCCATATTGAAAATCAGAAATATAATTTTCGCAGTCCAAATTTGGTTCTTGTGACTATCACCGAACACATATATAACAATAGTCGATTCCGACCCTGGTTTATTCTGCACTGGTCATACTAAATTATGAGAATCAACAAGAACAAATATACGTTTAAACGAGTTCAAAAAAGGTTTTTCAAAATGTCTTTCGCACTCAAAAAAAATATTTAAGCAACTTTCTTTCTTTTATCAAAGAACCACCTTACAAAATGTTTTATGCGCCTTCGCCTTCTTATTTACATATAGAGGGGCTTTCGATTAAATCTCTCATGAATCATTGCAACCACACGCTGTCCAGTGTCCAGGTCCGGATAGAGAGGTGTTATCACCTTTATTGTAGTATATTTTGTAGATGAAGCTTGAATTTGTATAACGGGTTCAATCAGAACTTGCTTCCAGAAGAAATGGAGGGTTTGCCCCAAATTATTTGATTAAATTGAATAGTCCTGGGGCTCAACCATGTAACATAAGTAGCTCCGTGAACTAAGAACTGTGACCTCAAAATTTTTGAATCAAACTAGTCTAATTCATTTGTCTACCTTTAGTTTATGTTTGTACATCCAAAATTGAAAAACAAAAAATAAATTCATTTTTCTTATAAGAAATCTGAAAAATTAAAATCCGCCGAAAACGCTAAAATTTTGAGATAAACGTATACCTACAACATATTGTAGTCGTTTGTCCACCACCAGTTCTTTATACAACCAAAAATGATCGTTTTCCACCCTTCGTTTAGGAAATATTCAAAAAACTAATTTTTATAGCAACTTTCATACAAATTATAATTTTTTCGTTAAGGAAATATTCAAAAAACAAGTTTTTATAGCATCTTTCATACAAAATATAATTTTTTCGTTTAGGAAATATTCAAAAAACAAATTTTTATAGAAACTTTCATACAAAATATAATTTTTTCGTTTAGGAAATATTCAAAAAACAAATTTTCATAGCAACTTTCATACAAAATATAATTTTTGTTTTTTCTAAAATTGAAATGGCAATCCTTTGTCCACCTCGAGTAGGTAATGGATACAATCAAAAATCACGTTTTTCCACCATGCGCTTAGAAGATATTAAAAAAAAAAAACAAAACAAACCCTGTACTGAAAAATTCAAAGCCCCCTTAAATCCTAAAAAATAACTTTTTTTCAGGAATTCAAACTTCTGCCGTTTGTCCACCTCGAGTTCTGTACTGCATTGAAATTAGAAAAGAAAAAACTCTAGATTGCATAGATATAGATATAGATACAAAACTAAATGACTTCATCAAAGCCAATTTGTTATGTTTTTAATTATTATGATTTAAGATGTTTTTTTGCGGGCGGAAAAAGAAAACAAACTATGCAGCTTTGTATAAGCCCCACAGTCAAAATTTTGAATCCTTAGCTATACAAACTTAAAAATAGTGGATGGTCAAAAAAGTCACATGGTTATTATACCTACTATTCATTGATTAAAGAAGAGCAAATTAACAAGGTAACTGGGGTGTATACGTAACTTTTTTGTATGTAATAAAAAAAATATGCGTTAAGAATATTAGGTACAATATTAACTCCTAAGTGGGCTTGAGGTCAATTTTGTTTATCCTAATATTTATTCGACGTTTCGGTTGTGATTACAACCTTCTTCAGGAATCTATAATAAATATTCTTAGTCTAAAAAATAATAATTAAAAATAAAATAAAAATCTATACTTACAATGTTAAGCTTAAAAAAGTTTAAGAATTTTAAAATCTTAAATTTTATCTGGATTGGTTTTTTAGTTTTAAAATATTACAAAACTAAAAAAACCAATCCAGATAAAATTTAAGATTTTAAAGATCTTAAACTTTTTTAAGCTTAACATTGTAAGTATAGATTTTTATTTTATTTTTAATTATTATTTTTTAGACTAAGAATATTTATTATAGATTCCTGAAGAAGGTTGTAATCACAACCGAAACGTCGAATAAATATTAGAATAAACAAAATTGACCTCAAGCCCACTTAGGAGTTAATATTGTATATTAAAAAAGGTCACGAAGATAGAAATAATTTAAATATTAGGTACATGCAAAAATTAGGCATACACTAGCTGCAATTTTGAAGAATTTTGAATTTTTTAGTACAAATGTTAATTTTTGAATAACTTCTAAGCGTACGGTGGACAAACGACGATTTTTGGAATTTTCGTGGAAGACTTTGAATTTTTCAGTAAAAAATTTGTTATTTTGAACATCTTCTTAGCTTTTTAAACATTTTTATTTGTTTTTTGTCAAACTATGCTAAACTTTTTCGCGATTCAGAAATATTACGTGGAATTCGATTCTATTTTCATATATGTAACACCATTTCACCCTTTCGGTACTAGCGTTACTCTCATGTAACATATCTTTAAAAATTCGTACAAAATATTCCATTAAATAATTTTTTTAGGTTGTGTATTTTATTTACATGTAACATGAGAAACAGACATTAGTTTAGCTATTTATTATTTTGGAACATAACTTTTTGCTATTCATATATCTTAGTTGTGATTTTTTTGACACGATAATACTGAAAAAACATTTTTTAATATTGATTTTCATAGCTTGGGTTTGAAAGGGTTAAAAGTTGAATCAGAAACTAGGATCGAAAGTAAAATTGGAGAGTTGTTTTAAAATAGTAACTTACAGATAAAATTGTTACCTACCTTAAAGGTCGCATTGCAACTCCTCCTAACCATACATTCAACTATATAATGATGCATGAAAAAACCGCCTTACAGTGTCGTATATACACGGCGCTATAGCGAGGACACAGAACTGTCAAACATTCAAACAGTGACGCTGTTATTGTAACATATTTCATATTATTTTTAGCACATTAGTGGAATTCCAACCCTAGAGCTTTGACTTGATCTCATTCCATACATTTCTGTGGTTAAAAAGTTAAAATTTGATTTTTTTTGAAAATATTTTGCTATAAAAAAAGTTTCAGTAAAATGGGATCACTTTTTCGCAAAATAATTCATAGCTTTAAGATTATAATGAAATAGGTAGCTCAATTTTGTATACCTACTATGAAATCATAAATAAAAGAAAAAGAGTTGAGATTCAAATAATCTTTGATGTAAATGACTTAAAATCTCATCGGACTTATTCAAATTTGTTAAGATAAAGAAACCAATTATCATCCAATCCTAAAAAAAAAGAATCCATTGGCTAAGGGTGAAAGGTGTTTAGTATTTAGAGCATTCACCCATAGTATTTACACACAATTCGTATATAAGGTATAGATATTCTCAATCTAAAATAATATAAAAAGACCAAAATAATTAAAACTATCAGCATTCTCTCAACTATCTTCAAGGTTTGCGGATCATTGTTAAGAAATCAAGAATGGTTAGTTGAAGATTCTCTTATTGCAAAGAGTGATAAAAAGTTTTTAAAAAACTAATTTTAATCAATCTTTTGCTTTGCTATTTTAGAAATTCTTTGTGGTATTATTTGCTGTTATTGCCACAGCTGCTGCAGCTGCAGTATCAACTGAATACCTGCCACCAGTACAGGAGGCTGTTATTCCTTCAAATGAATACTTGCCACCTGTAGCTGCTCCAGTAGCTATTACTGCTGAGGAGCCAACCGTTCTTGCTGATGATGGATACCGTTACAAGACCGTCAAGCGTTTCCGTTTAAGGCATCGTCGTGACGTCAACGAACTTCCTTCCAACGAATACTTGCCCCCAGTTGAAGAAGCTCAATTCGCTGTCGCCGAACCCCAACCAGAAATCCAAACCGTCTTGGCTGATGATGGATACCGTTACAAGACCGTCAAACGTTTCCGTTTGAGGCATCGTCGTGACGTCAACGAACTTCCTTCCAACGAATACTTGCCCCCAGTTGAAGAAGCTCAATTCGCTGTCGCCGAACCCCAACCAGAAATCCAAACCGTCTTGGCTGATGATGGATACCGTTACAAGACCGTCAAGCGTTTCCGTTTAAGGCATCGTCGTGACGTCAACGAACTTCCTTCCAACGAATACTTGCCCCCAGTTGAAGAAGCTCAATTCGCTGTCGCCGAACCCCAACCAGAAATCCAAACCGTCTTGGCTGATGATGGATACCGTTACAAGACCGTCAAGCGTTTCCGTTTGAGGCATCGTCGTGACGTCAACGAACTTCCTTCCAACGAATACTTGCCCCCAGTTGAAGAAGCTCAATTCGCTGTCGCCGAACCCCAACCAGAAATCCAAACTGTCTTGGCTGATGATGGATACCGTTACAAGACCGTCAAGCGGTTCCGTTTGAGGCATCGTCGTGACGTCAACGAACTCCCATCCAACGAATACTTGCCCCCAGTTGAAGAAGCTCAATTCGCTATCCCAGAACCCCAACCAGAAATCCAAACTGTCTTGGCTGATGATGGATACCGTTACAAGACCGTCAAGCGTTTCCGTTTGAGGCATCGTCGTGACGTCAACGAACTCCCATCCAACGAATACTTGCCCCCAGTTGAAGAAGCTCAATTCGCTATCACAGAACCCCAACCAGAAATCCAAACTGTCTTGGCTGATGATGGATACCGTTACAAGACCGTCAAGCGTTTCCGTTTGAGGCATCGTCGTGACGTCAACGAACTTCCTTCCAACGAATACTTGCCCCCAGTTGAAGAAGCTCAATTCGCTGTCGCCGAACCCCAACCAGAAATCCAAACTGTCTTGGCTGATGATGGATACCGTTACAAGACCGTCAAGCGTTTCCGTTTGAGGCATCGTCGTGACGTCAACGAACTCCCAACAAACGAATACTTGCCCCCAGTTGAGGAAGCTCAATTCGCTGTCGCCGAACCCCAACCAGAAATCCAAACTGTCTTGGCTGATGATGGATACCGTTACAAGACCGTCAAACGTTACCGTTTGAGGCATCGTCGTGACGTCAACGAACTCCCATCCAACGAATACCTGCCCCCAGTTGTTGAAGAAGCTCAAATCGCTATCCCAGAACCTCAGCCAGAAATCCAAACCGTTTTGGCTAACGATGGATACCGTTACAAGACCGTCAAGCGTTTCCGTTTGAGACGTCATTAAGGATGGTTGTGATATTTCTTTCTGTTTTTTTTAAAAATGAAAGCAAACAAATAAAAACCTAATACTTTTACAAAAAATTTGGTTTTACTCAAAAAGCTTATTGAAATCTTATTGTTGCTTTAAGTAGAAATGGATTGCTTTGGCATTCTGGTTCTGCAACTATACAAATTGCTTGGTTCTGGTTCTGCAACTATACAAATTGCTTGGTTTTTGGTATAAGATTCCTTTTAAGCTTCGGAGAGCTTTTTTAAGAAATTCTCTGTATTCTTCTTATTTTTGAAACATTGATTTGGTCATTGACTGTTCAACTCCCTGCCCAATGTTTCTCATGCAATAACAAACATTCATTACGAAATTTATTTACATTAACCAATTTTTCATTTGTTGTTGTAATCAAATGAGAAGAAGCAATTCAGATAATTTTGAAGCCCACCAAAATATTGTTTTTCATTACCATAGAAAAAGGTTAGGTACTCAAATAAGTTAAATTTTTACGGGATTGTTCAGGGGCCCTTTAAGCTTGTTTTTCTTCTTCGTTTAATTCGGCAATTTTATGATTTCGATGTCGATAGAATCATAACTCTCACTGTGGTTTTCGCTGAGTTCACCGTAGAAATCGGCGACAAACCCAGCGGTTTTGTATTGATTCATTTCTCAGGCCAAATGAATGCTTGTGTTTTTTTTTTCAATTGCTTGTACCAGCAGTTTTTAGTAATATCTTTCTTCTTACTTCGCGGTCGTATTGGAACGCTTAATGATATTAGTATGATATGGTAATACCGAATCTTTTGAAAGATGGAATTTTAATTAGGGGAAAGGTGCGGACAGTGAGACAGTGCAAACAGTGAGACAATCCATTTTTCTCTTTTCTGAAAATAAGCACAGTAACGCTAGTTTATGTCAAAACGTTTATTTCCCCGTCTGCGTCTTTTAATTTTGTCCCGACTTAATTAAAGCTGTCCATTTCCCTACACCGTAAAATATCACACAAAATCAGGTGAAAGTAGTTTTTGGAGTGTTATAAAAAGAGTGTATAACACAAAAAAATCTGGTTAGTGGAGAGAACGTTTTTTACATATGTATTATATTTATATGTTCTTTCATAAAAAATATCATGTAATTAGAATTCCTTCTCGTTTTTTATAATTTTATATTTTTCCGAAAAATGACAAAAAGTAAACAGTGAGACATTATGTAAAAGCAAACAGGTCTCACTGTTTGATTTTTAAGATTTTTAAAAAGCAAACAGTGAGACATATAGTTTTAAAAAAAATCTATTATTTTAGAATGTTCAATATGATTTCGAAGTGTTTTTTCTTTCGTTTTTTTTGGGCTTTTTGTTATTTTTATTTGAAAAAATGGGTTAAAGTAACATAAATTAATTATTTATATACTTGTCAATTACCTAATTATTTGACGTTTTCGTAAATTTTTTGTTTCAACTAAGAATGTCTCACTGATCGCACCCCTTGCAAACAGTGAGACGTTTTGACTTTTTCTACATTTAAGTCCAATGTGATGCTTTCATTCATTCTTTAACTACAAGTTTTTTTGCAACATTAAGATAAAATGTGTCTTAAACTGTCTTCAAAGTTTTGTTAAGCTATCTTGAAAACATTCTAAGATATACCAATTTAAAAAAAGGGTGTCTCACTGTCCGCACCTCTCCCCTAAGTGTTCTCAACGCTTGGTTTACGTCAAGTCTGTTTCCCCTATACTATCTGCCAGAAGACTTGGAGCCTATGACGTGTGATCGGGCTGTTATGTTTTTCATAACAATTAAAAAAAAACATCGATTTTTAATACTTTTCAAGTCTTGAAAATTTTCTGATACCTATCTTTTTTTGGTTCATAAACTTGTTGAATATCTGATAAAAGTTACTTAACTGCACCGATACCGATAGCACCATTAGTTTTTAAAATACAGATTTTAGTGGACTATACCAACTTTTTGACATTGAAATTTTAGCAATAATTTTTTTTTTCAATGCAAAATATTTTTATTTGCATTATTTTAATCTCAAATGCATTTTTTTGAATTGATATTTTTACAGCCCTGAACCTAAGTTAAAATATATTTTCAGTGTGAGGTCACATTTATCATTTAGTTTTAGAACTTTTTCAGTGAAACGTCAAAATTAAAGTCAAAATAAGCAGTTAAAAATAACGTCATAATATCGAAAAAAAAAAAATTAAAAATGAAAAGAAAATCTTTGAAATGGGCAGCCAAACTCAATTTTTAAACTATCCATGATCTATCCAAACAGAATCTCATCGACTATAACAAAAAATACTTAAAATGTTAAAATAAAAGGTTATTTTGTTTTAATTTAAATATTGTTCGAATTTATTTTGTCTTTCGTTTATAATTATAATTTGTACCATAATGTCAGATTTTGTCATTCATAATTCGATTTAATGACGATAACGATATCTCAATTTCCTAACAGTTTTGTACCTGTATCCATCATCAGCGAGAACGGCGGATTCTTGTACAGGAGCGACTTCGACAACAGGGGCAGACACTTCGACGGCAGCTTGTTCCTCAACTGGGGGCAAGTATTCGTTGTTGAGTTCGTTAACATCACGACGACGTCTGAGACGGTACCTCTTCACGGTTCTGTAACGGTATCCATCATCAGCAAGAACGGCTGATTCTTGTACAGGAGCAACTTCGACAACTGGGGCAGATACTTCGACAGCAGCTTGTTCCTCAACTGGGGGCAAGTATTCGTTGTTGATTTCGTTCACATCACGACGACGCCTAAGACGGTACCTCTTCACGGTTCTGTAACGGTATCCATCATCAGCAAGAACAGCGGACTCTGGTACTGGGGCAACTTCGACAACTGGGGCGGAAACTTCAACAACAGCTTGTTCCTCAACTGGGGGCAAGTATTCGTTGTTGAGTTCGTTAACATCACGACGACGCCTAAGACGGTACCTCTTCACGGTTCTGTAACGGTATCCATCATCAGCAAGAACAGCGGAATCTGGTACTGGGGCAACTTCAACAACTGGGGCAGCTACTTCGACGGCAGCTTGTTCCTCAACTGGGGGCAAGTATTCGTTGCTAAGTTCGTTAACATCACGACGATGCCTCAAACGAAGTTTCCTCACAGTCTTGTAACGATATCCATCATCAGCTAAAATAGTTGGTTCAGGGGCAATAACAGCTTCAGCTGGTGGCAAGTATTCAACAGTTGGTGCGGCTACCTCCTGTACTGGTGGCAAGTATTCAGTTGGAACTACTCCAGCTGATGCTAAAGCTAGCAATGTAAATCCTACAACGAAGAATCTCTGCAAATATTCAAATATGTTTGTGTTATCCTTTAAGTCCTTAAATCGGTGCGTTTTGTTGAATTGACTTACCATAATTCTAAGATTTTCTATTCATAAATGTTCTCGAATGAATGATGCTTTGTTTGTCAAATTATTTCTTATTTATAGTTAATTCTTTTACAGTTCTATTCGCATAATTAATCTCGAAGACAATCTCTTGACTGTTTCCAAGTGTATAACTTCTTGGCAAATTGTTTCTCTCTGCTGATTGTATGATTGACTATCACACAATACTTCAAGGTTGAATTCTATAGATTTCTAATTGCTTCCAATATTTTAACTCTTGTCGAGTTTTTTTTTTTGGAGAATTTGCGTTAAAACAATGAATAATTACAATCGAGAACGCCTAACCGATTAAAGATAGTTTTTTTTTTTTTAATTTGTGTCTAAACAAGAAAATCATAAATATTTATGAGTCCGAATTAATTTATTCAAGCTTATCCATATTTTGGGTTGAAGATAAATCGACAACAATTTGTTCCGGAAGTAATTGCCAGCATGAGAGATTGTTTCGAAGAGATGCTCCGAAATTTGATTTTATTTTTATTTGATGTTTGCGATGACGACATTAGACAAATATCCAAAAATCAAGTTTAATGAATGAACACATCTCAGAGATACCTACTTGATGAATGAATAAAGTGATTCACAGTTGATCTTTTAATTTGATTATGATTGGGTTCTTCTTGAAGCGTGGCTGGGTTAGACACGAAATAACCTCGAATCATATATGACTTTTATGAATGGGGCTTCAAAAATGATGTGATTGAACTTTTTGAAATGTGGCTTTGAAGAAGTTTTAAGTTAAAATAGATCAATCATTTAAAGAATTAACAGTTTTTAATGAAATGAATAAGATATTTTGGAGCAACATATGTGTAGAAAAATTTAGTTAAACTACATTAAGAAGATTTCCACATTTTAAAAGAATTAAAAATATGTGGCGGAAGTATTTGTAAGTGTTTAAGAGGAATTCGGAATAAATTCCAAAAAATGTATAGGCACTTACAAATGTTCCAATTTTTCTTATATAAATGAGAAATATTTAGCAAAATAGTATCATTCACTTATTATCGTCTTTGGATAGAATATCTTAGAATTATGGTAAGTCAATAGATCGAGCGTGTATCTTAAGGATTTCAAACTAATTTCTGAATTTGCAGAGATTCTTCGTTGTAGGATTTGCTTTGCTATCTTTAGCATCAGCTGGAGTAGTTCCAACTGAATACTTGCCACCAGTACAGGAGGTAGCTGCACCAACTGTTGAATACTTGCCACCAGCTGAAGCTGTTATTGCTCCTGAACCAACTATTTTAGCTGATGATGGATATCGTTACAAGACTGTTAGGAAGCTTCGTCTAAGGCATCGTCGTGATGTCAACGAAATCAACAACGAATATTTGCCCCCAGTTGAGGAACAAGCTGCCGTCGAAGTAGCCGCTCCAGTTGTTGAAGTTGCTCCAGTTGCTGAATCCGCTGTTCTTGCTGATGACGGATACAGATACAAGACTGTTAAGAAACTGAGGTATCGTTACCGTCATTAGTTTGAAATTTTATTAACAATTTTTTCTGGTATATGAAAAAAACTATGGTACAAATTTATTTAAAATGCAATTAAAGCAAATAGCTTCTGAAAACAAAATTTGTTGGCATTTCTTTTTGTTTTCTGAAAAACCTAGGTGGTAGTTTGACAGGTAAATAGAAAAACACATATTATTATTCGGACTAGCTCACCTTTTGTTCTAGCGGCATGGTACGGTCTATTCTCACTGAAATTCCAAGGGAAAAACTTAAAGGATACAACAAAACATCCAGTTTTTAGCGATTTTCTTAAATCACCATATCTCAGAAATTTCCGTATTGGAGGTGAAAGAAAACCAATTTTAAGATCAAAGTCTCTAGTTTCCTGATTGCCTTGTGGTGTTCTCAATGTTTGATGGACCGACTTTCCAAGTTCATCATTAATTTTTTTTTGCGATCAGTGGAAAATTATCCTTTATCAATGACGTTTTCAATTCCCAACAGAAATTGGCCAAACTTAGGTTTAAAAAACAAGAAATTAAAACTACTTAAACCAATTGTCGGTTCCAAATGGACGACAAAATGTTTTACAAATCAATGAACATAAAGCGGAAACCATGTGCCAAGTTTTATTACTATAGCCTGGTACGCAGATCCGACCTAAATTTTAGCTCCGATACAAATTACCGATAAAATGGTCAGATAAATTTTAGCTCGGTTTAATTTTTTCGATAATTTGTATTAGTTCGGTCAAATTAGACTAAAATAAGGGGTTGAGGTTACATTAATTCCCAGCAAGCTGAAAATTGGTAGAACTGTTGGAAACACCATCATAAATTAAATCTAAAAAGTTCTCATCGATCCGAGGCCTGGAAAAAAATTCGTGGTTGTAGTGAACGAAAACATAAAATGATAAAATTTAAAATACACTGAACAAAAACAATATTTTATGAACTGGTTGTGATAGAACTTTTTTCTATCTGTTTTTAGAACAGTCATAAGTGTGGCTATCAGCCGTCTTAGGATTGTCCATTCTCTATCGGACACCCTGTATATATTCAGACCTATTCTAAACAAAAATTACCAGGGAAATGGTTTCGGGAGAAGGGCCCCAATCGGACAAATGTTGAAAATTTGCATGTGTTTTTTTGCTTTCCCCATATTCTTAACCATTGAAGAACAAAATTTAAGCTAAAAAATATAAAGAAATTTCAAGAACTTTTCAGTTGGGAGTTTTCTTCAGAATAGGCCTGATTATGACGATTACAACTCAACTTCAACTTTTTGAATCGTTTTACCTAAGAAACGGTGGGTCTTAGAAAAAAAAGTGTCATGACACTTTTTATATATAATAATCTGGTCTACAATTCTTGCATTGAAAATTTTTTGATAAGACTTACCGTTTTGCTGAAAATCGTAAAAAACCAGTTTTTGTGACCTTTGACCCCCCGTACATTTTTTTCCAGGCCTCGCACAGTGTGGTAATTCGCCAATCTGACTGGGCAAAATAGAAAAAAAAAAGTTTAGCCACATGATTTTAAATCATGAGTTGAGCTTCTCAATACAATGGGTAACTGTAATTCATGTTTGGTTTTTTTCTTTTCATCTCGGATTAGCGTTAGCTAAGCTTGAAAGTTGGTTCTTGTCAACAGTTGGATGGAGATAATATAAAGTATTCTATTTTTCGCTTGAGTTTGGTTGACGATTAAAAACGCTGTGGTAGTTTTTTTGTTGTAATTGTTTTTTTAAATTGTTAATCTACATTTGGAGGTAAAGTATTATAATTTTTATTTATTAATTACCATTGCAACTATTAAAAAAAAATGAATTCTGTAAGAAGGCTAGGAAGTGCAAAAAAAAAATATCTTTGTTTTTCATTTAGAGGTAAAGTTAATTTTTCCGCATTTTTCCGGTCTGAAATTAATTAATTAATGTATTGTGTAGTGTTGTCATTAAGATTAGCTATTTACATGTCTCGCGCTTTCTCGACCGCCATACAACTTTTTTCACTTTTCAAAATGAAGTCAAGATTTTCAAAAAAACAAATTTTCGAAAAATGTGTCAAAACTGCCAAATAAGATCGAAAAGACAGTTTTTTTGATCTTTTAATGAGCAGGTATCATCTTTGGAACATTTTTGACAATAAATAAAAATTAAAAACATAAATAAAAGTTTTGTGCTTCAAGTTAAGCGAAAAAAAGACAAAAAAGGTGGAAGACACTTTGGACCGCTCTTTAAACATGAATTTCATTTTGCTTGACCAATATTAGGTATGTGATTGATAACTAAATAAACAAAAACAGTAGATAGTGAAAGAAGAGTAGAAACGAATTTTTAAAAACTAAAAATACGGGAAAAATATAACAAACGGAAGGTTAAAAGTCTCCTAAGTGCACCTATCCATTAGAAAATAGTTAAAATCAGTAGAATCGCTCTCCGCAAAATTGAAAAAGCATATTCCAATAATACCGGAAAGGATTTATCGAAATGTTCTTTGAGTGAAGGATCAAAATGTATAAAAGATTAAGTTTTGATCCTCTGGAACCACTAAACCACTGGAATTTTCAACTAATGAGGCATTATCATTGATGAATGATGCTTTTCTGTCGGTACATTTTAAAGAAGTTCAATGCAAAAAGCAAGCAAGTGTAAAAGGCCAGAAATATAGGGTCACGAAGAAATTTAGAGAATTATTAGCTTGAAAAACATCGAAGGTAATATAAACACATCTGTTTTTAATAGGCCCTTATGTTTCAAGCTTGCACAAAAAGGAGTTACTTTTTTAAATTATCTGCAGATATTTTTAAAGGTGATGCCATTTTGTATGATTGTGAAGCATATTTAATTAAAATCATTGCTAAAATTTTAATTTAAAGCATGACATTGAGGAAATAAATCATGTATGTCACCTGTCAAAAACGTGTGTAAAAGTTCTATTTCTTAATAAAAACTAATTATTCTGAATCTCTTTTTTCGTGAATAGCAATAGAGTTTTTATTTATTGAGATTTTTCAAGCGTTTTTTTAAATAATTAAGTATATCCAATAGACTGGGCCAAAAAAAAAAAATATTTTTTTTTTTGAAATTAATATCGAAAATCTTGTTCAGGACGATGAAAAAAAAATTTGGTGAAAATTTGAGCCGTTAAAAAAAATTTTAAGAGGTCTATCATCGGTGTTTTTTATTTTTATACATGATATGACGTTTTACAACAGAACTGCTAGACGATCAAAGTAAAAAAAATTTCTGTTCATTTTTTCTTATATAAAATTAAATTTCCTACAAAAAAGATCTTATTGAAAATTTTCGTCAGACGAGCCGTATTCGAGTAATTAAGCTTTTTAAATCGAAGTGTTTTTTCAATTTGACTGTTTCACTTTGGAATTTTGTGATGAGCAAATAAGTGAATAAAAAAATAAAATCACGACAGATTCTTATAGGAAATTTAATTCTCTACAAAAAAGGTCTTGTAGTAATTTTCCCTAAATTGAAATCTAAAAAAGTTATTCACGATTTAAATCGAGAAAAAAATTAAAAAATCAATTTTCAATTTAAAAATTTTCTAATTCACTGAAAATTCAATATTTTCATATTAGCAAGATGTTTTCTTGTAGGGAATTAAACGTTCTATAAAAAGTTCCTTGGCAGCAAATTAATTGCTATAACCGTTTAGAAGATAATCGTATTCAAATCGCAAATGCATACTTGTCATAAGAAAACTATTGAAATCAGTGGGCATTGGTTTTGATACGAATATCTTCTTAACGGTTAAAGCAATTAATTTGCTGCCAAGGAACTTTTTATAGAACGTTTAATTCCCTACAAGAAAACATCTTGCTAATTTGAAAATATTGAATTTTCAGTGAATTAGAAAATTTTTAAATTGAAAATTGATTTTTTAATTTTTTTCTCGATTTAAATCGTGAATAACTTTTTTAGATTTCAATTTAGGGAAAATTACTACAAGACCTTTTTTGTAGAGAATTAAATTTCCTATAAGAATCTGTCGTGATTTTATTTTTTTATTCACTTATTTGCTCATCACAAAATTCCAAAGTGAAACAGTCAAATTGAAAAAACACTTCGATTTAAAAAGCTTAATTACTCGAATACGGCTCGTCTGACGAAAATTTTCAATAAGATCTTTTTTGTAGGAAATTTAATTTTATATAAGAAAAAATGAACAGAAATTTTTTTTACTTTGATCGTCTAGCAGTTCTGTTGTAAAACGTCATATCATGTATAAAAATAAAAAACACCGATGATAGACCTCTTAAAATTTTTTTTAACGGCTCAAATTTTCACCAAATTTTTTTTTCATCGTCCTGAACAAGATTTTCGATATTAATTTCAAAAAAAAAAATATTTTTTTTTTTTGGCCCAGTCTAATATCCAATCATAGAATGTGTTTACGGAAACATAAATTCAAAAATGCATTTTCTTCATCACTATTTTGACCCACTTTTTGCAGAAATTATAGATTTCTTTTTAAAAAATCTTTCTTTTTTATAGAATTTTATCTATTCACATTCATTTGTTTAAAACTGTTTAGAAAAAAAGTCGATTTAACGCGAGTTATTAATTTTGTCCAGCTAGATTCGTGATTGGCCACACTGTGCCTCGGATCGATGAGGACTTTTTAGATTTAATTTATGATGGTGTTTCCAACAATTCTACCAATTTTCAGCTTGCTGGGAATTAATGTAACCTCGGATGTCTAAATTGACCGGACTATATGGGATCTAAAATTTAGCTCGATCTATGTACGTACAAGGCTTATACTATAATTTTCAAAATTTGAAAAAAAGCTGCGGTGTGAAAACTACAATATTTACCTTTTCCGATCATTTTCACTTTTGATATTATGTAGGAACTAGAACAGTAGGATTTGTAAATAATCGAACTCGAAATAACAATCATGCATGACATAACGATAATGGAAAATGCCAAAAAAGTGGGTCCAGCAATTCTGTCTGTGTCTTTCTATCCGTTTGTATAATACTCATTTTTGTTTGACAATTTAATTTTTGAAAACGGGATCATGAATTTTTACAAAATTTCGTTTTTATAGGTAGGTATCTATGTTGAAAAATATGGAAAAAAATGGCATACCAACTTTTTTTTTTTTTGAAAATATTTTAGAACATTTTTTTTTTAAGAAACGGCTGTAACGATTTTTGTTTGTCTCACGGCAAATGTCTCTCGGAAAATTTCTCACGGTAAATGTCTCACGGCAAATGCCTCACGGGAAATGTCTCATTGGAAATGTCTTATGGTAAATGTCTCACGGGAAATGCCTCACGGTAAATGTCTCACGGGAAATGTCTCACGGTAAATGTCTCACGGTAAATGTCTCAGGGGAAATTTCTAATGGGAAATGTCTAACGGCAAATGTCTCACGGGAAATTTCTCATGGGAAATGTCTCACGGTAAATGTCTCACGGCAAATGTCTCACGGAAAATGTTTCACGGTAAATATCTCACGGGAAATTTCTCATGGAAAATGTCTCACGGGAAATGTCTCACGGCAAAAGTCTCACGGGAAATATCTCATGGGAAACGTCTCACGGCATGTGTCTCACGGGAAATGTCTCACGGGAAATGTCTCACGGGAAATGTCTCACGGGAAAGGTCTCACGGGAAATGTCTCACGGTAAGTGTCTCACGGGAAATGTCTGATGGTAAATGTCTCACGGGATATGTCTCACGGCAAATATCTCACGGTAAATGTCTCACGGTAAATGTCTCATGGCAAATGTCTCATGGCAAATGTCTCACGGGAAATGTCTCACGAAAAATGTGTCACGGTAAATTTCTCATGGGAAATGCCTCATGGAACTAAAAATTATATCACTTAAACAACTTAATACTTTGTTTCAAAAAAATCAAATCCCGCCGAAAAACACAAAACTTTCCCAGACACAAGCACTTTCCTTTCGTTTGAAAAAAACTCGACTCTGGCTACGGGCCTGATTATGTATTCCTGTGTATTTTGTCTTCAAAAAGTGTAGTTAATCGCAATAAAACAATAACAAATACTATAAAAAATAAAGAAACTATTTTGGTATAATTGTGTTCAAAATTGTTGCAAATAAAAAAAAATTAAAAAATTGGCACTCGAATTTCGAGGGCTGGGTCGGCTAGTTTAAATTAAATAACATTATTTAAACCGCAAATTGATGCTAAATAAATATTTATAACTTTTAATGATTTTTTTTTTTAATAATTTTCAAATTATAATAAAAAATCAACAATTAAAAATAATAAAAGTTGTAAACATAATTATAGCTCAATAACAAAAATTATACACACATGTAGGTTATTTTTAATTTTAAAATATTCAAATTGATATGTTAACAAATATAATATGTAGGCTTAAATGTATATGGGCATAATAATAAATTGATTCCGAAGAAAGCATTAAAAAACCAAATATCGCTCAAACACCTGCTGCCAATGTTTATAATTTATTCCCATTTCTGGCTAAATTATGTTAAATAGAGGCTAAAGGTATAATCATTCGATAAAAAAATTAAAATTCAAATTAAAAAAACCTTTAATATGTATAACTAGTTTCGTTCGTCAGTTTTTTGGCTTTAGGCGTATTTAAAAATTAAAAAATATATACATGTATACCGAGTATGGCAACAACAACTAGATAATTAAATCATGTAGAACGCCAGTTTGTCTGCGATTTTGTATTTCATTAATTTTATTTTATTCGATTTTTACAATAATTTAATTTTATGTATGTATATAATATATTCTCATTTGCTCATATCTATAAATGTACTTATTTGTGTAAATTAAATTTCCCAGAATAAAATTTAAATAAATAATAAATAAACTAATAAATTATTACCAAAGGGTTCTTGTATCTCATTTTAGAAATTAATTCCAAATGTTCTATTAAAATGACCAGCTTTTAATTTATTAATTTACATAAGGAAAAGAAGTTACAATTTAAAAAAAGATAAAATAAAAATACAAACATTTAAGACTAATTAAATCGAATCAAAAGAATCATTAATCCCTTAAAATAGATCTGCAAATTGTTACAGAAACTAAATGCGGATAAGTTGAATAAATTAAGCTCCATAAATATTTATGATGATTGCTCAAATATGTGCGGATAGAATTAAGTCAGAATAAAAAAAAATACAATACTAAAACAATTAAACTCTCAGCAAAAAAAAAGTTGAGAGGATCAACTTGAAATAGATTGTTATTTGTTTATTCATAGATATGATTGTTTTGGAATTAATATTCTTAAGACATTGAACACTTCAATCAAAAAAAAAAACAAAAACATACATAATTGGAAGCTATTGGATCACTTGAGACTTCCACAACAGCCGGAATTAAAGCTTTATTGAAGATTTTAACTGTTTTGTAGGTGTTAGGCCTTTTAGTTTAGAATGTTAAAATTTTTGTTTTGTCTAATTGATATCATTTTAATGAGCAATAGTTAATTGCTTGATAGATTAGTATAAATACCTAAACGATTTGTTGAAGAAGTATCATTCACTTGTTCTCATCTTTGGATAGAATATCTGAGAATTATGGTAAGTCAATTCAACATACCACTGGTTTAAGGATACAAAGGATAACAAAAACATTTTTGAATATTTGCAGAGATTCTTTGTCGTAGGATTTGCTTTGCTAGCTTTAGCATCAGCTGGAGTAGTTCCAACTGAATACTTGCCACCAGTACAGGAGGTAGCTGCACCAACTGTTGAATACTTGCCACCAGCTGAAGCTGTTATTGCCCCTGAACCAACAATTTTAGCTGATGACGGATATCGTTACAAGACCGTAAGGAAGCTTCGTCTGAGACATCGTCGTGATGTTAACGAAATTAGCAACGAATACTTGCCTCCAGTTGAAGAACAAGCTGCCATTGAAGTAGGTGCTCCAGTTGTCGAAGTCGCTCCAGTACCTGAATCCGCTGTTCTTGCTGATGATGGATACCGTTACAGAACCGTGAAAAGGTACCGTCTCAGACGTCGTCGTGATGTCAACGAAATCAGTAACGAATACTTGCCCCCAGTTGAGGAACAAGTTGCCGTCGAAGTGTCTGCCCCAGTTGTCGAAGTTGCTCCAGTACCAGAATCAGCTGTTTTAGCTGATGATGGTTACCGTTACAGAACCGTGAAGAGGTACCGTCTCAGGCGTCGTCGTGATGTTAACGAAATCAACAACGAATACTTGCCCCCAGTTGAGGAACAAGCTGCCGTCGAAGTAGCCACCCCAGTTGTCGAAGTTGCTCCAGTTGCTGAATCCGCTATTCTTGCTGATGATGGATACCGTTACAGAACCGTGAAGAGGTACCGTCTTAGGCGTCGTCGTGATGTTAACGAGATCAGCAACGAATATCTGCCCCCAGTTGAGGAACAAGCTGCCGTCGAAGTGTCTGCCCCAGTTGTCGAAGTTGCTCAAGTACCTGAATCAGCTGTTCTCGCTGATGATGGATACAGATATAAGACTGTTAGGAAACTTAGGTACAGGTACCGTCATTAGAACCAATTGTTGTTGGAAAGAGCTTGGATTATGAATAAACATTTGATTTGATTTAAAAATTTGTTTTTTAATTTCACTAAAAATTTTGATTTTTGAAGATTTTCCACATAATTTTTAGAAAGATCATGAATTAAAAATATTCAGGGGTTTCAGAGGCTAAACGATATTTGGATTGGTATTTATATACAACACAAATATGAAGGAGCATAACAAAGAAATTGACTTTGCATCTTAGAATTTTTTTTCCGAAATTGTGAAAAAAATTAACAAAAAATCTATATCGAAAAACTTACCTTGAAGAACTTCCCCAGAGCTTTATAGTCCAATCCATCGGAACAATTGAATACAACACATTTTTTTGCAACTGATTTAGCTAAATCCTTGCATGTTTCTGTTTTACCAGTACCAGCTGGTCCCTCAGGTGCACCACCTAAGCACAATTTTAGTGCTCCCATTAATGTTCTTGAAAAGGAATTTTGTTTGAAGTTATTTTTTTGGTAAGTAAATCACAAAAATAAATTTTTACCTGTAACATCGGTCGGTAAGTGGTGTTACAACCAAACGCGATATATTACCAAGATATTCCATTCCATATTTTACTTCAGTGACAACCATACTCACAGCAACATATTCAATTTTATCTGTGAATTTTAATTTTAATTAAAAAATCGTTGATTGCAGATTATAAAAACATTGAAGTCAAAATAGACCAGTCTTGACCAGAACTATTTGGACCAAAGTAGTTTTTAAGAGTCTAAGAAAAATGAATAATTTTCCAAAATTGTTTTATAAATAGCAATCAGTAAAATCAATAATAATATACACCTTCCGATAATTTAAAAAAAAAAAAAAAAATATTGTCAGCATATCGTTGCCGTAAAGCAAAATTGTTCTAATTCACAAAATGCAAATTTTACAGAGGACGATTTTTAAGTTTCAAATTGGTATAAAGCTACAATTTTCTACTCGTTTGCCATTCAAGTTGTGTTTTTTATAAAGTTTGTTCTTTTCTCTTGAATAAAATATACAAGTTTGGCTCATTAGTAGGTGCATACTATTTTTAAATATTTTTTAACACTAAAAACCCAAAATTGGACATAGAACAATTCCTATACAAGAACGTTTTTTCCTTAAATAAAAAGTGGACTTAGAACAAAATATGATGGGACTTAGAACAATCAAGAATACTCGGGTTCATTTTCAAAAGGCTACTTCCCTGTTTTTATTGTTGTATTTCCCATTAAATTATATTATCTGCGGAGTGAAATTTTTTGACAAAAAACGGTTTTCAAATTCGTTAAGAGCACCCTCAAATTAGTAAAACTGCATCATTAACTCATTTTCGGTAAAAAGTGGATTTAGAATAATTTTTCTTTACGCCGACGATATTTGTGTAGGAATATTTAGGAGAAGTGGGAAAGATAAATTTCAAACAAACAAATTGGGGAAAGGGGGTGGCTTTCAAAAATCGTGTTTTCTTAACGCTTTTTGTCAAAAGTACCTACATCCTATCGAAAAATGGTATATGATATTATATAGAAAATAAAATAATTTTCAGCTTTTACTCAAACGATTTTTTAACTACAACTTCAAAAATAGTGACAAAAATGCAAAAATAAGATTTTTTGGATTATATTTATATTTTTTACGAAAATAGTAGGATTTTAACATAACTTGATTTAAACTATTAACTTATTTTGCTTTATTTTTAATTTGGAAAAAAAAAAAAAAAATATTTTGCAATAAAAAAGGTTTCCGAAAATATGTATAGTTTGGTAGAAACCAAAATCAAGCTTACCAATATCTCTATCATAGTCATTTATTACGGAAAACCCGATCTTGATTTTTTTTTTCAATTTTTACCAATATTTTCTGAAAAAAAGTGTAATTTTTCTACGTACATAGTTTTGAAAAAATAATTTGAGTTCAAGTTGTAGATCTTTTTATTATTTACAACTTTTTCATTCAACCATTTTTTGTTTGCAAACCTGTTTGGTGCTTTTCTTTCCTTTCTACCTCAAAAAACAAAAAATATCATATTTTTTTGTTCAGTGTAAAACTAGTTGATTTTGCAGTGTGGTTCCATAAAAATAACAATTTTTTCACAGGAAAAAAATATAATTTTTTCGGTTTCTAGAATGACTTTTTTTTATCATTAGAAAAAATTTTTAGCTTTACACGAACAAAAATGTTGGGCTATTATTGACTAAACCTTGGGCAAACGAACAAAGCAGGTTTACAAAAAAAAAAAAAAAAACAAGCATTTGGGGGTGCCAACTTCACATTGTCCTGAAAGCCGTATAGTAGTCCTATAAATATAATTCCAGATTTTATATGGCTAATAGAAAAATACAGAGGTAAAATATTATTTTGCGTATAAGCACTAGTATTTAGACGAAACTTAAGACCTAATACGAATACCCTTTTTTATCTTCAATAACTACTTCCTAGAAAAAAAAGAACTTTTAGGGAAATTCAATTTTATTAACTATACTATTAGTAGAGTAACTAAAGCAAATTATTAGGGAACCCGGCCGAACAGCTCTGATTTTGACGATTTTTTTTTTCAAACGTAGGTAATTAAAAATACTTTAAAGTCTATAGATTAAAAATTGCCGGTCTTGCCGTATTGTTTTTTAAAATTAAAATTAAAATTTTTTTAACAAAACCATTTTTTTTTGCTTAAATTTCATAAAACAAATGATAGCAAAAGATTCTCTAGGTAATTTAAGGAAAATATATAAAAGGCAGTAAGGGACAATCTTCCATCGTTTAAGCCATAAATGCAATTTTCTAACATTCTGACCTCAAACACAAAAAAAATATTTTGAAAACAACGGCAACACCTACAATATTTTAAAATACATTTTTAAAAAGCCAGAAGCTCATTCTTATCTCTTAAATTTAAATCCACTAAATTTGATCAAGACTTTTTGAAAAAATGGTCCTCAAACTCAGAATTAAAAAAAAAAAATTATATTAGAAAAATTTAAAATGACTTTTTTCCAAACTATTTCTAATAAAATATGAATTTATTTAAAAAAATTTTTGGCCATAAATATTGAAAAGTTGAATTTCGAAGCAAAAAAGGTAAAATATATCACACTTTTGAAAAAAAAAATGAAAAATTACTTCAATTTCAATGGTTTTTTTTTATTAAAACTGAATTTTTGCATTGAAATAATTAATTTTCTCAAAGACTGTGGTAAATAGGAACTTTAAATTTTTGCTATTTAACTTTCAACACTAAGGGTTATTAAATGAATAAAAAATAATTTTATGTTTAGATGTTGAACTTTAAAAAAAAAATAAGTTAAATTTTTTTTCAAAACTTTTATTAAAAAAAGTTCTTCTAAAATGAAATACTTTTTAATTTTTTTCATAAACCGTAATACATATTGACATTTCCTTTTAAAATTTGAAGTCATAATAAATGCGGCCAAACAAATTTGAAAACAAATGCATTTTATATTACGACCAAGTTTAAAAAACGACATGTTAAAATTTTTTCAATAATTTTTTTTTTTCAAAAATCTGAGTTCAATTACCATTCTTTCAAAAGCCGTTCATTCAATTAACTTTATTTTAATTTTACATACATGACTAAGCTTCTAGCTTTAAAAAAATGTATATTTGAATATTGTAGGTGTTGCCGTTGTGTTCAAATATTTTTTTTGTGTTTGAAGTCAATTAATAAGAAAATTGCATCTATCGCTTGAACTATGGAAGATTGTCCCTCACTCCCATATATTTTTTTTCCTTGAATTTCCTAGACAATCTTTTGGCATCAATTAATTTATGAAGTTTAAGAAAAATTTTTGAAAAAAATTTGTTTTTGTTCACAAAAATCTTCAATTAAATTTAAAAAATCAAAACGGCAATACCGGCAATTTTTAATCTATAGACTTTAAAGTATTTTTAATTACCGACGTTTGAAAAAAAGATCATCAAAATCTAAGCTGTTCGGCCGGGTTCCCTAATATTGCCAATTTTTGAGCTTTAGTTACTCCACTATATTACCTATACTTGATTTGGTTTCCAAACAATCAATTGCAAATATTATGAATATCCTTAAATCTTAAAAACTCATCAGTTTTTTTTTTTACTTTAATTAATCATACAAAAAATAAAACCGCAGCTTCTTAAAATTAATTTTTACAAAACAAATAAAATGCACGACTGGGGTCGCACGTACTTGCTGTTATGGTAAAAGTAGATCTTATCTTAATAATTTTTATAAAAAAATGAGGCAAAATTATAATTAGATTTAATTAAACCATTTCACATAATGTAAAAAAGTACATAAAATCTGTTTTTTTAATTAATAAAACACCGTTTTTAAAGGTTTTGATCAAAAAATGAAGTATGACATCTGATTTCTTGTATGAAAAAGAATTTTGAGAAAAAAAAATTGAAAATCGTTAGAGCGGTTTTTTTTTTAAATTAATTTTTTATACATACAAATTTTCTAACATTAAAAAAAAAACTTGGTATGCCATTTTGAAGAAATAATTAATTTACTCTTAAAAACAAAATTTCGAAACATTTTAAAAACCTGGGGTCGAACTACGGCACACGATTACGATCATACGTTAACGTTTTGACTATTTCTGTCTCTACTTAATTATTAGAAAACGATAGGGACACATAGCAACCACTCGTTAACGAACGTATGCCGTAATTCGACCCCTGTTTTCAAAAAATTGATTTTTCAAAAAAAAATTTTGAAATATTTAAAAAAAAATCCAAAAATATGTTTTTTGAAAATTTTCTAACATTTTAATATTACGGTTAATTAAACGCTTTTGTATAAAAATTTTCGTTGAAATCGGGTTAGTCTTGTAAGAGATATTTTGAAACAAAAAAAAACGGTTCTATGGCAGGTACCGTTAGTAATCTTCCAAGAACTATTTTTTTTAAATCAAAAGTTGGGTCTTGTTTGTTAAATTATACACAAATTTTTTTATCAAAATCGTTCGAGCCGTTTTCGAGTTATTTGGTATAACTTGAAAAATTTGTATGGGAGGTGCACTTTCTAAGTGAGATATAAAAAAAAAACCAACTTTCAGAATTCTATAAAAATCATCTGTACCAAATTTGAAGAAAATCCGCCCACGCGTTTAGGCTGTGGAAATGTGTACAGATGGACGCACAGACGCACGGACGGAATTGCTAGACCCACTTTTTCGGAATTCTTTGATTAAAACCTCAATTTTTTTTTTCGACACGAAACTAATACTTGCCCTATAGAGCAAGTAAAAATATCGACGCGTTTTATTGAAAATTATGAATAAACTTCAATTCCTGCAATAGATCTGGAAACTTCGTAACCACTTCATAGACATAGAAAAAAATGTCTTCTTCTAATTTGTGGCATACATTAGAAGAAATCGAAAACTTTGAAATTTTTAAATTTTCACACATAGCTCCTTTTGAAATTATTTAAAAAACTATAGGTACTAGTTATTTTCTATCTCAAAGTTTTGCAATCAACATTTAATGCAAATAATTTGTAAATTTTTTTGTATTTTTTTCCATTTATATTTCTTACATTATTTCCACTAACTTCTTTTGAAGTTAAAAGGATTCTAGCAACAAAATCATATTTCAACAGTTATCTTAAATTGCCTAAAATCTTTAAAATCAAAACTAATCTTTCCGATAGAAATATTTGTATTGCGTAGGCAAAATAATTTTCAAGCTATAACCACTTACTGTCTACTTTCCAGTAGTATCGCAATTGTGAAATCCAGTCAAACTCATTGACAGTGGTAACTTTTTGATCAATCATATACTTGACGACATCGCGAGCTAAAAATAAACAAACATTTTTTTGTGAACTTAAAATTACATAAAATATAAACGGTGTAGAAAAAATTTTACACCATGAAAAGAATTTAAAGATAACTTTTAGGTATTTATTCTAAGTAATTAGTTTCTTTTACCATGAACATCCAGCACTATTAAAGCTTCAATGGTTATCCGAGCTCCCGTTGTTAAATCTGTTCGTACTAATTGCACCAGCTCTCCTATTTGAACATTGCTCTTTGTCAAATATCCAGGAATATCTGCTGCTTCGATTGCTTCTTCCACCTAGAAGTTCCATTTCCATTAAAGCCATTTCCACATAACATAATTTTAGAATTACCTCATAAGTCCATGCTAAACATGAAATTCCCTGAACAACTTGACCTGGCCACGCAGTGACCCAAGACTTTCTTTCAACTTGATAATAATCATCCCATGCTGACTTCATTTGTTCATGTACACTATCAAGCATAACCGTTTCAACTTCTTTAAGCCATATTTCAACAAGACCCTAAGAAAGGATATGAAATTTTACAAAAATCTGAAAAAATGTAATAAAATTGTCTTACATTGGCCAATTGTGGGTTAATTTTCCGAATCAGTTTTACAACTTCTCCTTCAGCTGAAATCATTGCAGTGATTTCTAAATTATCGTCAAAAGTAAGACAGTCAATCTGAAAAACCATAAGTTTTCTGAACTTAATTTTATATCCCGACAAAGTTTAAATGAAAAACTGAAACAATCCACTTTTCCATCGACCTTGAACTCTATATGTTTTCTTAAACAACCAGACTCATTTCCCACACACATCTTCAAAGAAAAAACCCATAAACCTAAAAAGCTTTATATTTTCATTACAAAACTCAATTTTCTTTCTCCAGAGTAGACTAACAATATTCCTTTATCCAACTAATTCAGATCCTTGTGTGTCAGTACAGTATTCCCCCATCATAAACCAAACACACACACAATACTTACCCCTTCAAAACACTTTTTCAAATGCGGTTGCACCCTCAACGGATCCTTGGTCTCTGATAAAATTTCCAACAGTTCATCGTTCGAAAGGAAGAAGAATCTTGCAAAGAACAAACGTTTTTGCTCCAAGTATGTATTTAATCCCTTTTGCACACACTCAAGGTCCTCGAGTGCTTTTCTGAAAACTTGCAATAGATTTGGATAATCAGTTGCCTCAATGACTCCCGGATGTTGGTAAGTGTGCTTCATGACCTTGCGCCAGATTTTATCAACCTATACACACAGAAAAATGACAGAAAAGAGAAGACAAATATTATGCGTCCTTGAAGAAGCAAAAATCTCACATCCTGTTTGATGGGTATCCTTCTTTTTTTTTCTTCTTCTCACATCACTTACCGATTTGAAGTTCCTTCCCTCGACTGGCATTTGTCGCATTATATCTTCAGAACTAAAAATTGGCTCCAAGTACATCCAAGTGGCCTGAACTTGAGTCCATGCATCCATTATATCCAACATTGCCACAAGCTTTGCCTCCCAATCATCTGCTTTGGTGCCAAGTGCAACAATAAATGGCGAACGTCGCATCGCCTGCGATTTCATCACTTGATCATCCAGGATAGTTTGTATGTCATCGAGTGCTGCAAGGATATGAGTGTCAGAGTCGCGGTACTGTATCACTTCGAATCTGACATCCTCCCATTCGCGTTGCATGGCCACCAAATGGCTGTTCAACTCGAATTCCTTGCCAGCTGAATTTGCAACTTCCTCCAATGCAGGAAGGATACTCATGATGTTGACATCTATCATATCCTTCAGCGATGGATACAACGATGGATTGCAGGGTTTGCCTAGTTTTTCAGAAATTAGATCCCAATGGCGTTGCTCGAGTCCTTGACGACATATTGCATCTAGAGCGGGTATGTAAACTTTGAATTTGTCCAGTTTGACGCGAATTTGTTCGGCGGCTCTTTTAGCTACCGCATTGCTGGATAGTTGTCGAGTTAGTTTATGGATTATCTGTGGAAGGAAAAAAAAGTTGTTTGATGATGAATTTGAGAAGGATACGGTCAACAATGGGATACCTTGTGCATATTTTCAACTTCATCACGGATGACATCTGCATTAAGGTTTTCAAAAGGACCGTACATCCTTGAAGAGCAAAGTAAAAAAAAAGATTTTTGTTATGTGAACTCGTATTCTTACCAAATTTCGTGACTCTTCTCAAATTCAAAGGCAGTTTTCCACAATTTCTCAATGGGTTCCATTTTTTCAATGATATCAGCCAATTTTGGAAACACTGAAACATCTATCTGAAGGAGGCCTTCCTCGACATTAATTGCCTTGGCCTCCTTACTGCATTTCTAAATCAGGAAAGACAACGAATATAAATCATATTTTCTTCTTTTTTTTTAAATCCTTATAATCCCACTTCTGAGCCAAGGTAACAAATACAAGAAAAAGTAAAAAAAACCTACTTCCAGTGTGTCATACAATTCATTTACGGTGTCTACTTTCTCTTGCAATTCTTCCAACGAAAGAATATCGTGTGTTTCCTTCATTCGAAAGCCGTCCATTCGAGTTTTTTGCGAAGCAATATATTTCTCGAATAAGGATCGTTTTTCACTGCAAACAAAAATTATAAAAGAAAAAATAATCAACCACAAATTGTGTTTGTGTGTGTTTTGAATTGTAGGAAAAAATGTTTTTTTTTTTTTTTTTTACTCAAGACTATACCTACCGCAATGCTACCTCTAGATTATCCCGGACGACATTTAGTCGGGCCGCACTTAAATCCAACACTAATTCCAATTCAGATGGCAAAAGGAACGTCCTAGTGTTCAACCGGATATCATCACCTAAGAAGACCACCAGACAACAAAACGATGGAAATAGTTAGTTTTTTTTTTTGGGAAAATTAAACTCCTATAAATCTGGACTGTTTGTTTTTAATATAGAAAATGGAATGGATTGTGAATTTTAACAAAAGTATTTTTGTCGTAAAGAAAATTAACTTTAACGTTACGTTTAAATGGGTGCTTTATTTCTGAAAGTTGCCTTAGTTAAAGATTTTATGCTTACGCTTGCAGTATAATTCTTGTTGTGATGAAAAATGTATACAACATTATTGCCTGTTACGTTATGTTACGTTACGTTATATTCACGATTTGTTTAACAGTTGAGTTCAAATTATGGCTTACATTTGCGAAATATGAACCTAGCAATTTTTTTTTAATAATATCAAGAATGCACGTAGTTGTATGTAAAGTAAACGTAACATGAGCTACCTAATAATCATTTTTAGCAAAAAAACAAAACCGACTTCCATGGATCAAAACCGGGTTTTATGGTTTTTAAAATAGTTCTTGTGGCTAAAAGTGAGCAAAATGGGACCACACTGCAGCCACCAGCTTTCTAATACATAAAGAATTATCAAAATTGGTTCACTCAGTCCAAAGTTATGCGGTAACAAACATAAAAAAAAAAAAAAAAAAAAAATACAGACTTCCTTTTTGGAAGTCGGTAAAAATAGAAAATTTATCTTAAATAAACGTAAAAACGTTAAAACATGACGGAACTACATTTAAACATTACGCAGTGAGTATGTCTATAGACAGATAAGGTACCTATTTTGTTAAAAAGTATAAAATTATAGGTACTTTACATTATTTTCATAACGTGCCTTTAATTCTTACCTTTTCTACAATATGTTTCATGACGTAACGTATCATAACGTATCTAGTAAAGTTAAGTAAAAAAGCACAAAGAAAAACATGTTGCGTTTAGAAAAAATAAGATCACATGCCGTAACTCAATATAACATAACGTAACGTAGGGTTGTTGAACAAAAAAATAATATACAGAAAAAGAGAGAGAGGGGAAGAAACCAATAATAAAATAAATTTTGCAGTGTAACTTAACGTAACGTTATACTAATTAGAGTTGCATTCCATTACATATTAGTACATTACGTGAAGTAGATGACATAATTAACTGGGGCCTATTTCAGAGCTTAGAGCTTACTGAATTGTTTACATCAAGGATTTAAAATATCAATTTCAGAGTCCAGTTGGACTTTTCGAATCATTTTTATTACATTTGCACTTTTTAGACAGTTACAAATATTTCCCGACGTTCAATCGGACTCAACTAATGATTTCTGAGGTTGATGTAATAAGCTCTGAAACACATCCCTGATTGTTCGTTTCGTGATCAAAATATCAAAAATTCAAATATTAAAAAAAAAAGACTTTAAAACGTTTTACATACATAAACGTAACAAATCATGGAAGGACTAATTAAATACTTAACGTACAAATGCGTATGTAAAAATGAAATCATTTTACGTTAAATTTGTAAACTCTTTCTTTTCAAAAGCTTACTTTAAAAATTGATTTAAAAAAAATCTGACTTCTGTATTTTACGTAACGCTATTACGTTACGTTATGTAGTTCATAATTTAGTTCTTTAAAAATACGACAGACTAAACAGATTGTGTTGTGCAAGATAACGTTAAGTCATATTACTCACTGTTGCATTCCTTTACATTATTTTACGTTATGTTACGTAAATGAAATAATGAACTTACTAAACTTTTCTACTTACTATTATAAAAAAAGTAATATTTTGGTAAAATTCACCTTCCAAGAACTATACTGAAAATGCCCTCCAGACAATATCATGTTCAGCGGTTCCTTAATAACTCCAAAACACACTCACTAAACACAACAACAACTAAACTGCATTGCAATTTCTGGTCAGTATCATTTTGAAGGTCTACTTTGCTTTACCACACTAGGGGCACACATTATAGCATAGCAGGACCGTGTCCAACCACATAGTAGATAGTAGGCACGGCGCACAAACATACTTACTATTCAGATTGGTATATTGCAGAAGGAAGAGCACTCGCTTGGACACAACTTTAATGTCATCCTTTATTTTGAATATCCTCTCGTCCCGGCACTCGGCTAAGTAGTTTTGCAATGCGACCACTTCGGCAGTTTCCTCGGGACGTTCACCAGCCTTCATGGACATCTCTTCTAGTTCGTCGCATATTCTAGAAATTAATAATTTTCGAGAGAGAGTTTTAGATTCAATTAGGGATGATGGGCTCGTCGTCGTTGTCGTATATAGTCATCGTCGTCGTTCTCATATTCATCGTCTATCTATATGGTAAGTAAATTTAATCGAATAGGACAGGATAACCCTCGGATATAGTGAATAGAGCAGAGGAATATGCGAAGCCCCCCACAATTGGGGATGATGATGATTATGGGATGAGGATAAATCCTTTGAGTTATTGTTGTAGATTTCCATAGCTAAAATGTGGAATTTCTGGCAAATCGAAATGAATATTGAGAGCCTTGCAAATATGCAATATTTCAAAGGGAAAATTTATAATCACATTTGCGTTGCATCTCCCATATGCGTGTGTGTGTATGTACTTTGTACTAATATTCATGCATTCATTATTATTATTATATCCTTTGGATACTCATTACAGAATTTAATGTATGAATTTAATTTCCTAATTTGGTGTGAATAATAACATTAATCGGGCTCATTCGGTGTATGTTTTGTGTGTATAGTTATGTTGTGTCTATATGGACATAAAGGTACCTATTATATTTTATAGACTTGAAGTAATAATTATATCCTTGTTCTATGTTATATAGAGGCTTTTGGGGGATTTATAACGTTGCAACATGGTGATGCCATGTGGGATTAATCTCTTTGTTCAGTAATTAAGATTGAATTGCATTCTGATTGAAATTGTACAATTTGCATTTTGACACTTTCCATCAGCAGATTATTAACAAGAAGAATATTATGTTGTGTTCGCAAGGTTATTTAAATAACTTTACCTTACCTTACCGACCGACACAGAAGATATTTGAGAAGTTTATTAAGTGTGAAATTAATCTTATATTCAAGAACAAAATTCCAATTAAAATTACATAACCTTGGTAAGTTGTTTTTGAATAGAGCATTTAACATTCTTGTTGTGTGGCAGATTTTATGTTGTTATTGAAGTTATCTTTATCATTTTTGTTAGTCAAATTCATCAGTTAAATGAACAGGAAAAACATTTAAGAAGTCATTTTCGATATTTGAAAAGGAGTTAAATTTATCATATTACAAAATCTGACCAAACTTAAAGACAGTAGCATTTTGCGTGAAGCACGATTTTAATCTATTGACAGGAGCAGCTTTTTATGTGTAACTTTTTGAATACCACATAATCTTAAAGGCTAGAAAATGATTAAAATAAGTTAACTGTAAGATTTTTCTTAATATAATTACAGAAAAAAAAATTGTTGAAGAAAAATGTTACACATACGCCACAGTGACCATTAGAGAGAAAGAGCTAATAACTTAAATCCATCGTCATAATTTAATGCATAAATCGATAGTCCTGCTATAAGTTAAATAAATCTTGATTGCTAGAAGTCAAATGCCCTCAAAGTTGCCAAATTCAAAACTCTCTAAAAACAAAACTATTTGTTCAAAACTTAAAAGAAATACATATTTGTGCTCTCTGCGTCGATATCCTTCGAATAGGGTACAAATTTGGGCAAAATATTCACGTTTTGAGAAAATCACTTTTTAGAAATTTCAAATGCGTTTTCTGGCTCTATTTGACGTCCAAATGCCCTCAAAGTTGCCAAATTAAAAACTCTCTAAAAACAAAACTACTTGTCCAAAACTTATAAAAAATACATATTTGTGCTCTCTACGTAAGTATCCTTCGAATAGAATACAAATCTAGACAAAATATTCACGTTTTGAGAAAATCACTTTTAAGAAATTTCAAATGCGTTTTCTAGCTCTATTTGACAGGATACAAATCAGGATACAAATCTGGGCAAAATATTCACGTTTTGAGAAAATCCATATATGAAAATTTCAAATGCATTTTCTGGCTTTATTTGACGTCCAAATGTTCTCAAAGTTGCCAAATTCAAATTTCTCTAAAAACGAAACTACTTTTCCAAAACTTATAAAAAATACATATTTGTGCTCTCTGTGTCGATATCCTTCAAATGGGATGGGAGAGGCAAGTGTGTACGTACACAGATTCAATTAAAATTTTTAGGTCGATTTCCATGAAGACGCACGAGTCCATATCCACAGCGGTATAGGTCAATAACCGAATCGTATTTTATTCTCTAACACGAACTGCCATCAATTCACCTTACTTACCCTTAAGTTGAATAAATTATGCACTTACCTTCTGTTTTCGTTTAAATTTAACGTCATAAAGTAATTCGTTATAAAATCAATAACATCCTGCACGAGCATCCCCAGGGCCTGATTAACATGTCTATTATCCAACATAAACATATTCAACGATACAAAGTCCTTAAGAAAATAAGTACCCTCGACGAGCTCTTTTAATTTGCCCATTAAATCTTCAATTGCCTGTAACGATTGAAAAAAGTTGAAGAAAAAAAATATATTAATTTGTCATCGTTATTAACACTTTTTCTACGCTTGTGACTCGAATTAAGTTCGGTGATGTTATTGGCAACCACCATCTAGATTTTTCGCAACAAATGCACACACACACATAAACAAAAACCATATATAGAGTAAGAGTAGCCCGTGTGTTTTGCCTCAATGACCCCATAATTACATTGAACTTATTAAATAAAACCCCAGCGTGTCACAAATGCAAATTAAAAGGTTCGCGCGGCGCGAACATTATAGGGCTATGCTATATAAACGCCACGACAACACCGACCGACACAACCGTGCCATGATGCGCGAATACATGCCTAATGCAATTTAATGTTAATTCTACGGATCGCTGGGCTTAATCAAATTCAAATAAATCGTAATTAGATTCTATGTGTGTGATGCGGCGCGATGTAGATGTAGAGTCCTCTCTATGTTTTCTACCGAATAAATATCGCAAACGTAAACGTAGGTAACCACTATGTTTCTAGAGCTTCCTATAGACAAATGGTGGTGGTGGTATATGGGAACACGAATATACATACCGGTAAATCAGGGATTTTATTCTGTGCAAAAACCTTCTCAGCAATAGTCAACATTTTGCCTGTCAACAGTGGGAAATAGTAATCGTATATTGGGTAAAGGTAGACGGTGGGCCCTGTCCAATTGGCCTCGACAATTTTACGGACATCTTCATAAAGCCGCAGCATATCGATGTGGGTTTCATGGATGCAATGAAGGTAGCCAAATTCATCCTCATCTGTAACAGAGGAATAAAGTTATCAAAAAAAAAGGTGAATTTCACCAGAATTGAAATAAGGGGTTTAAAAAGTTTCATAAAGCATTACGTGGCAACTCTATTTTTAAACGAAAAATTGCTTTATCACCTTTTTAAAATGGTAAACAAAACTCTAAAAGATTAAAATACGACGAGGATTTCACGTGATAACGCCGTAAGAACACAGGTTGTGTGCTTTTGTTTAAAATGAATCAATTGAAGGGTTTATTTATTTCAAACAATCATAATTTACAACAAAAAGCTAAAAATTAAAATTACCTTTTTTCATTATATTAATTTATACCAATAAAGAATAAAACCATTTTTAAATTTTTACAATGCGCAAAAAATATAAAAATAATTTATTAAAAACAATCAATCCTTATGAAAAAAGGAAAAATACACTTCCATCACCCAAAAATCCATTTTTTTATATAACAACCTATAATGAATGTTATGCCATCTGAAAGCCTATTATTTTAGCTCAAAATATTTATATCGACCATGTCTGTGCGACGTCTACAAAAAGAAATAGAATTGTTTGAACCCAATCAGTTTTCATCAAAAAAGCAAAAATATGAATTTTTTTTATCTTCTCCCGCAATTAAATTAATTTTTTTCTTTAACAATTTATATTAAATTTTATATCATAAGAAAGCTTATTATTTCACCTTTCATATGACGCTTCAATCAATATTTTGTGATGCCTACAAATAAAGTTAGAATTTTTTAAAGCCAACCATGTCGAAATTTCAAACTGAGAATACAGTACTTCCACCACACTAATGGCTGGTCATTGTCATGGGCAACAGATTTCCACAGGTGTTTTGAGGTATTTCTGAAGTTTTTTTAATTTAACATTGTGTAGCGTGTAGTTAATGTACCGTTATGTGTGATACATCAAATGAAAGGTAATATTAACAGCATGCTCAACAAAGTTAAATTTTTTCTGCTCTAGATCAAAAGCAAGAACGTGTTGAAAAATACAACATTATTTTACCGTTATTTCAAAATTGTGACTACATCATTGATTGAAATTTTGCACAGATATAGTCCTGTCTATTATGTATGTAGCTACAGTATATTTTATTTATTTATCTGTTGAAGAAAAAAAAAAAATTTAAATAAAAAACGGTCAAGAAACTTGGGACAAAAAAAAACTATTTTTTTTCGTTATTCAGTCAAAAATCATTTAAAATACCAATTTTTGGCGTATACATGCACATGGTTATAGACTACATGTTCTATAAGTTTGAGATTTTTTTAAGAAAAATTTAAAAAAAATATAAAAACTCACCCAAAAATACCCCAAAAAAAGTAGGTGTTTTTCAAAAATTCATATTTCGAAACGCAGAGACTTAAAAAAACATCTGTATCAAATACCTAACTTTTTTTTTTATTATCTTTCGAATGACGTTTTTAAAATTGTCAAAAAAAATTTCTCCTACCTATAATCACTAATATGTTAAAGGTCTACTTCATGTTTTAATTTTAAAAAATCATTTATAACTTGGTTTTAAAATTTTTAAGAATTTTTTCAATACTATAATAAATTGTCAGCCTAAAAATAAATGTATCTATCGATTAAACAAAATTCAACTTTCTACAACGTTGCTTTTAGAAAAAAAGCCACTTTTTTCAATTTTGTTTTTCTACTATTTACTTTATTAAATGACGGAATTTTTAAAAATCCTTCATTTGTATTCAACTTTAAAATAAGCTATAGACGATTTTTGTATCTATGTAATAGTTTATTTTTAATTGAAAGTTTTGCCACACTGCTAAAAATTTCAAGTGTAAGGTGTAACGGGAAAAAATGGCGTCACTTTTTCGTGGTGGCTGCTATGGTTCTTCGATTTATAAGACGTTGTCACGTCAGAAAATGGTGAATTTCAACAGTAACAAAATTCGTGAAGAATTCATTTGTGTAAACACTTTAACTGAAAGAGGAGCTCCTGTAATTTGATAACGATGAAAATTAACGGGAAATATTTTCTTTTCACTTCAGTATAAAAAACTGCTGAAATTCACTTAACTTTTTCCACAAATTGATGTCCGAAACATTTCTACATCATACTCACTCCTCCATTTACCTTGTGACATCAGATACTCGAGACATGGAATTTCATAGCCCACTCGAAGGATACTCCTGATGAAACCAATAAACAAGTCCGGCAGCTCCCTCATGTAAGGATAAACGAACATTCTCCCCTCGTATTTGAGAATAAAATCTGCCGGGAAATATGTATCGAAACACTGGAAAAAATAAAAACAAAAAGGGTTTTTAAAACATCCAAATATTGTAACGAAGGAGGCGTTCCTTCAACCCAGCAGTAACTCTATCCTTACCATGGTAGCCTCCTTGAAATCTTGCTGAAATAATCGTGGATCTGATGGGTCAATCTTGTAAATGGTCGAAGTACTTTGTGTTTCTGCATCGAGCATTGGCTCAAAATGCTTGCCAACCACTGATACGATAATTGTCATAAATGGACGACGTTTTAACTTGGGGTGGAATAGATCGTACTCATCGATGTGATTACCATCCTAAAGTTAAAGAGGATATCAAGTAGTAATAATTAGCTATTAGTCTTTGCACAAAATTGATTAAAAACTATGTGGTACCATGTAGCTCTTTAAAGCTTTAAACAGATGGTCAATACTTCGCTGAAGCAGCCCTCTCAATTGTAAGGACATCAATGAATGTATACATTTGAAGAAAATTCCAGCTCGTCCTTTGCAAGGACTATGCATGGGGATGAAATGTTTCCAGGTTTTTTTCATTGCATCAACCATATCAGCAGCTCGAGGGAGCCAGTCATTTAGAAGAATCTACAAAAACGGATCTGAATGAATGTTGTGAATGGGAGAACAGTTGGAAGGATAATTACTTACATCACGAGCAGCTAAACAACTGTTTCGGACAAACTCCAATATTTCATCAGCATTTAGTGGAATTTTGGGGGAGTAAAGCTTTGACATGTCCAATATTAAAATGTCATTGTAACTGGAATTGAAATTTATTGCTGTTTGAGTAAAAGGTTATGGACCGTTGGCATTTTTGTTTTATTAGTTATCATTTTTGGGTATTTTGCAGCTCTTAACTTGTTTTCAATAACTCACTTTCAGGATTATATTTCTTAGTAATTTGTTCATTTTAAACCCCCCAAATCTTTGATTGCCTACAAAAATCCATGGAAAATCACAATAAGCTAATTTCGTGAAAGCTTCTATAAAAAATATTTTCTAAGTTTATTTTTTTCAACAAGAATCATTTAAAACTTGAAAGTTGCAGTTTTGGAGTTATTATCTCGTAAAAAATTAATAAGGAAGCTTAAAAGAAGCTTTATCGAAGCAAGTATCAATTAGTTTTCAAATAAAGATTTCCCTCGACTTTTAGTTTTCAAAGTTTGAATATTAATGAAATGTTTTGCATTTTAGCTTCAAAATGAAACTTCTTTCTGAAGCCATTAAAATGTTTAAATGTGAGTTTTCTAATAACAATAGCCATGAAATTTTGAGTGTAATAATATTTTTTTTTCTTTTTACTTAAGTGTAACCAGGTAAATATAGTTTATTTTATTAAGTCTCCTATCTAATTGTTAAACAACTCAAATTATTAATCACAAAAAAACTTACAGTTGATACCATAAGACATTTAAGCCCTCCAACACAGGATGATTGATCATCAGAACTTGATCCAGGCGATTACGGGCTATTTGTACCAGTGCCTTCCATGGTACCGGAGCTCTTATCGTCATTATGGGAAACTCAGGAGGTTCGATTTCTAGTTGAAGTTTCTTCCTTTCAAATTCTGATCTAAAAATTGTATAGAAAAATCATATAAATTATTTCATAGATATAAAGGTAGGTACATGGTGCATCAAACACTGGACGTCATTTAATTAGATATTGTTTTTTTGTTTTTTAAAGTTTTCTCGTGTACATTACAAATTTTTAATGAAATATTGTAATTTGACACTGTATTTGAAAGTATACTCATTCTGAACATGGTGGCGACATTGTTACAAGGCGACAAGATGACATGGCAAAAAGGCGACACACAGAGAAAAATAGACCACATAAAATAGAACAAAAACAATAAGATTTCTCTATGGTTTTCATCCAAGAAGGAAACCTTATTAAAACAATCGGGTTTTCCTTATTGTTTTAAAATCTGCAAAAAAAATAAAAAAAAACGATGAGCAGGCTGGGAATCGAACTGGAGACTTCAAATCACTAGTCGCCCACCTTCAGGGGCGGATCCAGGATTTTTTTCTGGGGGGGGGGGGGCACAAGGGACGGATTGGCAAAAAAACAGCAATAACAGTTAGAAATAAAGTGAAGTACCAGACGACTGACTAACAAGCAGAACATTTTAACGACCCACAGTGGTCTAAAACCTGGCCAAAAATATTTAGGCACATTTCCCACATCAAATAGGTACCAAATGACCAAAAAGTTATTCGGAAGGAAAAATTTTCATTTTCTTGTTACAGTAAAAGCCCCTTAAGTGCTAACCCTCTTACTCCTGGATTAGCCGAAAGAAAAAAAATATAAAAAATCAGAAAATGCACAATTCTTTATTTAATTTTTTGACTTAAGTTGTTTCACCAAATAGTTTTTGAGAAATTAAGTTTTAAAGATGAAATTTTGAAAAAAAATAATGTTTACGTTTTTTAATTGATTTTGTATAAAATTTTGCAATATTATGGACATAATTATACCATTAGTTAATGACCTAGTAGTTTTTAGTCAAATACTAAAGACTTCATTCTAATAAATATTAAAGTTCCTAAGAATAACAAAAAAAAAACTGAATCATACTTTTTTGCCGAGAAACCCAGTTTTGTTTTTTTTTATTTGCATTAACCTTTTGTAACCCAAGGTCGTAAATTTAAAAATTAATAAGTCAATCGATTGGCCTTTATCTTTAATAAAACACGTATTTTTTAAAAATTCAATAAAGTCATTATTTACTTAGTTATTTCGATATTTTGGGAGTAAAAAAAAAGTTTAAATAATTTATTTTTATATAAAAATGCAAAAATTCAAGCAAAAAACTATCTAATATTAATTTTTAGGCACTTTCGTATTTTTCACACAAATTTGCTTATTTTCAAAAAAAGCCCAACTTTCAACATTAACTGTCAATTAAAAACTATTGGTGCTATTTATTAGAAATTTGAAGTACTATTTCGATAAAGCAATACTTAAAGATTATAATATTAGAAGCTTCAAAAGAAAAAAAAAAATAGTTTGTAGAGCTTTTATGCAATCTTTTTCGGTTTGTTACAGAAATGTCACATGGGGCTACAAGGGGTTAAATTGTTTTATACCTCAAGAATATTGTGTTCAAATTGTAGGTCTCTTGGAGCCAAATTGACCAAGTTATGAGTATTTTAATACTTCCCTTAGGAACGTTTTAGTCTTTTAGTCCAGAGTTCAAAACTTTAAATCGTTATCCCCACAACTAATGTTTTCAACGCCGGTGCTCCTCATAACTTCAAAACTACTGCAACGATTTTTTTGAAATTTGGAACACTATTTTTTTTACATATTTTTAGAGGTATCCCTGGAGAAATTTTCTCAATAAAATAATATTTATAAAAATCTATAAGTAAGGGTCGCTTTTGAGGAGTTTTTTTTCAAGGGGTCTTTATTTTCGGGGTGCAAACTTGGGCAAACTTCTGAAATGCAAGTTTGTTCTACATATCCAGCAGTTCTATAATATATAGTTTATGCAATTTTGTGACGTGTTCCGCTATTTTAAAAACACTAATGTTAAAAAAAAAAAACAACGAAAAAAGTGCAAATTTTTTGACCCCTCTCTATGAAAAAAATAGAGTTGGGCACGTGACCGCCCCCCCCCCCCCCCCCCTGGATCCACCTATGCCCACCTTACCACCTGAACCAACCTGCCATGAAAATGTTGATCGCGATTTTTGTTCTAGTGCTAAGTTGCAAAAAAAATTAACTTTTCAGTCAAATTTTAATAAGATTTTCTCTATAAAAATAATAAGAAATCTCCTTTAAAAAACCTTATTAATCGTTGATTTTAATAAGATTTCCTTATGAAATGTATGGACGGTAAAACAATATGACAATCTGTTAGTTTTTAGCGGGTCATATTTGTCTCTGTGCATGGTGACCAGACGACATAACGACATGGCGACAAGGCGATATGGGGACAAGGCGACATGGCGACAACGCATTATGGAGACAAGGTGACATGGTTACATAGCGACAAGTCGACATAGTGACATGGTTAATTTATTTTTAATAAAAACACACGCTTATAAAATCACCCTTCCTTAAAGTTAACCTGACCATAATTAAAAGACTCGAAGTGTTATATAGGTAAATAGTCTAGCAAGAAGTTAAAATACACCAAGTGCAAAAAAAAAAAAAAAAAACAATCTGCAATAATTATATTCTTGTACATAAAATGATGCATACACTACACAGAGTCGCCTGCGTGTAGAGTGCATCACTATAATCGAGTTTCAAGATGATGCTCCCTCTCGAGTATCCCAAAGGAAGCATAATATTTCTCTCAAACTCCCTTTCACTTACTTCCAATAAAATATAAGGTGACTATACTACACAGCACGCTCAAACTTTAGGTAAAGGAAACTAGAAGTTTTATATACATATTTTTTTTGTTTTGTCTTGTTTTTGAGAAGAGAGAAAGTATAGAAGAACTTACTTCAGGATGTAGCGCAAGAAAGCACGTTTCACATGATACCGGAAATCCTCTTGGAGATCTATTAGACAAGATATAATTAAAATTGCAGCATCTTGTTGAACACGATGATCGGAATTGAACAGGTAATCCATTAGGATAACTTCAGGATACACATGTGGCCAAAGTTTCTATAAAGAAAATAATTTTTTTTTTTTTTTGTATTTTATTATTTATTAATTTGTTCGAAGAATTTTGTGTGTGTTCCTAAGAAGACATGATAGAAACATGATGATTTAATAAGAGTCTCTATGCTCTACCATCTCTTGTTCAAAGTAAATTTCTAGTTTGATTTTGAATGACCTACCTCTTCCTGGAGTATGAATTTATAGGCTTCCCGGAGATACGATATTTTGGCACTGATTTTCGGTAAAAGTTTCTTGATCAATTTTGACGGGTAAATCTCAAGTTGAGTTACGGACAGCTGAAAGTGGTCAGAAAATAACAGATAAGAACTATGAATAGGAGTTAAAGTGTGTGTGATATGATTGATTGGAATAGAATTGATCCTGGGGAAATACAAATTTTTGGCACTACTTATATATTAAGTTGGCTTTAAATGTAAGAAGTAAGTATTATTTTTGTTATTGATACAGGGACTATCTGAACTGTATTTTTTTTTTTAATCTTAGTAAGCGAATACGGGACGATTGTTATTCTATATTATGCCATTATTATTCTTATAAGGCGAGGGGCTATAAAATACATAATTTACTTGACTCTTAAACCTCAAGAATTTTACAAATTTCTGCAAGGATTTAAAAATTCATCAGGGTGAGGGAAGTTCCAATTAAAAACTTCTGAATATCAGCTAAATAAAAGTTTGTAGAACATTTTTTTCTAATTCTACTGTTTTTAAGATATTAACAAAAGACCCATTATTGTGACCTTTCACCCACTATAAGGGGTTTAGCGGATGGGGGAACTTTCAGGACTTTTAACAGATTTTAAACCACCTCAATACCAGCCTGTATACCAAAAATCAGCCTGCGCACAGTGGGGCAGAATGCCTTAAAACGTGGTATTAAATCAACCGTAGGAGCTAGGAACCTGAAATTTTGTATACATACAGTGCTGCTAAAAACATTCCGGATTTTTTTGTCATTTTCATCAATGGAACCAAATATTGTTTTAATATTTTTTCTAGGTCGCTTATATATCAGTTACGCAATTTCAACAAAAAATAATGATCTTTAATACATACAAAAATTTTAAAAATTGAAAAATGAAGTAGAGTCAGAATTTCGGCTGTGGAAAACTAACCGGATTTTTCAAGGATTTCGATTCTCAGTATTGAGATAACGGTTTTAAGTATCACTTTAGTAAAATTTTTGTTTGCAAAGACAAACAAAGTTGTTAGCTTTGTGAATTGAATCAAATATTAAATGTAATACGAAAAATAACGCGTTATAGACATCCAATTCGTTACGAAGTCTTAAAACAGTTTCAAGTCGAAATAAAACAAAATGTTATCCATTTGGGATGTTGCAAATTGCAACGTCAAGTGAGTATTATATCAACAAACAGTAAAAAGGCAAAAAGTCTGTTGAATCAGATCACTTTGGTAGGTCCCATCACAAAATAGCGCTAAAAACTGATAGGCGAATAAAGAGTTTTTTGATAAAATATCCTTTTGTGACTTCTTAAACGATTGGTGAGGAGCTTAACCTGCCTTAATCTGTACTTCAACATCAATTACAGTAAGAAAGGGTGTGAGAAATTTTGATCTTTATGTCTTTCGGTTCGGAAAAACACCATTCCATAATAGTAAGCATTGCCTAAAAAGGGAGGCATTGAAAGGATCTTAAGAAACACTTTAAATATTAAAATGAAAACACTTAATCTGATTGGATTTACAAGAAATCATCTGAATTGCTCGAAAACAAAACGGAAAAGTATCCTTTTCAGTGATAAAAGCAATTTTTAATTGTTTTATTCCGAGTGTGAAATGGAAGCCAAACATGCACATGTTTGAAACCAAAAAAATATACTCCCTAGCATGAACACAGCGGAGGATCAGTGATGGTTTGGGTTTTTTTTTCAACTGCAGGCTCTGGCCGTACACCAAATTAACGGAATAATGCATCATTTAATGAATAGAGAGATTTTAAAGTCGATAATGACTCCATAAAAGCAGATAGAAGCGTCTTTATATTGGCTCTTCCTGCTAGTTATGATGTCAAAAATTCTTAAAAGCCCGTAAAATAGTAGTTTGGGGCAGACAATACTCCTGGCTTAGAATAGCAGTAACAATTATCCGACTTGAACCCGATTGAAAATTTGAGGGCTATCTTTAAGTGACGAGTAGTGAAAAGAAAGCAGACCTCAGAAACTAACGTGCTTGTGGCTTTGAAAAATGACTGGGTGCATATTTCTTGTCTATTTTATTTAATTTGACCGACTCCAATTCTCGTTGGTGCCGAGCAGTCTTCAACAACAAAGGTTACTGAACAAAATATTAATTTTGAACACTAACATTAAAAAATCCGGTTAGTTTTTCACAGCCGATATTCTGACTCTCATTAATTTTTCAATTTTTAAAATTTTTGTAGGATTAAAGTTCAATATTTTCTGTTGGAATTTTCTAACTGATATATTTACGACCTAGAAAAAATATTAAAACAATATTTGGTTCCAGTTTTAAGTTTTAAAATTTCAATTGATGAAAATGACAAAAAAATCCGGAATGTTTTTAGCAGCACTGTATATGCTTCTGAGACCCTTACTAGGTCATATATAAAGCTATAATTGCCACGCCCACTAAAACGCCCACTTATTTGGGATCTAATAAAAATGTTAGTATTTTTCAGATTGAAAGGTTATTTTAAGGCTCAAGATACTTAATAATATATTAATTTCTTATCTGACATAACTTTTATCCATGCTTTTATCCAACTTTACCCTTATTGTAGAGAAAATCTGATTTTAAAAAATTCTTTTTTTTTTAATTTAAAGTTTTTGTTTTCATCGACTTTTTTAAATTTAATTAAAAAAAAAAACTAAAACAAAATTATAAAATAAGTTTATTCATCACTTTCATCACTTTCGTTAGTTTCAACAAAAATGTTTGCTTCGGGAATGCTTGGAGGTTTCAATAGCGCTAGTGCTTCTGGGGGATAAGACTGCAATTTTTTTGGACGACCACGTTTCTTTGCAGATTTTTCTGCAAATACCTCAAAACAATTGAGGTATTGAGTCAATTTTCGTTTGTTGCATTAAATCTTTGTTCGGTTCTAGACGCTTTGACCCACCGCGTTTTGAACTCGGATTTAAAATGCGAAAAAAGTCTATTGAATTCATTAACTTGGCTAATTTCGGTACTTTTTGTCATATTTAGAAGATATTTTTTTAAGAAATCCATCTGATCCTCAATCATAACACTCTCACATCTTTTCATACTTTCTACAAGTTGCTTTCTTGTAAAAAAAATTGAATTTGAAGAGATTCCTAAAGCAACGAAAAAATAAAAAATAAAAAAAAGTTAAAGTTCAAAAGTTACGAAAATTCAAATATCACAAAAAGGGTGCAAAACGAGCACGTTTTTTTTGACGGAATAACAAAATAAACATCACAAACATTTTAAAATCACATAAAACACAACTCGATCCCACTCGGAACACATTTAATAGTCAATGGATTTCACAGAACCTCTAAAATAACACTTTTAAAAAAATGATCACGGAACTTCACTAAAATTGTACATATTATATTTACATATAACAAAAAAAAAAAATTGTTTTAATAACTCTTACATACCCGAAGTTGAAGACTGCATACTAAAATTTTTAATGAATCAACAAAAAAAAATGAAAACCTGTTCTCAAAGATCACCATGAAAAATCGACAATTTCACTTCTGGCTCAGCTGACTACTAATTAAGCTTAAACAAAACTGTGTTGTGAAAAAACGGGAAGGGCTAAAAAAAATTAAAATAATTTTTGTTAAAGGATGGATATTACTCTATTAGATAATATTAAAAAAATTAGTTTATTTGCAATTTTGTTTTATTAATTATTGCCAGCTTTTGGGTCGATTTACCCCATTGTGCTGCGTTACGATTTTTCTTCCTTTCTCTGGCTGTTTTTTGTCTATTCTTCCTGGGTTAAGAATTAAAAACCAGACAGTATATTTCATTACGTATAGCAATTTTTTCTTAATAGAAGAATGTAAATTTAGGTATTATAACTTAAATTTAATTTTGGAGTAATGCAAGCATTTACATAGTGCATGATTTAAGAGTGTTTTACAACCTGAATTTTAAAAATCTGCATTATAAAAATGAAAAGAGTTGTTTTTATATAACTCAGCATTAGAAAATTCCCCAAACTCATGCAAAACCTAATTCAATTACACAAAAATAAATTTTAAGTTATTGAATATTACTTTTAATTTTTGTCACACTTTTCATTTATGTCACACTTTTCATTTTAGATATTTCTTTAAACTCATTTTCTAAGTTATCATTTCAACTGTAACACTTTCAATAAATTTCACAAGTGATTCATTTTATTCACACGATGTTTCGCTCATAGTTGCTTATTCTCTCATTTCCTTCAAAAAGAGGTTGTCTGTAAAGCCGGTTTACGGACGATGATTTAACGTGATAACGTCGTCAGAAAAAAGGTTGTGTGCTTTTGTTTAAAATGAGTCAATTTAAGCGTTTACTTTTTTCAAACAATCATAATTTACAAGAAAAAGCTAAAAAAAAATCCTTTTTTATTTTCCTATTATATTAATTTTTGTATTTTAAAAGCTTACAAAAAAATATTATGCAATTTAAAAGCCAAATATTTATTTTTAAGAATAAAACCGTTTTTTAATTTTTGCAATACGTATACAAATAATTTATTGAAAACAATCATTTTCATCAAAAAAGCAAAAAAAACATGAATTTTTATCTTCTCACGTCATTAATTCCATTTTTTTCCCTAAAAATCTTATTGTCTAAGCTCAAAATATGTATATCGATCAGGTCTATGAGACATCTACAAAAAGAGCTAGAATTTTTTGAACTCGGTCAAATTTCATTAAAAAAAGCAAAAAAACATTTATTTTTACGTTCTCAGACTATGGAACCAATTTTTTTGTTTGACAACCTATACAAAATATATACCATGTGAAAGCTTATTATTTCACCTTTCATATGACGTATCAATCTTGTTTCAAAGATGCCTATAAGAGAAGTTAGAATTTTTTAAAGCCAACCATGTCGAATTTCCAGACTGAAATGACCGTATTTACAACACTGGTGGCTGTTCGGGGGGCAACAGATCTCCACTGGTGTTTTATGGTTTTTTGCAAGTTTCTTGTGTAGCTTGTAGTTATTCTACCGTTATGTGTGATATACCAAATGAAAGGTAATTGTATCAGGATGCTCATAAAAGTTTAATAAAATTTCTATCTGCTCTTGGCCAAAAGTTATAACCTCTTGAATTCTAAAATTTTATTTTACTGTTATCTCAAAATTTTGTTTACGAAAATGATTGAAACTTCGTACACATAAAGTCGTAGTCATGGTCTATCTTTATTCCGCATACTTTATTCCTTTATCTATTAAAGAAAAAAAGATAAAAATAAAAAACGATGAAAATCGGTTAAAACGGTCAAAAAACGTGTTTTTAAAAAACTTGTTTCTTCCGTTATTCAGTCAAAACTCAGTAAACGATTCCAATTTTTTGCACATGTATGCCAAAACCTACATGTCCTATAAGTTTGAGATTTTTTGAACGCTCCAAAAAAAAGCTAAAAATCAAAAATTATCCGACAATACCCCTAAAAAACAAGGTGTTTTTCAAAAATTCATATTTCGAAACGCAGAGTGTTGGAAAAAAATCCGTATCAGATGCCTAATTTTTTTTCTCTCATCTTTTACCTGGCATCTTTAGAATTGTCAAAAAAAAAAAAATTCCTTTACCCAAAATCATCATTTTGTCATATCCCCAACACGTGTACAACGTTCAAACAAAACGTTATTAGAATTTTTTCTTAAATGCAGTTATTCTTAAATTAATTTCATCTATCTATAGCTGAAAAAATCAATTCTCTACGACTTCGCGTTTAGATTTAAGCCCAAATTTCATCTTTCCGTTTTACCCCTGTTTACCCTATTAAATGACGAAACTTTTAAAAATCTTTCATTTAGATTAAGCTTTAGGTTATTATCTTTCAAATAAGCTATAGAAGATTTTTGTATTTTTAATAGTTTGTTTTTAATTTTTAATTGAAATTTTTTGCCGCACTGCGAAAGTGCGAGAGTGTAACGTTAGAAAATGGCGTCGAAGTGGTGGCTGCCATGGTTCATCGATTTATTAGACGTTATCACGTCAAAAATAAGTTTTCACGTGAAAAATTCAAACAGAGTTTAATGATTATTCATTTTGTCATTACAAATAAAATATACAAAAAAGCACGTATACGCCACAGTGCATTTGTGTACAACGTGCAAATAATCTGCTGCGGGCTGTCAGTCTATAGGTACTGCTATTTTTTTTTCTTATTACAGTCAATTTTATTTTAATATGTAAACTAATAACAATAAACTTACAATTTGAAGTTATGCAGCATCAACGAAATATTAACTCACCCTGTCAGTTTTTATGAATTCGAAACTTATTTTATTCTATCTACTTATTTGAAGTAAAAAACCAAAGACAAAAAGGTGCTGGTCTAAGGTCTTTTCAAGCTCTTTCTATATGAAAAAAAATTCTGTCCCCTTACATTCTTTCATAATTATATTTGTTTCATTACTTTAATCAAAACTCAAGTCTAATAAAATAAAAAAGGAGTAAACCATTGTTTCTGTTTGCATTCACTTTAAAGTTAAAAAAAAAACACATAAAAACAGATTCATGCACACATTCTTCTCATAATGATTTTTTTTTTGTTGTTCTCTCTCAGTTTACCCCAAAACATTCTTCACATTGCTCTTCATATTAAAAGCCCTTAAATGTTTTTCACATAACTTTCAAATTAAAATAATATTCTGCTTTATAAAAGTTTCCATTTTATTTTTTTCTTCTTGTTGATCACACACAACTCGTTTATAGAGTAAAGAGATGAAAAAAAAAAGAAGTTACCTATTCAATTTTAATTAAGATAATTATATATATAGGTTTTCTTTAAAAAAAGAACCAAAAACAGAAAAAATAGTTAAAACAAAATAAACTTACGTTATCCATTAAACTCATAGTCCGCCTTTGAACTCTGATAGTGAACTTTGGCATCGTTTTGTTCATTTCATCTTGATAGCTTTTAGAAATTGCATTTTTTTGTTCCTCAGGATCAACTGGCAGGAATCCTTCCTTGTACTTGAAGCTCCTGTTATACAATACACATCACATGTATACAGTGTTATTTTTTTTTCTGTTTTGTTATTTTGTTTTTAGAGTTAAAAAGTTTATTTTGTGTATATTTTTTTTTTGTTTTCTTTTAGTATTTTTCAAGAGCTAGAGCTACTACCTCAAAAAAAAAGCACAAAATAACATAAAAGCAAAATAAAATGTTTTTCTTTCCAACAACTAAAATAATTAAAATCTCTTTTCATAGAGAGCAAAAAAAAAAAAGGATGAGAAAAAAAAATAATAATTCTCTAAGAGATAAAATTATGAAAAGTTAACATGACTAGAGAGAGAGTGAAAAGCACAAAAAAAATGTTTTTAAACAGAAAAAAACTAAAAGAGGATACAAAAAGTAAAACAAAAAAAAAAAATAGATAAAAATAAAAAAAAAAAATGAAACATAAACAAGATTCAAACACACAACTCTTACTCTCGGTCTTTTTGCTTCAAGCTTTTCATAAACTCTTCCGTGGAAAGTGGAATCCTCCGTTTTGGTTGCACCTTTGTGTTCTTGTATTCAACCGCAAAGAAATAGTACCAACAGGGAAGAGTTGTAGTAAAATGTGGTTACGAACCAAAAAAAAATATGAGAATATTTGAAAAATATTTTCACTTTTTTTTTTAACTTTATACAAAAATTTATCTTTACAGGATGTTCCAGGAACCGATGAAAAGTCTTGTCAGACCAAACAAAATACATACAGTAAAATATTTTGCTAAAAAACTTAAATTCTACCGAATTATCAAGGCCAAGGGAACATGGTGACTTTTATGAAATTTAGAGCTTCGCGCACATAGAATTGTATTTCTCAGAAGGTCTAAATGAGGTTTGTTGAAACTACTAAAATCCTCTCAAAGGTAGCTAGTCGCTAGTTTGCTTTACACATTCAGAAATTTATAAAGATAGATTAATACGACTTCTCGATTTCATTGAAAAAAAAAAAAAAAAAAAAACAAAAACTAATTTATCATTAGTTCCCGGAACACCCTGTTAACATTTTACAAAGAAAACAAAAAAAAACTTACATTTTTAGAACTTGTTCCCTTTGGGAGACATTTTAATTGCGTAATACCAGAATTCTTTATAATTCCCTTTTCGGCTTCAATGTGTTTTGCTTTTTTTACGACAGGTTCAATTAGTTTGTCAATAACATTTCCCATTCGTTCAAGTTCTGCCTTGAGTTCTGAAATAAACAAAAATTTAATTAAAAAAAATAAACCACTGAGCAAATTATTATTAATTTTTAAAATTGTGACAAAAACATCAGAGTTGTTTGTATTTGAAAAAAAAAAAGAATATAAATAGAAGATTAACCCTTTTTCACTATTATAACTGTTTATTAATATATAAAATTTTCATAGATAGATGAATGAAATTTATACAGGAGATAGGTTATTAAATAAATTATAATTGTGCAAAATTTCAATTAATTTCATATTCAAAATTCTGAGATAACAGTGAAAAGATGTTCTTTTTCTAAACACATTATATCTTTTGATCTAGAGCACATAACAAATTTATTTAACTTTAATACGCATGCTGATAATATTACCTTTCATTTGATATATCACACATAATGGTAAGTGCTCTACAAGTTATATAATCTTTAATTGAAAAAACTTGAAAAATACCTCAAAGTAGGAAGTACCGTAATCTCAATTTGAAATTTCGACATGGTTGGCTTTAAAAAATTCTTACTTTTTTTGTAGGCATGGTAGAAATATGATTGAAGCGTCATATGAAAGGTGAAATAATAACGATATAAAATTTATTATAGGTTGTCATTTAAAAAACGGATTTAATGGCGTTAGAAGAGAAAAGAGATTGACTATTTTGCTATTTTTATGAAAACTGTTTGGGTTAAAAAAATTCTAGTTTTTTTTGTAGATGTTGTATAGGCATTGTCGATATAAATATTTTGAGCTGAAACAATAAACTTTCAGGTGGTTTAAAATTTATTGTAGGTTGTCATATAAAAAAAGTGATGGAATAAAAAAAGTTATATTTTTTCGATTTTTTTACTAACGGTACCTACTTCTCATATAACGGAAAGAGAAAAATTACTTTTTCACGAAAACCGCTCTAAAGATTTTGATTAAGATTAAGAGCTAACATTTTTTGTAGCGTTATTAGCGGTTAAAAGATATGTATTTCAATTTTTTTTTTTCGTTAAATCAAATTTTTGAAAACAAGTTGATGAATTTAATCGAAATTTCGTTTTTATATGTTGAATATTTTCTCAAAAAAGGCATATCCTCCAACTTTTTTTTTTTTGAAAAATTTTAGAAAATTGTATATAAAAAATAATTTTTTTAACGGCTCTAACGATTTTTTTTAAGACTTCTTTTTCATAGAAGAATTCAAATTACAAAACTTAGTTTAGTGTTATGTATTACATTACTTATGAAAATGCTCAATCCTAATCTTTATAATTAGAGTTAGTTTTACCATAAGAGCAAGTGCGTAAGTGAATTTTTTTTCTAAACTGTAGAAAAATTAGTTTTTCTAACCATCATACAAATTTTTTCCCGAAAAATTTTCGAAAATTTTTATACTCCTAAAACATTTGTAAAAAAGTTAAGATAACAATCAAATATGGTTGATATAGAATGTAAAAAAGTGTATCTAGAATTAAATTTTTTGGACGAAAAATAACGGCAATTTTATCGAAAACGGCTCAGAGGTTTGGTAAAAATTTCAAATATTGGTTTCTGAGTTTCTCTCAAACGACTAATTTAATTTAAGGATTTTTTATCTGAAAAGTATTCAAATTCTTTCAATATAAATCAAAATTACAATTTTGAAAAAAAAAAATCAAATGGTATTTCACAAAAAAAATTTTTTTTTTTTGAAAATTCAAAGTTTTGAAAAAAGCAGTACCTACATTTTATTTTGGATTTTTTTTTAAATAACACATATCAACTTTATTTAAACTTTTTTTATTAGTTTTTTTTTTCTAAACGGCTATAACGATATTGAAATTTTTTCTTCTGAAAATCCATCCTAATAAATGAAATCAAAATTGCTTACTTTTTTTAGAGAATAGTGCACCCAAAAACAAAAAAAAGTTATAACTTGGAAACGAAGTATCGTGTATAAAGGTTGTTTTACAGACAAAACGTCTGGGCAATATCAAAAAAAAGTTTGTTTTTTTTATTTTGGAGGCTTTAAAAAAAAAAAAAATATTTCCAGTCTAGATTAAATTTAAAAGGCTGATACAAAAATAAATCTGTTGAAGCCATTGTTTAAGAGATTAGCACATAACTAAAATACCTTTAGGTGTTCTCAATGCATAGTGGTCTCCGGCTTTAAACTTTTCGACCTTTCTTCGCTTTCCCAAAGCTGGCAGTCTCAAATTTCTTGCCCATGGACTATAAAAAGAACCTGGTGAAGTGATTAAAATAAGAAAGTAAAATTTTAATTTTATATTGTGAAGAAAAAAAAAAACAATAATTACCAATAGTATCACTTGCTCCTCCATGTAATTGCTGAAGTTCATTGGAAAAAAGCGGAAATTCTGTCCGTACATTTTCGTGAAAAATTCTTACTCTCCGCTTTCGATATAATCTTAATATTTCATTGGTAACCCTTTGCACCCTCTCTTCACTAGGTTCACCTGTTTGAAAAATAACACAAACATTTTTTTTTTCACACAAAAACGCATTATTTTCCACATGTGTTTAAGAAATCTTACCAGTATATTGGTCACCTAGCCACGGGTAACGATCATTATCTGGAAAACAATTAAATGCTTCAATGAGTCTATGACGCCCGAAGGAATTTCCAATTTTAACCTTAAAACACTGATAATGACAACCTAAATAATTGATATGCCCATGGGGGGGTGAGCAACTTGGTCATGCAGACAAAACACACTAACTTGCCTAACAAAAAACACCTGTGATGGTTCTCTATAATATTTTTTAACCTATTCTTCCTTTGTCTGATGTCCTCAAAATAAAAGCAAAAAAAAAAAACACACACTCACTCACACACTCAAAGATTTTGCAATGAATTTAAAATTTTTTTTAAGCAAGTCGGGTTGTGACTCTCCTTCAAAATGGTCACATCACTTGATAGCCATTTCGGGATATTATGTCTATAGTCTATGGGGAGTATCTGATCCAACTCTAACCTTTTATATGTATGTGGTAGCACACGATGACTTTACACTCTTATGTGAGCTGGGTTCTGTTTTCTACCCTTTGAGTGATCCCCCAATGGGAGTCAACTTACGTCAACTTAGAATAAGAAAGAAACAAAAAAAAAAAAAAAACAAGAGAGAAACCCCTAAAAAAAAAGCATCCGAAAGTAAAGTACTTGTGTGTATGTACGTAAAACAGGGGTGCAAAATGTTAAAATGGTAAATTTCAATTTCCTGTTTTGAATAATCGAAGAGGTCCATTTAACGAATGACCAATTCCCATATAGATGAAGAACCCTTTGGGAGAGAGAATGACTCTCGAAACTGTCGTTTTTACGTGCTAATAGTCAGAATTAACATGTTGTCATGAAGAGGGTTTCTAAATTTTTTTTTTTTAGAGTTTAGAATATCAAGGGGTAGTAAGATGATAATGTTGAGATATTTTGATAGTATGGTTAGATCTATAAATAATTTGAAGACAAACAAACTATTTTATATTAAATTTTTGATTTCGAAAATTCAGCTATTCTCAGTTTTTGTAAACAAAGAATAAGCTGTTATCTCAGACTTAAAAAGTCCAATTTTATCAATTTGTGTTAGGCTCGCTAAACCTCAAGAACGATCTTATCGATTTTGATTATTTCATGTTCGTATTAAATAAGAGGAGTTGTAAAAAAAAAGAGAAAATTAAAAACATCATTGAGGAAACACCGATAACAATGGTCATTAACCAAAAACGTTTTTCAACCAGCCCATACTAGTGGAGTAACTAAAGCTCAAAAATTGGCAATATCAGGGAACCCGGCCAAACAGCTTAGATTTTGATGATCTTTTTTTTCAAACGTCGGTAATTAAAAATACTTTAAAGTCTATAGATTAAAAATTGCCGGTGTTGCCGTTTTGATTTTTTAAATTTGATTGAAGATTTTTGTGAACAAAAACAAAATTTTTTCAAAAATTTTTCTTAAATTTCATAAATTAATTGATGCCAAAAGATTGTCTGTTAAATTCAAGGAAAAAAAATATATGGGAGTAAGGGACAATCTTCCATAGTTCAAGCGATAGATGCAATTTTCTTATTAATTGACTCCAAACACAAAAAAAAAATATTTGAACACAACGGCAACACCTACAATATTCAAATATACATTTCTTAAAAGCTAGAAGCTTAGTCATATATGTAAAATTAAAATTAAGTTAATTGAATGAACGGCTTTTGAATGAATGGTAATTGAACTCAGATTTTTGAAAAAAAAAAATTATTGAAAAAATTTTAACATGTCGTTTTTTAAACTTGGTCGTAATATAAAATGCATTTATTTTCAATTTTTTTTGGCCGCATTTATTATGATTTCAAATTTTAAAAGGAAATGTCAATGTGTATTACGGTTTTAGCTCAGGGAAATTAGTCAAAATATGGGCATGAAATCGCATTTTTCGCGGGACAAAATTTTTTTCATGGAATGTGTTCGGGTGGTTGTCCTTATCATAAAAGTCAATTTGTTGGGAAAATTGGAGGTTGGGAACAGCCGCCATCTTGGAAAAGAGATTGGTATCGTTTTTATTGAATAGCTCCATTGTTATTCATTTTAACAAAAAATGACAAAGGTAAGACTTATTAAAAATAAAATTATCTAAGAAATGATATACAAAACAATTCCGTGAGTTGATTAAATAAAATTTTATAGTTGGTCAAAGTGCGGGTTTGTATCGCAAGGTTGGGACAAAATGACATTTTTTCATATATCTGACGAACTTTTGATTTGTTTGGATAATTCTTCAAGAATGAATTGTAGTACTTATAATTACCTATAAAATGAGCCCACAATCGTTATTGTCACCATCGTATTGTAGAAGTAATCTAACTCCGAAACTCTCCATGTACTAGTCAAAAGTAAGAAAAAAGCTGTTTTTTTGCTAGTAGGCCGAGAAAATTTTGGGAGTAGAGGTATAACCAAAATATAAGTACGCAGTTTTGCAGCCATACGCGTGTTAATGTCGATTTCAAAGGTCTGACAACTCTAATTTTGTGCTTTATACGGTTTTTGGGGGGTTAAATAACGTAAGTTTGCCAGTTAATGTGAATGGGCTAAATTTATACTATTTCAAATTATAAATATACAAGCTGATGCTCTATTATTTTTCCTAAATCTGGACACCTCAATCTCGGCTATGGGGTTAATAGAACTCACGATATAAGCTTTTTTAACTAACCATACCAGGCTTTTCAATTCAAATAAACAAACAAAAATCTAAACAAAAAAAGCTTCTAAAACATAATCGTATAAACGGCTTATATATAGTTCTATTGGTCACATCCTCAAGATTGGGGTGTTCAGATTTAGGAAAAATAATAGAGCATCAGCTTGTATATTTATAATTTGAAATAGTATAAATTTAGCCCATTCACATTAACTGGCAAACTTACGTTATTTAACCCCCCAAAAACCGTATAAAGCACAAAATTAGAGTTGTCAGACCTTTGAAATCGACATTAACACGCGTATGGCTGCAAAACTGCGTACTTATATTTTGGTTATACCTCTACTCCCAAAATTTTCTCGGCCTACTAGCAAAAAAACAGCTTTTTTCTTACTTTTGACTAGTACATGGAGAGTTTCGGAGTTAGATTACTTCTACAATACGATGGTGACAATAACGATTGTGGGCTCATTTTATAGGTAATTATAAGTACTACAATTCATTCTTGAAGAATTATCCAAACAAATCAAAAGTTCGTCAGATATATGAAAAAATGTCATTTTGTCCCAACCTTGCGATACAAACCCGCACTTTGACCAACTATAAAATTTTATTTAATCAACTCACGGAATTGTTTTGTATATCATTTCTTAGATAATTTTATTATTAATAAGTCTTACCTTTGTCATTTTTTGTTAAAATGAATAACAATGGAGCTATTCAATAAAAACGATACCAATCTCTTTTCCAAGATGGCGGCTGTTCCCAACCTCCAATTATGCCAACAAATCGACTTTTACGATAAGGACAACCACCCGAACACATTCCATGAAAAAAATTTTGTCCCGCGAAAAATGCGATTTAAATTACTAATTTCCCTGGGCTATTTATGAAAAAAATTAAAAAGTATTTCATTTTCGAAGAACTTTTTTTAATAAAAGTTTTGAAAAAAAATGTAACTTATTTTTTTTTTTAAAGTTCAACATCTAAACATAAAATTATTTTTTATTCATTTAATAACCCTTACTGTTGAAAGTTAAATAGCAAAAATTTAAAGATCCTATTTACCACAGTCTTTAAGAAAATTAATTATTTCAATGCAAAAATTCAGTTTTAATAAAAAAAAACCATTGAAATTGAAGTAATTTTTCATTTTTTTTTTTCAAAAGTGTGATATATTTTACCTTTTTCGCTTCGAAATTCAACTGATAATATTTATGGCCAAAAATTTTTTTTTAAATAAATTCATATTTTATTAGAAAAAGTTTGGAAAAAAGTAATTTTAAATTTTTCTAATAACATTTTTTTTTTAATTCTGAGTTTGAGGACCATTTTTTCAAAAAGTCTTGATTAAATTTAGTGAATTTAAATTTAAGAGATAAGAATGGGCTTCTGGCTTTTTAAAAATGTATTTTAAAATATTGTAGGTGTTGCCGTTGTTTTCAAAATATTTTTTTTGTTTTTGAGGTCAGAATGTTAGAAAATTGCATTTATCGCTTAAACGATGGAAGATTGTCCCTTACTGCCTTTTATATATTTTCCTTAAATTACCTAGAGAATCTTTTGCTATCATTTGTTTTATGAAATTTAAGCAAAAAAATGGTTTTGTTAAAAAAAAAAATTAATTTTAATTTTAAAAAACAATAAGGCAACACCGGCAATTTTTAATCTATAGACCTTAAAGTATTTTTAATTACCTACGTTTGAAAAAAAATCGTCAAAATCAGAGCTGTTCGGCCGTGTTCCCTAATAATTTGCTTTAGTTACTCTACTATACATTTTCAAGGCAGTTTTTGTGTGCTGACTTCAAATCCGAGAACAAAATCAAACTTAAACGCCAAATTTTTGAGATGTTTCAATGTTAAAAAAATCATAGATATTGGAAATAGAAACTCAAAATTTGAATGTCTAAAATACCAAATGCGGTTTGAATAAAAAAAAAAAAGTATCAAAAAACTGCTAACGCAGGAATCTGTTTGAATTGTTTGGATTAGGTATTATTTTTCATTTTATTTTTAATTAGGTAGGAGTATTAAAAAGGAAAAAGTGGTTCTATATAAGTAAGGAGCGTCATTTAACAATTAAAATTCTAAAAACGAGCTCCAACATGCAAACAACAGCAAGGAGGGCATTTTAAATATTTGTAACATTTTAAATACAATTTTAATCTAAGTATATACACAAGAAACTCAATCCTTAAATTATCCTTATCTTATTACGGGACACCATCTGTAAGCAGTTAACGTTTAAATCTTGAATGCGTGAATTTTTCAATTTTGAAAAAAAGTTACTCAAATAATTAAACTTGACCCCAATAACACATAAAAATAAGGATTTGTTTGCCCTTTTTATGACCTTCAATAATTCTCTTGCATTTTAAAAATTAACATTGTTTGTTTCAATATTTTATAGCTTATAGGTATATTAACGATTCATATTTTTGAATTACAGAATAACGGCTTAAAATACTCTTTTCCTAATTAACAAAAAAAATTTGGGTTCCCAAAATCAAAGTGGTTTTAGACAAAATATCGGTTTAGGTTTTAAATATTCTTAAAAATTAATAAAATATGTGAAAAAAAAATTAAAAAATGTTTTTTATTAACAATATATACCCCAAACAATTAATTCATTCACACAACAATGCTATATTTAATCAATTTTATTTTAAATTACATAAAATTATGTATGCTTATCAAAACTGATACAATATGCATTTAAGCGTTAAGTTGTAGGAACTTTCTTTTTATACATTTTCGATGAAATTTGGTTAATTTACGTGAGCAGTCGATAAAATAATGACACAAATAAGATTGCTACATGACAACGACAATTAACTGTAAATTTAGCTTATCATTGCAGTTTTAGAAAACTCAAATATCTTAATTTTTCAGAAAAACTGTTTTAAATTTCCAAGTTTGTCAGTTTTCCATACTATTTTCATAAATTGAAGGAAAACAATCAGCTGTGTGATAAGATGCAAATCTTTCCAGTATATTGGCATTAATAACTCAAAAACCAGGATTTTGAGTTACCTATGCCGGTTTTCTAAAACAGCGACAATATAATCAATGTATTTTTTTTTTTTTTTTTTAGGTAACTGCTTTGAAAAAATTTATATACAGTGGTGGTCATATCTTTAAGGGCAGTAAAGACTTAAAAATGTTATAGCATTTATAAAAATAAATTGTTCAGAAATTAAATAAATTTATACATTATTTTCAAAAACACATTATAGAGGTCATCAGACATTAAAAATAAATTTCAATATCACTAACACAATTTGAATTTTGGAAAAATAGCTTCTTTCATAAAACTTCGATGATACTGAAAAGCTTATAATGCCCTTAAGAATATGACCAGCACTGTGTATAATAAGTGTTCCCTAAATCGTTCAGTATTTATTTAAAAATTAAATTAGATTGAAATTATAAGGTCACTGTGGTGTATGTGTAACTTTTTTTTTTTTTTTTTTTTTTTTGAAAAATATTAATCCTAGTTTGTTCTCGTTGCCGTTCAATGAAAACTATTATTTCTATCTTCGTAAACTATTTTTGAAGTTATACTTCTTATGGGAGGGTGGGTATGAAAATTTACTTTTTGACAAGAATGTCAAAGGGATTATGACGCGATCACCCTGGGTAGCAGGGCTGTCGTTTCACCTTTAGAGTAGGCAGTACCTTAGTATTTAAAAATGCAGTACGCCGCAGTACGGCAAACATAAAACACACAACACGTTGCAAGTTACATGTTTCATGTGGCAAGTTGCATGTGGCAAGTTGCGTGTGGCAAGTTGCATGTGGCAAGTTGCATGTGGTAATTTCCATGTGGCAAGTTGCCAGGGTTGCAAAAAGCTCACATTTCAGCTCAGCTCACAGCTCAGCTCAAATTTGAGCTAGGTACCATAGCTAAGCTTAGCTTAGCTGAGTTGAAAGTGAGCTGAGCTGAAAGTGAGCGCCCCTACTTCCAACGCCTATATCTCCGAATTTTGAAAAAAATTAAAAAATTTTTTTTGATGCCAAAAGGTAGCGGGGACTCTAACCTACATTTGGGTACAACTCTCATCCCTGTAGGTCCACGCGTTCTCAAACCGGGAGAACTTAAAAGTAAAAAAAAAAATAGGCACGATTCTGAAAAAATAGGCATGATGTGGCGGTTTAACATGGAAGGCGATTTTTTAAAAATCTGACAATGTGCAAAGCGTTGGCCCATGACACAAGCTATCATTTGGCATCACTGTCAAAAATTACTCTCAAGCGGTTTAGCTTCCAGGAGCGTTTAAAGATTCGGGGATTTTTCGAAAAAAAAATTTACCCCAACTTTCAAAACTGATTTTCTCGGAATTTTAAAAAAAGTCGAAAAACCGGATTATACCACTATCGGGTAGCTGAGAATATAAGCTTTCATATGGCACCACTCCCCTGTCTCTAGATCAAAGCGTTCCAACGCCTATATCTCGGAATTTTGAAAAAAATGAAAAAAATTTGTTTGATGCCAAAAGGTAGCGGGGACTCTAACCTACATTTGGGTACAACTCTCATCCCTGTAGGTCCACGCGTTCTCAAACCGGGAGAGCTTAAAAGTAAAAAAAAATAGGCACGATTCTGAAAAAATAGGCATGATGTGGCGGTTTAACATGGAAGGCGATTTTTTAAAAATCTGACAATGTGCAAAGCGTAGGCCCATGACACAAGCTATCATTTGGCATCACTTTCAAAAATTACTCGCAAGCGGTTTAGCTTCCAGGAGCGTTTAAAGATTCGGAGATTTTTCGGAAAAAAAAATTACCCCAACTTTCAAAACCGATTTTCTCGGAATTTTAAAAAAAGTCGAAAAATCGGATTGTACCGAAATATTTATTTATAAAGAAATATTTTACTAAAAAAATAGAAATACATTTACTATTAAAAAACCAAGAAAAAAGATCACGAAAAATTATCTGTTTTATTTATAAAAATATCCATGTGTTAAAATAATTCCATTAATAACTAGAACCAAACATCTTAAGCTATGGTGTTTTATAAAAGTTTAAAATATCTTCATATTTCATTATATTTTCCAAATAAAAATCAATGTATCCTCTCACCCATCACAGCTCAGCTCAGCTCACTTTACCTTAGCTCACCCAACAGCTCAGCTAAGCTCACCGACAGCTCAGCTCACCCAACAGCTCAGCTCAACCATCAGCTCAGCTCACTTTCAGCTTAGCTTAAATGAGCTGAGCTATGGTACATAGCTCAAAAGTGAGCTAGCTCAAAATTTGAGCTGAGCTGCGAGCTGAGCTCAGCTCACTTTTGAGCTTTGTAGCAACCCTGCAAGTTGCATATTGCTACTACTAGTGCTGAAGCACACACAATCCTCATAAAATTACCATATAGCATATTTTATGCGCAATTTGTTTACTTTCGTTAAGCATATACCGTACGTTCTGAACCGCACAACATGAGTAAATTTCACAGATTAAATTGAAAACTACATGGACGCAAGGAGGATGAAAGAATTAATTTATTGTTCACTTGATAAAAATGTAAAAAAACGAAGTGTGGATTAATTAATTTAATAATAGAAATTAAAAATATCAAATGAAATTCATTTATATATACTGAATGAGAAGTATAACTTCAGTCGCGTGTACATGTGTACACACACTCTTTTTTTTTTATTCAAATTCAATTGGGGTTGAATCAACACTCCATTTTAAATTCTATTACATTTTACAAGTTAACCAATAATGAAAGCTTTATTTTTCAGTTGAAACAAAATAACTATTTTAGCAAAATGGTAAGGAAAAGGCAACCTAAACCATTTTTGGATATTTAATATTGGATACCTAACCAATTTCTAATACCTATAATTTCTCAAAAATTGAAAAATTGAGATTTTTCATTGATTTTCATTGAAGGATTGATGTTTCTTGACCTTTGTTGGTCATACGAAGATGCAAATGGAATGCAGCACAAAAAGCAAACTAATACCTACACATTTATATTTCTATCAAAAACAAATACAAAAAAGCAATATCTGTCATAAATCTGATTCTCGTTACTTTCACACTGTTGATTAAATTAATATTAAGAAAAAATTGATCCCAAAACTGAAATAAACTCTTCACAAATTTTCGACTTTTTTCTTACAATTTTTATCTTGAAAGCTACTGTTGCACAAAAACCCAACCACATTGTCATCAATACAATCCTGATCTAAAGCACAATGACACTTTCAAAAACACTTTTCACCTTGTTTCACTTTCGTTTGAATTCATAAAGAGTGTCAATTGAAAAATTTTCAAAAAGAGATTAACTTTGAATGACACAAAACATATTACATACATACCTGCTGACGGTCCAAATGAATACGTTAGTTTTGTTTGATTCTTAATTAAATCGAATTTTCTCGGCAAAACAATATCTTCGACGTCAATTTCCATTTCGCTCTCATTGCTGATGCTGTTCTCATAATTGTGTTTCATAATTGAAGAACTTCGTCGTCCTTCACCAGAACCACCAGCAACATCATCAACACCACTTCCACTTCCAGTTGCACTTCCTTTGCTGTCATCGCCATCGACACTCTGTCTGCCATCAACTACTTGCCACAACGTTCCACTGTTACCGCCGCCGCTATTGCCACTGCCATCGTGAGTCTTCCCACCTCCATCATCATTTTCATTCTTCCCATTCGATGATGGGTCATTGAAAATTCTTTTATATGAATGAAAATTCATTTCAACATTGCACTTCCCAACAATTGTGTCCTCTTGCATCCTTGCTGCAACGAAATACAACAACAAAAAGAAGGATGAAATAGTAAAGCTGTTCCCGCACACAAAACAAATACAAATGTACACACACACACACACACAAACGCCATCACATATGCTATTGAAAAAAGTCTTTATATGATGCAATTTTTTTTATACACATATAAAGTTTTTTTTTTTTTTTTGAAGAAAAAGTCCTTTCAATTGGAAGTCCTTTAAAAAAAAAAAATTAAAAAAAAAACAAAATTTTTCAATTCAAGCTTTTTCTCCAATTATTGCATTGTGAACTTTCTACAAGGAGCTCATAGCTAGTGTTGGATTAATAAATAATAATTACAAATTTTTTCAATAAGGAATCCTTTGGCCGGATCCATTGGCAAATCATCCGGTTGGTATTCAAATCGATAGAAGGGCAGGTCCTCGATATGCCTTCGGGGATGCGAAATTGATTTCTTCTTTTGTAGATTTTGTCCTTTTTTCATGTTGTTCGTTGGTTTTTTTCTTTTAATTTTTTTCCAGATATTTTGTTATCCTGACCAAATCATACGATGCATTCGTCAGAGAGTCGATGGTTTTTGTGTTTGATTTCTGGAGTTTTTTTTTTTTGTTCGTCCTCGGGAATTTTAGATATTTTTTCTGGTTTAATTGCAAAAAAAGGATACCCCACTATAGTCTTTTTCGTTTTTGTGTTTAATGTTTTACTTTTTTTTTTTTTGCAAATGGTTTTGTGATTTGTCTATGAATTGTGAAAACAAACTGACAAGTCGTATAAACATGAAAAAAAAAAAATTGGAAAAAAAAAGGATAATGAAAATACAAAGTGAGCTGGAAAACAAACAAGTTGTGTGTGTTGTTGGCTGGTTGGTGTGACAGGTGCAAGAATTTTTTTTTTTGTGACAGGTACGTTGCAATAGCAACAGAAAATATTGTTGTTTGGTTGCTATTGCCATTTGGGAAAAAAACGAATTTAGAATTGAATTTTGTGCTTAGATGGACTTAACGTTTGGGTAAATTGATTGCAAGTGCAAGCATGGAATATTGAATGATTTTAATATAAAATTATTTGAAAATGAGTTAAAGTAAGAGAGAAAGGAGGAGAGCAGCTTCATTGAGCATTTAATTAAGCAAGTGTTACATATTATAGTTAAAAAAATATTAATACAAAATTAAATAAAATTGTATTCGCAGGGGTATGTCTTATTTAGGACCCCCAAAGCCCGAAAATGTTCAACTCCAACTAGTTCATGGAATTTAGAAATTTTTGTATTGTACTTTGGGGGAAAAAAATCCGAGGCAAATTCTAATTTTGGTACCTGGTAATGATAGAACATCAGTACAACACATTTTTCAAAATTCCACCTTGTGTCATAATAGCCGATATTTTGTTTTTAATGGTTATATTGAATTTTGCATATAACTCGCGTGTTTTCAACTCTAGAATACAAAATTTCGAAAAATAGGGGTCAATTTTAATTGCTCAGTAAGCAAGAACTTTTAGATTTCGTTAGAAAATGCAAAAACACGATTTTTTGATTGCTTGAGACCTTATTCTTTCATACAAGGAACATTTTTGAACATATTTAGTAACGGTTTCTAAAAGAACTATTGTTCTTCTATAAAGACCTGTTTAAATCTTTCTCTTTCTGATATCTTTTATACTGCCAGAGATATCTTAAAATAAAGTAAGTGGGTTTGGCTTCATACATTATAAAGGAGACAATGACGTTATAATTTCTATGGTAAATTTCTCGGGCAAAAAGATATCGGAAAGATTTAAACAGGTCTTGAAAAAAAGAAAACAGTTCTTTTAGAACTAAGATACTTAATATGTTCAAAAAATGTTCCTTCTATAAAAGAATAAGGTCCGAAGAAGTAAAAAAACGTTTTTTTTTGCATTTTATAACGGTAATATTTCAAAAATGGGAGCTGATCAATTTTTTCTGATTTCGGATTCGAGTTCAGCACACCGAAAACCTTCAGAAAAGTATGTTTTGGCAACAAAAAAAAAAGTTTAATTTTGTCATCCAGTGTTATTAATCAAAACAAATTTTTTTAAATCCAAAAAATATTTTTTTTTTTCAAAGTCTTATTTAAAATTAAAACTAAATAAATGCTTTTGAAATCGAATCAGTAGTTAATACCCCTAAGGTAATAATGCGTATTAAAAAAAATTCATTAAAAGATAGACCCTGTATAAAAACTAAGATTTGAATTTTTTTTAACAAAATCGTTCGTTGGAGCCGTTATCAGTTGTGAAATTGGTGGTTTTTAAATAACTTCTTTAATTTTATTTATTTTATATCAAATAAAAAATTGTTTTCTTTTTTTAAGCTAAGTTTTGATGGTGTAAATGTTATCTTTTTTAAAAGCAACCAATTTATTTACAAACTAAACTAGTTTTTTCATAACATAATATAACATGAAATCGTCTATTTTTTCATCAAATTTACTGTGGGTAAAACCACAATGTAACTAAAATAACTTGTAATACAAAAATAATTTTTTTTAACGGAATCTGTTTTCATAAGCTACAAATTTGTACCCATAAAGTTCTAAAATATAGATTGACCCTAGTTTTAGTACTATGTATAACCTCAGTAATATATCTCGACTGAAAAGGTATGTAGCTTAAGTCGACTTAGTTTCGAGTTTTTTTGTTGAACTTCAGTGCCATCCTAAAGGCCTACAATTCTGTCTTATCGGCATCTTTCTATCTCACCTCTTTGCTTTTTTGTATTTTACAAAAATAATTTCATCTTATGTTGAAAAGACACATAGCTATTCAAAACCTTAAGTAGATTTAAGTTTATATTGAGTTAAGACTTTTTTTTATTATTGTGAAATTGAATTATCTTATGTTGACTTAAGATAATATTTTCGCGAGTGCAAGTACAAACAAAAGTCATCCTTTAGTTGATTAAGATAAAAAATTTCAAAAATTAAGAAAGAGTATGAAAATTCAAATCATCTTATGTCAACTAAAGATCTTGCAAATTAATATAAAATACAATTTATAGAAAAGCCAAACTATCTTAAGTCATATTTTTCCTTATAACGGGAATACTTTTCTAAAAAGATCATAAAATTTGACATCTAAATGTTTTAAACAATTAAATCTACACTTGAAAGAATTTTTGAAGTGTTTTTTTTTGCTCTCCTGAAAAATCATCAAAATTGACATAATATACTTTACCTTTTCAGTCGAGATATACCAACAGATTTTTATTCTCATCATTTTTAAGCCCCCAAGACAATTTTATTTAGGTAAAGATTGTGGTGTGTGTTCATGTTTTTCATTTATTTTCTCTTCTGATATATTCAAAATTTGTGAAAAGAAATTTAGTTTTTATTTTGATTTAGGTTTCAGCTCAAATTCCTTAAATTGTTTCACACAACAAACAAAATTAAAACATCAAAAGTAGGAAGAACAACTAAACTTCTAATCCCACAAAAACATAAGTACCTCCTGCATATACAAGTAGCTACCAAAATAAATGTCAAAAGTGAAGTAGTTTATAATTATTCCAATTAGCTATAGTTTTTACCAAGAAAAAACACAAAAAACCCTAAAAAAAAAACATCGCCATTTTGCATATTCCAACCTCAAATGACAAACAATCCAAAGAAAAACATTTGGAAATACTTTAACATTTGCATTTACAATTTAATTTACCTGTCTAAACGTACATTTAATTAAAGTTTGCAAGTGGATCGTTTGCATATTTGCAAGAGAATCAAACTCATACCAGTTGCAGAGGTATGAGTATATATAGTTTCAAAGGGAATGGATACATTTAAACTTATAAATATTATACGTAGATATATAAATAGCTATTCCCTGAACTAACCTACCTATACTCCTTATGCCTTGATGTTCTGGAATAATCATCCTTTTCTCGTTTCTCATTCAAAGTGCAACAGGATAACCTAAAAGGTGAATTTTTTAAGGATTTTTTTTTCTTTAAATAGATCCTTAAACTCCAAAAACAAGAATTGGAAAAAGAAACAAATTACCTAAAAAGTAATTTAGCCAGGTGAATATTTCTTCATTTATAGTTGAAACGAAATAAAAGGCGGCCTTAATTAACTTCCATGTGGTACACCAGATTTATAAAAAAAGAGTGTGTGTACACATGTACACGCGACTGAAGTTATACTTCTCATTCAGTATTATGTAAATCAGGCTTGTCAAACTCAATGGCATTCACGGGCCAAAATAGCAGGATCTAAATGGTTCTAGTTATTAATGGTAGTGATGGGAACTATCGAATAAAAACTATCAAACTATCGATAGTTGTAAAATATTCATTCATTCGATAGTTTAAAATCATTCATTCGAATAGTTTTTTCGTTCGATAGTTTTTTATTCGATAGTTTTTTCATTCGAATAGTTTTTTCGTTCGATAGTTTTTTATTCGATAGTTTTTTTCATTCGAATAGTTTTTTCAAACGATAGTTTTTTCATTTGAATAGTTTTCTCAAACGATAGTTTTTTCATTTGAATAGTTTTTTTTATTCGATAGTTTTTTCATTCGAATAGTTTTTTCAAACGATAGTTTTTTCATTTGAATTTTTTTATATTCAGTTACTGTTTTCTTTCAGTCTATTAGATTATTTTTTTTATTCAGTCATAATTTTATTTCTCTACTATTTTCTTTTTTCTCTTGATTTCACAATTTAATTGTAAATGATTTTATCTGCATTTGAAGGAAGGACTGAAAAGGAAGATGAATGATGATACACATATTGTGTGATCTTCTAAATGATATCTTGAAAGTTTTTCGGGACTGAATTTATCTGTTTTATGTTGGAGTGCCCATATTTTCAAAACAAAGGCGGTAAAGAAGAAAAAGAAAGGCGACACGGTGCATGAAAAGAATAGAAGTTATCTGTCGGTCAGTGCGGTGTCATAAAAAAGTGACAAGAGAGATCAAAATAACTCTTTGACCTGGAAAGCAGAACATGTTCATTTGTTCATTGTTTAGCCAGTGTGTAGTTTATGATCCTAATTAGTGGGAAAACCCATCCTTTCAATCACTTGACGAGACATGGCGGCGGCGGAAGAAGCAAAACATTCGCGCACGCTCAAAAAGCAGGTATATGCGTCAACAAGTGGATTTTGTAAAGTGTTGTTAATGGGTTAGACAAAAATATGATGCAACTGTATGGTTGGTTTGGATTATTGTATATACTTTTGATATTTGCAATTTTGCATGTGGACGAGCAAAAATAGAAAGTGTAAGAAAAGGAAACAAATCCTTTCCAGTGGTCATTTCTCGACTATTTTTTTTTTCCTTTTTTTTTACTGAATATTTGATAGTATATATTCGATAGTTTATTCGATAGTTTTTATTCGATAGTTTATTCGATATTTTTTATTCGATAGTTTATTCGATAGTTTATTCGATAGTTTATTCGATAGTTTTTATTCGATAGTTTTTATTCGAATGAATGAATGAATGAACTATTCGATAGTTCAAATCATTCAGTTACTAACTATCGATAGTTCAAATCATTCGATAGTTCCCATCACTAATTAATGGAATTATTTTAACACATGGATATTTTTATAAATAAAACAGATAATTTTTCGTGATCTTTTTCCTTGGTTTGTTTAATAGTAAAAATATTTCTATTTTTTTAGTAAAATATTTCTTTTTTTATCATAAAAAAAAATTCCTAGATATAGGCGTTGGAAGTTGGGGCGCGAAAAAGCTTCTAGAAGCTGAACGCTTTGACCTAGAGACATGGGAGTGGTGCCATATGAAAGCTTATATTCTCAGCTACTCGATAGTGGTATAATCCGGTATTTCGATTTTTTTCAAAATTCCGAGAAAATCTCGTTTGAAAGTTGGGGTAAAATTTTTTTTTCGAAAAATCCCCGAATTTTTGAACGCTCCTGGAAGCTAAACCGCTTGAGAGCAATTTTTGGGAGGAATGCCAAATGAAAGCTTGTGTCATGGGCCTACGCTTTGCACATTATCAGATTTTTTAAAAAATCGCCTTCCATGTTAAACCGCCACATCATGCCTATTTTTTCAGAATCGTGCTTTTTTTTTTTTTTTACTTTTAAGTTCTCCCGGTTTGAGAACGCGTGGACCTACAGGGATGAGAGTTGTACCCAAATGTAGGTTAGAGTCCCCGCTACCTTATGGCATCAAAAGTATAACTTCAAAAAATTTATGCGTGAAGCGTTAAAAAAAAATATTTTTGATCATGAAGAGCTATTAGAAAATTTTTCAAGATAAGTAAACTTTGTCGAAAATTAGGTACTTCAGTTTTGTTCAAGGATTCAAATTTAAATAAATCATGTAACTGAACTACATACATCTAGTCTGATGAAATTCACATAGTTTTGCGTATAGGTACATAAAACTAATATAAATAGAGAATAAAACTTCTTCTTCTTGAATGTTCATCAAGGGATTTTCCATTACTGAACAAACTCATATATGCAACAGAGCAAATGCATTTTCCAATACCAATTAAGTGGCGTTCAACAACTTGTTGGAAAAGGAAGAAAGTGTCTGTTGCTAAGGTAGAGATACCTATACTTATATTGATAAACCCTTATAACATTACATATTAATTCTTTAAGGTATGTATGTATATTAGGTTGGGTTTTAGAAATGTTCAATATAATTTGATGTACAAGTTAACATTATATATGTAAAATAATATAGACCAATATTCCTACATAACTTATGTGTGGTTTTCAAAATATTGAAACTTATGACTCAAAAATAAATACTCCCAACAGAATTGGATATCCTTTGAATCCAAAAAATTCAAAATACATTTTGTTGTTGCTATTTTAATACTTCTAAGTTATAAGAGCGAAGAGATTGAAGAAATTTAAAGCTTTTCGTAATAAATCCTATCAATAACTTGATTGCTATTTTAGACCAAAATTAAAATCGGTAAAAAGTTAAAAAATAAAATAAATAATAGTAGTACATAATATATGTATACTGATAAAAATGAACGGAAAAATAAATGACGGCCGATCTGAGTTCTTAATGGTAGAAAATGGTTTATTTCAATTTCCGGTAAAACTACAAGTCCTAAGGAAAAAAATTGAATTGCAATGTTGTAAATAATACGAAGAACTACAACTTTTGAATTTACACTTTTTCACATAAGCTCAAAATGTATATATGAAAAATTTAAATACTCGAGTTTTTGTTTTTTTATTTTTATCTTTTTCAAAAAAAAAAAAAAAAAAATTCTACGAAATTTGGTAAATATTTACCTTGTTATGTACCAAATATACTGTTATTTTATTAATTTAAAATGCAGTTGACTCCCTCTAAGTCGAACTTTTTCACCATTTTTAATGAACAATTTTGAAAAATAAATATTAAAAAAATTCCTCTAACTCGAATTTCCCTCTAACTTGAACCTATTTTCGAGTCCTGTGAAATTTCGACTTAGAGGGAGTCTACTGAATTTATTATTTCACCTTATTTTGACTTAATATACAAAAAAAAAACGCTCATTTTCAATCGAAAATTTTCGTGTCAAAATATCAGCTTTTTTCAAAAAGTCGGTAGAAAATAGAGCCTGCAGCAGATTTCTGGTGTGAGCAAGAAATTACACTGATTAACAAAATTGAACTTTTTTTGCCACAAGAATGAAAATTTACTTTTCTGAAGGTTTTTAAGATGTTGAACTCGAATCGGAAATGAGAAAATTTGATTGGCGGGTGTTTATGAAATATTACCGCAATAAAATGCCAAAAAACGTCATTTTGGGTATTTTCGAGGTTATGCTTTTTTAGTGAGGTAATTCATTACATTACAAGTAAATTTGTAACAGTGTCTATAAGAACAGATTTTTTCTAAACAGATTACATCTTTCCGATACCTCTTTTACTTTAAGAATAAGATAATAAGCCAATGAATAACTTAACTTAATGTAATGTTTAATTTAATGGTCAAGAAAATTTTTTCTACAAAAACCAAAATGCAGACTGCTATTTTGAGGGTTTTATTGTTGGTAAACTCGAATTCAAAGTCAGAAATATTCTGTTAGCCTTCATTTTTGAATTATGATTTTTATAAAAAAAAAAAAAACACCTTTTTATACATTTTATAACGGTAACTTTATAAGAACGGATGCTGATAGAATATTTATGACTTCGGCTTCGAGTTCATCAACCATTAAACCCTCAAAAAAGTATATTTAATTTTTTTGTGGCAAAAACGTTTCTAACCAATGTTATTGGTATTTTTGGAAAAATGTTTTAATTGTATATAATACTCCAAAGTTCTGAAAATTTTAAAAACTGTTGTCTTCATTACTGAAACCAAAAACGCTGAGAATTTACATACACACTGAAAATCTTAAAAAATAAATGACTCTACCCACGCCGAAAATCTTTCAAATTACCTACCCTTAACCACGAGTGCTAAAAATTCTTATCCAAAAACCAAAAAACTTTTAAAACCAAAAATCTTGAAAACCTATTATCTCAATGACAATAAAAAATGTCAAAATCACGTTAACTGAAAATCCAACGATTACAAGGATCAGAAAAAAAGAACACGAACACAATTTTTATATGTAAAACAATTTTGTAAAAAAAAAAAAAAACAGCAAAAATGAGTAAACTATTTTTTTTTTCTCAGACTAAAGTTAGTTATTCAGGATTTTATAGGTAATTAATTCCTCTTAGTGACTGAAATAACTGCTCGTATCGACAGGTACCTAGTAGGTACTACCTACTGTGAAATTTGCAAACGATTTTATATGGCAGTTTTCAAGTGCACAAAAATACTTATAAAATCGGGCATTTCAACGCATTTGGAACTTATTTCGGAGTCAAATTCGGCAATAATTCTATGTTTATGGAACAAATCGAAAAAAATTAAGAGAACTTGTCTTTCAAGAAATATTCTGCAAGTCTTTTTCGTATTCAATTTTATAGTTTAGATTTTTTGTGTAGTATTTTTGATACGTCAAATCCTGGTTTATCTTCTGATGTTCCAAAAGAGCTAGGTTGCATTTGAATGCACATTTGCATTTGTTCACATATTCGTTATTATTATGAATTTTACTCGCAGTTTTAAGTTTAACTCAATTAATGTTTTGCGTCATCTAGGCAGGTAGGTACACAGCCGTAGCTAGGATTTCATTTCGGGGGGGGGGGTTAGCTCAGACCAAACAAAATTTTTTTTTATAAATCACAATACTTTGTATCAACTATATGTAACTGCAGTCGATTCTAAATCCCGCTAAATCAAATAGTCATTTGAACTGTGTAGAAGCGAAAAATTTGCCAATATCCTTTTTAAGTATTTTTTAGGAGAGGAATTCGAAGTTAAAAGTTTAAAAAAGCCCTGCTTGCGGTAAACGAATTTAAAAATGGCCGAATATTCAGCGGCATCTCTAGTTTTGTAGGTACAAAGAGTGATAAGTTGGTTGTTATAGATTGCGAGCGTTAGCGAGCAAGAAAATTTTTTTTAAGAAACAAATTTTAACCATTCTAAGGCTTTATAAAAAAAATTATTTCGTACAATTTAATATATAAAACATTGAAAAATGGACTTTTTCTTGCACTGAAATTTTGTAGCAGAAAATTGACAGGTACATTATATCTATTGAGTTCTAAATGAAATTAGCAATACTTAAAAACCAAAATTTTAAATAATCCAAGTTGTTTCACATGAGCTAATTACACTGGTCAACAAGGTTTTTGTTACAGAAACCAGGGTATACTTTTCTATAGGCTGAGCTCGAATCCGAAGTCAGAAAAATTCTATCACATCATGTTTTGGAGATATTCCCGTTAGAAAATTGAAAATGCCGATTTTTACCAGTTTTCAAAGTTATTTTTTAGCGTTTACTTATTTTTTTTTAAATTAAATTTGTAACAGTTTCTGAAAGAATTATGTCAAAATTTGAAAGCGATTGGTACAGAACTTTTCGATATTTGCTATTAAAAGCAAATAAATATGAGATGCCCCAAGCACTTTGATTTCAAGTTATGATTTCTCGAGGAAGAAAATAGATATTTAAAAGATTTAAACGGATTTAGAGAGACAAAACTTAATTCTTTTAGAAACTGTTACAAATTCAATTTAAAAAAAAATAAGTAAACGCTAAAAAATAACCCTGAAAACTGGTAAAAAGCGGCATTTTCGATTTTCTAACGGGAATATCTCAAAAACGTGATGTGATCGAATTTTTCTGACTTCGGTTTCGAGCTCAGCACACAAAAAACCTATAGAAGAGTATACCCTGGTTTCTGTAACAAAAAAGAAGTTTAATTTTGTTGACCATTGTTATACTTCACTTTGAAATTTAACAATAAACTGAAATTGTTTAATACCTATATATAATTTGAAACAAAATAATAACGAAATGTTGTAAATACAGTGCTTTGCAAAAGTATAATCGCACCATATAAAAATGCTATTTATATAAAACCGAGTATTGCAGCGACACCCTACTATTTTTTTTATTAAAGGGGATCAAAAAACAAGAATATTGAGAAGAACAAAATGTCCCGTTACTTTCTCTTATAATTTTTAGAAATAAAAACAAGTTTTTCTTCCATTGCAAAAGTATAATTGCATTTTTTTTATTTTGAGTATGGCCAACAAGGTTTTTGTTACAGAGTTTTTGTTGCTGAGCTCAAATCCGAACTCAGAAAAATTCTATCACATCTCGTTTTTGAGATATTCCCGTTAGAAAATCGAAAATCCCGCTTTTTACCAGTTTTCGAGGTGATTTCCTGGCGTTGGTAGGTACTACAGTCTCTGAAAAAATCGATACATTTATTTTCGCTTACATACTGGATTTAAGGTTAACATAGAACAAAAGTGGGTAATAAGCAACTGAAGATATCTCGGACAGTAGAAAAGATGTCTGAAAGATTTAAATAGATTTAAGGGTAATATGTCAAAAACGAGATGTGATCGAATAAGTCCGTCTTTGGATTCGAGTTCGGCCACCGAAACCCTTTGAAAAAGCATAGTTTAGTCTCGGCACCAAAAACCCTGCATAAGTACCTACTTGTGGTATTTAAAGGGTTCTTAAAAGAGCATTTTAAGGTGTTAACATAGTGCTTAAGGAAATGGTCAAAGAGATAAAAACTCTTTGTAATGGACCAAACAATTTTTGTTTTCCTTTATACAAACTTCATCGACAGCTTCTGCAACGATGCAAAATTGGTAGTGATTTTAAGGGAGATTTTCGTATAGTTAATCAAATCACTAAAATACAAAAACAAATTATTTAGTGCTGCATATATTAGACTTGTATATGTTTATAATATAGGTATCTTTTCATTTTCTGAAAAAAAATTTCGGGGGGGGTTAAACACCCAAAACCCCCCCCCCCTAAATACGGCTATGGGTAGGTATCATGAATTATAAACTCTGCAACCATTTTAGATAGCAAGTTTAAAGACTTTTATCATTAAAAACTAAAAAAAATTCAAAAGCCCCAAAATCGTTTGTAGGTTAACTCAGAATATTCGCTTTCTAGTTAACTTTAAGAAATCACATAACTTACTCTGATTTAAGCCACGAGATCTTATAAAATTTACTATTTTGTTTGGTTTTGTCCCATATTTATTTGTTGATTAGAAAAAAAAAGGAGATGCATGTGTGTCAAAAGCTGTGAACATAAAAGCTAAATTATAATCTAAAACTCAAAATTAATAAAAATGTGGACAGGGCCGGGCCGCAAAGTTATTCGTTGTGGGCCGCAAGTTTAACATGCCTGTTTTAAGATATTATTGGTAATTAATTGTTTGTTTTTATATTTAAAAGAATAGAAGAAACAAATGCAGGGGACATAGAGCTATTGATCTGTGAACCAATTTTTTTCAACAGTTCCTTCAATACCTGAGAAAGACCTACTCAAAGTTCTGTATAATGCTTAAATTTCAAATAGACTTGACCCATTTATTATTCTAAAGAACAAAATCAAAAATTCTGAGCAGGGTTAAAACCTTGCTCCGATCGGAGCAAATTTGCTCCACTTTTGCATATTGGAATGTTTTAAATCGAAATTGTATTTATTTTAGAATTGCAAACACATTTTTGAACCACCACTTGCATTAATGAGGCTAATAAAACAATATAATTTGGTCCAAGGTGAATTTATCACAAAATAGTTTTTTTTTATGAATTGAATTGACTTTAATTTAAGACTTATAATTATTTTTTATTAAAAAAACGTTCCTAAAAGGTAAAGATTCTTTTTTTTTTTTGTTTCAAATCTACTCCGGAAATTTTGCATTTGCTCCACTTTTTTTTCAAATTTGCTCCAAAATTTCATGACCGAGGTTCGAATCCTGATTCTGAGATACGAGTAGGTTCTTATGTTAATTTTAAATTTCTTGTTAAAAAAATCTTTTAAAGGGTCTTGTGATGCTACCCAAACGGGAAATTTAAGAAATTCCCGAATAACAAGCTCAGTGACATGAGTTTGATTATTTTCAAAAAAAAAAAAAAAAAAAATTGATATAACCAGTGAAAATTCGCATCCTTGTTTAATAAAATCATCACCGACTTACGCACAGAAATGTAATATAAACATTGACATCACCTACTATATTGTTGCAATCATGCTGTTATCTATAATTCAAAACCATCTCATTGATTTTTTTTTCGCAATATCCCTTACGAGACTAATGGTAGCCCCCCTCCGATTTTGCTAAAATTTAATATTTATAAAGTAAAATACCTTTTTTGTAATAATACTCGTATAGTAATCCGAAAAGTCCTTGCTAAATGCAACAATTCTATGTCTGTCTATGGTCTTAAGTCTCCATTGGGATTTCAAAAAATATATTTATCCATGAGCTTATACCAACTTCGAATGTTGTTTTATTATGCACCCTTTTTTGGCTAGGAAATGAAAGAAGAAAGGATGTCTTTCCTTTGATATAATTTCTCGCAATGAACAAAAAAGCAGACAAATAATATCCAAAAATCCACGTGAAAATAACAAAAATAAGAAAATAAAATAATAAGGAAGAGGAATTTGTTCCTTCAACAGGATTAAATATTAATTTTTTTAATTCAAAATCTTATTTATGTGAAATGCATAAGGGTTGGTTGTGTCATGGCGGTGGCGATAAAAGAGACGGTTTTTGAAGTGAAAGTGTGAAAAGTGCCGCTTCTTAAAGAAATTCCTATAAGGAGAAAAGGATCTTCCATTGCTTCGGTCCAGTTGTTTTTATTGAATGAACATCTTCATCCTTATTGTATCGTCCTTGTCCTTCGACTGAAAATAGAGTATGACACTGAAGAAAACCCCGTCATCAAGTTGGACGAACGTTTTTAATGAGTTTCATTCGGAACCGAGAGTTATTAATGAAATATACAACGCAACTCCCTATTTAATAGGAGTAGAGGTAGCTCTGAGCGGGAAAAAGGGATCCAGGAAGCTGGAGCAATCAATTTAAATGCTTGATGACAAAGATCATAAAACAGTCAGTACCTGTTTTTTTTTCTTCATCTTCTTCTGTTTCTATTTCTGTCTCTGGTTTTCAATTGCTGTTTCTTTCTCTCTGTCACTCTTAAATGAATAGCTAAGTCTTCTACACCTAAAGCTGTTTTGATTTTAATCAACTTCAAGAAAAGTAATTAGGAATTAAAATTGAAATTGAAAAATGTATGTGCATGGAGTATATCCAGCAGCAACTCTGCCATAGGATACCGCGCCACCATGCCGCCGCCGCTGCCGCCTTTAAGCAAATGAGTCCTCCTTCTAGCTAGGTTTCACCTCTAGGTATACCTCTATACCTTCTCACTTCTCTACTTTTTATCCAACATCAAACTGCAAGCTGATTTAATGAAATTTAAATAATTCTTCCACGAGTATTCTTTTGGGTTAAGAAGGAGCTAGAGAGTACAGAGTATATACTCGTATTCGTATAGAGGGTGTTTTGGTTTGGTTTAATGTTGGCGTAACAACTTAGTCCCAACAAGTCGTCGTCGTCGTATAGTCTCAAGTCACCAGGATGGATAGCAGACGAAGAAAAATATTTGCCCGACTTAAGAAATCCTCACACTTTAGCTCCCCCATCGCAGCCCATTATGGCGGAAGAAGCAAAACAATATTCATCAACCTTCCCCCTCTATCCCCTTCCTCCCCTACTTTTTGTACATTCTATATCCATAATAAATAATTTTTAATTTAGAATTTATTATTAGAGTTTTAAGCATTTTGATTTACCACTCATACAGCCAATGGCTGCGTTTTTGATTATAATTAACTGTTCCTAGAAAAAAATAAATATAGAGATGAATAAATTAATTTTTAATTCATTTGTATATGTTTAAAAAAAAAAGTGTATTTTGGTTCTTATTTTTTTAAAACATAATTAAAAAATAGTCTTGCGGCGACTAATTTCATAAAACATTTTTTGTTTCGTTCGGATTTAAAATTAAAAAAAAAAAAATAAGTTTCCAAGAAATTTTGTTAATAGGGCCTTAGATTTTGTATGGGATTGAATTTTTTTTTAAATTAATGCAGTGAATTACCAAAGACAAGGACCAAATAAGAAAGAAAACAAAATATTTCGGTTGAAAGCAATTCAGCAACAAGACGTGCAAGAAACTTTTAGTTTTCAGTTTGGTAAGAGCTTAAAGAGACCTTTCTTTTAAAAGGTTGAATATGGGGGAAAATTTTGAAATTTCTGCAAGAGGTACCCCTTGGGTTTTTTTCGAACATTCAAGTCTCAAAAACTTAATACGGCTAAAATTTGAGTTGTATATTTGTATGGAGTTGTATATTTGTATATAAAATTGGAGTTGTATATTTTTTTGTAAAATTACAATTTACACCTCTATTTTCTAGAACAACAATATCATAATATGATATAGTTTATCCCAAATTCTGAAACTATTTTCTAAAATGTTTCAAATGAAAATAAATTTACTATTTGTTTTAATATGTTTAATATTTTAGTTTTGAAAATAAATTAAATAAAATAAATAACTAAATTTTTTGAAAAGGACACATATCGATAGGAAATTCAATTATCTACAAAAAATTTCTTAACATAAATTTTCGAACTCAGCTTGCTTTTCAAGTTATAGACACATACAAAAATTTTAAGTATGAGAACTTGAAAGATTTCTTTAAAAAATCGATTTTTTTTTAAATTTTTTGATACATGGTAGGTACTTAAACATTGGGAGTTACCCAGAAAAGTTATTCTAGTGTTTCTTGCTTATTTATTCAGCTTTCATGTGCCGGGTCTTTTGTTCATATTGATCGGTTATTAATTATTTTTGAAATATTACCGTTCTAAAATGCTAAAAATCGTCATTTTGACTGTTTTCGAGGTTCTGTTTTTATGTGGGGTAATTCATTATAAACAAATTTGTAACAGTGATTATAAGAACAGATATTTTTCTTTCAAAAATTTAAATTTTCCCGATATCTTTTTTATTGCTCGAGATATCTTAAGTTTCAATTAATAAGCCAGAGAGAAACTGAACTAAATCTAAAGTTTAAGTCACCGGTCACCGAATTTTTGTCACAAGAACCAAAATATACTTTTCTGAAGGTTTTTGGGATACTGAAATCGAATCCGTAATCAGAAAAATTCTATTAGCCTCCGTTCTTGAAATATTACCGTTATAAAAAAAAACCTTTTTTTGCATTTTATAACGGTAATATTTCAAGAACGAAGGCTAATAGAATTTTTCTGATTGTGGATTCGAGTTCAGCAACCCAAAAACCTTAGAAAATGTATATTTTGGTTCTTGTGGCAAAAAAAAATTAATTTGGTTGGCCTGTGTTGTTTCTGATTAAAAGACCGCTACTTAAATTTTAAATATCTCGGGCAGTAAAAGAGATATAGGAAAGATTTAACCCCTTGTAGCCCCATGTGACATTTCTGTGAAAAACATATTTTTATTCTTTTAAAGCTTCTTACATAATCTTTAAGAATTGCTTTATCGAAATAATGCGCCATATTTCTAATGAATAGCACCAATAGTTTTCAATTGGCAGTTAATGTTGAAAGTTTGGCTTTTTGGAAAACAAGCAAATTTATGTAAAAACTACGAAATTCAGAAAAAATATTTTTCGTGCATAAACTAACGGGGTTTTATTTTTGGATTTTAGGAATGCGCCTAAAAATAAATATTAGATAGCTTTTTGATTGAATTTTTGCATTTATATACAAAAATAAATTATTTAAACTTTTTTTTTACTGCGTAAATTTCGAAATAACTAAGCAAATAATGAATTTATTGAATTTTTAAAAAATACGTGTTTTATTATAGCTAAAGCCCTTTCGATTGACATTATTAATTTTAAAATTTACGATGTTGGGTTACAAGGGGTTAAACATTTTTTGAAAGAATAAAACCAGTTCTTATAGGCTCCGTTAAAAAATTAATTAATAATGAACTACCCCACATAAAAACAAAGCCTCGAAAACAGCCAAAATGACGTTTTTTGACATTTTCTAACGGTAATAATAATAATAAAACGGATTCCAATAACAAATTTTTGACTTCAGATTTGAGTTCAGTACATCAAAAACTACTAGAAAAGTATATTTTGTTTGTTGTGGCAAAAACCTTGTTGACCAGTGTTATTTATCTGCCTCCAAATAAAAGAAAAAAAAAAAAATATTTCGGATGCAAGTTATTCAGCAACCAGATGTGCAAGAAACTTTTAGTTTTCGATGAATGGAGCTTAAGGTGACCTTTCTTTTTGAAAATGAATTTTTTTCGACAAGGGGTACCCCTTGGATTTTCTCGAAACCCCGAAAAATAAATTTGTAATTTTTGTACCTAAATACGTACGCCAGTTCACTGTGAACGCATACCTGCAAACTAAATCCTGTTCCAAGATCTTGGCTCCAAATTTTTTGCTTCCGAACTAATCATTCTCAATACCTTTCTCCCGAGAATTCTAACTGGAAGGTTTTAGTTATTTCCCAAATAGAATCTTAGGCACTAAAATAGAAAAACGAATTATTTAAGAGCGATACCGACAAAATGTATACACTGTTTAATTTTTTTGTTTTCCTTGTTAGGATACTTTTTCTCACAAACCATCATTACCGTCATTCTACAAAAATCACTAAAATTAGATTTCTTATGATTTCGTTCAACCAATATCTACCATTATCATTTCTTTTGATATGGTTTCAATGAGCATTCCAATTTTTAGTTTCCAATGAAAATCATAAGCTTCTGAGAAAAATAAAGTACTATAGTAGACCTATGAGCAATAAATTACAAGAAAATGCAATTACTTGCTCGTTTCGTACACAAAATTTGTGTCTGCATGCGTAGACATTCCAATAAATAGCTTTGTGCATCATCAACCACGCACGCACACGGTAGGAAACTGAGCTACCTATACTGTGCTACTGTGTGTGTGTGCACAAATTCGAACAATCAATCGTGTCAGAAAAACAGGCTGCACACACGTTTTTAACTTTTCAATTCTTCCATGCAAAAACGATTACGAGTAAGAATCGAAGTGATATAGTGGGATATAGTATGTACATTGTACACAGTACAACTCCCACACAACCCTCAATTTGCCATCAGATGACGAATCAAGACGACAGCGGCGATTACATTCTGTGACATGTTCACGCATCCTCTATTGAAAGTGTTGCCAACTAAGGAGGAAATAATTTATTTTCAATTACAGTCAACATCATATTTCAGTTATAGCTACACCAATTCTTCAAGACATCACTGTAGATACTTGTTCATTTCTTCAAGAAATATTTTTCAGTCCATTTCTTAAAAATATTTCTGTTCAGTTTTTGAAGAAATTTCTGTTCCAGGATATTTCTGTTTTAGTCCGTTTCTTCAAAAAAAAAATTCAGTTCAGTTCATTGAAGAAATTTCTGTTAGAAGAAATTTGTTCAAGAAATTTCTGATCAAGCCCCTATCTTCAAAAAACTTCTCTTCAGTACATTTTTTTGAAGAAATTTCTGTTGCAGGATATTTCAACAAGTAGGATATTTCATTGAAGAAATGATTCACTGAATTTCTGTCCCAGACCATTTCTTCAAGAAAATTTCTATTCCAGTCCATTTCTTCAGGGAATTTCTGTCCCAGACCATTTATTCAAGAATTTTCTGTTCGGAACATTTCTTGAAGGAATTTCAGTTCAGTACATTTCTTGGAGAAATTCCTGTTCCAGTCCATATGTGCAAAAAAATGTCATTTCTTCAAGAAAATTCTGCTTCAGTCCCTTTCTTCAGGAAATTTCTGTTCCAGTTCATTTCTTCAAGAAATTTCTGTCCCAGTTCATTTCTTCAAGAAATTTCTGTACAGTACAGTACACAGTTGAAGAAATTTATGTTTCTTAAAAAAATGTCTGTTCCAGTTCAATTCTTCAAGAAATTTCCAGTCCATTTCTTAAGGAAATTTTTGTTCCAGTCCATTTCTTCAAGAAATTTCTGTACAGTACATTTGTTGAAGAAATTTATGTTTCAATTCATTTCTTCAAGTCTTTCCTTTTCCGTCCATTTTTTTAAGGAAATTTCTGTTTCAGTCCATTTCTTCGAAAAATTTCTATTCCAGTCCATTTGCCCATTTTGTTCAAGAAATTTCTGTTCAGTACATTTCTTCAAGAAATTTTATTTTCAGCTCACTTCTTGAAAGAAATATCTGTTTCAGTTAATTTCTTCAAGAAATAATTGATGTTCACTATATTTTTGAAGAAAATTCTCATTCAGTCAATTTCTTCAAAAAAAATTCTGTTCAGTTCATTTCTTGGAAATTTCTGTTCTATTACATTTCTTGATAATAAAAAATCTGTTCTAGTTCATTTGTTCACAAAATTCTAGTTCTAGCTGAATTTCTCAAGAATAATCATGACGAAAAACTGCTAGTTTATTCTTCTACCATCAATTATACCTCAGTTGGCAACACTTACAGAAGAAAAAAATCACCCTCTGGAAGCTTCATTTAGGTATATTTCCATTTCTCTCTTCGTCCACGTTTATATTTATCCGAATGTCAAAAGTTCATTAATCAGAAGAACCGGTGATGTATACTAAATGCAAGTGACTTAAATTATAAAGTCACGTGTCGCAAGTCCTGTATAGTGTATAGTGTATATGTGTACCTGTTTTTCCAGAATCCAGAATCGTATAACGAACGTGCCACACGACAACGACAAATTACGCGTTAATCTGACCAATTTCAAGGGTCACATGCAACAAAAAGGCACAACCATCCCATCATAGGTATATACAATACAACCAGGAAGCCATATCAACTCGAAGGATGTATAAGGAGCAAGGATAATGCAATACAAGAGTTCATTAAAAAATAAACATGCGGACGGTAAAAAGGACAACACAACGTCACCAGTCACAGGGGACGCATAAACGTTTTTGTTTATTTATTTTTTTTTGTATTTGTTTCCTACCGTTTGTTCTAAGGACTATTCAGGATGGCTGGAAGGTATAAAATATGGACAAAAGGGATGTGATATGCCCAAACTCATGCTCGCACGCACAATCAATGACCAGTTGCCATGACAAATGGATATCTCTCTTATAATTAATCACAATGTTGGGACTAAACCTCTCTTCCATTTCTCTAACAAACGAAAGGAGGAAGCCGAGTTGGATGGAATTGGACATGCGGCTGGTCGGTGGCGTTAACATCAGGAAGTGGTGTCCTGGCGACAGGTTTAATTTCGTTAATTTAAACTTAGAAAATTTGTATAGTGGCGAGTCGGATTGGGTTGGTGGTTGTATATAATGGTTTATGTTTGTCTTTGTCGTTCTGATGGTAGAACACGGAAAGGGAAATAATATTTTGGCATGGGTATTTTGTTGTATATATTTGTGTAGGTATCGGTGCAACCATGCGAAGAAGAGCATAGTAAGGTGGGTTTTGTTAATTGTCAGCAATTGTCATTAAATTGATTTGCGTGAATAATTTATAGCGGACCAGAGTCGGTAGGTATTGTATGGCAATGGCATAGTGTATATGGAATGCGGGTATATTGGTGTGGCGTGTTGAAAGTTTCTTCCTTTATATATTCCAGGCGTAATGTCTTTACTGTTTTGATTGACAAGCTTTTGTCACCGATGATCAGTGTTCATTTTCTTAATTAATTGCATTTTGTTTCTTTGGTTTTGCAAAACGATGATGGTGTGAGTTTTGATGTGTGTTTATTGTGATGGAAGATTCAATTTATCTAAGTAATTGAATTAAGGAAGATGATGGTTTTGTGTGTCTTTAATCTAATTGAAGAGAGTAGGTAAAACTTTGGAAGTGTAGATTGGTAAGTGGAATTATTTGAGGCAGTTTTAGTTATAACTAAAAGATTAATAGATAGGTATTTGTGTCTCTTAACATTATTTGGATACATTCAATTAGATGACAAAAAGTTAACTACAGTTGTAGCTTGAGGCTTGATACATGTTTTTGTGGAACTTTATTTCCGTACTTTAAAACTAAAATATTATTTATTTCTATTCAGCTTGAATATCCAAAGATATTATTTAAAAATTAAATTCACTTAACGAAAGAGAAGATGAAAACAAAAATTTTTAATTTCTTCCGTTTATCAAAGCTGCGGATACTATAAACCACTTCAAAGCACTTCAAAAGTATATCTGTATACAAAAAATTAAAAAGCAATTACCATTCATATGTACCGAAAAGACTCATCATTTTATAAAGCTTCATATTATTTATGGATAGATGATGCTTAACTTTTGATTTTTTTTCTGCTTGTGTACATTTGGCTTAACAAATTTTTGAGAGAAGCAATAACGTTGTCGCCGCCGACATAACAAATGCGTAATAATGGAAGTTTTAATGTACTTTCGGTTTCCTTTCTTGGTTTTTGTTATACACATTTACTCCATCGCCCATTGTCTATGTGTACAGGAGTGGATCTTATGGAATTCATCTCCAATAAATTAGTATTTATAATCTGGATGTCTGTTGAAAATAGAAAACTTCAGAAAATCAAAAACAATAAAATTAAAAAATATATAATTGCTTTGGTAAATCAACATGAATCCGGTTATGTATTAAAAATGTCTTGTTGTGATTATTTATTTAAACCATTATAAGGTCCTAATGATGTTAAATAAATGCATGACTGGTTTATACGTTTTTTCTTAAAAGGTTAAAATTGCTTAAAACTCTTTTCAGTGGAAACTATATAAAAAAGTAGATATAAATTATCTCTTCTTTTTATATAGGTACCAATTCAATTTGTTTTCGCAAAAAGAGTTTACTTTCGAAGAAGATTTCACTTTAAATACAATTTGACTGCACTAAAAAACTTAAAAGGAGACATTCTGAGTAAATCATTTTTTTTTATATATAATAAGGTAACAGAATTTATTTAAAATGGTGACGTACTTTCTCTTGTGGTGAAAATGTATTCTTACGATCTTGTTTTAAAATTAAATTTAATAAAACCACTAATACTTGCATGTAAATATATTTTTTCGTTATTATCTATGAAACAAACATGAAAAAAGGTCAATAAATGCTAATAGAAAGACCAATGATATTTTGCCTAGTTTAAACAAAAGAGCTGAGCAGCGAACTTTATTTAAATTTTACTTTCTCAATACTCTTTAGAGCCCCCGCACACTACAAACTTTCTATCGGCCGACAGTTTAGTCGGTCTCTTAATCAGTATGAAAATGTATGAAAGTGCGAACACTATAACCATTAAGTATCGGCCGATCAAAAACTTTGTTTGATCTATGAACATCAGAGCGCAGCCTAGCTTTCTTTAAGACAAATATTGTTGTAACAATTAAACAAAAAAAAAAATAAATTTCGTTCAAGACTCCAATTGATTATGAACGAAATATATTTTTTTTTTGTTTTTGGTTTCAAACATATTTTCTGATGTTTTTTTTTTTTATATTATGTTTTTGATTTATATCGGCTTTGGAGATTTAAAAAAAATTTAGTTTTTAAAAATATTTTCTTTGAAAAATAAAATATTTCGAAAATCAGCCCAATCGAGGTATCCGTTCGGAGAATTTTTTTTTTACCGATTTGTTCGAAATCGGAGAATTTTCTATCGAGGTAAATATTAGTTTTTTTTTTATTTTCAAAGAGTATTTAATTAGTTAAATACAATTTGCTCATACTTAACAAAATTTTATTTAATTTTCCTAAAAACTTTCTGGAGTTTTTTTTTTGTTAATTTGATAAAGAGTGTCAAAAAGGAAAACAACAAAAAAACGAATGTTGGGAACGATATGTCAGTAAATGCCTGTTAGTCTATTTAATAGAACCGAGCTCCAGAGCAAAAATAGAACAAATTCGTTCAAGACTTTTTATTGGCGATTATGATTCCTTGGCATACAAGAATACTCCAGCCAAAAGTGCTACTAAATCCATTGGTGCATTTCTGAGAAAACGGCAACACTGGTCGGTTTTCAGTTTTTTTGATTTAACTCGAAAACCAAGCCTGACTTTGAAATGGTTCAAAGACACTTTTCATAGCAAATTAAATTTTCTGTCAAGTTAAGATGGTTAAAAAATTTTAAAAATTATTTTTGTCTAAAATTCTAACCTAAAATCAAAGAAAAAAAAGTTAAAAAATTGACAATTTTATTTTTTTTTACTAAATCAAGGGGCATTTTGTGTATGTAGCCGGGACGTCCAAACTTTGTACTAATGAAATAAAGTAGAGGTAAAATCCTTTGATAATATGCAATTTTTAATTTTTTTTGTCAAGAAACAACTTAAATGTACCTATTCAAAAATTAGCACTTTTTCTAAATTTTTGACTTTTTTAGTTAAAAGCAAGTTTTTAAAACTCGATAAAATCGTATTAATTGGTAACTTTTAGACTTTTAAAGTAAACATACTTCGAGGGATTGATTTAATATAAACTAAATATGACAAACAAAAAAATTTATTTGCATCCTTATGGCCTTTTGTGCAATTTTGTGTATGTGCATTTTTATAAATTCGGGTCGAATGGATGGACGGAGAGCCATTAGCTTTGGTCTATTGCATAGAAGAACATTTAATACCAACTCTTTTACTGTTTTCAATGGCCTGAAAAACAATTCTTGTAAAATCCGCGACCAACGAAAAGTTTCTCTTGAAAAACGAAAAAAATACTCTAATGAGTTTGAAACAAAATAGCTCAGGGAAATTAGTAAATCAAATTGCACTTTTCGCGGGACAAATTTTTTTCATGGAACGTATTTAGGTGAATGTCCTTATCGTAAAAGTGAATTTTTTGGGATGATAAGATATCGGGAACAGCCGCCATCTTGGAAAAGAGGTCGGTGCCGTTTTTATTTTATAACTCCATTTTTACTCATTTAAACCAAAAATGTCCGAGGGTAGACTTATTATCAATTAAATTATCTAAAAAATGATATACAAATGAATTCCGTGAGTTAGTTAAATTCAATTTTATAGTCGGTCAAAGTCCGGGTTCTTCTCGCAAGGTTAAGACAATATGACATTTTTTTAAATATCTGAAGAACTTTTGATTTGTTGGGGATTTTCTTAAAGTATGAATTATAGCACTTTGAATTATCTATAAAATGAGTCCTTTATCGTTACTGTAACCAACATAATGTATAAGCCATCTAACGTCGAAGTTCACATTCTACTATCCAAAAGTGAGAAAATAACAAGTTTTCTTCTATTAGACCGAGCAAATTTTTGAAGTGGAGGTATAACCAAAATATAAGTAAACAGTTTTTTAACTATATTCGTCTAAATATTGAATTCAAAGTTTGAAATCTTTAATGTTAACCTTTATATGGTTTTCGAGGTTTTAAATGAAGTGAATTTTCCAATTAATGTGAATAAGCTCAAGTAACACTATTTAAAATTCTAAATATAAGAACTGATGCCCTGTCATTTTTCCTAAACATGAACACCTCAATCTCAGCATTACGATAAGTATAACTCAAGATATGAGGTGTGTAAGCCGTTATGTTTTCGAGACTATTGTGTTTAATTTTTGATTGTTTATTTGAACTATTGAAATCCCAAATATGTTCAGTTAAAAAATCGTATATCATGACTTCCACGTTTGGTTGCCTCTACAATGTGATGGTTACAAAAACAATAAAGGGTTCATTTCATAGATAATTAAAAGTGCTATAATTCATTCTTTAAGAAAATCCCAAACAAATCAAAAGTTCTTCAGATATTTGAAAAAATGTCATATTGTCTTAACCTTGCGAGAAGAACCCGGACTTTGACCGACTATAAAATTGAATTTAACTAACTCACGGAATTTATTTGTATATCATTTTTTAGATAATTTAATTGATAATAAGTCTACCCTCGGACATTTTTGGTTTAAATGAGTAAAAATGGAGTTATAAAATAAAAACGGCACCGACCTCTTTTCCAAGATGGCGGCTGTTCCCGATATCTTATCATCCCAAAAAATTCACTTTTACGATAAGGACATTCACCTAAATACGTTCCATGAAAAAAATTTGTCCCGCGAAAAGTGCAATTTGATTTACTAATTTCCCTGAGCTATTTTGTTTCAAACTCATTAGAGTATTTTTTTCGTTTTTCAAGAGAAACTTTTCGTTGGTCGCGGATTTTACAAGAATTGTTTTTCAGGCCATTGAAAACAGTAAAAGAGTTGGTATTAAATGTTCTTCTATGCAATAGACCAAAGCTAATGGCTCTCCGTCCATCCATTCGACCCGAATTTATAAAAATGCACATACACAAAATTGCACAAAAGGCCATAAGGATGCAAATAAATTTTTTTGTTTGTCATATTTAGTTTATATTAAATCAATCCCTCGAAGTATGTTTACTTTAAAAGTCTAAAAGTTACCAATTAATACGATTTTATCGAGTTTTAAAAACTTGCTTTTAACTAAAAAAGTCAAAAATTTAGAAAAAGTGCTAATTTTTGAATAGGTACATTTAAGTTGTTTCTTGACAAAAAAAATTAAAAATTGCATATTATCAAAGGATTTTACCTCTACTTTATTTCATTAGTACAAAGTTTGGACGTCCCGGCTACATACACAAAATGCCCCTTGATTTAGTAAAAAAAAATAAAATTGTCAATTTTTTAACTTTTTTTTCTTTGATTTTAGGTTAGAATTTTAGACAAAAATAATTTTTAAAATTTTTTAACCATCTTAACTTGACAGAAAATTTAATTTGCTATGAAAAGTGTCTTTGAACCATTTCAAAGTCAGGCTTGGTTTTCGAGTTAAATCAAAAAAACTGAAAACCGACCAGTGTTGCCGTTTTCTCAGAAATGCACCAATGGATTTAGTAGCACTTTTGGCTGGAGTATTCTTGTATGCCAAGGAATCATAATCGCCAATAAAAACTCTTGAACGAATTTGTTCCATCCAAAAGGGTCTATTCAATAGACTATGTAAGGCACCTGGTTTTTTTATTTCTTAATACATTTTTTTTCATCATTTTAAAAAGTTTTGACCTTCAAATGAACTTGTCTTTTGATTTCTTGTTCAAAACAGTATTTTTAGAAAGAAAATTTAAAATCCAAATCGGGGCCTTATAAAGTTTCAATAATGAAGATCCTTCCCTGATGTAAATCCCCCATTATCACATATATCTGACTGTGTGAATAATATGCGAATAAATTTTATTATATTTTCTAGATCATAAAATTATCAACGGCATACTCACACTTGTCAGTCAATTCGGTTCAGTTCAGTATCATCCGAATACAACAGCTAGATACTGTCTATTGATTCAAAATTCATATACTTAAAAATACATATTTCCACAGGATTTCTTTGTGAAGAAAATGAAAGAATCCATAGATTTCACTACTCACCCCATGTCGATTGTTACATCACTCATGATGATAATTTGATCCTTCGGCGAAAGTCAATAGAAAATAAAAGAATTTCACAATAATTGTGACATTGTATAAATTGTACAAATAAATGACACAAAAAAATTATGTTTTCTTTTGTTTATTTTTTTTGCAAAAAAAAAAAAAAAAAAATAGAACAATCATCCCTTTTTTGGTATAATAAATTATGATTAATGTTGTTTGAAGGAAGATTCCGATCATTAATTTTATTTGTGTTCAATACGTATCACGAATGTAAGTAGGTATGGTAAATTAAAACACCACGTATAGTCATTGTCATGCGAGTGCTTCTGATGCTCATTCATTTTTTACGCGTTCTGATTTTAAGGGTTGACTATATTGTGTACATGGGAAACCTGTTGGAAAATCGTCGTTAAACAAAAATATTGAAAAAAATACCCTTAAGTGTCCTTTGATACAATATTTATTGTAGATATTTATTTTGAACTTGTTTTTTTTTTTTATTTGTAGAATTGGATTTTTTTTATTATGTATATGGTGGGGTGAATTTTTATTTTTTTGATGTTACTACCCTCGAGTGAGAGAGTCTATCAAAAAGTGATACGTTTTTACTTTTGGGTGTCCTTTTTGGGCTGGGTTTGTGTATTTGGTTCAATATGTATGTAATATAAGGATAACTGTCCTTGGGATTTATGATACATATGAATATCAGATTAAAATGCACAGATTTTATTATATTTATTATTTTTTTAACAGATCTGTTTTTTCTCAAATGAATCGAAATAATTGAACATTTTGCTTTGGATAGATATTAGGTTGCTTTATATTTTTATTCTTGGAATCAAACACGTACAACATCTGGATTCAAAAGAATTAATAAAATTTGTCGATTAATAATAATGACAAGGGGTTCAATGTTCAAAAGAGAAAAATATTCTAATGAATTTATATATTGTTGTCATGGGAGAATTCTGTTGTGTATAATCAAAGTATAATAATTTAATTTTCACGGAAACGAATTGTAAAATGTGTCTTCATTTTGAATTTGTCCTTAGTAAAGGCTGTTTTTCATAATATGAACTTTATATTAAATAATGTGTATCGTTTTCAGGAAATGATTTTGGATGAAGAATCGTTTTTCATCATAAAAAATTATGAAAATACATGAAATGAAAAAATAAATATATTTTCTACGAAAGGTGCATTCTTTTGATCGCATTTCAAACTATTTATTCTTGGGAACTATTTTTCTGTTTCCAATAAAAAATCGTGACAGTTGCTTACTTCTATTATGATTGTAATTGATTTTGAACTAGCATTTTTGTTGCTCTCGTTCCAAAAGGATTAAGCCGACGTGCAATAAGCGAAAACATTTTTCTTTCTTCGAACAACATTAGTTAGTGTTTTAACATAACAACTTATTTTTGTGCAAATAGAGACCAGCCTATTTATCTATCTTCTCTATACAATTTACTTATCTATTTATCAATATCAAAAATATATAGCTAATTAAAAAAACCGTTAAAAAGGGTCATACAATTTGGGACAAAAAAATATAGTCTCCTGTTATTCTGTAAAAAATCATTTTGGACACGTTCACCTTTAATTTCTGTAAGTTTGAGGTGTTTTGTTAGCTTTCAAAAATTCTTAAAAATAAAAATACACTCAACAATACTCTTGAAAATAAAATGCACGACTCTTAGAATTCAAATTGCTAAAATTTGTATGGCTTATTTATACAAATTAAAAAAAAAAAAATTAAATGCACGACTGGGGTCGCACGTACTTGCTCTTATACTAAAAGTTACTCTAATGTTAAAGCTTTTTATTCAAGAAAATTAGGAAAAATTTGATATTTTCAAGAAATTTCATTAGTAGTGTAGAAAAAAAAAATAAAATCTGTTTTTTTATTATTAATTAAACACCGTTTTAAATGATGTTTTACAAAAAACCAAGTATGCCATTTTATTACTTGTATAAAAAAGTATTTTTAGGAAAAAATTTTCGAAAATCGTTAGAGCCGTTTTTTAAAAAAATAATTTTTTATATATAAACATTTCTAACATTTTTCAAAAAAAAATTTGGTATGCCATTTTAAAAAAATAATTAATTTGCACATAAAAACGAAATTTCAAAATTTTTCACCAACCCATTTTCAAAAATTTGATTTTTCAAAAAAAAAAATTTGAAATATTTTTTAAAAATCCAAAAATAGGGTTTTTGAAAATTTTCTAAAATTTTGATATTACTTTTACCTAAACGCTTTTGCTGAAAAATTTTCGTTGAAATCGGGTTAATTTTGTACGAGATATTCAGAAACCAAAAAAAAACCGTTCTATGACAGGTACCGTTAATAACGGTACAAAAAATATTTATTTTATTTAAAAAGTTGACTCTTATGTGTAATATGTACTACTCACAAAAATTTTAATCAAAATCGTTAAAGCCGTTTTCGAAAAAAATTAACTTTTCTATTTCCGTTATATGGCAGGTACCGTTAGTTTTGGTCATAAAAAAAAAAATTTCAATTTCCCCTCTAGGGAATCACGAAAAGCTGCTTACTACCAAGTTTGAAGCAAATCACTTCACTCGTTTAGGCTGTAGCTCGAGGTATATACAGACAGACAGACAGACAGACAGACAGAATTGCCGGACCCACTTTTTTGGCATGCTCCATCATCGTAATGTCATGTAAAATTGTTATCTCGAGTTCGATTTTTTTTACGAATCCTAAACTTGCCTTATAGTACCTATATATCGCAAGTAATAAAATTGAGAGCGGGTCATAATTCAGCTTGTCAAAATTCTGTATGACAGAATTCTGTGTGGCCAAAACACTATAAGACCATTATTGTAAATACAAAATTCTGTATGCCAAAATACTGTATGAGCAAAATACTCACTTACAAAATTCTGTTCTGTAAAATTCTATACGGCGAAATCCTGTATTTTCCTATAGTATTTTTCAAGAAATTTCCAAAACGGAAATTTTCTTTACTTTCTGATCGACATAACTATCTTATTAAAGTTGTTCATATTGGTTTCTTATATATTCTTAGAGATAGAATCAATAACTTACCTTATTAAAAAAAAAAATAAATTTACCAAAAAGACGAGAGAATTCAATAAATAGTTTTATAATACAGTAAAATAAGGAGAAAAAAGGGGTAAATCTCGGAATGAATGTTAGTAGAAATTTTTTTTCCTCAATATCTTCCTTTTGCCATTCTATAACATAACTCAAAAGTCTAGAAAAATCTCATGTCCGCTTGTCGCGATTTCAAGGTCAAATCGCGAAATGGAGATTTTCAAAATTAGCAAAAATAGCCTATGGTATTATATACACATATGATACATGGTTTCAAGGTATTTTTTAATGCTGATTCCAAAAAATCTAAAATCAAGATAATCTGACATCTCTGGAAAAAGTTATACCTGTTTTTCATCTGTCAACTCATATTATTATAACAGTTGCAAACTTACTGCCGAAAAACCCTTAAAAGTTATGGTAGATTAACCAAATTTTGCATGTAGATTTTAGAATCCATCATCATTAAAAATGAAAACAATCCATTACAAAAAATATATATACCTACGAAATAATGGTATTTTTTGATGGAGGGGCAAATTTTAGGATATGCACTAAAGAAGATTCTGGTTCATCTTAGGAATAAGTGCTAATAGGCTAATTTTTTCATTTTAATCTTTGTTTGGATATTCTTTAACTACCCTCAAAAATCTAAAAAAATCTCATGTCCGCAAGTCCTAATTTTCTTGGTTTGAAGATAAGGTGCAGATTTGAAAAAATTGAAAAACTACTCTTCAGATATTTGTGTCAGATCAACATGAATAAGGGACATTACTTTTCAGGGATGGTCATATTGATTTGTTTGTGGGTTTTGTTGGAATCAGCGTTAAAAAATACCTTGAAATGATATGGGTTATGTTGGTATACATATAAGAATCTAAAATTTTATTATTATTTTTTTTAAATCTGCACCTAACTTAGTTTAACCTGGAAAATAAGAACTTGCGGTCATGAGATTTTTTTAGATTTTTGACATAAGTTATAGAATATCCAAATAAAAATAGAAACAAAAAAATTAGCCTATTAGCAGTAATTCCAAGATTGTACCAGGATGTTTTTTAGTGCACATCCCAAAATTTCCCCTTTTCTCAAAAAATACCATTTTGTCATAGATATAAATGTTTTTTTGCATTGCATTGTTTTGATTCTTAATGATAATGGATATGAAAACCCTCATGCAAAATATGATTCCGCTACCATTACTTTTAAGGTTTTTTCGGTAGTAAGTTAGCAACTGTTATAATAATATGGGTTGACAGATGAAAAACAGGTATAACTTTTTTCAGAGACGTCAGATTGCCTTGATTTTAGATTTTTTGGAATCAGCATTAAAAAATACCTTGAAATCATGTATCATATGTGTATATAATACCATAGCCTATTTTTGCTAATTTTGAAAATCTCCATTTCGCGATTTGACCTTGAAATCGCGACAAGCGGACATGAGATTTTTCTAGACTTTTGAGTTATGTTATAGAATGGCAAAAGGAAGATATTGAGCAAAAAAAATTTCTACTAACATTCATTCCGAGGTTAAATCCTTATTTGACTGGATTATTAGAGGGAAAATAAAGTGAACGAAAAAGAATTAAATAAGTGTCGAGTTTTGTTTTCTCTCACCTTTTCCATTAGCATCTAATAAAGTACCTTTATTAATGAGCATTAGAAGCTTGCCTCTTTATATATTTTTTTAACAGAATTTTAATGTACAGAATTTTGTTTTAGAAATACAATATTTTGACCAACCAGAATTTTGCTTTACAGAATTTTGACTTTAAGAATTTTGCTCGTACAGCATTTTGCACATACAGAGTTTTGACATACAATATTTTAAATACAGAATTTTGCAATATACAGAATTTCGACCCCAACCCAATAAAATTCATTCTTCAAATTAAAAAAAACTCATTAAATGAAATTGAGCTCCAAAAAACTTATGCAGTGTAATTTCTTTTAAAAAGATGCATTTTTGGAAAAAAAAAAGTTTCAAAATCATTAGAACTATTTAAAAAAACTAATTTTTTAGGTATATAAATAGTTCTTTTGAAAAAAATGTTATAAAATAAAGTTGGTATGCCTTTTCGAAGAAACTATTAATCAAGTCCTAAAACCAAAATTAAAAAAAAATTAAATGTCTCATTTTTGAAAATTCGATTTTTCAAAAAAAATTTTTTTAAATTTTTTTGAAAATCCAAAAATTATATTTTTTCAAAATTTAATTTTTGATTTATATAAAAATTATAAAAATTCTTTTGTTTAAAAAATTTCGTTGAAATTACGCAAATCGTTTCTATGGGAGGTAACGTTAAAAAATATTTTTGAAGAAAAATGTTTTCATTTAAAGAAAGACCTTGTCTAAGAACTAATATTTGAATTTTATTAAAATCGTATGAGCCGTTTTTGAGAAATTTAAACTTTTCTAAAATTAGTATAATGAATAGTCCCGTATTTTTTGTCCAAAAAATTAATTCCAAAAACCCCTCTGTACAGGGGTACATAACATAAATAAATTTTGTTTATAATCTTATTTTACCCCTACTCACCCTATTAATTAGCATTTTCAGAAATCAGTTCTTAGTGTTTACTCAGGATATAACCTTCCATCTAAGCTATATTAGATTTTGTATAAAGTTGGACTAAGCGTCATATGACTTGGCCTTAAAGATGAAATTGCAATCTATGCCGCACTGCTGACGGGAATTGGAATGTGATGTTGATTCATTATCTTGTATGTTTTATGTATGTACTGCAGTGGTCCACGCTTGTATGGGAAAAACAAAATTTTCAAAAAGTCGACGGGCCACCCTCTACTTTGGTTCCACATCCTATTGGTATCATACTGCTGAATTTTCATCCTCCTATCTTATTTAGAAGGGGTGCTGATCGATATAGAAAAATTGTAATTTTTTGGAAAAACGTAAAACAAAATTAAAAAAAAAATTTTTACTAAGTTAAAAATTGCTTGAAAGTTATTTTTGTTGTACTTATTCTGAAAAAACATCAAAATAATAATTTTTGACGCCTTTTCCAAGTAAATTTAGTCAACATTTAGTACACACACTTTTTTTTGTTTTTTTTACTTATTAATTATTATTATTAATTATTGCTGACATTTTGTTCGAAAAAAAAAATATTTTATATGGTTTATAAAGACAAGTAAAACTTAAATAAAATATTTAATTTTGAAAAAAAAAAAAAACTGAAAATATCTGTTTATATTATTACCTAATTTATTTTTGTTTGCTAAAATTTCGCTTCATTTCTGATATGGGACTCGTCACTCGTCCTTATTTTACACCACCAAACGGTTAGGTATATGCACAGAACATCTTGCTTAGTGTGAAATACTTAGAAGCTTCCAATTTCACAATAGACAGTACCGTTTCGTGTAGATATCCTTGAAAAAAAAAGTTAAGATACCTTAGGCTGGAATTGAATTTGAATCTCCGGCAGCATAACAGTTCATCGCCTTATCGGCATCGCACTTACAATTACGTCTCACGAATCTCCAGAAATTATTCAGATCTATAGAAATAAATAAAAATAGGAGTCGTTAAAAAAATTATGGCATCTAAAATAGATTTCGGTCTAAACATCAAATGAGTAAAGTTCCATTTTTACGACTTGAAACTTAATTTCACTAAATTTGAAATTTAATATCCTTATCATAGCTGACCATATTTAACCATAATACAGTTTCTATGCATGTGTGTATGTGTAAAATTCATTTTAATTTTCAAATACACAGGAAGTTGAAAAAAAATGCCCAAAAAAAATACCTACACACAAGAAAAAAAAAAAAAATATTTGAAACCAAATAAAAAATTTATGTCATCACACTTTCTTGGTTTTTATAGGGTTTTTTCTTCTTTTTTTTTTCTTCTCAACAAAACTGTATGTTGTTTATACTCGACAATAAATGTCAGAAAAAAAAACCTACAAACTGAAATTTTATTTTCACGATGTCATAAAACAACTTCCTTCTCTATACCACTACCACATTCAACCCGAAAGTTAGACATCAGGAGCATCATCAACAACATCACTACTTCCCAATTTCATAAAATATATATAATTCGTTCCAGAGAGCACAAATAATTTCCAACCGATTGGCTAAGGATTATTACGATACGATGCCTCCATTCGTCAAGGAATCATGCCGGAGTCAATTATACTCCGATGATGATGATCCTCAATCACTCAATGTGTATATGGTGTGTGTGTTGTATATTTTGTATCGTTCCACATGTCGATGTTAAATTTTACATATCACTTTATTTTTTTTTAGTCTTTTCTCATAGTAAACCTCCCGTTTCCCTCTTTTTCAGTAACAACATGAAGCTTAACACACATAGAAACGTAATGTCCTTGTTCGAACCGAATGTTTAAGTAAATCAAAATGTGAAAATTCAAAAAGAGGAAAAGTCATAATAAAATTTGACACCCTTCCTCTTGCCTCTGCGTCGTCGTTGCCAACGCAAAAGGCTTCGCTACCAAAGAGATGAGAGTGTTCAAGGACTTTCTATAACGCGTAAATGATTTCCGGCGGAATTTCCAAAACACATAACACACATACCGTAATAATATGATGACAAGGATGATGCGAGACTAATATTCTCGCTATATTCCCACGTCTTGTTTTGGTACCATCAAAAATACTTACGAGTATACCAAAGTGTTATAAGAAAATAATTTCCCAAACACAAACCGGAAACGTTAAGGAAGAAAACAACAAATTGATAAACAAATTGAAACAACGGCAAAGTTGTAGGATAAATACCACGAGTTCAATAAATCATTGATGGAAATTTTTCTTTCCCTTCTAAAGGATAAATTAGCTACCTTCCTCCCTTTCCCCTGTTAGAAAAAAAAGGACCCACATTCGACACATAAAATGACTGCGTAGAAGTTAAGGGCTTCTGATAGTAGGTACATATAGCGAATGGGTGGAATTTGTGGGAGGTTTGTTCTTCATTCAGCCCACTTAAACTTTGTTTCTACTTTGTTGGTGTATCCTTTTTAGAACAGCAGAACATTGGGAATTACACAACATCTCTTTTTCTGTCAGTCATGTGAGAAATATCCTTTGAGATATGATTTATGTCCCGAGACCTCGATAAAGAATGCCGCCGCTACTCATTCCTCTGATTTAGGGTGGAAACACATCTATAAGATGAAGTGGAAGAAGTATAGAAGATGAAAAAAAAACCTCGATTTGTCTTACTTGACTTTCCAACTGGTTGGGCTTTGCCTTTAATTTAACCACAGACCACACCATACTCTAGGTCTTTCAGAACATTGCGGTTTGTTGCATGGTTTTTCTATCGTTTGGCCTTTTTTTTAGAAAGGACATAAGGAGTAACATGAATTTATTGCTTATTCATCCAGGAATTGGAGGGTTTCTTTTTTTGAAATCTTATAGAAATTTTAAAATTCTGTTCAACAGGGTGTAAAAAGTTCTTTGAACTTGGAAATAAAATGTCATTTAAGTTGATCATATCTCTTTTTTTTTTGGAACCCTCTGGTTTTAAGAAACTGATGGTGAAAATCTGCAATTCATTACTTCTATACCTAGATAAGTTTTTATCGGTCTTTTGACAATTTCTGTTGAAGTGTATAAAATGGCAGTGATGTTCAACAATTTAATCTTCATTTTAACATAAATTAACCATTTTGATAAACACTTAAGTCTCAATATCTCAAGAACGGCTTGTCACACATGAAGAATTTTGTATTTTATTTGTTTACTTAAACTTATATATAATAAATAAATTAAGCCTACAAATCTTCTGAATTTTTTGAACGTTTTAACTTTTAATTTAAAGAAATTTATTTTTTTAATAAGAAAATCTTGTTATTTTTATGTGAAGCCATTCTAATTAAAAAATAATTGGCATCCAGTGAGTATAGATCCTACAACTCTTAGGTCACTAGGTTAGTGCTATACTCAAAAATGCATCTGACAAAAAAAAAAAAATATCTACACTGAGGAAAAAAACGCAACGTAAAATGTATTATGGTCAACGTTGATTTAATGTTGAAAAAATAACATGAAAAATCTTTAAATTAAAATTGAAACAACCTTATGCCTAATTTCCAACAGTGAGATAGCGCGTTGGTAAAGCATTCGCATTGAGACCAAAGAATTGTGGGTTCGATCCCTAGTGGCTGCCAATTTTTTTCTTTTTTTTTATTTAAATTGATGCTTTTTTAAAAGCTGAAACAACTTTGATTTAACGATGTTTTATAACGGCAAACCACTTTAAAATAACGATGTTCTACTTTGATTTTAAAATTTTCGTCTTCAACGCAAAATCTTTCCGAAAAATAGTTGAATCAACGTGGTTTTCGTTGATTTTAAATTGTTTTTCCCTTAGTGTACCATTTATTTATTTTAAATGATTTAATTTTTCTGAGAAAATCTTTAAACATTAATAAAAATTAATAAATTCTAGTAGTTTTTTTTTTTAAGAAAATTTTTATTAAAATTATGTGAAGTTCATTTTTATTTTTAACGGATGCCGTTTACTTTAATAAGAAATCGTATCGTTTTAAAAAGATTTGATTTAAAGTGGGCAGCATCTCATTTTAAAGTGCCTTTTTTTCTCTTTGTATAGAGTATAGTTGTCATTAACATTATTTGAATGTTGCCCACGAGCACTGTGGCATATACGTGCCATTTTTTTGTGTTTTATTTTATTTTATTTTATTTTATTTTATTTTATTTTATTTTATTTTATTTTATTTTATTTTATTTTATTTTATTTTATTTTATTTTATTTTATTTTATTTTATTTTATTTTATTTTATTTTTATTTATTCGGTTTTACTAAATATGAAAGAGTTGCGGACGAGAAGACGGTTGAAATTGGAGTTTAATGAAATCTGGCTCCGAAATCAAGGAGAATAACCATAATTATATGGAGAAACAACCCAGATATTAAAATATTTTTTCAAAAAACCACTGCCGGAACTTGCTACGACCGACAGATGGTTCTTAATTTCAAACTATAAAGTGTTTTTTTCAGTCAAAATTTTTTTCAGAGAAGTGTAAAAGTTTTTAATCGTTCACATTGCTCTGATTTTTTGATGCAAAATTCGTTTTTTTTTTTTTCGGAAACCTATCCGATTTATAAGTCTGCAATTTTATTTATTCAATATAATGACGAAGGTTAAAAACCTCACTGTTAAAATTAAGAAAAAAATATGTTGTTATTATTCCTTCTAACTAGTGCCGTGCAGCATGCATTTAAAAGACCTTAGTTCCTACAGGCATATATGTAGTTAAAATTATTAAATTATTATTTTTAATTTTTTTTTTTAAATTTAGGTATAAAATAAATAAATAAAAATTGATTATATAAAAATTTTTTAACATCAGAAAGCACAGAAAAGATCCGAAAAGTACAAGTTTTTGTGTTTCATGAAAAAAATCTCGCCCCAACTTGTTACAATCTGTCATCTGTCTTGTTCAGAACAGAAAAGCTCACATTGTTCTGCTCCTACTTTTGGGGTACAGCAAGTGAGTGAAAAGTGTCAATGTCATCTGCTTGTTTGATTGTGATAAAACAAAGAGAAAATAAGATTTTAAAAAGTGAATTTCTTAATAATTTTTGATTAATAACAAAAAAAAAAAAAAAAATTACGGGAGTATTAAAAGTGCTAGTAAATCATTTATTTTATTAAAAAAAACTTTTCAAGAAATGATTTTTGAATACAAAATTTTGCAACTGATATAGACAACTGTCAATTTTTTTAATTACCAAGTTGAACTTTTCTGTTCTTTCTTGTTCTGACAGTATTTACAAACTTGTGCTGCTCTTTTCTGTGCTAGATTTTTTTCATTAAACAGACCTTTAGTTTCATGTGTCAAAAAAAAAAAATTTCTTTTTTATAAATCAAAACAAAAAAACTGTATAGTTAAATAACGATATTAAAATTTCTTTTCTTTCATTCATTGCTAGGTAAACAAGAAAAACAATTATTAAAAAAGGAACTTTCACAGTACCAGTTAGTTTCCACTGGATCAGTGGAAAGATGCGAGGTAATTAAAGAACTTCCTGAAGGGATGGTATTTTTGACAGAAATGTCAACAAATTGTTTTGAAAATTAATATGTTTTTGGATGCTTTACTACTCGTAGACCATAACTACCAAAATCCAAAATTTAAACCCAAAGAGACAACATAATGAGATATCAATGGCTCAATTATTTTTATGTCAGCACTCTTTTCACTATAATTTAATAAATAATAAATAACTAGGTTCATAAATTGAAAATTTAGTTTTGTGGTTTCACACTAAAAGTACCTACCTATATGTATATAAAACAAAAAAAAAATGTTTTGCGTTTTGCATTAATCGGACACAAAAAACTAATAATCTTTATAACACATAATTCAAAGTTACAAAAACAAAAAAAAAATTATTGATTATTATGAAAATAGAAAACAAAACTATTAGCCCCAAAGCGGAATTACGTTTATGCCAAATTATCATCAATTCAGTGACAGCAATTATTTATACATCAATCCTCAGGCTAAAGAGGCTTGTCATCTCTAAATACTCTTAGCTCGCACACACGAAACTATTTTCGTCTAGACTCTGTCTAGGGTCCCATATTGATTGAAGGTACGTGTATTTCCGCTTCATGTATCTCATGTGTGCCTTTATAGATTGCCCATTGATTTGTCTAAAAACAACCTTCATGTATCAACAACACTTCAGATAGTTTTTTTGTTTTTTGATCAGCCTCTCTTCAAGTTGCCAAGAAGAGTGATGTATTTTGAGTTTTGACCATCACTACTTGAGCTATTTTAAAGAGTTTTTGCCTATCAAGATTTTAGTGAGGGTGGGGGCTTAGTATTATGATTTGGCGAAGAAACTTTGTTTAATGAAAATGATGTGCTAAATGGATAAACGGTTATAATTTTTTTCGCGATATAAATACCAGTGATTTGAATTAACAAATCATTCTCAACTGGGGCTTGCTTGCGGGTTATAGCTTTTAGTTGAATTTGCAAAATGGTAAATTAGATATAATTTGTGGGATAATTGATTATTTTTTTAAACGATTTTTTGTTTACAGAGAACAATCGTATTAGTCTGTTTGTTTGCGGTGGCAGCAACTGCTGCGGTTTTGCCTGAAGCAAGTTATTTGCCCCCTGCGGAGAAGCTTTCCAGTGAATATCTTCCACCATCGGAGGAATTAGCAGAAGTGAAAGAAGCTTTAGAAGAGACTTTAGACTCTGCTGCTCTAGCAGATGATGGATACCGTTACAAGACTATCCGTAAACTGAAATACCGTGTACGTCGTGATGTCTCAGAACTAGTTGCTCCCGAATATTTGCCACCAGCAGAAGAAGTCGCCGAAGTGAAAGAAGCTGTCGAAACCACTGAAGCCCCCGAAGAATCTGCCGTTCTTGCCGATGATGGATACCGTTACAAGACTATCCGTAAACTGAAATACCGTGTACGTCGTGATGTCTCAGAACTTGTTGCTCCTGAATATTTGCCACCAGCAGAAGAAGTCGCCGAAGTGAAAGAAGCTGTCGAAACCACTGAAGCCCCCGAAGAATCTGCCGTTCTTGCCGATGATGGATACCGTTACAAGACTATCCGTAAACTGAAATACCGTGTACGTCGTGATGTCTCAGAACTAGTTGCTCCCGAATACTTGCCACCAGCAGAAGAAGTCGCCGAAGTGAAAGAAGCTATTGAAACCACTGAAGCCCCTGTAGATACTGCCGTTCTTGCTGATGATGGATACCGTTACAAGACGATCCGTAAGTTGAAATACCGTCAACGTCGTGATGTCTCAGAACTTGTTGCTCCCGAATACTTGCCACCAAGTGAGGAGATCGCTGTTAAAGAAGCTGTAGAAACTACTGAGGCCCCTGAAGAATCTGCCGTTCTTGCTGATGATGGATACCGTTACAAGACCATCCGTAAACTGAAATACCGTCATCGTCGTGATGTTTCAGAACTTGTTGCTCCCGAATATTTGCCACCAGCAGAAGAAGTCGCTGAAGTTAAAGAAGCTATCGAAACCACTGAAGCCCCCGAAGAATCTGCCGTTCTTGCCGATGATGGATACCGTTACAAGACCATCCGTAAATTGAAATATCGTGTACGTCGTGATGTCTCAGAACTAGTTGCTCCCGAATACTTGCCACCAGCAGAAGATGTCGCTGAAGTTAAAGAAGCTATCGAAGCCACTGAAACCCCTGAAGATTCTGCGGTTCTTGCCGATGATGGATACCGTTACAAGACCATCCGTAAATTGAAATACCGTCAGCGTCGTGACGTCTCAGAACTTGTTGCTCCCGAATATTTGCCACCAGCAGAGGAAGTCGCTGAAGTTAAAGAAGCTATCGAAACCACTGAAGCCCCCGAAGAATCTGCCGTTCTTGCCGATGATGGATACCGTTACAAGACCATCCGTAAATTGAAATATCGTCAGCGTCGTGACGTCTCAGAACTTGTTGCTCCCGAATATTTGCCACCAGCAGAAGATGTCGCTGAAGTTAAAGAAGCTATCGAAGCCACTGAAACCCCTGAAGATTCTGCGGTTCTTGCCGATGATGGATACCGTTACAAGACCATCCGTAAATTGAAATACCGTCAGCGTCGTGACGTCTCAGAACTTGTTGCTCCCGAATATTTGCCACCAGCAGAAGAAGTCGCTGAAGTGAAAGAAGCTATCGAAACCACAGAAGCCCCTGAAGAATCTGGCGTTCTTGCGGATGATGGATACCGTTACAAGACCATTCGTAAGTTGAAATACCGTGTACGTCGTGACGTCTCAGAACTTGTTGCTCCCGAATACTTGCCACCAGCAGAAGAAGTCGCTGAAGTTAAAGAAGCTATCGAAACCACAGAAGCCCCTGAAGAATCTGGCGTTCTTGCTGATGATGGATACCGTTACAAGACCATTCGTAAGTTGAAATACCGTCAACGTCGTGACGTCTCAGAACTTGTTGCTCCCGAATATTTGCCACCAGCAGAAGAAGTTGCTGAAGTTAAAGAAGCTATCGAAACCACAGAAGCCCCAGAAGAATCTGCTGTTCTTGCTGATGATGGATACCGTTACAAGACCATCCGTAAATTGAAATACCGTCAACGTCGTGACGTCTCAGAACTTGTTGCTCCCGAATACTTGCCACCAACTGAGGAAGTCGCTGAAGTTAAGGAAGCTATCGAAACCACAGAAGCACCCGAAAATTCTGCCGTTCTTGCCGATGATGGATACCGTTACAAGACCGTCCGTAAATTGAAATACCGTCAACGCCGTGATGTCTCAGAACTTGTTGCTCCCGAATACTTGCCACCAGCAGAAGAAGTCGCTGAAATTAAGGAAGCTATCGAGACCAATGAAGCCCCTGAAGAATCTGCCGTTCTTGCCGATGATGGAAACCGTTACAAGACCATTCGTAAGTTGAAATACCGTCAACGTCGTGACGTCTCAGAACTTGTTGCTCCTGAATACTTGCCACCAACTGAGGAAGTCGCTGAAGTTGAAGAAGCTGTTGAAACTACTGAAGCACCCGAAGAATCCGCGGTTCTTGCTGATGATGGATACCGTTACAAAACCATCCGCAAATTGAAATACCGTCAACGTCGTGATGTGTCCGTAATCGCCAACGAATATCTTCCTCCTGTAGAAGAAGTCTCTTCTGAGTACATCCCACCTTCAGAAGTCAAAGAAGCCTCTGAAGGTCCTGAAGAATCCGCTGCACTTGCTGATGATGGGTACCGTTACAAAACCATCCGTAAATTGAAATACCGTCAACGCCGTGATGTCTCAGAGATTATTGCTCCCGAATACCTGCCACCAGTTGAGAAATCTGCCTCAGAGTACTTACCACCATGTGAGGAAGTAGCTGAGGTTACCGAAATCCCTGCTGAGCAATCTGCGGTACTAGCCGATGATGGATATCGTTATAAAACCGTTAAAAGAATAAGATATAGGCAATAGATCTAATCCTTTTAAGACCGCATAAAACCTCATCCGCACTATTTAAAACCATGCACGAAGTACAACTTGAAATAAATTAAGATCACAGATAAAATTCTTGTTGTTTGGTTTTTTTTAACAATTACTGGTCAAATAACCAGAAAACTGTTTATTTTAAAAATTTTTCTTCTCAGCTGTTATATGATTCCTATTTCAACATTGCATTTGAAGTTAATAGCTCAGAAACTATACACCAATTATAAGTTGGTCTCTGCGGAAGATATAAATGTGTTTTAGACTGCTTTTATAATTTTAACAAAATAAATCAACATCAATCATTTGCCTTTCATATGTAGTTCAACAAAAATCACAATAAAACCGAAGCAGTTAATGAAGGAATTTTTTTTGGCAATTATAACTTACAGGAAATATCAGTAGGTATTTGAACAACAAACAACCACATGTTATTTTTAGAATTCAAAGCCAAATTATTTCAACCTATCATTCATCCCAATCAAATGAATCATTAGAAAATTCCTCAATATCCTTTTTGTGATGTGAAATGCAACAATATCCAGGTACCTTCATATCAAATTTGGCAACATAGCTCATTCATTTCACAAAAATATTTATACACCGTGCATGAGGCTGAATATATCGTTGCGCTTGACTACAAATGCTTGCCAATCGATGAGCCGACAGGAGGCAAGGCAATATATATTCCGCTAGCGAAAAGTATTGAACTGAAACATCATCATTTATACCGGCGAGATACAAGGATATTCTCTCTCTTGTTTTGCCTGATGTGAACCTCGAGACTAGACCACTTTTGCCTTTTACCTCTATCGAATAATTTTAAATATTTCATATTATATACACACGCGATAGTTATACCTAATAGAAAAGAAAAAAGAAATAGCGAAAAAAAAAATTAACCGAGCAAAAAATTCCATTCAACCAACCTACACCTCTGTTTTCCGCTCTCGCTCATATAGTGTCAAGCCTTATAAATTTCCTTCTATAAAGAATATCAAATAAATTGCATCTAAGCGAGAGTATAAAGCGCTTCTATAGGCCTTCTATAGACAATGATACAATACATCGCACATACATGCATATACGGAACAGACGGTCCAGCCGGAATAACTCAACAAGATCGAAATGGGGGAGACATAAAAAAAGACTGCCATGAGAGTGGAAAAAATAAAATGTCCCGAGAATAAAATAAATGCCAATAACTAGGCATACTGGCTGGCCCCTCTCAGGCCGGCAACAGGAAAGGTATTGTTGCATGATACCTACACTAGCACAAAGGCTCATTTCATAAAAAGAAATGCCGGTGTGTCTGGGTATTCTTAAAACTCACCTGCATGTTTGTTGCTTGGGATAAGGTTATGGTTGCCAGACTACAGTTTCAAAATGAAAATATAAATGTATCAATATCAGTATCAGTATCAGTATCAATTTTAGTATCAGTATCAGTATCAGTATCAGTATCAGTATCAGTATCAGTATCAGTATCAGTACCAGTATCAGTATCAGTATCAGTATCAGTATCAGTATCAGTATCAGTATCAGTATCAGTATCAGTATCAGTATCAGTATCATTATCAGTATCAGTATCAGTATCAGTATCAGTGATTTTTTTAATATTATTCCGGAATTTCAAAAGATTTTCACCAAATATAAGACATCTGGCAACCATTCAGGAAAAAACCATCATAAAGGATGCGCTGGTCAATAGATAAACACAACCGAGACACACACAATCACCTTTCTGTTTTGAAATACAAAAAAGAAAAACAACATATGTATGTTCGAGATGCAGGAGAGTTTGTGGGACTTGGGGGCTACAAAAAAGGATATTTAAGCATCGTTCTATAAAATAAATTAACCTGTGTGAAACGTTATGCTTTGGTGAATCGATTGAATTCCCCGGATACTGGTTCTCTCCCAGCTTATGTTTATACGTCTATGGAATGACCCTTACATTCAATTTTATAGCTACACATTCAAGTACGGGGAATACGGTATTAGAGGCTTTCGGACATCCTTTTTCCCTTATTCCATCTCCTCTTGTCATCGAACTAACAATATAAGTTTTAGAGAAAGAAGAGAACGTGTGGTGTAGGTGTTGTGTTGAGTTGAGTTGAGTCTTTCGTTCGTCCGTTCTGTTTGTCGGTTTGTTTGTCCTGTGTCCATGGCTTCAAAAAAGGATTAAATACTCTCTCTCCTTCCGGTATATATAAAATGTTGGTGTGTTGTATACACAATGCTAGTACTGAGGTGTTAGCTAGCTCTTCTCCCGTATTTGGTCGCCATGTCCCAAGTCCATAGGGTCGGGTCGAGGTATTTAATTTTTGCATCGATAAAGTATTAAGTTGTTCATAAATATTATAGCAGACTATTGCTTGCGTCTAGTCTGTGGGTGATGGTTTGTATATTGGTCCCAAAGAACGATATAAATATGTATGATCCTACTTTTAACTCAAAGCTTGCTGCTTACTGACGCATACACACTCCGTCAGGTGGGCGACTATAAAATAATATTTCGATCAGTGTGCTGTTGGTCCTTGTGTATGTTGATGGGTATAAAGGATACCTTATCTAAACCATCTATAACCCATTTGAAACGTTTGAAAGTTTATTTGAAAATTTATTATGTATGCACAATAAATGTGTGCTGGTGTAGGTTTCTCAGTATAGTGGACATGAAACAAAAAAAAAAAAAAAGATCCAAGTTTTTTTCGTGTTATTTCTACAAAAAAAAAAGTAAAAGAAATGAACATGAAGTTGAACATGACAATTCCAGGAGTTATCTTGTAATAAATTTATCGTTTAAGAAATTATGGTTGTTTTTTGTCTCCTTTGGCAAAAAAAAACTTTATTGCTTCGGGCGTATGAATATTTTATTGAATCAATAAAAAAGTTTTATTTATATTCTTTTTGGCTGCAAGTATTGAAATATTGTTTTTATATACCTAATAACTGTCACAAGAAGTAGAAAGTAGGAGACAGTTGAATGAGAAGGTGTTCAAAAAAGACGGAAAAGATAGTTCTCGATTAAAACTATGAATGGGTCCATTTAAAAAGTTCTTTAATAAAATATTCAAAAAGGTCAAAGAGTGATGCTACAATTTTTTTTGTTGTCCAAATTGAGGATCAAAGCTATTTTTTATTATTTTTAAAACTCTTTTGATCCATTTCAAATTTTTATAGGAGTGATTATTGATATAATTAATCGATTGGACTCTCAAGTTGGACACCATTTTAAATTGGGAATTTAAAGGTTGTGACTTGCAATCTCTCTGTCATTTTTGGTCGTTGGTTTATTGGTGGTTTGGCGCTGGTTCGGTAGAGTTCCATTTTTAATTGGGGCTCTTCAAACTTTTCCGCTAAGGCTTTGTCATCGGTGAATGTGAAGTTACCGTTAATGGATGTGCTTGCTTGTTGGTGTCGGTAATGAAGGTTTTTCCTGATGAAGGTTTTGATTTTCCGAAATAGGTAAGTTTGGTACTGGTTTGATAGCCCTGGGCCCTATTTCACCAATTTACAAATTTGTAATTACAAGTAATTTCCACAATATTTGTGAAAAAAAAAAAACGATAAATTTTGTTTCACAAGTTTCTTGTGATCACAAAATTGTACTTGTAAACTACAATTTTAAATTTGTGAAAAAAAACCATTTTCTGTTTTACCGAAACTTGTATTTTACAAGTAACAAATTTGTGAGCTTTCAAGTTTCTTGTTGGTATCTGTTTCACCAAACAAAAAAAATTACAAGTTTCTATTTATTTGTGAAAATTTTCTACAAGAGTCAAGACGTATGTCATTTTTGATACAAAATTGTAAAAATCGTGTCTTGAGTTTTTAAAGTGTTTAAAATGACTTCACGTCGAAGGCCTATATTTTTTTTAGAAAGGCTGTTTAGGTATATATTATTTTTATTCAGGGTTGTAAAAATATCAATTAAAAAAAAAATACATTTAAAATTTAAAAAGAAAGAATAAGTTAGTTACAAAATATTTGTTGCAATTGAAAACAAAATTGCATTATATAAAATTTGTATTGCAATTGAAAATTTTGTTTGCATAAGAAAAAAATATTTATTTAATATATGTTATTATACTATATTATTCATTAAAAAAAATGTAATTGAAGCTGAAAAATATTTGCAATGAAAATAAAATTTTTGTTGCAAATAAAAATATTTTGCATACAAAAAAATGTATTGCAAATAAAAATTTTCTGCATTGAAAAAAAAAAAATATCAATGCAAAATATGTGCATTAAATTCGACGAATGTTAAGAAATAATGCACTTATTTTGTATTTATTTTTTTTTTTTTTTTTTCAATACAGACAAATTTTTATTTGCGTTATCATTTTTTTGCAAGATGTTTTTAGTTGCAAACATTTTTTTTTTCTAATGCAAATTTTTTTCAGTTTCAATAAATATTTTTTATTAATACAATTTTTCTATTTTTTATTTGAATAAGGTTGGCATATTTGTAGTCCTTCATTTCTTAGGTATATTATTTTATTAATTTTCCTCAGTGTCAGTATTTAGAATTTTGTTTGGCATTTAAAAAATTTTCTTATTTGATCAAACTAAAAAGATATCACAGAATTAGTTATTTAACAATTTTTCGTTTAAAATAGGGTTGCCACATACAAGCTCCAGTTTTAAAAGTGGCAATCCCATTTTTTTTTGTATATATTCTATATCAAGTTATCTTTCATTTGAAAACAATTTTAACCTCTATCTAAATGAGTAAATTAACTCGACAGTCACCGCCAAGACTATAAAGAGCTTTACAAGTTAGTAAGAAAAACTTGTTCTTTACAAGAAAAAAATATTATTGGTGAAACCGTAATTCTACAAATTTGTGGCTTTTAAAAGTTAGTTGTAATGTTTTTTTCAATAATCACAAATTTGTGAATTACTTATTTGTACTTTGTGAAACAGAATTCCATTGTACAAATTTGTACCTACTTGTGATCTACAAGTTACAAATTTGTGCTTTTAACTTGTAGTTGGTGAAATAGGGTACCTACTGGTAGAAAATGCCATTGAAGTGTTTCACAGAGATCCAGGTCCTAAACATAATTTTAACATAGGCTTTCAATGTGGTGCGGCTCTCAAGCAGCCGTATGGCGGTGGCGGTTTAGTTCCATTTTACTCGAGTGGTTGTTATTTTTGTTGATTCTAGTTCTACCGAGAAGTGGGTTAAAACAAATGTGTTAAAAATAACGTAGTCTTGGTTAAAAACTACTTAGTTCTCGTTGCTAAAATCAACGTAGTCGTATCGGTTAAGTTAAATTGTTTAAAGTTACCATTTTAGAAGGTTATTTTAACCCATCAATTTGTTTATATTGATTAAGAAACTCGGTTAAAATTTGAGATTTTAGTAAAATTAAACAATTTTGAATAACCGAGTCGATTCGTGTAATTTTAAACGGGGTTAGTTTGCAGGTGCTATATTAGCAATCTTCTCTGTTAATTTTACACGAGTTTTACTTTGTTTTTAACCGATTATTTTTCTGCGTGTATCATTAAAAGCGATTGCTTAATAGTTTGTTATAGTAGTCTATTCATCGTTGTGTAATATAACGCCCTCTGGAGGCAAAATCATAAACTTATTCTTTTATTTGTATTTAAAGGATTTTGGAAAACTTTCAATATCCTACACGGAGAACAAAATGTCACCTTAAAATAAGATGATGCGCACATTAAATTTCACCACCTTAAAATAAGGTAATATCCGCTTAAAACAAGGTGATTCCACTTAAACTCAGTTAAATTTAATGTGAACTTCATTTTATTTTAATGTGAATGTTCATCTTAAAAATACCGACAAAAAATAAAAATTTTAAAATTATATTCACACTTTAGCTTTACTTGCAGTTTATTATTTCTAACAGTGAGATAAGGCAATCGAATAGTAACGCAACAGTTGTAGGTTTGATCCCCGGTTGCGCATTCAAGAAATTAATGTGACTTGTCACCTTAATTTAAGGTGAAAGGCATCTTAGCAAAAAAAACATTCTATCCTTCATCCTTCCAAAAAAAAAAAAACTGCTGTAGACCTAACATCCTAAGTCTTCACAAAATGTGTAACAGTAGATTTTTGAAAGTACTTTGTCAAACTTAACATTTCCATTCCCTTTCTGAGTGTTCATCATTGTTAAAGATTAACAAAAGCACTCAAATCCATCACACGCACTTAAACCTAATTATAAAATTGCATCGCAATACCAAAACACTCTTTCGCCACTCTTATCATTATAAATTTTTTTTTTATTTTTGCAATTTCGCAAATATCTGCGCATAACAAACAAATCAATAATATTTTTGAAATTATTTGCGAATAATGTGATTGATTGATTCCCCACCATTAACCCGGACCGGATTCGAATTGGATCCCTGTGGTGTTACAAATTTCGTTTGGTTTTATTAAGCTATACAACAGGAGGTGGTATTGGCACCTCCTCTTTTTGTCCTGCGAGCCTGAGATTGATGTATGTAGTACAAATGTACGAACATGTGTATAGAATGCAGAAAAACACAAACCAAAAGGAAATTAATTTCACAAATCAAGAGAGAGGAGGAGCAGGCAATATATAAATGAATGAGTTAAAAACACTAAATAAAGGTCCTGTGTGATGTTGGCTTGGGTCTGGATCTGATCTGAGCTATAAAAGCCATAAAAACACTCTGCATCAGTTAAGTTATATAAATTTAGTTGTAGCTACATTGAAAAAGGACCATAAGAACCCAGCACGAGGCCAATCCATCTCATTGCAGGATTATTTATGTGAGATTGGCAAATATTTAAGCTAAATTGTTTAGTATCATGCAGGACATTATTATAATCAACTTCATTTGATGGCGGGAACAACATTATAATCGAGTGAGTGGCTTGATGTGTATAGACTGTTTGGACTATTGTAGAGTGTCAAAATGAAAGGTTTGTATAAAGTATCGGAGGACTGAGAGAAGGTATTATCCTGGCTGGAGGAGAGTATTAGTAGTGGAAATTATGTTCATCAGGTTAAACAATAATAAAGTTGTGTAGATCAGAGTCGGGATATAATCGGAAATTACCAGCGATAAAATGAATAATATTCAATGGAATTTGCAATTAGTCATTGTGTTAACATGGCAGAGCATAAAAGCCGGATTGTTGTTGGATTCTGATGGTCAACAGCGGCGGCCGCCCGCCGCCAAATAGGGACCTATTGTAATCATCATTGTCGCGTCTGTCGTCATCAGTCTCGGTATAGGGATGAATGTTTGAACAATGGAGAAATCATTTTAATACACGCGTCGCCATATATAAAGTGTGTTTAGTGTGACGAAAGCCTTTTGTTTCATACAAAGCTGATTTATTATCGAAGCCATTATATAATATGACATTTTGTATTCTTTTTCAATTTGAGCACAAATTTGAATAGACTCTGATGATCTGCGGAGCATGTAAGTCAATAGGATTTAAATTTTGTAGATGGAAAATCATGAATTGATTAAATGATACTAAATAAAATGGTGAACGAAGAGACTTTAAGGAGCGAATTCAGACAACGGAATAGTTGATATTATTGTTTTTTACATATTTTAGCCTACAAATGGTTGAAGTTATTTCATAAGTTTTTGGTTTTTGAAAGTTTTTGAAGTCAACCGAGGTATGTGAATATGACGAGAATCCTGCTTCTTGAAATATATCTCAATAAGGATTCAACTTTCGTTATATACAACCCTGTTTTGCAATTACAATGCTATAAGTAATAACTAACAGTGTAACAAAACCCGTGCGTTGTTGGTAATGGATTAAGGGGTTATATCTAATTGTAAGTGGATTTTTTATGAAGACGCATTTAATTATATAAACATAAGAAATACATGTACATGTACATATGTGCTCTTGATTATGAAAGTGGACTAAGTCACTTTTTGCATTGGTTAAAGAAAAACTGAAATACAGTGGACTCTCGCTAACTTAAACATACGATAACTTGAACAATCCAATAACTTGAACATGCTATTTTTTTGAACTTTTTTATTGCTGATTCTATAAGTTGAACAATTAAAATATTTGAAGCTCTATAACTTGAATAAATAAATTGTTTTTCAACAGAAATTTGAATTTCCTCAATAAAGGTTACTACGTTTGTAATTTTGGTTTGCGTCATTTACATTAATTTATTAATAACAAATTGAATTCATACAAAACGAAGACTTTTTTATATGTTCCAGTCACTTAAACAATCCAATAACTTGAACAAGCTTGGTTTCGTATGTGTTCAAGTTAGCGAGATTCCACTGTAATAATTTTCTTATAACTTTTTAACTGTTTTTCTTTTATGAAATCACTGAAGGAGCAATAAAGAAATTAATTTTTTGCAATTTCGCTTTCAAAAAAACTTTAAATAATAATTATTTTTAGGCTAGATTTGATGGCATTTTTAGGAGTGACTTAGTGACTTAATGTATTTAAAGAATTCGGTGTGTATTTAAAAAAAATATTGGGTTCCGTTATTTTTGTAGTAGATCTCCTAGACTACCTCCAAAAAAAAGTGTCTGGCGGTGAGCAGGATATCTCTGATCCAAATCACCTTAAATTAAAAAAACCAAAAGATTAATTTCCAGGATAGAGGAATACAGGTAATGAACGAAGGAATAGTCAAAACTTTGATTTTTGACAAAATGGCGGCTTCCCAAAGAAAAAAATGTTTTTTTTTTACGAAAATTTACAATTTAAAGTGGCTTACAAAATCGAATTATTGTCAAAAACCTTATTCCTTCTTTCATTACCTGACAAAAGTATCTAAGAAAATTGTGTAAAAATTACAAGCCGATTACTCCAGCCGTTTCGGAGAAATTTTTCTCACCGACTTTGAAAACACAATTTCGAGAAAAACGCGTTTAAAAATTTTGGGAACGATGTAAACTTAGTTATAAAGCCTTCACAAATACGTATTTTCTCGGAAACGAATTGCTGTATCAATGTGAAATTCTTTTATACATATTCATGTAGGTACATTCAAAATATGCAAAAAAGTTTATTTATTTTTTTTTTTCAAAATTACAACAATTTAAAATCCCTTAAAATATACTTTTAAAAATTGTTGGAGGAGGCGGTTTGAAAAAAAAAAGTTTTTTATACGGATGTCCGAAATTTCCGAAAAATAAAAGTACATACATAAATATAAAGCTATGTATGAAAATTAAAAAAAAAAATTCAAAAATTCAATTTAATTTCAATTTCAAAAAATGGACTTTTCAAAAAATTTTGATTGAATTTTTGAAAAATACAAAAATTAATTTTTTGAAAATTTTAATTAATTTTAACATTAGGTACCTAAATGTTTTTTAGATTTTTTTTTGCTGAGATTAGTTAAGTTGTTGTTAACGTGGAAGTCAGAAATAAAAACTCATCTGTGCGTCTTCCTCAATCTCAAGCTGCAGAATTTGTTCGACTTTCTCGTAACAAATACGACCGTTTTCAATGAACATTTTTGCACGAAAATATATTAATAATTAAAATGTTACTAAGAAAAATTAAAAAAAAATAATTTACAGATTAAAAAAATCAATTTTTTACGAACAATTTAATTTTATCGAAATTATGCAATTTGTAATTATGTGTTGATTAATATTTCCTTTTCAATGGCATAGATTTTTTTTTTGAAAAGTATTTCAAAATTTTTACATAATAATCATTTTTATCAATTAATCAAAACCAACTTCCATGGATCAAAACTGGGTTTTATGGTTTTTCTCATAGTTTCTATAGCAAGAACTGAACGAAATGGGACCACACTGCATGCACCAGCTTTCCAATACAACTCTCAGTCAAAAGTTATGAGGTAACAAACATAAAAAAACAAAAAAAAATTTTTGTTATTCGAAAAATTAAAGGCATTCCTACTTTGTTTGGAGGTGAAACCATTGATAGAGATGTTTTTTAACTAAGAATAAATTTTATAACATTTTGTATGTATTTTTTTTTTCTTCAAAAAATTATTTGTAATGATTTTTTTTTAATCTTAAGCGACTTTTAACATGAGAGCATTTTATTCGTCGTGTATTTTATTTTAACTTGTAACACTTGAATCAACATTTAATTTATTTATTTTTTTTCAAATACAAAAGTAGCATGGGTGGTAACCATAAAACCAACATTTTATATAAAAGAACTATTGTGGCAACCATACAAAAGTTTAAATTCAGCTGTGTATCCCACAGCCAAAAAAGTATAAAAGCCGAGCTTATTGGCATACAAAGTCATTCTTGTTTGGTGCTTCGCTGTCAATGGTCGGGTTTATTCCACTATTGTTTGAAAAACACCACACTGGAAGCTTGAGTTATTATAAATTAATTGCACACACGTCGGACGGGTTCTCCTCCGCCTTGTTTAGTAGCTGCCTTTGTTTTTTTCTTTGAACAGTCGGGTAATAACCACTGTTATTTAAATTTTTTTTTTCTTAATATTATTATTTTCTTTTCTTTGCTTAATTTTTGAATTGTAATTTTTTTTCTTTGAACAGTCGGGTAATAACCACTGTTATTTAATTTTTTTTTCTTAATATTATTATTTTCTTTTCTTTGCTTAATTTTTGAATTGTAATTATTTCTTTGAATAAATTTTTTTTAATTGAATATTGTTAATTTTTTACATTCAAAAACACGATATTTTATTTAATTTTTTTTTTTGACATTTGTTTTGTTGCCTGTTCAGCGTCTGTGGGAAGTTTTCTCGAACGACACAGGAGGCGGCAGAGAACCAAACAAAGCGGCGTTATATGTTATTTGAAGACAGATTTTATTTGTAACCTGTAAGATTTGGACCCCACTGAACCTACAACCCTGTGAGTTGATATCTCCCGCTACAATTGGCGCCCAACTAATTGGAAGGTCTACCTACAAAAATCAAAGAAAAATCAGTTGAAAATGGCTACTTTCACCGATAGACAGCTTCAGACTTTTATCGAAGCAATGAAAACATCAACAATCATCAAAGGAAGTTTTAGCCACTGCACGGCTCGCTTCAAAGGTGTAAGAGATGCTAGTATCGTTGAAGGCTTCATCGCAACAATCACTGTTTACAAAGATGTCGAACGAATATCTGATGACGATGCAATTGCAGGATTTCCTTTACTGCTGGAAGAGGGTGCAAGCGTCTGGTGGCAAGGTGTCAAAGACGAGGCGTTCACTTTTAATGATATCGTATCAATGCTGCGTAATGCATACGCTCCATCCAAACCCAACTTTCGCATATATATGGAAATCTTCGAAAAAAAGCAAAAAGCAACTGAAACAACCGATGAGTTTGTTTGTGAAAAACGAGCACTTTTTTCAAAGCTCAAAGACACAAAGCTAAAGGAGAAATGGATGGTGGATATGGTGTTTTCACTAATGCACATTCGCATACGAGATAGTATCTCAACCGATAGCATCAAAAATTTCTCAGAATTACTGACCAAGGCTCGTGCTGTGGAAACATCTTTAGAAGAAAAGAGCAATCTGAAAGTAGTTAAAACAGAAGCTGCACCAATAAAAATCCGATGTAGTTTTTGCAAGCATGCTGGCCATACAGTGAGTGAATGTCGAAAGAAGGAAAAATACGATGCTAAAAAGAACCCCAACACATCCACAAATGACACCCAACTAACCGAAACGAAGATCCATTGCTATAAGTGCAAATTACCTGGAGTAGTGCGATCAACATGCCCTAACTGCAAAGAACTACCAAAAGGCCCATCGACCGTTTCTTTTAATTGTATAAGAACGACAATCGGAACAGAACTGCCTACAATCCCGATAGCAGCACATGGTGAAACAGGTATTGCATATTTAGATACAGCGGCACGAACAAACGTTTGTGGAAGAGAACTTTGCATTCATCTCGTGAAAAACGGTACCAAATTCACCCAAGTTCCAGCCAACGTTACGCTTGCCGACGGTAACACGAATAAGGATGATATTTTTATGGGGGAAACCAATATTATAATTGGAAATCGTTTGAGGCCCATAAAGTTCATCGCTCTACCAAAAGCCGTCGATAATCGAACACTTATTGGAATCGATTTTATGGAAGAAAATGGAATGATCCTTGACCTAGGTCAACGGATGTGGTATTTTGCCGATCAGCCCGCGAAAAAGTTCGATTTCTACGATACAAACCACACCCAGCTTGTAAAAAACAAGACTCCAATCTCAGCCAATGCTATTCAAGGTTTAAATATTGATACTATCTCAGAAAACGAGACAGCTATCAAAGAAGCAAATGCTTTCTTGAATTGGTTTGAAGCCATTGAAGTAGTTTCGCCATTAGCAGCAACTCCTAAGCCAGAAATAAACATTTTCAAAACACCAAATCGAGAAAAACAAGGAACAAGTAATTCAACTCACTCTGCAATGAAACGACAATTCGGAGCAGTGGCGAATGCAAGAAACGAATATTCACCCCACTCCATCCAACACATTTTTAAAGATTCGTTGAGAAATGAAATAACTCCAGAACGAAAGCGTGGGAAAGAGCATTTATTCCCAGCGTTAATACGGACCGAAGAAGAGGTGTATTTTGAACCGATCTTCACCGAAATCCTTGCTTTTGACGTCCAACTACGTGATAATGAGGCTATTGAACTAAATGAAGTACACAAAAATAAGTTAAACGAGCTATTGCTAACTGCAGAATCATTATTCGACCCGCCAATGGAACCAACGCCATACACAGAGCACAAAATCAATACAAATAACCATGAACCTATAGCAACAACACCATACAGACTCTCGCCTATCCGGAAGCAACAACTCAAGGAAGAGATGCATAAACTGCTTGAGGTAGGCATAATTGAGGAAAGTGAATCTCCTTGGGCAGCGCCAGTGGTATTGGTACCTAAAAAGGATAAGGGTGTAAGTGTCTGCATAGATTACAGAAAGCTTAACAGCGTCACTGTCCCTGACAAATATCCCTTACCTAGGATAGACGATTTGCTTCACTCGACTTGGAAAACGAAGTTCATGAGCACACTTGATCTTCAAACGGGTTATTACCAAATACAAATAAACAAAAACGATGTTGAAAAGACGGCATTTATTACACCCTTTGGGCTTTACCAATTCACAAGAATGCCCTTCGGACTTCGAAATGCTCCTGCGACGTTTCAGAGGTTAATGGACAAATTCCGAAAAGGTATTCCTGGAACATCCATCCTCATTTATACTGACGACATAATCATATGCTCAGATAGCTTCGAAGAACATTATGAAGATTTGAAAAAAGTTTTCCAGCATCTAAGAATTTTCAATCTAAAAGTTAAAAGAGAGAAATCGAATTTTTGCTGTCCAAAAGTTGCATATCTTGGGCACATTATAACTTCTCAAGGCATTCAAGTCGATCCGGAAAAAGTATCAGCAATTGCCAATCGACCAGAACCAAGAAATGTTAAACAAATTCTGTCATTCTTGCAAACATGCTCATGGTAAACCTTTGAGCAGTCTCACGAAAAAAGATGCCGTTTGGAAGTGGGATTCAGATGAAAAAACCGCCTTCAACACTTTGAAAACCCTACTAACCTCAGCACCTATACTTCAACAAGCACAGGAAGACCAACCCTTCACGTTAAAAACAGACGCCAGCAATTATGCTCTTGGAGCTGTTCTTTGCCAGGGGGAGAAGGAGAATGAGCATCCGATTGAATACGCATCGAGACTTCTCACCGACGCGGAAAGAAACTATTCAACAACAGAACGCGAAGCCTTAGCCATTGTATGGGCAGTCAACAAATTCCGAGGTTACATAGAAGGTGGTGATATAAACCTCAAAACAGATCACCAACCTCTCAAGTGGCTGATGAGCCTTAAATCACCCTCAGGACGACTTGCTCGATGGGCACTACAGCTCCAGCCTTATAATTTTCAAATTGAATACACTCCTGGAAAATTGAATTGTGTTGCCGATATGCTGTCTAGACCACCTTGCGAAAGCACTAATCATAATGATTCCGAATGCCGCATCTGCAGTTTCCAGATAGACATGCCAACACGAAATGCAAAAGAAATACGTGACGCTCAATTAGAAGATGCCGAGATCAAAACCATCACTGAATCATTTGAAAAGAATGATGAAAATGTGCCTAGATGGACATCCCGAGGATATCTTTTAAATGACGGTATCTTATACAGGTATTCTCCAGAATCTGATGCTGAAAATGCGCAGCTTGTTATCCCTGCCCAGGAACGAGAAGCGATTTTGAAGCATTACCATGATGAAACAACTTCCGGTCATTACGGCGTCGATCGCACGATAGCTCGCATCGCAACTCGCTACTATTGGCCCAGAATGAGGGAAACAATAACAAAATACATTGGGAACTGTCTCGCTTGCCAACGCTATAAACCTAGCAATATGAAACCGTGTGGGTTACTTCAAACTGTATCGAGCAACCAACGTTTCGAAGTTGTAGCAGCTGACCTGTTTGGACCATTGCCAATTACGACTGAAGGGTTCCAATGGATCTTAATAGCCGAAGACCTAGCAAGTAGATGGGTTGAAATGAACCTACAACCCTGTGAGTTGATATCTCCCGCTACAAACTCGATTAGAGCAAAATTGAGAAACTGATGAATATTTAAATACTTCACTTATGATTTATGAATACTGCGTTTCCCCCCTCAATGTGTTCAAAAATGTAAAAAATTTTAACTTTTATATATTTTTTATGTTTCTTCGTAAGCATTTATGACAATGTTCTGTAAATATCAAATAGATTTGAATAGTGCCGTCACAAAAAATTCACCTGACATAAACCGGAAATGAATTTTTTAAATTGGGCTAATAAAAATTTAAATAAATGAATTGCAAGACTGGGCTGCAAGTTCCGCTCTGATGTTAAAAAAAACCTGGAATATCTAAGCTTTGTAAAAATTCATAAATGTTTTTTTTTTTTTTTTTTAATTAAAAATAAAAAAAAACTTAAAAAATATTATAAAATATGGTTTAAAGTTACAAACATTTACAAAAATTTCTTCAAAATCTTCATGTCTGTAAGAAGTAAACATTAATCGACGTACATATATGCAAAAACAAATTTTCAATCCATCCATTTTCAAAAAAATTCTGAACTTTTTTTTAAATCCCAAAATATTTTTATTTTTAATTTAATTTTAATATAAGAATTCCTTCTGACCCGTTTGAGTATCTAATTTTAGTTGTATTTAATATTTCATGCATTTGCAATCAGTTCATAGCAAAAATTATAGTGTGTTTAATAACGTCGGATCCAAAACATTCTTCACCATTAGATATGTCGTCAATAGGCGCCAATAAGCAAAAAGAAAAAACAATTTTTTTTTGTTTGTTTTATGAACCGAGAAAGTACAAATACTCTGATACTTATTAAGTTCCGAAAGTCAATAATATTACAACCAAGACATTTTCTATTGATATACACACACATTATTATTGATATTTTTTTACTGTCTCCAAAATCCGGTCGGGAGCCGAAACAGCTCAAATAGTTCCCGACCCATCTTGCCATCCTTTAACAGAGAGAATCATAATTATGATTCATTCGAATAAGTCAACCGGAACTAATGTCTATAACACGACAGAAACAGAGAGATAGCAAATAATCAACAATAAAATGAAATTGAAACCGATATGAAATATCTTTGTGGACCATATTACATAAATCTATCTACCCTTGGTTTTTACTCTCGCTCTCTGCGAAACAACAACGAGGAAAGGACTAAAGCAAGGACATTCACATTACCATTAGAATTGGGATCAAGACCAATTCAATAGCAACTTTCAACAGTCCATTTGATACATAATCCCCCCTCCGATAATGGTCCTGATGAAGTCCAAATTTTTTTTAGAACGAAACGACAACAACCCACATCCATTGAATCCTTAATATCCTTGTTGAGTGTGTTATAAAGTCGAATAATTCAAATGGGATATAGAAACCCCTCTCCTGAACCTGATGGTTTTCAAAAGTCACAAAGAATTTCCTTTCCATTTTGTTTTATTTTCTATTAATTCTTACGTTATGGGTGATGGTGATGTGATGACGTATGCATCAAGGATCAACCCCACGCAGTTTGAATGGTTATAGTGTTAAGGACAAAACGCATCCGTTTCATTATAATTTGTATTTTTATTGCGGTTTCAACAAAAAATAATCATTCGCACTTTATTATGTCCTTTTTACTCTGTTGAATTTGAACATCGATAGCATAAATTGCTTGAACGTGCTCAAGGCCAGTAAGCATGGAATTATGCATGAATGCGGTCCGAATTCGAGTTCCTGATGATGGGTGTGGACTTGGAACTTCTGGTCATATTTGACAAAAAGACGAACTCGGTAAAAAAATATAATAACTTTCGACCAAGTTTTGAGTTAATTTTGAATTCATTTGGAAAACTTTTATCTGGTCATAAAGTTTTTTTTCTGTATTTTTTTTTTTGTTCGGTTCGAGGTTGGAATTTCATTGAAACCGAAAGGGAACACTAACTGTTCCAAGGAGACTCCATTTTTGAAATATTTAATGATGTGGACTTAATAGATTTTTGAAAGTTGTAAGAGAAAGTTAAAAAGACGCATTATGCATAATATGAGTGATATTATAATATGGTCCTCGTCGTCGTCGTCGGTCGTTCTAGTCCTGGGTATAGTCAAATATCTCTGGCATCATTTTGTCACCGAAATGATGGGGGTTGGAAGTCGTATTATATAGTCTTCTTCTTTTCATTATGTTATTTTTTTTTTTTTTTTTTGATATTTTATTCTGAAGGTTGATTGTTGTGAATATGAAATTAGGCTTGGAGTTGAGATTCTCTTTTATACAAAAAAAAAAAAGATGGAAATAAATGTAAAATGAAAAGAGGGACAAAGGATGTTAATAATTTTTGTTTAGTCATTTGGGCAATCTTATTACAGAGACACTGATATTTTGTTAGAGGGAAGAATGAACAGAACATGGAACTTTTTTGTACAAACATAAAATGGAGATGATGTCACGATGAGATATTATCATTTTATCGCTGTGGAATCTCATTAGATAAACAATAAACAAATTAGATAAACAAGAATTTGTAAAAAAAAAAGAAACAGATATCCCTTAATTTAAAAGACCGCATTAAAATTGTACACAAAAAATTAGTTTTTATTTTGTTTTTGGATATACATTGTCGTTTTAAATAAACATATGAGACCTTCGAAAGAAGAAATAGAAGAATTGGAAGGAGTTTTCGTTGACTTAGACAATTCAAAATATGCATGTAAATTTATTGTGGATTGTAGGACCAGGTTTTCGTCCTTGATGTTTGTGGGTGTGACTACACACTATTGTGTAGTATCAGTTCTCATATTATCTGTCACAAATCTAGAAATCGCAGCTTTGTTTATTTATTCTGAGGCGCTTATACTGTCCGAAGACCGTAGTAAACGTTGAACAGATAAACGAACAAAGGTATTAAACAAAAGAAAATTGAATCACCAACAAAGATGAATGAAAAGACGTTTTGTTGTATTTTCAAATATAAATGTTAACAATTTTATTAATACAATAATTGAGGAATTTAAATTACGTTAAATGAAATGAGTTGGCAACCATAAACGTCGTTGAATTAATTTTATGAAATTATTTAGGCGCTTTGAAGAAAACGTCGTAAATAAAAAATTAAGTAAACGATTAAAGGTTGGCTTACAATCAAAGCCACTCCCCCTGGTGTGATACTTTTTGAGAACGTTAGCGCTAGGCAACCTTTGCTCAATGAAATATCAAACAAGAGTGATTTGTTTTGAATCAAGCTCTGCCTTTTATATGATTTTTGAAATAATTTTGAATCAATGAAATATATGATTACAAACATAAATTATTTTAAAGTGATTAAACAACAAGTATTAATTTAGAATATTGAACATTGAAATGAGAATTATATGAATAACTAGTAAATGGATGTCTTATAGGATGCAGTTTTAAGGCACTAATATTAATAATCAATCTTATTTATTCATCTAAGTTTCTATTTCATCTTCATATGAACGAGACAATTCTCTTTTGGCAAAAGTTGCTTAGAGTTAAGAATACAAAATAATTTTAATTTAATTTTATCATTAATTTTAAAAGTAAAATTTATTTTTACTAGGTAAGAAAGAATCTTTTTAAAAAAAATTCCAAATAAATTGTGTCATTAGATTTTTTGCATAGGTAATACCTAAAGAAAAACAGATTTTGATTTTTTTTGTATCCAAAAATTATTTGTTTACAATTTTTTGTAATTTTTACTAAAACTTTGTTGTACTAATATTTATGTTGAAATCTGTTAAGTCGTTAACGGGAAAAACAATCAATTTCATTTTAAACATATCGCAAGTACCATTCATTCAAGTAAAAATCTGAGTTCCAAGCCCAAATTTATTCACTTTCAATTTTATTTTAAATCGCAATTTAAAATGAGAAGGTTGCCAAATCGCATATAAACTTAAAAATTCCCCCGTTTTGAATGGCCACAAAACTTAAAAGTACGATGAAGTGTTGCCAGAACATTTTCGAGGAATGGAGCCGATTTTGAAAAATCTTGGAGCCAAAAATAGCCGCTTTCAAAAATGGTCTAAAAATACGCAAAAAAAACTTTTGTGGCTCATGCCACATTTTCAAATAACATTTGCTTATCAGACTTCAAGTATAATTATTATTTTTTCTTTTCATTTTGTTGATATATTCTGGTTTTCATGCTCATTTACGGGGGTAAAATTAAATTTTAAATGAAAATTAAATGAATAATGTATGCAAATTGGTTGTCTGTGCACATTTTGCTGTAAAATGCCTTATTTTAAAGGAGCCGTAAATCTCCAAATTCAAAATGAAAAAAGCCAAAATCCGATAAATCGAAATTCAAAATTTTAAGGAGCGAGTTAAAAATTCAAAGAGCCCATTTGGCGATAAATATCCGGCTCTGGTAACAATGCTACGCTGAACAATCTTCAAAAGCTAGAAAGGTAGGTATAGCAATTTGTAAAAATTTTAGTTGCTTAGAAACGAGTTTAAATAAATAAAATTAAAAACTATATCGCACGTTTAGCCTCATGGTTAAAGGGAGAATAAATTTTAGATTTTATATTATGTAAGATTTCATTCGATCCTTCAATAGAAAATACCCTGACATATCATCACCTCCACTTCAGCTCGCTCTCTTTTATCATAGTTTTATAAAAAGCTTTATACAGAAGATTTTTGGGAGCTCTTGACATGCTATATGGGGTTAAATTCTGCGTCGATGCAAACACAAAATCTACAAAATCTAAAGAACGTATTCAGCCATTAGGATTTTTCTAAAGTGAAAAAACATTGGTATGTAATACCAAATGGAAGATGGAGTACAACTTTCAATATTGCCCTGAACCTGTAAAGTTAAAAAGAAACGATTTTCTTAAGAAACAGAAATTAGTAAAAAAAGGTTACTCATACACCGTAGTGACCGTTAAAAATTAAACTTTGAAAATTAACACAAATTTGCCTCAGCTTTCATAAAAACTAAACTAATAATGGTTTATTGGATGTTTTTTGTTCAGTACAGAATTTTTTGTAAACCATTTAAAGAGAAATCTTCAAAGTTGGTCTTGTTAAGGTAATTACAAAAAAAAAAAGCTCTAGACTGATATTCACTTTTCCTAAAAGCTTATTCATATCTTGCTTATTCCTAATACCATAAAAAAAAAACTGAAAAATTGAATACTCCCTAATGTACCGAAGCTAAGTTCATTCTTCTCTACCTCCACAATTCTCTTTAAATGCAACAAGAAGAAAAATATTGTGCTGCAGCATTATCACTGTCGGTTCATTTCGTTAATATTTCATAAACACTTTGTCATTGAAGAAACCCAACCAACCATCTCTACTCTCCCATGTTCCAGTTCTTTTAAAAGAAGTCCATTCGTCGAGAGTGGTCTCGTGTCACCTGCCAGCGGATGCGATTACAATTTCCTGGGTTTCCCACGTTCCAGTACCTTTCAAAATGGCATAAAAGTCCAAAATACAATGCAAGCATATACAATGTTTGACTTGTAATAACTATTTTTTTTCTCTATCTTTCTTTGTATGCAACCGACCACCACCTCGAATACTGTTAAGGTTGCACATATTTTGTTTGCATTTATATCCATCCTCGAACCTTCAGAGAGAGAGTTTTACCCCTCGAACAAGGTAAAAGAATTTGAATTGACTTCGGCACGGTTTCATAGATGTTTACTCTTGGTCCAACAGAATAAGCTTGAAGTTATGCAAACAGCAAGTAGAAAAAAAAGATGAAAAAAAAAGCGAAATAAAGAAATGCTCATAGAGAATGAGAGAAAGATGGATAAAGAGAGTCCTCCTGTGGGAACTGTTGAATAGGGCACCAGGGTAAAAAAGTCCTGTTCCTGGTTATTCTAGTGGCGTTCTTTTCTACAAATAGCTTCAATTATTTATTCATCAAACATCTGTGATGGGATGGAATAACCCGGTAACATGGGTGGGTGTCCAGGATAGTGTACTTGCTAAAAAGTCAAATTGTAGAAAAAAAGTTTAAAAAATACAGCAAACATATTGTTTTGAGGAATTATGTGATACCCTATAAATTGTCTTTCGAGCCTTAGCTCTGAAAAATTAAGAATTCCTTGAAAATTTTAAACAGTTTACCGATTCAGTTGGTTCTAAAACTTGACATTTGGCCAATTTTTCTCATTTTTCTCGTTTTGGTAAAAAAGCGCTACCAACATAATTTACCCTACAACGAAATAAAAGTCACCTGGGACATCAACCCCAGCATACCTCAGGTGGGCTATTTAAAATTCAATGCACAGAATCGGAAACCTGTGTGTGGCGGAATCAACGCTGCAGTTGAAATTCATGAATGAGTTGTAACGGTGATGGCGTGGCACAGTGGCGGTAGTGGGCGGTGGACGGCGGAACTATTGTATAACCAAACAGAATGGCTCAGCTAAAGGCAACGTTAACGGTAGGTAATGGTAACAGAACCAAGTCGCGCTAGTTTTTCTTCTTTATTGCTTTATTCTGTGAGGTGGCTAATAGAGACAGATGGCAAAGACGTTAGCTACCTTCAGCGCACACACAGATCCTAGATCCTGTCTCACGCTTTTTTTTCCTACGATGGAGTCTGGCTACAATATTCAAATTTATAACCCAGTAACAGCAAGCTGTGTGTGTTTGTGTGTGTGTGTGTGGACGAAGAGACGTAAAGTGAAGGTGAAACGAGAACGCATTTCTTGTTCGGTTGGTTTTCTCGGTTTTTGAAAAGCAACCAACCAACCAACATTATGCGTGGTTCGCTGGAAGGAGTACAAAGGATGTTTATCCAACGTGATGTACAATGGTATATGGTAGAGTTGGTGTGGTGATATAGAGAGAAGGTTTTTGTGGTCCCTAGCTCCTTTTTTTTATATAATGTGGGTGGCCTGTCAAATATCATAGAATATACACTGGCATCGTTAGTTACCTTTGAATAAAATATATTCTAACCTAGATGGAGCTGACTGCATCCTTTTTTTTTCGAAGAAAAAAAAAATAAATTTTTTATTCCTTCGTCCTTTTTTTTTTTCTTCCTTTTTCTGTAAGTAATTCTTTTGTGTGAGTGATGGTTGTGGAAGGTATATATTCGTATAGTATAGAAAAGAGAGAAAATGCAGCACTGCAGTGTATTTAAGTCTTTCTGTCCCATGAAATATTGGAATTTTATTTTTTTTTGTTCGATTTTTTTTTTTTACTCCAGAAGAATATAGCTGTAATTTGAATAAAGAAGAATAGTTCAATGTTCAACAGAAACGAGAGGAGCACAAAATCGGGTGAGTAGGTTGGAAAAGGAGAGTATAAATGTAACTATCCGACAACCTCAATGGTATTTTGTTAATAATGGTTGTAAGGGAACTTAATCAATGATGGAAAATAATGTCATTCGATTTTTATGCACTCGTTTGAATTTAAATGTATATATCGTTTTTTTTTTTTTTTGGTAGGGATGGATATGAATATCAGTGGAGAACTTTTTGGGGAAGGAGAAGGATTTATTTATTGACAATATGACAATTAATTTTTTTTAAATTGGAGTTTTCATATTGTTGTTTGGAATTTATTTTTATAATTGAACCATAAAAATTCTACATAATGGGTTTCAAATATGAATATACACAGGGTGTTGCTCAATAAGAAAAGGAGTAAGTGATTCTTGGTTATATTCAAAGAAAACAAATTTTTTACAGAAGGTAACAAGTGAAGTAATTTTCTTCAAAGTTGCTAGTTAGCAGTGGGGAAATTAAAATGTTTTTTATGGCCAAAACTAATGGTACCTGCCCTATAATAGAAATAGAAAAGCTAATTTTTTTCAGAAACAGATCTAACAATTTTAATTCAAATTTTTGTGTGTAGTATTACACATAACAGCCAACTAAAAAACAAATAATTTTTTTACCGTTATTAACGGTTCTTGTCATAGAATGTTTTTTTTTTTTTTTTGGTTTCTGAATATCTTGTACAAGATTAACTTGATTTCAACGAACATTTTTATACAAAAGAGTTTAAGTAAAGGTACATAATATTAAAAGTTTCAAAATTTTTCAAAAAATTAATTTCTTTGATTTAAAAAAAAATATTTTCAATTCTTTTTGAAAAATCAATTTTTTGAAAACGGGTAGGTGAAAAATTTTGTAATTTCATTTTTATGTGTAAAGGTAATATTAAAATTTTTCAAAAAATACATTTTTGGATTTTTAAAAAATATTTCCAATTTTTTTTTTTTTTTGAAAAATCAAATTTTTTGAAAACGTTAAGGTGAAAAATTCAAAAATATTTAATTGGCCTCCGTTGAAATATTACCGTTATAAAATGCTTAAAAACGTCATTTTGGCTGTTTTTGTGGAGGGGAATTCATTATAAACAAATTAGTTACGGTGATTACAAGTACAGAATGATATTCTTCTTTCAAAAACTGATATCTCTTTTATTTATTCAGTTAATAAGAAAAAGAGAAACCACAAGAACCAAAAAATGCTTTTCTAGAGATTTTTGGATCGCTGAACTCGAATCCGCAATCAGAAAAATTCTATTCCCCTCTGTTCTTGAAATATAACCGTTGTAAAAAAATCCTTTTTTTGCAGTTTATAACATTATTATTTCAAGAATTTTTCTGATTGCGGATTCGAGTTCAGCAATCAAAAAACCTATAGTAAAGTATATTTTGGTTCTAGTGGCAAAAAAAATTAATTTGGTTGGCCAGCGCTGTTTCTGAGTCAAAGACCGCTACTTTAATCTTATATATCTCGCGAAGTAAAATAGATATCAGAAAGATTTGAACATTTTTTGAAAGAATAAAACCATATCTTATAGGCACCCTTCGTAATGAATTACTTCACACAAAAATATAACAACGAAAACAGCCAAAATGATGTTTCTTTGGCATTTTCTAATCTAACGCTAATATTTCAAAAACGGAGGCCAATAAAAATGTTCTGACTTCAGATTCGACTTCTGCACATCAATAGAAAAGTTTATTTTGGTTCTTGTGGCAAAATCTTTGTTGACCAGTGTTATTTCTTCAATTTTTTTTGAAAAATGTTAAAAAAAAATTTATTTAAAACTAGGTATAACTCCAGCCTATAACACCCACTAAACTTTAAATTTAAATTCATAATATGTATCGTGAAAAGCCATACACAAATATCTTCATATAAAATAATTAAAATAATTTCTTTCTAACGATTTTCGAATTTTTATTTCTAAAAATTCTTTTTTACATGTACTAGGTAATGGCATGCTTGGTTTTGTGTAAAAGATCATTTAAAACAGTGTTTAGTCAATTATAAAAACAGATTTTATTTTTTTTTCTTCTACTTATGAAATTCTTTAAAAATATCAAATAATCAAGTATCCCTAATTTTATTTAATAAGAAGCTTTAACATTAGAGTAACTTTAACCATAAGAGCAAATACGTGCGACCCCAGTCGTGCATTTCAGTTTTTATTTTATTCAGACATTTGTTTTTAAAACTCTGTTCATTTTTTCTTGCGTCTATTATAATTTTTGGTTTTGAGTCCAATTTTCTTCGAGAAATGTGTGATAAATATAGTAGCTATTTTACTAATTTATTCTTAAAAAAAAAAACAATAATGAAGAAAAAATAAGTTGAAAAATTACCATAAAACCTATATGTTTTATGATATACTTGGGAACAGAGATCAGAAATAAATCTTAACCTTTTGAAAGGTTCCTTAATAACACTTTTAAATAAAGGTCATAAAATAACCTTTATTTTTAAAAAAGAAAAATTTCGGTTAAGGTCTGAGAGAAACCTTTATTTTGTATTTTTTTATGTTTCGGTCAACCAGTTAGATTTATCGCTGAAAGAAAAAAATAAATCTCATCTTCAAATTTATCAATTAGAAAATCCGTGTCCTGAAATATTCGAAATTGCATTGGTTGTGCTTGTCGTCCCAGTGACTCAAACCACAGTGGTACGGAGATTTTCATCTTTACATTTTATTTTATTTCATTTATTTTCAGCGAAAACGGTTAAAGGTTGACATTTTCCATTTATGTATTTTTTTGTAAAAATTTCAACCGATAACCTTTATTTTTAAAAATATATCTCAGAGCTTAACCAAAACCTATTAAGAGTAATGTAGTAACTCTCAGAGAGAAACCAATTCAAAATAAAGGTTGACTTTTATTTCTGGTCTCTGCTTCGGAAAACATGAACCAGGCAAAACCTTTAAGAAAGTTTTTTTTTTGCTTTAGTCTTAAAAGGCACCTAATTTTGTTAAAGATAATTTTGTATTTAAAAAAATTACGAAAAATAATTACAAAGGTATTCTTTGTAAATATTAGAATCGTTTTTTTATTTTATTGCCGGAGATGCCACATTTTTATGAGCACGATTTTTGCTTTTTGAAGTTTGCAAAACTTTGACCAGAAAGTAAAATGTATACCACTGCACAAGGTACTACGTACTGACTCTTACAAAAAAGTGTTTTTGTTTTGTTTGAAGTGAACTTTTTTGGTACCAAAAATAAAATGAAACCCATTTTCGTTCTCATAACCTTTCTAGCCATAATTATCTATTCGTCCGAAACAGTAAAAAAAAATATTCCTATCTTCAATCGCTCTATTATTACTTTAACCAAAAATAAAACACAAAAAGTTATCTGGAAAATTCCAACATCAACTAAACCAACAAAAATGTTAAAGGTATTGTCGTGACCTTTTCCACATACCAACTGACGGTTCACAGAAAATTACCGGTAATTGTTAGCGATTTTGATTAATCATTTGTTATGCTAGTGCATACATTCATACAAACACTTACAAAATTACAATAGTTCCTTGGTATTACGTATGAAATGTTCAAAATAAATGTCCTGGATGACTTAAACTATAATGTTTATGTTTTTTTTTTTGTCATATTATCTCACAGTTTTTTTTGTATATTTTTGATAATAAAAGAATAATTGCTATTCTGAAAGTAGATATACCAAACTAAAGATATATATGCATAATGCGACTCTATACAGCGTATAGCTAATTGTCCAATTAAAATAGGTCAACTGTAATGAGTGTGTTTTTTTTTCTGTCGTTATCCTTTGTTGCGGTCGAATGCACGACGGAACATTATTAAGACTAGGGGAAAGGTGCGAACAGTGAGACAGTGCAAACAGTGAGACAATCCATTTTTCTCTTTTCTGAAAATAAGCACAGTAACGCTAGTTTGGGTCAAAACGTTTATTTCCCCGTCTGCGTCTTTTAATTTTGTCCCGACTAAATTAAAGCTGTCCATTTTCCTACACCGTAAAATATCAACCAAAATCAGGTGAAAGTAGTTTTTGGAGTGTTATAAAAGGAGTGTATAACACAAAAAAATCTGGTTAGTGGACAGAACTTTTTTTACATATGTATTATATTTATATGTTCTTTCATAAAAAAATATCATGTAATTAGAATTCCTTCTCGTTTTTTCTAATTTTATATTTTTCCGAAAAATGACAAAAAGTAAACAGTGAGACATTTTGTAAAAGCAAACAGTGAGACATAGATTTTTTAAAAAGCAAACAGTGAGACATATAAATTTAAAAAAAAATTTATTATTTTAGCATGACTTCAATATAATTTCGAAGTGTTTTTTCTTTCATTTTTTTTGGGCTTTTTGTTATTTTTATTTGAAAAAATGGGTTAAAGTAACATAAATTAATTAATTATGTACTTGTCAATTACCTAATTATTTGACATTTTCGTAAATTTATTTTTCATCTAAGAATGTCTCACTGATCGCAACCCTTGCAAACAGTGAGACGTTTTGACTTTTTCTACATTTTAGTCCAATGTGATGCTCTCATTCATTCTTTAACTACAAGATTTTTTGCAACATTAAGATAAAATGGGTCTTAAACTGTCTTCAAAGTTTTGTTAAGCTATCTTGAAAACATTCTAAGATATACAAATTTGAAAAAAAGGTGTCTCACTGTCCGCCACCTTCCCCTATATTAATGTATTTATAATTTCTTGCTCAGGGAACTTAAGCTATTTGCTGATTGAATCTACCCTGTATTAAAACCATTATAGAGACAGTGGCTAATTTTTATACCTAGAGTTTTAGGTTTTTTTTATCAACAGCTTTTGAACAAAAAAATAAAGTTAATGGTATAATGTGTTTATTTATTTTGTTTATGAAACCTCTAATGGTGATTAAAGGGTGAACTTTGCAAAATAATGTACATAATTTGTATAATTTGAAAAATAAAAATGTTATAATGAAGCACAGTTTTTTAGTCAAGAAGAGGTGCTATTTTCGGATTCTTCCAATATAGCACAAATATAAATTGTATACTCGGTAAAACAACATTTAGATATAAATTTTTAATTGAATAAGCGTTATTAAAAGGGAAGCTGAATATTGTACATTTGATGTTTGGTATAATATGATACCTATCTGCATTCAAAAAATGTAATTCAAAGACTAGATACTTTTTTTGTAAGTTTGGTCTTAATTTTCGCTATAGCAAAAAATTAGTCTTCACTTGTTAATTCCAATAAAGATATTTAAAGCAAATTAAGAATTCGTAAAAAATTAGGTTTCGCAATGCCTGAAAAAACTGTTTTTATCAAATACAACTCTAACGATTTTGATTACAAAAATACATGCTATGTGGCAAAAAATGTCCTTATTTTGATTTTTGTTTAAATATTTTGAATCGTTATCAATGGTTACAGCCATATAACCGTTTTCTTGGCATATAACCTTCTGACTGTCTCGTCAACGACAATACCGATTTCTATGAAATTTTTTGTAAAAAAACGCTTTTGTAAATTAAATGTTAAGATATAAAAATTTTCCCGAAAAAAATTTGGATTTAAAAATGGTATCCTTATTTTTTTTTAATTTTTTTGTATGTATAAAATAAAAAATTTAAATAGCTCTAAAGATTTTCAAAAAAAATTTTTCGGAAAATTCTAGTTTATACAAAAAATTAAATGGCAAACCTCGTTTTGAAGTCAAAACCATTTAACGAGATGTTTTTAAAACCTTAAACCAAATGTTGTATTGTTTTTAAAGTTTTTTTTTTTTAATTTCTTAAAAAATCTCTCATGATTTTTTAAAAAGCTTTAATATTCCAAGCAACTTTTAACATAAGAGCATTGTACGTGAGGCCCAGTCGTACTTGGTATTTCTCTAGAAATTATCTTTTAAGAAGGTTTGGCTTTGGACCTCCAAACGAAGTAAGCCATTTAATTTCTTTTAAAAGAAAGAATATTAAGAAAAAAACAAAATAGAATCGTTAGAACTATTAACAAATATTTTTTTGTTTAAAAAAAATGTTCAAACTATAGATAAATAAATATAAAATTTCAAAAAAAAAAATCATGTATCTACCTGGGGTTGAATTACGGCACACGATTACGATCATACGTTAACGTTTTGACTATTTCTGTCTCTATTTAATTATTAGAAAACGATAGGGACACATAGCAACCATTCGTTAACGAACGTATCCCGTAATTCGACCCCTGGGGTGAGATTCTTTATGGCGAAAACGAACAAACGTTTTCGTGTGTGCGAAAGGTTTGATTCATACAACTTGAAAAACGAAAGAATTTGTTCTGTATCTGTCGCAAATTTTCTTTCGTTTTTCAAAAACGAACGATCGTTTTCGTTTCGTTTTTTATAGAATGTACCCCCTGTTTTTTTATCGAAAACTGTGTTTTTTTCACTTGTATACTTACTTATTTCAAATTTAATTTTTTTCGTGTTCAATTTTTGATTGATAAGTCAGAAATGAAAAGAGTGATGGGAGAAGTTATACATCAAAATCGTTACAGGTGTTTTGAGAAAAGTTAGATTTTTCATTTTTGTTTTCCTGATATTTTCAAATTTATAAGACAGGTGTTGTGCTTTTGGGACTTATAAAAGTAAAAAAAACGCTAAATAAAGTATTTGAAGGTCTAGAAAATTTGTGTGTGTTGGGGCAATGTAATTTATAAACCCACATGTGATGGAACTTGGCCTTGATGTAAATCATCGAGATTCATTCACTTATTCATAGTGATAAAAAGACATTTTTTATAAGACTAATAAAAAATGTCTTTTTATCACTCGGGTAATAAAATCGGACTCAAAATTCAAACATCTGATTTTTCCTCGTGAACACTTTTAATTTCACATTGAAAATAAAATGAAGAAGAAACGACACAATTTTATTTAAGAGTTTAGTTTATTTTCATCAATTTGAGAATATCTCTTTTAGATTACATATTAAGTTAAAATAATAATAATATAGAAGATTAAAGTAAAGAAATAAAAAATATATACAGATACATAATAAATAGCAAACAATTAAAATATCAAAATAAAAAAACAAAAATAAAATATAATATAAAATATAATTTAACATTAATATCGACATAAGATTCTTTTTAAACGTATCTCTAGAGCATTGCATACAAATGTCAATGAGATCAATAACAACATTGGTTTCTCTGATGCAACGATTAATTGGTTCATTTCTTCCATAATTATACCTTGAAAAGGTCTCCGTGAGGTGAAAACCTACACGAAGGCTCCTGCAAGGAAAGTAAAAGTTAATTCGCTCGAGTAAATAGGGACAGCTAATGTGGCTATTGATTAAATCTTTTACCAACATAATTGAAAAATATCTCCTTCTGATCTCAAGCGATTGCATACCAAAGAGCAGACATCTAACATTATATTAAATTTAATTTATAAAAACAGTATCTAGTAAAACTTTTTTGAATTCTTTCAATCCTATGCGAATGAGAATCATAGTATGGATTCCAAACCACGCAACAGTACTCCAGAGTTGACCTAACAAAGGCTATATAAAGAGATCTAAGTGCAAAAGAATCCGAGAACTCTTTAGTGTTTCTTTTCAAAAATCCCAACATCTTATACGCTTTGTTTACCATATAATCAAAGTGATAAGTAAATGAGAACCGCTGATCTAAAATTATAACCAAATCTTTTTTTTGACACACTTTTTCTAATATAATATTATTTATAGCATAGTCATATTCAAATGGAAGGTTTTTTCTTGTACATATAAAGGTTTGACATTTAGAGACATTCAAAAAAAGAAGATTATTACTGCACCATAACGCTAGACTAGATAAATCATCTTGCAACAAGTAACAATCTATTGGAGATTTTATAGTTTTGAATATTTTGATATCGTCGGCATATAATAAGCAATTGGAAAACTCAAAGATGTCTGGAATATCATTAATGAAGAGGTTGAACAATAAAGGACCGATATGGCTGCCTTGAGGCACACCCGAGGTTACTTTTATAGATTTTGAAACAGATTCATTTACCCTTACAAACTGGATCCGATTAGTGAGATAGGAACATATCCAATTCAAAAATGCGGAATGGAAACCAAGCTTGGACAGTTTGTATATCAGGATTTCATGATTGACCCTATCGAATGCTTTGGCAAAATCTGTAAAAACGATATCGGTCTGAAGCCCATTTTCAAATCCCCTGAGCACTGAATCACATAAGATAATGAGATTTGTTGACGTAGATCTCCCCGACACAAAACCATGTTGATAATCACAGATGAGTTGTTTGGTGATAGAATTTAGTTTAACACATACAATTTTTTCAAATGCTTTAGGAATAATGGACAGTTTACATATCGGACGATAGTTAATAATTTTTTGTTTTGGTCCAGATTTGAAAATCGCAGTTATGTAAGATGTTTTCCACTCATCTATAAATTGACCTGTTCTTAAAGATGTATTGAAAATGAACCATAAGGGCAGCGCAAGGAATGTTGCACATTTACGAATGACCTTAGGAGATATGGAATCTGGGCCTACACCTTTATTTTCATCAATCTCATTCAACGCTTCTAATACTTCTGATAAACTTAACTGAATAATCCCTAAATCAACCACATTAGTGGGAGAATAAACCGATTCGAAATAATCAGCGAAAAGATTGCATATGGTTGGCAAATCACTAGATATCGTACCGGAAAACTCCATACAATTTGGTATTCCAGTCGATTTTCTTTTGGAGTTGATAAAATTCCAAAAACTCTTGCTATCTTTTTTGACTTTAGATTCAGCAGTTGTTACAAATTTATCATATAAAAATTTATTCAAAACATCAAACGATTTTTGAATTTTTAGATAGCTCTGACTGTGTATTAAGTTATTCGGATCTTTCTTATATCGTTTATATGCCTTATTTTTCATATTTTTAAGATTACACAACCTATTGTTGAACCATGGTGGGTTGGAATTCTTTTTGCTAATTTTCTTAGGAATAAAAATGTCAGATGCCTGTTTCAGGTAAGATTTAAAAGTCATAAACGCTTGAGTCAGATCTTGACTCTTTAGAATAATTTCCCATGGTATAGAGCTTAAATAAGCATTCATTGCATCAAAGTTACCATGCTTGTAATCGTAAAACTTTACATTTTCTTTACTAGTTGGTATATAAACTAAGATCTTACACTCTATTAGTAGGCAAAAATGATGCTGTGAATTTTCAACTGCAGGACAGTCAACTTTATCGATTTTTGCTTCTAATTCATTATCAACGAATACTAAATCCAATATACGATTTAATAAGTTTGGTATATTATTAAGTTGCAATAAGTTAAACTGACTATAAAAATCAATTACTAAACTTTCAATTTCAGTGTTTACATCAAAAGGAATTAAACATTTTTCATCAGCATCAAATTTCCAATTTACATTTCCAATATTGTAATCTCCTAGACAAATAAAATGATCACTAGAATTCATGGATGATAACAAAGACCGACAATTTTCCAAATGAAAGTTATATAAATCTAAGGGGCTTCCAGGTGGGATGTAGCTTGCAGAGATATATAAGTTTAGATTTTTTCTTATGTTTACTTTAACAATTATTTGATCAATATCATAAAAGTTTTCAATATTTTGATTCGATGACAACTCGATTTGATTAGATATAAAACTGGCCCGAACGGCAATAATAATCCCACCACCCCGATTACAACCAGTTTTTAATGAACAACGGTCTTTTCGATAAATGGCATATTGATTACAATCGAATAACTCTGTAGTGAGGTGACTATCATTAAGCCAGGTTTCAACTAATACTATTATTTGATAATCATGCGAAGCAAAATAAAAATACAAATCATTTAATTTAGTTCTTACTCCACCAGCATTTTGATAATATATACCGAGTGATCTATTACTCTGTACATCAACATTAGCATCAACATCAACAGCAACATCAACAGCAACATCAGCAACAACAGCATAATCAGCATCAACAGCATCATCGGCATCAACAGCAATAACATCATAATTAACAAGAGAGTTGTCTTTATTGGCAACAATAATAGCATCAGCAGCAGGAACATCAGAGACAATATTATCAACATCAGAATTATTGACATTTACATCAACAGCAACAACAACATCAACAGCATCGGCAACAACAACATCAGCAGCAACATCAGCATCGGAAATATTTGTTAATTCATGAGCTAACTCTTTATATGAACTTCCGGTGGCGCATCGTTTTTTGGTCTATAATTAAACGGGCGAATGCGAATCCCCTTGGGCCAGAGCTCAGAGTTAAAAATCGACTTAGCATATTCCAATGGAGTACCAATTTTAAAATTAACGAATTTTAACTTATCCTCGTCACAATTGTGCATAACTAACTTATAACAATGGAAAAAGGATGCATCGATTTGGGTTTTCGATTGAATAAAAGATGTAATGTTTTCGGTTGTTGTTTCCTTCCTGAAACTGGATATATGAAACCATCTCATTCTACAGAAAACATTTTTTCTAAGATCATTCTCATCCATATTTAAACCAGCCTTGAAAATGTTACTCATAGCCTGAGGTACAAAAGGTGATTTAGGCTTAGGTAATTTATCATCTAGTCTACAACCATCAACAGCATTGATTTCTTCAGAGCCATCATCATCCACACACACACGCTCAGAATCAGCAGTTTCTTTATTTAAATGCTGATCCACTCCACTCTCAGTACCTGTTTCCTCACGGATTTCGTTATTTACACCCGCATCCACAGTCTTATTAGCAATAACAAAATTGACGGCTTTCGAATCAGAATTCATTACTAGATCATCTCTGTGAATTATAAGAGAGGTAGAATTAATTCCATTCAACGCAACAGAGCTTGCAGCATCGTTGTCATCGTCGTCGTCGTTTATTAGCACGATAGCTTCTTCTTTATGCTCCTCATGTGTAGAGTGAGAGGCAATTGGCGAAGAGGAATGTGCATTGAGTTGTTGTTGCATATTTTTATTTTCGGTAAGTATTATTAGAGGCTTATTGTTGTTTTTCGAGTTGGACGAAGTGGAGGCTGGGGAGGATTGGGGAGTGTTCTTTGTACTCCTAGTCGAGATCGAGAGGCGATTAGGTGTTAAAGAAGAATGAGACTTATTGGTAGTTAATGTTGATTTTGAAAGAGGCAAATTCGCTTTTGGAAGTCGTTGACCTTTCGTAGACATTCGCACATCTCTGCTTACATCTAAGTTCTTATTATCTATTTTGTTTTTCTTTGCAGTATTTACATTGCTAGAACTTATTTGTTGGGTTTTAGAACTATGTAAGAGCGCGACACAGTCATTAAGCTTATTGAACAAGGATTGTATATCAATTTTGCAACAATTAACACATTTCCAGAACATGGTTGAGCTAGATTTTAAGATTTTAATTTCATTATTTGCTAGCAGAGTGCATTTTAAGTGAAATGGGGTACCGCATATACCGCACAAAAGAGATTCACTATTGTTTAGCAAAACAGCACACTTTCCGCATACAGAACTCATTGTTGGCAAGGGTTGAGTTAAATTGTACTTTGTAAAATTACATTCATTTAAGCAAATAAAATAGGCAAGCAAATAAGATCGAGAGAGAGTCAAGGAAACACGTCCGCACAGCTCGAAGTTCGATTACTTTTTTTTTTATTCGTTAACCCTGCCTGAAATTGGCTTAATATTTTTGTCCGTAAAGCAAAGCCTTACAGATTTGTATGAGATAATTTTTTGTTTTAACTTTTATACAGAAAAGTTTAAGCTCAGCACTTCATTCATCAACAAAGAACTGGAATAAAAATGCCAATAACATTTAAAATAAAAAAAGAAAAAAATATTTAATTAACAAAAGTGATACAATTTTCTGATTAATTTCGAAGCTTTTATTGAATTAACCATTAATTTGGTATACAACCCATTTGGCTTAAATTCGTGTACTGATCTGCCTCAATTATTTTCTTTGCAATTAAAAATACATTATAAGTCATGCATGCATCACAGGATTGTTGATATTGTTTTTATTGTTGTTTCTGAAAAAAAAAACAACAATGGACCTTGGCTTATGTTCGAAAAAATCTTCTCATGTGAACTTAAGTACACAAACAAACGAGATATAGTCAATCTATGTACATAATATTGAGGCGCAATTAACTCAAAATGAAATAGCTATTTAAATTCGAAATCAATGCAGATTAAAATTATTTCGAAATACAAAAACAACAAACAAGCAAAATTATAATACCCGAGAAAATCTTCGTGTCCATTAACATCAATCAAAATATTTATCTGCCTGCATGTATACATGCAGACTGGCATATATACTTCCATAAATAAGCCATGGATTTAAATGCTTCATGTTATATGAGATATTTCGTTCAGAGGCGCATTCCACAAGAAGAAACGTGAAACATGTATCTGATTTCAAAGAACCATTAAATCCATTAAACAGAACAATTTAATTAAATTCTATTGAAAAATAAAAAATGCATTTTTACTACAAACATAAAATGCTCCAATTTGAAATTGGTATTTTTTGGAATATTGTTATCCTTTTCTCTTTGCTTCTTAAACTGATTAAAATTTATAAATTTTGTTAAGAAAAAGGTCAGCAATGTCGGATACTGCTATTCGTTTCTCGAGTGAAGTGGGGTTAATCTTTAACTGAGAGATCGTTCCAGGGAAGCCCTCGATGATCGCAATGGAGAAAACGGTGGTGAACATCTTATAATGAGCAGACCAGACATGAGAAGAGTATTCAAAAAGAGGGCAAGAAATGTAATATACAAAGAAGCGTCAAGTGGGGGTTGGAGAATTCTTTAGGCCATATTTTCAAACATTTTCAAGTGTGCCAGAATATTAAGTTCAGAGTCACATAAGAGTCCTAGGTCATGAAGTGTCTTCAAGGCAAGATAGTTATGGATTCTTCCATGTAGAATACAGGGACGGGGAGGAGAAAAAGTGATTGATTAGCACTTGGCTGAATTAAGTCCATTCGGTTTTTTACTTGCGATATAGGTACTATGCATAGTACATAGTACAAAAAAAGTTGAGATAACAATCAGACATGACATTATTATAATAGAGAATGCAAAAAAAGAGGGTTCCGGAAGTCCGTCTGTCTGTATAAGAAGGTTCAGCCTAAACGGATGTTTCGGAAAAGTTTAAATTTCTCAAAAACGGCTTCAACGATTTTGTTGAAAAAATTCCTGTTATTTTTTAGGCAAGGTCTATCATTATTAACTGTATCTGCCATACAACCGTTTTTTTTTTAAGATTTGATTTTCTGCCAAACTCCTAAAACAATTTCAACGATTTTTTTTTTTTATAAAAAAATGCTTTTATATAGTTTTAATACAACTCAGAAATGAAATTTTGGAAAAAAAATTAGATTAAAAAATAAAAAAAAATAATTTTTTTTTTTTAAATCAAATTCAAATTGATTTTTTTCTGAAATTTTGGTTTTAGATGTTGATTCGTAATTTTTGCAAAATGTCATACATAAAATTTTATTTCTCAATTTTTTTTTTCAAAAAATTAATATTTTTAAAAAACCGCTCTAAAGATTTTGAATTTTTTTTTCTAAAAATGTGTCCTTAAAGTAATCAAATTATTTGCTTTGGAGCACAATTTATTTTCAGATGTTGTTTTTTACATTATTGAAAGACGATTTTTTTGTTCTCGTATAAATTTTATAAATTTCTATTTAAAAACTCTTAGACCCAATTTATTCACTCGCCATTATATCTAAAGTCTCCATTAAAAATTAAATATCTTTCAAATCCCATACAAATTTTTAAATTTCCTTTTTTTAATGGCCCACTAAGATCAAGTTCGTGCATTTTATTAAAAAAAAAAAATCGTGAAACTGTACAGTGTACAGAACTAACTGAATAAGGGTATTGCCGTGAGGAAACGAAATGATTTTGAAAATGTGTTGTCGAAGAGTAGTGGGATTTGGAAACTTTCTAGAACCATTTGGATGAAAAGAAAGGGACTGTAGTGACTGCTTTGAGGAACCTCGAAGGGATCAATAAAAAAAAGAATTTGAAAGCACGGATATGAAACGAACTCTGCATTTGCCGTTAATGGTTGTAGATTTGCCTTGTCTAGGAGAAATTAGGGACTTGCAGTGGAAGCTTATTAGGTCTTAAAGAATGTTTTCGAAGGCTTTATAAAAGTTGTGCCATGTAACGAATTTTAGTATCACATTTTTAGTAATAAAATCAACTTATAAAAGAAAAAAATTGTTACACCCATGAAACTTGGCAATTCAAAAAGTTTACTTGTGGTTGGGGAATATCATCATTTATGACACATGTTTTTAAAGAATTTTTTGATGATGAATCTAATGACATAAAAATAAAGTCAATACGATTGCTCTAAGAAAAGTTATTGCCGATTAAAAACAATGGTGCTTGTTTTTTTTTACTTCAACCGGTAAAATATAACCAAAACCTATATAAAAACATGATACACTGATGGCATTCGAGATGAAGGTTTAAGATAAAGCAGGGGCAAAGGATTCATAAAGTTCTTTAAAATATTTTTGGTGAAAGGGTGTTTTTTTGAAAGGTTAAATTATGTGTGATAAAGGTATCATAACAGCTGAATTACATTTTTTTAATTTTTTAAACTTGGTGAAAAGGTTTTTTTGTTATAAGAACTAAGAATGTACAGTACACAGTCTACAAAATTATTTTGAGTAAAAGGGTGTTTTTTTTTAAAGAAATTATGAAATTTGGAATAAGTACCACACAAACTGGAAAAAAAAGTTACACCAATTAAAATTGGTAAAAATGTTTAATTTATAACAGAAACCAAGAACCTAAGAGTCTATACAAATATTTTCGTTCGGTGAAAGGGTGTTTTTTTGGGAAACAGAGAAAATCCGCGATAAGTCCGATAAAACCAATGGTATAAAATGTACCCTTACGAAATTTATTAAAAATGTTGTCTTTCCCAGAGGAGTTACGAATAATACAAGCGTACCTGTGGACATTAGATTTTTGACATAAATTATGGAATATCTAAACAAACATAGAAGCCAAAAAATTTGCCCATTACCACTAATTCCAAGATTGTACCAGGATGTTTTAAGTGCGTACCCCAAAATTTCCCCTTTTTTCAAAAATTACCATTTTGTCAAAATCGCGACTTGCGGACATGAGATTTTTCTAGATTTTTGAGGTATGTTATAGAATGCCAAAACGATGGTATTGAGCAAAAAAAATTTCTATTAGCATTCATTCCGAGGTTTACCCCTTTTTTCACCTTATTTGACTGTATTATCTGATTTATTATCATTTAGTTTTTTAGCCTAGGTCTTTAAATAAGTCAGAAAATTCCAAATATTTTTGAAGTTTTTTTCATTTTTATATGCAAAATGCGGTATTTCATTCTATGTTTTCCTCTATAACTCAGAAGAATGAAAAATGTAGTTAGGGCCTTTACGAGATTATGAATAGTATACCCAATTGAAATTCAGCAATTATGTTACTTTTGAGATTAGAAACAAGAATCAAAAGTGTCTATAAGAATATCATGCTTAAAAGGGTGTTTTTTAAGTAAAAACAAAAACTATGGGTCAGCCTAAAGAAATTTGGATAAAGTCGTTGGATTTGGAATAAACAGTCCTTATAAAAAAATTTAGGAGAAAGAGTGTTTTTTTAAGAGACACTGTTGTCATGCTGTAGACAACAGCACTTCTTCGTTGTTGTCTTAGGCAGGTGTCCGTGCACCTTTGATGCCTAATATTGAAGTCGCCGCCGATGAAGTTTTTCAAGGGCATCATTGATTTTTTCCACCGGAGAATAATTAACAAAGACTTCTTGCTTTCGAATTTGGATCATAAAGGATAGACAAAAGAGTTTTGAAAAAATCATGGTTTCCTTTATAATCAGGAATAGTACAATCAAACTTTTAATCTAAATCTACTTTGTGTTAATACGTTTACCTCTTGAAAATGCAATCTTCCAAGTATTTAAACTTTTGACACTTCAATGGAATTAAGTGATTCATAAATTGAGAATAACAAAAATTTTCCGCATTTAGCAAAACTTGATTTGTGTGACTTTTTATTTTCGTCTCCTTCGATCCAACTAAGTATATCCTTAAAAATAAAATTGAATAAAAAAAGAAGAAAAGAAAAGCAAACAACAAAAGAAAAAAAAGAAAATACCATTTAACTAGCTTCCCATAGAAACTCAGTGTATAATAACATTTTTAGTTCTTCAATTGGATATATACACAATGACTAAGGTTTCATTGGCGAAAAGCCGTTAAATTAAAGTTCAACGCCAAAAAACTTAATCCATTAGCGCGAATTTTCCTCTTCTGTGAATTGCAAAGCAATTTCACACCCAGCCAGCCGCTTGACTCATTTTCTATTTTGCGACAAGCTTGTATGTTTTAGTAGTTGCCGCCATTGCTGCCGCCGCCGCCAAAAAAAATAAGGACGACAACACGAAACACAAAAAAGTTTTTCCTTCCATATAAACTGGGCTACACCTTCCTCAATTCCTTCGACTCTATATAAATACAGATATACCCTTTGAATTCGAGGCAAGTTTCCTAATTACATTGTCAGCATTTACCGTCTACATATATATTTGGCTATACCAAGGACAAGCGTCCTATAGACTAGCATTCACATAATTGTTGTAGCTATAGAATCCTCGTGTATCTCTAGTCGATTCGTCCTCGTTCTCGTTTGGACATAAATTGATTAGCGAATTGAATTTTTAGCTGGAAGATCAGTTTTTTTTTTTGTCGGTTCATACTGGCACACTGTTATTTGTTGTTTGTGTCGCTATGAGGAAAGCAAGTCCCAAATGTAGCCTGTGTAAATATAGCTGCGTGCTAGTCCTTTTCTAAAGTACATGCAAAATACTCTGTCGACTGGTCTTCTATCCTGGTTATAGCCATCATGTATAGCCTCAAGGGAAGAGGACAAAATGGGTTGGGTTTTATGCTATAGTCCAGTGGTATGGGCATCCAGACATCTCCCATGAGTAACCAGCCGGCAGCCAAAGGGGTCACAAAATGTTGTCATAATAAATTTGTTGGCCATGAGAAAGACTCTGCAGAGAGACTTTCGGGTATAGTGTTCCTGGTGGTTCTACCCTTGAAAATTACACAAGATATGGCCGGACGCACCCCATTTTCCATTATGGAAACATGGCAGTCATATTTCCGTCTCTGTGTTCAGAGGCTGGCAAAAAAATCTGTCAATTCGAGGCCAGAGAGATGCAAAAAGGACGAAAATACGTTTTGATGAACAGCGACTGCCACACTATACTGCTGCCGCACCGCGTCATCATCGTTGTCGTCACTTATCGTCGTAGTCCTTCGCAGCTATATAGAAAGTCGTCTATCCAACAGTGACGATATCATCTCCGGTATTTCGTAGAGAGCTCGTGAAATGTTTTACAGGGGGATGATGCTTTGAAAAATTATGAGAATTGGTAAATGAAATTGTGATCGTCGTCTAGAGGGGTTCCGCTGGTGACGCCCCTTTAATTTCCTAATGAAACGCCCACCGTTCAAATGAAAATCCGCATAATCCTTGTTGCTTTGCAACTAAATAAACAGTCAATACACTCCCTTTTTCTATTCTAACAGAGGGTTGGTTTGTGTTTTTTGTGTGTTTGTTGTAATTCTTAAATTACAAGGAACATCTTACTGTGTGCATTAAGAAACAATTTCGTAGCATAAACCCTGGATAATATAATATTATTGAAAGAGATTGGGGTCGCTATATTGAGTTGGTACCGCCTTCAATTTGATTGCGATACGTATACCTTCGATACCTACCTACTGACTGACCATTGCCATTGGCAGATGTTCATTTTTTGATGAATTATTCAATTTGAAGTTCAACTTAAGTTGATAAAAAAAAATTCATTGCAAAAATTACAGGTCATTGATTTGTGCGATGGAAGAAAAGTAAAAGAGCAAATTTACCGATAACGATATTAAAGGACGATAAATAGATTATGGGACAGTAAAAGTCTGAGGAAAATCATGAACTTATTCTCAATTATGAAGGTATAAGGTGCCTTTGAAGGTTCAGAAAGTATAAAACAAGTGAGGCAAAATTAGAAAATAGTTTTTTCTTTCTTAAATTAGTGTTACAAACAAAGATCTTGAGGTTAAAGTTGGAAGTTATTCCAATTGTTGGTTTTGCAGTTTAAATTAAAAATATAAGAAAAGCTATATTTTTTTCATTTATTTGAATTTAAATAGACGTTAAACTCACAACTAGTATGCATAAATAGTGAACATTTTATAGTTAGGAATAAATCAAGTTTGCTGCTCAGCTCTTTCGTATTTAAATTTTAACCCATTTTTGTTTAAATAAAAATATGTGTTTCCATCGGTTTTTGAGGTCTACCTTCTATATTAAATATGAATTGGGGTCATAATCCCGAAAACCCGAAATTCGGAAAATCCAAAATCTAGAAAACCGAAAACCCGGAATCCTGAAATTCCGAAATCCGGAAAACCCAGAATCACGAAAAACCAAAATACCGAGTGGGATCGCGAAATTACGAAAAATTATATAAAATGAAAAATTTGGGCCTTTCTGGATTTTGGGTTTTCGGGATATATTGGTTTTTCGGGATTCTGGATTTTTGAGATTCTGGCTTTTCTGAATTCAAATTTTCGTCTCCCATAATTACTTTAAAATACCATAGGTACAAAAAATTTATTTATATTTTGATTGATTTAATAATATGAATAATTTATTTAGATCTCTTTAAGGCCCGTTTGCTCATACGATACACAGGTTTTTAAGTATGAAATAAACCCCTATTTTCCACATATCGGTTTGCACGAAATTCAAACAAAATTCTAAATCCCACTAAGCTGAACATATCTTAGGACGAAAAATAGTAGAACGTAAGTTGTTTTGTTCTACTTAAGGTCTTTTAATTGGTCAAAAAAGCAAGAATTTCGTTCAAAAAATTGATATTAGTACCTAGTAAAAATGGACATTATTATCAATTTAATAAAAATAAACTTACATTCATTAACATTAACCATCCACAGATGGTACAATTTACACCACAGTTTTTTGTTTGAGTTCTCACTATTTTGCTGTCGTATTTCTAACACTAATTTCGAGTAACAAGTACATTTTCACATATAAACACAATTTTTCTTTTTTATATTATACAGTTGTATTACTTTCTTTATTGTTAAAATAAAAACGCCATTTATTTTCTTTTAGGGTAAAAGTGGGTGAGATGGCATACCTTTTTTGTTTTTGTCATATTTTTCATAGTAAACCACATTTCATATTTCGAACAATGCAAAAATGTTCTATATTCAATATCCAGTGTATTGTTTGTTTTACGCAGAATTATATATTTTTAATTTATATTTTTTGAATTAATATAGAAAAAAAGTTAATAAAAAAAACATCTCCAACTATAGGGTGGGTGAGATGGCATACCCTGGTAGGTGAGATGGCGCATGAGTTTTTTTTTAGGTTTCTATTGCCAAATTCATTGCAAAAATGGTTGAACGATGTGAAGGAGTCAATCACCAATGCATGCCATATAATAGATTGCAACTAGTCGTCTTTTTTATAAAAATGTTTGAGTAAAAAGCTGATTTTTCTTAAAATTTGAAGCTAGCTATTTAGTTTTTGACTGTTTTTTTTAATTTAAAAGAATGTTTTGTATGTTAGCGAAGCAATATATACAAATTATGTCAATGCAAACGTTTAAAAAGTTCACTTACACTACCTCATTCAAATTGTGTGTTTTAATGAAAATTTGAACTTGGCTGAATTACATAAAAAAAAAATATTTTGAGGGTTATATTGCACATGCTAACACTATACCTACTCAAGTGAAAAATTCTAGTACGGAATGTGCCATTTCACCAGCAAAAAACTGCGCGATCTCACCTTTTTTAGCATAATTGCTTTTCGTAAACATAAGCACCCATAAAAAGCAGATAAAACTAGAGCTCAGATGTCACACGCAATGCATAACTTATACTCTGTTGTATGTATTGCTGTATCAAGGGCATCTAGATCCCAACGACTCACAAAATATCGGAACAAAAAAAAAAGAGCGAAACAAAAAATTCGAAAAAAATCATCACATGATTTGCTTTGAATTTTTTTTAATTTTTTTGTATCAAAGACAAAGAAACGAATACTGGCTACTTCGATTTAAAATATTTAAAGAAAGCTAAAAATATTTTTCATACATTTTTAGAGCAATAAATGTAAAAGATATTTAAAGTGCGCCATCTCCCTCGCCGTGCCATCTCAACCGCTTTTACGCTAATAATTTCCCATTAAGCATAAAATTTGTAAAATCTCAGAATCCAGGGAAAGTCGATGAATCTGTAAAAATTCCACTGCTCTCGATTAGAACAATTTTTAAGGACCGTTTACTGAAAAATATGTCATTCCGTATGAAATCGTTCAATCGAAATTGCTGTCTCATTTTATATTTTGCTCAAACCTTGTCAGGATGTTCTCTAGGACTGTAAGGAAGCAAATCCATGATGATTTAATTTTAAGTTGCGTGGTTTCGTATTAATTATCCCTGGATTAAAAACAATTTTTGAAAAAACTAGTAATTTTGCTGATTTTTCATTTTTCTTCACTGGCTCCAGAACCGTGATTATTATATGTACAAGGCTTAAACTTACCAAATATTAAATATTGATATTTTTTAACAAAATAAATTTTAAAAAACTCGATAGCTGTACTCCTACTTATGCAATAATTTAAAGATCAATGTTTTGAGTTTTTTGAAAAAAAAAAAAAAAAAAAACACTTTTATACTGTGATTTCCCACGATTTGACTAAAGATAGAACACAGCGTTTTTTTTTTCTTTTCTTTTTATCAAGGGGCACGGTAGTGCCCAGCCAATTTCTCTAGCAACTTTGGCACTACACTCTTCGACCCCCCTCTAACTTCCACACCAAAGATGCCAGAAATTTCAAACTACATTTGTTGTAGTTTCACAAAATTTCAGCCTCTTACGATGAGTAGTTTCTGAGATATAGGGCTTCAAAAATCGCAAATAACTTTAAAAATCGGTAATCAAAAGAAAAATTGTCAAGAGAACAATCAAAATTTTATTGATACGAATTTGAACCCAAACTTTAGAAATTGGTACATTTTTACATCTCAGTACTTTTTGTGCCAGCATAATTTCAACATAGGAGAACTTGGCTCCTTTTTTAACAGCAATGTTTTTGTTGTTTTATATTTCAGTAACATTTCATTACTTAATGCAGATACCTACATGTGATGGGCATGACACATATAAGTAAAAATAAAGATTTCATAAATCTTTATCTTAATGAAACTGAAGTAAGAGTTGGTTTGAGCTCTACTTGATCTTTCAAAAGCAGTCTATTCAATTGGTACTCAAAATCTGGGTAACCATATAAGTTCTCTCGAATATTTTAAAGTCCATCCTATCGTTTTTACCCTGAGAACTGATATGATTATTATCAAAACCCGTCCTTAAAAATCATCAAAAGTTGTTGTTGTTCCAAGAGCAACCCATCAGATAAGCGTTTTGCATTTGTATGTATGTGCGAGTGATACAGATTCATATCTCCTTTTTATAAATGCAGATGTTTCGGAGAACATTGTTGAAAACATTTACTTCATGCAAATTGCATGCAAAAAGCCAAGCTGAACACACCCAAAGCTGCTCTCATGGAGGTATTCATAGTAATCACATCGCCTTCCAACAGAAAGTTATATTCTCGTGGGCCATAATCCAGAGCCATGGTAGTAGGTACGGTACCTATATCTCTATCCATTTCACAAATCTTAAGTATCCAGCACTCAACTTCACAGATTCACCTGGTTCACTTGTTTTAGTGTTATTAAATTGGACGGGTGGCAAAGGTATAACAATAACATTGGCAAAATGCATCCTTAAGGGTCCTTAGAGATGCTTTACATAAATCGGCCGCAATTTTCGAAATTGAGCGAACAAGGATAATTGTTTTGAGCTGCAAGGTAAAATAGATAGACAAAAACAAAAAATCTACTACCACTTTAGATAGACGAAGACGATGAAATAGTTTGAAGATAAAATGGGATTTTTTTGAAAAAAGAAAAAAAAAATCAACACGAAGAACGATGAAAACATAACGGCTAAGGCGATTAACTTGTTCGGTTCATTATTTTATACCGAATACGAAAGTAAAGTGTATGGAAAACTTTCAAGCAAATGATGCAAGAAATTACCCATAAGGAAGGATATATACAAGCAAATAGACCGGAATATTGTTGTAGTCGTAGGTCCATTAAAGGGTGAAATTTATTTTCGCTCTTTGCGTGTGCCGTTTCCGTTGAAAGAACTTAATGCACTTTAGTGTGATGAAAAGGAATTAGTTGTAATAAGTTTTTTTGTTGTTGCTACAAGTTCGAGAATAGTAGTTGTTCACTCAGTAACTTACTGACTTTAGTAGCTTAATAGGTACGATCCTAAAGTCATGTATAAAATTACGCCACAACCAGCTGTCTCCAGTTTCACATGCTTCATTTGCCTATTTCGTTCGTAATTCCCATGCTTAAATTACCTGAGTTCTAATCAAGTTTAATCAAAAAGTTTTAAAAACAGGGCCGTCTTTAACTATCCTGGGGCCCTTGGGCACACGGAAATTTGGGGCCCTTTTGGAAAGTAAAATAAGTACAATGGTTGGCTAAAAGGCAATGGTTGGCGTGCCAATATATCGTTCCATATAAAGTACCTAGTGTCTATTATTGGCAGGGGGTGCTAATAATACGTGCATTGAGACATCAATCTTGCCACTGCCAATAATTGTACCTACTTTTATACTGCCAATAATTATACCCTGTATCCGTTATAAATTTCAGTTTGAAGAATTGGAAAAAAAGCTCAAAGGGATTGATAGATTTGCTAAAAAATCGGTACAGACGATTTGTAAGTGATTTCCAAGAGTTGTTTTTTTATTTCATTTTAATGTCTCCTTTTCAACGGATATCTCCAATATAAAGTTTTCGATATATTGCAATTTTCTCAAAAAACGGATAAAAAAAAACATGTAATGCTGCAAATAAGGCCGCACTTTTGAAATAAGAAAATTATTTTTTTGGATCGTTCGTAACGGTACCTGCTTGCCATAGAACCGATTTCTAAATTGAATTGACGAATTGACGAATTGATTCTTTTTTCGTCTTTTAATACGAATCTACACATATAGACCAGTGCCGATGCCTTCAAAAACATTAAAAAGTACAAAAAAATCATAGTAGGATGAAACCCATTGGAAAAGGAGGGGAATATGATAAGAATGAAAGGAAAAATAAATTACGGGCGAGCCGAGTTCGGGAAGTGGGTGGGTTGAGTTTTTAATGGTAAAAAATGGTATATCTCGATTTCCGGCAAAACTACAAATCCTATAGAAAAAAGTTGTATGGCAAAGTTGTAGGTAACAAAAAGATCTACAACTTTTGTATCAACAATTTATTCACATAACCTCAAAATTTATGTGAAAAATTAAAAAAACCGAGTTTTTGGTTTTTTATTTTTATCTTTTTCAAAAACAAAATTTTTTCTACGAAATTTGGTGAAAACTTACCTTATTATGTCCCAAATACACTGTAATTTATTCGATTTAAAATATTAATTTATTCACCATATTTTGACTTAATACCAAAAAAACACCCTAATTTTCAATCGAAAATTCACGTGTCAAAATATCAGCTTTTTTCAAAAAGTCGGTGGGCATTTCGTTCGTTAAAACGTCTATTTTCTGATGGTGTAAAAAAAATTTTACATTAGCATACTATAGAACATGTTCTAGTAAAATTCAAAAAAATGAAAAAAGCTTGAATTCGAAAAAAAAAATTTTATCATTTTTTACAGTTTTGACCTATTTATTCAAATTTACACTTTAATTACTCAAAAAACGTAAGATTTCATGTAACATTGATTAATCTTACGTTTTTTGAGTAATTAAAGTGTAAATTTGAATAAATAGGCCAAAATTGCAAACAATGATAATTTTTTTTTCGAATTCAAGCTTTTTTAATTTTTTGAATTTTACTAGAACATGTTCTATAGTATACTAATGTAAAATTTTTTTTACACCATCAGAAAATAGACACTTTAACGAACGAAATGCCCTCCGACTTTTTGAAAAAAGCTGATATTTTGACACGTGAATTTTCGATTGAAAATTATCGTGTTTTTTTGGTATTAAGTCAAAATATAGTGAAAAAATTAATATTTTAAATCAAATAAATTACAGTGTATTTGGGACATAATAAGGTAAGTTTTCACCAAATTTCGTAGAAAAAATTTTGTTTTTGAAAAAGATAAAAATAAAAAACCAAAAACTTGGTTTTTTGAATTTTTCACATAAATTTTGAGGTTATGTGAAAAAATTGTTGTTACAAAAGTTGTAGATCTTTTTATTACCTACAACTTTGCCATACAATTTTTTTCTATAAGATTTGTAGTTTTGCCGGAAATCGAGATATACCATATTTTACCATTAAAAACTCAACACACCCACTCACCGAACTCGGCTCGCCCGTAATTTATTTTGCAAAACTTCAAACGAAATTATTATTTAAGGAAAAAGATAATGGAAGAGAATGGGCACGTTCAGGAAATATTAGGGACTAGATATTTAGGCAACGTCATTTTCTGAACGGAAATTTGAGAAAATTGACTAAATTAGTTTGGATGTGATGCTATTTTCAAATTTCAAAATTTACTTAAATATTTTACCGATCGCATGGGGAAGACACCAAATTTCACTTAACTTTAATGAATAAATAATATTAATTATAATTGATAATGCACTTTTTACTCGTTTTTCACACAAATAAATTTAATTTTGCTAAATTAATTCTTTAATATTCAAAACAATCTGCTGTCATGTTGACAAAAAAAACTTTCCTAATTTTTTAGAGAAAATTTTCTTGCCTAACTTTCCAGTTAGCTTTCCAGTAAAATTACCTAAATTGGAAAGATTTTTTTGACAGCTGACCAATCAGAGACCGAGAAATTACCTAAATATTTAGTGCCTAACGTTTCTGAACCTGCCCAATTCTTTGTTTTTTTTTTTTTTTAATAAATAATAAATAATCTTACCTACAGTTGAAAATAAAAGATATTTTTCTTGTTTTTTGAAAATATTATTGGCTTTTTTTGAAAATTGAATTTGGGTTTGGTCGTTTAGATTGAAAATTGTATCAGCATACAACGCCACATTATTTGCTTTCATTTTGAAAAGTAATATTTTTGGAGTAGGTGTAGAAAAAACTTTATTTGATTGTTTGGTTGCCATATAAAAACTAAAATTTTTTGGTAGATGGTCTGTCCGACAAAAATGTTTTGAGAATAAATGTCCGGGACAAGTCCGGGACATGTCCGGGACACGTTCGGGACATATCCGGGTCGGAACATGTCCGGCAAACGCCCGGGACACGTCCGGGACATGTCCGGGACACGTCCGGGACATGTCTGGGACACGTCCGCGACATGTCTGCGACATGTCCGGGACATGTCCGGGACACGTCAGTTACATGTCCGGGACACGTCCGTTACATGTCCGGGACACGTTCGGGACACGTCCAGGACATGTCAGGGACATGTCCGGGATACGCCCGGGACATGTCCGGGACACGTTCGGGACATGTCGGGGACATGTCCGGGACACGTCCAGGACATGTCGGGGACATGTCCGGGATATGTCCGGGACATGTCCGGGATATGTCCGGGACATGTCCGGGACACGTCCGGGACATGTCCTGGACACGTCCGGGACATGTCCATGACAGGACCGGGACATGTCCGGGACACGTTCGGGACACGTCCGGGACATGTCCGGGATATGTCCGGGACACGTCCGGGACATGTCCGAGACACATCCGGGAAATGTCCGAGACATGTCCATGACACGTCCGGGACATGTCCGGGACACGTTCGGGACACGTCCGGGACATGTCCTGGATATGTCCGGGACACGTCCGGGACATGTCCGAGACACATCCGGGAAATGTCCGAGACACGTCCGGGACATGTCCGGGATATGTCCGGGACATGTCCGGGATATGTCCGGGACATGTCCGGGACACGTCCAGGACATGTCGGGGACATGTCCGGGACATGTCCGGGACACGTCCGGGACATGTCCGGGACACGTCCGGGACACGTCCGGGACACGTCCGGGACATATCCGGGATATGTCCGGGACACGTCCGGGACATGTCCGGGATATGTCCGGGAAACGTCCGGGACATGTCCGAGACACATCCGGGAAATGTCCGAGACACGTCCGGGACATGTCCGGGTTACGTCCGGGATATGTCCGGGACACGTCCGGGACACTTCCGGGACGGGAAAGCTACACTATCTCCAAAAAAAAAAAATCTCAATCGGATAAAATCTCCAGAAAATTTTTGACCCCATGGACAAAATCTCCATGGGGAAAGGCATCCAATGGACAAAATCTCCAATAAATAATTTTTTCTCCCATTTCTCCAAATCCCCAAAAATCTCCAATAAGCAAAAATAAAAACGTAATAGAATGATAAAAAAAACACTGTAAGTCAAAGTAAAATCAGAACTAAACACGCCAATTTTAAAATGATGAAGGTTCCTCTTTTAAAACGGAACAGAAAAAATAATTATTTAAACATCCGTGACTTGCACCTTCGTTTTTTGACCTACCATTCGTGTGCCTTTACAATGATTCTATTATACTGGAAGGATACACCAAGTTGAACAAAGCATAATCTTTTGAGGCAAGTTATCACAGCTTACAATTAAATATGAGTAAAAATAGGTCTTTCCAAAATGAAGATGCGCAAGTTTTGTATCAAGCAATCAAATCGCGCCCGCGATTTGATTGCTTGATACACAACTTGCGCATCTGAAATTTTGGGATTTTCGCTCGGAGATTTTTTTTTTTTGAGATTTTTTCCTGGAGATTTTGTCTATACTCATGTCCGTCTTGGGGATTTTGGCTTTGGGGATTTTCTCTTTGGGATTATGGGTTTTGGTCATTCATCACCAACCCGTCCGGGACATGTCCGGAATATGTCCGGGACATGTCCGGGACACGTCCGGGACATGGCCGAGACACGTCCGGAACATGTCCGGGACACGTCCGGGACATGTCCGGGACACGTCCGGGACATGTCCGGGACACATCCGGAAATGTCAAGGATTCGTCCGGGACTATCCGGGATACGTCTGGGATATGTTAGGGAGACGTCCAGGACATGTCCCGGACACGCCCGGAACATGTCCGGGACACGTCCGGGACATGTCCGGGACACGTCCGGGACATGTCCGGGACACGTCCGGGACATGTCCGGGATATGTCCGGGTCATGTCGGGGACATGTCCGGGACATGTCTGGGACACGTCCGGGACATGTCCGAGACACATCCGGGAAATGTCCGGGACACGTCCGGGACACGTCCGGGACATGTCCCTGATATGTCTGGGACACGTCCGGGACATGTCCGGGATATGTCCGGGACACGTCCGGGACATGTCCGGGACACGTCCGGAACATGTCCGGGATATGTCCGAGACGTGTCCCGGACATGTCCGGGACATGTCCGGGACATATCCGGGAAATGTCCGGGACATTTCCGGGACATGTCCGGGATATGTCCGGAACACGTCCGGGACATGTTCGGGACACGTCCGGGACATGTCCGGGACACGTCCGGGACATGTCCGGGACACGTCCGATACAAAATTTTTTTGGTTTATTGTTATGAACAGACTTTTCATTTCACACAAGAGAAAATAATTAGTTTTGGCCTGGGGCCCCGGTGCGGCGGCGCAACTCAACGTACGCCTTTGACCGCAAGTAAGAAACCCTAAGAATCGCCTTTTTTCGAGAATCTAGTGGTCTAGCCACTTAAGACTTTTTTTGATTTTTTTTTCATTGACAAATGTTAATTAAATCTATATTTTTGAACCTTTCGGCATTTCAGGGGAAATTTTCGAAAAAATTCTTCAACTTTTTTTAACCAAAAAATGAATTTGTCTACTCTCCAATTAAAGTCTCACTTTTGATAGTTTATTTTTTACGATTTTTTGCAACCTTATTTCAACTCTTGGATTTTATATTTTTCAAGTTATTTCAAAATTACTAACATTGAAACCAAAAAAAATCATCAAAACTAAAACACTTTATAACTCAAAATAAAAAAACCTAATTAATCCCAAATGAATAAGCTATTTTTTAATATCCTCAATATAAACTACTACTCACCCAGACTGTGCAGCAAAAGTCTGTCCTATTTTTCTTAAAAAAAATAAGCAACAAATCAACATTAAATAATTTATCTCTATCGAGTGATAATAGTGACAGAAATTGACTCGGCAATATTCGCTTAATGCGATGGATAATTAAAGTCCTTTTCGTCCTTCGACAAAGACAAGTATATAGAAGAAAAAGGACAACGACGACAACAGAGAAAAAAAGAGAAACATACACATACAAAAGAGAAATCTTATCTATTTCTAATTTTCTCCTTATTAGCTTCAAATATCACATCAAGCGATAGAAAACTTTCCAATCCAATAAAAAAAGAAACGAAATACAGACGAAACGACAAATTAAAAAGAATCAAAGGAACAAAAATAGCACAAAAAAAATAGCTACTATTGAATGGAAAAAAAGGACAACAATTTTGCCAATGTATCTCTTAATGAGCCTTTCTTAATTAGGACAATCTTCTTCGCTCGACCCAATTTAACTTCCTCTTTCTCAACTTTGTATATATGTTGTAAGTTTTGTTCTCAATTTTTTTTTTTGTTTTTGTTTGTTTGTGTCGTCCTATATATTTTTTTTTTAATTCCAATCCTCTTTTGTTATTCGTCTAGTCTCTTGTGTATGTGTGTAATATATACATTAACTCAAAATGTTAATGACAGAAGTTGTTAATAAGGTCCTGCTTCAGTACACTATTGTCTTCGTCTCGATATAACAGAAATAAGGGTTCACATTTTATAGTTTTTGTTACAAAAAATCCTACAGAAAATCAGTCCAAGAGTCCTATGAAAGTTTAACTTTGAACATTTTATTCTCTTGGACTTTTGTCCATCAGACTCGACTTTGATATGAAATTGTGTATAACTTTTAGCTTTGATAACATAAGTTTTTGTTTCTTTTTTTTTATTATTTTTTTGAGACCATTTAACCTATAAGAAGATAAACATTTCAAAAAAGTTCCTTCACAGATATCCTTAAATATAAATCGAGCAAAAGTTAATTGATAAAATAGTTTCGTCTTTGATTCTGCGGGTTTGAATCTTCTCTATACAAAAGATATTATTGTTTTACTCAGAAACTTCTGTCATGTGGATAATGAAAGCACTTTAATAGAGTCCTTTGAGATTGAAAGATATCCACATTACACAAGACAAATACATACGGCTGACGTTTACATAACCTACATCATCAAAAGGATCATTGCAAAGTAAAGTGTATCCTTGCAAAAAATTATGTTCTCACTGTTAATTACATGAAGCGAACCTCTTGGCCCATTGCTATTAACAAAGAAATGAGCGGTTATTTTTTTTTAAGGCAGAGGATGAGGCTCAAAATATACATACATATATTATGTTTCTATAGAATAATGTATCTGTATCTGTTAAAAGAACATATATCTTTATGTAGGAGAAATCATCGCATAAAAACGCAATTACGCAGAGGGAATATTAAAACATGCTATTTGCATATAAATTAAAAATAAATAAAGGTGAGCCATAGCATTTCATATCAAAAGGGATGACGAAAGGAAGAGTGTAGGAGGTGCGGAGTTCGCGTGAACTCGGCAAGGATCTGCAATCTGAATTTTCAGATGGCATTATGCGGCAGCTCTCTATATATGGTGCTCCGCCGCCGCCGCTGCCGATGTTATGGGTGATCCTATAGGTATATAGGAGGGATTATTCAATTTGCCAGAGGTGTGCATTGGGGCGATGAAATGCGTTTGAGAGTTCAACGTTGGATGTATTTGTGCATAGTGCTGTGCTAAGAATGTATATCATAATCCCTTATTAAAAGTCCTTAGAACCATTCCTCTATAATAACCAATTGAAGTTATGGAAAAAGAGGGCCTTAGGTACTTGCTATAGGTGCAAGTACCTAAGGCCTAAGCCACTAAAGCGATTTTCTTAAAACTTGGTAGGTACTTAAGACTGAATGGAAGGAAAAAAAAACGTTTGGTTGGAAATATCTCAAGAGCCAAACCTCCAAGAAAGTTTTAGTTTGCAGTGATGACTAAAGCTAAAAGAAACCTTTCTTTTGATGTCTAACTCGATTGATTTGTAGGAAATTTTTAAAAATGCATGGGTAATTCACTAAATAGTGTAGGCACAATCTTCATCCTTCAATTCAATTCGAACTTATTAAAATTTTAATAGATTATAGGGAAAAAGTTACAACAAAATATTTTTTACCTATTTAACATTTTTTTATTTTTTTTGGAAACGGATACTTTTTTGATTGTAAAATAAGTTTTTTTTTTTTAAATTAATTCGTCAAAATGAAAATGAAAAAAAAAAAATTTGAAAAAAATAAAAGTAGGTAGGTATGTAAAAACATAAAAAAGTAAGTTTTAAAGAAATTTGTGAAAATCCAACTATTTTTTAAAAGTTAAAATATTTTTGAGGTTATGTAAATAACTATTTGAGTGGAAAATATTTTTTTTTTTCGATTGGAGGTATACTTATCACCAGGGATAGGATGTTGTGGACCTAAAAACTTAAAAAAAGGCAAAATAAAACTCTAAAAAAGGCATAAAAAGGCATTTATTAAGAGAAAGCATGTAATATAAAAATTAATTGTAGTAATTTTGAACAATCATGAGTTTTTTTTAAATTTTCAGGTAACAAGCGCCTGCGAATGTCCCTTATTGGGGACTTTTCACGAGTTGATTTTTGCTGTGCGGCGAAGCTTTTCAACTCGTGTGAGGTGTGAACGTAATCTGCAAATCGTGCGACATATCGCGCTGCTAAAATCGACTCGTGAAAAGTTGTCATAAGTGCTTTAAAGAAGCTAAAGATTAAATTAATTAATTAATTAAAGCACTCGACATCACCCACTTCAACATTTGCTGGGAGCTCTTGATTTGTGTTCCCATTTATTACGCAATTTACTTGTTCAACTCTCTCGAGTCCATTATTGCCCAAAAAAACTGATTTGTACTTCTTAACAACATCTTTTTCGACTGCCCCTTTCGAGGCTTCCAAATCTCTCTTGATTTTCAAAATCTAGAGAACTTCTCCAATGGAATATTGTAAATTGAGTAAGTTAGCTTTTGAACCCTGATACGTGTCGGTTGCCGGCCGCGCAATAGAACATAGAAGGCATTAAGGGATAAATCCCTCCGGAATTTTTTATTTTTGCATTATTTTTTTTTTTCGTAATAAATTTATTTATCAACCGAAGAAACTATTTTCAGTGGTCTTAGCCTTAAATGAAGCCTCAAAAGTGCCTAGATAGTCCCGAAACCAATGCGCTCCCAACCTACCATAGTACGAAAACGAAAACTTTAAACGCATTTTTTTCGAAACTAGTTTTTTTCCGCGCCTTGCAATGTAACTCAAAAACTCAATTTGAAGCAAATTACTCCTTAAATCATTGGCCACAACATGAACCTAAAAGTTGAATAAAATTTGTACAGTAAATATTTTTTTTAACTACTTCTTTGTAAAAAAAACATGTTTTTTTTTTCGTTTTTTTGATTTCTTATTTTTATTTTTCATTTAAAAAAAAAATAAATTTAGGTTCATGCAATGCGTACTAATATCATCTAACGGAAAAAAATTTCCTTTTTGATTTAAGATGATTTCCTGGACCTGTACATTGCACGGCGCAAACTAGAGGCGTCAATTTTGAAAGGCTCCAGAGCCGCCATTTTGTTATTTTTTCATTTCAAAAATTTTTTTTTTCAATTCTTGATAATGTCAGTAATATCTTTTCTTTTTTCAAATTTCAATAAGTGCTTTCAGTTTTTCATAAAAAAATAGTGAAAAAGGTGTCGTCTGGAGGGATTTCCCCCCTTAAATGGTAGCAATAGCAGACAAACAAGTTGCATAGGTAGATTTTTTCACTCGAATTTTGTTTGTGTGGGGTAATTAGTGGATCCTTAATATATAGATATATTGAGTAAGTTATCTTTTTGTTTGTATTTGAGTGTTTTGTGGGCACTACTTAAAAGGCGCTAAAAAGATAAAAAAAAACATAGAAAAAGGCAAAAAAAAGGCAATAACAAGAGAAAAGGCAAAAAAAGGCAAAAACGTAAGAAAAGGCAAAAAAAAGGCAAAATAAAATACATATATTTGGCACGAGGGGGACGTGAAACGTGTTTGTTTTTAATCCATAGTGTCGTACGATTGAGCAAGAAAAAAAGGCAAATTCCACAACATCCTATCCCTGCTTATCACAGATATGGAAAAAAACACGAATTTTTGATACCACCCCATTTTTCATAAACTTTTTTAACTTTTACCCTCTGAAAACAGGATTGGTTTCTACGAAAATTTAGGTTACATTGTTAGGCAACTAAAAAATTTTATTTTACTTTAATACTTTGAATTTATTACATTTCTAAATCCAATACAATGTTTATTGAAGTTAATATTTTTATAATTAAAAATAAAGATTTTTCGTTAAATATAATGTTTTAGTTTATTATAATGATATTTTTTCTTTTTAACCGACTTCCAAAGAGAAGGAGGTTATCAATTCGTCTTAATTTTTTCGCAAATAGGGTGACATTTTTTAAATTAAAAAAAAAAAAAAAAAAAAAAACAATTTTTAACGGTACCTTTCGTGGATGGTTTTCCTAATATCTCACTGTTTCATAAGCGAGTTGACCGATTACAATTAAAATTTTTGTACAAAAAAAAACTGTGGTCTGAATTTTGAAAATAGAAAAAAAATCATAAGATTCTTTTTTGAATTAAAAACAAATATATTTTTGGAAACGCGTGCATTTTATTTTGATCTCAAACTAATGTGAATTACAGCCAAAGTGAAAACAAATATTTTTTTAAAGAATTTAGTTTTAAAAAATCGTATTTGAAGTAACAATCAAACGTGTCATTAAGATTATAGAGAATTCAGAAAAAGAAATTCTGTCCATGAACGTTAACTTTTGAGTAATCTTAAGGTTTTATACATTTGGTAGTCTTACTGGGATGAATGATTGATTTCGAAAAATCCTTAATCTTTTTATAACAGTTAAATACTGTACAAATTTTACTGTTGTGTACATTTACAATGAGTGGATAAATAAGTCTAGGTATGGTAGTATGTTCAAAGAATCTGGCTTTGCAAGTCAGAAAACTGATAGATTTATAAAAAATAACGATCTAACCAAAAGAATTTTGGACAAGATATTCCTAATACAAATTGAAAAAATATTTTAGCACACTATTGTATATGAATAAAGTGTGGGGTCTTGTAACTGCAGAAGAGCTACACATTTGCCAAAACAGATAATGAGATGATTAACATTAAATTCGATTTGTGTATAGGTAAGCTTCTGACAACGTTCAAGTAATTAATGAAAACTAAATAGAAATCAAATGTTGAATTGTTGGTGTAGGTACCTACTTGCATAAATTTTTAGTTTTCAAATTTTATAGAGAGATATAAAATATTAAAAAAAAAAAAAACAAAAATTAAACTAAAGTTTAAATTAAATGGCTTTTTATTTCAATTAAATAATAATTATGTAAACGCATTTGTTTATAGACAAGATAGATATTACATACTTATTTATCTAGTTTAAAATTAATTAGAAATGGCGCCCAATGCAACATTTTCTAAGGTTATTTTTAAATAGAGTATGTATCTGTTGAAATTTTGGTATGTTGTAGTTCAGAACTAACTGGTTCAAAGTCTGTATGTCCGCAGCTTTCTAGCGATAATAAATTCCAATTTTGTTGTTTTTTTTTTGCGTATATGTTCTAAACTACTTATAATAATTTAACCAATGAGACATTTTTAGAAGCGTCTTCTTTGCCCTCTAGTTAGGTATAGGTTATATAACGTTCTTTAATATCCTATGCTCTCGAGAAGCAAACATAGTGAATTTTTGTGACATTTTTAGTTTTCTTTGCGTATTTTTTTTTTTATTTAATCAAATAAAAGTTTTAATATGATAAATTATTTGCGTTGCCACTTTTAATGCATATAAAAACAAATTCTTCTAACAATATTTTATTTGTCCAATTGTGATTAGTAGTTCGGAAGATATGAGAGAACAAAAATACCTGTTTGGGCTGATACAGCTGGTTCAGAATTACAAAATTCTATACTACAGCTTCAGGTCTGAATTCTTTTGTTTTGAACTCAAAGTGAGTTGCTATATAGGTAAGCTAATAGTTTTCTTCGAAACAAGGTTCAACATTTCAATTCGCTTTAAACAAATAACTCAAAATAAAACCTTTTTTCCTCATCCTCAAAGAGTATCTCGGTTTTCTATTGTTATTTACTAAATAAACTATAAACATCAAAAATCAAAAGATACAAAAAATATCACAACAACAAAACTCGGTAAAAAAAACCAAAAAATCCTTTTAACTCCATCAACAATGGATCCAGATTGCATCAAACCGCTACCGCTGCTGGCACTGCATCCGAGTTCCGAGAACCCAGAGAGATGCCTCTAAGCCACAAAAAGTATCTCAAATTGATCACACGACAAAAGGGAGTTTACTCTGAGTGTTTTTGTGTGCGTGCGAGTGTGTATGTTGTAGATCCATATCTTCCTAGTGCGGGTCCTTTGAATAGTTTTTTCTGCTGAATTTCTTTTTTTCGACACATCCCCAAAAACGATAGATATCGCATCTCTACCGGTACGACCGACGACTACGATGACGATGAGCAACATAAAAAAAAAAAAAAAAATAGTGAAAATCTGTAAAAATCCACGCCATCATCAACTGACAAGTCAAGATGTACGCTTCATATCAAGAGCATCCATCAGTTGCCAGGATTCACTTTTAATCGAAAGAATAAAAACCCAAACAGTGCTGTGTTGTGTGCTGACTTGGTTTCTTTGTATATGCTGCTGCTGTGCTCTATATCCGGTTGCGGCAACAATGGACGACAGGATATACTCCATATGAAAGCACCATGATGGCATATGACGGAATTCAGTTGGAGCTTGAAGCTGTCTGGGAGGCAAAATGTTTTGCCATCATTTGTCGGAGATCGGAGTGGAGTGATACCCGTAAGTGGATAGTTTTTCTTTTTTTGATTTTTTGTTTTTTTTTTTACATCCACTCCCATACTCCTTTTTCTTGTGAAGGAAAGTCGACGTCAGTTGTCGACTGACTGACAGATGGCTGGCGGTTTGTATCTGCATGAGGAAACATTTTTTCCACGACCACTTATCATTCCATAAGCCAAAGCAGCTTCGAATGTGGGCAAACTTTTGAAAGTCCGGGAACACCGACGACGACGACGACGATGGACGTTCCGTTTCCTTTCCTTTTTTTTTCGTTAACAATATTTTTTTTTTTGTTGTCATTGACCATCACTCTGTTGTCTGTCTGAACTTATCTTTGGACATTTATTTAACCATAATTTCGCAGACAATAATCAAACATTTAATGTGTGTTGACATTGATATTATATGACACTGCCTGCCATCGCGATGAGTTCACCTACCCTATTGTAGTACGGTGTTGTCGCTAATATTCATATCGGAAGCTTTTTTGACAGGTTGGTCAAATGTAGCAAATTGTAAAACCACCGACCACTAAACAAAAGTGCTGTTCATCATTAATTTTTATGATTGTTTTATTAAAGCCAACAAAAATGTCACATGTGGATTTATGTTAAAATGGTAATAATATGATTTGATTTTTGCGGCATGGTAGTGCCCCGGCGAACGAGTTAATGTTACACAGGAGTTACACAACATTTTACACCGCAAAACATTAGTATGGTATGTTTTTGCAGTTTGGGTAATGGAACTTTGAATTTATTTTTGTGTCGACAGAACTGACACATATCTAATAGAAGGGTAAAATATTATTATTGTTCGAGGTTTGCCACAAGGGAAACACATGTTTTTTGTTCATAGTTTTGTTTTGAATGTGACAAAAAAATATTGAAAATGTAGACTTGTATAATGTATACCTAAATGATTTTTTTTTTTTATGAAATCAAAACTAACACCATTTTGCTCAGTTGAGTTTCATAGAATTTCTTACGCAGAGGTTTTTCAATTTATTTTATTCGCATTTATTTTTATTTCGAAATCCAACATCAGGTAACTCAAAAAAACGGAAAAGTTTTATTTATTTTATTTCCTTTTAATACAGTCAAATAAGGTGAAAAATGGGGTAAGGGTACGGCCACGGCAATCCTGAGCGGCAAAAATAAATTAGAACGTATGAAAATGTATGGGGGTGGCCACATACACCCTGAGCGACTGAGTGGCAATCCTGAGCTGCTGAGCGTCAATCCTGAGCGTCTGAGCGACGTCGACCGTTTTTTTAAATTCTGAATTTCTCTCAAACGACTTGTTAAATTTTATCAGCATTTTTTATACAAAAGCATTTATATAGTCTTAGTATAAATCAAAAATAAAATTTTGAAGAAATGCATTTTTGGATTTTTGAAAAAATGTTGAATTTTTTTTTTGAAAAATCAAAATTCCAAATTTTCTTTTGAAATTTAGGTTTAAGGCTTTGATCTATATTAACTACAATATTGCATACCACCTTTATTTTATTTATAATAATAAAATAAATAAAAAAAAAATTGGCACTTGTAGGAATCGAACCTGGGACTCCCACGTGCGAGCCAAATACTCATCGAATATTTTGCACTTGTAGGGTTTTGAAATTGCCGCTCAGGATCGCCGCTCAGGACGTGGCCACCTCGTCGCTCAGGATTGACGCTCAGCCGCTCAGGACGTGGCCGTAGCCGGTGCCGTGAAATAACGCCGAGCGAAATAACGCCGAATTCCAAATTTCGGCGTTATTTCACTTTACAAAAGCGAAATAACGCCGAACATTCAACATTCGGCCTTATTGCGCTTTGTCAAAGTGAAATAACTCCGAGTCCCAAGTGAGAAATAAGGCCGAATGCTAGAAAAGTGAGCATAGAAGTGGACCTAAGTTAACCCGTATATTAAAATGCTAACCTTTTTTATTTTCAAAGGCATATAAGGCCCTAATTTATTAAGGCAGAATGGCCCCAATACCAATTTGGGATTTATGTCCATCCAATCGAGGTATAGTTTCCAAAAAAGTTTTTTGTCTTATGTGCCTCTTATTTATTCATTAACAGATTAGTCTCAAGAAGGTACAAAAACATGTCGCAGGGACAAAAGGCCCAGGGATATAGCACCCACTTTTAATTTATGGGAGTTATGTTCCACTTGAGTGGGTTGACATTTAATTTAAGAATTATATCCCACTTGAGTGGGACATAAGCTCCATATATTTTTCATTTAAGTGGGACATAAGGACATAACACTTCTCGAAATATAAAACAATAATGAACAATTATAACTTTTGTTATATTAATAAATGCAAAAGAAACTTTGAATAAGATAATGATAAGAAACAAATAGATCCCACCTGTTTTAATTGGTGGAAAGCAAAGCGAAAAATAAATTCTTACGCGAATCGCCTATTTTTGCTAATTTTGAAAATCTCCATTTCGCTCTTTCACCTTGAAAATCGCGACTTGTAGACATGAGATTTTTCTAGACCTTTGAGGTATGTTATAGAATGCCAAAAAGAAGGTATTGAACAAAAAAAATTCTATTAGCATTCATTCCGAGGTTAAATCCTTATTTGACTGAAATAAATGCAAGATTGGTTCACACGTATGCTTGCTCTTATGATAAAAGGTGCCTCGAATCTTAAAGCTTTTTTATGGATAAAATTATAACAGATTAATAATATTGGTTTTAACATTTTTAATGGATGTAATTATAAAAGATTAATTTTAATTTAATTAAGTATAACTGACACCGTTTACTTTAATGGGTTTAACGTCTTAACAAATTATGCCATTAAATTTCTTGTACAACAAAGAGTTTTTGAAAAAAAAATTTTTAACTAGGTACTAGAGATGATTGAAAACAAAAAAATAAAATATAAATAAAAATTCCATTCAAAAGAAACTATTAATCGACACATTAGGATGGATCCGTTTAAAAAAAAAAATTTCAAATTAGATTGAGTTTTATGGTTATACTAAAAGCTGAGTGGTTTATGAGAAAGTCTGAAATGAAAAAATAGTTCTTAGAGGGATATACCCTTAGTTAGCTTTCTTAAAATATTTTTTTTTTTTTTATTTCAAAAGTACAGTATTTTTATAATTTTTGAGCTTATAAAGTCTTGTATGTTTTTATCTAAACGCCATATTTTATACATCATTGATATCTTCTGGGAAACCGACGAAGTTACGAATACCAGAGTTACGGGCGACAGAGTTACGAGCGTCAAAGTTACGCGAAACCGAAGTTACGAAAAACTAGAGTTACGAATTCTAAAGTTATGTTAAGCTATGACATGTGATTTTCGGTTGGCAACAATTGCGAGGAATTATGGAATTATGGAAATACAAACATTGGTCAGAACTAAATGAGTAAAGCGAAAATGGGTGTTATTTAATCTTGTAAAATTTTGATTGGATAGGTATAGATATACATAATGGTTTTGTTTTTGTGAGAAGATCGCAAGAACGTTGAAATAGAAAAAAAAACATAAGTATACTTATGTAAGTTTAGGGGACATAATTGAAATTAACTTCTTATTTGTCCAACTAATATTGCACCTACGTATCGATATTCTCTTATTTATGTTTCCATAATTCCATATCGTTCCTCGCAGTTGTTGCCAACCCAAAAATCACATGTCATAGCTTAACATAACTTTAGAATTCGTAACTCTAGTTTTTCGTAACTTCGGTTTCGAGTAACTTTGACGGCCGTAATTCTGTCGCGCGTAACTCTGTTATTCGTAACTCCGTTACCATTTCTCTTGTTCGCTTCTTCACATGCCGTTTGAAAGAAAATTCCAAAAATAATTACAAAAAAGAGCACGTATACGCCACAGAGCACGCGGAAAACGTGCAAGTAATATGAATTAAAACTTTGGCCTAGGTGCTAGGTGCCAACACCCCAAAATCTACACCTAAAAACTAACGCTTGCATTTCTATTAAATGTACAAAATCTTCAACCCCATTTAGTCAGTGTTTTTATTAAACCATAAAAAATGCTTTCAAATAAGAATCAAACATTTAAAATTTCTTTAACTTTTAAATTCTGTTTATTTTTAAAATATTACAAAAACAAAACAAAATAAACAAATACAAACAAACAAAAAATAAATAGAATTTTTTATTAGTAGGTACCTATTTAAAAAGACTTTTTCTGGGATTTTTTTTTTTTTGAGTTTCTCTTCAAGGAACATTCTAAACAAAAATTGTTTTATTAAAATCGAAACAGATTTTTTTCCGACTTGCATGCCGGATATCGGATCATTTCAGCCCATGATTGGTTGCTTCTTTAGCTAATATCCTCAAAACCACCGATCTCACTGTTAAAATGAATTATACACTTTTGTAGTAAAAATGAGCTAACCAATTCATAAAAACTCCCCGTTGACGCTTTTCGACTGTAGTTGCATTTTCACTCAATTTGGAGGCTATCTTTTGAATCGATAGATCTCCAATACCTTTTTTTGTAGTCGAATTGTCACTCAAAAGAATAATTTCCTCTTATTTTTATATGAATTCTTGGAACTTTGGTTCAAGAGTGTAAATTATATCCAAATCATACCTTTACATAGGAGTTAAAATCAGTTTGAGTTTTTCACCAAAGTAAAACGTTCACTGAGATTCATTTACCCCCTTTATGGGCTTCATTTTCTAAACTTTTTATAAGATGAGCTTTACAAAACTTAAATGGTTATATTGTATTTCAAGGTTTTATTTTATTTTTCTTTTATCTCTGCAATTAAATTTCCTGGTTTTCTGACCGATTCCAACAAAGTTCATATATATACAAAAAATTACTCCAGTTTTTGACCTCAAAGTTTAAACTTTTTAGATTGAAAGAGTTGTGAAAAGTTTATCTTTTCTTGGCAAATGGACAGTTTATATATGTATATATCTGCAAAAGAGGCCAATGAAGTTCCTCCTAAAATAAAATGGAAACCCTATATTACCTACCTACATCGCCATCATACGTTCCGAACTTTCGAGATGACTAATTGAAGATAACATTGTCTGGCCAGAAACCCTTTTAAAATCATATCTTTCGGGTTACACTCGGTCATTTTTTTTTTTTTGTTCTTTTTTAATTTTCTTCCTCGTCGTCTCTTCTATGGTGAGTGCCTTTTAACATATAGTTTCCTGCCATATGCGGGCTATATCCTAGTTTAGATATCACAACACTATACTGAACTATAATGCATGTCCTCATACACGCATACAACCAAACGAAAACAGACCTCATTCTATGTTTAATTTGAAGAAAAAAGTATAACCAAACCAGAAAAAATTCTTTCCAAAAAGGACCAGGAACAGTCACAAAACTAAAAAGATAGACATGTATGCAACCATAACATACGTATACATTGTTCGAGCTTCGAGTTTATAATAATTTTTTGGAAAACGTAAAAGTTTAATGAGGATTTTTGTTGTTTTGGCCAAACCCCAAGGATAAAACATTTTTCCAGCAAGTTAAATAATTGCGTTCAGATGAGAAAAAGAGAAAACTCTTTTTCTCATTACTCCTATAACTAGCGTCCTAACGTAACGTCGTCGTTGATGTCGTTGTCATCGTCTACAGATGAACATAACATTAGTTCTAGAACTACCATAGTCGTCCCATAATCTTCTTCTATATTTTACTTAAAGTCGCTTCGACGATATTATGTCGACCTGCGTATCCGTGCGAGAGAGTTTGAAAATGTTTATTTTGATTGAATATGTTATATTTATGTACAAATGTGTATATGTTTTTTTTTTTTTAGATAAAATAAAGTTATGAAGTTGCTCTTTGTATTTTTTTATTTTGTGAACTGAACATTGCTGGCATGAGGTTTGTCTCTTATCGTACTTTGCGTGTAGAAACATATATGTATAAGTTTGCTTTGGTTTTATGTTTTCGAGAGTATATATGTACCTAGAAATTTTAGGCAATTAAAACTTTTTTTGTTTCATATGTCGTTGGGATAGAATATTGCAGTGGGAAGAATTTAAAATTGCTTTGGGTATAGTTTTTCCAACAAAATATAATGATTTCTAGAGAATAGGTTATGAGTAGGTATCAAAATGAACTACATACAAATTAAATATTTTGTAAGCGATGGAATGAAATGGTTTTCAAATAAGTATCAACTTTTAACAAAACAGCTGATAAAAGAACATGTGTCGTGGTTTTTTATGATTTCTGTCAAAAGTAGACCTCCCACCGAAAAAACTTATTTTTTGTAGGTGTATAACCTCAAAAATATTGAGAAAAATGCAAAAATACAATTTTTTTATTTTTATCTTTTACAAAAATGGTTGGATTTTAACAAAACAATGTTAAAAATTACTTTGTTATGTTTTTAATCTATTTTCAATGTTTTTTTTGAGCAAAAAGTTAATTTTTGATTTTTGACGAATTTAATTTGAAAAGTAGGTAGCCTATTTTTCAACCAAAAAACTTACCGAAAAAATTTTGAAAAGTTTGGAATGCAGTTATTTAGATTAAAACTTTTTATTTAAGATTGTGTGGAAAAAATATACTTTTGTTTTAGAAAATATTAAGAAAAATTGAAAAAAAAAATTAAAAAAAAAAAACGGTTTTAATATCGATTTTTCCGTAAATGACAGTAATATTGGCGAGAAATAATTTTCCATAGAAACCAAATTTTACTTTTCTAACGGCTTTTGACCTTCTTAATTTGAATCTAGCATTAGAATAGCTCTAAGGTGCAAGGTTTTTGAGATATTGAATTTTGAACGTCAAAAAATACTATTTTTGTGATGTTTGACATGGTAATATCTCAAAAATGTAATGTGATAGAATTTTTCTGACTTCGGATTCGAGCTCAGTGCACAAAAAACCATTAAAAAAAATATATTTCGATTTCTATAAAAAACTTTTTAACTATTGAAATGCAGCATGCATTTAAAAGACCTAGACAGTTACAGGCATATGGTTAAAAATTATTATTATTAGGTATTTTTTCTGTCCTGTTCGATTTCAGTAGTCAAATTTTGTTTGTATGTTTGACTTTTTAATATTAACAATATCACGATTCCAGTTTCAATCTTTTTTCTACCACTTTTTCTTAAGAAAATAGCTTTTTTACCTCAAATTTCAAAAAATCCTGAATATTCAAGTTTTTAAATTCAATTTTCATACAAGTAGGCCAGCGTTGTCGAAAAAGCTCAAAAAATGAACTTTAAAGCGTGGCAACCTTAGGCCTTAACAGGATGTCGCCAGGCAACCCATCCATGTGCAAATTGTTTCTTTAGACAATACCGTTAAGAAAATATAACTCCCTACTGGTATAACGATGAGGATAGGTCGTCCTAGGCGGGATCTTAGAATAATGACCTATAAGATTTATTCCTAAGTGAGTCCTTTTTTTTTTGTTCTCTTTCATTCAAAAAACTTGTTTTTTTTTGTTATTTCACTTTCTTTATTTTTGATCAAAGTTCACATTCCTATTCACTCAAATCAGAGTATCTGTTTAAAAAAACCAGAAAAAAAAATTAAAAAAAAAACAACAAAATAAAACAACAACCACCCTCCAGTGCGGTGTTTCAATTTTAAACGGAACCATCTATTGAAGGTGGCATTCTGTTTATAGCTATATAGTTGCCTACACGGAAAACATTCGCCATTGGTACTGAATAGAGCAATATTTTCCTCTCTGTGTTTATCACTGAAACTGACTTGACTTCAATCATAAACAACTTCCCATTCGTTGACTTCCATCATCCTGTTTATTGTATATTCCTTGTAAGCTTCGCTCTTCATCTGCCATGTCTTGCCCATACCACAGTGGCGTAACTAGCCCTTTGGGGGCCCTGTATCCACATTTTCTTGGAGGCCCCCTTCATCTCCTAGACTTGGATACAGCCTTAAGCCTTAACAACATTGCATTGGTTCCGACTGTTTTGGAGAAATTTGAAGTAAGATAAATGTGGATAGATAAATGTGGATAGATAAATGTGGATAGATAAATGTGGATAGATAAATGTGAATCGATAAATGTGGATAGATAAATGTGGATAGATAAATGTGGATAGATAAATGTCGCTAGATAAATGTCGATAGATAGTGGTATAATCGGGTCTTTGGATTTTTTTCAAAATTCCGAGAAAATCCAGTTTAAAGTTCCTGTAAATTGTTTTTTTCGAAAAATCCCCGAACCTTTGAACGCTCCTGGAAGCTAAACCGCTTGAGAGAAATTTTTGGCAGTGATGCCAAATGGTAGCTTGTGTCATGGGCTTACGCTTTGCACATTGTTAGATTTTTAAAAAGCTCATCTTCCATGTTAAACCGCCAAATCATGCCTATTTTTTCAGCATCGGGCTTAACTTTTTTTTAACCTTTATGTTCTCCCAGTTTGAGAACCCGTGGACCTACAGTGATGGGAGTTGTACCCAAATGTAGGTTAGAGCCCCCGTTACCTTTGGGTATCAAAAAAATTTTTTTACCCTTTTTCAAAAACCCGAGATATAGGCGTTGGAAGTTGGGGGTGCGAAACAGCTTCTGGGAGCTGGATTGATAAATGTGGATAGATAAATGTCGCTAGATAAATGTCTCTAGATAAATGTCGATAGATAAATGTGGATTGATAAATGTGGATAAATAAATGTGGATCGATAAATGTGGATCGATAAATGTGGAAAGATAAATGTGGATTGATAAATGTCGATACATAAATGTGGATTGATAAATGTGGATAGATAAATGTGGATCGATAAATGTGGATAGATAAATGTGGATAGATAAATGTGCATCGATAAATGTGGATAGATAAATGTCGCTAGATAAATGTCTCTAGATAAATGTCGATAGATAAATGTGGATTGATAAATGTGGATTGATAAATGTGGATAGATAAATGTGGATAGATAAATGTGCATCGATAAATGTGGATAGATAAATGTCGCTAGATAAATGTCTCTAGATAAATGTCGATAGATAAATGTGGATTGATAAATGTGGATAGATAAATGTGGATCGATAAATGTGGATAGATAAATGTGGATAGATAAATGTGGATCGATAAATGTGGATTGATAAATGTGGATAGATAAATGTGGATTGATAAATGTGGATCGATAAATGTGGATAGATAAATGTGGATAGATAAATGTGGATTGATAAATGTGGATAGATAAATGTGGATCGATAAATGTGGATAGATAAATGTGGATTGATAAATGTGGATCGATAAATGTGGATAGATAAATGTGGATAGATAAATGTCTATAGATAAATGTCGCTAGATAAATGTCGATAGATAGTGGTATAATCGGGTTTTTGGATTTTTTTCAAAATTCCGAGAAAATCCAGTTTAAAGTTCCTGTAAATTGTTTTTTTCGAAAAATCCCCGAACCTTTGAACGCTCCTGGAAGCTAAACCGCTTGAGAGAAATTTTTGGCAGTGATGCCAAATGGTAGCTTGTGTCATGGGCTTACGCTTTGCACATTGTTAAATTTTTAAAAAGCTCATCTTCCATGTTAAACCGTCAAATCATGCCTATTTTTTCAGCATCGGGCTTAACTTTTTTTTTTACCTTTAAGTTCTCCCAGTTTGAGAACCCGTGGACCTACAGGGATGGGAGTTGTACCCAAATGTAGGTTAGAGTCCCCGTTAACTTTGGGTATCAAAAAAATTTTTTATCGATAAATGTTTGGATCGATAAATGTCGCTAGATAAATGTCTCTAGATAAATGTCGATAGATAAATGTGGATTGATAAATGTGGATAGATAAATGTGGATCGATAAATGTGGATCGATAAATGTGGATAGATAAATGTCGATTGATAAATGTGGATAGATAAATGTGGATAGATAAATGTGGATAGATAAATGTGGATCGATAAATGTGGATCGATAAATGTGGATCGATAAATGTGGATTGATAAATGTGGATCGATAAATGTGGATAGATAAATGTGGATAGATAAATGTCGATAGATAAATGTCGGTAGATAAATGTCGATAGATAAATATCGATAGATAAATGTGGATAGATAAATGTGGATAGATAAATGTGGATAGATAAATGTGGATAGATAAATGTGGATCGATAAATGTGGATAGATAAATGTGGATAGATAAATGTCGCTAGATAAATGTCGATAGATAGTGGTATAATCGGGTCTTTGGATTTTTTTCAAAATTCCGAGAAAATCCAGTTTAAAGTTCGGGTAAATTGTTTTTTTCGAAAAATCCCCGAACCTTTGAAAGCTCCTGGAAGCTAAACCGCTTGAGAGAAATTTTTGGCAGTGATGCCAAATGGTAGCTTGTATCATGGGCTTACGCTTTGCACATTGTTAGATTTTTAAAAAGCTCATCTTCCATGTTAAACCGTCAAATCATGCCTATTTTTTCAGCATCGGGCTTAACTTTTTTTTTTACCTTTAAGTTCTCCCAGTTTGAGAACCCGTGGACCTACAGGGATGGGAGTTGTACCCAAATGTAGGTTAGAGTCCCCGTTACCTTTGGGTATCAAAAAAAAATTTTTACCCTTTTTCAAAATCCCGTGATAAAGGCGTTGGAAGTTGGGGGTGCGAAAAAGCTTCTGGGAGCTGGATTGATAAATGTGGATCGATAAATGTCGCTAGATAAATGTCTCTAGCTAAATGTCGATAGATAAATGTGGATTGATAAATGTGGATAGATAAATGTGGATTGATAAATGTGGATGGATAAATGTGGATAGATAAATGTCGATACATAAATGTGGATAGATAAATGTGGATCGATAAATGTGGATAGATAAATGTGGATAGATAAATGTGGATTGATAAATGTGGATCTATAAATGTGGATAGATAAATGTGGATCGATAAATGTGGATCGATAAATGTGGATAGATAAATGTGGATAGATAAATGTGGATCGATAAATGTGGATCGATAAATGTGGATAGATAAATGTGGATAGATAAATGTCGCTAGATAAATGTTTCTAGATAAATATCGATAGATAAATGTGGATAGATAAATTTGGATCGATAAATGTGGATAGATAAATGTCGATACATAAATGTGGATTGATAAATGTGGATAGATAAATGTGGATCGATAAATGTGGATAGATAAATGTGGATAGATAAATGTGGATTGATAAATGTGGATTGATAAATGTGGATAGATAAATGTGGATTGATAAATGTGGATCGATAAATGTGGATAGATAAATGTGGATAGATAAATGTGGATCGATAAATGTGGATAGATAAATGTGGATAGATAAATGTCTCTAGATAAATGCCGCTAGATAAATGTCGATAGATAGTGGTATAATCGGGTTTTTGGATTTTTTTCAAAATTCCGAGAAAATCCAGTTTAAAGTTCTGGTAAATTGTTTTTTTTCGAAAAATCCCCGAACCTTTGAACGCTCCTGGAAGCTAAACCGCTTGAGAGAAATTTTTGGCAGTGATGCCAAATGGTAGCTTGTGTCATGGGTTTCAGTTTCTCTCTCTCCCTGTGAAGTTGTCTTTTTCTTAGTGCCTGTGCTAATCTCTTTCTTAAATTTTTTTTTTTTTGTTTTCATTTAATGTCTAAACAATTATTTTATATATAATAATTTTTGTTTCCTCCTCTTAATTTATGTTTTGTGTTAAGACAGTGTATTTCTTATTGTGTTTTTTAATTTAATTATGTTTCTTTGTTAAAATAGAATAGAATACACAAGTAATATAAAAGTTAAAATATATAAAAAAAAATATATATAAAAAAAAAAAATCTAATCTATATTTGTGTCCATTTAGTTCTGTATCATATGCATGGTGTTTACTTCCCCGTAAAGCTAAATTCCATTTTCTCTTATTTGTCTCTTCTTCTTGCTTTTTACAGTGTTCAAACATCTAACCATATACTATCCATCACTCTCTTTTCTTTTTAGTACCTACTAAATATTTTGTATTCTCTTTTTTTCTTTTCTCTTGCCTCAATAATGTTATTTGTTTTATTTTTGTGTTAATTAATTTTGTGCCTTATAATAATTCTGGGGTGAGTGATTTTTTAAATAAACAATATATAGTTATAAATTTTTAATAAAATAATAGTTAGTATTTTAATTTTCAATTGCCTGCTTTTTCATCATAATTAGTAGTTAATATTTTTTTCCCGTGTGTTGTGTTTTTGTGTGATCTTGTTGGTTCTCTTGTATGCATACATACATAGTGACATAAACAAATCTAGGGTTACCACCTGCCATTTTTGATTGTTTTTAAGCTTTTTTTTTTTTTTTTTTCTCTATATTTTTTTTTCTCATACAATATGGATTTAATAAGGTGTTTTTTTTGTAATTCAATAATAACTGAGGCTTCTGATAGACTCACAAGAATGCAAACGATCGCTCTGCAAAAGTTTTCACTCTTGTGTAATCACTGCAAAAGTTCAAATATTTCTTTACAACTACAAAATTTAAATACTAATCTCGCTAGTGTAACAAATAATGTAGACATGGTAAAATCTGTAGTGGATAATAACTCAGAAAGATTCTTCAGCCTGGAAAACAAAGTTGAATTGCTTTTTAAACATTTTATTGATCTGGAAGGTAATTTAGATAAAATAGAAAAAGTTATAGATTCCAATAGTAGAGCTGTATCACTTAACACTCTTAGCAGTGATAAAAACCACTCCAAAGTTGTTAAATCGTTAAATAACTTAGACAATACCCTTAATGAGGTATTGGATAGTAAAATTAATAAAATTAATTCAGAAAATTTAAAAAATTCGCGGCTTTTAATAAAAATTGATGAAAATTTGACTTTGATTAATAAAAATATTAATAATCACAATACATTTAATAACTCAACTAATAACAAAATTTCTGAATCCGTTCTCAAACTTTCAAATGAAGTTGAGAATTTATTAACAATAAGCAATAATAATTTTGATGAAAGCAACAATCATTTCGCAGCTTTGGAGAATGAGTTAAAAAGTACCAAAGATAGTTTAAATAAATTGATCAATATTGAAATTTCTAATTCCACGATTCCCACTACCAACCAAACTTCGGTCAATGCTCTTGAAAACCCTGTTTCAATGTCTATTCAGGAAGAAATGCAGTTTCATGTTCACAACAATAATCTTACAATAAACACTGAAAGTTTATCTAATAATAACATCAATGTAAACTCAATTCAAACTCAAAACCCAACCAACATCACTTTGCCTATTGCTAATACTAATTCTCCAGTAAACATATTTCAACCTAGAGTTGTACCCTGTCCCAAAAATATATTTATCTCTAAATTTGATATTTCAACATCTCATACAGACATTTTAGATCACATTAAGTCTGTCCTTATTAAAAATAACGTTTCTAATGACCTAAACTTAGTGAAATGTAAAAACATTACTAGGTCTAATGGAAGAGTAGCATCATTTAAAGTTTCAGTTCCCGAACCTATGTTTAATTTGTTGATGCACCCTTCATCATGGCCTGATAACACATTTATTCAAGAATTTGTAAACAAAAACACACAAGGGTCAAAAATCCATTTAAATGCAGCTCCAAAAAACTAATATGCTTGTCCCTTTATTATCAAAATGTAAGGGGACTCCGCTCCAAAGCTTCTGATGTATTCTTAAAGTCGCAAGAGCTTCCTTTTGATGTTTTTGCTTTAAGCGAAACTAATTTAACTAATGATTTTAATAGTAATGAATTTTTTTCATCAGACTATAATGTTTACCGTAAAGATGGTCAGTTAGAATTAGGGAATAGGTCTGGAAGAGGGGTTCTTATTGCTGTTAACACTAGTTACGACAGTTCTCTGATTGAAATTCCTAATACCGAAAACATTGAAATGATTTGTGTAAAAATTAAACTTATGCGAAAAAACATTTATATTATGTGCTGCTATTTGCGACCTTGCAGCCCCATCGAAACTTATCAAAATCTCATTAATGCAGTTGACTTCTTGGATGACACTATTGAAGTTCATGATAACTTATTGGTCCTAGGTGATTTTAATCTTCCTAATCTGTCGTGGTCAAAGTCCGATGATGACTCACATTTTATTGCAACTAACGCAACAACCGAAAAAGAAACTTTATTCACTGATAATCTGTCTGATTGCGGCTTACTTCAGATTAGCGATATAAAAAATAACTTGAATAGGCAACTCGATCTGATCTTCTCCAATGATGCTCATAACTGCATCGTAAAGGAAAGTAACCTTATTCTCTCAACTATTGACCTGTATCATCCACCACTATGCTTAAGTTTCGCCTATGAACATTGTAACTCAGAAGTAGAGTCTGAAAAACAATATTGTTTTAATTTCCGGAAGGCTAACTTTAACAAACTGAATGAGCTTCTAAGTAATATAAATTTTGATCTTATTTTAAATAGTGTCAACGATAGTATCGATAGTTTAACCACCAATTTTTACGTAGCCATTTTCGAATGTTTTTACCAGTCAGTACCATATTCACAAAAGAAAAATATGTCTTCTTCACCCCCATGGTATTCAAAGGAGCTTCGTTCTCTACGCAACTCCCGAAACGCTCTATGGAAGAAATATTTAAGATCTAGATCAGACATGGATTTTTCTCTTTATATGGATGTAAGCAATGAATTTTCGAGCCTTTCAAAACTTCTCTACGATGACTACATCAATCAAATGCAAATTGATTTAATTTCAAACCCTAAGCGTTTTTGGCAATTTATTAATCTAAAAAGAAAGTCAGACGGTTATCCTAATACCTTAAATTATTTAAATCACTCTTCTAGTGATTCTAAAGTTATAACTAATTTATTTGCCAATTTTTTCAGTCTTGCGTTTTCTGATAGTAACTTTGTGCCTGATAGTAACTATTTCACCTACATGAATAACTGTAACCAAACATCTTTAGTATCAATTAATATTACTGTTGAAGACGTGATACAAAAAATTCATAAACTTAAGAATGATTTCTCATCGGGTCCTGATGGCTTGCCCGCGATTGTACTAAAAAATTGTGTAGCCCATTTAGCCTCACCTATTGCCACTCTGTTTCAAAAATCCATAACTCTAGGGTTTTTTCCATCAATCTGGAAGGATTCATTCATCATCCCTATTCACAAAAAGGGATGCAAAAGTGATATTGCTAACTATAGACCAATTGCCAAATTATCGTGCATCCCAAAACTTTTTGAAAGTATTATCTTCGACACACTATATTTTAATTGTAAATCATTGTTTTCAGCCAGACAACACGGTTTTCTGAAAGGCAAATCTACGACCACTAATTTAACCGAGTTTGTATCGTACACTTTGAAATCATTAGAAAATAAGAACGAAGTTGATGTCATTGCTACAGACTTTAGCAAGGCGTTTGATAGAATATCACATAAAATTATATCGTTTAAACTTAAAGCTCTAGGATTTCCTCCCGGTTTTATTCAATGGATGAATTCATACCTTTATAATCGTAAATATCAAGTACTTTTTAGATCTTCAATCTCAGATCCATTTATTGCAAAGTCGGGCGTCCCACAAGGAAGTCATTTAGGCCCCATAATTTTTATTTTGACAATCAATGACGTAGAATCAGTCATTCAGCATTGTGAAGTCTCTACGTACGCAGATGATATGAAAATCTTTAGGACAATTTCATCGTCAAACGACCCTTTGCTTTTGCAAATTGATTTAGACAATTTCTTTGTTTGGTGTCAGAAAAATAACTTAGATCTTAATGTTGAAAAATGCCAAGCAATCACATATTCCCGCAAACGACTCCGTCCTCCACCACGTGACTATTTTATCAATGAATGTATTGTTTCAAGAGTAACAACCATTAAGGATTTGGGTGTAATTTGTGATAATGAACTTAACTTCAGATCCCACTATGACAATATTATATCTAGGGCTAATTCTGCTTTAGGTTTCGTCAAGCGCTGGTCTAAAGAGTTTTCTGACCCTTACGTTACGAAATCACTTTATACCACGTTTGTGAGGCCTTTACTTGAATATGCTAGCCAAGTCTGGTCCCCTTATCACCAAGTCCACATCAAGAGAATTGAAGCAGTACAGCGTAGATTCCTCCGTTTTGCCTTAAGAGGACTTCCGTGGGTTGATAATTTCAACTTGCCCCCTTATCAAGAACGTTTGCAACTCATTAACTTACAATCTTTAGAAAAACGTCGCGAAGTTGCCGATGTTATTTTCATACACCAAATTTTATGTAATGTAATTGAAAACTCCACCCTCCTCGAGCAAATTAGTTTTAACGTAAGTTCCTATTCTCTCAGAACGACCCCGCAATTTCATCAAGCTCTTCATAGAACTGATTATGGCAAAAATGAACCGATTACGAGAATGTTAAGGAATGTTAATAAAAATTGTAATATTTTTGATTGTAATAACAGCAAGATCACACAAAAAAACCTACTATATGGTATTTCATAGCCCTCTTGGACCTAAAGATTAGTAAAGATTAGTAAATAGTGAAATAGTAAAAGAGAAACTGAAACTGGACTTTTTATTTTTTTTACTGATCTAACAAGTGCATAAGCATGCTTTTTTATTTTATTTATTGTTTTTTTTTCTACACTTTTTTAATTTTTTTACTTATTTTTAAATTTTAACTTTATTTAATACTTTATTTTAATTCTTTTTCTATATGGTTGTATGTTTCCCCATGCTCCCATATAGTTACATATTTATTTTTACATTTTGTATCTGCTTGTAATAAGCAGCCCCGCTCTTATCTCGTGTTTATTTTTTTTCTTCAAAAAACTCTAATTTAAGTGCCGATATGACTAGCCACCGCAAGTGCCATCATACTCGGTGTAAATGGACCCCAGCGCGTGCGGTATCTGGGGGGGAAAGAGGCGTGGGATAATTTAATTAATTTAATTTAATACTTACGCTTTGCACATTGTTAGATTTTTAAAAAGCTCATCTTCCATGTTAAACCGCCAAATCATGCCTATTTTTTCAGCATCGGGCTTAACTTTTTTTTAACCTTTATGTTCTCCCAGTTTGAGAACCCGTGGACCTACAGTGATGGGAGTTGTACCCAAATGTAGGTTAGAGCCCCCGTTACCTTTGGGTATCAAAAAAATTTTTTTACCCTTTTTCAAAAACCCGAGATATAGGCGTTGGAAGTTGGGGGTGCGAAACAGCTTCTGGGAGCTGGATTGATAAATGTGGATAGATAAATGTCGCTAGATAAATGTCTCTAGATAAATGTCGATAGATAAATGTGGATTGATAAATGTGGATAGATAAATGTGGATCGATAAATGTGGATCGATAAATGTGGAAAGATAAATGTGGATTGATAAATGTCGATACATAAATGTGGATTGATAAATGTGGATAGATAAATGTGGATCGATAAATGTGGATAGATAAATGTGGATAGATAAATGTGCATCGATAAATGTGGATAGATAAATGTCGCTAGATAAATGTCTCTAGATAAATGTCGATAGATAAATGTGGATTGATAAATGTGGATTGATAAATGTGGATAGATAAATGTGGATAGATAAATGTGCATCGATAAATGTGGATAGATAAATGTCGCTAGATAAATGTCTCTAGATAAATGTCGATAGATAAATGTGGATTGATAAATGTGGATAGATAAATGTCGATACATAAATGTGGATTGATAAATGTGGATAGATAAATGTGGATCGATAAATGTGGATAGATAAATGTGGATAGATAAATGTGGATCGATAAATGTGGATTGATAAATGTGGATAGATAAATGTGGATTGATAAATGTGGATCGATAAATGTGGATAGATAAATGTGGATAGATAAATGTGGATTGATAAATGTGGATAGATAAATGTGGATCGATAAATGTGGATAGATAAATGTGGATTGATAAATGTGGATCGATAAATGTGGATAGATAAATGTGGATAGATAAATGTGGATAGATAAATATGGATAGATAAATGTGGATAGATAAATGTGGATCGATAAATGTGGATAGATAAATGTGGATAGATAAATGTGCATCGATAAATGTGGATAGATAAATGTCGCTAGATAAATGTCTCTAGATAAATGTCGATAGATAAATGTGGATTGATAAATGTGGATAGATAAATGTCGATACATAAATGTGGATTGATAAATGTGGATAGATAAATGTGGATCGATAAATGTGGATAGATAAATGTGGATCGACAAATGTGGATAGATAAATGTGGATAGATAAATGTGGATAGATAAATGTGGATTGATAAATGAGGATCGATAAATGTGGATAGATAAATGTGGATAGATAAATGTGGATTGATAAATGTGGATTGATAAATGTGGATAGATAAATGTGGATTGATAAATGTGGATAGATAAATGTGGATAGATAAATGTGGATAGATAAATGTGGATAGATAAATGTGGATTGATAAATGTGGATCGATAAATGTGGATAGATAAATGTGGATAGATAAATGTGGATAGATAAATGTCTCTAGATAAATGTCGCTAGATAAATGTCGATAGATAAATGTGGATAGATAAATGTGGATCGATAAATCGTCGGTGAAACCAGAAAAGTGTGTAACTCCATTTTAGCAAATTTTATAGGAGAGCAAAAAAACAAAATCGTTTTGAAGGCATTTGTATGAGTTTTCATTTTCTAATTTGCTTATAAAATAAAAACTATGAACTTTAAGGGGATTCTGAGTTTAAGGAACGGTAGATATTAGATTTGTCTAACAGATGGCATTCAAATCTAATTTTCAGAAAATTTGGAGTTACACACTTTTCTGGTTTCACCGACGAAATGTGGATCGATAAATATGGATAGATAAATGTGGATAGATAAATGTGAATCGATAAATGTGGATAGATAAATGTGGATAGATAAATGTGGATAGATAAATGTGGATAGATAAATGTGAATCGATAAATGTGGATAGATAAATGTGGATAGATAAATGTCGCTAGATAAATGTTTCTAGATAAATGTCGATAGATAAATGTGGATAGATAAATGTGGATCGATAAATGTGGATCGATAAATATGGATAGATAAATGTCGATACATAAATGTGGATAGATAAATGTGGATAGATAAATGTGGATCGATAAATGTGGATAGATAAATGTGGATCGATAAATGTGGATAGATAAATGTGGATAGATAAATGTGGATAGATAAATGTCGCTAGATGAATGTCTCAAGATAAATGTCGATAGATAAATGTGGATTGATAAATGTGGATAGATAAATGTGGATAGATAAATGTCTATAGATAAATGTCGCTAGATAAATGTCGATAGATAGTGGTATAATCGGGTTTTTGGATTTTTTTCAAAATTCCGAGAAAATCCGGTATAAAGTTCGGGTAAATTGTTTTTTTTTTTCGAAAAATCCCCGAACCTTTGAACGCTCCTGGAAGCTAAACCGCTTGAGAGACATTTTTGGCAGTGATGCCAAATGGTAGCTTGTGTCATGGGCTTACGCTTTGCACATTGTTAGATTTTTAAAAAGCTCATCTTCCATGTTAAACCGCCAAATCATGCCTATTTTTTCAGCATCGGGCTTAACTTTTTTTTTAACCTTTATGTTCTCCCAGTTTGAGAACCCGTGGACCTACAGTGATGGGAGTTGTTCCCAAATGTAGGTTAGAGTCCCCGTTACCTTTGGGTATCAAAAAAAAATTTTTACCCTTTTTCAAAATCCCGTGATAAAGGCGTTGGAAGTTGGGGGTGCGAAAAAGCTTCTGGGAGCTGGATTGATAAATTTGGATCGATAAATGTCGCTAGATAAATGTCTCTAGCTAAATGTCAATAGATAAATGTGGATTGATAAATGTGGATAGATAAATGTGGATTGATAAATGTGGATCGATAAATGTGGATAGATAAATGTGGATTGATAAATGTGGATCGATAAATGTGGATAGATAAATGTGGATAGATAAATGTGGATAGATAAATGTCGCTAGATGAATGTCTCAAGATAAATGTCGATAGATAAATGTGGATTGATAAATGTGGATAGATAAATGTGGATCGATAAATGTGGATAGATAAATGTGGATAGATAAATGTCGATAGATAAATGTCGATAGATAAATGTCAATAGATAAATGTGGATTGATTAATGTGGATAGATAAATGTGGATCGATAAATGTGGATAGATAAATGTGGATAGATTAATGTGGATAGATAAATGTCGATTTAAAAATGTCTCCAGATAAATGTCGATAGATAAATGTCGATAGGTAAATGTGGATTGATAAATGTGGATAGATAAATGTCGATAGATAAATGTCGATAGATAAATGTCTCAAGATAAATGTCTCAAGATAAATGTCTGTAGGCAAATGTCTATAGACAAATGTCTCTAGACAAATGTCTCAAAATAGATGTCGATTTAAAAAAATCTAAAGATAAATGTCGATAGATAAATGTCGATAAATAAATCTGGATTGATAAATGTGGATAGATAAATGTCGATAGATAAATGTCGATAGATACATGTCTCAAGATAAATGTCTCAAGATAAATGTCTCTAGACAAATGTCTATAGACAAATGTCTATAGACAAATGTCTCTAGACAAATGTCTCAAAATAAATGTCGATTTATAAATGTCTCCAGATAAATGTCGATAGATATATGTGGATTGATAAATGTCTCTAGACAAATGTCTCTAGACAAATGTCTCTAGATAAATGTCTCTAGATAAAAGTCGCTAGCTAAATGTCGATAGATAAATGTCGATAGATAAATGTGGATTGATAAATGTGGATTGATAAATGTGGATAGATAAATGTGGATAGATTAATGTGGATAGATAAATGTCGATAGATAAATGTCGCAAGATAAATGTCTCAAGATAAATGTCGATTTAAAAATGTCTCCAGATAAATGCCGATAGATAAATGTCGATAGATAAATGTGGATTGATAAATGTGGATAGATAAATGTCGATAGATAAATGTTGATAGATAAATGTGGATAGATAAATGTCGATAGATAAATGTCGATAGATAAATGTCGATAGATAAATGTGGATTGATAAATATGGATTGATAAATGTGGATTGATAAATGTGGATAGATAAATGTCGATAGATAAATGTCGATAGATAAATGTCTCAAGATAAATGTCTCAAGATAAATGTCTGTAGGCAAATGTCTATAGACAAATGTCTCTAGACAAATGTCTCAAAATAGATGTCGATTTAAAAAAATCTAAAGATAAATGTCGATAGATAAATGTCGATAAATAAATCTGGATTGATAAATGTGGATAGATAAATGTCGATAGATAAATGTCGATAGATACATGTCTCAAGATAAATGTCTCAAGATAAATGTCTCTAGACAAATGTCTATAGACAAATGTCTATAGACAAATGTCTCTAGACAAATGTCTCAAAATAAATGTCGATTTATAAATGTCTCCAGATAAATGTCGATAGATATATGTGGATTGATAAATGTCTCTAGACAAATGTCTCTAGACAAATGTCTCTAGATAAATGTCTCTAGATAAAAGTCGCTAGCTAAATGTCGATAGATAAATGTCGATAGATAAATGTGGATTGATAAATGTGGATTGATAAATGTGGATAGATAAATGTGGATAGATTAATGTGGATAGATAAATGTCGATAGATAAATGTCGCAAGATAAATGTCTCAAGATAAATGTCGATTTAAAAATGTCTCCAGATAAATGCCGATAGATAAATGTCGATAGATAAATGTGGATTGATAAATGTGGATAGATAAATGTCGATAGATAAATGTTGATAGATAAATGTGGATAGATAAATGTCGATAGATAAATGTCGATAGATAAATGTCGATAGATAAATGTCGATTTAAAAATGTCTCCAGATAAATGTCGATAGATAAATGTCGATAGATAAATGTGGATTGATAAATGTGGATAGATTAATGTGGATAGATAAATGTCGATAGACAAATGTCTCAAGATAAATGTCGATTTAAAAATGTCTCCAGATAAATGTCGATAGATAAATGTCGATAGATAAATGTGGATTGATAAATGTGGATAGATAAATGTCGATAGATAAATGTCTCTAGACAAATGTCTGTAGACAAATCGTCGCCCTAGTATTGAAGTGCTAGTTTCTCATGAGAAATGTCTCGTTGGACATTTGTGGTGGCCCTATTTATAGCAAAATATGATCCTCCCGCAGAAATGTTTAATTCTATTTCCTTTTTTGTTTAGTAGTAGTTACACTCCGTCCCAGGGTGTGGTGTTTTAATTTTTTTTTTTTTTTTTTTTTTTCTTGATAGACAAAGTCAGATTGGTAGGGTTTTCAGAGCCATCCTTTGCTAGTTTTGTGTGGCATGATTCTGGAGGGTGGACCCTCCAGAACTTTTTTATTTATATTTTTTTATTTACTACTGATTTGATTTGGGGTAATTTGACCCCTCAATACCCCTCCTCTATTATAATCAAGTTCTATTTGAGGTTTATAGATTTATGTGATTTTTTTTATAAACGTCTTGTGCTCTGGTCTCTTGGGGGCCCTTATAATTCGGGGGCCCTGTTACATTGATACAGCTGATACAGCAGCAGCTACGCCTCTGCCATACCACCTTGTCTTTTTCTTTTCCTGGAACTCATCATCTCCTTTCCATCTAGTATACATCACTATCAACGTAAAGGAATGTGTATTACTCTCCCCAAAAACATTCAAATGCATTATTCAAGCAAAATAAAACAATTTCAAGGCATTTAAATTTCAATTTTATGATTTTCATTGCAACGCAAATAATAAAAGTTAAAAATGAAGAAGGAGATAGATAAAGATAAACAAGACAGAAAAAAACAGGAGAAGTGAAATAAGAGAAAAAGTGAAATAAAAATGTTTTTATTTATTTTTTTTTTTGACAGGAAAATCTTTCGAAAATATTTCCCATTCAAACTATTATTACTGCCCTTTTTTTCCAAATAATGAATGCTTCCAAGTTAGTTATTATTTTGAACATTAATTAAAGAAATAAAAATAAAAATGGTTTCTATTTTTATATAATTTACAGTAATTATATGGTATATATTGTTTTCTACTTTTATTTAGAACTTTATATCTTCACTATATCGTATAAGCGTTCACTCACTTAAAATAGGGTAATGCGCACATTAAATTTCACCACTTTAAAATAAGGTGATATCCGTTTAAAATAAGGTGCTTCCAAATTTAATGTGAACTTCATTTTATTTTAATGTGAATTTTCATCTTAAAAATTAATGTGATTTGTCACTTAATTTAAGGTGGATGTCATCTAAGCGAAAAACCATGCAGAAATCCGCTTAATTTAAGGTGGGATCCCATTAATTTTATTAGGACTATTTTCTCCATGTAGGGTCGCAGGTTCGGACTGGCCTGTGGCGGCGATTGCCACTCGAACCCTATAAGTTTAAGAACAAAAAATCCAAATTTATGTCAGCTTAAACCGAACAAAAGTTCTAGAAATAAATATGTTGATTTATTATTAATCATAAGCAAAATTCACTTTATCAACAGGTTATTTGATAAAACTTTTTTTCTTATAAAAATCAAGAACGATCATACAAAATAATAAAAAAAAACATAACAAAATAAACCTAATAACTACATTTGTATGTTGAACAAGGTGCGAAAACTAAACCATTTTATATCTGGACATTTGGAAATGCCCCATATGGGTCATTTGGAAATGCCCCATATGGGTCATTTGGAAATGCCCCACGTGGGTCATTTTGAAATGCCCCACGTGGGTCATCTGAAAATGCCCCAAGTGGGTCATCTGGAAATGCCCCACGTGGGTCATTTTGTAATGCCCCACGTGGGTCATCTGGAAATGCCCCACATGGGTCATTTTGAAATGCCCCACGTGGGTCATCTGAAAATGCCCCAAGTGGGTCATCTGGAAATGCCCCACGTGGGTCATTTTGTAATGCCCTACGTGGGTCATCTGGAAATGCCCCACGTGGGTCATTTTGAAATGCCCCACGTGGGTCATCTGAAAATGCCCCAAGTGGGTCATCTGGAAATGCCCCACGTGGGTCATTTTGTAATGCCCCACGTGGGTCATCTGGAAATGCCCCACGTGGGTCATCTAGAAATGCCCCACGTGGGTCATCTGGAAATGCCCCACGTGGGTCATCTGGAAATGCCCCACGTGGGTCATTTTGAAATGCCCCACGTGGGTCATCTGAAAATGCCCCAAGTGGGTCATCTGGAAATGCCCCACGTGGGTCATTTTGTAATGCCCCACGTGGGTCATCTGGAAATGCCCCACGTGGGTCATCTAGAAATGCCCCAAGTGGGTCATCTGGAAATGCCCCACGTGGGTCATCTGGAAATGCCCCACGTGGGTCATTTGGAAATACCCCAAGTGGGTCATCTGGAAATGCCCCACGTGGGTCATCTGGAAATGCCCCACGTGGGTCATCTGAAAATGCCCCAAGTGGGTCATCTGGAAATTCCCCACGTGGGTCATTTTGTAATGCCCCACGTGGGTCATCTGGAAATGCCCCAAGTGGGTCATCTAGAAATGCCCCACGTGGGTCATATGGAAATGCCCCACGTGGGTCATCTGGAAATGCCCCACGTGGGTCATCTAGAAATGCAACACGTGGGTCATCTAGAAATGCCCCACGTGGGTCATCTGGAAATGCCCCACGTGGGTCATCTAGAAATGCCCCACGTGGGTCATCTGGAAATGCCCCACGTGGGTCATTTGGAAATGCTCCACGTGGGTCATTTGGAAATGCCCCACGTGGGTCATCTGGAAATGCCCCACGTGGGTCATCTGGAAATGCCCCACGTGGGTCATCTGGAAATGCCCCACGTGGGTCATCTGGAAATGCCCCACGTGGGTCATCTGGAAATGCCCCACGTGGGTCATCTGGAAATGCCCCACGTGGGTCATCTGGAAATGCCCTACGTGGGTCATCTGGAAATGCCCCACGAGGGTCATCTGGAAATGCCCCACGTGGGTCATCTGGAAATGCCCCACGTGGGTCATTTTGAAATGCCCCACGTGGGTCATCTGGAAATGCCCCACGTGGGTCATTTTGAAATGCCCCACGTGGGTCATTTGGAAATGCCGCACGTGGGTAATTTGGAAATGCCCGAAATGCCCCAAGTGGGTCATTTGGAAATGCCCGAAATGCCCCAAGTGGGTCATTTGGAAATGCCCCACGTGGGTCATTTGGAAATGCCCCACGTGGGTCATCTGGAAATGCCCCACGTGGGTCATCTGGAAATGCCCCACGTGGGTCATTTGGAAATGCCCCACGTGGGTCATCTGGAAATGCCCCACGTGTGTCATCTGGAAATGCCCCACGTGGGTCATTTGGAAATGCCCCACGTGGGTCATCTGGAAATGCCCCACGTGGGTCATCTGAAATAGCCCCACGTGGGTCATCTGGAAATGCCCCACGTGGGTCATTTGGAAATGCCCCACGTGGGTCATTTGGAAATGCCCCACGTGGGTTATTTTGATTTGCCCCACGTGGGCCATTTGGAAATGCCCACTGTGGGTTATTTGGAAATGCCCCACGTGGTTCATCTGGAAATGCCCCACGTGGGTCATTTGGAAATGCTCCACGTGGATCAGTTGGAAATGCCCCACGAGGGTCATTTGGAAATACCCCAAGTGGGTCATCTGGAAATGCCCCACGTGGGTCATCTGGAAATGCCCCACGTGGGTCATTTGGAAATGCCATAAGTGGGTCATCTGGAAATGCCCCAAATGGGTCATTTTGAAATGCCCCACGTGGATCATTCTGAAATGCCCCACGTGGGTCATTTGGAAATGCCCAACGAGGGTCATTTGGAAATGCCCCACGTGGGTCATTTGGAAATGCCCCACGTGGGTCATCTGGAAATGCCCCACGTGGGTCATTTGGAAATGCCCACTGTGGGTTATTTGGAAATGCCCCATATGGGTCATCTGGAAATGACCAACGGGGGTCATTTCGAAATGCCTCACGTGGGTCATTTGGAAATTTCCCACGTGAGTCATTTGGAAATGCCCCACGTGGGTCATCTGGAAATGACCAACGGGGGTCATTTCGAAATGCCTCACGTGGGTCATCTGGAAATACCCCACGTGGGTCATTTTAAAATGCTCCACGTGGGTCATCTGGAAATGACCAACGGGGGTCATTTCGAAATGCCTCACGTGGGTCATCTGGAAATGCCCCACGTGGGTCATCTGGAAATGCCCCACGTGGGTCATCTGAAAATGCCCAACGTGGGTCATCTGGAAATGCCCCACGAGGGTCATCTGGAAATGCCCCACGTGGGTCATTTTGTAATGCCCCACGTGGGTCATCTGGAAATGCCCCACGGGGGTCATCTGGAAATGCCCCACGTGGGTCATCTGGAAATGCCCCACGTGGGTCATCTGGAAATGCCCCACGTGGGTCATTTGGAAATGCCCCACGTGGGTCATCTGGAAATGCCCCACGTGGGTCATTTGGAAATGCCCACTGTGGGTTATTTGGAAATGCCCCATATGGGTCATTTGGAAATGCCCGAAATGTCCCACGTGGGTCATCTGGAAATGCCCCACGTGGGTCTTTTGGAAATGCCCCACGTGGGTCATTTGGAAATGCCCCACGTGGGTCAACTGGAAATGTCCCACGTGGGTCATCTGGAAATGCCCCACGTGGGTCATTTGGAAATGCCCCACGTGGGTCATTTGAAAATGCCCCACGTGGGTCATTTAAAAATGCCCCACGTGGGTCATCTGGAAATGCCCCACGTGGGTCATGTGAAAAAGCCCCACGTGGGTCATCTGGAAATGCCCCACGTGGGTCATTTGGAAATGCCCCACGTGGGTCATTTGGAAATGCCCCACGTGGGTTATTTTGATTTGCCCCACGTGGGCCATTTGGAAATGCCCACTGTGGGTTATTTGGAAATGCCCCACGTGGGTCATCTGGAAATGCCCCACGTGGGTCATTTGGAAATGCTCCACGTGGATCAGTTGGAAATGCCCCACGAGGGTCATTTGGAAATACCCCACGTGGGTCATCTGGAAATGCCCCACGTGGGTCATCTGGAAATGCCCCACGTGGGTCATTTGGAAATGCCATAAGTGGGTCATCTGGAAATGCCCCAAATGGGTCATTTTGAAATGCCCCACGTGGGTCATTTTGAAATGCCCCACGTGGATCATTCTGAAATGCCCCACGAGGGTCATTTGGAAATGCCCCACGTGGGTCATTTGGAAATGCCCCACGTGAGTCATTTGGAAATGCCCCACGTGGGTCATCTGGAAATGACCAACGGGGGTCATTTCGAAATGCCCCACGTGGGTCATCTGGAAATACCCCACGTTGGTCATTTTAAAATGCCTAACGTGGGTCATCTGGAAATGACCAACGGGGGTCATTTCGAAATGCCCCACGTGGGTCATCTGGAAATGCCCCACGTGGGTCATTTTAAAATGCCCCACGTGGGTCATCTGGAAATGCCCCACGTGGGTCATTTTGAAATGCCCCACGTGGGTCATTTGGAAATGCCCCACGTGGGTCATCTGGAAATGACCCACGTGGGTCATTTGGAAATGCCCCACCTGGATCATTTTGAAATGCCCCACGTGGGTTATTTTGAAATGCCACTTGGGTCATTTTGAAATGCCCCACGTGGGTCATTTTGAAATGCCCCACGTGGGTCATTTTGAAATGCCCCACGTTTGTCATTTGGAAATGCCCCACGCGGGTCATCTGGAAATGCCCCACGTGGGTCATTTGGAAATGCTCCACGTGGGTCATTTTATAATGCCCAACGGGGGTCATTTCGAAATGCTCCACGTGGGTCATTTGGAAATGCCCAACTTGGGTCATTTTGAAGTGCCCCCCGACGGTCATTTTGAAATGCCCCACTTGGGTCATTTTGAAATGCCCCACGTGGGTCATTTAGAAATGCCCCACGTGGGTCATCTGGAAATGCCCCACGTGGGTCATCTGTAAATGCCCCACTTGGGTCATTTTGAAATGCCCCACGTGGGTCATTTGTAAATGCCCCACGTCATTTGGAAATGCCCCACGTGGGTCATTTGGAAATGCCCCACGTGGGTCATTTGGAAATCCCCCACGTGGGTCATCTGGAAATGCCCCAAGTGGGTCATCTGGAAATGCCCCACGTGGGTCATCTGGAAATACCCCACGTGGGTCATTTTGATTTGCCCCACGTGGGCCATTTTTAAATACCCACTGTGGGTTATTTGGAAATGCCCCACGTGGGTCATCTGGAAATGCCACACGTGGGTCATTTGGAAATGCCCCACGTGGGTCATCTGGAAATGCCCCACGTGGGTCATCTGTAAATGCCCCACGTGGGTCATTTTGAAATGCCAAACGTGGGTCATTTGGAAATGCCCCACGTGGGTCATTTAAAAATGTCCCACGTGGGTCATTTGGATATGCCCCACGTGGGTCATTTGGAAATGCCCCACGTGGGTCATCTGGAAATGCCCCACTTGGGTCATTTTGAAATGTCCCACGTGGGTCATTTGGAAATGCCCCACGTGGGTCATCTGGAAATGCCCAACGTGGGTCATTTGGAAATGCCCCACGTAGGTCATCTGGAAATGCCCCAAGTGGGTCATCTGGAAATGCCTCACGTGGGTCATTTTGAAATGCCCCATGTGGGTCATTTGGAAATGCCCAACGTGGGTCATTTTGAATTGCCCCACGTGGGTCATTTGGAAATGCCCCACGTGGGTCATTTGAAAGTGCCCCACGTGGGTCATCTGGAAATGCCCCACGTGGGTCATTTGGAAATGCCCCACGTGGGTCATTTGGAAATGCCCCACGTGGGTCATTTTGAAATGCCCCACGTGGAAATGCCTTTCGATGAACATTTCCAAATGGTGAAAGACCCATGCGGGGCATTTCCAAATAACTCACTTTGGGAATTTACAGATGGGACATTTTTGTATGCAATATTCAAGTTTTCAGATTAACTTGTTTTTTTTTTTTTTTTTTTTTTTGTGGACCAGCGTTTAGTATTACTAGGAATTATTGTATTTCCTTGATTTCGAGATTTTGAAAAACAACTGGTACCTATATATCTTTTTATGTTTTATATTTTATGTATTTTCTTCATAACGCATACAAACATTTTGCCAAAACACAAAACTCTCTGGGGCTAGATTTATCATGAAGCATCAACCAAAATGAGCTATTTTTGATGATCTGGGTTTGACACTGTCAAATCCACGTCGTATCATATAATCACAGTCGTCACATGTTCATTTGAGAGATGTCTTCATTCTAACACCGCAAATATCAAAACGCAGTTTTTAATGAAATACCAGAATACTGATGGTGATCCTGGTATATTCTAGGGGGACATTCAACATTGCTATAAGGAGGGAGCTTCTCCTATATTGTACTTTAACGCCACCATTACCACAGCCATCTCCATCACTCTGTGGTATACTTAACACTTTTCAAACAGCACGACACGAGAGTGCTGGTTCAATTTTGGTGGGATATTTGTGCCTGCGGCACGTACCGCCATCAATCAAATGTCAAATTTACTCGCCCACCGCACCACTTTTTTCTTTTTATTTAAAAGAAAAAAAAAAAAATAACAAAAAAATGAAAGAAAGCAAAATGAAACAAACAAGAAACAAACCAAAAAAAAATTGAAAAAAAACTGCTCAGTATTTTTTCTTCATCTTTTCATGATGGTGGTGGCAGCGGTAGATGGTTTGAAATCCTTGAATTCTGTTTCCGAAATAAATGGGGAACGGGGGGCAAAGACGACAACTTGGTTTGCTTCAGCGAAGGTTACGACATCGGCTACCCACATTCACCACAACCCACACAACCAGCCATCAAGCGAACCAGCATTATGTGGAACACAAAAGGTGCCTGACATCCTTCAATGGCGTGTGCTACCTGTTCCTTCCTCTCACTGTGCTTCCGCGAGCGGATGTCATGCGGATGGCAGTGGAATATTTGATAATTTTTAAATGAATTTTATGACAGTTCCATGGCAGCAGACGTGAAATATATGAGATTCAATAAGACGACACAAAAAAATAAAGAAAAAAACAAACCTTCAACTTATAAAAGATGGAGCAGCTCCAACAACAAGCAAAAGTAGCAGAAGGTGCCATATATGATTGTGCCATCGTGTAAGCTAAAAGGATATTCAATATACCCAACAATATTAAGGATTAAAAAAACAGGTGAAGCCATTTTGTTGTAGGTATTAAGTTTTTTTTTGGAAGAAGACAAATAAAATTGGGAATCTTTCAGAAAAACATTCACGTTTGTACTATTTTGGAGGGGGTACATACTTTGTGCTCAGAGATAACCCTGTGATATTCGAACTTTTATTTTTATTTCAATTCGATAGATTTCAAGAACAACCAAAGCGTCATGGATTAGAATAAAACAAGATTCTTCTTAGATCATAGTTTTTAAGCTTGAAATTCTAACCTTCTTAGCCTCAATTGCTTCACCAAAATCACAAGCCGCAAAAAGACCTCATTCTTCTAGTGGCAGTGCTTACACAAATTCCTCTTTTATCCTTTCTTTTTTTTTATTTTTTAAATATATTTTCAGAAAACAGCAGATTTAGAAGAAAATAGAAGAAGATGAAAATACGAAAAACACACCCAGCAATGTTTAAATGCACCTGGGTTCCTCCTGATGCTGTTCCTAACGGAAGCAGTACAACATCTAAGCCTCAAGAAATATTTATATTTTTTCAGCATCATTTCTCTGTTGCAGTAGTATCACCATGTTCCATAGAGATAGAGGCCACAGCTTATCTCTTGTTTGTGTCTTCAAATGGGTGCCCACAGACCAAAGAGATAACATGGAATGGAGAGTGTATTTCTACAAAAAGCACCTAATGTTCTCTATGCCATCATCAGGACATTGGGAAGAGGTTAAATACAATGCCGGACTAGATCATCTTTGTTTTTTTTTTGCGATAAGGAACTTTAAGTAGAATAACTAATTTTTAAACTGAATATTTTGCAAATTTTTTTTTCCTTTTGATCTAAAATTTTTTATTGTATCACAGGTTAGAAAAAAATTTGTATTGCTCCTTCTAAACAAACATTTTGTTCATATTTGAAAATAATCAAGTTGAATTGCCACTTTAAAAAACGATAATCTTTTTTATCAAAAAACAAAACCTACTTCCATGGATCAAAACTATGTAGGTTTTATGGTTTTTCTAATAGTTCCTATGGCTATAACTGAACGAAATTAAAATGGGACCACAAAAAAAAAAAAAAAAAATTTTGGAAGTCAGTAAAAAATTAATCAAAAATGTAGGTATATAACAGACCAATTTAGTATGTGTTACTAAGATTGGTTTTGGTTGGGCTATTTGGGAAAAACTAAAGTTTTTACTTATGTTTTTTGTTTGGTTTTAGTAAATACGTTAAAGATTTCGAAAATTTAAAAACCCAATATTGAAAATTTCGATAAACTACATTATTTTCCTTTACTGTACCAAAAATACACTTGTTTCACTTTTCATTAAGTAATTAAATAATTTCGTATTTAGTGGGTCACTGTGGTGTATGTGTAACTTTTTTGTGGAAAATCTATATTTTTTTTTATTCTTGAGTAATTCAATCAAACGAGTTGAATATGTAGATCATAAATTAGTGATTAGTCCAAAATCGGCTTTTTCTAGGTTACGAGGTATTAGAACTACAGCGACGAAATGTTAAAATATTTGTATTAATTTCTTAGTGATTTTCTTCGTTATTGGGATAGGCCCTTTGGGGATGGGATTCTCTACACAGAGAAAAAAGACGATATTAAATTAAGCAGATTTCTACATGGTTTTTTTGCGTCTTAAAATAAAGAAAAAATCTTCTTAATTTCTTGAATTTGTTATTTTAAAAGAAATCCACCTTATTTAAGCGGAAAATTATCTTATTTTATGTGGAAATATTTTAATAAAGAAAAAATAAAACGGGCAGCCACTGGGTATCGATGTTACAACGGTTAGATCACTAGGTACCTTACCGTCAGTCTGTCTCACTGTTGGAAATCATATAAAATGCATCTAAGCTGAAGTCTGACCATAATTTTTAAATTTTTATATTTTGTTTTGTTTTTTTTTTTTTTTTTTTAAGATGAAAATTCATATTAAAATGAAAAAAAGTTTACTTTAAATTTAAAAGAATTTAAGCGGATTTGACTTATTTTTAGCGGGAATTGTATTGTTTTAAGAAGGTGGGATTATTTTATAATGTATTTTTTTCTCTTCGTATAAATTAATATGATTTATTTTCTGACTTTTGTTTTTTCAAATCTCAACTTAAATATTTGAAATTAACCTAACGTCAACCTTAACTTGTAACTCTTCCCATCCGTACATTAGCTTCTGTTTCGAATTCAAAAACTATTACCTATTATACCAAAAAACGACATTTTTCCGAATTTTTTTTTGAACAAATTTGTTTGTGTACAGTTATTTTTTTTTTTTTTTTCGTTTTTTAAGAATACAATAAATTAACTATCCAATATGAATAGATACCCTCTAAAATTTCTCTAACTTATGAAGAACTATATTTTTCGACTTTTGAAGAATGACCGTTGGGAAAAAAAATTATTTCTACAATAAATATCATTTGAAATACCTTGAAATCATCGATGTTTATTTTTGTTTTTGATGTTTTTTCTTGAATATATTCAAGAAAAAACATCATCAACATGTGTTTTTATTATTTTGACTTTGACCTACTATCCGATGGTATTTTTTCGTTTAAATGTTCGCTGTTGGCTTTGGTGACTAAATATGGACATTTTTGAACCTTCATTCTTATTGTAAGTTAAGCTTTGTTGTCAAGTTTAATAAAAATTACAATTTCGTTATAAATTGTACTTTTGCACAGTTTTTAAATAATCTCATCTTGGATAATTGTAGGATCTAAAACTTTATAATAATTACACTGGTTGGCAAAAAACTAAAAAAGTCGGGAGCAGGAACGCTGTAAGGGGATTTTAATTAACTTGAGTGTGCTAAATTCAAAACTGTTTACAGATTTATTCTATCACGTCTAGGGCTGTAAAAGTAACGACAAAATGAGTACCTGCATGTATGCGTTACTTTTGATACTAGTACCCGCATCAATAATATCGTTACTCGTTACTTTCGTATGCTTCGTATTTTTCGTATATTTCGTATGTGTTTCGTGTGTTTCGTATGTTTCGTTACTTTCGTTACTTTCGCATGCTTCGTAAGTTTCGTACTTTTCATATATTTCATGATGTTTGGTATTTTAAGTATGTTTCGTACGTACGTTGGTATAATTTGTATAATCTAAGCTACATTTTAAAGCCAAAAACATTAATTTAAGTTGCGACGTTCTCCTGTTATAAGAGTTTGAAGGTAGGTAACTATACTGATTTTTTTTTCGATTTTTTTTTAATCAAACGTGGAAACTTTTTTTTATTTTTTTCTATTTTTTCGACAAAATTTTGGTAATTTTTTGTTTATATCCGTTCAGCAATCTTATCACAATTCTTTAGAGACCTTTATTTCAAAAGAACACCGCGCAGATCCCGAAATGTTAACACTTCAATACAACCATGTCGAACAAATTTTCATTTTTTTTTTCTATTGACAGTGATTTTCAAACCTCGTTTTCTCGGCTTTTTTTTTAGTTGAAAATTTTGCACTGAAAATTAACAAATTCTTTCAAAAACCAAAACACTTTTGTACATTCTTAAGCTACATTTCAAGACCATTAACAAAAAGGTCATAAACACTAAACACATTGGTTGCGGCATGGGTATATTTCGGCCACATAGAGAAAATACTAAAACGTCTCTTTTGATATTTCTGTATAAATTATTATCGATAACACAACTATACCTTGGCACTACTGTTTTTATCGAGACAAAAGTAAACTCCAGATAATTATCTGGAGTTAGCATTCCAACTACGGTAACGATATCGATACGAGATGCTAAAGGCGACAAATTGAGTGTATCACTTCGTTTCGGAGCTCATATCGGATTATTTAGTATTGAAATTGGAACTCGTATGTTTCGTATCTCGTATGTTTCGTTACTTCAGTACCCAGTAACGAAACATGCGAGTAACGATACTGTTTAGAAAGTAACGTTTCGTTACTCGTTACTGAAGAAAATACCCGCATTTTAGTAACGAATACATACGATTTGCTACAGCTCTAATCACGTCTAGTTTTTAAGAACTACCCGTCACTATTTTCGCTATAAAGTCTCAAAAACTAATTTTGAATGAAATTCTTTTTGATGTTTGATCTTAAATATATATTTTTCATAGTATTTTGCTTTTTTATCCAAATCTGCAGTCGAATAATGGAATTTACTTCAAATCTGATTCAAAAAATCATTTGTAACGTCAACCACTAAGATATATTTAATTTATATTTTTGTTTAGAAAATTTGCGGTTATGTTAATTGACACTAAAAGAACCAAAAAAAAAAAAAACGCGTTTTCCATCTGTTTATATTCAAATATTTAAAAAACGTGACGTGCCAGTGAAATTTGGTCTTCGGATTCGGCATCAGCACACAAAAATCGTTTTTTTTTTTTCAAGCTCTATTTTCGCTCCCGACCAGTGTTATTATTATTATAATTACATATACCTACAATTATTGTAGAATAATTATATTTTTTTTTTTTTAATTTATAATAATTGTAGACTTTTTTAATCCTATGTTAACTACAAAAAAATGATTTGTCTGTTTAAAGTTCTTAGTGGCTCAAAAGCCTTAAAAGAGTTTAATAATAAAATATTTTTTCAAACGAAACCAACTCTTGCCTTATAGAGCAATTAAGAATGATCAAAACCCTGAACACTGTAAAAAAATTCATCTAACCAGCTGTTAGAATTTTAACGGTTTCAACTCAATTCAATACTTAATGAAGCAATTCAACTTTAGGTGTATCTAGTCACCACAATTTTTGAATATTGAGGTGTTGAGGAATTACATATTGAGTAAAAAAAAACTGAATCCTTGTTACTAATGGGGAGTACCTACCAAGTCAAATTGAAAAAAAAAAATTGCAGGAAGTAAATGATTAACACATATGTAGCTTGAGAAATTGGGCTACTTAATATTTTACCAAGAAATGAAAAATCGCAGAAAAAATATACAAATTTTTTTTAGAAAACTTCTTTTGCATTTTGGAACCACTCTTCGTATTTTTTTTTTTTTTTTCAGTTCGATGCTTGACATAGTTAATTAAAGAGAATAAAATAATTTTTGTTGTCATTTTCATTATTTTGTTAAAGCAGAGCCCAATAGAAATAAACTAATTACAATCACATATAATCCAGCTCTGCTTATTATTACGTTATACCTGTTATCGCATCTTTTGTAGGTAAAACGGCCATGGAAATCATAGTATCTTTCTTCTGTTTGGTCGGTTTATAATCGGATTTTTTCATACTTTCCTTTTATATTATTTTCTACATAATTTTCCCCCATTTAATTTTATTTAATTCCAAGAGTTTCTTTGCATCACCACCTACCTTCTATTTTTATTTTTTTTTTTTTTTATTATTTATTTATTTTGCACATCCTCCAGGTTCTCGGCCTTTCATCTTTCTAATATTAAATATATGTATGTGTTTTTGTATATGTTTTTAAATAAATATTTTTGTTATTATAATATTGCTGTGCGCTGCTTGAGGTTTTAGTCCTTTTTGATCCGATGAGAGCAAACAGATTTTTCTCTGCTTAGGTTTTCATTATATTATTTTTGTGTTGGTATTTTTTTTTTTAATTTTTTTTTTCTTCTTCACTTGCTGTGGTTATGGTCGGTCGGTGTAAAGCTTTGTAGAGGTAGTGGCCAGCTTATGGAATCTGGGGCTAATTTTTTTGTATTTTTGCTGTAAGAGAAAGTATTTTTTATGAATTAATAGGAATTTAAGAAAACCAACATAAAAATGCAAAAGCAAAAATGTTGTCAATGAAATTGAGATTACTCGGTATTAGGTGAATTTTTAATCGATGAAAAAGAGGCTTGTATGCAAAAGGATATGTAATGACAAATATTTTGAATAAGGATATGAGATTTTCTAAAATATTTCGCTTAAAAATCCAAATATAATAAAATTATGGGTGGTAATTTCTTCCAATATGTCTCATTTCCCGAAGGAAGGTTAGATATTTTCAAGAAAATAATTAAAAAAAAAAAAATAAAGGACATTTCTCTTAAACTTCAGCAAGGAACAAAAAAACTGACTTGACTGAAGTAGTTTTCACAAAATAGACATTAAATTGCATTTCCATTCTCCAAGTTCCATATAACTTCCTTGACAAAAATCTCACAAAACTTTCTGCGGCTTAATATCTCAGCAATTTTCACCAACTTGAACTTTCCCATAACACAGCTCAAGTGTATTAAATCATGCAGTCTCTTCCAACTCTATATTGTGGTCAGAAGCAACTTCCACAATGCTTCATCTTTCTCTTATAGAGTCGGTGTTACATCTAAAGCCCACGCACTTCATATACTTCCGTCAAAACCAGAAACAGTTGCTGAATATATATTCCCAGATGCAGAATTATGACAGAAAAATATCACACATACGACAACGACAACAGGAACTAAAATAACCTAACACAAAAAAAAAAAAAAATAGGAGGAGGAAAAAAAACTACTTCAAGAACCACAAATGGATTTTCTCTGCCTTAGCAACCATTCCCATTCAGAGTAACTTTTTGCAGATGAAATAATCCTCATCTGAGAAAACTTTCTACGCCGCTGTCTGTGTACATTGTTTCTTTTTTTCTGTTCCTGAATATCCTAGTTCGTTTTTCGGTGTTCGACGTAAAACTCACCACAATAATTATTTCGTGGAAAATGTCATATATCAAACAAAAAAAAAATCCAAACCAGCATGTGACATTTTATTCTTATATAGAAGGACCAAAACGACAAACAGGACGGCTAGCGATTTAAGCTTATAGTACTTAGAAAAGCATACCAAATTAAGATTAAAGCATTGAGACAAGTGGTCGAATATAACTCGTATAACCCAAATTCTATAGTTTTTTTTTTTGTTTCACATAAATGTACGACTCCATGTAGGTTGGTACTCCTACCTAATCCTATACGTACATGAAGGCTTTCTCGTAATCAGTATTTATTTCATAAGAAAAGGGAGAAGAAAAAAGAATTAGCCGACCACAAATAATATAAGGAAAAAGGATAATAAAACGAACCGAAGAAGTAAAAATAAAATTAACCAAAATCGACATCATTTATTTTCTTCAAGGTGTCCGGAAAGAAGAATTGTATTCATTACTTCATCAAACTTGGAGTAAGATTTAGTTTTGATCTTTAAGAAAATATAAAACTAATTAAATTTTTGATATGAATAATTTTTTCTTTTTTTTTCAAAAACAGCACAAACTTTTTTCGAGACGAAATATATCGGCTTTCGAATGTATGGAAAAGAAAAAAAAAATGTTTCTTTGGAAAAATCTCAAGAACCAGACCTCCAAGAGATTTTTAATTTTCAGTTATGAATAGAGCTTAAAGAGACCTTTCTTTTGATATCTCACTCGATGGGTTTGGAGGAAATTTTTAAAAATGGAATTTTTTTTTGGCAAGGGGTTAACCTTGATTTTTTCTCAAAAATCTGAAAAAATTAAATTTTTCATTTTTATACCGGAATACATTGGCCTGTTGACTGTGAGCTCATATCTGTAAACCAAAACTTTTTTCGAGACTCTGCTCAAAACATATCGTTTTAGGAATGTAAGGAAAACAAAGAAAAAAATGTTTGTTTGGAAAAATCTCAAGAACCAGACCTTCAAGAAACTTTTGGTTTTCAGTTATGAATAGAGCTTTAAGAGACCTTTCTTTTTATGTCTCACTTGATGGGTTTGGAGGAAATTTTTTTTAATTTTTTTTTTGGCGAGGGGTTAACCTTGATTTTTTCTCAAGGAAAAGAAAGAAATTTCACAAGAATGGTTGAGAGTTGTTAGTCACTTGGCAGGAGCGTTTTATGGAGTGTCACACCTTTTTTTCAAAAAGGCACCATATCTACATATTTTATTTAGTGCATTATAAAAATGAGAAAAGTTTCCAACCAATTCCTTGTAATAAATGAAACAGAACGACTTATGAATGATGGACCTGATATGGTTAAATAATTCACAATAACATATACCCCAAATTGTGATTTGAGGAATTAATTTCAATCAGTTTCAGATCATAAGTAATATACGATTTTTCAAAGATACCAATAAATCATTTTCGAAAATTTGATAAATTGATCTACAACTTGATACTACTTGACTTTCAAACTCAAACAAAACAAAAAAAGATACTCATTCATCCGAACCAGTTAATTTCAAATCCCCCTTCAAATCAAACATCCCAATAAAACTCCACATAAGCGACCAAAAATTGAAAGCATTTTAATCGTCATTCTTCCCAAAAAAAAACTGCAATTCGCATTGAAAAACGACAGAAGAAGAAAAAGATACTCAAAAAAAAAAAAAAAAACCCTAATAAATAACTAAAAAGCCCAAATGTGTCGTCTATAATTCCCTTAACGGCGCGCGGCATGGCTCATCTCATACATATTTAGAGTACAACAACAACATACATCACATTTGTTCGGATAACCCTGCTTGCATCATCATATTGAACCCGGGGGACAAACTACCCTTCCTTTTTTTTTTTTTTTTCTTCTCAATTTTTCTAGATCAAATAGAGGGGATGATGGAAAACTGCAAATCCAATAAAATTGTTATCCGATATGATACGCACATCAGGGATGGATACAGAGAGAATAGAAAAACCATTCTGGAAACAAAATCCTCATCCTACTCTTGTTCGCCAGAGTCATAATGTTAGTGTCACCCTAGCTCCAGGATTTATGGTACGTATCCTGAATCACTGCAATTCATTTTCCCTTTTTTTTTTGTCTATTGTCTATTTGTGATTATTAAGTAAGACATATCCTTTATCACATGTGTAGGGAAGTATACATCCTGCCTAGCCTATGCACATTCTCTATATCTATTGTATAGCTATAGAGACTATATGTGCGGCTTGATGGCAATGGTGAAATTTGCTTCCCCCTGTTGCGCTCAACCCGGCCACAATAGCTCACATTTCAATTTGAGGAATTTGTACGTCTCTGGTGGATGTGGATGATGAAAATTCGCTCCACCAAACCCGGTGAACCCATTCACTGCCATTCATCAACGAAGGCTTACAAAACACAAAAATACAAAAACAAAAAAAAAAAAAATGCAATAAAATTCCACGCCAGACGGCAAAACAGCCCCCTTCGAAGGGGTGCAGTGTGTTTTGTGGCCCAAACAAAGGCCCGTGTGCTGCATTATGCGACTATACACCACATCAACATATAACACCCCCGCCTTGCGTCCTTAATAATTCACTTGCACTCCTCCACTCACCCACTCTATAGCCACACAGCTGTGTGTCATCGCTATTTCTGAGAAAAGGATATGAAGGGGAGTAAAATACTCTAAACGCGTGTACAGTACACCAAACGTTGGCGTTTCAATTGCATATACCTAGGCGTGTGTTTTGTGGGCAGAAAACCATGGGGCTTACATTTTATTGTACAAGGAGACAACCCCGACGAAAAGTTTTGTCTATTTTATTTATTTTATTTTTGTTGCTGTTTTTTTTGTGTTGTTGCTATATAATTTGTTAGAATCAAGTCGTATCGGATGCGTTTATATTGTCAACCGGTCTGTTTGTTTCTGTCGCCATTGTCATCCTTGGCCTTTGTACTTTGTGTGTTCGCTAAAGGCAATAAAACAGGACATAGTTCTAGGTTTTATTTTTATTTTTTTTTTTTTTTGAAAATTGTTTATATTCTTTTGTTGTGTGTCCTTTTATTACTCATGCATCACAGAGTTCGTAATGTTTGGTGGAAAGATAGCTTAGCATGATGCTTCTAGGAATTTTTTTTTTTTTTCTATGAATGCTTCCTTTGAATTTCTAGGGACATCTTTTATAGACTTGAAAACTTAACGCATATACTCCTCAATTCTATTCGTCTATTTACGCTCGATGGGGTAAGCCTGAATAGGTTTATGCTGATGAGGATGACTCCTACTTTAAAAGTTAGAACCAAACGATCTTAGTAATCGTCACGCCGCAGAGGTTCTGTGTTAAATTCAGCCCCCTCCACCTCGACATTTTTTGACGTGATAACGTCTTATAAATCGATTAACGATGGCAGCCACCACGAAAAATTGACGCCATTTTCTCCCGTTCCACTTGAAATTTTTCGCAGTGCTGCAAAAATTTCAATTAAAAATTAAAAATAAACTATTAAAGATACAAATATCTTTTATAGCTTATTTGAAAGATAATAACCTAAAGTTGAATGCAAATGAAGGATTTTTAAAAATTTTGTCATTTAATAGGGTAAATAGCGGTAAAACAAAATTTGAAAAAAAAGTGGCTATTTTCTAAACGCGACGTTGTAGAAAGTTGAATTTTTTTTTAATCGAAAGGTAAATTTATTTTTAGGCTGACAATAATATTGAACAAATTTTAAAAAATTTCAAAACCAAGTTATATAAATGTTTTTTTAAAACTAAAACATCAGGTACACGGTACACCTTTAGCAAAGCAGGTAGGGGAAATTTTTTTGACAGTTTTAAAAACGTCATTCGAAATATAATAAAAGTCTCTGCATTTCGAAATATGAATTTTTGAAAAACACCTTTTTTTTTGTTGGTATTTTTGTTTGAGTTTTAATTTTTTTAAATTTTTCGTAGCGTTCAAAAAATCTCGAACTTATAGAACATGTAGTCTATGACCGTGCACATAAAATTGGTGTTTTAAAATTATTTTTGACTGAATAACGGGAAATACAAGTTTTCTTGTCCCAAGTTTTTTAACCGTTTTTTATGTTTATCTTTTTTTCTTCAACAGATAAATAAATGAAATATTGTAGATAGATAATAGACAGATATATATTAGTGCAACATTTCAATAAATTTTGTAGTCACAATTTTGAGATAACGGAAAATAATGTTCTACTTTAGATACAAATCAAATTAAACTTTATTGAGCATGCTGATAATATTACCTTTCATTTTATATATCACACATAACGGTACATTTACTACAAGCAACACAATGTTTAATTAAAAAACTTCAGAAATACCTCAAAACATCTGTGCAGATCTATTGATCATAACCATTGACCAGCCACCAGTGTGGGAAGTACCGTATTCTCAGTTTGAAATTTCGACATGATTGGCTTTAAAAAATTCTAACTTTTTTCGTATGCATCATAAAAATATGATTGGAGCGTCATATGAAAGGTGAAATAATAAGCTTTCTCATGATATAAAATTTAATATAGGTTGTTAAAGAAAAGAATAATTTAATGGCGTGAGAAGATAAAAAAGATTGATATGTTTGCTTTTTTTGATAAAAACTGGTTGGGATCAAACAATTCTAGTTCTTTTTGTATACGTCGCACAGAAATGGGCGATATAAATATTTTGAGCTAAAATAATATGCTTTCAAATGGTATAAAATTTATTATAGGTTGTTATATAAAAAAATGGATTTTTGGGTGATGGAAGTGATTTTTTCACTTTTTTGTTTTTTCGTAAGAAATGATTATTTTTAATACATTATTTTAATACTTTTTGCGCATTGTAAAAATTTAAAAATAGCTTTATTCTCTATAAGAAATATTTGGCTTTTTAATGGAATAATTTTTTTTGTAAGCTTTTTAAATAAAAAATTAACATAACGAGAAAAGAAAAAAAAAAGGTATATTTTTTTTTAGCTTTTTCTTGATAATTATGATTGTTTGAAGTAAATAATCGCTTCAATTGACTCATTTTAAACAAAAGCACACAACCTGTTTTCTTACGATGTTATCACGTAAAATCATCGTCCGTAAACCGGCTTGACAGACAACCACTTTTTTCCAAGTATTGCCGTGATATTCCTCTTAATTTTTTGGTTATATTAAACTCTAACAAAGGGTGCAAAATATATACAAATATCTGCACTTGGTTCATATATAATTCATATTAAATTTAACACCTATTCGGTACTCGTACCTGCAGTCATGGAAGCAACTAAAATACCAAGTTTGAAGTAAATCGAGGTTAATACGGATAGACAGACATAAAGACAGAATTGAGAAATCTAATTTGTTCACGTTCTCTATCATCGTTATATCATAACTGATTGTTATCTTCAGTTAGATTTTTTTCTTCATATCCTCAACTTGCCCTATATGTATATGTATGTGTAGGTATCTACATCTAAGTATAGTATTTTGTATGGAAATATAAAGGAACTCCCACATTTTCCACCGCAAACTTGGCATACACAATAAAATCTAAGATTTATTTCGCTTCAATTTAAAAAGGAACATTTCATTTTACTTCTCACATAGCTCACATTTCCTTGCTCTGCATTTAGAATGTTGCAACGAACGCCCTTATTATTATTATGAATAAGGTAGAAGCAGGGGCGTACACTCCCTTGGGGCAAGCGGGGCGACGCCCCGGGGCCCCCGACCGACCTCAGGGCCCAAACTGAAGACAATGCAGAGAAGGAAACTGTTAGCATAATTGAGTTACGAAGTAAATTAAAATGTATTTGAATCACTTCGGATACAAGGGAGACAAATTATGTCATTCAGTGTAATGTATAATGTAGCCACATAATATATATTGATTTGATGAAAAGGTTACCCCAGGGGCTCCAAAAGGAAATAAACTGCTTTTTTAAAAGAAAAATTATAATTTTATCTTATGGCACCAAAAAATATTATTTGAAAAATCTTTGCAACCACAAATAATACATTAGGGGCCCCAAAAAAGCAAAAAACAACTTCAAGCCAGGGCCCTGCAGGGACCCCAAATGCCTTTACTCCAGTACTTAAAAAAAATTAAGTTAAAAAAAAAAATGTTTTTTTTTTTGCCCCAACATAAATACATCAGGGCACAAACTAAAAACATTACGTTATTGGTGGCATTCCGAATATTACATCAGAACAGAAGCTTCAATACCTATTCATTCTTGGCTCCAAAAAAATTATATTATATTTTAGGGGCCTCTAAGCACTTAATTTTGATAATTTTGAGGCCCCAAAAATTTTTCAGGGGCCCCAAAAGAAATAAACTATGTTTGATGATGGAAAATCAAATGTGTACACATTACTTTAGAACAGAGGCCCCAAGAACTATCAATTTTAAGCCAAAAAAAATTATTTTAGGGGTCTCTTAATATTTAATTTTAATTTTTCAGGGGCCCCAAAATAAAAAAAAAAATATGTCTGATGATGGAAACTCAAATATGTATTTATTACTTCAAACATTTTTATTTTAGGGGCCGCTAAATATTTAATTTTGAGGGCCCCAAAATAAATTTTTCAGTGGCCCAACAATAAAAAAAATTATGTTTGATGATGGAAAATCAAATATGTACATGTACATAAGGATGTGTCACTTTTGTATAGAAAAATAAAAGTAACCTAATTTTCAAATTTAATAGTGCTCGCTCAAATCGGTTGAAGTTGTTAGGAAAAAAACGATTTTATATGAAAAAATGATTTTTTCCTTGACTTATTATCTTGTAGCTTCTTTACTAAGTGTTCAATTCCAACAAATTTAAGCTTAAAAGTTTTTTCTTGGAATTATCTTTCACGTGAAATCCAAAAAATATTAAATATATATTTTTTGTATCCAAACGGTGCAGATTTGTATCCAATCGGTGCTGATTTCTTCTATATTTTGAGCGAGCCAAAGATATTAATTAAAATGAAAACTGTAAACGCAGGATTTAATTTTGATAAGCAATGCAACTTTTAAAAGCTATTACACTTGAAAATTCCATACTTTTGCATTTTGACACACCCTAATGTACATATTACTTCAGAACAGAGGCCCCAAGAACTATCAATTCTAAGCTAAAAAAAAAAATTGTTTTAGGGGTCTCTAAATATTTCATTTTAGGCAAAGTGCATTACGAACATATTAAAACATTACAATAAACCTAAAAATATATAAGCCATACAAAAAAAATGTATAGCGTATACGTAATTTTTTTTGTATCTAAAGGGCCCCCAAATATGAAAGGGGCCCAAAAATTTAGTCTTGCCCCGGGGCCCCGACGACTCAACGTACGCCACTGGGTAGAAGGATAACAAACAGCACAATGTGCACACAAAAGTGCAAATATTTACAACAGAAATTCCCCCCAACTTACATTTTGCAAATTAGTCCTTCAATCTCATCAACAGACGAGACGACAGACGAAAGATGACGATTGCAACGACAACGAAAGTCTCCACTGCTAATATAGTTTATTTTTTTTTTTTTATTTTTGATTATTCAACCTCTTTTCAGAAGTTGGAATAAGGGGGTTTTGAACTGCTTTACAACAATGTATCCCCCCCAGAACCCACCTTTTTAACCATATACAACCTGTAACAACATAAAATCACCAGCCCCAGCGACAGTGGTCTACACGAGTATTCAATTATTTACACACCTTGTCGTGTCGCAAAATTAATCGTCACCTTTTGGATAGGATAGCCTTTTGTCGACGACAACCATAGTGTGGAGAAAGGGAAGGAATGTGCAGTTGGCAAAAATATCATCGCCATTCACGCAATCCTCTACTTATGATGATCAAAGTGAGGTGGGTTTTTCCAACTCCAATTTTCAACCAACAACAATACAAAATTGTTAGCACCATCACAACTTGGCGAAAGACCAAACGAAAACAAAATGTTCTACTGTTGTAACAAAGTCGTAAATTTAAATGGCTCTGTTGTGTTTTTTTTCTGAGGGGAGACTTCGAGTAAGTGAAGTCTAATTTTTTGAAAATTACATAAACAAACAATGGCTAGAAGTTGTAACTCGTTTTTTTGTGCAATACAGTAAAATATACAATTTTAAATTGGAAGTAGGTTAAGCTTACTTGATTATCAAAAAAAAAAAAAAAATTCTTTCTGTTTAGTACGATTTTTAGCAAGCTGCATTAAGCTGTACAAATTAAGTTAGTTGTCAATGTCACTTATGTAGCTTGAAGTCTTTCCCTAGCGGCGTTGTCCATTTGTGTTGCGGTCTATATACAATACACAAGGCGGTACATACTAATGGAGCAGCCAAGGAAGTACCCGGGGGGGGGGGGGGGACCCCGAAACGGATACCAAGGCCCGATGAGAAATTATGCAGAGAAAAAAACCTGTATAAATAAAAAGATTATAACTCAGCCCCAGGACGTCTAAAAAGCTTTTGGTTTTCAGTTATGAATAGAGGTTGTAGACAGCTTTTCTTTTGATGTCTCATTCGATTGATTTGGGGCAGATTTTTTAAAAGTGCATTTTTTTCTGCAGGGGCACCCCTTGGATTTTGTTTCGAAAATCTGAAAAAAAGTAAAATTTTTAATTTTTTACCTAATAATAAATCATAATTGTACAAAATTTCAATTTATTTCATATTCAAAATCCTGAGATATTGGTGAATAGATGTTCTTTTTCTAAATACGTTATATCTTTTGATCGAGAGCACAAGTTACAAGTTACACAATCTTAAATTGAAAAAATTGAAAAATACCTCAAAACACTTATGGAGATCTGTTGTTGATGGCCATCCACCAGTCTAGGAAGTACCGTTATCTAAGTTTGAAATTTCGACATGGTTGGCTTTAAAAAATTCTTACTTTTTTTGTAGGAATGGTAGAAATATGATTGAAGTGTCTTATAAAAGGTAAAATAATAAGCTTTTAGATGATATAAAATTTATTTTGGGTTGTGGTTTAAAAAAATGGATTTAATGGTGTTAGAAGAGAAAAAAGAATGTTTTTTTTTTTTTTTTTTGCTTCTTTGATGAAAACAGATTGGGTTCAAACAATTCTAGCTCTTTTCGTAGATTTTGTATAGACATGGTCAATATTTTGAGCTGAAATAATAAGCTTTCAGATGATATAAGATTTATTGTAACGAATCGTCACACTTTCCTTTCCACCGCAAACCAATTTAATTAAAGCTGTATGGAAACCAACCATCCCGGACTATAAACCCGAAACCAAATTTATAAAACGTCCCGGACTATGCCATCAACAGCAACAAAAAGAAATCAAATTAATTAAAACTATTTGGCAACCGCCCATCCCGGACTATAAAACCGATACCGAAACAACTGAACGTCCCGGATTATGCCATCAATAGCAACAACACAAACACGACAACATACATTTTGTTTTATACTCAAAATTATTGTTATTATTTTAACTTTAATTTTACCGTTTAATTTTATAGAGTTCACACTTGCTTTGTGTAAAAATATTACTAAGTAGATGTAAGAATTTCCGAATAAACGAGAGATCTTTTGAATCTACTTCGAGTAGACGATTTCTCCCTCAGTACACCTATTTAAGCCATAATAGATATACAGTATTGTTGTAAATTTTTGGAATGTTGGCAAATTTCCGTTTTGACGTTAGGTAGGTAGATTTAGCGTCTCTTTCCGAGTCCCCCTTCTCACCTTGAGTTAAGGGCATTACATCCGACCATTAGGTATAATTTCCGTCTCTATCCGAAGCCACCATCTCATTTGGAGTTTGGTCATAATCCCCGTCTCTATCCGAAACCACCATCTCATTTAGAGTTTGGTCATAATTCCCGAAACCACCATCTCACTCTGAGTTTGGTCATAATTCCCGAAGCCACCATCTCACTTGGAGTTTGGTCATAATTCCCGAAACCACCATCTCATTTGGAGTTTGGTCATAATTCCCGAAGCCACCATCTCATTTGGAGTTTGGTCATAATACCCGTCTCTATCCGAAGCCACCATCTCATTTGGAGTTTGGTCATAATTCCCCATCTCACTCTGAGTTTGGTCATAATAGCATATTTTGGTCACCATAGGATTTATTTCTTTTATCTCCGTCCGAGATCCCCTGCTCTCTTAGAGTATTGGGCATTATTTTTAAGTAGTATATAAGTTTTATTTAAAATTGTTATTTAAAGAAAGTAGAGAACAATAAAGAACGATTCTATACTGAAAATAAAGAATTTGAGTTTTTGGTTTCTTCAATAGCCGAGTTTTACTGTGCTTTCTTCGGCAAAACCCTGGAACCGGCGAGCTTACCTCAGCCTTTCATAAAAAAGCATCACATTATGAAAGGTTGTCATATAAAAAAAAGGGATTTAAAGGTGATGGAACAAATAAAGTTAGATTTGTTCGAGTTTTTTTGTAAGGTTTCACTTCTACCACGTTCGTTTTTTTTTAATAGTTTTTATTACCTTAATAAAAATATTCAAACATTTTTCAAAAAAAATCTGGTGTGCTGTTCTTAAGAAATTATTATTCAAAATATGAAAACAAAACTTGACACGTTTTACGTTTTTAAAAAATTTGACTTTTTTTAAACAAAAAATGATTTTTTTTAAACAAAAAGTAGTTTTTTTCAAAACTTTTCTTAATTCAAAATAGTTTTTTATTTAATTATTTAAGTTAAAGTCGGTTAAGTGGTTAATGAGAAAAACAGAATTCAAGAAACCGGTTTAAGGCAGAGACCTTAAATAACGTTTCAATATAAATATTTTTTATTTCAAAGTAGGTACAACTAAATTTTTTAATCAAAAACAAATTTTTCCATTTTGGGTCATAATGCAAGTAGATTTAATTTTGGTCCAACAAAAAAATTCCAATTTCTACTCTTGGGAATCGCCAAAAACCCTTACCAAGTATGAAGATAATCCCTTTATTATGTAGTTTGGCTGCAGTTCGAGATAGAGACAGATACACAGAAATACGAGACCTACCTTTTTTTAGCATTTACACATCAAAATGTCATGTTTTATTGTTATCTCGATAGCTATATATTTTAATGATTCCTAAATTTGCTTTCTCAGGATCCAGGAAGTAGTTTTGGGAATGTTTCAACAATATGCAATATGATATGGTCTAAATCATGACTACATCTTCTCTATTCCAGTTTAATCAAAACCATTCAATTCTCAAGTAAATCATCGACTTACGCCTTTGCAAGGTATCAATTGTATGTGTCGATTTCCCATATTTGGCAGGTGTTTTCGAATTTTGATTCGAGCTTTATGAAACGTCCAAATGAACAACACTTGTTATGATAGCGAAGTTAATTATTTCACTCCCATTATTTACCTTGATGCCAAAAATGAAGTAGGTACTAACACAACTTTTAATTTTGCGACAGCTTTAAAATAACTTAGTATTTCGACCATTGAACTCTGCCAAAGTTTGAGCTGTCGTTTTATCAAAAATCCTTTATTTAAAAGTTTTAGTCGTTAAGAAACTATATTTTGCATCAATATTGGCAACCACTTCCTTTTAATTAATTTTTTTAACACAAAGAAAAACTCACTTTTCAAGTGTGAAAGAAATAAGTATCAAGCATAACAAGTAAAAAAAAAATAATCAAACTATTTTAACATTAAAGGATTTTAACAGCTCAACTTCTTTTGGAACTATACAGCATCAGTCAGACAACAGACAACTTCACTTACCTGGGAAATATTCTAAAGATAAAGAAAGAAAGTAGGAAAGAGAGGGACAAAAAATTGTTGTTATCAAGTTTTTATTTAGTTTATTTTTTTTCCAATTTCAGAAGAAAATTTCACATCGAGCTCAGGGTTAATATAAAAATAAGGCAAAATAATACTAAAAGGATGCAAAAGAAAAAAAAAATAAGAAAAGAAATCAAGAGAAAAAAAAAAAACTTCAAAAGAAAGTTTCAAAACAATTTCCAGTAAGCAAAAGGGATTAATTTTACGTGCTTTTGTAAGCTTTTTTTTTGCTCAGCTCAACTTTTCTTGATTCTGTTTTCTTTTTATATTTTCTTGAATATCCAACACTATTTTATACTTCAGCCCGGGCAAGTGGCAGCAAACGCCATGCCAGAATTAGACTTCCACCCTAACTATTGCAGGCTGCCCGATAGTATTTTAACCTGCTCCTTAGGAAAATGCTAATGGCTAAGTTATCTAGTGGCGAACACTTTGTGGCCAAAAAGAAAGAAAGAGCAAAAGAGCTTTGGAACAATTTTTGCACTAAATGGCTGAATTAGTTGGAACACTTTGTTTAAGCTATGAGTGTGGCCAAAATATAAAGGAATTGTTTTCGATATTTTATTAGATTGGATTTATATCAAAGTTTTCATGTTGTTTTTATTTTCTACTTGTTAGAAGGGGAGTTTTCATAACGGTGTTTTTTGATATCTAATAAAGGAAGCTGAGTAAGTCTGAAAATGCAAAGGTTTTGATAAGAGAATTTTTGATAGTTTGTGGTTTAAGGTTTTTAGAAAGTTATCAAATGAACAAGGTTTTTTTATCAAGGGAATGCAAAACTGACTTCTACTCTATAATCCGTTTTACCAGAGTTTTGAAATCCAAAAATATGAAACCCAAGCTCGCAAAATTTTACAAACCTCACAGGATTTGTGATAAGTCTTGAGTTTTGGTATACTTTGTTTCTACTTTTGAACTTAACTTCCAAATTTTATTTTAATGCAATATTTTACAAATTTGTAGGTACCTAATACAAATTTTTTTATTGCAATTTTTTTTTATTTGCATTTTTTTAACTGATATTTTTACAACAATGGATACTTGTAATTAGTAATTACCGAATTTTGTTTGTTGCCCTTTCATTAAATGTAGGCCCCCTATAGATCTTTGGAGACCCACCTAACTTTGTTTGTGGCCCTTTAGTCAATGTAGGCCTCCTTTGGATCTTTTACAATAATTATTTGCCTTAGATACTCCACTTTAAAGTTCCTATCGATATGCATCCTTTTGAAATTTTTTAAATTAAAATATTGTAAAAAACTTATAGTATCGTTCATAACTGTAAGTGCTGTTTTTTAATGATTTTTTTTTATTTAAAGTATTTTTTTAGAAAATTGCCGTTCCCGCCTAAAAGGGGGCAGATAGACCCTCCCTCCTTTCCATAATAAACAATCACTGTATAAAGCGGGCCATAGACAAGACACTTTTGGAGGAAATTTAATCTCTTTTTTAGAGCAATATTTATGTCTTACTCAGCCTAAGAAAGAGATACAACCAAAATAACAAAAAAAAAAACTAAAAAAAATAAAATTTTTGATTTTATTTAGTATTTTTTTTTTCGACTGTTTAGATACGCAAATTTTTTTCTGAATTTTTAAAAAAAACATTATTCTTATAGGAAAAAAAAAAACATTATTCTTATAGGAAATTTAATTCTCTACAAAAAAGTTTTAAATGCGATACATTAAAATTTTGCTTTGTTTTGCGAGATATATTGAGAACCCCAAAAACGGGGCTTTTGCACCCCTATCTTCAATTTTCACCCTCTCATTTAATAGCACACCGCGGTTTTATCTTTAGAAAATAGTTTCGGGATTTGGGATAAACAATATCATATGAGATCATTTTTTTTATAAAATAATGCTTTAAATTGATAAAAATATGCTACTTGTAAGATTTGTTAAAGAAAAATGGCTTAAAAAGATCAAAAACAGTAGATTTTCAAAGTCCATATTTTATCCAATTTTAGCCGTATTTAATTTTTTTAAATTTTGTTTTGCATTTTACACTATAAAATGATAAGAAATACCTGTCTTTAAATTTTGATTTAAATTGGCTTATGCTTTGATGAAATATAGAAACCTAAAAAATACACTTCTGGGGTCCCACGCACTTGCTCTTATGGTAAAAGTAACTCTAATGTTAAAGAATTTTACTGAACAAATTTAGGGAAAATTAAAATTTGATATTTTTAAGGAATTCTATAAGTAGTCAAAATAAATAAAATCTGTTTTTGTAATTAATTAAACACCGTTTTAAATGATCTTTTACACAAAAAATCTATGTAAGATTCGAAATTCGTTAAAGCCGTTTTATAAAAAAATAATTTTTTATATATAAAATTTTTCTAACATGTTTCAAAAAATATAGTTGGTATGCCATTTATAAGAAATAAAAAAACAAAATTTCGATAAAATTCATCAACCCGTTTTAAAAAAGTTTTGGTCCTAAAAAAAATTAACTTCCAAGTTTGAAAAAAATCGCTCCATTAGTTTAGGCTATAACTCGCGGTACTTACAGACGGACAGACAGACCAGAATAGCGGGACGCACTTTTTTTTATCATACTCTATCATCTTAATGTCATGTCTGATTGTTATCTCAAGTCCGATTATTTTTTCGAATCCTTAACTTGCCCTATAGTACCAATATCGCAAGTAAAAATGTCAATTTGTTCCCACCTTATAAAACTGAATTTAATATAGCCACGGAATTCGTTAGAACATCATTTTTAAGATAATTTTATTGTGAATAAGACTGTCTTTGGCCATTTTTGGTTAAAATGAGTAAAAATGGAGCTATTAAATATAAATGGTACCAACCTCTTTTCCAAGATGGGGGCTGCTTTCGACATCCTACCATCCCAAAAAATTGACTTTAATGATAAGGACATTCACCCAAATACATTCCACGAAAAAAAATTAGTCCTGCGAAAAATGCGATTTGATTTAGTAATTTGCCTGGGCTATAATATCATTCTAGAACGTTGTGTTGAGATCAAATAATAATAATAACATTCTACATTAGTCAAACAAATTAATTTTCGATTTGTATTTGTATTTTTGGAAGAGGTGGACATTTATGAAAAGTGACATTCGATATATTGATATATAAAGACCTTATATTAAATATATGTATAAAGAATACATATTTTCTTTTGACTAAACTGAAAGTAAAACCCACTTAACGTTTTAAAATGAATGTTATATAACTTAGCCCTGTACATTTTTTTTATTTTCAATCACTCAAATAAATTGTTCGCAGATTACACTGGTTAACAAAATTAAACTTTTTTTTTGTTGCCGAAACAAAAATATACTTTTCTGAAGGTTTTCGGTGTGCTGAACTGGAATCCGAAGTCAGAAAAAATTAATCAGCTCCCGTTTTTGAAATATTACCGTTAGAAAATGCAGTGCTTCGGACCTTATCTTTTATATAAGGAAAATTGTTTGAGCATATTTGGTAACGGTTTTTATAAGAACTATTTAAATCTGTTTAAATCTTTCCGATATCTTTCTTACTGCCCAAGATATCCTCAGTTGTTTGGTATTTTTATAAATTTTATAACGTCATTATCTTCTTTATGATATATATTATGAAGTCAAACCCACTTACTTCATTTTAAGATATCTCGGGCAATTCAAAAGATATTGAAAAGATTTAAACAGGTATCGAAAGATGGAAAACAGTTCTTATAGAAACCGTTACTAAATATGCTCAAACAATTTTCCTTATACAAAATAATAAGGCCCGAATAACTCAAAAAAAAGTTTTTTGCATTTTCTAACGGTAATATGTATCTCAGAAAAGGGAGCTGATTAGTTCTTTCTGACTTCGGATATTTTTGTTTCGGCAACAAAACCCTTGTAAACCAGTGTTATAGATCAATAAACGTGAAAAAAAACTTAATATCAAGAAACAATTTCTGCATATCAACTTTTCTTTTTAAAAATTTTAAAAGTGAATTATGTATTTGTGGCCCTTTTCCTTAAAGTCCCGGGAGGCCCTTTGACCCCCAGTCCGCCCCTGGTATAATAGTAAAAGTAGGTACAAATGCTATAAAATAAAGTGCCAAAATTTTAATAAAAATATTTATTGCAACCTAAATGTTCTTGTATTGAAAAAAAAATTAATTGCATATAAAATTTTTTCTGCATTGAATAAAAAATGCAAAGCAAATGTGTGCTTTAAATATTTTTTTTTATTTTGTCGAATTTCTAACAATTTTGACTATTTGGCCTTACATTAGGTTCATAGTCAAAAGTATTAAAACAAATATTTAATACACACATTTTGCATTAAATTTTTTTTTCAATGCAAAAATTTTTTTATATGCAAAATGCAAAAGAAAAAAAAAATTTTAATGCAAATTCTTTTTAGTTGCAATAGGTACCTACCTAAATATTTTTTTTTATGCAAATATTTTTCAAGTGCAATACAAAATTTTATTTTAATACATTATTTGTTTAATTGTAGGTAATACAAATTATTTTTAAATGCAATTTTTTTTTTTTTGATGCAGAATGTTTTTATTTGTTAAAAAAAAATTATTTCAAGGGAAATATATTTCAGTTGCAAATTTTTTTTTAAGCCAATTTTTGGTTGCGATAAAATTTTTTTAATGCAGTTTTTTTATTTACAATTTGTTTAAATTTGTAAATGGAAAATTTTTTTAAACGCTGCTACTATCAATCCTAAGCTTTAACACTAGAAACCATGATATAAGTAAGGCACCTTCCCTTTCCCTTTTCATTGAAACCGTTTAAACTTTGTTTAGCTTTAATTTGCCTGTCTGTTGGTCATGATATTGAATAAACCTGCTTTTTATTTTTTTTTTTTTTGTTTTTATTTGTATTAACAACAATTGAAATTGTAACCTCGTGGCTTCTTCAAAACCAACAACACTCGAAAAATTATGCGAAGAAAAAAAAAATCGTTTTTCTTTTATTTTTCTTTAGAATTCAGCTTTTTCTATAGAAATGATGGCAAAAGAAGACCGAAAAGTATTTAACTTTTTGCCACCAACCAACAATCAAATACTGTCTATCTCTCTTTTTTGTCCCTCTATCTCTCTCTTGAGACTCACATTGATGTCGTTGTTTGTTTGTTGTTATTTTTTATTTTCGTTTTTATTTTTTTTTTTTTTTTTGAAGGATGAATATAACGAAATGATAATGGAGGACTATTGTATCCTTGGAAAACTTCGTCTTTTCGTTAACTTTTTTTTTGTTTCTATTGTTGTATGAAATCCTCGAACAATGACAGACAATAACAACAATTTCTTTTTTTGTTGTTATGACATTTTTTGCAGAATGATGTTAGATAAAGACAAAAAATAAAGAACAACAAAAAGAAAATAAATCGAAAAAAAATATAGGAAATTTTATCTACGAGTATACGTACATCGTACACCTACACTTGTGGATGGAAATTCAACAAACCGTACCCAGAATGTAAATATATTTATTTTTTTTTTTTTTTTATTTTAATTCACCTGGAATGGCAAATTGATATGGTTTAAAGAAAAACCACAATTGTTAAGAAAAGTTTTTCACACTCTAACACAAGAAGGACAAGCTTGAAGCTTCACTTGCTTTTTCTATGGAGAATTAAAAATTACGGCTGGAATTTGAAAATAGGAACAAAATCGCCCAGATCGGCACAAAGAATTATCATCAGTCTTCATCGTTAACGATGAATGGTGTATTCTTCCCTGGGCGGGGTTGTTTACGTTATCGCCATTTAAAAGATTGCAGAAGGGATTTTCAAGATCCTCAAAAAAACCTCCACTCCTTCAATACATGAGGATTTCAGTTCGAGGCTTGAAACCTTGAGATGTCCTTTATAACTACTGGTTAGATGCTTTAGCATCTCTCTTTTCTTGTGTTCCCTTTTTTTCCTCTTGAGAGAGAAGCCGTCTCCCATTTTTTCAATATAAGACCTCATTGGCAGCTCTAGTCCTTCTATGCAGTCTGCGTCCAACAACGACCCCGCATCGAAATGTGCGCTTTTGTAGTAGTCGCTGTAGCATGTATATATATGTCTCATAGCAGTCGAAGGAATCCGCTAATTGTTCGACTGCAAGCAGTCTCTTAAAATTTTGAAATTTAAAAATTTGTTTATGGATTATGGTCTTTGATAAATAAAAAAAAAAAACAACAAATTAAGTTTCAAACTTCATTAAAAAAAAAATATTGAATATCATATCGATAATTTTTTGATAATATCTTGCCTTAAGTTGATACTTGGTGTTGGTAAAGTTTGAGCTGCTCCTATTTCCTCCTGCCAGAGATTTTTACATTTATGTGCTACGAGTCAAGTACTCAAAATAATTCATTTTTTGAGAAACAGTTTCAATGGGATCACAAAAATAAAAACATCGATGTTTTTAATAGTTTTCAACCATATACAAGTAGGTAACAAAAAGCTGTTTATTAGTCCGGTCAAATTAGACTAAAATAAGGGGGTGAGGTTACATTAATTCCCAGCAAGCTGAAAATTAATAGGATTGTTGGAAACACCATCATAAATTAAATCTAAAAAGTCCTCATCGATCCGAGGCCTGGAAAAAAATTTACGGGGGGTCAAAGGTCACAAAAACTGGTTTTTCACGATTTTCAGCAAAACAGTAGGGGAAGGTGGCCTAAAATGGCCCCCCTAAGGAAAATGTCCTATATCTCGAAAAACAGCAGCATTAAAACTTAAATGCTATATACTTTTCAAAGTTTAATATATTACTCTCACATTTTTTTCATTTGCGAGTTAAAAAAGTTCCAAAAAGTATTTAATTTTTTTAATTTTCAAGACGTCTACAAATTTCACTGATCAAATTTACCAGGGTAAAATGGCACACTGTCCAAACATACGTGATTTTAAATGCAAAATTAAGTCAAACGGCTCCTTTTCCATTTTCTTGGAACAAGTGGTGCTTAATCCCCCCAGATCTTTCTACGAGTCACTCAAAACCCAGTTCATGTTGGTTGCTCGTCTCGTTTTTGTAGTTTTTGGAACTTTGAATGTTTTTGATGCTTTTTTCCAGGTTTTTGACGGAATCAAGGGCTTTCCTCAGTCCAGGACTTCCACTTTGTGCATCTTTCATAAATAGCAACTATTTTCACTTAAAAAAAATGAAAATGTGAAAAAAAATTTAAAATGACATGTGAAATAGGTATGCCATTTTACCCGAGCACTAAGTAGGCCATTTTGCCCATTTTGAGTTTTTTCAATTTAATTTTTGCACCAAAAAAACTTATTTCAGTAAATTAATAAGAAATACTTCATGCGTACATACATTAACTTCTTTTTCCAAAATACAATGTTTTTTATACTTTTTTTTTGCAAAAAAAATTTCACAAAATTTTAACGAGTGTACTTTTTGAGGTGGATAGAGACAGTTTGACCTGTCAAATTTCAAATAATGGCTTGAAGTTGCTGAAATTTCGTATATGTTGGTTTTGCCAGATAAACTAAAGAATCGCGTTCATAAAACTTTCTAATTATTTTCGATTCTACGATTTCTAGCAAGGGGGCCATTTTACCTTGGGGTGCCATTTTAGGCCACTTTCCCCTAAGTCTCATCCAAAAATTTTCAATGTAAGAATTGTAGACCAGATCATTATATACAAAAAGTGTCATGACACTTTTTTTTCCTAAGACCCACCGTTTCTTAGGTATAAAGATTCAAAAAGTTGAAGTTTAGTTGTAATCGTCATAATCCTATTCCTGAAAAAAAAAACTCCTAACTGAAAAGTTCCTGAAATTTCATTATTTTTTTAGCTTGAATTTCGTTCCTCAACTGTTAAGAATATGGGGAAACCAAAAAAAAATGGAAATTTTCGCCATTTTTCCGATTGGGGCCCTTCTCCCGAAACCATTTCCCTGGGAATTTTTGTTTAGAATATGTCTGAAAATATACAGGGTGTGCAATAGAGAATGGACAACCCTAAAACGGCCGATAGCTATACTTACGACTGTTCTAATAACAGATAGAAAAAAGTTCTATCGCAACCAGTTCATAAAATATTGGCTTTTTTTCGTTCAGTGTATTTTAAATTTTATCTTATATCTTATTATTATCTTATGTTTTCGTTCACTACAACCACGAATGAACGAATTTTATTTATTTCTTTTTTTTTATCATTTTCTACAATAATTGTATGAGTACATAAACGCTTTAAAAACTGCACAGCTATTGCACATTTTGGTAAAAAAAATTTTGAAATCTGTTTTTTGATGCAAAATGTAAAAAAAGTTTTTTTTGTAAAATTTTAAACACCTGTGGTATAAAATAAATCTATAGAAACATAAGTGGCCAACTTTCTTAAAAATATTCCCCTTAGACGAGAATATTTTTAAGAAAGTTGGTCACTTATGTTTCACTATTTTCTAACGGGAATATTTCAAAAACGTGATGTGATGGAATTTTTCTGACTTCGGATTCGAGTTCAGCACACCAAAAACCTTACGAAAAAATAAATATGGGCTAGTCCCTCCAGGTAGGGGACGTCTGCGGGTAACTGCCCGACCAAGAGTAGGATGTCTCTACTATGTTATATTTCTCTTTGCAAAGACTATCAACCCTTATATGTATACTTTTCCGTAACTGTTTTTGTACGCAGCCTCAGTTTTCCAATTATTATGTTAAAAGTCTATACTTTTTTAAATCTTTTTCTAAAAGGGGTTCAGTAAAAACATTTTATCGTATTTTCTAAGGCAGACAACGGATCCATTTTTTCTAATATTTTTAGGAGTTTGAAGCGAAAGTCTTTCATTGAATATATTCTACATACTATTAAAAGCACTTCGGTATAATAAAATCGCTGTTACCTATAATAAACCATGCACTCTTATCAATCTACTATTGAATAATAGCATAGTAGGCTTTACATTTTTAAAACAGGTGCAAGTTTATTTTTATGTTCAAAAAAATTATTCTACAACCATTTTTCTATCAGCAGTTCCAACTTTAATCCTCATGACTATACAATACATTCCGCAGTACTGATAGGTGTTCACAGCTGAATTATTAAATGGCTTCAGTCTAGGTAATCTCCTGAAATATATTTTTTACTTGCAAAACATAAACCGATTTTTTTATTTCATTAATTCACTCCAATCTAAACCAATTTTGTTTGTTAAATTCAATATTTTTTTTTATTTATGTTCATCCCAAATGAATTCGAATATAGCCTCGAAATCTAATCGCATTCCAGGGATGTAAATATACAGAGAATCAGTAAAATAGTAGATATTGTTGAAAACTCCATGTGCGCCGCCATTTTTTTTTTTTATTTTGTATATTTTTTTTGTGAGGACTTATTGTACTTTGTATCCAATTACTTCAATTCACCTATACAGGTTCGCTATTTGAGCGTTATTTATGTATTTCCAAATACCTTTCTGTAGATACTGCTGTATGCCTAAAATCCTAATACCACTAGGGAACAATGCAACACACGAAAAAATAGACAAAAAAAAAGTACAAAAAATGAAACGAAACAGGGAATTATGACCCAGCTAGCGATGTGCATTGTATCGCTTGTGAATATTACATTGAATATTCCCGAATGGCCAAAAACAAGCCCCATCCTTTATTTATGTCGGCTTAATGCATCTATTCATTGCTGTAGCTTCAAAAATTCAAAGGCACAAACAAAATATACCTACCTTAACTTGCATGTAGCATAATCCAGACTTTCTATTCTCTCATATTTTTTTTTTTATAAAATTGAAAGAGGGTTAACGTTTTTTGGAGGAAAAGATAGGTTATATTCTAACAGAAAGTCCCCCCCATTCAGAAATCCCAACAAATGGAGTCTACAAATTTTATTTTACGTTTTCCCAATAAAACCGATGTTGAACATTGTTAAAACTTTTAACGGGTTATGAGGCTCGCGTTAAGCTAACCGCGCTCCTTGCTGTTTTACTCTATACCGGATGGATGCTCTGGTGAGTCCTGGAGAACCACACCCCTGCTATAACGACTTTGAACGAACAATGTTCCTCTTTCAAACATATCGTATCAAGTCCAATATAATCGCGTGGTCATATTTGAATTTCTTCAAAATCATTGATTGGAACGAAGAATAAAAATTTACGAAACAAATTTCCTTTATGAAAAAGTAGAAATAGAACTTTTAAAGAAAAAAATAATTTTTTGGCCGCCGCCGCACCACAACCGCACCACCCTCGTTTGGAGAAACAATTCGCTGAACTACCGCGCTTCGACTGAAGCATAGCCACACGCATTCATTTTATATTGCGGTAATTGTCTTTTAAAATATGGTCGCTGTGTGGCTGTAGTGCGGTGATGGTGCAGTGGAGTAGTAATTTTTAAACATGGTGCGGATGTGGTTCCGCGGTAGTGCGGTGGCCTAAAAGTGTTTGATGATCGTGCGGCTGTGTTGCGGCAATAGTGTGTCGAAAAAGAAATGTTTGATCACTGTGGGGCTGTTGTTCGGTATTGGTGCGGTGGAATTTTTTGAACATGGTGCGGTGATAGTGCGGCGGAATAGTAATTTTTTGACATGGTGCCGATGTAGTTGGGTGGTGGTGAGATGAAGTCGACATTTTTGATCACTATGCGGCTGTGGTGCAGCGGTGGTTCGGCTCTCAAAAAGCCGTGCGGCGCGGCGGCGGTTGTTCGGTGGAATTCCATTTTTACTGTAGATCTGAAAAATGCCGTTTGCCAGGGTCAACAACTCTTAGATCCTATAACGAGTCCCAGAACTAGCTTGGTTAGCTACTTAAAGACCTGTATTCTCTGAATAGATTCTTCCGCTACGTTCTCAGATTGGGAGTGCCTTCACGGGAAAAATCCTTTGAACTTACAATTATTCGAGGCTTTTTGAAACAAGTTCCGTGTTTAGAAAGCTCCTTGAATTTTTTTTTGCAAATAATTTGGTGAAATTCTTCCAAAAGCATGTCCGAAAAGTTCGACCTGTTCATATAGATGTGGGAAATTGTTAAACAGAGAGTTGAGAAGTAGGTACATAGAATGTGATACTCTAGGGCTTAAAACTTCCATCGAAGTTTTTTCCCACCAAAAATACAGAAAAACAACAACAAAAAAACAAAAACAACCAAACAACCACAGGTGTGGATATTTCTCTATGCATTTCAAATAGTTAACGAATGGAATACGTATATATTGGTTTTAGATACAGAATGTTGGATATGTTTGTGCAGCTAGCAATGTCCCGAACAGATTTCATATTTTATGAATTCTCGCCGTCCGCCGCTAGTTTCACTCCTGGATGATATATGTTTAAGAGTGTTTGTGTGTGTGGGTCGAATCCTCATCACTGCAGCAACTCCATTCTCATGTATCAGGATTCTTACTATAGCTAGTTTTGGATCGAAATATTTTTGTTTTGTTTTTTAGTTCGAACCAGTAGCGCAAGTACCTATATTTATTTTTTTTTTACGGTTGCTCAATAGTTTTGGAATCTAAATTGCATTCGCGATACCAAATAATATAATTTATTAAGAGTTTTTTTTATTATTTTTTTTTTTTTTTTGCTGAACATGAACAAGCTGTAAATAAAGTTAAAATGTTATGGAGTAAATGAAAAATATGGATGCAATTGTACAATGTACATACTCGTATAGAGTAGTTTTAGTAAAATACTTACACGTTCATATACAAATTTAGTAACGTAATTATTTATTTATCATGCATGAATTGGTTGATTATAAATAAATAAGTTTAAAATTAAATTGTAAATTACACACGATTCAGTTAATTTGATATGAAAAATTTAGGTCATACACCTAATACATTCCTACATGTGTGTAAGAAGTGCTTAAGGGAGGTGCAAAAGTTTGCATTTGCATGAAAGAAACTCCATGCGTAGGGTTTTATTGCAAAAACAAACTAGCCAAATATTGATCAAATTTTCTTAGAACGAATATAATTATAATTATCATTAAAGTATAAATAGTAGTTTGGTACGGATTTGGATCTTGTTGTTGCGAAGTCGAATATCAATCTAAGTATATTTAGAAATGGATACTTTAGTGCCTTTTTTACTTTAGTTTGCCTTGTTTTTTTTATCATTTTTTTTTTTTTTTGTTTTTTTAAGCATTGAAAAAGTCCTGGCTGGTGGTGGTATGAAAATTGTATCACTTCTTTTAGCATTTTTTTAGGCTTTAATGTGTAATGATTTTTAATTAATTCCACATTTCTATATAAATTTTTTTTCTTGAAGACAGTGACTCACATAGAAATGTGATATTAATTTTACCAATGCACATTAAAACTTAAAAAAATGCTAAAATATGTTGTACGAAGGATTTAAAAAAAAAGTCTTATACTATTATCTAAAAATTTCAAAAATGTATTCCAAAATAATTTGGGATGCCAAAAAAAGGAGATATTAATTGATATAAAAACAAAATTAAATAAAATGATTTTTCGATTTTTTTTTTATTCAAAAAATTATAATTTTTAAAATGTTAAAAATTTCAACACTCACTGGGACCACTGAAACATTTTTGTATTAGAATTTTTGTTGAAATCGAAGAAGTCATTTAGAAGAAAGCCAAAAATAACGAAAGCGGTTTCAGTGGCGTATCCAGAAAAAAATTTGGAGGGGGCTGGAAAATTTTTCAAAAGCTTTTTAGAGGGGTACAAAAAACTTGTCTCTCTAATTTATTCATCTTTGATCGAGAGTGAAGCGCTGTGCTGCGGTACTGAAAGTGGTCTGGTAGCATTTAACTGCGTATTCTTCATTTCGATCGATTTCAAAAACTTCGAACTGTCAAAACTGTCAAACATTTTTATTTTGTTTCTGAAGTTAAATTATTACTGCTGGATGCAATTTTTTCAGCAATTTCAATGGAAAAAAAAAGAATTCAAAAGAAAAAATAAGGAGACACACATAAGTTTTGATAAATATTTTGTCCAAAAATTACAGATTCATTGAAAAAGGCACTAAATTCACGAACAGAAATAAAGTGAATTGAATTCGAATATAATATCTAAATGAGTGAAAAATGCAGAAAGTGAAAGTCTCAAAAGCTAATTTTCAATTAAATTATTTTTGATGTTAATACGAAAGATATATTTTTTCGTAATTTGTTGCTTTTTTAAACCGAATTTGAAGTCCAAACTGAAATTTGCTGAAAGAAACCATTATTAATTATGTTGACCCACTTAGATTTTGAGATATCAAAAGTTTCTATTTCCAATAGCTTTGAGAAATATATTATTTTTGAAAAAAGTGTTTATTGAGATTGCATAAGAACTTTTGCAAAATTAAACTGTGATGCTATTCGACGTACCTATATTAAAAAGTGAATTCCGAATTGGAATTAAATCCGAAAAAAAAAACTACCCCAACCTCCAAGTTCAGCTGGAGCTGCCTCTAAATCTATAAGATTTACGAACAAGTTTCAGTCAAGCATATACATTATGATGAAATAATATAAAAAAATAACATGATCTTGAAGGCTTGAGCCCCCCCCCCCTTATTGCGCCGCTGAACGTTTTCGAGGTATTGCAATTTTCTCGAAAACGACTCTAACGATTTCGATTAAATTGGTGTACGTAACCTTCTCATTGATTTTAACAAAATTGCGTTTTTTCTCAACAAATTCGGAGAACGGAAATCGGCGTTGCCGTTAAAAAAAAAATTGAGAAATTTTTAAGGTTCATATATTATTTCATCAAAGCATTAACCGATTTTATTCAAAATTTACAGACACGTATTTCTTATCATTTTGAAGTGTAAAATGTACAAAAAAATATTGAAAAATTTATTTATTTTTTACTTTTTTTTTCTCGAAACTTAACAAAATCTTAAACTTCCGATAGAAGATGAAGATACTTTGGACAAGAAGAGCAAGTACGTGCGACCCAATCGTGCATTTAATTTCAATAATCTATCCATTTAATAGATATATTCGAGGTCAAAGTTAAAAAACATATTATAAACACATTTTTTACTTTTTCAAAATTTTCTAGTTTTCTGAGAACTTATTATTTTAAATTAGCAAGATGTATTCTTGTAGGGGCTCAAGCGTTCTGCAAAAAAGTTGCTTGGTAGAAATCGATTGCTTAAACCGTTTAGAAGATATTCGTATCCAAATGGCAATGCATACTGGTCATACAAAAAACTATTGAAATCAGTGGGTGTTAGGAACCTACATAGAACGCCCCTGCTGAAAACCAATTTCCTCTTAACAGCTTATCATCATATGACGAGAATTAACCTTCTTCATTGTGGCGTACGATGTTGCTTAAACTAGTCTTTTCCAATTAGACTATTGAAAAAACCATCTATTTGGGTGATGAAATTCATCTTTTTCGTTCGCATCTGATAGAAAAATTATTTGAAATCATTATTAATATATTTACTAAAAACCATTCTTTAGAATATTTAAACTTTCCACAACTAACAATTCCAACGCAAAGTTTGAAACTTCTAGATCATCCCTGCAATGCATTAAACATTTATTATTTTTAAATGTTCAGTAATCGAGTTTGCATTGTTCTATTCTGTAACAAAATTCATTTACCTATGTGCATTTGTCTATATAGGCCCAAAGTAATTTGAGCACATCCTTCCCCTGCAATTGCATTGCAATTTAATTCTAATTAATTATCAAACTATATAACATGGCGAGCCCAATGTGCCCAAACCGAAAGCAAATATCTAAATAGTGACAACAAACCCGTGAGCAAATATTTCCGTCTAAATTGATTGAACCATAATTAAGACCCCCGAATCCTGAATACACCAACCGCACATCATCCAACAAGGTATTAGGTCCTCGTAGTCTATTTAATAGACCCGAGCTCCAGAGCAAAAATAGAACAAATTCGTTCAAGACTTTTTATTGGCGATTATGATTCCTTGGCATACAAGAATACTCCAGCCAAAAGTGCTACTAAATCCATTGGTGCATTTCTGAGAAAACGGCAACACTGGTCGGTTTTCAGTTTTTTTGATTTAACTCGAAAATCAAGCCTGACTTTGAAATGGTTCAAAGACACTTTTTATAGCAAATTAAATTTTCTGTCAAGTTAAGATGGTTAAAAAATTTTAAAAATTATTTTTGACTAATATTCTAACCTAAAATCAAAGAAAAAAAAGTTAAAAAATTGACAATTTTATTTTTTTTTACTAAATCAAGGGGCATTTTGTGTATGTAGCCGGGACGTCCAAACTTTGTACTAATGAAATAAAGTAGAGGTAAAATCCTTTGATAATATGCAATTTTTAATTTTTTTTGTCAAGAAACAACTTAAATGTACCTATTCAAAAATTAGCACTTTTTCTAAATTTTTGACTTTTTTAGTTAAAAGCAAGTTTTTAAAACTCGATAAAATCGTATTAATTGGTAACTTTTAGACTTTTAAAGTAAACATACTTCGAGGGATTGATTTAATATAAACTAAATATGACAAACAAACAAATTTATTTGCATCCTTATGGCCTTTTGTGCAATTTTGTGTATGTGCATTTTTATAAATTCGGGTCGAATGGATGGACGGAGAGCCATTAGCTTTGGTCTATTGCATAGAAGAACATTTAATACCAACTCTTTTACTGTTTTCAATGGCCTGAAAAACAATTCTTGTAAAATCCGCGACCAACGAAAAGTTTCTCTTGAAAAACAAAAAAAAATACTCTAATGAGTTTGAAACAAAATAGCTCAGGCAAATTAGCAAATCAAATTGCACTTTTCGCGGGACAAATTTTTTTCATGGAACGTATTTAGGTGAATGTCCTTATCGTAAAAGTGAATTTTTTGGGATGATAAGATATCGGGAACAGCCGCCATCTTGGAAAAGAGGTCGGTGCCGTTTTTATTTTATAACTCCATTTTTACTCATTTAAACCAAAAATGTCCGAAGGTAGACTTATTATCAATTAAATTATCTAAAAAATGATATACAAATGAATTCCGTGAGTTAGTTAAATTCAATTTTATAGTCGGTCAAAGTCCGGGTTCTTCTCGGAAGGTTAAGACAATATGACATTTTTTCAAATATCTGAAGAACTTTTGATTTGTTTGGGATTTTCTTAAAGAATGAATTATAGCACTTTTAATTATCTATGAAATGAACCCTTTATTGTTTTTGTAACCATCACATTGTAGAGGCAACCAAACGTCGAAGTCATGATATACGATTTTTTAACTGAACATATTTGGGATTTCAATAGTTCAAATAAACAATCAAAAATTAAACACAATAGTCTCGAAAACATAACGGCTTACACACCTCATATCTTGAGTTATACTTATCGTAATGCTGAGATTGAGGTGTTCATGTTTAGGAAAAATGACAGGGCATCAGTTCTTATATTTAGAATTTTAAATAGTGTCACTTTAGCTTATTCACATTAATTGGAAAATTCACTTCATTTAAAACCTCGAAAACCATATAAAGGTTAACATTAAAGATTTCAAACTTTGAATTCAATATTTAGACGAATATAGTTAAAAAACTGTTTACTTATATTTTGGTTATACTTCCACTTCAAAAATTTGCTCGGTCTATAATAGAAGAAAACTTGATATTTTCTCACTTTTGACTGGTAGAATGTGAACTTCGACGTTAGATAACTTATACATTATGTTGGTTACAGTAACGATAAAGGGCTCATTTCATAGATAATTAAAAGTGCTATATTTCATTCTTTTAGAAAATCCCAAACAAATCAAAAGTTCTTCAGATATTTTAAAAAATGTCATATTGTCTTAACCTTGAGAGAAGAACCCGGACTTTGACCGACTATAAAATTGAATTTAACTAACTCACGGAATTCATTTGTATATCATTTTTTAGATAATTTAATTGATAATAAGTCTACCTTCGGACATTTTTGGTTTAAATGAGTAAAAATGGAGTTATAAAATAAAAACGGCACCGACCTCTTTTCCAAGATGGCGGCTGTTCCCGATATCTTATCATCCCAAAAAATTCACTTTTACGATAAGGACATTCACCTAAATACGTTCCATGAAAAAAATTTGTCCCGCGAAAAGTGCAATTTGATTTGCTAATTTGCCTGAGCTATTTTGTTTCAAACTCATTAGAGTATTTTTTTTTGTTTTTCAAGAGAAACTTTTCGTTGGTCGCGGATTTTACAAGAATTGTTTTTCAGGCCATTGAAAACAGTAAAAGAGTTGGTATTAAATGTTCTTCTATGCAATAGACCAAAGCTAATGGCTCTCCGTCCATCCATTCGACCCGAATTTATAAAAATGCACATACACAAAATTGCACAAAAGGCCATAAGGATGCAAATAAATTTGTTTGTTTGTCATATTTAGTTTATATTAAATCAATCCCTCGAAGTATGTTTACTTTAAAAGTCTAAAAGTTACCAATTAATACGATTTTATCGAGTTTTAAAAACTTGCTTTTAACTAAAAAAGTCAAAAATTTAGAAAAAGTGCTAATTTTTGAATAGGTACATTTAAGTTGTTTCTTGACAAAAAAAATTAAAAATTGCATATTATCAAAGGATTTTACCTCTACTTTATTTCATTAGTACAAAGTTTGGACGTCCCGGCTACATACACAAAATGCCCCTTGATTTAGTAAAAAAAAATAAAATTGTCAATTTTTTAACTTTTTTTTCTTTGATTTTAGGTTAGAATATTAGTCAAAAATAATTTTTAAAATTTTTTAACCATCTTAACTTGACAGAAAATTTAATTTGCTATAAAAAGTGTCTTTGAACCATTTCAAAGTCAGGCTTGATTTTCGAGTTAAATCAAAAAAACTGAAAACCGACCAGTGTTGCCGTTTTCTCAGAAATGCACCAATGGATTTAGTAGCACTTTCGGCTGGAGTATTCTTGTATGCCAAGGAATCATAATCGCCAATAAAAACTCTTGAACGAATTTGTTCCATCCAAAAGGGTCTATTCAATAGACTATCGGTATAGTTGAGATTGAAAGTTGGAACTTCGCATACAAAAGCTGTCTCAGTTGTATATGAAGCACATCAGCACACCCACATTAAGTCATAGTCAACCCAAATCTCTGGTGCTCATTGCTTACCTATCTGCTGTGTTTATGGTATTCTGTCGACACAGACCCAACCAACGTCGTCATTGTTAAATATAATTGAATTTTCTCGCCTGGCCTTGGTTCCAGCCTCAAAATTCTCATCATTCGTCGTCGTCGTCGTCGTCCAGAGCATCACGATGACAGTGACGAGAACGAAGCTGAAGCCGACATTCGTTTGGTATTCTACGCCCAAAACATTATGAGCTTGATTTCGACATTATTTAGTCTTCTCCTTTTGCCCATAATGACAGCACATTCTGATGTGAATTTCGACAAAAGCGTATTCAAGCGTCTCAGCTTATTGTGATTTCTGACCGACCAAAAGTCTATATGAACATGAGGTAAGAGTGTGAGTGTACTGTACATATTAGAGTCTCTGCGGCTTAGTCACATCATGTCCTCCGGACTACCAAAATATTACAAATCAATGCAGTACCATTATGCTCATGAAATATGGCAGCATTCATTGCATATCAAGTCTGTTCATAGGTATAACGGTTGTATGTATATTTCATCAACTGCTATAATAATCATGACAACCAAACCATCATTGTGACATCAATCCTTGCTGTACCTTTGTATTATACCTGCAGCGAGAATAAGGACTCATATTTCCATCATATATCTCTATGAAACCTTCTTAATTAACCTCCGATATAGAGCTTGTGGGTAAATGGAAATACAACATACTGGGTAAAAGGTAAGGGAGACAAAAAAAAAACAAGCCTGACTGCCTTGTCAAGCCGAATGGTATTGAAATTAAAACTTCAAATAAACAACAACCAGAAAAAGAGAGAGAGAGAAATAGAGGCATTGTTGAAAAAGAAAAGGAAATAAATGAAAATAACCCCAAAAACCATCAGCCTTTAGCTAAAATCAACGTCTCCTCTAGTTCCCATTCCTCAGACTTTTCTAGAGAATTGGAAATCGCAAACCGGAAAAACAACAAACGATGAATTTTCTCGAACAATTTCATCGCCGTCAACGCCGCCGCTACCACCGCTGCTGCGCTGCCAACACCATCACCATCTGTACTATTATATATACTCCAAAAAGGATCCTCAAAGGAATTTAAGCGTAAAAATATTCCTACAGGCGGTGCGGTCTTATTTCCTTTTGCACCAAGTTGGCAAGTCAGGGGTGCATTTAAGTAAATTTTAGCTCGACGTTGGAGACAATTTTTTGTATCTATATAGTTAAAATAGTAAAAGGGTCACTGTGGCGTATGTGTAACTTATTTTTATGGGAAAATTTAAATGCTAATTGTTTTCTTTAAATTATTACATTTCGTTTCTGTTTTAGGTATACTGTTTGCACTTAATTTGTTCTTAAAATTTAATATCTGTCTGTCCCGTTAAGGTTTAAGGTGTAAAGTGAAAAAAAAAAACAGCAAAAAATTATTTTTTTAGTGGTATTTTGTATAAGTATAAGAAGTTTGTCTTTTAATTAATTTTCTTCAAAACCTGGACCTGATTGGGCTAATCAGACGGACTCGGACCTTATATATTTTGGGTGCCGCTGTAAATTGTGTGATAATCACCGACGTATCGAGAAGAAATGTTCTTTTCAAATTTTTTCTCAATTAATCTGGGTAATTTGAACAAACTCCGTCACTGTTTTTTGTTAGTTTTTTTCAGTCTAAAAATTGTTATTTTTTTAATTTTTTTCTCAATTTACTTATTTAATTCCAACAAATCACATGATTTTTTTTTCGTTCAAATAATTTCTTTTTGTATTCTAATAAATAATAAAATGGACAACTTGGTCTTAAGGTAGAAATATCTCTATTCTCTAATTATAAAAGCATAACAACAATCGCCACTTTTTACATAACCTACCTAAAGTAAAAATTTTCAAACGTATTTTGTGATAGTTTTTCAGACAGAAAAAACTAGAATAAAAAAACAATTTTTGTAGTTTTTTCCAAAAGCAAATGGTGCTAGAAAGAAATGAAATTTTTTTACTTTCGTAAATTTTCCATTTTGTGCAAAAAGTGGCCATTGTAGTTTTACCTTAAGGGGTTATATCTAGTTGTAAGAGCAAAAAAAACCTTCTTTTTTGTGGATTTTTTGTGAAGAGGCATTTAATTATATAAACATAAAGAATACATATCCATATAGCAAATTTAATGTATTAAAAGAATTCGCTGTGCATTTAAAAAAATATTGGGTTCCGTTATTTTTGTAGTAGATCTTCTAGACGACCTCTAAAAAAAAGGTGTCTGGCGGTGAGCAAAATTTCTCCGAAACGGCTGGAGTAATCGGCTTGAAATTTTTACACAATTTTCTTAGATACTTTTGTCAGGTAATGAAAGAAGGAAAAAGGTTTTTGACAATAATTCGATTTTTTTAAGCCACTTTAAAGTGTAAATTTTCGTGAAAAACAACGATTTTTTTCTTTGGGAAGCCGCCATTTTGTCAAAAATCAAAATTTTGACGATTCCTTCGTTCATTACCTGCATTCGTCTCTCCTGCAAATGAATCTTTTGTTTTTTTCAATTTTAAGTGACTTGGATCAGAGATATCTTGCTCACCGCCAGACACCTTTTTTTTGGAGGTCGTCTAGAAGACCTAATACAAAAATAACGGAACCCAATATTTGTTTAAATACATAGCGAATTATTTTAATACATTAAATTTGCTATATGGATATGTATTCTTTATGTTTATATAATTAAATGCCACTTCACAAAAAATCCACAAAAAAGAAGTTTTTTTTTGCACTTACAACTAGATATAACCCCTTAAAGCTTTTTATAAAAAAAAACAAGTATGCAATGTTATTTTTTGTATAAAAATGAATTTGCAAAAAAATTGAAAATCATTAAAAAATAAAATGCACGACTGGGGTCGCACGTACTTGCTCTTGCAGTTTAAAACACTTTTATGTTAGTTAACTTGTAGATTTTAAGAGCTACCTCTATATAAAATTTAAGAAATTTAGTTGATGTTGGGGAAGAGCCGACATTTAGGGCAAAATTTTGTAAAATGAAAAAAAAAATTGTATTTGACTTTTTTTTTTAAATAAAAATGCCATTTTGTTGCAACTTCTTCGAATATAACGTCTGCAAAGTTTAATCAAAATAGTTGAGTCGTTTTCGAGTTATTTGGTTTGAACTGAAAAATTTGTATGGGAGGTACACTTTCTAAGAGAGATATCAAAAAAACAAAAAAAAAACAACTTTCAGAATTCCATAAAAATCATCTGTACCAAATTGGAAGAATGGACGCACAGACGCACAGACGTACAGACGCACGGACGGAATTGCGAGACCCACTTTTTTGGAATTCTCCATCATCGTAATGTTGGTTTTGATTTAAACCTCAATTTTTTTTTTTCGACACGAAAGCAATACTTCCCCTATAGGTAGAGCAAGTAAAAATATTTTTAACTATGTACATACATTTTTTTTTTTAATTAAAAAAAAAGTTGTTAGCTATGCCATTTATGAGAAAATAGTAATCAAAAATTTCGCAAAAAATTAAAAAGAACTGATTTTTTGGTATGTTGTTAAAGTAGTTTGTAGCTTCGAAAGACTTGTGCTATCAGCGTGCTAACAAACGATTTAAAAAAAAGATTTAAGTTCTGTATGCCTACAGCTTTGATTTGACATCAGTCTCATGGCTGTTCGCTTTTGGCCCAATACCTATTATTTTAACTTATCTAATTTTTGTGAAAAATGTTTAACTTTCGAATTGCTGTATTTGACCTACAGATCTGTCATTGAATTCATAGAAAATGTTTTCTTTTTGAACTGGTTTTTATACAGATTTTTTTCTATAATTTGCTTTTTTTATCTATCCAAACAACATACCAAAAAATCAATTCGGTAAATAATTTTCTGAAATAAAGCGATTTTTTTTGTGCAAGTGTGCCTGACTTATAACCTATTACTTCAAAATCATAAATTATAAACAATGTTTTGAAAAAAGTCAAATCAATTATGTCAAAAGTTTGATTAGATAGGATTCGGACTTTTGAATTTTTATGAATATAATTCGATCTTCTTCTTCTTCCTTTTTCTCGGCGCTGTTATGATCTCGATGTCGAGGGGATCATAACTATCCCACGTTACTGCTTCACACTAGTGATCCGCTTGTGGGGTTCGCCGGGTTGACCTCAGAAATCGGCGGCAAGCCTCCCGGTTTTGTATTGTTCCATTTCTAAGGCCAACTGAATGCTGGTGTTTTTGCATTTGCTTGTACCAGGAGTTTTTAGGCCTACCTTTCTTATTATTTCGTGTTGGAACGTTGTATGATATTGCTTTTTTGACGGGGTTCTCAGGATCTCTCCTTTGAACATGGCAATACCAACTGAGTCGGTCGTGTTCAATTTTTTGGGAGATGGTGTTTTTAACATGAAGGCTTCCTCGGATCTTCGTACTTCTAATTCTATCAAGCTTTGTTACTCCTGCTGTCATACGAAGCATCTTCATCTCAGCTGCCGTTAACTTACTCTCATACTTTTTGTACATTGTCCAACATTGTGAACCGTATGTGAGTGCTGGACGCACAACTGCGGTGTAGAGCCTTCCTGAATATAATTCGATACTAGTGAAAAACTTAATTTTCAGCCTTATATGGTTTTCAAGGGGTTAAATAATAACGTGACAGTCTAAAAAATGCACAGGTACTTATTCCCTAGACCTTATGAAAATAATAAGGGGCTAAATAATATGTATGTATATTCTTGTGTGATGTCAAAATAAGATTTTAACAGTTTTTTAAGACTTTTTCACTGAAAAAAAAAAATGAATGCCTGATCTCTCAATTTAACGAATCCAACCCTGATAAATGCTATCACTTTCCCATTGTGTCGTCGTCATTTCCTGTGGTCCCTTCTATATAAACAAAGAACCTTTATTGGAAAATGCCTCAATTTACATAAAAGTCGAGTCGTGAAAATTTGTTTCGGCGGCCCTGCTGGATGAGTGGTGCGGTCGGTGGTGACGTAACAGCGGCAAAGCAGAGCAATGTCCCCACATCTCCCTTGGAATATATATGGTGTATATGCCAAAACGAGGACGTTTTAGAGCAATGAAAAATTCCTTGCACAGAACAAAACAATGAAAATGAATAAAAAAAATGAACAAAAAAAAAAAAATAGAAAAAAAATATACTAGGAAGACGAAATATCTACCAAGAAAAAAAAAGAAAGCCCCGTTTCTAAACGGCTGCTAGCACTCCCACAGTTCCAACAACAGCGGCAGCAGCAAATAACATACAACACAATAGATTCCGCTGTTTGTTGTCATTTTGCTTGTTCCGGGAGTTGGGGGCTTCATTCTCTCTGTACTATATACTCTTAAATGTATATACACTCTATACGTATAAAGACCTGAAACAGCCTTTCGTGAAAAGGTAGATTTGAATCACAGTGTTCTATAATTCCTTTCAATTGTTGGCGGGTTACGTGTGCTTAAATGGTTTTCGTCACATGAAAAGAAAAGAAAATTTGGCCACTTCTGGGGTCGTTGTTGTTATGGTGTGTCTCGTTATAATAAAAAAATATGTCATCGCTATAAAAGAGATACAAATCGAGGGACATGAACCTTTTGTTTGATTATGGGTTGTTAGGTTATACTCACCATCCACAGATCACACACATAAGATAAAATGGTAAAAGTATAAATAAATATTTTTATAATGGCTGACAAAATTGATAGAAGCTTTTCAAAAGATTTCTTCTAAAAATAAATTAAATTTACTTCCTTTTTTTTTGGTTAAAAGGAAGATGGAAAAGATCGTCTGAATAATATCTTAACAAAGTGTTTCTAGACTCAAAAGTACAGAAACCTTTCATCTTTGAAGAGATTACAGAAATAAGTCTGCTTTTTTCGTTGTACCACTGAGTCACTATAAGACCTTCAGATGGATCACTATAAGGTTTCAGAATCCGCTTGTTCACGTGCATTAAACATTATTTACATAACTTACACCTTGAAAAATTAGAAAAACCAAAATATCTATTTAATGGTCGTTTACCTGTTGGCATATAGAGGTAAGCAGCCAAACCTAAATACTTGGTACTTAGATATGCAATCCATCAATCAATTATAACTTAAGATAGACTCCCCCAAAGCTATTGTGTCTTTTCTTTTTTATTTTTAGAAAATGGGTTATAGATGATGAATTGATGAAGACATCGTAGTCGTCGCGTCATATGACGGAATAAAGTAAAGGTTTGGATAAATTTCAAGTTCATTGTCTACAAAGTTCAATCACTGTCTGCGTTTGACGGCGACTATACGCAACGTAATACTTCTTTTATATTCGAGTTTCGAGTATCGAAAAACCTACACATATCTGTCTGTTGAATTAGAGTATAATACAGCCAATTACGCTGAACCTTATTTTTTCTTACTATTCAGTATTCTCATTGCTTGTTCAAATTATTCTCAAATTTAATTTTTTAAAGCCAATTGGTTTCAAGTTCAAGGTGAACGTAACAAAAAATAAACAATTTTGTCGATGAATTCATTCTCTGGCGAATAGGATTCATTTTTATAATCTTAAATTAATGATACTATCGAGGTGAGACTTTTAAAAACAAGATTTTCGTATGCGTTATAACTACCTGAACCCCGATTTTGTATTTAAAATTTTTTAAAACACTGAATTTTAGAGTATAGAATGATGACAGATGACACTTCATGTTCTTAGATGAAGAAAAAATTGTGCGCATCAAGGAAACACTATTTCCATTTCATATCTACTGTCAGGACACCCGACAACACACCGGTAACAAAAGACAGGGTATCCCATCTGGTCGGGAAAGCTGACAACATAGCCGCACAGTCGGGCAGAATAGGTCGATTTGTGATATCATTGAATAATTAATATAGAAGTGACACCGATAGTTTCTAGCGCCACACAATTTTATTTTTTTCGGCAATCAGATGTACTAAAAATTACCCAGAGAGAATGGGGCTTGTCCTAGAAAATTATTGTCGTTTTCGATTGGCAGTCCGGAAGCGTCCGGAATCATTCAGAAGACTTCTGAAAGTGTTTTATTCGCACAAAAATGACAGACAGAATGCTTCTCAGAAGCGAAATTCTCTTCTCGATTTAAAATCAGAAGCACTAATACATGAACACTAAAATGTCAACAAAAAAATACTCAATCATTCTTTTTTTGTTGTCATTCAAAAATTTATTATTTAATGAAATTAAAATTAATTAGAATGTTAAAATGGGTACCTTAATGCAATGATATATTTTTTTAACCATTTTCTTCTTCATCGTCGTCTTCAGATTTATAATTTTTCATAATTTTTTCGTTTGGAAGAAAAAAAAATAAAATTTATTTGACATTTTAAATTTCACAAACACAAAAAAAAACAGAATTGAGTGGAAGCGATTCAAACTGTTTTATTGGATTTCAGAATGAGTGAATCCTTGAGTGAAACCAATCGAAAACGACATATGTTTCCAAAAATTTGTTTTTAAAAAAGGAAATTTCACTAATACAAACATTAGAAAACAAATATTAAATAAAAATAAAACGTATCGACACGTCGACATCCTATAATAGAAAAAAAATAATTAAATTTTACTCACACATAAAACATAAAACATAAAACAAATAGGTATCAAACAAAATTAAATCTTATCGACACATCGACATCCTATAAATGAAAAAAGAAAATATGGAAATTTTACTCATACATACAAAATTACACAAATATCAAACAAAAATATTGAAAAGTTATTTGACATTATAAATGTATCCATAGTAACTCGAAACTAAAAACAAAAACTTTTTATTAACGACGAGAATTTGAACAAAATTAAATAATTATTATTGTTGTATATCCTAGGCACGTTATAGCTTATAGGGCATTAAAGTTACCCTTATTTCAATAGTCCTATTAGCGTAGGTGACAAGGTGATTGCTCTTTACTTTTGCTCTTTGAGTTCGTATCCCCACAGAGATTGCTATTTTTGTATATTATATTTTTTTTGGCAATATTATAAAATGCGTAACAACTAGCGCCTTTTTTTGCTGAATCGAAACTCCACCTGATAACTTTACTTCATGACAAATAAATTTGTGCCAAAGAAATCTGAATAAGAAGTTTTATTCCCCAAAACTTATAATTAGTTAATTTTATTTTCTACAGGCCTTACCAATAATCAAATTTAAGGCTGACTTAAATATTTAACTGAATTATATATATTTCACCCTACCAATAAACAATTTAATACTAAGGTACAAGGCTAACGCTCGGCTTGATTTAATAGTTGAGTTTCATAACGAGTGCAGCTTTTAACCTGAGTTGTTTTTATACACTAGTCCAAAAAGTTAAAGGAACAAAGCAGAATTCGTGATAGCTCCAACAAGTACCTATTCAATTTGATTTCTTCTACTAAGAAAGATTTGTAGAAAAAAAATTTCAAAATCGTTGGAACCTTATAAATAAATTAAAACAAAAAAAAAAATCAATAATAAAATTGGTATGAAATTTCGTAGAAATCACTACTAAACTAAACTAAAATGTCAAAAAAAATTAATTTCCGGTTTTCGAAAATTTGATTTTTCAAAAAAAGTGTTAAATTTTTTTTATCCAAAAACTATTATTTTTCCAAATTGTCTTACTGTTTTATATTTAAACTATATAAAAATTCTTTAAAATTGAATTGGCAGTTTGGCAGAAAATCAGATTTGAAAAAAAAACGGTTCTACGGTAGGTTAATAATAATTTTAAAAAATTTCCATGATTGCCCAAAAACTATTTTATAATTTTTTTAAACAAAATTACTGGTACCGTTTTCGAGAAAATAAAACATTTCCGAAATTGGTATATGGCAGGTATCGTTATTTCTGGTAAAAAAAATTAGTTCTAAAAACCCCTCTGGAGAGTCTCCAAAAAATACTTCATACCAAGTTTGATGTTAATCGGTAGATCCGTTTAGCTATAGACAAACAGACTGACAGATTAACCAAAAAATCTACTATTAGTATCCTCCAATGGAACAGGGCTATAGTAATGCCATGTCTATGTGAGAATGCATATAGCTTGACTATATACCTAGTATCATGACAAAATAAAAATCATGTAAAAGCTACATTCTTCTAGTTTTAGGATATTAGAACCAAATATTTTATTTCAAATGGTGAAATAGGATCATTGGAACTATCCAAAACCACATTTTCATACATTTGCGATCAAAATAGTACTTTTACAGTTTTTTTTTTAAATAAACTCAAATTCTTGTGAGTTTATTTCAACATTTTATTAATTATTATCGTTTAAATTTTAGATAAAAAAAATTAAAAACAGAGAAATGTATCCAAAAATGGTACGAAAAGATTTTTTTTTTCAAAATTTAACATTTTGTAAAAACTTTAAATTTTCATTTACAGCTGCAAATTTGAACAAAGCCCTAAATCCAAGGTTCTTGTTCGCATACATAAATCATTTTAAGCAAATAATCGAGGTAGTTTCGTATTGTATTAAAATACTTTAAAATACGTATTTAAATACCTTAAAATAATGTGTAATATGGCCATATTGTATGAACTTGATCCTTACCTACTCTTGCATTATGCGGTTTAAGAAAATAGTAAGTATATGTAGGTATTAGGGTGGGTCAAAAAAATCGAAAATTTTTTTTTTGATTTGGTACTCCGAAAAATCGATTGCTAGACCCCTCTAGAATATACACACCAAATATGAGCTCTTTATATTAATGGGAAGGTCCTCCGCTTTGTAATTTTCCATTTTTACATTAAGCTTCTACTAAAAAAAAATAATTTTTTTATTAATTGACTTTTTAGCAAATTTCTTTTCATATTCTTGTAGGAAATTGAACGCTCTAAAAAAAAGGTCTTTTACACTTTTTTCGTTTATCTAACCGTTGAATAGATATTTGAGGTCCAAAAATCGAGAAAATCTTTAAAAATTCGTTTTTTGTTCTTAATTTTGTAACAAATTGAAAAATTATAAAGATCAAACGCGCAAGACATATTCTTGTTGAAAATTGATTGCTCCACAAAAAAGGTCTTATTAACTTTTTTCATTAATCAAACCATTCTAAAGATATTCGAGGTCAAAGTTAAAAAAAAATATAAAAACATTTTTTATTTTTAAAAAATTTCTAATTCACTGAAACTTCATTATTTTCAAATTAGCAAGATATATTCTTGTAGGGGCTTAAACGTTCTACAAAAAATTCTTTGGAATGAAATTGATTGCTTTAACCGTTTAGAAGATATTCGTATCCAAACCAATGCTCACTGATTTCAATAGTTTTCTTATGACCCGTATGCATTGCGATTTGGATACGAATATCTTCTAAACGGTTAAAGCAATCAATTTCATTCCAAGGAATTTTTTGTAGAACGTTTAAGCCCCTACAAGAATATATCTTGCTAATTTGAAAATAATGAAGTTTCAGTGAATTAGAAATTTTTTAAAAATATAAAATGTTTTTATATTTTTTTTTAACTTTGACCTCGAATATCTTTAGAATGGTTAGATTAAGGAAAAAAGTTAATAAGACCTTTTTTGTGGAGCAATCAATTTTCAACAAGAATATGTCTTGCGCGTTTGATCTTTATAATTTTTCAATTTGTTACAAAATTAAGAACAAAAAACGAATTTTTAAAGATTTTCTCGATTTTTGGACCTCAAATATTTATTCAACGGTTAGATAAACGAAAAAAGTGTATAAGACCTTTTTTGTAGAGCGTTCAATTTCCTACAAGAATATGAAAAGAAATTTGCTAAAAAGTCAATTAATAAAAAAATTATTTTTTTTTAGTAGAAGCTTAATGTAAAAATGGAAAATTACAAAGCGGAGGACCTTCCCATTAATATAAAGAGCTCATATTTGGTGTGTATATTCTAGAGGGGTCTAGCAATCGATTTTTCGGAGTACCAAATCAAAAAAAAAAATTTCGATTTTTTTGACCCACCCTAATATGTATGCCACAGTGCATGTGGACAAAATTTAAATAATGTGAACTAAAACTTTGGCCTAGATGTAATTACAAAAAGCACCCTAATCAAAATTAAACAAACTGTCTATAGTTGAAGAAAAATCTTCTTGTCGTTAATAAAAACAGAAAAACAAAATCCTTTCAAATATACATAAGAATCAAACATTCAAAAATAAATGTTCAATTCAAAATATTACAAAAATTAAAAATAAATTCAATTTGAATATTACAGAAACAAAAATAAACAAACACACTTCTAACACAAAACAAAACTAATACAAATACACCAAATATAAATAATATAGTAGTTGTGGTTACTTAGTAACCAAAAGTCCTTTTAAGGAATTTTTCGGCCATCGAATACACAATCCTAAAACGATTGTGGCGCCACTCTTGTAACGATTGTAGCGCCACCCCTCAAACAAAGCGGATGTTTTTTCCGGTGTCACTTCTATATATAATTATTCAATGGTGATATTAATTACTTCTACTAATGATAAGACATTTTTTGTCACTTTTTTGGTTTTCTAACTAAAGTTAACAGTCTTCTTGAATGTTATTACCTTTTTTCCATTAGAATTTTTATTTTTTTCCAGGAAATTAAGTAAGAGAACAAAATATTACATTTGAAAAAACCTATAATTTTGAATTATGTTTTTTTTTTATTTAAAAAGTGAACTTTATTTTAAGAAATAGTTCTTCAGTTTAACCTCAGAAAAAAATTGTATGGGAAGAGGCTTGTATCACCCCTCGTTCCAGTGGGAGGTACAATTTTCTGAAATTTAACCTTAAATAAAAAAAATACATAAAATGAAGAAAAATACCTAGAATACTATGCAATAGCTTTTTTGAAAGCTTATTTTGCATTCTCTCAAATGTTTTTCGATTTAAGTAGTTTTCGCCAATACTTTTTGTGAAATAAGACTTCTAAGTCATAACTTTGAAAAAAATTGTCAAATTTGATGTTCAAGTTATTTTTTTTTTTTTTCAAATTTGTTTTTTCAAATTTGCTTTGTATGGTGGGACTTTTTTGAAAAAAATCTTATAGCCGCATCCATTTTAATTGGAAAAAAATTAATAATAAAGTAAATTAAAAAATATTTTAATAAAAAAAGTAGGTATAAAAAAACACTAACTTTAGTTAACAAATCACCCTGTTTCACGAAACTTCTTATAATAAAATAAAAAAAAAAATGAGTGATTTTGTAATTTATTTTTATAAAAACAAAAAAGCACTTTCTTTGAAAAAATTGTTTTTTGAAGTTCAAAATTTCATTAAAAATATTTTAGGCAAATAATTAGCAAAGGTGTTTATATGGGCTTATAGAGTAATTACTTATCATGCTTTCTCCATTTTAAGACTTGCTTAATATTTGCCTAAACAGAAGATTTTGAGAAAAAACTTTAAGATGCGTTTTAAAACATTCATTATTTTCTCATTCAATTTTTAAATGTAAGTCATTTTTTTTTTAATTTTTTTTAAAGAAGAATTGTAATTAGCATAGAGAAATTTTTATTTTATTTTATTCCAAAATAATTTTGAGTTTAAACAAAAAAACAAAAGAACACCTTTTTTTTATTACTCATTAAAAATTGAATTTTTTCTCTTTAGCTCTCAACTTCAACCGCATGACTAAATAAAACCAAAATATAATACAAATTGTTGAAAATAGTCCATTTTAAGTTTGGTTTGTGACTTTTTTTCAGAAAAAATTCCAGAAAATTATATAAAACCGCTTTTATGGAAAAAAGACAAAAAACGTAAACAAAAATAAATTTCGTTCAGTTTTCATCCCAGGTCGGAAAAAACGATTTAGAAAAAAGTTATAACCATTTAAACATGCGTTAGGGTTCGCACGAACCCCAATCCGTAAACTAGGATTAAGTTTAGAACACGTGATCTTTTTTTCAAATAGCTTTAGTTTAAAAAATAACTTTTATATCACAACACTAAAAAAATATGAAAAAATTAGACAGATAGCATTTTTCCTTTTAAAATAGGGCTGTGTTAACAAGTGTCAACTTGATTTTTTTTTTCATTTGTATTGATTTGATTTAATTTTTATTAAAATTAATTTAGTTAAGTTTTATCTAATTGAATTTAAACATATTATGTAAGTAAACATAAAATGTTTTTTTTTTTTTTTTTTGAAGCTGAGACTAATGCAATAAAGTCTTACTCTCTTAGCAATCATCCTGTTCATAGTAGATTATCTAGAGACTAAAGAAACAGTTAGCACAAGTTAACCTAGCAATATCCTGTCAAGGAAACCCATGTTTTAAGTTAATTTTTTTTATTTTTTTTTTCGTTCCATGACCTTGCCTATATGGCAAGTCTACATATCACTTTTAACTAATTTATGTGAGACGCTAACTACTTTAATGAAACAAAAAGAAAAAAGTTGAACTTTCTCTTATTGGTAGGTATGTTTAGGTCCATTTTCTTCACTCGGAGTTGAACATAACTTGAGAATTTTTAATATAAAATTTCTCAAGTTGTGTTCAACTCCGAGTGAAGAAAATGGACCTTAATATACTACGCCATATTGGATTCTTATTTTTTGTATTGATTTCTACCATCCTTTTAAATTCAACAAAATTAATAAAAATGGAGGAGTATCTTCACCCAAATGGACAATGTTGCCAAAGAAAATAGTTTTTTTTTTGGCCGTTATCACCTCGACCGTCACCCTCAACTAATGTAATCCTTACACACAATTCCCAACCTCAATCCCACCGACAAGGATACTCTTCTTTAGCCATTTCAGATCTTTTATTCTGAGAGAGAAAAAATAAAAGAAGTGATGTTCCAACTCACAAGTTAACACATCGGATGATATGAATTTTTAATTCATCCGAGGTACACCGGTTAGGTACTTTTGAAGAAGGCTCAAGTCCTGAAGTGGTTCATGGTAGTGTGGCCAACGGAGAACTTCTTTTTCACTCTTCTGAGTTGTTCTTGGGTTCTGCAAGCGTAACAACTGAGAGTAACTAAGTAATGAAGTTTTCCTGTTAAATTAATTGGTATGTCTTCCTGAGGCGGATGTGCCGGTTCGGTTGCTTCCAGTTTGTTTTTATTATATATAATATTTATTTTTTGCTTGCTTGCCATGTCCTTACTGTTTATTTATGTTTTTTTTTTGTGTGTGTTCGTTTTCCTTGGCGTATATTTATTCTGGTGTGTTTTCTCCGACTACTATATTTATTTCTCGTATATGCATGTGCTTCATTGTCCCAAAGGATATCGCATTCATGAATGTTTAAGTGATAGTTGTTGTTGTTGTTGGTGTTGGCTTTCTTAGTTCTTTTTTTTTTGCTTCATGTTTTTGTGAATTTTCTGTTTTTTTTTTCTTCTTTTTTTGTCATGTTGTATTTTCTTTTATTCTCTTTTCATTAATTGGATTACTTTCATGCGTCGTCTTTGTCGTCCTTTCTATCGTCCTTTCTGCTACTTTTCTTGTATTTCCTTATTTCAAAAGGATACACGGCTCCCCAACAAGGTAAATTGAAAAAAAGCAGAATGTTTCATATTGTCGGGAGCGGGATAGGTAGAAAAGAGGTTCCTTTTGGGTTGGCGCAAACAGAAAAGGTCCTAGACCATATCGTATACAGTTGGGAGTCGTGTCGTGTGTCATTAGCATGTAGCTGATGCTGGGTATAATTAGAAGTCGGCTTTTCTCGTTTTTTTCTCTATTTCAACTTTTTTTTTTGTCTCAGGTAAAATAGAATGACGAAAAACTATGAATGCAGAGATGTGTCACATCCTCATATCACATTTATACAAGTTGAACGTTTTAATTACATTCACTGAGTAATTTCATATTTTTTTTTGTTTTTTTGTTTCGTTTGTTTTTCTTGTTTTTGTTTTGAATTCATTCATCATAGAATATCTAATTCTGACAGGATGAGAGTTAATATTTCCAACATGTTTGTATATGCAGTTTGGATACCTAGAAGCTTTTTGAATAAATTTGGTTTGTGCAGTATCTGCATCTTTGTACCTAATACTTTAAGCCGTAATTTATGTTCTTAGTTGAAATGTGTAGGAACAATTTTTCAATTACGAATTAATTATAAATTGAAATTAAAAAACGGTAATGAATTTTGTTTCCGTTACAAATCCATTAAGGCTGATGCCCTTTCACATACGAGTCGCCATTGTCAAACTGTCATAATTTGAAAACGGAATTTGGCAATTCAACGAACTAGTATTAACAACCTCTCACTCCCCCTTTTCCAGGTTGGTCTTCTTTAATTCTGATGAATTTTCATGGTATGAATATTATAAAAATAACAATTTACAAGAAATAAAAAAAAACCTAACGAAAACTAAATATAATTTAAAAAAAAACTTAAAAAAAAATACGTATACACCCTGGTGAACCATACAATTTTGTTTTATATTTTCTTGGGCCTAATATTTTGTCAAGGTACTGTAAAAGCAAGTACGTGTTATCTACTAAGGCATTTTATTATTAATACGGTTTTATAAAAAATATTCTAAGAAATCGTTTTGAATGTGAATTGAAGATTTTAAATATTTGATTTGATGCCATTCTTATGAAAAATTATGAAGAATTCTTTGCTTAACTCCAGCGGAATCAGAAAGAAAAATGACGGAGGTGTTACCTCCTCATTTTTCTTTTTGTCAGAATTGCAGGATAAAAATTGCCAACTGATTATCTCTCTCGAAGCCTACCGGCTTGATTCATTAGTAAATCTTTTAGCGCGTATTTTTTTTTTTTTTTTTTTTTTTGTATTTCATTTTATATTCAACCTTTAAAAGGGGTGTGTGTTAATCCTCTTTTCCTGCTGACTGAACATATAACATAAATTGACGTCTTGTCTATTTTACTGGTACCATATAAAACCCACCTCTTCTCTATAAGGATGTTGCTTATTTTCTTCTGGATTCGTATAAATGGAAAAGGCTTACCTGGGAAAGCCATCTTAAACGTGCTGTACCACCTTGCCACGTATATATTTCTATCTATACTTTGATGGTGCAAAATATTTATGAAGCGGAATCAAATAATGATATGCCTTTAAAAAAATATACATAACAGAATTCAAAAGGATTTCAATGTGTTTATGGTTGTGTAAAGTCTGATTGAGTTTTCTTCTTCTGTTTTGCGCCCTTTTTAAAAAAAAAAATGTCTGAGTAAGCTTCTTTGGCAGAGGCATAAACGTGTCTTTTTTTTCCAGCAATTCTCAACGCATGAATTGGTAGCAATATGTGGTATTATTATTTTAACGGTATTTTCAATTTACAGACGCCTTTACCGGAATGAAAATAAAATATTAAATTTTAGATCTTTCTACATAAGAACAGTAATTTTTTAGAATCCGCTTTCTCTAACAAAGCTATTGAAAAATATTTTTTTTGTTGAAGGTTATTAGAGATCTTTCCATGGAAAAGCGTTTTGTGGATTAAAAACCAGACAATTTAGTATTCAGTTGTGTATTATAGCATTCAAATATCTCTTGAAATAGGTAGCTGCTTATTTTAATGGAGTGAGGAGCTAAGAGACTTAGACTAGATATGAGTGAAATTATTAATAACGTAAGGCTTGGATAAAACTTGACTACAGAAGCGTAGCAAACAAATTAGATTGTGTATTAAATCTGTTTTTGTGCATGTTTGCTTATTTGTTCCCTCATAAATTCTAAACTACTTTTTATTATTTGTTGCATGAGGTAAGGTTAGATGTATTTTGCTTGCTTGTTGATTATTGTATAATATAAAACTCACTAATATAGCGCTACTTAATGCAAAAATTTGTGAATTAGTTGAGTTTAAGTTTTTGAACTTACTTTTTCATTTTAATTATGTGGGGGTTATAATTTTAATGTTTTTTTTGAGCCATTGTAGGTTAATTATAAACTATTTTTTTTAGTTTTAGAAAATTATAAAAAATATATTATAACAAGCAAGCCATTTTATCAATTTTTAAAACCATTTAAATACCTGCTTTTAGCTCTTTATAAAATACCTACCTGCCTTATTTTCATTAAAATGAAGTTACATTTCGTTTATTTACTCAAATTAAATTTAAAAATATCAAATCATGCAAAGCAAAAATCAAAAAAGCCTTCAAAAACATTTATTTTACCGAATTGTAAAAAGTTAGTTAACAAAATAAAAACTTGGTATCCAACATGCACTCATTTAACAGTCCAACATGGTCTAATCCACGAAGGCAACGAAGAGAACTCTTAAACAGGTTAATAATTATCAACCGTTTCAAATCATGGTTCTATAAATTTATATTCTAAACATCTCTTAGTAACATAAGCCACTCCATCAAACAACTATTCTGGTAATTATTATGAAGGTGATCTAACAATGTTTAGAGTGACATCATCAAGAAAATGCGATTCTGATGAAAAATATAGTAGTCTAAGTTATTTTATCTAAGCCGAAAATACTTTGGAGAGTTTAAGAAAACACCTATTTTTAAATCAGCTTCCAAATTTTTCAAATGCTATTTTAACAAATTCATTTTACCAAACTCTGCTGGTAAAAATCAACACTATTTTAATTTTTCTAATTGCCTTGATAATTATTTCTGCATGGGATATTTTCAAGAGAGTGATGTTCTTTTTCATATAAAAAAAATAATATTTTATATTATGTAATTCAACAACCCGAACTCCTACAAACTTTTTGTTTTCAGTTATGAATAGAGTCTTAAAAGTGTCCTTTCTTTTGATGTCTCGTTTGGTGGATTTGGAGAAAATTTTTGAAAGTTCGGAATTTTTAGACAAGGTAATAATATTCGAAAATCTTAAAAAAAATAAATTTGTAATTTTTTAGCTCAATGTATAAACCTATTCACTACGATCTCATATCTGTAAACCAAAACTTGTTTCGGGACTTTAATTCGAAAATATCTGCTTCCGAATGAAGGTGAAACAAATATTTCACTTGCTTATAATTCAACAACCCGAACTCCTACAAACTTTTTGTTTTCTGTTATAAATAGAGTCCAAAGAGTCCTTTCCTTTGATGGATTGGAGAAATTTTTTTTTTTTAAAACCTTGGATCATTTTCAAAAATCTTAAAAAAATTAATTTGTAATTTTTTTAGCTGAATGCATAAGCCTATTCACTGTGATATCATTTTGAAAAAAAGGCATAGGCCTGTTCATTGTGATCTCATATCTGTAAACAAAAATTTGGTTAAGGACTTCGATCCGAAAATATGTATCTGCTTTCGAATGAAAAAAAAACTAAAAAAATATTTCGATTGAACATTTTTCAGCAACCCGAACTCCTACAACATTTTTGTTTTCAGTTATGAATAGAGTCTAAAGAGTCCTTTCTTTTGATGTTTCATTCGATGGATTGGGAGAAAATTTTTGAAAGTTCCGAACTTTATCGAAGGGGTACCCCTTGGATAATTTTCGAAAATCTTAAAAAAATTAATTTGTAATTTTTTTAGCTGAATGCATAAGCCTATTCACTGTGATCTCATTTTGAAAAAAAGGCATTTTTTTTCCTGATTCGGAACCAATCTAATGCATATGCATCTAGCGGTCTTCCATTGTTCAACCCAAATATATGTGAGGTGGTTTTTATTTTCCATCCGAGGTTTAAGGTCGTTGGATTTTCAGAGTTCTTATTGAAGAAAAATACACCAAAACTTTAAATGTAAAAAGTATGTTAACCCTCTACCGCATACTAACCCATATATGGTTTATCGACTTCATATCGATTTATTCCCGTTATATTGCACCAAATGTCAAAAAGAAAAAACTTTAATACAACTATGTCTATTTTTTTATAATTAACCGGTTTTTATTATCAGTAAGAGAGTCGTGATTCTGAAATAAACTCATTGTTTCAAGAGCATGTCTAAAGTGCAAATCAGTGAATAAAAGTGTGAACTTTTCAAGTGTTTTTTATAATAAATAAGTAAGTTGTTTTTTGTTTTTTTTAATAATTTTTGTCTTTTTTTTGCGTTTTTTTCCAAAACACCATATATGGGTTATCATGCGTTGGCGACTTACATTACTGATTTTTGTGGGAATTTAATTTTTTTTGTAAAATGAATTCGAAGACTTTCTATTTAAAAAATAAGTGTGATAATGCTAAAACTGGTGATGGCTTTCGAAGTGATGACGATCTAACTTCAGATTCTGACCCTTTTTAACATCAAACAAGCCATCTCCGAGCATTTTTGCAAATCTGTAACACCTACAATGTCACGAAAAAGGGGAGGCCCTTCAGCTTTGGCAGGTGATCAAAGCAGAGATGGAAGAAAACAAAGCTGAGGGAGTTATATACAAGTCACGGAAGTCCAGTCCCATCTAATCCCGAAATTTCAATTCACTCACAACAACCAAGGGCCAAAGTCGTTGAATTCAATGCTAACTGAAAACATCGACCATATCCCTGAATGGCAAACAAAAACACCGATATGTCAAATTTGCGGACTGAAATCGTTTTGTGTGCGTGTAGAAGATGGAAGGTGTTCTTCTGCAACAATGATAAAAGAAAGACTTTGAATAAATTCCATGAATAAGGAAAGTCCAATGTAATAAAAACATACTTTACAAAATATACCTTGAATGCATACTAAACCATATATGGGTTATTAATTGTTTGCTGGAAATCGACTTGCTGCATACTAACCCATATATGGTTTATGTTTCTAAAAATTTATATATATGTAAAAAAATAAAAAAAATTATGTAATACCTTTTTTCAACTCCTAATAAACCTAAAAAGTTGTTAAAAAATTTTTTATTTCATTTCGTTCATAATTCATGCAGTAGAGGGTTAAACCTTGAAAAAAACCTTTATTTTTCAAAGAAACCCAAACCTTTACAAATAGAATATTACAATAATTTTGTAAACTCATAATTACTTAACGCGGACTACTCCAGTCACATCACGTTCACCTTGGTAAGTCAAGAACGAGTATTTCTCTATCACTTCGACGCGACGGTGTTTAAATAAATCTAAAAAATGAAATAGTTTAGATCAATGTGTAGACCAGTGCCAATGCCTTCAAAAACATTAAAAAGTACAACAAAATCATAGTAGAATGAAACCCATTGGAAAAGGAGGTGAATATGATGAAAATTAAAGGAAAAATAAATTACGGGCGAGCCGAGTTCGGGAAGTGGGTGGGTTGAGTTTTTAATGTTAAAAAATGGTATATCTCGATTTCCGGCAAAACTACAAATCCTATAGAAAAAAATTGCATAGCAAAGTTGTAGGTAATAAAAAGATCTACAATTTTTGTATCAACAATTTTTTCACATAACCTCAAAATTTATGTGAAAAATTCAAAAAACCGAGTTTTTGGTTTTTTATTTTTATCTTTTTCAAAAACAAAAATTTTTCTACGAAATTTGGTGAAAATTTACCTTATTATGTCCTAAATACACTGTAATTTATTTGATTTAAAATATTAATTTGTTCACCTTATTTTGACTTAATACCAAAAAAACACCCTAATTTTCAATCGAAAATTCACGTGTCAAAATATCTGCTTTCTTCAAAAAGTCGATGGGCATTTCGTTTGTTAAAATGTCTATTTTCTGATGGTTTAAAAAAAATTTACATTAGTATACTATAGAACATGTTTTAGTAAAATGCAAAAAATGAAAAAAGCTGGAATTCGAAAAATTTTTTTTATCATTGTTTACAATTTTGGCCTATTTATTCAAATTTACACTTTAATTACTCAATAAACGTAGGATTTCATGTAATATTGATTAATGTTACGGTTTTTGAGTAATTTAAGTGCAAATTTTAATAAATAGTCTAAAATTTTAAATAATGATAAAAAAATTTTCAAATTCAAGCTTTTTGCTTTTACCGAGAACATGTACTATGGTATACTAATGTAAATTTTTGTTTACACTATTGGAAAGTAGAGATTTTAACGAACAAAATACCTACCGATTTTTTGAAAAAAGCTGATATTTTGACACGTGAATTTCCGATTGAAAATTAGGATGTTTTTTTGTTATTAAGTCAAAATAAGGTGAACAAATTAATATTTTAAATCAAATAAATTACAGTGTATTTGGGATATAATAAGGTAAGTTTTCAAGAAATTTCGTAGAAAAATTTTTGTTTTTGAAAAAGATAAAAATAAAAAACCAAAAACTCGGTTTTTTGAATTTTTCACATAAATTTTGAGGTTATGTGAAAAAATTGTTGATACAAAAATTGTAGATCTTTTTATACCGAACCTCGAAATTGAACTTTCGAACCGTCGAACCGCGTTTTGTTTGGCTCAGTCTGTCTGTCTTATCATGCTTTCTGGTATGACTGACTGTGAATCAAACTCACAAAAAAAAAAAAAAACTAATCGCATGATTCTAAATATTTTTAAACTAACATTAATTGGTTAAGCGTTGCACTGTCAGATATGAGATCCTTTCATTTAACTTGCTTTTCTAATAAGGAACAATATAAATTAATCGGAAATCCTCTACATATCATTTATCATTAATTTCTTTCAGATAGAAAACTACGCATACACACCCATTATTCAATACCTATACTTAGAGCAGCGAGGAAAGTCCATATTATTTAAAGGATTCCCTATTGCATTTTATTTAGCATGCTTTACTTAGGCGCCATACGACAGACCTACAATTTCCTACTACCAATATCCCCACAATACTGTTCATCCACACCGCCATACGATTCAAAGAGAGTCTTTATTTTTTTTTTAATTTTCCGCTGGCTAAAACAATAGGAAAATTGATAATAAAATTTTTCGTTCTCCGCCAGTTCGAGTAAAATAAGAGGGGAAAGGATAGAAAAACAGATTAAATTCCAGCGCCAAAGGGAATTACAAAATTCACTATGCCTACCATTCCCAATTTTCAGCTTTGGCTTGCCTGTTGAGTACTTGTATGGTAAGCAAATTCTCTTCCCTCTCTTTTCACTCCGTCGCGTCGTCGGTCGTCCTCGCCTATTACGAGTTCATTAAATAATAATAATCACAATCCAACCCGAAAAACCCCCCTTTTTTCAGTATTCTATTATATTTCTGTATACATTATTCGTATACAAAACTGGGGTCGACTACACTGACTATGGGTAGAAGGAGATCCTGGTTGTACCTACTCTTACGGTAGAAATGCATTAAGCCGATTGAAATGTTTGTCCGGGCGTAAAAATCCGAGCGTGTATTTAAGTGCATGCATATACGAATGCGGTTCTACTAAAAAGCTTCAACATTAGCGGCGACGCCCGTTATTATGTGGTCAGCCTTACAGCGTTTGTACATTTAATTGTACTATGTTTTTTTTTTTTTGTATTTTTGGGGATATGTTGCAGAATGAGGTTAAGGCTGTTGAACAAAAAAAGGGGGGTTTTTGGCTCTCCACCACTAAAGCCACCGATTGGCAATCAAACTAATTTGATGGAACTGTTTCTTTTATTTTATACTGATGGTGTTTTTTTTTCGGGTGGATTCGGAATTGAAATTGACGAAAAACAAAAAAAAAACAGATAATGTTTTGCTAAAAGCCAAAAACATTGTTTGATTACTTTCGAGGCTTTTTGTTGATTAATATGTTCAATTTGTGTGTATTTTTTTTTTGTTTCAATGTTTACATGAATGGTTTTCCCCAAATAATCTTTTTTTGTTTTGAGACCTTTCCAATAACTGAACTTATGTGTTTTGTTTTTTAAATGTTTTCTACTAAATTCTATTAAATGGTCAGTTAATGGCATCGGCGGTTGGTATTTTTTGAATTCGCAAAACTGGTAGATACATACTTGATAACATAGCCGTAGCTAGGATTTTATTTCGGGGGGGGGGGGGGGGGGTTACCTCAGACCGAACAAAATTTTTTTTTAGGAATCACAAAACTTTTTTATCAACTACATGTAACTGCATTCGATTTTTAATTGCGCTAAAGCAAATGGTCATTAGAACTTTGTCGAAGCGAAAAACTTGCCAATATACTTTTCACTGCCTGACGTAGAAGAATTTAAAAATTCACTGAATATAAAATAGCCGAATATTCTGCGACATCTCTAGTTTAAATTGGCAAGAAAATTTTTTTGAAGAAATAAATTTGAACCAAAAGGCTTTACACAAAAAATTTTTTCGTGCAATTTTATCTGTAAAAACATTGAAAAATGCACTGAAATTAAACTATATAAACTTAAATTGTTTAATTTTCTAATTTGAAACAATTTGATAATAGAAAGCTAAATAAAAGGATACATCTATTTTCGTTTATATACTGGATTTAAGCTTACCATAGAACAAAAGTGGGTAACAAGAAACTGATGATATCTCGGATATTTAAATAGATTTAACGGTAATATTTCAAAAACGAATATTTCTGTCTTCGGATTCGAGTTTAGCAACCCTTTGAAGAAGTATAGTTTAGTCTCGCACCAAAAACCCTTACCAAACGTTGTAATGGACCACAAAACTTTTGTTTTCCCTTATAAAAATTTCATCAACTGCTTCTTTAACGATACAAAATTGGTAGAGACTTTAATTGTTAAAATACCCAAACAAACCATTTAGTGCTGCAGATATTAGACTTGTATTTGTTTATACTATATCTTTTGATCTTCTGAAAAAAAATTTCGGGGGGGGGGGGGGGGGGGGTTGAACCCCATTACCCCCCCCCCCCCCCCCCCCCCTAAATACGGCTATGCTTGATAATACTTATTTTAATGATTTTCTTAGAAAAAACTGGGTTCTATTCAGAAGAAACAATATTTTTGTCCAAATATTTCATCAATACCAGTGCCAATAATTTTTTGAAAATAAAAAAATTATAAGCAGCATAAAGGGTGGTGAGAAAATTTAGGATAAATGGTATATGAAAGGGGAAAGATAAATTGCCCACACACAAATTGGGGGAAAGGGGGTGGGTGGGTGAAAAGTGGGGTGGATGTCAAAAATGGTGTTTTTTAACAATTTCTGTCAAAAGTAGACCTATTATCGAAAGAAATTAAATGCAAAAGTTTTAGATAGTAAAAGTGTGTACAGCTTTTACTTAAACCATTTTTTTATATACCTAACGATTTTTTGATTTTTCATTTTTATCTTTTACAAAAATGGTTAGATTTAAAAAAAAAAACTTTTTTTTTATTAAATTGTGTGTAAAAACTATACTTTTGTTTAAGAAAATATTGAGAAAAGTTAAAAAAAAAAAAAAAAAACGATTTTTCAGTAAATGACCGACAGTAATACATTGGCAAGAAATAATTTTCCATAGAAACCAAATTATACTTCTCTAATGGCCTTTAACCTTCTTATTTTGAATTTAGAATTAATATAGCTCTTACGTACAAAGTTTTTGAGATATTGAATTTTGAACGTCCAAAACACTATTTTTGTGATGTTTTGGCATGGTAATATCTCAAAAACGTGATGTGATAAAATTTTTCTGACCTGACACCATCAGAAAAATATATGTTCTTTGATTAATATAAAAAAAAAAACTTTTTGACTAGTGATATCAGACAAAGCAGGAAAAATCGAATGGCTTCTTCGATTTCACTAGTCAAAAAGTGTTTTTTTTTTTATAGAAATCCAAACATTTTCTTAAACAAAAGAATAGTTTTTCCACACAATTTTAAATAAAAGTTTTAAATTTAAGTAACAGCATTCCAAACTCTTCAAAAATCAAAAATTTTTCGGTAACTTTTTTGATTGAAAAATAGGCTATTTTTTTAAATTAAATTCTTCAAAAATCCAAAAATTAACATTTTGCTCAAAAAAACATTTAAAACAGATAGAACCCATAACAAAGTAATTTTAGTCAAGTTTAGCTAAAATCCAACCATTTTTGTAAAAGATAAAAATCAATAGGTAATGAAATAAATCGTATTTTTGAATTTTTTCCAATATTTTTGAGGTTATATAAAAAAATGGTTTTAGTAAAAGTTGTAGACACTTTTACTATTTACAACTTTTGCATTTAACTTTTTTCGAAATTAACTCTACTTTTAACGAAGAAAAAATAATAAAAATAACAAAAACTATTTCTATTTTATGTGAACTTCAAAAAACTTTTGACAGAAATCGTAAAAAACACGATTTTTGACATCCATCCCACTTTATCATCCACCCACCCCTTTCCACCAATTTTAGGTATAGCAAAAATAAAGCCCTCTGAAAACCACATTGGCACTATTCTACAAGTAGCAAAAAGTATTTTCTTTTTACATTCCTAATCAATCCTAAAACTAATTCCTTTTGGTTTAGTGAAGAACAACAAAACCTTTTCATTTCCAATACAAGAATATCAAATCAATTTCTGAAACCCAAGTTTATAAACAAAAACTATGTACTTTGAATCTTCCATGAACTTGCACTTTATTTAGGAAGCAACATCCTAAAGAGCGCATCCTTTTGCACCATTGATTCACTCCATACACAATCCTGCATCATTGCAATGAAATTCGAAAACCACATGTTGACCAGAATCCCGCTTTCTTGTGTGTTTGTCCGTTAATCCTCTCCTAGATAGATCCTGGTAATAATGAACCTTTTACTATATGTGTGTTGTGTTGTATATGTATGTTTGCCTTGTGAATATCACACCAAGATTCAAGTGCTTCCCATAAAACAGGGCCATGAAGTTCAAGAGAGTGTTATTTGTCTGTTACGTCAACAACGGAGGAACTTAGAACCGAGACCGAGACCAAGACCGGGACCTTAATGAACAACATTGCCCTTCGTTGTATGTTCATTTGAAAAAGCGTAATATATTCTCTTCCCTCTCCGACTCGCCGGACCCAACAATACATATACGCGGTCAATGTGCTCATTGTGTTCGTAGCTATATTAGAAGGAAGTATAGAAAGGAGAGTTTTTAGGGATAGAAATTCCACCAAGCAGAATATCCTCGCCGGAATGAAACATTCAATTAAAAATGCATGTTTCGTCTATAATACCATCAATGAAGGCTTTATTGTTCCTATCAAAATGCTTAAGAGTCTTGGTTGTGTAGAGAATTTTATATATATTTATGTGTTGAACTCATGCAATTGGTCAGGAGCGAACTTGCTATTAGAGGTGGGAATCTTATGGAACTTTATTTAATAATTTCTATTTCTATTTCGTCGGTGGAACCAGAAAAGTGTGTAACTCCAAATTTTCTAAAAAATTAGATTTGAATGACATCTTTTAGCCAAACCTGATATCTACCGTTCCTTAAACTGGAAATCCCCTTAAAGTTCATAGTATTTATTTTATTAGCAAATTAGAAAATGGTAACTCATACAAATGCCTTCCAACGATGAGGGTTTAATGCTCTCCTATAAAATTTGCTAAAATGGAGTTACACACTTTTCTGGTTTCACCGACGATTTGGACTTTATTTCATACTTTTATTTATTATTTTATTCCATACTTTCTATTTAACAATAAGAAATAACACAAAATTACGCAAAATAATAATACTGCGGTTTACAGCCAAAATGGACACTCAATCCCACAATTTTGTTCATACATACTTTGACCTCAGGAACTTGAAAATCACTTAAAAAAAAATTACGATGGATACATTTTTGAGATATGATTTTTGAAAGTTTTTTGTCGTTGTTTTTCCCAGCATATATAAATTTTGTTCGGGCTATACTTGAGTTATAAACGATCAATATGAGCAGAACAACCAGCACTTGAAATCTGAATAAGTAAAAAACTCTAGAACAACTTTTTTTTGATAACTGCAGATGTTTAAGAACAATGTATGAAAACATTTTTAAAAAATCGATTTTTTAAAGAAAATTTTTATAAAAAAAATTTATACTGAAAAGATAAAATCAAAATCTTTTGAATCCCCATTAATTTAAATTTTTCATGTGTAGTAAACTTCTTGGCAAAGATAAAAAGATAATTTTCTTCAAAATCTATGGATAAATTATAATATATAAAGATATTACCATTTTTGTAACGATCAATAATTTCCAATTTTTCTGTTACTTTTTGGGTTTTTGTCTATAACTTGAAAAGCAAGCTGAATTTGAAAAATTGTGTTAAGGAATTTGTTGTAGATAATTAAATTTCCTCTCGATTTTATTCTTTTAAAAAAATTTTAAAATTGAATTATTGTAAGAACTTTATTAAAAACTATTCAAAAAAAAAAAGAGAAAAAAACGAGATTTTTCATTTTTGAAGTTTCCAATCCGCGCTTTTCTGTTCTTTTGGGAGCACTTAAGACCTAAGCAATCCACCCATTAGCCTTAGTCTTTTGATACATTTTGTGTTAATATGCAAAAGAAAAAATACTGATGTGTGGATACGACTCCAAGTTGTCATAGGCTAGGAACACACATGCGCCTTTGGTCGCGCGACTATTCATTCGCAAATGGATCACAGCGATATCAATGACTAGATTCCTCCTTATATCGTGACCTTTCTTTATTAAAATAAAATGAAATGATATCAATTGACTGTGGGCACAGTTTTCAATTTCTTTTCGCGGGAAGTTATCTGTTCACAGGCATTGAATTTGAAATCATCGTCCATTTTTGCTACCGAATAATCGCGCGACTAAAATCGCATGTGTGTCTCTAGTTAACCCTCAATGATGCACTCTTTTCGAAGTTCAATAAATAAGATGTTAGATAAAAGATGTTATTTTTCTCCTTCTAACTTTTAAAACTTTGCAAAGATTCCAGTTTCTGGAATCCCAAGGGTCCAAAGGGTCCGAAAACACAATTCAATTTCTAAGTCATTTAAAAGAACAGTGCTAAGTGTAAGTTTTGAAAAGGTCAAAATGATTTCCATCAGAAATTAATTGACCAGCTATCGCAACATTTTATGACTTTGTTATGACTTTGTTATCTTCAATTCGAAAACGGAACTACGTGGTATCGAAAAAATGTAATTTTTAATTTTTGTTTGTGTTTAAAAATATGTAATTATTTTTCAACAATCACGTTGCTTCATTTTTGTCTTATAGCTTTGCGAGTGTCCTTACAAATAAGCAAGCGACAAAGTAAAAAAAAATACAGTTTTTTGTTTCTTGCTGAGGAATTCTAGAGTTTTTTTTAAACAAAAAATCAACCGATTTTGCTAGCTCAATTGATATATTCGATGATAAGTGACTCATCTTACTCATTCAAATCGTTTTTGAAAAAATAGTGAATTCCTTCAAGAGAACAATTTTTGGTCTATTTTTGATCAAATTCTAATGCAAACAAAAAAAAAATAATCGCTAAAAAATAAAATAATAAAAAAGGTTACGTATACACCATAGAAACCTAAACAAAAATATTAGCCAATAATAGAAAACTTAAACAATTGATTCTATAAATAAAACTTTTAAAACAGTATTAAATATATATAACATTATATATTAAAGTAATGAACCATGAGGTTTTGACCCAGACACAGCTTATTACTACATTTTCAAGATTGGAAATTTTTGACAGAAATACCAATTCTTATACAGAAAATTGAAATAAACTCGATTTTTTATTTGGCCTCCATCTTGAAAGAACTGCATTAGTATTGAATTTTCACGTTTTGATACATAAAGAAAACTAATTTTTCTCTAGGTAAAGATAACTTCAGTATATTTCGAATCTTCAAATACCCCTGAATTTCTTTTAAAGAGGGAAATTTCTAATTGCCAACATTCCTTTCAAAGTTATTATTTTCAAATTTCTGTCTATGCTTGTTTCAGAAATCCACTCCTGGGTTAACATTTAAATCTCGCTGCCTCGCAGGTTCACGAGAATGCACATTGTATAAAAGTTTGAGATGGCTACTAAAATGCACAGACAGGGGCATCGTAGTCGTCGCGTCGGCAAAATGCAGTGATACACAGACTGTGTGTCTGATACTATCATCCTTTCTCGGTAATGAACTGAGTTTATCGCTCTTGCCATTAAACAGCTACATCCTTTAGCTGGCTCTAAGGTTAGGTAAGTACACATGTTCCAGTTAGCTGTGCTTTTTTGGAATTTTCAGCTTCGAGCCATTGCCATTCAGGATGTAAAAGTTAATGACTGCATTTGTTCATTTCAAGATGAGATCGATATTTCAACAGGTGAAGAGCATCATCGCACAGGCTTGGCTAGGCATACAGATGCCTCATCGTTGCTCCTTACATTTCTTTGCATCTCGTAAAGGTTATATACTTTAGCACGAGCATAGGATGAAACGAAGCGAAAATACTACGACGCGACGACAACAACGACGACGACGTACGTTATCAAATGACTTTTCCTCCAATAATGGAGGCAACTTGAGGGACTTTTATGTTGAACTCTTAATACTTGCTGATGGCGAAAAGGAATGTATAGGAGGCCCTTTCCTCTAATAATCCTGAGAAAATTGCACAGAGTCATGAAATTAGTCTGAGCAAAATAATGTGCAAGGGCTGTGTGATTTTTTTTTCTTTTTAGCTTTTTGTAATTTCATTTTTTTTTTCTTTTTAACTATTTTTTTTTCCTAGACTATGGCTCATATATACACATAATAGGGATTGATCAAAGGCCTGATGGGTGTAATTTGAAAATTGTGCCGCGTTCGCTCTGATTCATGTTCATTTAGTAAATTGATGTTGGCGCTTTATTACCATAACTGCTATCGTATATGTATATGAAACGGTTATATTGCAGACCAACTTTGGGGTGATGGCCGTTTTTCGTTCAAGCAAAAGCTAGAGCTAGCTATTCGTACCTACATAAAAAAAACTTATATAGAAGAAGAAGTAGTAAAGTTAACCATAAGCGTGCAATGAAGTTTTATGGGATTGTTTGGAGTTAAATTGACTTTTAATCTGCCCATGTTGCTGGCCTTTAGGGAGGTCTTAATATTTATATGTGATGATGATGATGATGATGATGATGATGTGGTAGTGTAAGGGGGAAGTTAATAAAAACTAATTCGTTTTAATAAAACTCCGAACGGAAGTAATTTCCTTGGAAGTCAAAAAGTGGTTTATGGATAGAAGTTTTTTGTGTTTACCTAAAGGGTTTTTGTTTAACGTAAGTAGTTTGTCAATTTTTTTTTTTTTTGTATTTTTTTTGTTTCGAAAACGAAACTTTGTTTGGTAAAAAGTTTTTTTGGGTAATTTGTTTGAATTTTTTGATAAGAATGAAAAATTGAACTAACAACTTACTTTTTGATTAAATTATTTAATGGATGAACATCTTTTGTTTTTTTGAGTAACTCGAAAAGGGAATATTAACTATATATTTTTTCACAATTTTGTATGAACGGAAATGCAGTGAAACTTTTGAACTAACCGTATTTTTTTTTTTTTTTTTTTCATTTCCAGATTAGTTTTTGTCATTTTTGTGGATATGCAATGCAAATCACCAAAATCTTATTAAAAACTGTTGCCTTAGTTTTGTATTTCTTTTTTCTTAAATGATATTTATTTAAATTTGGAAAGCAAAAATTCAAAATAATAACAATTCACATTTTTGTGCTGTCGAAAAATATTTGTTTTTTATTGACGCAATGCTATCGCATTTTTGCTTTGAAATAAGAAGTCACTTGCATAAATTCACGAAATGATAGATATGATGACAATTTTTTCACACAAAGTATTGCTTACTGTCCTAGACAACCATAACCTATTATATAAGGGTGTCCCATAAGTAATGGATCAAACGAAGTATGCTGATAGGGGATCTTAAGGGCTCTCAGAATTTGGTAACTTGTTCATCCCAAATCCTTACGGTTTTCGATTTAATGCAATTCTTGTGAAATTTCGAAAAATCCCTTCTTGGCAACAGTATTTTGCTTCCTGCGCCCATTATTGATTTTTGTTTTCTAAAATTCTTTTACAAAAACATTGCCAAATAATAAGGAACAATTAATTAATCAAAATATTTTTTATTCCATACGCCATTTCGCTGCAAATTAACTAACAGTTTCAGTTTTGATAAAAAATCAATTTTTAACTTTTGTTTGAGAGCAACACATCGACAAAAATTTCTACGGTGTGAGAATGGTTTATTATTTTAAAAAGTTGCCCTGCTATTGTAGTTTTCAAAAATGTATAAAAGTTTCCAAAGTTGCAGTTAGATCAGAAAATATTACAATTTGAATTCAACAAAACAGGGTTTTTCAGAACAAAAAACAACCAAAAATAAACACATTTCTCGAACTGTTATTTGTTTATTTTTCTTTGAACAAAAGCGTCTATTTTTGTTTGTATTTTTGCTGTGAAAAACCCTGTTTTGTTGAATTCAAATTGTAATATTTTCTGATCTAACTGCAACTTTGGAAACTTTTATACATTTTTGAAAACTACAATAGCAGGGCAACTTTTTAAAATAATAAACCATTCTCACACCGTAGAAATTTTTGTCGCCGTGTTGCTCTCAAATAAAAGCTAAAAATTGATTTTTTATCAAACTTGAAACTGTTAGTTAATTTGCAGCGAAATGGCGTATGGAATAAAAAATATTTTGATTAATTAATTGTTCCTTATTATTTGGCAATGTTTTTGTAAAAGAATTTTAGAAAACAAAAATCAATAATGGGCGCAGGAAGCAAAATACTGTTGCCAAGTAGGGATTTTTCGAAATTTCACAAGAATTGCATTAAATCGAAAACCGTAAGGATTTGGGATGAACAAGTTACCAAATTCTGAGAGCCCTTAAGGAGGCCTATCACCATATTTCGTTTGATCCATTACTTTTGGGACACCCTGTATATTAAAGTTTGGTTTTGTGTACGTTAGCTAACCGGCCACACAGACTGACTTATCTTCTTAATTTTTTTTTTGAAATCAAAGAGGCATAAGAGGAGAAGGTTTAAGGCAAAAAAAATTCAAGATTTTATAGGGTAAATAGGGGTAACACGACATTGAAAAAGAGGCTATTTTCTAAACCGTAAGTCGTAAAGAGTTGACTTTTTTTTTAAATGATAGACAAATTTATTCAATAGTTAAAAAAGGTATTGAAAAAATTCAAAAAAAATTCAAAACCAAATTGTGAGGGTTTTTTTGCAGTCATAGACCTTCGACAAAAGACTAATTAGAGGTACGCAAAATTTTGCACAGAAATTTGAGTTACACCATAAGAAAGATATTAAAAAAAAAATTAGGGGTCTAAAATGGATTTTTTTCATAGGCCCTGTATTTTGAAATAAAAATTTTTGAAAAACAACCTAATTTTTAGGGACATTTTTGAGTAGTCTTTTATTTTTTTGGAATTTTTAAAAGTCTGCAAGAAATCTCAAATTTATAGGAAATATAGGTTTTAATCATGCGCATGCATGTACAAACTTTTGAATTTTTAAATCGATTTTTGACCGAATAACGGGAAAAACAATTTTTTTTTGTCCCAAGTATTTTGGCCGTTTTTAACAGTTTTTTATTTTTATCTTTTTTTCTTCAATAGATAAATGAATGAAATTTACAGTGTAGATAGCTAATAAGCAAGACTATATTTGTACATAGTTTCAATTAATTTTGTAATGACAAATTTGAAATATCGGTAAAATAAAACTCTATTTTTCAACACGTTACATCTTTTGATCTGGAGCTTACAAAAATTTGATTTATCTTTATTGAGCATCCTGATAATATTACCTTTCATTTGATATATCACACATAACGCTACATTAACTACAAGCTTTACAATGGTAAATTAAAAAACTTAAAAAACGTTTTTAACATAGGCCACTTTTTTTTAAATTTTAAAAGTGAATATTTTTAAATTAATTGGACGAACTTTTCAAGTTTTGATTTCCTTTTTGTATTGGGAATTATGACAAATTACAAAGTCGAAAATAGAAATAAATACAAGAAATGGCGGAACGAAGTCCGCCGGGTAAGCTAGTAAAATTATAACGCAGTTATCGTTATCATAGAAACAAAATTTAATTTTGAGTCTTACGATGTAACAACGGAATGAATCGAAAATTTTAGTGCGTTGAGCTATCGGGGCTTCGCACAGTGCGTCGAGTGTATGGGGGATGTGGACAAAAATCAGAATATAAAAAATTTGTGTTTCTTTGAATAAGAAAACCTTCAGAAACACTTATTTATGGTATATTTCATCAAAGTAATGATAAATTTCAGAAAAAATAATAAATATATAAATATCGAATGAGATCCAACTCTGCAGGCAAAATTCCTTAAAAAAAAACCAACTTTTTTATATTCAATCTTAAAACTGTTTTTTTTTATAATGCTTGATTCCTATAAAAAAAAAAAAAAAAAAAAAAAAAACAAAATAAAACATATAAAATAGAAAAAAAAAAACGACGTGAGAAAATTGTCCAAAAAATGACAAAAGTGCAATTAAATTCCCCGATATTTTGGAACAAAATATTTTGAAAGGCACTTTAGCATCCACAGCCTTTTGTTTTCTTATAACAAATTCATAAACCACCTTTATGTATGAAAATTTTACAATTTAAGCCAATTTTTCGAAAAAGTCCTTGTTTTTTAGTACCTACTGAAAATGAGTATACAAAAATGTAAATATTTTGAAAATGAGCAAGTATGAGGAAAAAAGGCGAGCATGATTAGAGAGTAGAAATATAACAGAACCTTGTGGCATACAAGATTCTGCTACAGCTTGCTACAGTCTGATATAAATTTAGTTTCCTAGTCACAAAAAAACAGACTTTTTTAGGTTAAATTTTTTAAATACTAATTTCACTTTACAAAAACAAACTGACATACACACCTGATCTACAGATAGGTATTTATTTTGATAATTAACAAAAAAGTCAAGAACATTTGTTTTCACTTAAAAAAAAAAGATAAACATCAATTTGAACTTAAGCTTCAAATAATCAAAATATCATGAAAAACACCACTAATCTTTTTGAATGTTCTATTTAAGCAGTGAAAAACTGTGTTTTAATACTGTCGAATATAATCCCTTCATGTGAAGCACCGGTTTTTCATAATATAATGGACTTGATTTTTTTAATTTTTGTCCAATGACCAGTGGCGTACGTTGAGTCGCCGGGGCCCCGGGGTAAGACTAAATTTTGGGGCCCCTTTGATATTTGGGGGCCCCTTCGTTACAAAAAAAAATTACGTATACGCCATAGGTTTTTTTTTTTGTATGGCTTATTTATTTTTAGGTTTATTTTAATGTTTTAATATGTTCGTAATGTACTTTGCTATACTTACTTAAAATGTCTCTCATAAAAGTAGTAAGCACTTGCACTAGGGGCCCCCAAAATTATATATTTAGAGACCCCTAAAATAAAAATTTTTTAGTTAAGAATTGATAGTTCTTGGGGCCTCTGTTCTGAAGTAATAAATACATATTTTATTTTCCATCATCGCACATATTTTTTTTTTATTTTGGGGCCTCTGAAAATTTATTTTTAGAGCCTCAAAATTAAGTGCTTAGAGGCCCCTTTAATATAATATAATTTTTTTGGAGCCAAGAATTAATAGGTATTGGGGCCTTTGTTCTGAAGTAATATTCGGAATGCCACCAATAACGTAATGTTTTTATTTTGGGCCCTGATGTAAGTTTTATCCGATATCACTTGTGTGCCTCCACAATAAATTAAAACAAAATAGCGAGACATAAACAAATAAACAATACAACATTGTATCGATCTACAATGTTGGATCATAGCATATACCCTTATGGTGTATTCTAATATTTATCTTGTAATAATAAACTGCGACATCCAAGCATCCACTGTTAGATGCTGTGTCATCATTTTAAGTAGTAATAAACTTCGACACCCAAGCATCCGCTAGAGCAACTGTAAGATGCTGTGTCATCATTTTTAAACAAAGAACATTGTAACGATCCCCAGTTGGATCATTTCAAATATAAAAATTATAATTTAATCTTAAGTTGGCTTTCGGGCAAGATACATCAAATCTTAAATTAACCATTGGACAAGACACATCCAATCTTAAGTCGACCATCGAACACCTTTGAGATTCAAACTAATAAATTTATTTCTTTTTTAAAAAATATTTTAAAGAAGTTTAATTTAAAATTGGCGCAGTCGGTAGGATCTCATTAAAATAAAATGAGATTCAGTGATACGAATCAAAAAGAAAATCAAATTTAATAAAGTGAATAAGTGAATTAAACCAATCCATGTAAGGAAAAATAAGTGTTTAAATTTTACTAATTCACAACCAAACTATTGATTGTATCGAGTAACGAAAATACTCAACACAATAAATCGATTAGTGAAAATAATCAAACCAAAACCAAATTAAAGTGCTTTATTGTATAAAAGAACAATAAAAGTGTTTTACAGAAAATATCCCAGCTCAAGCCAGTGCATATGGCCTATGCTGAAATTTCCGTAGAGGAAGGTATTTTCAGAAAATTAACAAATTGATCAAAATAAAATTAAAAAGTGTACACTCAAAATAAAACAAAGTAAAATAAAATAAAAAATTGTTGAAAGAAAATTAAATTCAAAAATATAACAAAACAAAATAAAAATTATTTGTTTAAAACTTTTGTGTGAAGAAAAAAAACGCACATTAAAAAATTAAAATTTATGGTTCATATTATAAAGTAAAAACTTTTTGAATCCAACGGCAAGTGGCATGATCGAAAGCCCCAACGAGTTCGAAAAATAGATGAAGAAGATCATCAATAAATTGAACAGAAATTCAAAAGAAAAAAGAAGCCTACAATTCAACCAACAAAGGAATCTAGAAAATCACACCATGGATCAACAAGCAGCAGCAGCAGCAGTAGCAGCAGTAGCAGCAGTAGCAGCAGCACAAAACAACAATGGTAGCAATATTAATATTAATAACAATGTTTTAATTCCAAGAGTCTTAGAACTCAATCCTTTAAAGTACATAGAAAGATTATCTACTTTTGACGGTAAGACACAGGACTTACCTATTTTTATAAGTAACGTAGATGACATAATTCCAACATTACTGACATACAACGATCAAGGACAAAGAATGTGTATTAATTTATTAAAGTCCAAATTCATTGGTCGAGCTAGGCAAACTATTGAGATTCATTCTCACCTCACTCAATGGGCCGATATAAAGGCTATCCTAATTCAAAATTTCGGGGGATTCAAAAACAGTTATCAACTGTATGATGACCTCAGAGCAGCACAGTTCAAAGGTGATGTGCTTAAGTATTATAATTATATACAAAGAACTTTATCTTTGTTAAATCAAAAATGTTTACAGGAAAATAACCAGTTAGACGTTCCTAGAAATAACGAAACAGCCTTAAAAATTTTTAAAGAAAAACTTCCTGTTCATATGAGAACAATTTTATATTCCCTAAAGCCTTCCAGTATGGAAGCAGCACTCCACGAATTATCAGAAGCAGGTTTTGTAACTCATAATTCTGATTCAAAACCCCAATCCAAAAATGAAAGTCCTAAAAATGATAGTAATTTTAGGAAAAATTCTAATAACAGAAATAATAACCATAATTACAATAATAAAAATAACCAAAGACAAAATAACAATTATCAAAGAACTTACGAAAATAAACAATATCCTCAACAAGTTGAACCAATGGATATAGATCCAAGTTCATCACAAGTAAGAAGAATTAACAAAACGAATTATATTAATAAAAACACTGAACATACAGAAGCAAATTTTCGGGATTCAGCCTCGGAAATTCACTTCCCTATATTAAGTTAGAAAAAGGGAACACTATTTTAAGACTCCTTATTGATACAGGAGCAACTAATAGTCTTTTGCGTGAACAAGATTCACCAAAGGAATATACAAAATGGCGTACTAAGCCTATGACAATACGAACCGCAGGAAATTCAATAACTGTAAATAAAGACGTAATAATACCAAAAAATTAATTTGCACTATCAGTGAGAACTGATTGTGAATTCCAAGTACATACCTTCAATGAAGAGTACAACGGAATAATAGGAAATAATATCCTGATCCCAAACGATGGGGAGATTAATTACAGGAATAGGACATTAAAATTGAACGGCATATTCATTCCATTTTTCTTCAGCGAAAATGAAGAGAAAGAATATGAAAGCTCAATCAATTATTTTAATGATATTAAACCTGTAGATTCCATATTAAATAATACAATAATTAAAGATCTGCGAATAGATCATTTAAATAAAGAGGAAAAACAAAAATTATTCAAAGCAATAAAAGAATGTGATGGAGCATTCTATAAAAAAGGTGATGATTTGACATTTACTAATCATGTAAAACATAACATCCCTACGGAGGATAACTCTCCAATTTACACAAGGATATACAGATATCCTGAAATCCACAAAAAGGAAGTGGATAGGCAAATAAAAGAAATGCTCGAATCAAAAATAATTCGGCATTCAACTTCGCCTTATAACGCCCCAATCTGGGTCGTACCTAAAAAAGAAGACCACGCTGGAAATAAGGAGTGGCGTATAGTCATTGACTATAGAAAATTAAATAATAAAACAAAAGAAGATAAATATCCCATTCCAAACATGGACTCAATATTAGATAAATTAGGACATGCAGTATATTTCACTACATTAGATCTAACAAAAGGTTTCTATCAAATAGAAGCAGAACCTTAAGACAGAGAAAAAACAGCATTTAGTACTTTATCGGGACACTATGAGTTTATTAGGATGCCATTCGGTTTAAAGAATGCACCCGCAACCTTTCAGAGACTTATGAATGAGGTTTTGAAAGACTACATAGGAAAAATATGTTATGTCTATTTAGATGACATTATAATATTTTCTTCCAGCCTACAAGAGCATATGGATTCACTCCATAAAATTTTAAATACGCTTAAGAACGCAAATCTTAAAGTGTCATTAAATAAATCTGAATTTCTTCGTAAAGAAACAGAATTCTTAGGGCATGTAGTAACTCCCAATGGTGTTAAACCAAACCCGAAAAAAATTGAAACTATAAAAAAATTTCCAATACCAAAAACAGTGAAAGAAATCCAATCTTTCTTAGGATTAACTGGATATTACCGCAAATTTATCCATGATTATGCAGCTATTATAAAGCCAATGACGTTATGTCTTAAAAAAGATAGCATTATAAATATAAATGATGAAAAATACAAGGAGTCTTTTAATAAATTAAAAACTTTGATGACTACTGATCTAATAAATAGACATCCTGATTTCTCAAAAGAATTTATATTAACTACTGATGCAAGTAACTTTGCAGTTGGAGCCGTGTTAAGTCAAACACATGGACCTCTCTCATTTGCTTCACGCACCTTAAATAAACATGAGTGCAAATATAGCACTATAGAAAAAGAACTACTGGCTATAGTTTGGGCTACAGCTCAATTTAGGCATTACCTTTACGGTAGAAGATTTCTTATAAAAACTGATCATAGACCATTAGTATGGTTACATAATCTTAAAGAACCAAATAGTAAACTCCAAAGATGGAAAATAAAACTAGAAGAATACGACTTCGAAATACAGTACATTCAGGGAAAAGAAAATAAAGTAGCAGACGCACTTTCTCGTATTAAAATAGAAAACAATAATATAAATATGATAAACGAAGATAATGAGTTACATACTCAACACAGTGCAGAATCAGACAGTTCTTCTTTTATACCTATTAGCGAAAAACCTCTAAATTATTTTAAGAGACAAATTGTTCTTGATGCCAACGCAAATGGTGATCATACAATTTTATTCCCGCACGTTGGTAGAAGGAGAATTACATTTAGAAGCACTAGTCCAAATGAAGAATTATATTTAAAAATAATAAATCAAATCGATTTAAATATCACAAATGCAATTTATATTGAAAATGATGAACATTTTAACGATTTTCAAAGTATATGGATTAAAGAAAATAAACTAAAAAAGAATATACTATTGCGAAGTAAGAAAATACTTAAAGACTTGAATATAAAAGATGCACATGAATTTATACTTAAAACCCATAAAGATTTTAATCATATAGGTATCGATAAACTTTACTTAGAACTTACAAGAGAATATTATATTCCGAATTTTAAAGAATTAATTAATAAAATTTTGAACAAATGCCATTTTTGTATGACAAAAATAGATAGAAAACCGATAAAATTACCCTATGAAAAAACAATTACACCCAAAGGACCACATGAACATTATCATTTAGATATCTGGTTCAGGGATAAAAACAGAAAATACCTAACTTGTATTGATAAATTTTCAAAATACGTAGCCGTAGAACAAATAAAAAATAAAACATACATAGACGTTATGAACGCTATGACAAAAATATTTTCGTACATGACTAAACCCAAACTTATAACTTTAGATAACGAAAATGCTTTTATGGCAGAAACATTAAAAAACTTTTTATCGAATAACGATATAGAGGTACATTACTGTACAGCAAACAGACATACGGGCAATTCCGACATTGAAAGATTTCATAGTACTTTAAACGAACAACTTAGAATCCTATCTCAAATAGAAAAAACAGATGATCCATTCCCTTTAATAGATCAAGTTATTAACATTCTTTCTATTTATAATAACACTATACATTTAACTACCAAAGAGAAACCTATATTAATGTTCACTTAAATAAAGTAAACAATGAAATAATTTATAAAAATATAGAAGAAAAAAAAGAAAAGATATTAAACAAATTAAATGAAAAAAGAAAAGACGTTGACATTAATGAACAATTCATAAAAACGACAACACAAGAACGCATTAAGAATAAAATTATACCAAGACATAAGAAAGCAAAGGTAATAAGTAAAAATAATAAGAAATATATAATAAAAGAAGCTAAACGCACTCTTCACAAAGACCAATTTAGAAAAAATAAAAAGTTTCAAGATGACATATCATTCCATTCTAGATCCTTCAGTGAAAGCATATCGAATAATGCTACTTTCGGGGAAAATTCCGACAATATTGACAATATTGACGATATTGACAACTCTCAACCTAGTACAAGCGGAGTTAGAAATAATTGACTTGAATCAAGGAAACGGGTTTACAACTATACAATTAGGAGAATATCCAATCATAAAAAGATTTAATACAATCCTTCATATCATTAATTTAACTGAATACGAGAGAAATATAGACATAATGGAAAGAAACATTAATAGATTACCAGAAGAAAACAACAATTTGTTAAAGAAAATGATAAAAATAAAAAATGAATTCAAAATCCTTTTACCACACCCTAAGGAAAATAGGCCGAAACGTGGACTAATAAATATAGTAGGTACAGGACTAAAATTTTTATACGGAACAATGGACGATAACGATAGACAAAACATCGAAAAACATCTAAAATTAATCGAAATTAACTAACATAATGAAATAACAAACCTTAACGATCAGATAATAATTAACGATAAATTTAATAAGCAAATTAAAATACTTACTGATACCTTAAACAATGAAACAAAAGATATAATACAAAAAATAGATAACTTTATAGGAACTTATGATTATGAAAAAGACATAGCTAAGATCCAATATGAAATAAAACTAAGAGAAAATCTTGACTACTTACACGAAGATATTGAAAAAATTAAGGAAGTAATAATGACTTCAAGATTAGGAATACTTAGTAGGGATATACTTACTACAGAAGAAATAGAAAAATACAATATTGAAATAAATAATTTAGAAGACATCGAATTAAGCCTTGCATTGTATAAAGACAATATAGTTTTTATAATTCAACTACCAGAATACACAAATGAAAAATATAAAAAATTATATATACAACCTATTCCTAATAAAGAAAATAATTTGCAATTATACATAAATAAACATTTATATCTAACTAATAATGAAATTGTATATGAAGATACAAAATATATTAAAAACTTGAAACTTATAAAAGATAATTGTATTGAAAACCTTTTTAACGCACAAATGCATTGTAACTTTATAAAAAACCTAAATGAAGAGATTTTAGAAATAGGAAACAATAACCTTTTACTTATAAATGTTAAACAGCAAATACTTAATCAAACTTGTTATAAACAAAAGATTTATGTTAAAGGAACCTATCTTATTAAATTTCAAAACTGTCAAATAGAAATAAACAATGAAATCTATGAAAGACAAAATTATAAACATGAAATAATAATACCTAATACAATGTTAGATATTAATTATACAAGATTTGAAAAACTCACATTTGAGAAATTACATTATCAAAATATTAATAATTTAAAGGAAATTATAGAACTTAAGCATAATCATAAAAAGTCAAACTTGACAGTATATTTTATCATTTTAACTATTTTAATTACATTAATCATTTATGCTTATTCGAAATTAAAAAATAACAAAAGGAAGATAATAAATAATGTAAATCTTCCAACGGTCTCATTTCAACCATTAGAAGACTCTAAAGGGGGAGGAGTTTTATCCGATATCACTTGTGCGCCTCCACAATAAATTAAAACAAAATAGCGAGACATAAACAAATAAACAATACAACATTGTATCGATCTACAATGTTGGATCATAGCATATACCCTTCTGGTGTATTCTAATATTTATCTTGTAATAATAAACTGCGACATCCAAGCATCCACTGTTAGATGCTGTGTCATCATTTTAAGTAGTAATAAACTTCGACACCCAAGCATCCGCTAGAGCAACTGTAAGATGCTGTGTCATCATTTTTAAACAAAGAACATTGTAACGATCCCCAGTTGGATCATTTCAAATATAAAAATTATAATTTAATCTTAAGTTGGCTTTCGGGCAAGATACATCAAATCTTAAATTAACCATTGGACAAGACACATCCAATCTTAAGTCGACCATCGAACACCTTTGAGATTCAAACTAATAAATTTATTTCTTTTTTAAAAAATATTTTAAAGAAGTTTAATTTAAAATTTGTATTTATGTTGGGGCCCCTGAATTTATATTTAATTTTCCATTTGATTATTTTGAACCACTTTTGAGGATCCTCAAATAATATTTTTGTATTATTTGTGGTGGCAAATATTTTTAAAGTAATATTTTTTGGGGCCCTAAGATAAAATTATAATTTTTCTTTTAAATAAGCAGTTTATTTTTTTGGGCCCCCTGGGGTAAACTTTTTTTAAAATCAATATACATATATTGTGTGGCTACCAATGCATTATACATTACACTGAATGACATAATTTGTCTCCCTGGTTACTTCGTAACTCAATTTATGCTAACAGTTTTCTTCACTGCATTGTCTCCAGTGGGGGCTCTGGGGTCGGTCGGGGGCCTCGGGGCAACGCCCCGCTTGGAGTGTACGCCCCTGCCACTAACTAACGCACTGTGCTTCGGAGCAAAACAGTGCTAGTAAGTAAAGGTTTCTTGGAAGTGTAGTGGCTGAGTAATTTGCATTCAAACATGTTATTTATTACATTCGGAGGCAAATATCTGCGAACTAGGCTTTTGCATTTAGGTAAAAAAAAAATCAGAATTTTTAAATTTTTTTTATTGAAAATGTTTGTTATTTAATTTTACAAGATTAAATAACACCCATTTTCGCTTAACTAATTTAGTTCTGAACAATGAGAAAAATGTTAATCTCTTGTTTGTATTTCCATAATTCCATATCGTTCCTCGCAATTGTTGCCAACCCAAAAATCACATGTCATAGCTTAATATAACTTTAGAATTCGTAACTCTAGTTTTTCGTAACTTCGGTTTCGCGTAACTTTGACGGCCGTAACTCTGTCGCGCGTAACTCTGTTATTCGTAATTCCGTTACCATTTCACATAAAAAAAAAACATTTTTTTATTTCAAAAATAGGATCTTAATTCCGGTATTACACACAAACATTTTAATGAAAATTTTCCAATAGCACTTTATTTTTCATAAATTCTGTGAGTGTTGCCTTTTTTTTTTGAATATTTTCCACTTTAATGATGATAATGTTTCCTACGATATTTTTTTATACCTATTGATATCATTTATTTTATAAATATTAAACAAAAATTTTGAAACAAAAAAATTGTTTTTTATTTTCATAAAATAGTAATTTTAAGATTTTATAAAAAAAAAAAAAAAAAAACTGAGATACCATAACACAGTTTGTTAGAAGTATTTACAACATTACATTTTCCAGATTTTATAGAAATCGTTAAAGCCAAGAAGCTCCGTATACCTACAGATGGATTCACTAAAAAAAAAATCGACGGAGAGTATGATGTCGATTAGTTTTTTTTTTTTTTTTGAAATTCTCCACTATCGTAATGTTGGTTTTGATTAAAAACTCGAAATATATTTTTTTTACACGAAACCTCTCCCCTTAGAGCAAGTTTAAAAACTAACGCTGTGTTGATTTAAAATAAAAAAATTATTCAAAGAGATGACAAACAAACAAAAATAAAAAAGGGTTTGTGTACACGCGATAGAAGTTTATACTTCTCACTCACTCTCACAGAACTTCACTTTCATACTATAACAAAACTTTTTTACAATTATAAGCACTAGATGGTGCTACTTGTTAATCGCTTTGACATTTCTTTTTCAAAAATTAAACTTTTATACTCCAATGCTACAAAAGAAGTACAACTTCAAAAATATCCCGATTTGTATTGCATATTTAATTGAATTAATTTTTCAAAAAAAAGTTACACATACACCGTAGTGACCCATAGCTTAACCATAAAGAAAATTAAATACATTTATTTCTGCCTAAATAATTAGACTAAATGACCTTTGTCGGCAATTTACTTCCTGTAAAAATTACCTATACAATTCAAAATATAAATAACAAAAACAAAAAAACAAAACAAAAAGACATTTTTCTCAGGTTAATAGGTTTTATTGCAGTAAGTAACATAATTGATTCCATTGTTGTAGGAACTGCATCACATTATAAACATAAAAGACTGAAATAGAATAGAATAGACTGTAAAACTATAAAATTTTAAACGTCTCTTAAAATTTAAAAATGTCTAATCAGACTTTCAAAGTCCTCTTTTTTTCGTTTTGCCAAATATCCTTTAAATAAAACTCCAAGCTCAACAAAAACTGCCTAGTTATATACCTACAAAAAATACACAATAACCTCCTTGATCCGAGATGCCTCCTCCTACATTGTTTTGTTTGTTTCTTTTTCCTAACAAAAAGCTCATCGGATTAGAAGGAGATAAGCGAATTAAGGTGCAAACACTAATTACCTTAATGCACGTCTGCATTGTGCTCTCCCAGATCATCCAGCCAAAAACAAACACAGTCGACATCAAGCTGATGCTCTATGGATGAATCTTGTATATATCTAACAAACGATATGTACCTAAAACCTATACCATTTAGAGATGCTCGCCATTACGAACGATAAGCTTTTGTAAACGACATAGGAATGACCATCGTGTGGTATATAAAATGAACTCCATCTCTACGTAACCTATACAAAACAGGTATGTCCTTGTGTTTCTCTTTCATATATAATAATATACATCTCCTTTAGAATTTGTCCTTAGTGACTGTGCGATGATAGCAAAATGAGGAGGTATAAGACGAAGAACATTCAATTCAAAACAAAGCTTATACTCAAGTATTACCTCTGTATACCTATGGATATGCTAGGTTATGGCTGGCTAGCCTTAGCTTGTCTCTGTGGGTTTTGTTTGTCTAGATATACTCTATACGATATGGCTGCTTCTCTCTACCATATCTTCTATAAGGAGCAACAAATATTTGCGAACCCCTTCGCTTATAAACCTTTTCTTTTGTACCCAAACCGCACATACAATAAATAGAGAGAGCCAACCAACAGACATATCCTTGTGTATCCCCATTCAACCTTGCTCCATATTATGTATTATCCTTTTGCAAAAGCAAACGCAACGCAGCTTTTTATAATGCAAAAGGAACTTAAACTTTCTGTGTATCTTTCTCTATATGTCCTATATGCATCCTTTTTTTTTTTTGTACCTATTTTTTTTTTATTTTTTTTTCTCTTTTATTATTTTTACCGTATCAATATTTGTTTTTGAGATTTTCTGAACGAGCAAGGGACACACACAGCACAGAGTCGAACATAAAAACTCGAGTGTGAGTCAGAGAAGAACATCCTGATGATCCTATTTCCCGGCAGCTATGCGGATTGAAAAATTTCGCACATGAGTGTACTTCTTCCAATGCACACACAAATGTATGTATGTACGAGTGGCTTTAGTTTGCTTTTGTCTGATTTTAATAAACCCGAAATAAACATGCATTCTAATTGCATCCTTGAAGTCCTGCAAAAATAAAAAAAAAAGTATAGAACTTAGCACACACTCCTGAGTCCTGACTGCAAGAAGAGAAACATGGCTTTGCTCTGCTACCGTATACTGCCGCCTGCCATACCACCGCTACCATCGTCATCATTCCTCTATATCCTGTTGCTCCAATGCTTGGTACAGTTTGTTTACTCATAAAGCACTTGCTTGGTAGTTCGGTTATAATTCAGTTTGTGTGCGGTCTTAACCAAGCAAATGAAATGAGGATTTTATTATCTTAATTTCTCCCATGGTTCTAATTCCAAAGGATGAAGAAAAAAAATTATATATAAAATTCAACCACCACTGTTCTGCATTATCCTTTTTCTTTCATATATATCCTTTAATAGAATCATCAAGACTCTCTACGCGGCTACGATGACGATGTTTCCTTTTGTATAAATGCTCTCATAGAGATGTCATATAATAAATATAAATAAATTAAAGGACACATTAAGCTGGTGGTGGTATAGAGGCAGCAGAATTCTGCTGCAGTGGTGGACTGGTGGGATTCATCGTCCTTGCCATTTGGATTTTGTTTCCTTGTTATACGGGCGTTAGGTACCGACACCGACACCGACACCGACACAGTGACACCACCATCTCCGCCGCAGTCGTTTTCTAACACGGGATCGTCTCTCTCTTTCTATACAATCTGCGGGGGCAATTCGACTGACCCCAATTGGATTTCATTTCAGTTTATGGTGTCGCATATCGGACACTAGATAATCCCTGCACACGTTTATATTGGCTAAGAGTAGATAGGTACTCCTCTTTCTCGTACCTACTCTTCCTGTATGTTTAGACATCAGGAACAGGACATGGAATATCACAACAGAAACTGTAGTTCAGAGGTGAGACTCTATGTGCAGCAGTTTTTTTTTTTAGAATGAAAGTTAACATTTTGTGGGTGCATGTAGCTCTACTGTAGGTACATCGAATGGGTCACAAACGGCATAAAAGGCTCTAAAATGTGATTATATATTGCGATTGTTATGGGTAACGATTAATACCATATAGCACAACCGGCATTGCAATGTTGGTCAGGATGATGGTGTTTTGAGATTTCAAAATCGATAGTAAATTGCTTTTGTCCTTTCAAAAGGTTATAACCGGAGATATAGAGAGAGGAAGGTATGTAGGTAGTTTTGCAAGCTTTTAATTGGAAGTTATGTAAGGAGTTTATATCCGAGGGGACTAAAAGGGGGCTTGTGTAGTTTATGGGGACATTTTTTTTTGTTATGATAGAATTTTTTTTTTTTGTAAATTGGAATTTATGATGATGATCGTTCGCGCGAGGAGATCCAATATAATTGGAAAATAAGTCGGACTCATGTTAAAATTGGAAAAATATAACCCAAATGGATATATTGATAAAATAACGTTACAAGTCAAAATACATGACCATTATTGAGAAATGCTGCGTCTTTAGAAATTTTTAAAAATTAGTCTTGCTTGCTTATTAATTTATGTATGAATTTTTCTTCGTACAAGAGATTTAATTGTTTCATTGTCGAATAATACAGTAAAATAAGGAGAAAAATGAGGAAAATCTCGGAATGAATGTTAGGAGAAATTTTTTTTGCTCAATATCTTCCTTTTGCCATTCTATAACATATCTCAAAAGTCTAGAAAAATCTCATGTCCGCTTGTCGCGATTTCAAGGTCAAATCGCGAAATGGAGATTTTCAAAATTAGCAAAAAATAGGCTATGGTATTATATACACATATGATACATGATTTCAAGGTATTTTTTAATGCTGATTCCAAAAAATCTTAAATCAAGACAATCTGACCTCTGAAAAAAGTTATACCTGTTTTTCATCTTTCAACCCATATTATTATAACAGTTGCTAACTTACTACCGAAAAACCCTTAAAAGTAATGGTAGCGGAATCATATTTTGCATGAGAGTTTTTATATCCATTATCATTAAGAATCAAAACAATGCAATGCAAAAAAAAAAAAAACATTTATATCTATGACAAAATGGTATTTTTTGAGAAAAGGGGAAATTTTGGGATGTGCACTAAAAACATCCTGGTACAATCTTGGAATTAGTGCTAATAGGCTAATTTTTTTGTTTCTATCTTTGTTTGGATATTCTATAACTTATGTAAAAAATCTAAAAAAATCTCATGTCCGCAAGTTCTAATTTTCCAGGTTAAACTAAGTTAGGTTCAGATTTAAAAAAATAATAAGAAAACTTTAGATTCTTATATGTATACCAACATAACCCATATCATTTCAAGGTATTTTTTAACGCTGATTCCAACAAAACCTACAAACAAATCAATATGACCATCCCTGAAAAGTAATGTACCTTATTAATGTTGATCTGACACAAATATCTGAAGAGTAGTTTTTCTATTTTTTCAAATCTGCACACCTTATCTTCAAACCAAGAAAATTAGGACTTGGGGACATGAGATTTTTTTAGATTTTTGAAGGTAGTTAAGCAATATCCAAACAAAGATTAAAATGAAAAAATTAGCCTTTTAGCACTTATTCCTAAGATGAACAAGAATCTTCTTTAGTGCATATCCTAAAATTTGCCCCTCCATCAAAAAATACCATTATTTCGTAGGTATATATATTTTTTGTAATGGATTGTTTTGATTTTTAATAATGATGTATTCTTAAATCTTCATGCAAAATTTGGTTCATCTACCATAACTTTTAAGGGTTTTTCGGCAGTAAGTTTGCAACTGTTATAATAACATGAGTTGACAGATGAAAAAAAGGTATAATTTTTTCCAGAGACGTCAGATTGTCTTGATTTTAGATTTTTTGGAATCAGCATTAAAAAATACCTTGAAATCATGTATCATATGTGTATATAATACCATAGCCTATTTTTGCTAGTTTTGAAAATCTCCATTTCGCGATTTGACCTTGAAATCGCGACAAGCGGACATGAGATTTTTCTAGACTTTTGAGATATGTTATAGAATGGCAAAAGGAAGATATTGAGCAAAAAAAATTCCTACTAACATTCATTCCGATGTTAAACCCTTTTTTGACTGGATTAGAATGAAGTTCTCAAAAGGGAACATGTCCGATGAGACATTTTCGATGATAAGACATGTCTCATGGGAAATGTCTCATGAGACATGTCTCACGGGAAATGTCTCATGAGACATGTCTCACGGGATTTGTCCTTGTAAACATTAGTTGACTTGAAACTCCGCATGTTTCCAGTAATGCGGGAGTACAGTCATTTCTTGAGTACCTATCTACATTAAAACAAATTTCCCCGAATTCCAATGTAGGTATAGCTCTTTGCATAAAATTTTGTTTTCAACTTTTAAATTCAAACTTCAAAATACGCAACAATTGGAGTGCTGTCTTCTACAAAAAAAAAAAAAAATTAAACAGTATACAAGTGACAGGCCTTTAACCAGAATTCCAAAACCCATACACATACATACTTTCACTGTTTAGAAGTTCCACAATAATGTACCAACTTTCGAAAGCATTTTTGCACAAAATGAACAAATATAAACATTCCCCTTCAAACACATATTTTCGTAAGAATTTCCTGTTGAATCCTTCAAGCTTCAACTTTTATAAACCAACCAACTATACCTAATAAAGAATACAACATATACTTCATCCTTCCCATTGCTTCATTTCGATTTGCTTATCAAACGTCAAATTGGATGGATATTCAAACAGGAGGACTAAGGCCAGATATAATATTCCTTCCTGTCTGTCGTTTTCAAGGAATAACATGGAATAAAATACAAAAAAAAAAAAAAAAAAAAAAAAAAAAAACAACAATAATTTCCAATTCACTTTTGTGCATCCTTTAAGAATGTTCTCTTGGTGCGTATATAGTATTTGTATACCTATTTCTTTTCTCGTCTGTCTGTCTAGGAAATTGACATTAGCACTTTAGGAAAAGGGCATCTTCTTTAAGGATTACATACATATCGTCGGTGAAACCAGAAAAGTGTGTAACTCCATTTTAGCAAATTTTATAGGAGAGCAAAAAAACAAAATCGTTTTGAAGGCATTTGTATGAGGTTTTTATTTTCTAATTTGCTAATAAAATAAAAACTATGAACTTTAAGGGGATTCCCAGTTTAAGGATCGCTAGATATCAGGTTTGTCTAATAGATGGCATTCAAATCTAATTTTCAGAAAATTTGGAGTTACACACTTTTCTGGTTTCACCGACGATATATATAAAATTACATAGAATGGAAGCAATGCTAAAGGTTCAACAGAATATATTGTCCTCAGACCCAAACTCGTCGTCTTCGTCGCCCTTTTTTATACTTCTCCCGCACTTTGCTCCTCCACCACCGCTCCCTACCGCCTACACAAATGACAACAATGAGAATGTGACACACTTTTTCCAAGAAATTGTCCTGAATTCCATTCGATTTGCCCGGAATAGAATGCAAATATACACATGTTGTGTGTAGTCCTTAATGTCTATTTTCCCCTTACTCTCTCTGTCGTTTACTCTTCAATATGTAAACCAGAACCCAGAGTGTGCCAAAGAGCTAAGCGTGAAATGGCCAATCAACTTGAAATCGGGCAAATCGAGAAAATACCTATAAAATGTAAAAAAAAAAAAAATCTTTTCAAGGACAACGAATGTACACCAGGACACGTCTATATATGGAAAACGTTTTGACGATTTATATAGACATTGGCAATCGATTTGCCATCAGCAGAGTAGGTACCTATACTAGACTTGTGTGGTATTTGCTCTTTTCTGGCTTAATCCATTATTGGAGAGATTTCAAAATGATAGGACTAGGATACTACAACTAGAGCCAACAACGTCAGAACCTCAGAACCAAAGCCAAAGCAATATGAAGAGATCTCTCTATATTGCCTCTTCCAACCATATCAAAACTCAAACTCATCCCAGGATGAGTGCCTAAACTGAAGAAGCAGTTAAATAAATCACCTTTGGAGTTTACCGAATTTTATTGAGTGTTTTGGGAGTGCTTGAGATTGTTAGCCCCTCGCCAATTCCAATATTAGATATGTATGAATTTCTCAAGGATCTATATAGGTTAGGTATGGGAAGCGGAAATGGGCGTACATGATTGTCTTTTTATAGTTCGATTATGTGATGCAGTGCAGTTGGTTATATGGGGGCGCTGGTGATGGTTGATGGTAATGGTGGTTGTGGCCTTGTGGAGGAAACAATTACTTGGATTTATTATGTCCAAATAGTCGTAATGAAAATGCCGATAAAATGCGATCGTAAAATGTGTGGTTCATTGAGTGAGTTTGCGGATTTTGTTTTGGTTATTATAGTAGGTAGGTATAAGGTTTTGGACGTTTTCTTCATTGATGGTGTGGTGTAAAATTTTGGGGTTATGGTTGCGGTTGCGATGATGTCAAAATGGGTACATGAGTATGAGTATAGCAATCTCATTTTAACGTGATACTTGACACTTAAGAGGCACTTGCACGAACAGGTCATTAATGTTTTTACAGATCATTTGGCATAACACTCAAATGAGTAACAGTACCAGAAGCAGCGGGCACTAGGAGAAAACAACCGAAGCGGTAAAGTAAGAAATGAATCATATTGGCAATATGATTGTATTCTTTCAAGTTTCATTTTGGCACTTTTTCGAAAACTCAATTAGTTCAAATCGAATTATTAAGAAATTTGGGATTTTTTTTTTACTATATAATGTCTTGATACACTTGTATTGGAGAGTGAAGTATCGCTAAAAGGTGACTGCAGATATGAGGTGAAACGAAAAAAAGTGTATGTATGAATTTGTACATTAAATTAATGTAAAAATTCATGGCAAATGAGCCAATGTAAAAATTTAAGAATTTTTTTAAGAACAAATTCGTAAGGGAATGAATCTTTCTTAAAAATTAAGAATAAGTTCTTAAATTTTAAGAAATCTGTTCATAAACGAATTCGAAAAGTTTTGAACATGTTTAAGAAAAGTTTCTTAGATTTTAAGAAAAATTCATACAATTTAAGAATTATTTCTTAAATCTTTTTTTTTTTCTTCTATAATTTAAGAACAAAGTTTAAGAAAAGTTTCTTACACTTTATGATTATTTCTTAAATGTTATGATTTTTTTCATAAATTTCGTAAAAAATTGAATGAAATGTTGCTTAAATTGAATGAAAACCATCATAAAAAACTATGAATTTTTATTAAAGTTTTATGATTGTTTTCATAAAATGTAATACACTTTTCATTAAAATGTATGCATTTATTAATATAGATATAGATGCATATAATATACATTACCAAGCATTTAATTTGTTCCTGAAAAAAAAAAAATTGTATTCCAATCAAACAAACAGCCAAAACAAAACAATCCAAAATCTAAAACAAACAAATGAAATAGTTTTTAAAAATAAAAGAAATGATTGAGTTTAAACGTAATAAAAATGTTTTATTGGTCATTGTCACTATACATTTATTTTTTAATTTAATTTTTCTTTTTTAATTGATGCATCATCTGGAAAGACAAAAAAAGTTTGTATTAGTAAAATGACTATGTACTATTTGGTTCAAAAAATCGAAATAGGAGGTAGAATTATCTTTTACCTTATTGTAATCGGCAGCATTAGGCTCTACAGCTGAAAGAAAAAACAATACAAAATTGAATAAGTTGGAGAAAGATCACAATATAAAAAATTTAGGTAGATACATCTTTATATAGAATAAAACAAAATTAAAATAAAATTTAAATATTTAAATTAATTAAATAACATGCAACACTTACTAAATTCTATGTTTTCCAAACATGATGTGTTTGCTTTATTCTGCAATGACAACTTCGGATGTACTGGATCTGTTGCAAACAGCCTTTAAGATGGTTTTTACGGAGCAGTATTTAGTGCCGTTTAGCCGGTTTTATTATAGGTAATTCGCTTTTTTGCGAAAATAACATGGTCTCAAATTGAAGATTACTCAAGTGCCTACTTATTTCACAAAAGTATCTAATTTATGGACCTATAACAAAAAAATTTAAAATAAATTTAATATAAAAAGAAAGAAATGTTTAACATATTATGTTTTTATACTTATCTGAGTATATGGGAAAGAGGCAACGTAAATCAACAAAAATTTACACTGTTGAAATGTCTTATACTCTTCAAAATTGTTTACGTGGTTTAAAATGCATAACAGATAATAAATATTGTTTTTTATTCACAAATTTGTTTCGGCAACGGCCGACAACTTTGAATATCAGATGTTAAACTAAATCCGCAGAGAAATCCTTCTCTAAGGCATAGATTCAAAACAACAGTTATTATTTTCTAGATTGATGAAAAAATACATAGACTTTAAGGGCCAATTTATTGAGCCTCCATTAAATATTAGATTTTGTCGTTTTAGTTAAAAGCGTTATTAAACTATTTACGCCATTAAGGAGACTCCATTAAATATTCATTTTATTCACTCTTCTTTAGTTAAATTCTTTGTTGTCAATGAAAACTTTAAATTTAAAACTCTTTTAAAAAAATCCCAAGGATTTTTTATTTATTTTGAAAATAGATCTGTCAGAATCTAATAATTTTTTAAATAAATGAGATTTGATTTTTGTTTTCTTGTTTAAAATGATGAAGAAGCGCTTATAATAGAATATATGTAGATACTTTTAAGAGTGATATGTGCATCAGTTCTCTAAAATTAAATATGCGTTACATGCTATCGGAAAGTAAAACAACGAGTTAAGGAATGTTTTAAATAATAGCCGGAAAAGCCAAAAGTAATTGCAACAGTCGATCACATCACGAATGCAATTTATGATAAAGGCTGAACATAAGATGAAAATATTATGCAGCACAGCAACGGCAACCGTATTTTTTTTAAATTTGAGTAGTTGTTCTAATAGATGTGACAATTGACAATGGCCCACCTAACGTTAGCTGTAGCATACAAAAGGGATACACCCACAAAATCGGCAAAAGAAATTCGCATTGATACAAATGCATAAAAGCCTTATTTAATGAGCAGTTGACCATTTCACATCATACATTTTAAACACATGTTAGGCTTATAAAATTAAATTAGTCTTGAGCTTTATCTACTCCACACCCGTTCAAATAATTTCAAACCAACGATGGTTTGGTTTAACAAAATTAAGCCATCGTTTGGGTTCAAGCGAATTTTCTTCATCCTCATCACATAAATCCAATTAATATCCAAGACAATTATCCATATTTCATGCTTTTTGAAATGATTGATATCTTAATTGACGCACAAATTTTCAAATAAATAGTGAAACAATAATTAAAATGACAGTTAAAGCTCATGGAGAGTGAATAAATAGAAATCCTGTTTAAAACCTCAATTTTCTCTAAAAATCCCTCTTAAAAGGTCGAATTTGGCGTTTTAATTAAAAGGGCTTTTAAATTTAATGCTCAATTAGTTAATGATGAGAAGCTTCAAAAAATCCTTAAAAGAGACTGAATTAAACGAATTTGGTTTCTAATTTTAAAATTCCCTTTTTTAATGGCGATTTAAGTTTAATGGAGAGTCAATAAATTGGGCCTAAGAAAATATGCTTAAAAACTCAAAAGGTAAGAATTTTTTCATAAATTATACATATGTATACTTTCATAAAATTTAATGAATTAATTCTTAAATTTTGGAAAAATATGAATTTCGAACTTAAAAAGTAAGAACAGATTCTTAGATTTTAAGAATAACTTCTTAATACCGAATGCAGGATAACGGTAAAATTTTCGTTATTTTTCAATTAATGAAGAAATACATTCATTTTAATAAAAAATACATTCATTTCAAGAAAAAAAAATACATTCTTTTTAAGAAAAAATACTTAAAAACACAAAATTTATGAACTCCTTACAAATGTAATTTTAAAAATAGATTTTTCTCAATTTTAGAAGGGAAAAAGGCAATTTTAAAAATTATTTGAACTCAAAATACAACTGAATTGAAAATAATAGTGAATTTCATTTATAAAAGTATGTCCAGATTCTAATATTCAGCAAAATATTCTTTCAAATTGGAGCTAGAAGTTTATGAATTTATTCATGTATTCATGTATGAATTTTGGTTTATGAACAAGATTCATAGTTTTTAAGAATAATAATTTTTTCAGTGTAGGGGAAGTGTATGTAGGGGAACCAATAAAAACAAACTTTTAATTAAAATAAAGTCTTTATTCACTAAGTTAATTGTTTACTATAGGAAATCTCATTATTATAAAAAAAATAAAAAAAATATTGAAAAAAAGATAATAAGTTTTGAAAAAACCTCTAACAAAAAACGGTCTTGCCTCCATATGGGGGTAAGACCGCCCTATCAAATTTTGTTGGTAAAAAGACCGTTTCTTTTATTTGAAATGCAGTCTTTTTGCAATAATAACATAATTATGCTATATTTTCATTAGTTCTCACTCCAGCACAAGCTTAGTGTTACCTCTTGGTACACATTTTGCACTTAATTCATTCTAATCTAGGAAACAGTTGCAAGTGGAAGGTATACAAATACAGTATGCAAAGTAATCTTCCTCAGAATCTTCACTTACAGTTTTATTGTGCGCCTGTCGCTTAGCTTCTGGGAAGATTTAACAATGAAATCCTTTTTTACTTTTTTTTAGGCACCAGAGCTTCCAATTTCGCCCATGGGCGTACCTACTTGTAACAGTCATATCATATCTTATGTTCTGGATTAGGTCCTTTTTTTAACTTATCTTTATGGTTCCTTCTTTCGCAGAAAATACTTTTGAATATTCACTTTCTATTATAAAAACAGGAAAAGTTAAAAATTTTAATTTTTTTAATGTTTAAAATACAACTGACTTTTCACACGACGATAACAATTTGATGAAAAATCACAAAATTTATCGTAACTCTTCGGCGTGTCAATTGAACTTGCTAAAACTTACAGAAAAATGGTCTTGTCCCCACATTCCCTACTAGGGTGGTTCTTAGAAAAAAAATTGGGGACGCCCGCCCCCCAGATTGGTTCCAAATCAGGAAAATAAAATGCCCTAAATTTTCAAATTTGTATTCCTTAGCCTTACTGACCCTATTTCATTAAGAAGTTTTTGTTTTTTTTTTGCAATTTGTCGATATTTCATCATTTGCTTTTAAAGTAAAAAAAAAATTACAGTTTATTGCTTCTTCAAAAAAACTCTTTACTTTTTTACGTTATCATACGTATAATACTATCATAGGTTCATATACCATAACTAAAAGTTTTACAATAATTATAAGATGGTGCAACTTGCTGATCCTTTTGACATTTCTTTTCACAAGGCAAATTTTCATGTCCCAACACCGCAAAAGAAGTATAACTTTCAACATTTTCAGGATTCTCCAATTAGGCAGCTAACATACTTAGGTGCGGCAAGACAAAAAAATTTTATTCTTATTTGGTTTCCGTAAAAATGAGTATTCAAAGAAGAATAGCTGTGTGGTAGACTTATCCTCTTTTGAAAATTCATCAAAAAAAAAATTCATAAAATACGTCATAAATAAAGTTGATAATTAAACTACAAATTTTTTTAAATAAAACGGCAAAATAGGGTTGCCATTTACCAGCACCAACTTAGGGTTGCCTCGGTTTAAAATGTAGGTAAATCTTTTGTGTTGTCATAGCGTGTCTTTTCAAATTATGCATACAATTGTAACTAATCTTAATTGCGAAGATGGAACCGTAGGGCTGCCTTAACAAAAGTGGACAAGTCATAGGGTTGCCGCGATTTTAAAATATATTTTTCATTTTGCCACACTGAACCAAATCCTTACGTAAATACAACGAAAAAATTCGTTGAGCCAACGAAAATTTAATTAATTTTCAGCCGATGAAAAATTTAATTGGCTCAACGATATGGCTTTCATACGTTAACGAAGAAATTCGTCAATTAACGAAAACTGTCGTATTTTAATGAAATTTTGCATAAAAATGTTTGAACGAGAATTAATGAATTTTTACACCATTTTACGAAATTTTTTCATCAATTAACGTAAACTTTCGTAAGCTAACGAATTTTTTCGTAAATTTTATGAACATTTTAATTGAATTACGAAAAAATATTCGTTAGCTAACGAAACTTTTCGTTGTATTAATTATTCTTTTAGTAGATTATACTTACTTTATTTTCGTAATCCTACGAATTTTTTCGTAAGCCTACGAAATTTTTCGTTCATTTTTCTTCCCTAAAATTTTTAATTAAAACCTGAAATTCAAAAAAAGTGGAGCGGATTGAACATTTTTTACCATTAAAAACAAAAACATTTGCTATTTTGAACTTGAACTTTTTATTTTTAATAATGGGAGGGGATATTTAATACATGGAATAAACAATTTAATTAAATATATTCCTTCAAGTATTTGCTGTCCTCTCCAATGCCAATCAGGAATAGTTATTGTCCTTTAATTTTAATTAAGTACCCATCCATAAGATAGCTTAGGATGACACCTTTGGAATCTGAAAGAAAAAAGAAATAGAAAAACAAAACAAAAAGTTATAATACTTAAAAAAAAACCAAATAAGCAATAATCAAATGGTACTTACTTTCCAATATCTCATGGTTTAACTCCTCTCGGCTAGGATCAGCTTCCTGGGTGCTTGCAATTATAATCACCTCTTATTTTTCTTGCTTCTTGGCCTTTTTATTGATTTTTAACACTTCAATAATTTCTTTTGTTTTTTAATGAATTTATTATTACTTTCAACTTTTTCGGAACACAATATTTTTTTTATTTATTACGCGTGATAAGTCTCCCCACTTTTGACTTCGACTATCAGAAATGCACACAACAAACAAAAATAAAGTGTGCTATGCTATGAGCATTTTCTCGTTAGTCTACGTTTTTTTCGTAATTCAACTTTTTATTTAATTGATGTAATTTTTCGTAAGCCGATGTAAAATTTTATTAGTCTATAAAGAGTTTTCATAGGACAATTACTTATTTTCATAAAATGATGAAGATTTTCGTTAGTTAATTAGACCAGGGTCGATAATTTTTGAAACCAAAAAAAATCATAGTAGAATGAAACCCATTGGAAAAGGAGGTGAATATGATGAAAATTAAAGGAAAAATAAATTACGGGCGAGCCGAGTTCGGGAAGTGGGTGGGTTGAGTTTTTAATGGTAAAAAATGGTATATCTCGATTTTCGGCAAAACTACAAATCCTATAGAAAAAAGTTGTATGGCAAAGTTGTAGGTAATAAAAAGATCTACAACTTTTTTATCAACAATTTTTTCACATAACCTCAAAATTTATGTGAAAAATTCAAAAAACCGAGTTTTTGGTTTTTTATTTTTATCTTTTTCAAAAACAAAAATTTTTCTACGAAATTTTGTGAAAACTTACCTTATTATGTCTCAAACACAGTGTAATTTATTTGATTTAAAATATTAATTTGTTCACCTTATTTTGACTTAATACCAAAAAAACACCCTAATTTTCAATCGAAAATTCACGTGTCAAAATATCAGCTTTTTTCAAAAAGTCGGTGGGCATTTCGTTCCTTAAAATGTCTATTTTCTGATGGTGTAAAAAAAATTGTACATTAGTATACTATAGAACATGTTTTAGTAAAATTCAAAAAATGAAAAAAGCTTGAATTCGAAAAAAAATTTGTATCATTGTTTACAATTTTGGCCTATTTATTCAAATTTACACTTTAATTACTCAAAAAACGTAAGATTAATCAATGGTACATGAAATCTTACGTTTTTTGAGTAATTAAATTGTAAATTTGAATAAATAGGCCAAAATTGTAAACAATGATAAAAAATTTTTTTCGAATTCAAGCTTTTTTCATTTTTTGAATTTTACTAAAACATGTGCTATAGTATACTAATGTACAATTTTTTTTACACCATCAGAAAATAGACATTTTAAGGAACGAAATGCCCACCGACTTTTTTAAAAAAGCTGATATTTTGACACGTGAATTTTCGATTGAAAATTATGGTGTTTTTTTGGTATTAAGTCAAAATAAGGTGAACAAATTAATATTTTAAATCAAATAAATTACAGTGTATTTGGGACATAATAAGGTAAGTTTTCACCAAATTTCGTAGAAAAATTTTTGTTTTTGAAAAAGATAAAAATAAAAAACCAAAAACTCGGTTTTTTGAATTTTTCACATAAATTTTGAGGTTATGTGAAAAAATTGTTGATACAAAAGTTGTAGATCTTTTTATTACCTACAACTTTGCCATACAACTTTTTTCTATAGGATTTGTAGTTTTGCCGGAAATCGAGATATACCATTTTTTACCACTAAAAACTCAACCCACCCACTTCCCGAACTCGGCTCGCCCGTAATTTATTTTTCCTTTCATTCTTATCATATTCCCCTCCTTTTCCAATGGGTTTCATCCTACTATGATTTTTTTGTACTTTTTAATGTTTTTGAAGGCATCGGCACTGGTCTAAATGTTGAATTTCATAAGTTAATGAATTTTTTCGTTCCTTAATTAAAATTTTGATAAAGTAATGAAAAAATTCTTATTTTTATTCTTTAAAATGAGTATGAAATTTTTCGTTAAGTGATGAATCTTTTCATTAAATTGGTTTTTTTATCACTAAAAAGGGAGAAAAAGAGTATGAAACGTTTTCATTAGTTGATGAAGGTTTTCATATTACGAAAAATTACATATTTTCGTTGAGCCAACCAAAGTTTCGTTGGGCCAACGAAAATGTAGTGTATGAAACGATTTTCGTAATTTTAAGAAATTTATTTTTTTCAGTGCACAGTACACGTATTTTCCTTAAAGGAATCATTCAAAAATCTTAACTGCTAACGTTTAGACAAGTCACTTCAGTAGTTTGAGCTGCAGCTCGAGATAAGGATAGAGTTTTAACGAATCCTAATTTTGCCTCATAGTACAAAAATAATAACCCAGATCGATGCTCAACTCGTCTAATTACAACCTAAAGAATAGAACAATTAACCTAAAACAAGAAATAAGTTGCACTTTGCGCATACGCCACAGTGTACCTATAATTTTCTTTAATTTAATATATGACAAAGAAGTGAAATAAGTGGACTTTGTTGAGCTCAATGGTTATAAAAATTATTTACCTGAATTTTCATTTGACACATTAAAATTTAACGGCAAGACGTTTTTGGTAATCATTTTTTTATGGAGAACGTGCTTACTACCTAGTTCATCGAAGAACATTCGCATAAAGATTGCAGGTGGTACGAAAAAAATGTAAACTGACTATAAAGATAATAAATCGCCGTTTATCCATTTGTGTATGACTGACTATTAAGTACATTGACACCTCGCTCGAGTGGAGAAAATTGCTTTTAATACAATTAACTCACAATAACAGATCAACAGAGACACAAAAAGCCTTTTTTGTACTGGATTTTTGTGTGTGTGTGTGTTATGTACACATTTAACCACTAAAGGACGAAATACAAAAGTTTAGCTTCAGGATTAACAGTAGAGTATGTTGTGGTTGACGGATTGATGCAGTCACTGCAAGGACTTGATTTACTTTATTATTTTTTTTTCTTATTTTTAGTTCTCGTTTTATTTTTTAAATTAATTTATCTGAGAGAGAAAAATCATGACAAATTCGAACATGGTCAAAGGGAATCTATCACACACATGCATATTCACATACATTCACTCGCTCTGGGGCAGATAAATGTATAAAACTGAATTTATTTCCTATCTTTTTTTGTTTTTTTTTTTTTTTTGAAATTTCGTATTTTATTTTTTTGTTTTAACAAAATCACAAACAAAAAAAAAAAATAAAATGCTAAAGAAGTAATGTGCAATGTAAATACATATAAATTCCTGTTTGTGTTCCGATTAAAGGTTGATGAATGGGGATTTCGTTTCGAGGTTCAATGATTCAATGATTCACTCATGAGTATCTAATTCTCGCCTTTTTGTTGAAAAGTTAAATCTGCCAACATATATATAGCTTTGGAACAGATGAACAGAATGTGAATTTGTTTGTTTTCTATTTTCTATTTTTTTTAAACTATAGCTGCACATTGAATATTGATTGGGAAAAGTAGGTACATAGACAAGTTAGATGCTTGAATTTATGTGAGAGAGAGAATTTTAATTAAGTTGAGTATTGATGAAAACCTTTTAATTACTTTCAATGGATTTCGTTTTTCATAGAAATTTAAATAAAGATTTGCAAGGTTTTAATTTAGGAATTAAAAGAAAGAAACATTTCAGATCTATGCATCATTCTATTTAAGACAGATTTTGTACAAAGATCATAATGTTTGCAATTAAAAGAAAAACAATGCTTAACAACTCATCGATCTGTTAACTAACAGCCCTATTCTGCTGTTCCCGTGAATCTCAGATCCGATTCACACATTCGGTTCACTTTAACTCTACCTTGCCATCCTGCTATCCATCGGTTAAACTGCATTATCATCCCTCAATTTGACGTCCAGGTGAACGTCAAATTAAAAAAAAAAATGGCGACGAAGTAAATTGAAAGGAAAAAAAAATTTTTTTGTTTGTGTTTATTTGCATAGAAAAAATAAAAGCAGCCGATTAAATGTTAAGAAATAATTAAAAATTTATGAAAAGTGGCATTTTGCTTAATTTCAACGATGGTGAATTTATTTTTACAAACAAAAGTGACAGATCCGCAACATTTTTTATGCGGATTGCAAATGTATGGAGCAAGTTCATTCACGTGATTAGTGGAATACTGAACAACATTACCGATATTACCGACGTGAGTTTGGATTCCCCCCGATGAATAGCAGAATGGTAATTGGTGAATATTTAGCGATTTTTCCCCCCGATGGATAGCAGAATAGGGCTGTAAGACTTATATTAGAACAAAATTCGGGACATGTTTGGGACACGTTCGGGACACGTTTGGGACACATTCGGGACATGTTTGGGACACGTTCGGGACACGTTTGGGACATATTCCAGACACGTTCGGGACACATTCGGGACACATTCGGGACACGTTCGGTACACGTTCGGGACACATTCGGGACACATTCGGGACACATTCGGGACACGTTTAGGAGACATTCGGGACACGTTTGGGACACGTTCGGGGCACGTTTGGGACAAGTTCGGGACACGTTTGGGACATATTCCAGACACGTTCGGGACACATTCGGGACATGTTTGGGACACGTTCGGGACACGTTTGGGACATATTCCAGACACGTTCGGGACACATTCGGGACACATTCGGGGCACGTTCGGTACACGTTTAGGAGACATTCGGGACACGTTTGGGACACGTTCGGGGCACGTTTGGGACAAGTTCGGGATACGTTCGGGACACGTTTGGGACACGTTCGGGACACATTCAGGACATTTTCGAGACACATTCGGACCTCGTTCGGGACAGTAAAAAATATCTTATAATCATAAGAAAACTGGCCTGGCAATGTCATGCCCAAATTTTTATCTTTTCTCTTCCTTATTGTCTGAATTCAAGTTTTTAGACTTACATTCTTTTTAATTTTTAGAGAAGCTTAAAATGAACCAAATCTAAAAGGCATTAACTCATTGTTCTGTTAAGTGAAATGATATTAAACTGTTTTCCACCTATCAACACCAAGTGCAAACTTTTGGGCTTATAAGTTCAATTTAGAATTTAAATAAATTGTTTTATGAATAAGTTCTCAATTTCATAAAAATAAAAAGAACCTTATCTAAATATGCAACATCATAAACAAATTTGCAAAGTCAAAAACTTTTTCAAAAATTGCTTTCAAAATATTTCATAGCCAAAAAAGACTTTTTTTTTTCCCAAACAAAACAGAAACTATCCTTATATGTGCGAAACTACGCATTACAAACATCTACATAATACTTCACATGACCACCTATAAAATACCCATCTTTTGAAAAGAAGGACTCTAGCTTACATATTTGGGATACTTTCCTTTCTATATGAAGAATATACATCCCAAGGCAAAATGGATACCACAGCATTACCTGGGTATTACGTGCATTCACATGGAAAATATTCCAAGTAGGTACTTTTAGTTGTTGTATTTCTAGAGATATATACCCACCAGCACATAGTGCATATATGTATGTACCCAACTATCCCCCTAATGTGTCCTTTTTTTTTTGGTATATCCAAAGGTAGAAAGGAATATACAGAGTCTGTGATGTTGTCTCATCCTTGCACTCCTTTTCCGAATGCGATAGTATGCAAAGCTGTTGCATAGCTATCGGCCAAGTGCGGAGAGTGTGGAAGTCCATATAATGTGTACCTACTACCTCTATAAGTCATATCAAATGTGATGCATGAATGTGAGTTTGAAGATTATAAAGATAGGTAGGTTGGCAGAGAGTATAAATGTGATTTTGTCGAAAAGCGGCAGCAGGACTCAAGGATGCCTGAGATTTTCAATGAATAATTTCCCTTTTGGCGTTTTTGCAACTGATTAAATTTCATCATATCTCTGTCTCTCACTCACTCCTCCTGTCATAGATAGCCTTGGTCTACACGTTTTATCAGAGACATAGAGAATTTATACTTTTGGGTAAAGGAATGTCCTTGTACAAAAATATTCTCTTCTCTTCCCCCCTCTCTCCCCATTTGTTGGTATATACTAAAAAGCATCAACCCTTGTCTATGGTATGCACTATGCAGCTATTAGCTCAAGTCAGAAATTGCAATGTGACGTGAATTGAGCTTGTTCAAATGATTGTTTATTTTCAACCTATGTTTGCCATTATAAATCTGCCCCCTAAACAAACACCAACTACCACCTATGACTTTCATAGCATAGCTTGAGCTCCCACTAACACTAAAGAATTAACTGATCTCTGGATGGATTTTGTGGAATTGAGTATTTCTCTCAAAATCATTTCATTCTTAGACAAATATGTGGCCTACCGCACCCTTTTATTTGTATAATTGAATTCATTGAAAGATATAGTATTTTTGATATGAATTTGCCTCTAGAAGAATTATATTGAAGAATATTTAGATTTTTGGAATAAGAACTTTGCCTTGAGGATATGTCAGTACAAACATAAATAATGTAAAAAATATTGTTGCCTTCAGAACATATCTACCTCTAAATCTGTCTGAACTCGTGCTTACCGCAATTTCGTCAAACCTTACTTCCAAAGACATGGATATTGCGAAGGAGTCTGAATTACCGAAGATTGGATTTTGTGGTGTTCATTTTGTATCTAGCCGACCGATTTTAAGTTGATGTAAGTAAGACTGTCTTCGATTTATGGATGGAACTTTGGTTACCAATTTCGAACCCAACAAGAAATTAGTAGAGAAACCTGTAACTCAACAACCCAGATCTCAAAGAAACTTTTGGGTTTTATTTATGAATAAAGCTTAAAGAGACCTTTCTTTTGATATCTCACTCGATTAGTTTTGAAGAATTTTTTTTAAAAAGGTTTATTTTTTTTTTTTTGGTGCCCCTTTTCAATCTGACAAATACAAGCTGCAGGCGAAACGAAAATTTTCATATAAAAAACCAGCACAACGAAATCGTAAACCAAAATTTAGCTTTTCGTTGCACATTACGCACCTTAAACAACGAAATTCTTACCAGTGCTAGAATATTTACAGTTTTCTGTCGATTGTCCAGGTAATTTTTCTTGCTTCAACAGAGTTTTTTACTTGGAAAAATTTTCGTTTTGCTTCAGCAGCGTACTTGGCTTAGTGCTTTAATCCGAAAAATTAGAAAAATTGTTAATTTTCAACCACATTTTTCTTGTTCTTGTTTTCCGTAATTTTTGAAGTTATACTTCTTATGGGAGGGTGGGTATGAAAATTTACTTTTTGACAAGAATGTCAAAGGGATTATGACGCGATCACCCTGGGTAGCAGGGCTGTCGTTTCACCTTTAGAGTAGGCAGTACTTTAGTATTTAAAAATGTAGTACGCCGCAGTACGGCAAACATAAAACACACAACACGTTGCAAGTTACATGTTTCATGTGGCAAGTTGCATGTGGCAAGTCGTATGTGGCAAGTTGTATGTGGCAAGTTGAGTGTAGCAAGTTGCATGTGGCAAGTTGCGTGTGGCAAGTTGCCAGGGTTGCAAAAAGCTCACATTTCAGCTCAGCTCACAGCTCAGCTCAAATTTGAGCTAGGTACCATAGCTTAGCTCATTTGAGCTGAGCTGAAAGTGAGCTGAGCTGAAAGTGAGCGCCCCAACTTCCAACGCCTATATCTCGGAATTTTGATAAAAATGAAAAAAAATTTTTTGATGCCAAAAGGTAGCGGGGACTCTAACCTACATTTGGGTACAACTCTCATTCCTGTAGGTCTACGCGTTCTCAAACCGGGAGAACTTAAAAGTAAAAAAAAAAAATAGGCACGATTCTGAAAAAATAGGCATGATGTGGCGGTTTAACATGAAGGCGATTTTTTAAAAATCTGATAATGTGCAAAGCGTAGGCCCATGACACAAGCTATCATTTGGCATCACTCCCAAAAATTGCTCTCAAGCGTTTTAGCTTCCAGGAGCGTTCAAAGATTCGGGGATTTTTCGAAAAATAAATTTACCCCAACTTTCAAACGCGATTTTCTCGGAATTTTGAAAAAAATCGAAAAACCGGATTATACCACTATCGGCTAGCTGAGAATATAAGCTTTCATATGGCACCACTCCCCTGTCTCTAGATCAAAGCGTTCCAACGACTATATCGCGGAATTTTGAAGAAAATGAAAATAAAATTTTTTGATGCCAAAAGGTAGCGGGGACTTTAACCTACATTTGGGTACAATTCCCATCCCTGTAGGTCCAGGCGTTCTCAAACCGGGAGAACTTAAAAGTAAAACAAAAATAGGCACTATTCTAAAAAAATAGGCATGATGTGGCGGTTTAACATGGAAGGCGATTTTTTAAAAATCTGACAATGTGCAAAGCGTAGGCCCATGACACAAGCTATCATTTGGCATCACTCCCAAAAATTGATCTCAAGCGTTTTAGCTTCCAGGAGCGTTCAAAGATTCGGGGATTTTTCGAAAAAAGATTTTACCCCAACTTTCAAACGCGATTTTCTCGGAATTTTGAAAAAAATCGAAAAACCGGATTATACCACAATCGGGTAGCTGAGAATATAAGCTTTCATATGGCACCACTCCACTGTCTCTAGATCAAAGCGTTCAGCTCCCAGAAGTTTTTTCGCGCCCCCAACTTCCAACGCCTATATCGTGGAATTTTGAAGAAAATGAATAAAATTTTTGATGCCAAAAGATAGCGGGGACTCTAACCTACATTTGGGTACAACTCCCATTCCTGTAGGTCCACGCGTTCTCAAACCGGGAGAACTTAAAAGTAAAAAAAATAGGCGCGATTCTGAAAAAAAGGCATGATGTGGTGGTTTAACATTTAAGGCGATTTTTTAAAAATCTGATAATGTGCAAAGCGTAGGCCCATGACTCAAGCTATCATTTGGCATCACTCCCAAAAATTGCTCTAAAGCGGTTTAGCTTCCAGGAGCGTTTAAAGATTCGGGGATTTTTCGAAAAAAAATGTACCCCAACTTTCAAAACCGATTTTCTCGGAATTTTGAAAAAAAGTCGTTAAGCGTATACCGTACGTTCTGAACCGCACAACATGTGTAAATTTCACAGAATAAATTGAAAACTACATGGACGCAAGGAGGATGAAAGAATTAATTTATTGTTCGCTTGATAAAAATGTAAAAAAAATAAGTGGGGATTAATTACTTAATAATAGAAATTAAAAATATCAAATGAAATTCATTTACATAAAACTGAATGAGAAGTATAACTTCAGTCGCGTGTACATGTGTACACACACTCTTTTTTTTTTTTTTAATTTTGATTAAAAACAAATCAGAGAGTGTGCAAATACGGGACAAATAACAAAATACGGGACACTTATACGTCCCGGGTTTCTAAAATATAAACCCGGGACAAGTTGTAGAAATACTAGACAGACCCGGGTAAACCAGGACGGATCGTCACCATACGTATGTAGCTCCTAGCCATATCAGTCGCTGCATCTTTACGCATTTCGCTAGGTTTGTAACATAGCCTAGGTAGAGAAATAATTTAGAATCATTTACTAAATAGACAAAATAAGCAACAAAAATAAAATATAAGGCACAAAAATGGCTCTACTTCAAAAAAAAAAAAAAAAAAATTACCAAAGAACAAAGATAATCAAAAAGTAATCAGATATTTCATGTATATGATTCTCCATAAAATATTGAAACTGAAAAAATTCAAGCGACGTGAAAAAGTACAAACCAAATTCGCAAACGCGCGTGTAAAAATGTAAAATTTTTACAAAAATATTTTTTTTGGATTTTAACAATAAATTAATTTATTAAGTATAGTACAAAATGACATGTACTGTATACCAACTGTATTTCATTTTTTTCAAAAAACTGTTTTTTTTTTTATTTTTTTTTTCTAAAAATGCATCTTAACAAAATGAATCAAATTATATACTTTTTTTTACATAAAACTCCTTTATAACTTTTTTTTTACTTAGAGCCAATTTTTCAATCTTCTAATAAACAGTCAGTTAACTGTTCGATAAATAAAGTTATTAGGCTCATAAACAATCAGATAAAAATATTGAATTTTTCAATCAAAAATAATTTATTCTACAGAATAACAAAAAAAAATTGTCAAATTCAAAAATATTTAAAATTAAACGTCATTTTTATTCATGATTGTTTTTGTTTTCTTGTGTTTCACTGTATTTTTTTCAGAATTCTTTCAAAACAGCTTTGACAACTGACACAATATTTTTGTTGAGATTATTCCCTAGAATAATTTTTATTCGTCTCTGAAAGAAGCAGATAGTTTTATTCTTAGGAATAAGCTGTATCTGCCTGTTGAAAAATTGATTTTTTCTCTATCCTTAGGAATAAGTACTAACTGACTGTTTAACTGACTATTGAAAAATTGGCTCTTAGACAAATTTTTTTTTTTTTAATCTAATATAAAAATTCTTCTGTCGCAGTGTTTGTTATTAAACTCCTCCGAAACGGCGGGACCGATTTTTATGAAATTTTGTACTCGTATCGGGTGGGTCTGAGAATCGACCAACATCTATTTTTCATACACGTAAATGGTTAGGGTGATCCACCATAAACTTTTTTATTTTTTTTTTTAACTTTTTTATGATTCACAATTGAAAATACATAAAACTTCAAATTTTTAACATCATGAGATCAACCAATGTTTTTTAATAGCAATTTTTTGTTGAAAAATAAAGTGTTTTATTATTGTGATATTCATTTTTTGTATGTTTTTTTTTTTGTGATGTCAAATTAATCACATTTTGTGGAAAACGTTATATGTATGTTTAATAAATATAAGTTTTATATTATTATAAAATTTAAGCCAAATAATATGTAAGCAAGTGTATTGAATCAAGCTGCCCCACGCAGGCAGCTTGATTCAATACATGGCACGGCTCAAGATAGCCCGGGTCATCGCATTTTGACTCAATTAGGCGTGCATTTTTTCGGGTATAATTTTTCAAGAATTATGATGGATTTTGCTATAGGTTTGTGGTTAGAGTAGGTTCATTAGGCTCTTGAGGAGAGTGAAGACAATTCGCGAGTTTTCCAATCAAAATGAGTTTTTAGAACGCATAAGGCTTTTAAACTGCATACTCACATTTTGGTTATACCTCCCCGATATGCACACAAAGTTTCCCAAAAATCATTCCAAAAAAATAAAAACAAATTTAATTATATTAAAATTTCAAAAATAGTTTGGACCACCCTAACCATGAAAAATTAGTGTTTGCCGACTCTCACACCAACACAAAATTTCATTAAAATTGATTCATACGCCTCGGAGGAGTTTGATAAAAAACACGAGAGTTTTATGTATTAGATTTGTTGTTGAGACGCGATTTCTGTTGGTATTGAAAAAGGTTCACACACTAAAAATTGGAAATAAAACTATACTAGAAAAGGTGAAACGAAGTTCGCGGGGTCAGCTAGTTGATACATAAAAAGTTTTAAAAAATTTAGCAACTTGAACTCTTAGTGCAAGTTCGTACTACCCAGTCGTGTATTTGATTTTGGTGTAAAATTAGCTCAAAGCTCAGCGCCAGGGGTACCTCTCCCCTCCCCCTCCCTAAGACTAAAATCTAGCTACGTCAACAATGATTTCAATTGTATTTTCAGCATTTACATTTTATGCCTCTACAAACTAAAAGCTTGACCTTCGTCGTAATTAGACAGTTTTTTTTTTTCCTAAAAACAATTTTCAAAAGTATTGACCTTGTGTTATATTAAAATTCATAAATAAAATCTCTTTTATTCGTGTCCTTGTGCCCATAATTATATATGAAATTTATTGTTCTCCTTTAATTTAAAGTTAATATGGCAAATTAATAAAGTAAAAATCAATATTAATTTTTAACACCATTACGAAGTTTCATTTCTATTAACAAAACAATAGCGCTTTTTTACAAAAAAAAAAAAAAAAAAAAAAAACAAACAATATGCAAATGAACAGAAATAAATGCACCCCCTTTAAGAGTTGCCATTACAAAAATTTGAAAAAAAGTCGCGCAATATGATTTTTCATAATTTTTGACCATACAAATAGTATTAATAGACCGTAAAAATTTAGCAGAACATGTTTGTTGGGAGTAAATAAGCATAAAGAAATTTCTAAGTTATTTCAATCGGTGACATTACAACAATCAACTCCAACACCACCAACAACACCAATCTCTCTTGATTAATTTAATTCAGTTTTTTTTTTTTTCTTTCTGAAGTCCTCACATATGGTAACCCTCAACCTATTGTATCCTTTGCTTCAAGGCTCCATCCCATTGCAAAATAACTCTCTTTGCTTTTGTCATCAAAAACAAGATGACCCGACCATGCAATGATGCATGAAAAAATAAACACATTCTGAATAATATCTGAAATGGTTCCGCACCTTTGGCGTTAATTAAACATGTATGCTATTTTATCGATTGCACAAGGATGTTTCTTTTGTTCAAAGCCCAGAAGCCAGGATCCGGTTCGTAGAGCTGCTCAGGATGGTCGTCCGTCGGGCTTCGCTTCAGCTCCATGTAGGTACTTAGCTTGGCAGATTAATAAAAAAAAAAAACAACATTTTCGCTCAGCAGGCAATTTCCTTTTCGAAATTGAACCCGAGGAATGCAATTTATCGGCGATCTATAAAACAGTGTTTTTCCAGTTTAAACCATAAATGTGTGTTGTGTGTTCATTTGTATAGGTATAGGTTTATAAAAATAAAAAAAACAAGGTTTTTACTGGAGTTGGCGGGCGGAACAAAAGCAACGTATGCACATATTTAATACAATTTATTTCAAGAATTTCTTTTTATTTTACCTTTATATATGTAGGAAAAATACTGACTTTTCATTGAACAGGAAGATGGGGAATTGTGATCTCTGACAGGAACAGAATAAAAGAGTATATTTTCAAAGTGAATTCAAAAGTGAAAAATGAAGGTAAATCGTGTTTTTCACAATTTTTCTGAATTGTACGACTTTTGGAAATTTCCTGAATGGAAATCACTTTCAACTGACGTTTTTTCAAGGAAGAAATATCGAATTGAAAGCACAGTTCGTCAATACTGAATAAAAGTTTTGGATTCTATTGTTCTGTGAAGTCCTAGGTTTGCCAATACAAAATTGACGTATTCCTCCCCCTTCTCACACTTCTTCCAAAATCTCCTCTAATATGATGATAGAGAATAGGTTTGTGAAGGATAGAGGTCGGAAAATTTGTAAAAGTTCGATTTTTTGAACATCTTAGAACACTTTTCGATGATTTTTCAAACAAAAAACCATTTTTAAATTTTCTTGTTAAAACCCCAAAAATATTTTTGTCAAAATTTTACATTTTTACACGCACGGGTGCGAATTTGGTTTGTATCCTTTTTCATGTCACTTGAAATTTTTTCAGTCTCAATAGTTTATGGAGAATCATACATGAAATTGATGTAGAATTTTCCGAGGAATTCGAATATTGTATTTAAAATTCCAAAAAATATTTGCACCATTATTAAGAGACTTTTTTGCTACCACTTTTTTGAAAGATACCGTTATTTTTGGTCAAACAAAAAATTAATTCTAAAATCCCCTCTGAACAAGATGCAAAAATTGTAATACACCAAGCTTGAAGTGGATCAGCCCATCCGTTTAAGTTGAAGTTCTTTATTCAGACCAACCGACAGACAGATACACTGAACCAAAAAGGTACATAAAATCAATGAATTTGTACATTAAATTAATGTAAAAATTCATGGCAAATGAGCCAATGTAAAAATTCATTAAATTTAAGAATCTTTTTAAGAACAAATTCATAAGGGAATGAATCTTTCTTAAAAATTAAGAATAAGTTCTTAAATTTTATGAATTCTGTTCATACACGAATTCGAAAATTTTTGAACATGTTTAAGAAAAGTTTCTTAGATTTTAAGAAAAATTCATACAATCTAAGAATTATTTTTTATAATTTAAGAACAAAGTTTAAGAAAAGTTTCTTACATTTTAAGATTATTTCTTATATTTTATGATTTTTTTCATAAATTCCGTAAAAATTTGAATGAAATGTTGCTTAAATTTTATGAAAAAAATCATAAAAACTATGAATTTTTCTATGATTGTTTTCATAAAATGTAGTACACTTTTCATTAAAATGTATGCATTTATTTATATAGATGCATATAATATACATTACCATTCAAAGCATTTAATTTGCTCCTGAAACAAATTGTGTTCCAATCAAACAAACAGCAAAAGAAAACAACCCAAAATCTAAGACAAAGAAATGAAACAGTTTTTAAAAATATAAGAAATGTTTTATTGGTCACTTTCACTATAAATTAAATTAAAAATATAAATATAAATATCACTATAAATTTATTTTTTAATTTAATTTTTCTTTTTTAATTGATGCATCATCTGGAAAGATAAAAAAAAGTTTGTATTAGTAAAATAACTATGTACTATTTGGTTCAAAAAATCAAAATAGAAGGTAGAATTATCTTTTACCTTATTGTAATCGGCAGCATTAGGTTCAGCAGCTGAAAGAAAAAACAATACAAAATTGAATAAGTTGGGGAAAAATCACAATATAAAAAATTTAGGTAGATACAGAATTAAATAGAATAATTTGAGGAATGTTGATAATATTACTTTAAAACAAAATTTAAATATTTAAACGGATTAAATAACATGCAACACTTACTAAATTCTATGTTTTCCGAACATGATGTGTTTGCTTTATTTTGCAATGACAACTTTGGGTGTACTGGATCTGTTGCAAATAGATTTTAGGATGGTTTTTACGGTGCAGTATTAAAGCCCTTTTGCCGGTTCTATTATATTTCGCTTTTTTTGCGAAAATAACATTGTCTAAAATTGAAGATTACTCACGTGCCTACTCGTTTCACAAAAGTATCTAAATTATGTACCTATAACAAAAAAATTTTTAAATATATTTAATATATATATAAAAGAAAGAAAATTTTAACAAATTAATTATGTTTTTATACTTATCTGAGTATATGGGAAAGAGGCAACGGGAACCAACAAGAGTCTTATACTCTTCAAAATTGTATACGTGGTTTTAAATGCTTAACACTGTATTGTTTTTTATTCACAAACTTGTTTCGGCAACGACTGTTCACTTTGAATATCAGATTTTAAACTAAATCTGCAGAGAAAACTTTCTAAGGCATAGATTCAAAACAACAGTTATTATTTTCTAGATTGATGAAAAAATACATAGACTTTAAGAAAATATACTTAAAAACTCAAAAGGTAAGAATTTTTTCATAAATTATATGTATACTTTCATAGAATTTAATGAATTAATTCTTAAATTTTGGAAAAATATGAATCTCGAACTTAAAAAGTATGAACAGATTCTTAGATTTTAAGAATAAGTTCTTAATACCGAATGCAGGATAACGGTAAAATTTTCGTTATTTTTCAATTAATGAAGAAATACATTCATTTTAAGAAAAAATACATTCATTTTAAGAAAAAATACTTAAAACACACAAAATTTATGAACTCCTTACAAATGTTATTTTAAACATAGATTTTTTAATTTTAGAAGGGAAAAAAGTCAATTTTAAAAATTATTTTAACTCAAAATACAACTGAATGGAAAATAATAGTGAATTTCATTCATAAAAGTATGTCCAGATTCTAAGATTCAGCAAAATATCCTTCAAATTGGAGCTAGAAGTTTATGAATTTATTCATAAACCTTCGTATTTGTTCTTAAAAAAAATTCATAAAAATTTTTTCCATAGGAAAATTTTTATGAAAACTGATTCTTAAATTTTATGAATCTTTCTTAAAACTAAACATTTTTTTTAAGAATTTGTGCTTAAATTTATTGAATTTTTCTTAAAAATGTATGAATTTTGGTTTATGAACGAGATTCATAGTTTTTAAGAATAATACTTTTTTCAGTGTAGACACACTTTGGGGACCCACCTTTTTCGCATTCTCTATCATCGTTATATCTCATGTTTTATTGTTATTTCAAATGTTTTTTGTACGCGTGCGTAACTTGATATATAACTAGTGGTTATAACGCAAGTAAAAAATTGTTATATTAGCAGAGAGGTCCAACTCAAGAAAATTTTTACAAAAGTCTTCCTGAAACACTCAAATAACCAAATTGGTACTAAATTTAGTTTTTCGAATCTTCATTCTTTTTTATTTGCAAATACATAGCCATTTTTTTTTTTCATTTTTCTGTTTTTCACTCTTAAAAGGCAAATACTTGAAAATTAAAAAAAAAGGTTAAGTCAAGTTATCTCGCTTTGTCTAAAAGCTCTCCTGCCCTAAACTGCCCACCTCTCCATTAATATAATATACTAGCAGAGGGAAGAACTTCAATCGAAATATTTTTTGTTGTTTTTTTTTGAAGTGAAAACTTCTTTAGTATCGTAGTGATTTGAAACAAGATGAAACGAAAACGCGACACGACTTCAACTTGTTATAACTTTTTTGTTTTAATAGATAGATGAATGAAATTTGTACTGTAGATAGGTAATTAAATAAATTATGATTGTACAAAGTTTCAATTAATTTTATATTCAAAATTCTGAGATAACGGTAAAAAGATGTTCTTTTCCTACACACTTTATATATTTTGATCTAGTGTATATATAAATTTGATTTAACTTTAATACGCATGCTGATAACATAAACTTTTATTTGATATATCACACATAACGGTACGTACTCTACAAGTTACACAATCTTAAATTGAAAAAATTGAAAAATACCTCAAAACACCTGTGAAGATCTGTTGCCGATGACCAGCCACCAGTGTAGGAAGTACCGTAATCTCAGTTTTAAATTTCGAGATGGTTGACTTTAAAAAATTCTTACTTTTTTGTAGGCATGGTAGAAACATGATTGAAAAGCCAAATAAAAGGTGAAATAATAAGCTTTCAGATGATTTAAAATTTCTTATTTTTTAATTTATAAGGTTGTCATATAAAAGATATGGATTTAAAGGTGATAGAATAAAAAAAGGTACATTTTTTCGATTTTTATTTTATGCAAGAAAAATAATTTTTCAGGTTTCACTTCTACCACGTGTGAATTGCACACATGAATTTTTTTTAATATAACAACAAATTTCAAATCTATTCTTTTTTTTTCGATTTTCGAAAAAATTCAAGAGGTACCCCTTGCCAAGAAAAATACATTGTCAAAAATTTTTTTTCGATCAGGTTCATTAAAATGATTAATTCTCTTAAATTACTACCTACAGGGCTTTTGAGTTAAAAATATATGTATAAAAAAAAAGTCATTGGAATGTTTTTATGTATAGTGCACTGTGCAATTAATTAAAAGTCAACTTTAAATTTATTCAAAAGAATAAAGGAAACAAGAATCTGCTCATTCTCATGGAAACCTTCTTAAACTTGGATCGTTTTGTTTTCCGGAATTAAATCTGTGATGAAGCGCACATCATAATAATTATGAATACGATTTCAATTATTTATTCTTACCTGTCGTCTCTACTTCATCATCATTGTCACCATCATCGTCATCCTTAACATTGTTATTACCAGTGATGTTATATAGAAAAATAGAAATATGAATAAACTATGTTACCAACAAGTAGAAATCTAGGAACTGATCGTCCCTAAATTAAATAAACAGAATGTGGGATTGTGGGTAGTGATGGGAACTATCGAATAAAAACTATAAAACTACACGGTTTAACACTCAAAATATACGCGGGCGCAGACCTATCTCGTTTTGAAGAGCTAGTCGCACTGATTACGAAACGGTATTTAAAAAGTCCCTAACACTCCCAAAATCTGGAGTTAGTGCCAAAAAAACGGTTTTTTTTTACCTTCACCCATTGAAAAAAATCTAGCTTCGTCTAATTTTTACCCATTTTCGATTTTCTTACAGTTTCTGATAGGGATAAATAGATAAATAATTTCAACAATGTATAAAACATGCAACTCGGTTAAACCACCTAGAATTTATAAGCTGTCAAAGTTCAAAAATTCCATTTTTTTTTTCGTAATTTACCCAACTTCGACATCAAATTAAAATATATATTTTCACAACAACATGCTGTTTTAAAAATATAATCTAAAATAATATTTTATGAAAATCAGTTTAAAATTGGCTTAGAAAGAAAAATTTTACGATTTCAACCCAGATACAGAAATTCGAACTTTTAGGTATGGAACAAAAATGTTGTTTTGGCTCGTAGTAGGATAACTTGGGGGCCAGGATTTGATAACATGTTTTTGAAGAGGAGTTCAATACAAACATTTTTTTCTTTGGGAGGGGGGTCTATCCCCCCGTTTAGGTGGGAGGGGCAGTTTTGAAAAAAAAAATTATTAAAAAACAACGGAAACACTTACAGTAATAAATGATACCATTTCCGAAAGGAAAAATTGTACATTTAATTTTAATTTTTAAATCAATATATTATAACATAGTTTTTGAAATAATCGATTTCAAAGTTAAAAATAGGTGAAAAAAAAAGTTTTAAAAACTCATTTTATACTATTGTTGTCCAGACTGTGAATTTTAATAAAAAAAATTATTCACACAGAAAACTGCCTCAATTGATTCCTTATGGAGCAGTGAAAACTATATGTTTCTATGTCTTCTAGTTTTTGAGAAAATTGAAAAATTATTTTATCAGATTTTTCTTTTTTCAAAATATTTTTTGTTTTTATTTGTTTTTATTTTTCAATTTTCTCAAAAACTAGAAGACATAGGTCTCCGACCGCGTATATTTTAAAAAATCATTTCTGTAACACCGTGCTATCGATAGTTGTAAAATATTCATTCATTCGATAGTTTGAAAAAATTAATTAATTTAGTTACTATTTTCATTCGAATAGTTTTTTCATTCGATAGTTTTTTCATTCGATAGTTTTTTCATTCGATATTTTTTTTATTCAAATAGTTTTTTTTATACGATAGTTTTTTTCATTCGAATAGTTTTCTTAAACGATAGTTTTTTCATTTAAATAGTTTTTTTGTACGATTGTTTTTTCATTCGAATAGTTTTTTTAAACGATAGTTTTTCTATTCGAATTTTTTTTTTCATTCGATAGTTTAATCGATAGTTTTTATTCCATAGTTTATTCAGTAGTTTATTCGATAGCTTTTATTCGATAGTTTTATTCGATAGTTATTATTCGAATGAATAAATGAACGAAGTATTCGATAGATCAAATCATTCAGTTACTAACTAGTTACTATCGATTTTATTCTATATTTTTATAACATCACTGGTTGGTAGACACTCCCAACAGCCATACGCGTTACCTACAAGCAGATTATGGATCCACTCTAAAGATTTCCATCTCCAAACACAAACATACCTACATTACTCTATGTGATGACACATGTAGGTGTAGGTATGGCATCCATACCTATCTTGAAAAGTCCACAAAGTGCGTCCGTGTGTCTCTGTATTTATGTTTTACCTATAAAAGGACATAATGCCAAATAAATATGCGCGCATAAAAATCGCTTTTGTATCAGGAACATGTGTGATTAAATATTTACGATGCCTGTGCATGTCCTGTATCAACTGTGTGTAGGTATATGTGGTGAATGGAGCCCCAGCATCAAGGCACTCCTGTGTACCATCCGTTTCCTTTCATACTCAACAACAAAGAGACTGGGAGTGATAGAGTGGTGGGGTTGGTTATATTGGTCACCCTGTGCCAGATAGATATTGTATATCCCACAATAACTCTAGAGTGGATTATTTTTCAATTTCCCATGTCCGCCAGTGGGATTTTGATGGGTGTCACTGTCACTATTGCGACACTCTCACGAAAGTCTAATTGTGTTTAAAAAAAATATCAAAAAAAATATATAACTATCAAAAATGAAAAAGAAAAAATAGAAAAAAAAAATAACTGGAAAAACCCTTCATAGATGACAGAGTGACACACAGGTACTATAACGGAACGAATGGAACGAACGGATAGCCAAGGTATCCCTTGGTATTTTGATATTTCCCATTTTTATGGCTGATACTTTTACGTTTATGCTGCGCCATCCGGTGGAGCTGTGCGCGTTTATTAAATATGCAACATTCGAGATGGAATTTGGTTCGAGTTTTTATGACACACACAAACCAGCAGCAGGCAGAAATAACCAACAAACAAAAACCAGCGTCGGCGGCGGCGGCGGCGACGAGCACCTGGGATAATAAAATCGAACTTAAGAGGGCTCTCAAAAGGTATTGGTTCCCTAAGGCCTTTGGGGAGCATTTTATTTTCGGAGAATCCGTTTCAAGCTTTCATATAATGTAGACATCCTCCTTCCCTATATCGTTGTATATAATTTTGTTTGTATAGATATTTTTGTAAATATTGCTTGGATTGAATGGAAACATGCATTCTTTTTATATTGCTGTTTTACATGCAATGCAAAAGAAAAGTAACTACCTACTACATATTTACGATTTTAGTGCTATTTTACCTTTGGAAGATTTTTATTTTTATTTTGTTTTGGTTTTTCGGCTTTTTAACCCCTTCGGGGTTAATATTCATTTCGATTGTGCACAAGAGCTGATGTGCCATCGTATAGCGGGTTAATCAGAGTTTGGGGAGGTCGTAAAACAAAACAAAAATTTTTGGAACCATGTTCTTTTGTTGTTTTATTATGTATTTTTTTGTTTTCTTCTACTGATTCAGTGTATCCAATGAACTGAAATCTTTGAATTATTCATTGTTTTTTTTCTTCGTAAAGAATAATGATAATATGCTGATGAAATACAGGTGGTTTCCTCCCTAAAATAATGAAAAAAAAAAAAAAACAACCGGCTTCACTGAATAATGATAAAGAATTGTAGCATTCGGTAGGTCTGTTTTGAGCATCTATTGGAATTTTTATTTTTAATTCAATTTATGTAAAAAAAAAAATCCAACAAAAGGAAGAAAAATCAATTTCTGTTGAACAAACTTCTTCGCTGCAAACCAAAATAAAAAAAAAAAAAAAACAACTTTCCGCATTTTTCGAAGTGTATGAAAATTTTTGACGTGATAACGCCTTATAAATCGATCAACAGCCCGGCTGCATACGAAAAAGTGTGACTCAGCTTCACATTTAATATCCCGTTAGCAATGTGGTATTGACTGTAACTTCATCTTAACTGACTCATTCATATATCAACGCATACAGCTGAAACTATTATAGATACAAAAATCTACTAATAAAGGATTTTAAAAACTCAATCATAAAATAGGGTCAAAAGGTATAAAATGAGACATAGGGTGATATGCATAAAAACGTAGTACTACTTAAAGTAAAAGGTTAAAGTAAATACTATAAATTCTAGTAAAAGGTAAAATTCATATAGTATTTTTTTCATTTCTATATGCAAATTGCGATATTAGATTAAGTGTTTCCCTCTATAACTCAGAAGTAAAAAAAAATGTAGTTAGGGCCTTTACGAGATTATGGGCAGAGCGCAGGTATGCTGCTGTAGCGAAACGAAAATTTTCTTACAAAATAAGCACAACGAAATTGTAAACGAAAATTTTATTTCAGCTTGGCCAACGAAATTCTTACCTATGCCCGAACTTTTGAAAAAATTAAAATCATTCGTCACTGACATTTAATTGTCCAGGGGGTCAATTCCCGACCTGTGAAATTGTGAAATGATAAAAAATTTATCATTTTAGTTTTCATATGAAAAATGTTTGAAGTTTGTTTTAATTTTTTCATTAATCTGGAACCGAATATATTATGAAAACGTAATAAAACTTATCACTTTACAGTTTCACAGATCAGGAATTGACCCCCAGGTCATTTTACTTGCTAAAAAAGTTTTTTGACTTTGGCGACCTACACAAATTTTCGTTTCGCTTTAGCGAAAAAAATTTTACCATGTAATCCAATACAAATTTTTACTGTTTCTTAAATTTGAGTTTATGTGCTATTTTGCGAGTCAAAAGTAAATTTGACAGCAGCATAAAAAAATGGGTACTTTCAAACACCTATCGGATAGGCTATCTGGGATACCCGTATCTGGAATATTTCTTTGAACGAAAAGGTACATATCAAGAGAGCTTGCCAAAGCAGCTACAAAAAAATATGTAAATATTGAAAAGAGGAAATTGTTTCTTTTGAGCAAATTCCTTTTTTTTTATTGTTGCATAGTACTTGCACAATCGATTTAACTTTATTTCTTGCAAATTTATTTTATTTTCAAGCTGAATAATCAGAAGTCAAAATAAAAAAAAAAAACTAAATGTCTGATCATTCGGATAATAAAGATATACCAAAAATTCTCGGATTGGGCTTTTAAGCAATCTGTCTGTGTCTTTTACCTTTCTATCATAACTGTTTGTTAAAGAAATACAAGAAAAAATCAACCAATCAAATCAAATCAATTCTGAGGAAAATAAAAGCATAGATGCATAATACGCCACTTTTCCTCAAAATTGAAATGTCAAAAGTTTTTTTTTCGTTTTTTTTTTTTTTTTTTCTTCAACACTGACGGTGGCTTAAAAGCCCAATACCTTCAGATTATTTTTTGACAGAAAATGGTTCTTTCCCTTCAAGCAAACGAGTCCAACTTCGGTCCGAATCCGCTCCGCCTGAGTCCGACCTCGATTACGAAACGGGTCCCACTGCGACTCAAATTAGTATGGAAATTATAATCACCGCGGAGCCGATTTTTTATGTATTGGTTTTTTCACCACAATTTCTCCTTCCACTTTGTGTTCATACACAAAAAGTTGCAAGTGTGTGAGTGCAACCCCGTTTTTCTCGTTTTGAGGTAGGAGTGTCTTTTCTGAACTCAGTTTTCTTGCTTGAAGGGTTTCTTTGCTAATCTTTAACATTGTTTAAAACAAAAAAAGCTATCCGATAGCTTTATGTTAACTGTTTGAACGTGCCCAATCAAACTCCAGATAACAATCAGAAATGACATGAAAATGTAATGTGAAAAATTTGGACCGTAATTAACGGTATTTCCCTTAGAACCTTTTTCTCGTAAACGACACCACAGATTCAAATAAAAAAAATTTGAACAAAAACGTTTTAATGGCCTTAATATTGAAATAAAGCAAAATTTTCAATTAAATCATTTTTGGATTAAAAAAAAGATAGAATTTTTGTATGAAAAATCTATTTTAAAAACGGCTAAATGAATTTTATTGAAACTTTGTCTTTATTTATCAATTAATTTCTTCTTTTTAATGTTATACCATTTTTTTTTTTTGGTAAAATTGTGAACATTTTTATATAAAAAAACTTCTTTTTAAAAAAGTGGCTCCAGATTTCCAAACTTTTTCTAAAAATTCTTTTTGATGTATTTAAAAAAAAGTATTTAACTTTAAACCAAATTTTATATTATTTTAATCTTTTATGAATTTTTAAAAAGCTTTAATATTTCAAGCAACTTTTGACATAAGATCAAATACGTGCGACCCAGTTTTGCATTTTCTTTTTCATTGCGAATTCCTTAAAATATATTTATTTATGGCTAATAAATCTATGGCATTTCAATTTTGATTCAGAGTTGAAATTATCTCAACAGTTTTGAAACTTGACATTACTTAAAAAAAAAAAAAAACGTATTGTACAAAATTTACTATTAATTTACAATAATGACTTACCAATAAATTGTTTACTTAACCAATCCGTATTGTTCCTTTCATATTTATAAAGCTGTTTAAAATTTAAATCTGAGCCCGATAATCGATCTTTATAAACTTTTTGGTAATTGATACATAAAAATGCTGCCAATTCGACAAATATTAACAACCATCCATTTTTAAGTAAAACCATGAACCGATTGCATCAAAATACGACTCTAGACTGCTTCATAATTGCGGTTTTAAAACAAAAAAGTATATACTATTAATTTTACAAGTTGGTATTTAGTAACTTTGAAAAAATCTAGTAATTCCTAAAGAAAAAAAGGGTTGGGTTCGATATCCCGCTTTTTATATTCCCGTTTTTTTAAATCCCGCTTTTAAAATCCCGTTTTTCATTATCCCGCTTTTTATAATCCCGCTTTTTAAAATCCCGATTTTTATTATCCCGATTTTGCAAGCAAAACTAGTTGCTTAAATCGCGCGATTTTTTAAAATAAAACAACTAGTTTTGCTTGCAAAATCGGGATACTAAAACAAATTAAAAAATAAGAGATTTTTCTAAACGCATTTAATTAAAACCTTTAACAAAAAAATATAATATATAAAAAAAATAAGAAAAAGTAAGGAATTAGATTAATAGATTAATAATAACTTAAAATGATCACAACACCTTAAATTAACCCTTTTGAACCCAAGCTATGAAAATCAATATTAAAAAATGTTTTTTCGGTATTATCGGGTCAAAAACATCACAACTAAGAAATATGAATAGCAAAAAGTTATTTTCAAAAATAATAAATATAAAAACTAATGTGTTTTCGTAACCTAAAAAATTGTTTAATTTAATATTTTTTACGAATTTAAAAAAATGTTACATAAGAGTAACGCTGGGTCCGAAAGAGTTAAGTACACACTACATAATCAAAAGAAATTTCATTTAAATATATTTCAACTTATATTTGGATGCATTTCAACAATTTTGATACTTAAATAAATGAAATTTCTTTTACTTGTGAACTAAATTTAAGGCTTTAATCATTTTATGTTTTTATAAAAGAAATACCGTTTTCAGAATGTGTTGAAGGTACATATTGTGTGGGCTTTACAACGCAAAAAATCAGTTTTACTAATTTTTTGTCTACTTCTCATGATTTTTTATTTGTGAATTAAGCATGTATTTTGTAAAAAAATCGGGATTTTCGGGATTTGACGGGATTATAAAATTCGGAATTTTAGAAAACGGGATTTAAAAAAGCGGAATTTTAGTAAACGGGATTTTGAAACTTTTTTTTTTTTCGGGATTTTCGAAAAACAGGATTTTAAAAAGCGGGATTCCGATACCCTCCCAGAAAAAAAGTACTTACTACTTTTTATGCATACAGAATAAAGTATTTACTGAAAAAGTTCATCCAAAAAAGTAGTTACTATGACTGATAGTAAATACTTAAATTTCAGCATTTTCAATAGTATATACTTGAAAATTCTCAAGTAAAAGCATTTACTATTTTTTATGCATACCACCCATAGTCTCGAAAATATGAAATAAAATCTGGAAAATTTTGTTCTCCATAGTTTTTTTTTTTTTTTTGTTTATCTTTCAGGAAAATAATTTCAAATAAATTTCGTACAATCAATTAATGGATCTCACTTAACGAAAGTAGAAAGAATAAAGTTTTATGCCTTAATGCGATACTTGGGGCCTATTTGTCGTCCAACCTCATCAGCTACATCAACAACACAAATGACTTATAACTTCAATATTTCCGTTCCATTGCACCTCACAGATAAAAAGTTAGTATTTCGTAGTATTTAGGTATTGCATAAATTTTATCTTGGACTTTGGGAACCGAATCAAGAAATTTCTTAACGAAAAAAACTTAACACCACCGATTCGGGTGGTTCGCTTTACGTGTATGTAAATGGATGGAGATTCGAGACGAGCCAGAACAAAACACCATTATGCGAGATCGTTTGCCGACACCAGCCACTAGTGAGGGAAGTATCGTAATCTCAGTTTTAATTTTGGCATGGTTGTCTTTAAAAAAATTGTAACTTTTTCTTTGATGTTGTACAGATATGGTTCATGCATATTTTTAAAGGTAAAATAATAAGCTTTCAAATGATAAAAAATTTATTATAATTTGTCATGCAAAAATATTGATAGGTAGTATGATGTGTTAAGAAAAAAAAAGTTATTTTTTTTTCTACTTTTTTCATGAAAAATGTGTGATTTCAAGAAATCATTTTTTACTTTTGCAAACATACATATAGACTTTAGTTATGGTTTAGGTTATTCCTTAGAAGAAGTCTTTTGAAGGAACAATTTGTTTAGTATTTTAAAGTTAAAGTCTGAGATCTTCACATTAGATTAGATAAGTAAGATAATTCTCGAAAAAAAATTCACCTTTGAGGCAATGCGCACTCAAATCGACTTCTATGTTTCGTCTTTCGAAATTTGGGTTTTCAAGATAACGGGGTAAACCCATTTTATTCTTAGTCTCTATGATCATGGTTCATTTTTGACTGTTATCTCGAGTCGGTCAACTCTCCTCTGAGTTGGCCCGCAAGCACTAGCAGCAAATGATTCTACAGCTTCTTTGAAAATTTATTTCAATAAGCTCTAGATACTTTCAACTTCTTATAAACCTTTTAAATCTTTAAATTATTCTTCTCACAGCCTCTACAGCTCTTTTCTTCCTTTTGAAAATACAGGATTGTTTTTTTTTAGAAACAGCAGCAAAGCTTGTTGTTCTTATTCATTTTTACGGTAGAAGAGTTCATAACTCACTACAACTGCAAAACAAAAAAACACAACTCGAAATTGTAAGACGATCTCAAACCTTATATAGGAGTTAAAATAGGGTTTAGGTACAGTGAAAATTTTCATTTATTCTTTTACCATACATCAAAAAAAAATGTGCTTTTTTCATATAGGTATTAAAGATAAATATAAGAATAAATATTTTTGTTGTATTCCCACTAAAACAGAGTAAAAACAAATATTTTGTTTTATTCATTGCAATGGGACCCACTAACTTAATGCAAGCCATACGTCAAACCTTCATGACATAGACCCCTTGCAACAACACAAACAGAAAAAAAAGTAAAAAAAAATAATTCTCTAGTCCTTTTATCTTTGTGCTCTGTTTTTGTGTTGCAGTGGAATTTTCATAATATTTTATATCAAATATTTTATAGAGTTTTTCATCCAATTTTTATAATGGAAAAACTTTTAAGTTGATTACTGTGCGTTTTCGATGTCCATATAACAAACAGAGCAATTATAAAATTGGAATTACACTTCCTGCGTTTTGTATATAGCACGTTTGCATACAAAGTGTCCACCAAACACTTTCTCCCGGTTTGTGCGCTATGCCCTCTTGCTCTGGATCTATATCGGGCTATACTTTGGATGTCCTTGGTTATTTGTGATGTTGTTTCTACTCCGCGAGCCTTTGCACCGTAGTATTATACAGTTGCCTGCAGTTGTTGCCGCCAACAGAATACTTTCTGTCGCCATTGCTATTGTCGTTCGTCCTCTTAGGCTAATAAACTACCCAGTACCCGGTACCAGCCCGAAGGGTATACATAACTACATCGAATCGCACTTAAGCTGCCCAAAGAAGAACCTATGGTGTTGCACTACCCCACAGGGTGTTTCCACAGATTGACCCATTGTAAGTTGGCAAAATTCACTGGTAGCACTAACCTACCACCAGAGCTCACCGCCGCCGCCATATAGCAATTACCTTATTGTTAGTGAGAGCTGAGAGGCGTATGTATAAGGAAAGGACATCATTGTTTGGGGGGGTTCCCTTGCGGAGGCATTGTTTGTACTGGATTTTTTCCCATCATACCGTTTGATGATGGGCCCAGGTTCGGAATGTATACCCTACCACCTTTCCTACTATACCACTGCCACCACCACCGACCAGCTTGTGTGAGATAATGTGTGTTTTAAATAACCGAGCACGGAGCGAATTCATTTTCATTTGGCTCCAGTCAACACGGCACCAAAGGATAATACGGGAATTTTTAATACGCTCATCCTGTGTGTATGTTTATGTTAACTGTTAGTGTGCACTTGTTCGGCATATTCCTTCGTCTTTGGCCCTTCTGGCCACCCCAATGTGCGGATCACGCACACATACGGCTGGCGGCAACCACCGCGACATGATGATGAAAATCGACAAGGAGTTGTATATAGAACGCAGAAGGTGGAACGTAGAAATCGTCCTGGGAGCTAGCAGGCAATTTCTGTTAATTGATAGTCTGTTCGGTAGTAATTATAACCATTTACACGCATTGGCTAGCCAAACGTATATAATATTGGTGTGAGAGAGAAAGAGATACTATACACTGGACAACCAACAACAATACCGATTCTGTATGTTATATTGGTGTCTGCTTGGTGACACATTGTTTCATTGCGGACTCTTGTTCGTTTTATGAAGGATTGAGGATATAACTGTTCTTTTTTTGATCCTTCTAACTCTGACCTGACATATTGTTGCTGGGAGCAAAAGAATTCATTCGGTTCGGTGTGTGTGAACTGTCATTATCGAGGTGTGTGTATATATCTCTACTAACCTAACAAGTTTGTTTCGTCGTCGAAAGTAAAGAGAAAGTTAATTACTTTTGTGGCAAAATAACCCTAATCCAATGTCTAATTACTGTTTGTCAAAGTGGGAAATGTTGTTTTGGTTTGGATACCAACCAAACAAAAAAAAAAAAAAAAAACAACTTAATTTCCACAAGCAAATATTTACAAGAAAAATTAATTTTTATATGGAGTGAGGTCTTGAGAAATGAATGGTATGGTATGGTACCAACATTATAATTAAAAATAGTTGGTTAAATGTTACAACTCGCTAATTAGTTTAAAATTATGACTTGGGATTTGGAATATACGCAAAGTCAATTCAATACATTATCTGTATTTGTTATTTTATATGTTATTGATATGATTCATTTTTTCGGATTGAGGTCAAAATCCTGAAAACCGAAATCCCGAAAACAAAAAATCCCGAAAACCCAAAATCCTGAAAAACCAAATTCCCGAAAACCCAAAATCCCGAAAACCCAAAAATCTCGAAAAGCCAAATTCCCGAAAACCCAAAATACGGAAAAAAATTCCCGAAATCAGAATTTCTATAAAATGAAATTTGCGAACATTTTTTATTTTATAGAATTTTTCGGGATTTCAATTTTTTTGTCAATTTTTTTGTTAAATCATTTTTTTATTGTTTAATAAATGTTGCAAAATTAGTGCATTATGGGATTTTGGGCTTTCTGGATTTTGGGTTTTCGGGATTCTGGGTTTTCGGGGTTCTGGGTTTTCGGGATTCTGGGTTTTCGGGGTTCTGGGTTTTCGGGATTTTGGGTTTTCGGAATTTTGTGTGTTTCGGGATTTTGGGTTTTCGGGATTTAGGGTTTTCTGGATTTTGAGCTTTCTGGATTTTGAATTCCGGGATTCTGTCCGTCTCCCTCACTTTTCTTAGGCGCAAACCCAGTAGACGGCAATTGGCAGAAATAAAGCAACCATACCTAACATTATTTATAATACGTTAATCGAAAAAACGCAGAAACCTTCTAGGGGAATTAATTTTCAAGATAGATGAGCGTGACTGAGTCTTTAAGATATGATGAGAAAAACAAAAGTACACTACAGGGTTTGGTCGTCTGAAGTAACCGCATATTCTTTTCGCACAGATTGACCATGCCTCAAATTTCTGGGATTTAAAAATTTGAATGGTCACTCGGGCGCATGCGTACTTTTTTCAAACAAATATTTATTGATGTTTGAGCAGTTTGCCTTCGTTAATAAACATTCCTTTAATGTTTGAATTTGTACTTGACATAAGAAAAAAACAAGACAGTGAATAATTATCTTCATCGAAAGTCAGAAATAGCTTTGATTTGTGCTTTTCTCAAGTAAAAAGGAAAATGCATTAAAAAAAAATATTATTATTAAGCTCACCCACAGCAACAATATAAAATGTATACCAAAAATAAAATATATCGAACTGTATACTTCAGAAATTAAGAAAACGTACCTATATAACACTTGTAACTTTCATTTTTTTAAAGCCAAACTTTCAATACATATAAGCTGTAGCACCTTTGAACATATGAAAGGCCATATAGCAAGGCCCCCTCTAAAACAAAATCAAGCTCTTAATTTATTTAAAAAAAAGACAACAAGTACCAATCCAAATATGAATACAAATCCCGCACAACTTTTCGTTAAAAACATAAACATTTTTACTAACTGAAACGAATTTCAATTCTATGAAACATTTGTAACCCACTTGACCTTATCTTAAAAGCCTTATGTTAGACTTGTATTAAATCTGTTTATAAGCAAAAGTGGCAACCGTTTAATGCTATTTGAAAGCTTGTTTGTGATGAATAGCAGCTTCTCCTGCATTTGAAACTGAGTACCAACAAACTACTCAGGAAACTATTCATGCAGGTAGCAGCTATTTTTCAAACCAAATATAAAAAGACGCACACTTCACAACTTCGCAACCACTAGATCTATGTTAAAGCTGTTTGTGTTTCAATGTCAAAACATCTCTCTAAAATACCATCTCACTTTAATTACTCGAAAGGATTTCGGCTTCGGGCAAAAAAACTTTTGTAGCAATACAATTCATAGTAGTGATGGGAACTATCGAATGATTTGAACTATCGAATAGTTCATTCATTCATTAGAATAAAAACTATCGAATAAAAAATATCGAATAAACTATCGGATAAAAACTATCGAATAAAAAAAACTATTCGAATGAAAGAACTATCGTATAAAAAAACTATTTGCATGAAAAAAACTATCGAATAAAAAAACTATTCGAATGAAAAAACTATCGAATAAAAAAACTATTCGAATGAATAAACTATCGAATAAAAGAAACTAATCGAATGAAAAAACTTTTCGAATGAAACTATTAACTAAATGAATGAATGAATAATGAATGACTCAAAACTATCGAATGAATGAATATTTTACATCTATCGATAGTTTGATAGATTTAATTCGATAGTTCCCATCACTAACTCATAGTCTATTTTTCTATCCCTTTTTCTTTCTGTATCTCACTTCCTTCTATTCTCTATTTATACAAAAATAATGTGGTAATTGAAAGTGAATTGAGTAAAACGCGAATAATTGCAGTGACTAACTGGTAACTCTGTGCTGCATTCAATGAAGAGCGAGAGATTGTTTTATAAAACTTTCTCAAGCTGTCACTTAAATAGATTTGAATATTCTTTTTTTTTTTTTTTTTTTTTTTTTTCTAATTTGACTTTATTTTGTTTGTTTTTTTTGCTCTTGATTCTAACTTCAAGCCTTTTCGGAATGGTGACTGTGCACCAGCAGCATTGGCTTGGCGGTGGCGCCAATAAGTTGCAGCACTTAACTCTGATGGAGTTGAATGCAAAAACGAAAAGTTATAGTTAGTTTCTACGAAAATTAACTTTGACATTGTTTTGACGTATAAATACCGAAGAATGGCAATGGCGACAGTCTTTTTTTTTTTATCCTGTTAGTAGAAGGAAGAAATGAGGACATAACTGTTGTCTTTCTTTGGGTAGCATTTTGAATGAGAAGTTTTTGAAATTTTGAATACCAAAGATTTATTTGATAGAAGAGAAATCTCTTAAATGGATAGTTTTAATGTTAACTTTTATAAACTGATTTTAGATTTAAAGCCAAGGTAGCTTAAAGTTCTACGTATAGAAAAGTGAATGGTTGGTAAAGATATCATTAAACATGCGGGTTTATCTTTAAGAGGTTTGCTTCATATTGTTTTTGTGGGTTTTTGTTCAACAAGTCTAAATACACTTGTATTGTTTTTTTTTACCTGAGTAGGATATCGTTGGAAGGACAATCTTTAGGCAGACTTTATTATCTGGGCTTAATGAACAAAGAAATTCATGCAAAACTATGTAAGACTTTTATTTTCACTGACTTGTAGTTTAAAAAATGTTGGGTCTCTTATTAAACAGAACAGCAACTGTGCGAAATTATGGTTATTCTTGATCTTCTTAAGATTCTTCTACTACTTTTTCTACCTCTTCCTGATACTCTTCCTGTTTCTCTTCTTGCTCTTCTTCAATTTCATCTTCTTCTTCTTCGTCTTGTCTAAGGATAAAGATAGGAAGGTTCATAATGTATCTAATATAATGTTATAGTTATAGGATTTCAATATACGCAATAATACATTCTACCCTTTGACGAAAAAAACACACACACACAAGCCTAAGTATTGAAATAAAAATCACACGTTCTAATTATATCCTCAAAGTGGTCTAGTGCTCATTTTTTTTTTTTTTTTTTTTCATGGAAGAAAACTCACCCACTTCAAAGTACGTACTTAAGCACCCTAACGTTCCCATCCTAGAAAAAAATAAGAAGCATTTCGCTTTCTCATGTTATTATTATTATTATTATTATTATGATTGTGCTTCAGGTAAATCGTCCGATTCTTTTTTGCGGATGTGTAGGAGTGAATTTACGTGATTACACGCCACGCAGTCATACCGCATCAGGTAGCATGGACAATTGGAGACAAGAGCACAACCATAGAATAACAAAACGGAAATATTAAAAAAAAAAAAATAAAGAAAAAATAGAAAACAAAAGAAAAGGAAAGAAAAATATTTATACAAACTGAAATAATTGTCGTCATGGGCTCTGTTTATCCTTGCAATGTGATGATGGTGAAGGCAATGCCTTGGTTCTGAAAAAAGAACACGAACGAACCACCTAACGCAAAAGCGGCTCTTTAAGGGGGCGATTTTTATTCGTTGAAAGGAAGAAAAAACAAAAACGAAGGCAAAGGATATCATCATCATTTCTGTAGTGTGCTTCCTTGGAGAGTTGGTGTGTCCTTCTTATGAGTATTTATTTTACTACCCGTCTATTTTGAGTTAGTATGTGTACTTTATTTTTTACTTTGT